>NW_027185381.1:6159223-8559223 GCF_022577435.1 Embiotoca jacksoni | reverse complement strand
TCATATTTGAGTTGATTAAAAACAGTGAAAGTAGTGATAAACCTGGATAATGAATCACTGTATGTATTACAGCTTACAGCAGTCTAGACTTGTATGTATTTTGCAATTCCCATTTTTTTTCCCCACAAGATTATGCAAGATTATGACACATCCTTTTTTAAGAGTTGTGTAACCCTTCGTAGCTCTTGTGTTTATTCTAGTAGGGGATTATATGATACTGTGGGGTCCTCCTGGGTAACAAACACCAGCACTTTAGCCAGGTATGTGGTGATTGTGCCATAACGGCGCAGACTCAGCTCCAGCGACAGCTCAAAGTCCTGCGGCTTGTTGATGAGCTTTGCCACCGACATCACCCCGCCGGTCGGCATCTGCTCCGTCTGGAAGAAACCCCCCTCGTTGCCAGCGGTGATGGCAACCTGGATGTCATCATCAGGCGCGGTGTGGGAGGGGCCCATGCGGAAGATGTTGGTGAAGACGGGGATGTTGATGGGGAAGGTGAGGTAGTAGTAGGTTATTCTCAGGGGCATGGTCAGGCACTCGACAGACTCATTGCAAAGCAAGCGTTCGCATCGACTGCAAAAAGAGAAAAATGGAGGGGGTCGAGGAGGGGGGGGGGCAGGACAAGACAGAACAAAACGGGCACAGAGAGACAGAGAAAGAGAGTGAATTTCATTTGCCGTGCATGGCATGCAGTGAAAGGAACATCACTTTCAGCAGCCTGATGCCAGTTATGGTGCCCTCTGTGGGATCATGCAAGAAGTGCCTCCAAACAAGAGTGGGAATGCACAGTTTCAACTGAACATGTGCCAAAATTAGACTGAACAAAATGTCCAGATGCATTACATCTCTAAAAAACAGAACATGCTACAGCCAAATCTAATCTGAAGTCATTCCAGCATTGAGCACACTGGACATGCAGGGTATTGATCCATACATACCAATAATGGTCGGTTTAAAAAGCCTGATACTGCAGTAACCCCCAACTCAGAGCTCATACTATTATACTGACTATCCAGATTTAACTTTGAGGAACATGGACTTTGCTCTGTGAGTGTTCATGTGCATGAGGCCTTCTGATATTTTTTGTTTTTGTTTTTGTTTTGCAACTCATACAGCTTTAAGCACAGACAACACATCTAAGCTTACATCCGTTTACGAAGACGTCCTCTGTTCAGTGAAGTGCGTGCAACAGAGATACAGTTCAGACACTCACGTCTCTCCAACGCGTCGGTAGTTGTTTGGACAATCGAAAGACAGGCATTTGAATCCTCCCTGTACATTGAAGCAGCTCTGGTTCTCCGTGCACGTGTGAGTGCCCGTCAAGCATTCGTCAATATCTGGAAACCGAACAGCGGGACTTAAAAACAGTCACAAAGACAATTTGTACCAAGGTCAACATAAGTCTGCCACAAACATGTATAACATTACAGTAAGGACAGCTTACCCTGACAGTTGCGCCCATTGCCTGCCAAGGTGTAGCCCTTGACAGGACAGGAACAGTGGAAGCTGCCGGGGGTATTGTGACAGCGATAGGAGCAAATATGACCTCCGGTGGGCAGGGCACATTCATCTATATCTACAGGTACAGGTAAAAACAAGTCAAAACAGAGAGTAAACATAACAAATCTATACCTTATTTAGTTTACACATACTCACACTGTATATATTAAAGTCTATTCTGGTTTGAAGAGACTTCATCAATACAGGGGAAATTGCTTTAATCTTTATAATGCACAGAAGGGAGGTGAAATGTGTTTCATCATATTTATGTTTTCCTCCCAGTACCTGTTAAAAAGCTTCCATCTTACCTTCACAAGTCATGCCATCTATGTCACTGAGCTGGTAGCCACGGCGACAGTAACACTGGTAGGAGCCGTACACGTTGGCACACTCTTGGCTACATGGGTTGCTCTCACACTCATTCAGATCTACACAGAGAATAGATGATTGCAGACAGTTATGTCCAAGTTTACTGATGTTTACACATACCTCTGAAGTATTTACATGTGTAGTTGATACATAAACTGTTGCAGGTACAACACGCTCTGCATGTGAGCGAATGGAAGGTTGTTGTTGTTTTTTTTGGGGGGGTATGGGGGGGGTTCAGAAGGTGGACAACTGAGAGGTGCCCAATGATAAAGGTCCATAATAGGAAACAAATAGTAGGACAATTAACATCAAAATAAAAATGATGTCTGTCTTTCTTATATAAGAGCAGATCAGCAGGCAGGGCGCCAAAGGAACATCAGAATTGCTGTCTGGTCTGATGAAGTACAGTCATGTAATTCTTAAATTAGACATTGATTGCCTGTCTGTCTCCATTTGGAAAATGCTGGTGGACTTTGAAAACCACAGAGAAAATGATGGAAATAAATCCGGGATTTTATAATCTAACCTTCAGCTGTAGTTCTTAATCAAAGCCAAAAGGTCGTCCGCTTTAGAAATGAATAGGGGTTTCTATTGACACTAGAAATACATACACTGTATAGCATACAGTATGTACATGAATGCTACATATGGCGTAAGTGATCATCATTTAGATAATTCTCTTACCATCACAATTCCTGCCGTCACCGGCAAGCTTGAAGCCTGTGGTGCAGCTACACTTGTAGGATCCCAGGGTGTTCTCACACTTATGAGCACAGAGGCGGCCGGGGTAATGCCTGCATTCATTCACATCTAAAACACAGCAAATGCTAGAATCATCATGATGCACATTTAGATCAGTACCACCAGACAGTACATACAGTGTGCAGGTTTTATTTCCATGCTGAGGATACACTTGGATTTAGCAACTTATGTAAGGAGATCCTCCGCCTGCTTACCTTCACAAACCCGACTGATGCTGTTGAAGATGTAGCCAGCTTCACACTCACAGCGATAGGAGCCCACCAGGTTGATACAACTATGACCTGCACAAACCCTTTCAGGTCCCTTACACTCATCAACATCTGTGGAGAAGCAAATGCACAATCAATATCCGCCTCAGGCGGTAAGATGCTTTACCTGTCTGTGTGATGAGTGTTTCAGTCGTACCGACACAGCGTCTGCCCTCTTCGTTGAGGTGGTATCCTCGACCACAGTTAGCAGAGTTCCTCTGGCAGATGTACGAGCCCACTGTGTTGATACATACTTGCCCTCTCTGGCATACACCTGTCTGGCTAACACATTCATTGATATCTGAAAAATCAGACACACGTGTTAAATGATCAAACCATGAATGGTGATCTCGACTCCACACTGAAAATACCTGTTAATATGGTTTAAATGTAACTGCCACTTCAATGCTAACATAACGTGGGGAAAAAAAAAAAAAAAAAGCATGTTATCATATTGATTAGGATCCATTTGAGCCCAATACTGGTGCCAAAAGAAAGGTTGGGGTAGCATTAGAAACACGAGGATGAATCCTGTGGAAAATCTGGAAATGTCTTCAATCAAGGTTCTGTAAATCGAACACGTGATCACAGGCTGGCACGAAGGAAAACTTAAGAAAGATCCAAAATAGGGTTAATGTATTGATTAGCATGTGACACAGTGGTTTAGACCTGACGATGGTGAAAGAGGAAAAATCAGGAGGTCGTCAAAATAATATGAAATCATAATCTCTTTCGAATAAATTACAACATATATAAGATGCAACTCTATTGTCATTGTGCGGAGTACAGGTACAAAGCCAACGAAATGCAGTTTGCCTCTAACCAGAAGCGCAAAGACGGTTATATTTACAGATAAGTGCAGGAAAGTTCTACAACATTAATGATGCCATATCTTATAAATGAATATTTACACTGATGGACAGTGGGCAATTTCAGTACAGAAATATTACAAGTGAGCATTAACCACGTATTTTAACAGAGGAAAAGTGGATAGTTGGAGAGTGCAAATGTAGGTTGTACATACAGCATGAGCAGCATATTTACATTTGGTTATATTTGTACAGTATGAATTAGCAGTGTAATAGTTCAGTTTGTTCAACTATATGAAATGTATCAAAAGCATTTTAACAAATAGCTATATCAAACGCCAATATGATCACTATCTGACCAGATAAGGTGATAATTACCTGCACATGAAAACAATTATAAGCGTATAGAACATGTCAAATATTTTCTTTCTGGTGTCTTCAAAGGAAACTTCTCAAAAGATGAGATGGCTATCTGAGGGTTAAAGCAAAGCTCTGGATGGAACACTTCACACACACACTGCTACAGATACCTACCAATGCAATTTCCAAGAGCGTCCTGGATGAAGCCGGCCCCACACTTAACTTTGGGGAGACAACGGAACGACCCCTGGGTGTTTTGGCACTCAAACTCTGAGCCACAGTTGTGGATACCCATCTCACACTCATCGATATCTGCATGAAGACACCAGAGCAGAATTGAACACACTGTGAATACCTGCAGAAACATGATTCACACGCACAGGTCCATGTTCACAGATTCCCTCTGCAAATAAGAGGGAAATGTCACTGACCTTTGCAGTTGTTGTTGTCAGTGAGTTCATAGCCAGTCCCACAGCTGACCTCTCTCTGGCAACGGAACGAGCCCTCTGTGTTGATACAACGCTCTCCGCCCCGACAGTTGCTGGCTCCCAGCAAACACTCGTTAATATCTGAAAGGGGAGGGGAGGAAACAATCGTCATATGTCCACTAACGAAAAACATCACCTAAATATGTTTTGAGTCTGTCTTATACTGAAATATAAACATTAAAATGAGAAAAGACTACAAATGCCTTTTACCCTCACAGCTCCTTCCATCCGGTTTGAGTTTATAGCCTTTGAAACAGGCACAAGTGTCATTCTCCACACAATAATGAGCACATTTTCCTAAGAAGCAACACAAACATGTTAATAACCATAATTACTGAATTTAAATCACTACAAATTGAATCAGTTAAATGCAGAAAAGCATATTTGTTTGCTTATTTTACTTTACCTTTGCACTCATCACTTAACACCGAGTTATCTCCATTGTTTGAGGTGCTATCCTTGTTTGGCACTGTGTGAGGGAGGTAAAAAACAGTTATGCTTATTCAGTCACTCAAATTGTTCTGGTTTTGGACTTTCTGCTTTTCTGTTTTGTTTTTGTTTTTTCCTGTGTCACTCCTGCCACCGACCAGAGGTCCTCAGTCCCAGTCTTTATCCATGCTCAGTCTTGTGTCTGCCACGCCCACCTCACCTGCTTCCAGTTCTAAATCTGCCTCACAACGGCCTCTGATCTCTGATCGGTCTGTCAGTGTATATTCTCCCAGTCTCCACACTCAGGTTGTCAGACTGCTTCACATGTTTCTGCGTTTAATCCCTGCCTGTTTTGGATTTCTGCCTATTTGCTCCTTTCTGACTTTGAACCTTAACATACATCTTAGCACCTTATGCAACATTGCTTCTAGCAGTGTTTTTTGAGTCTTTTTCAGTAATGACCATTTCAAAATCAATGTTTTGCTGACTTATTTTTTTTACGTGAAATAAATTGTTTTCACAATGTCAACAACAGTCACAGATCCAAAAGTTTTAGAAAATTAACAAATTTCATTTTAGTTTATACCCACATAACGTCATGGATTAAATTAAATAAAACAAATTCTACTCAAAATTCAACTGATTTATTTGTCAAGTATATAATGTTTGCAATTATTTGGAAACAATATTTATGTGGAGCAGGACAATAGTGAGTAAGGTCAACAGCTCTGCTGAAGTGCCCATGAGCAACAAACTACGTCTGCACAACTGCATGAGCCAAAAGATGTATTTCTGGTTCCGATGTATCCACTCCAGTGACAGCTACAGGCAATGATCATATGCATCCACCAGGAGGCAGTGTAGCCTTGTATTTGACACTCTCTCGGCTATCTTTGTCTAAATAGTCTCGTGGTTTTGCACAGCCTTTCTGTTACTGTTACCTGCTTTCTTTCTGTCTTTCTTTTTATCCACACTGTAAAATGAATGAACCGCTTTGACACTAAAGTTGAGAAAAAAAATAGCACGCAGGGCTGTATATTTTTACCCACATTCTGTTTGCTCCATGGGGGCTGTCTGGTTGCCTGAGGATCCATCCACGCAGCAGGCCCGGGACACTAGGCCGCACTGGTAGCCCACGGCCAGGTGGTGGTCACACCGTAAGCCCTGCCCCTGTGCTGCCTTCCCCAGGAGACAGCAGTCACAGCACATCTGCAGAAAACAGAATTCAATACAGCACGATATATGAGACAGCACAGCAGCAGAGACATGTAAATCCTAAAACTTTACAAAGAACAAAGAGAAGAAAACACATAGTCAGGGATTTCAGTCAGCAGATATAAAACCAAACATGCAGGCAAGGAAGAGGAGACTGCTGGGTGGTAAAACACAATAGATGAGACGGCCTTTAGACTGACAAGACAGAGACAGACAGACAGACAGCAGAGCTCTCAATTAACCAGATGGAAGGAGAAGGAGGCTGAATGAGAAGACACGCCAAATGACTGGCTTCAGACACACAGGACTAGAAAGGAAGTAAGTCAGTGAGAACAAAATAAAGACAGACAGTGATGAGATGACATCATCCCCTGTGGCTGACGCATGCTCAATCAATCATTCTGACAGCTTGGTAATGTCAGTCAGGGAGGAGAAAGGTGCAGCGTGTGGGGGGATGGGTTGTTTTTCAGTAAAGGCAATGCAGATATACACGAGAAATTAAACAGTGTGTGTGTGTGTGTGTGTGTGTGTGTGTGTGTGTGTGTGTGTGTGTGTGTGCAGTGATGGTAGTGACTGTAAGACTGAACACATGCCAAAGACTGTAAAAGTGATTAACAGCGACTTTATCTGTGTGTTTGTTTTACGTGTGGCTTTGACTTTGTCCTAGAACACTTTGTTTCAGGAAATTTCATGAATGGAAACTGTTTTAGAGAAACTGCAGGCAGTAGGAGCGGGATAAAATCGGAAGTTTAGCACAACTGTGCAAACGATAATATATTTCACATAGGTGATGTCACACATCCACAACTTACCCTGACAATGTCTTTTTTTTCTCCTACCTAAGCTTTCTCAAAATAAGGTATGTTTTATATGTGAACAGCTAACTCAGACTTTGTGTCATCCGTTCTTACAAATGTTTTCATCTTACAAAACAAAGTATGGTACAGTTCCTATGTTGAAAGGACAACAGAAAACAAAATGGAGCTCATTTTCTGCATCATTCAGACGGAACATTGGACAAACCTTCTTCTTCTAGAGCGACCAGAGGAAAATTACAGGGAACATGATTTTCACTGGCATCTTCACTATGTTTGAAAACTCATATCATAATATGCATTGTATGATTTAATAAAGTTTTTTTTTTAAACCATACAATAGTGTAAAAAAGCATTGCTGCATTTTGTCTTATGATAACCGTGTTAAAACCAGACGTCCTGTAACTGCCAGTCTTTGCATTTACAAAATTTGACACAAAAGCAAACAGGGACAACATATACTGTTAAACCCACATTTCACATTCCTTGTTCAGACAACTAAATTCAATAATTTGGTCATTTTCATTATTAAGTTTTTTAGATTTCAGCATTGTGCTACTTTAATTGCACACTATGATACACAGTAGTATAGATGTGAGGAATAATCATTAACATGCCACAGTTTGCAATTCGTTTCATGTGAAAAAAGGGGCGGCTAGGTGAAAATCAATTTGAGAATACTAAAGAGCGATGGCTTATAATGCAGAAAATTACAACCGTAGTCATTTGGTGGCAGCTGTGCCAACACCCAGCAGACAGGACCAGGGGATCTGGGCTGTGTCCTTACCACATATTTTATTGAAAAATTTCTAAACACACATTTCCAAAGGCAACATGCAACCTTTATACTGTATATTTGAATATGCTTTAACCATCAGATCAGCAGCGAAAATAATTTTGTTGTCAAACTCTGGAAAGTTGAAATAAATGTGGCTGATTGAGTGAGTGAAGTGCCAAAAGTGGGGGGAAGGCTTCCATTTAAAGCAACTAAAATCTATCATACCAGTAAAATAAGGGAGCGTAATTTGAATGGGGTCCTTGTGATCAGCCTGCAGAGAGTCCTGTAGGCCCCCTCAGCTATGCAGACATTTTCCTCACTGCCTCTGCTTTGTTCGTAAAATATTACTCTACATGTTCCAACCAGCAGCAAACTGCAGTAGGCTATCTGAAGTTAGTAGCTGCCGAACATAGCATTTAGTGTATATTCTCACAGTAGTATGTGGAAACCAAAATAGTCTGTGGGAAATAATACTGTCTGTGCTTGAGCTATGCGCCAGTTAGCTTAGCTTAGCATAAAGACTGGTAACAGGGGGAAAAGCTAGCGTGGCTCTGTCAAAAGGTAACACAAACTGCATCCTGTAAAGACCACTTATTAACAAATCTAATTAGTTTACAGGTTGTGTTTAGGGGATGTTGTATTCTGGGTGGTTTCTTAGCAAAGGTGGGGGCATGTCCTGATGCTTCTGCTGCTTACCAGATGAAAAGACTTCAGGAAGTCACACATTAATAACCCTTCTAAAATCACACATTGTTTGAAGTTGTTGAATTTTCTCACTTCAGTTTTGTGAACAAAATACATATCAGGTATCACTAAACTTTAGAGGTGGAGGGAGGTAGGTCTGGGTCAGATTAGAAGCCATGTCCCTCTGCTCCAGTCTTCACGCCAATCTAGGCTAAACTATGCTGAGATAAACTAATCAACTCCTGGTTGTAGCTCCATCCATAACACACAGAAATATTCACACACAAAATAGCTCATTTCCCGCAAATGCTGAATTGTCCTTAATGGTTAGGAAACCTTTCTCATTTTGATACGAGTGTTTCAGAAAAACAATCATTTTTGCGGTATTTCTTTTCTGAAACGTTGTGGGAGTACTGTCTTTAAGGGTTTAAGGTGGGGACTAATTTTCATTTTTTGTTTCATGATGTAACAAAGAAATCTCCAAGTGAAGCAATTCAGTGAAGCAACTTCAAGACAAACCTGAGAGCGGGTGAAGTCATATCATTCTCATCCATATAAATGTTTTTGTCCTATTCACCTTATCTGGGCTCATGTACAAACCACCACCTGCACTTTACAGTGGATCAAGTGAAGACAAGCTGCCGCACCGACAATTATCTCATCCTCTACAGAAAATGTATCAACTTGCACCTCTCGCCTTTTGCCAAGCATCTATCTTCATGATGTGTTCATGTGCAGTTGGTTGTGAAAATTAGGGGCACAGAGGGTTTGGTTAAGAGGGAATACAAATGTAGCGGGGGGAAAAGTGCTTGGCCGTGAGCCTGCGAGAGATTCTGGAGATAGAGCTGAATTTATAATCTATCTGACAGCAACAAGCTCCATTCCTCCCTGGAGTGACATGCCTCATCCTGCTCACGGCACACACACACAAAAACACATAGAGATATACAGCATTACGCTCATCAATCACTCGCCTCCAATCTGGCTGTCCAGCAGGGTGATGTACTGTACACTGATCGAGTGGAGGGAGATTTTTGGGTTCACGAAGTGATTTCATTCTGTTTACAGTATTTTCGGTTCATAAAGCATTCCCACACAGACATATGCGCATGTATGTGCACATACATGTACAAACGCACCTTTGTGGTCTTGGTTTCGCAGGTGTTGGTGAATAAAGAATCGCAGAGTCCTTGTCCTTTGGCCACGTTGATACCAGTGGTGCACATGTTATCTTCGAGCACTTTTACACAGCACTGCTCCTGCACTATCCTGTCAGCAAGAAAAAACACAAAACACAGGTGGTGCATTTATTCTCAGTTCTAGCAATAATCTCCTGGTGGAAAAGAAACTCTGCCTTAAAGTGCAGCCCATTAAAATCAGCCTGAGGCGAGGCTGATGGGGATCTTATGTCACACTAAAATTGCATGGATGAGTGGGTTGAGTCCGTCCTGAGAGGCTTCAGAGGAAGGCACTGGAAGTTTATTGTGTTTTGCAATGCTGACATAACTGGCCTTAAACAGGGTTGAGCAGCACTCCCTCAGGCCTTTGTTCTGTTGTTTTAGACCAGAGTTAAACTCACATTTTGGACCCAAGTTTGAACATTCATCCACCTCCGCATCTCCTTACTCATGGTGAAACTGTGGCTTTTTGATTGAATGACTTTCAGAATAGTATTACTGAAACACAGCACTCCCTTTACGATAAGCATGCCATGCCCTGTGAGTGACAGTTAGCCACTGAGTGGCTGACTAACAGTTGCCAGTGTATAAAGCTTGCATGCAGTCGATGACAAAACCTGGGCAGAATCAGTCCACTGTTTCCTCAGAAATCAGTGATGACATGCAAAAAACAGGATCTAAAATAAATAGAGGTATAGAAGCTGACCCTAACCATAGAGCTCAGTGCAAAGAACGAGCATTAAATGTTTGTACAGGTTTTATTGTAATACTGCGAGGTAGCTGATTAAATGTCAAAAACAATATTTAGGACAAACACAGCCCCTCACGTGAGATCTCTATTATCAAAATATCTGTTATTTAATATTTCAGTTCAGATCTGATTTCATTGTATTGTCTGGCATTCGCTGTTTCTTCGTCAAATCAGTTAAGAGCGGGCGGGTGACTGTTTCTGTCTGGGCTGGATCTCTGTTTCACGACAGTTTTACAAGACAGAAAGCATAAAACGTCCTTCACCACTCCTCTCCCAATTCCAACAAACCTCTTTATCAAATCTTACCAGAAATGGCTTTCCATATAAACTAATGTAGATCTCAAATTTACATCAAGGCGCACACCTCCTCTGCAGAACCTTTTAAGGGCACAGTCGCGCTCCTGCTTTTTTTTTTTCTCTTCGCTCCACTCTTTTTCTCCCGTACTCCCCCCCACCCCCCCCCACCACACCCCGCCCTCCCTCCTTTGGTGTTTGAAGTAATCGTTCAGATTTCCTGTTATTGCCTCTCTCCATCCTCCCTCAATGTCGCGTTTCACCTCTAAGGTATTTCCTGGATTTTGAAATAGCCCCTCTTCTGACCCCCCCCCTCACCCTTTTCCACCCCTAAATACACCCTGCTCCCCCCACAAAATCCCTGCCCTTTTCCTCTCTTCCCCTCACACTATAATTTAGACAAATTTGGGATCACTTAGGGTGGCTATGGTAAATGTGTTTGCCATCAGTGTTCACAGCAGCAGATCTGCCTGGCTTATGGGCCCTGAACCTGTGGCAGCACACCTTCTTGGGTTACTAGCAGACCTGTTATTATCCCATCACTATTAGTGTTTCCTGCTTTCACGTGAAGTGAATAATGTGCCTACAGATTTATGGGAGTAAGGTAAAGCAATCTCATATTAAGGGCCTACAGATATTTCCCCCCATACATGGTGCAGGCCAACTCCCTCAGGCCCAATACTACAGGAGCTTCTATGGTGCAGATAGAAAATGAAAGATTGTGACAAAAGGTGCAGTATTTAATGACTTGTGAATCTGAAAAGGCCCCACGTGAGTCTTTTAACCAGCCTTCTTAAACCTTATCGAATCACTGAGAGCACAATGGCAGACGGCACCTGCTTACCTGCATGTTGTTGACGCAGAAATGAGAGGGAGGGATGCGCAGTCTTCGTTGTCGTTGCCACGCCTCTGGCCATCTCTACAGCAGTCCTCTATGGAGACTTGCTCAGCTCCTGTGAACATTAAAAACAACTTGAGGTATTTTTTTTGCTGTAAGAATGACATTTTCATGGCTTTGTCTTTACCACTGCAGGAGATGTGTAGACCCCACATGGAATATCCAAAAACATGCACCTCAGGTCAGGTTACCTGGCGCCGCGCTAGTGGCAGCCTGTTGCAGCAGCTCCCCCGAGAGCCCCCCTGCTGTAGCGAAGAAATTTCCCCTCGGGGATTAATAAAGTGAAAAAAAAAAAAAAAAAATATTGCTGCATCTGCACTTGAAGGAGCAGTGCAGGATTTAGTGGCACCTAGTGGTGAGGTTGTAGATTGCAACTGACGGAACACCCCTTGCCTCACCCTCCCCTTCAAAACATATAGGAGAATCAATGATGGCAGTGAATCTCTTGAAAAATGCAAGAGGCCCCTCTGGATCCAATGTTTGCATTGTCCCTACTGGGTTACCGTAGAAACACGGTGGTACAACATGGCGTTCTGAGGTCACTAAAACACAAAAACTCTCAGTTTGAAGTGAATATACACGAATGAAAACATATTTAGGAAGCTTATATTCCATTTCCACCAACAGCTCCCACTAAATCCTACACACTGAACCTGTAACACACCTGCAAGGTGTTTAACACACTCGTCTTGAGAATGGTTTCTTACCACTCCAGCTATTCATGACAAGTCAAATATAGTAAATGGCATGAATTTGTTTTACGATTTTAAGCATTACTTTTTTGCCAAACATTCCTTTTTGGCAAAAATAAAACATGCTGATTGCCACAATTTGTTTTGCTGATGAAGTCATAACGATCATCTTTTTCTATGTGACGCAAACAAGAGGATCTTGCTATTGTCCTCAGGCAAATTGCCCAGGATTCTGTGAAAGATGGAAAAACACCATTTAAAATCTGACAATTTAAACAGCCTTAAGGGATTTTTTTTGCCAAAAACAATGACTGATGTGTTGTTGCAGACACAAGAGGGGCTTTTTGACTGGAATGCAACCAACTGTGTGGTGTTTATTCATGTGGATTAGAGAGTGTGGAATGCCTCGATTCTGTAAACAATCAGCTGTCGCAATCACATCAAGTACATTCATTCGTCTGTGGTTTGTGTGATCTGCCAAACGTGAAATGGCTTTGGCAGATCAACTTCTTGGACCTTTTTTTTGCCTACGTCTCAAACCAGGATCGCTGCGCCAAATTGTTATTAAAAATAAGTCCCCCAAGAGAAAAAAGGAGAAAACAAACTCACCGTGAAATAAATTTTGTTGATCCACTGTAACAGAATACGAGTTGTTGCTGGTTAGTGACTAAATGCTCGGAATCATAGGGAACAGTGATTGTGAAATGCATTGAACAAAATGTTTGAGACACAATGTCTGTTTTGAGAAGTCTAGCAGGAGTGAGCAAGTTCAGATAGTAAGTTAGATTAGTTAGGGAGGACAGTATCTGGAATAGCTGGCATCAGTCTTGTGGATTTGCTGCTTTCTCCCAGAGGTACAGGGGGAATTTTATTATAACCATTAAATCAAAATAGTCAAGCCGAGGCAAAAGCAGGAATACACATTATCACAAATAGTCCTTGCACTGGTAAACTTTGTAACAACACAATGTAAGCATTAAAAGAAAACACTTAATTCCTGAGTATCGTTTACAGGTTTGTACAACCGCAGTTCTTCAGCCCATAATGAAGTATTGGCAAGACAAAACAATGACTAACAGTTTTTTTTTTTTTAAAGAAAGGGATTTTGGTTGCAGGAAAACAAAGAACACAGTTTAACAGCCTGATATCAGGCCAACGAGTGTAATACATCTATCAGTCAACTAGAGGATACCCTGTCAGTGTAAGGTTTTGCCTCATGTGACCAGGTCACGTGATGGAAGTCATGTGATGAAGTACAAAGAGTAAAGTATTTGTAAGTGTTACTTATTTTGACCAAAACCATGACTGTTAAACCTAACCAGTATTTTGAATACCTAGACTAACCAAATTGTGACCGTGTTACCTTAAACCAAAACCATGATCTTTTCCTCAACCTAACCACTTTGTTTTTGGTGCCTAATCCTAAGGCGCCTAACTTTTTCTGACACGGTATTCTCTAGTGGGCTGACGAGTATATTGAATACTATAACATGATGTGATACTGGGTTGGAAATGAAACACAGCAAAAATTGCTACTACACGAAGGATGATTAACCGAGCAGAATGGATTGAATATGCATGCAGGATTTATTACTAGACAGCCACATTAGCTGACTCACTACTGACTTCTAGAAGTCTGGCACATCCCAGTAGCCTCTGGCCAATAAACCTTGTAGCAGCTGGATGACATGGGATGGCATTTTAAAAGCTTTTCACATGGGCCTACCAAGTAGAACCTCTCAAAGTCCTTCCTTCTCTCTATCTCTCTTTCTCTAAGTGTTAAAATAACAGCTGGATGTTCCTTTGAAAGTTACGCAAAATATTTTGCCTCCAAAGAGCTGATAATATGCACCTCACACCGTTATTGGCTCATTTTGAAGTGTTAATGACCCAAGTTTGTGTACTCTTCTGGAGCAATTCTTCCAAGTCTTTTAAATAGTTCCAGTAATTAACATCCTATTTTTATTGAAACGAGAAAGGCATCCAAAAAGTAACTTTCCAGGTTTCACAAAATAATGAATACAACATGTCTTTTCTCTCCAGGGGCACAGGCACTTGAAATACTTATTTCAAGTGACATGAATAGTTTGTCACATGCTGTAACTGCTCCTGACGATCTGTTCTGGAGACTTTTCTCCAAAGTAGCTCTGTTCTATGGTGGCAATGAGCTGCAAAACGCATACATACAAAAAGAAAACGCAAAAACTCCCCCAAAAACCTGTGGTCAGGAGGTGCAAACCACGAAAACAAAAAGAAACCACAACCACAAAAACGTACAGTCCTGAAGTGCAAATCACGAATCCAAAAAGAGAAAAAAAACACAACAACATTAAGGAGCAGTCCTGAAGTGCAACTTGCAGCCCAAAAATGACGGAAATAACGTCATCAGCTGGTCTGTCAACTTTAGCTCCGCTTCTGGAGGATTTCAGGCAGCAGCTCCGAGATGTTGCATCAGTATAACAATCAGCCAACGCTTCCGAGGGGCGGAAAGTCACTGCCCAAGGACCGAAGAAAGGCGCACCGGGTCAGGCGCACAGCCAGGCGGGTTTTCTATGACATTCTTGGCACTGTGCGGCGTCAATTCACCTCCTACGTTCAGGCCGTCGCCCCTCAACCTCTACTGCGACGATCTGAGGTGTCTGAGGAAGTTGTGTGAGCGATGTCACACTTGGGTTCTCCAATGCGCCCGCTGACAGCGCAATGATAACGCAATCGTACAACGCAAATGACACAATCGTAGCTCCCCACCACCCCGACTCACTGGACATGACCCCCCGCTGCATCTCTCTGTTCCCCAAGAATTTGTCACAAACTTTGATGTGCGGTCATTTTGGATTACAGCTCACAAAAAGTGTGGAACTCAAGAACCGATGATGATCATGTGACAAAATCTGAACCAGTTACTCATTAGGGGTTATGCCTTTCTCCTGCTCTTCGTATCTATGGTTAATAATGAATGTGATGCCATGCATATGCCTGGTTAACGTTCTGCAACGTGGAGTGTTATCTGTTGTGATGCGAGATCATGTTCACTAATAAAGCCGAAGTGTCAAAATCAATCAAAGTTTTGACCTTTTTGATGACGGAATTTCTGTTATTGATTGGTCGGAGTGGCTATGGTGGCAAGGGTAACATTAACTCCGTTAACTGGCTTTAGTTTTTGCTTTCGGCACATCTATCGGCGGTAAAAGAGTGGCGTACCACTAGAGATCGGTACATAGCAGTGATATACTGCTGAAGTGATTGTTATACTGATGCAACAGCCGCTTTCTCGTCTCAGAGCTGCTGCCTGAAATCCTCCCAAAGCGGAGCTAAAGTTGACTGAGCAGCTGATGACGCCATTTCCGTTATTTTGGGGTTGCAAGTTGCACTTCAGGACTGCTCCTTAATGTTGTGTTTTTTTTCCTCTTTGTATTTGTGTTTTGCATTTCAAAACTGCTCATTTTTGTGGCTGTGTTTTCTTTGTCTTTTTGTGGTTTGCACCTCGGTACCACAGGTTTTTGGGGAGTTTTTGCATTTTATTTTCATATGTATGTGTTTTGCACTTCAGGACTGTTCGTTTTTGTTGTTGCATTTTCTTTCTGTTGTTGTGTTTTGCACCTCAGTGCCACCGTACAATTCCAATGCTGCAGCTGTCTTCTGCTTTACAAACCTAAATCAAAAAACTAGAAGTGCCTTAAAACTGTGTGGCTTCTTTGTGTTTTATCAAAAGAAGCAAACCAGGCACAGCCGTGCTCTGGTTTAGATGTGGTCTGCCATGGTTCTCTGTCTCTGTGATGCATTGTCTGTCTGGAGAGGGCTCATTTCCATTTTGGATGACTTTACTGGTTGTGGGGGCCATTCTGTCTTGGCAGGGCAGCACACGGCTTGCCTGCGTCTAGACACCTCATGTAAACAAGGCTTAATGAGCCCAGTGGTGGAGCCCCGCTCAGACAGAGTAGCTGGCTGGCCAGACATAACAGAAGTGTGCATCTCTTTGCAAGGCTGCACTTAAAGGTTATATTTGAAGATTTCTGTCAGCCTTACTAGTAAAAAAAAAAAACCCGGCTGTTACAGAAGAGATAGATGTTATTCAACCACTCTGTCTGTCTGTCTGTCTGTCTGTCTGTCTATCTATCTATCTGTCTGTCTGTCTGTCTGTCTGTCTGTGTGTCTGTCTGTCTGTCTGTCTGTCTGTCTATCTATCTATCTATCTATCTATCTATCTATCTATCTATCTATCTATCTGTCTATCTATCTATCCATCCATCCATCCATCCATCAAACTGCTGAGAGCTTTGGTCAAGTAACTGCTCGGGCTGATACCTCCCTGAATTTTACTCCAAATTGACCCGTGACCCAACCTCCCATGAAGAAGACAGCTCAGGGAAAAGTGCCCCTGCTGACTGAAAATTGCCCCATGTGTGACCAGAGGACCAGGAGTGTTTGGACATGGCTCATCCTATGCCTCTGTGACCCTGCTACAGCTCTCCAGTATAAATCACGCCCGCCTGTCTACACCATCCTGTCCTGATCAGCGGCTGGTCGTTCTGATGGGGCATCACAGCATACCATGACACTTAGCCTTTGACTTGCAGGGCAGAAAGTACAGAAAGCGCTGGCAGTGAGAAGTCTCTACTTATGTGAAACTCCATTCTAACACTCTCCATGTGATGTGATCTTCTTATGTCACTTTATAGATTCAAGTGAATTTGGGCTGAGGCATAAACAAAATGGAATGAATGAGAGTTGAAATTTAGTTTACTTTTTGACTTGCAGATTTCAAGGTATGTAAATACGTATCTGGATTTTGTCACAGCAGTGTGCAGCTATATATATATATACATATAAAAACAATTAAAAAAAAAAAAAAAAAAAAGAAAGAAAATCACCATGCTTCCGTGATGTAATAAAATAATGGGGGTTTTTTTTGTTGTTTTTTTTTGTACCTTACTTGACTTAAATGCAGACCTGCAACACTTTGAAGCACCCAGTTTTGTAAACCTGTACCACATGCCCCAACTAGTCCAAAGGGAAATGAATCACTTCCCGGAGTCTCACCCTTTGTCTTTTATCTGTTTGATTCTTACTGTAAATACCATCTCAAATTCATGGAGGAAGTCATCATGCAATATAACATCCACACACGTCAAATACCAGCACCCTTCTTTGGTTTAGCCTTTCTTAATCAAAAGTCGTCACGTGTAGTGGTGATCTACACGAAGGTAACTTACCTTGGCCAAGCAGAAGTCCGAACATAGAGCAGAGCAGCACTGCACACAGAGCCATTGAATGAGGAGAGATTTCTACTAAACTGGGGGAGAAAGAGGTGTCCGAACACGTTGGGCTTCCCGATGCTGCTTTTCCTGCTGGGATGTGGGAATAAACGGCAGGGCTCCTTTAAAAAAAAAAAAAGAAGAACTGAGTCCGCGGAAAAGAGGTGGATGTGATGGAGTTGAGAGTCGCAGTTGCAGCGTGACTGAGAGGAATGAGCGTCTAATTATGGCACCGTGAGGGGTGGGCTGGGCCACAGACACGGACTTATTACTTATCAAAACCCTTTTATTTCCCCTATGAAACTTCAAATTAAAGCCTTCAGCCGTAAACTCATAAACAGTATATTTAAATTAAATGCATTTTTTTTTTTTTTTGGCCAAATTTAGTTGAATTTGCAGATTGATAATAGTGATAAATGATTCTGTGCTGTATTATGACAGGAATGTTTATACAAAAGAGTCATCCTTCTAAAATATGTCTATGACTGATACATTTATGCGTTTTGGAAAGTATAAGACCTAAAATACTGCCTTGGGAAATTAGGGCTGTCATATTTTTCTTTTCTTTTTTTTGTGCACTTTAGGACTTGCAAGTGTCTTCGGGCTACTGTGCCGTGAAGTATGCATGCACACATGGAAATTGTCTCCCCATCAATAGCAGAGTCGAGTTTTTCTGTCTGTGACTAATGATTGTAGTGATTACTCAACATCTGGAGCTGGTTTGGGGGTATTTTGAAAATGTGTTGTGGCTATGTCCAGACTGTACGCCTTGAAACCTTTTTGGATATCTCAGGAGAAATGGGGAAATCACAAAAAATTATATTTTCACTACCGCCATCTGCAAATAACTGCAGTTATTCACTTATTTTTGAGTTTATTGCACTTGAATGGAGATTGCAAATCCAATTGGAACCTGGCTCTGTGCTATTGCTTCCTCCATTATATGTCACGGTGGTGTTACAGGTCTCTGTAGTCCTCTTACTAAGCCTGTTTTTCTCTATTAAAGTTAATGAATTAAAGATTGTGTCTGTGCCACATGAACTCACTCATATGTCAGCCCAAGTGATCATGAACTGTAAGAAGGGGCTGGGTATAAACAAGCCACAGACACACATCACACACGCGCACACACACACACACACACACACACACACACACACACACACACACACACACACACACACACACACACACACACCCTCCCCCACCCCAACACAAGTCTACCAGACCTGGCAAGAAGTGGAGAAATAATTGCTAGACTGCATTATAAACATTTTGTACCAACTAAGGCCCTCTGCAAATTCAATCAGTCTCCTAACTCTGGGCATGGTGACAAAGAGAGGTTAAATGATCTTCTAATCAGAGCCATATGTCTCCACCACCAGTCTAGCCAGTCAAGAAACATCACCAAGGACTTGATATCGGGACACCACAGGCATACAGGAAAGTCCACAAGTATATGACAGTTATATATGGATAACTGCACTGTCAAAATTCTGGTGTGCGACGAGTCGTGTCTCAATACGCTCTTCAATCCACCACAGTCTGTGTTTTCTTTTTGTTGGTAATTCTACTCGGTTGACAATCTCTCAATGAGCCCACATTTTAATAGACCGCACGAGTGTTTTTTATGTTGCGGCCCATTAAAGTGCATAATATTACTTTCCAGACAGTCACTTATCTCCATTCATTTCAGTTTAGAAAAGAGCTGGCCACTGGGGTTGAAGATTTAAGTTATTTTATCTTACGTGTTCAGAAACTACAGCGACCTTTTTCAGTGTTTGCATCTAGAATACAATTTTGGCGTAAAAATGAGCTTGCAGAGAACTTGCTTGAGTAGGTAATCCATCACAGTAAACATCATGTCTGCTTTTATTTCTCTCTTTTTCATTGCAGTTGCATAAAAAAGAACAAAAGAAATCAATCGGCTCTTACATTGCCGCACTGTGGTGCAGCCATTTAACCTTGATAAGAACAAAAGAAGACATGTTGTTTATTGTAAAGGATTTACTAATCTCAGCAGCTTTTTTGCAAGTTCATGTTAATATCTTAGCTAAATGACTAAAACAAAACAAAAAAAAACACTATTATGGTCCTGGATATACATTTATTGGTGTCATAGTACCTCGAGGTTAAGATTATACTGCAGCATATGGTTCCTGCAGTCATCTATCAGTCAAAGAGGAGGCCACCCGCTCTGCAACACTTATCAGAATAACAAAGAGCACCTCTTTACTGCTGACTTGTCCTCCACCTTATCTTTGTCTGATGTAATAGAGGAGAGATAATGTACCATATAAGGAATGAAGAATGTCCAAAAGGAGAACCAGACCAGTGCCAGGCTCTGAGCTCGGCTGTCTGGGACACAGTGAACATCTGTCTGCCCTCACTCCTCTTCTCCACCTCCAATCTACATTTGGGTTTTAACAAGAAGCATGAACTGACCTTCTAGCTCTTTGGGAGAGGAAATTGGAGTGGCAGAGGTCGCATTCAAACAGTGTTAATCTTGTGGGGATGGGGATGGGGTTGGTGGGGGCAGTACAGTTCCTTTGAAGCTCAACAAAGCTTGTCTTGCCACGTCTGTGTCAATCTGCAGAGGGCCACTAACACGGCCAGGCAGACTGAGGACGTCCCTGTGGGGCCCAAAGGTTTTGAGTTTCTCAACACAACTGTAGAAACATAGAAGAAGGAAGTGACTTTGCTTAACTGTAAAGAAAGCTATTTTCTTCAAGCAAGATATTGAGAGACTCAATTAACACGGAAATAATATGATAAATATGTAGACTGTATAGAAGGAGAAGTACCCTTGAGCCATTACTCAGATTTAAACAATTTTATTCAATTGTACCCTGTTAATACTTGCAAGTTGACTTGCATGCAAGTAGATTTATGGCCAAATGCTCTGGTTCTCATCTGAAAAAACAGACATGTATTTATAAGAAAGTATGTTACTGAATGAAATTATCCTGAAAAAAAATAGACTCTCACATATTGTTCCATCGGCCGTGTGCTTAGTTTTTTTTAATGAAGCATTGTTAATGAATATTGTAAACAAATAAATAATATTACACATGATGTTCACCTTTACAACATTAAATCAGTACAACATTAAATCAAAAAGCTCAACAAATTAAAGCAAACAGAAATATTGTATAGAGCCTGACCAATTTATCAGTGCTGTTTTTCTGTTTGTCAACATATATGTTGTCCGATATTTTTTTTTTTTTTTTTAAACTAAGACAAAGATACTTGAGATGATTTAAAAACGGTTCTATTTGTTTGTTTATAGTTGTTAATAATGACTACATTCAAAGTCAAGTTCAGTGCATTGATTGACTGACAATACGTTTTTCATTAAACATAAAATATCCTGCCACCATTATGTATCTTTGTCACAGGTGTTTAATACCCACAATTCAGTCGATATTAGCAATATCAAGATTTTATGAATTTCGGTAATGGCGTCAGCCCCAAAAACCCAGTCTCAGCCGGGATTTTCTAGTGTTGTGTAATGATGTGAGAAAGTGTAATTTTTATCAACCTACTTTTCCTTTGATCTTTTTATTTACTGGCCCTCGAGTCCACGGGGGCCCCGTGATACATTTGATGCCATATTGGATGAATCCCAAACATCAAAGCTCATGATTATCACCCTTCTTATCACAGTTGTACAGTATTTACACATGGAGAACTGAACAGGAGAAACACACCAGACATGACCGCTCCATGTATGAGCTCATTAGCTCATAAGCTTGTTGGCTAACTGAGAAAAATGGCTTTTAGCAGCCATTACAGCCAGTTAGCTTTACCCTGTAAATACCTAAAGGTGTTGCATGTACAGTATGTATTTATGTATGTTTTGCCATGACCCCCAGTTTTAATCTTCAAGTTTTGGTCAGAGATGGAAATCCAACAACTTTAAAGCTGTTTAGTCCAGAAAATAGAATTGTATCACAGTTCTTTGTTTGGGATACTATTTAATCTCTAAACATATAAAATATTTGTGGTGCCCTGTAGGTCATTGTGTATCACAAATGTTTATAATAAAGTGTTACACCCCACGTAACATCTGCTTGAATATCACAATGATGAGGCGGATTTGTACTTTCATGCAACACCCTCCGCTCCACTGGGACAGCCGGTAGTTTCCGGGGAGTCTGAGCATGTGCGCTGGCGCTTTGCAAGCTGGCACGTATTGTCAGGAGATGAGAGTTGAGAATCAGGTGGAGCAGTGGATATCATCTCCAGTTTGATTTCTGGAAAGGTTTGGTCGGGGTAGATGAGCTTCAAGTACTCTTCCAAGACATCTTTCAGTTTCCTACGTGTTCTGGCGGTTTCATCGTCAGCCTTGCATGGAAGGAAGATAAATTAAAAAAAAAAAAAGAAGAGGGAAACAGTTTATTACCAGGTGTCAAAAACTAAGTAATGCTGTGAAGAGGGCTTTTGGTAAAATATCCTGCAAACAGTACCTCACTGAAGGCTGCACAGTTTCCAAAGATCAGCCTGATGTCCGACACAAACTCTGCAGTGCTTTGGTAGCACAGATTAGCCTCCAGACGTTTTTTCACAGTGGAGAGATTCCCTGGTCCCTTTATAGTCAGCCTGCTATTCGCACATACCTACAGTATTTAGACAGGGAGAGATAATAAAATAATAAAACTTCATGGGCAGATGTTGAAGTAAGAGCATGAGTAATTTCTTGTATTTATAAATTATCACATGTCAGCATGAAGCACAAGAGGTTATAGATTGTTACCTTGATTTGTTATGTGAGGGTTTATAATAAACAGCCATTTCAAGCCAAAATTGGACACTGATCAAATGCAGGATAACAAAGTGTCACGTGTACCGCAATGTCTTTAAATCTCAATGTTTCACTTATTGCAAGTGAAAAATACTAGAAGCCGTGTGTCAGCTAGATAGTTCACTGTGTATTTACAGTACCTGGTTAATCATTTCTTTGTCTTTACTCATAAATAAGACACATTACATATAATTAAAACTGCAGTTACAGTAACTCCATGTGACACTAATCCTGTGAACTTTTCCTCTCCAGTCCGTCAGGCCTCCATCCAGACTCACCGAGGGGGACACAGGCTCTTGAAAGTCTGAACTCGGCTCACTGCAAAACAAGTGCAGCAGCAGCTTCTCACACTTCTGCGGTGATAGAAAAAAATACATTTGAATCAGTGCATGTCAGCAGATAACCGAGAAAACAAATACAGTTCTCCAATCTGTTCTTTGTTGCCAATGTCATACAGTCAAGTGCTGTATCGTACTGGTAAGGTTTGTCTCTACAAACTTATCAAATCTGGTTGGTGTCAGCTGAAACACTGATTATTCGCTGGCGGTAAATCATCGCAGAACACTGCGTAGTGCTGTTCAGATCAACACACCGCCGTGTTAAACTCAATGAATCTGAAATTTTCCCGCATACTATTATCAATAAATATTATTCTTCTACATCTACACAATAATTCCTAAACCATATTTGGTTGGCCAAACAGATACTACGATTGATTCATGACAGGAATACTCAACCCAGATCTATTTATGAGTATCGTACCCTTTAGCCACTATCGACTGTTGGCTGTGGTAAGTTTTATTTCAGTAAATTACAATAGTTTCTAAACATAACCTGCTTTCACAGTGCAAACATTAAACATCTTTAGCAAGCTTTGTTAGATATATAGACTACTTCGTGCACTCTGGAGAACTCACTTCCCGCTCTCGGTCAGGAGAACTGCCTCTCTTGTGTTTTAGTGTTCAAATTTAGACCAATAAACATGGAAGAAGTGAGTGCGAGGCCGGGCAATGAGTGAGTTAGGCTACTGACTCAGCGTCCAATGAAGGATGAAGAGGAAGTTGCTATCGTTTGCACTCATACTCGAAAAAGTGACAGATAAGGATAGACTTGAGTAGACACATTTTGGTCAAATATGACTATGATGGATGAAACTCCAAACCTTACACTTCTAATCACAGAGGCGAGGTAAGATGTTTGATATCCAAATTATAGATTTTGGGTGGAACATCATGGTAATAATGAAACTTCTGATGATATCATATGATGTTTGTTGGTGCTCTGTTCATAATATTTGTAGCTACCTTGCTTGGGATTTGAAATTGAATTCAATGAAATGAAATGACACATTGTTCACTAGTGTTTTACAAACGAATTAGACAATTGAAAAATGTCACGACAAACTTGATGGTGCATAAGTTTCAACTTAACTTTATGGTAATCAAACCATTTGTTATTATAATTACTATAATTCTGTAAATGCTCCCAAATTATAAAAAAGTACTGACTCGTTTGTCCACAGGGGAAAATCCTCCTTCAGAATCTGTCTCCCGTTTTATTGTTTTGGCTTCAGATTTGCAGTCGTACTCCATCTCAGGCAATAACAGGTCACGGCAGAAAGAGCAAAACCATTCCCCACTGGGAAGAGACAATCCAGAGAGTCAACAGAAAAGCCAGGATGCAGGAACATCAATCAATAAGTGCGTAAGGCTGCTGTCAGGTGAAAACCATACACCTCCAAAATGTCAAAACGTCTAGTCAAAAACAGCCACATTGTTAAGCGATGAAGCGTCTTTTTTTTTTTCACTCCACAGGGAATCAGTGAATCACTGTCTGATTCAATGGGAAGACACGAGTTGTGGCATTTTCATCTGACACCAGCAATAAATAACATTTTTACGGAGCTTGCCTGGGAGTTTTGAGGAGAGTTGGAACATGGCAAGTCAGATGAAAAACTTTGGGACACTTGTGGCAGCACAGCAGCTCTCCGCCCGTCTGACACACAGCACACAAGACTTCATTAGAGTCTTCCAGCCGAGCTTGATTTTGGTCTGCCTGCCGTCCTCCTCCCACTGAACGGATGTGATGTGGAGCTCTCGTCTTACTCTGATCGCACGGACTGCTTGGAGGCTGTGAAGGGCTGTGACGTTTGTCATCTGTGCTTTGAGTTGGGACTTTGTTCCCTTCACCTTGGCAACGGATTTGGGGTTGGTCATCTGTGCTATCAGGGAGACTGGCTCTTTGATTAGCATGTGCCTGAAATCCAAAAACAGAGGGGAAAAAAACCCTCATATTCTACCCAATATGGAATGAATTGACGCCTGCGCTGAACTGAAGGTTCAGAGGTCTGATGGGTTCGCAGATTCGTCAACGGGACAGTCACATTTGGAAATGTAAAGGGATACAAACTGGGTTACATTTTCACACTTTTGGCAATCATATTTTTGGTCAATTAAAACATACTAATGACAGAGAACTGTGAAAACAACACATTTGAAAGAAAAAAGCCGGCAAACAAGAGTACTACCTAAATTGTCCATTTAAATGTCAAAGTTTACAGACTGAGCTCTTGCTTCAGCTTTGATGCACAGTATTTGCCGTATATGTAGCACACAGTGGTACAGATAGAGGATCATTACTTTTCAGGTGCGCTCACTTTTGTACTTTCCTCTAAGTACCGGAGTTTTAATAATCAGTCTAAGCGTTGGCTTGTTTACAACTTGCCTGACTGTTTATGTTTCTCGCCTCAACTGCCTTCATAGTAACAATACTACCTGTTTCAAGATCTCATTAAGTACTTCGAGTACATTATGCTAACTATGACCGAAACTCAAGTCATAAACAAAAACAATATTCCTTTAATTCATAATTTTGTATTATTATTATTGTTTTAAATGCAGTCTTGCTACATTAAGCTTTAGGTAAACGTGTCTACCAAAAGTAAAACATGTACATAAAATACTCATTAGACTGTAATGATAACGTATTGTCTCCTTACATAACTGCCATCATCATCTGGCTCATCTTTGATGACAATGAGTGGCCCCGGAGAAGACCTTCGTCTCCTCTTCACAGCAGAGCCCACTGCTCCGCTGGCCCGGTGTGTTTCTGCAGGTTTCCAGGAGTCAGTCCTCAAGAGCAAAACAAGAGGCAATTTAAGGAAAAAAAAAAAAACACTGGAGAGGTCAAAAGCACCAAAGAACGAGGGTCATGTACATGTCTGTGAGAGCGAGTGCACGGTTATCTCCCTACCCTGTTTTTTCCTCCTGGGATGCAGCAGCGAGCCCCAGTGAATGTTGCACTTAAGTCAAATTAAAATCTGTTAGTGTATTGTTTTTATAAAGACAACAACAATATGTGTATATATGCATGTCACAAAAATATATTCAAGTGCAACACCACTGATGGCACAGACGTACCATTTCTGTTTGGTAGCCCCTGAGGATAGCTTGACTTCATCATATTTATAGAACCAGCCGAGTCGTTCCTCCTGCTCACACATGTGGACTCAATCTAAACACAACATTGTATATCATTTACTCAAAAAACTGATATTATGGAATGATAATAGTCTTAAGGAAAGTCAACAGAGGGAGTCGCTTACCGCCTGTTGTGATTGAGGAGAACTTGCGCCGCCATTGATGGCCAATGGGGTTACATGCGTGTAGAGAGGTGAAGAGGAGAACCCATCAATAGGTTTGGTTTGGTAGCTGGAGCTGCTTCCCATCCCCCTCAGATGATGCTACAACGAAGGAGGGAAACATAGAAATACGGAGATCACTTTTATGCTACATTCCTGTAAACATCTGAAAGCATGTGATGATGGAGATGAAAAGGAGCATTTATATGAAACATTTAAATGCATGTGTCTGATTTACCATAGTTCAGATACATAAACAGGAGGATAGCAACATGTTCTACAACATTATGCTACAGTACAATCACACACACACGCCGCCTCAAATCACTGTCCTGAAAACCTCAAATCAGCTTTGGGGTCTGACTTTAACACAAATGACATTCTATTGACTTCAATAAAATGTGATCAATCCACACTCAAAGAAAACCTAATGCTTTGATTGTTGCTTATAGAGTCCATGGATACAATATTTAAGATTTAATACAGATTTTTAAAGTGCTCTAATACTAATCGTGTTTCATAAAATGCAGCAGTCGCTGTTTTCGCAAACCGTCTGGGAGACCATCAGTTTGAATTTATTCAGCAACAGTTTGATAATCAACCTGCAGAGATTTGAAACTTGCCTGAGCGTGTCAGCTTCTCTTTTCATCATGAATGCTATGAGGTAATTCTTCCAATTAATCTGCACTAAGAGCTGCCAAGATATAACAATGGCATTGCAAACATTATGGACAAGAATTATGTTGTCAGTTTTCCTTTTTTTGCTTTAAGCTGCTTGTACCATAGTCGAAGTATAAAGAAAAAAACAACTGCTACCCAGAACACAAGCTGAAAACTTAAGTACTGGTATATTTCTTTACTATCAGTTCCTTATGCAGCCCAACAGCTTGGTCACATCAGTGTGACCCAACTTATGCGTGTACTTCACCTGCCAGTATTGTCCTGTGAGTGATCCTATACTTCATAGCAGGAACCAAAACACACTCTGAACTAGACTAAACAACTCAGATGACAAGATATTATCAATCCTTGCTTATGGAATTCTGGGTCCTCTGTCACATGTTGGCAGCTGGTGCAACACAGATTTAACTGATTTACTTTATGATTTTGTGTCATAAGCTCATCCAAGACTAAAACCCATCCTGACAAGGAAAGACATAAATTGCCCCGGATGTGAAGGCTGTCAGCCCTATTTAGGACGATGCAATCCGCTGTCGGTGCTTGTTAAGAGGGCTTGTCAGTCAAAGGAACGCGGGCATGCATGCACCCTCTCACGCACAGAAACGCATAGTAACCTGGGGAGAAAATGTAGGACTCGGGAAGCCGCTAGTCGGGCTGACATGGTTGGGCTGAGGCACCATAAACCTGCGTCCTGGCTGGGGAGGTATAATGTTGGAGGCGGAGCCTCCCTGCAGGGGCCCGGGGACTGTTCGCTGCAGTCGGACGCTCTGGTACCATGTCCAGGGTGGAGGAGGTGGCTGTTGCTGCCAGTGGGCTTGCGGGTTTAGCTTGTCCACCTGCATCTGGAGCTGAGCCAGAGTGCTGTGGGGAGCTCCCACGGCAAAGCTGTGGGGTGAGCCTGAGGGGCCCTGCCCAGGGTGAGGGAGCTGATGAGGGATACCCTGAAAACCACCCAGCTGGTGGCCGGGTGCACTCTCCACCACTAAAGTGCCTGAGGGAACAGACACACAGAGACAGGATGAGCATAACAAGTAGTGAGAAGAAAAAAAAATACACAATACTGAGAGAATGTTCCAGAGAACTGTTGTGAAAAGAAGGTTTGGGCAGAAATAAACACAACCAGTGAGGCTACAACATGTGGCAATTAGCAACTGTTGACAATAATATCAGTTAAAATGTTTTGATTATTTTGGTTATTCTATAAAATGCCAATCAGAAGTTTACTAAATCCAAAGTGATGGCATCGAACTCCAAAACAAATGGAATTTAATTTACAATTGTGCAATAAATCCCTCATTGGAGGGGCTGGAACCAGACAACATTTGAGATTTTTCCCCAACAAATTATGCTTAATTTAAACAACTAATCAGGGAAATTGTCAACATTTCTGGCAATCTGTTGACTGACTTGGGTTAATCTCATTTCAGCAGTTTGGTCAGGACTCAAATGAGCTGCAACTGCTGTAAATATTAATCATTTTGGGTCCCTGTTAAGATCTTAGACCTCTGAATCCTTCAGAGCTTTTCCCAGAATCCGTTTCCTTAATCCAAGTGGTATCAGTCCTCAAGAAGCCCCTCTGGGTTATCTGACATGCTTGTTTAATAAGTCCCTTATAAATCCTAATCGGACCATCTGTGCAAATGATCAATTACAATCTCGTGGAAGGAGAATGCTTTTCAAATCTGCCAGTAGTACACAACAGTAAAATCTGGATGAGGTTTCAAGTTATCCACAACAAGGAGAACAGAAAAATGAAGAATCCATTGCCAGGGTTGTAGATCAGATAATTTGTTTACGTCTCACCCAGATCAACATTGGCGGCCCAGTAAGAGGCTCGACACTGGAAGCGCACAGTGCTCTGTGGTATAAATGAGGCACTGCATTTCGCCCGCAGGAGGTTTCCAATCTGAAAGAGAATCTGCAACAGAAGGGATGTTATCAATAATTTTCAGAGGAGGACACTTGCGTGCTACAGAAAGCATATGTTCCCACTTTAAGTCCAAGACGGAGCAGGCTCCTGACTGGCTTTTCAGAGCCGGGTCTCAGATTGAGAAAACAAGACTGTGATGAGATACTGCTGAGTGAATAAAGGACCAGACAGGCCTCACCAGACGTTTACAGTACAGGAGGGCCGTGCCCCCGCTCCTGGCTGTGGCCCATTTGGTGAAGTTGATGACATGATCCAAGTGTCTGGATAGATAGCCAATGTCTTCCTGCTGTTTTCGCAAGACACTCTCGTGCTCCTTCGTCACAGCCTGGAAAACAAGAATAAAGTCAACGGCGCAGTGTTCGAACAGCTTGAGGGGATTCACTCTGGGCCTCAGGGTAACAGTCAAGTACTGTTCTTTTGGAATCAACACCGCAGCAAGCTACAGGACGACAGCATGTGGTAAATGCTTTCTTATAGTTATTATGTATTTAAAAACTATAGTCATACCTCAAGCTGATTGACTAACATCTTTCCCTTCTTGTTTATCTCCAGAATCAAACTGCAGATGGACTTCTTTATTTCATTATGAACAGATGTCCGGTTCTGATCAACCAGAAGAAGTCTGCAAAGCAATTATCAATAGGTAACTATTTCAGACATTTATTATGGCTGCATATTACACAAATGATTTGCAATATCAAACAGTGTGTCAAAAGACATTTTGGAAGCATCTCATTGTAAATGGAGCTATGAATTATCTTTTCCTTAATACGTTACCGGGTTTTTCTTATTCATGAGATCCAGAGGTCGTACGGAAGAGCAAAATGTATTCTTATGAAGTAGTTCTATAAACTATGATTGTTCCCAACACATTTTTTTTAATTCCATATACTTGTGGAAAAGTGAAATAGTGTACATACCCACTGTTTATGGAGTCTGACACCTCTTCAATCAGTTTCCTTTTCTCCTGCAGCTGCTGGGTCATACTCTCCATGTGCTGTTTGTGGTTTTTATAAGCATCTTCAAGGAACTGGTAACTAATTAAAAAACATTACACAGTCAATACACACACACACACACACACACACACACACACACACACACTAAAAAAAAAAATTAAAGAATTATGAAATGTTACTGAGTGTTTTTGTGAAATAAATCCCTGGATGGAGTTTTTTCTCCTGCTGCTCCACTAAGTGACCAGCAGCGATGTATGTAGTGCTCAAGGACATAACACGTCGATGCTGCAGTTACTATGAGGTTTTTACATGATTCATACAGTATGCGACTCCTTTTATGGCTTATTTATGTAAATCACGTCACATATCAATCTAAAGAACTCCAGGTCTTTGTTAAATATAATAACATAACAAAAACAGAAACATATACACGGGTGTAGGAAATGTTTCTTTCCATTTGAGTGTCAATTCTAACAGTACTTGTGGTCTTTGTGCTTGGCGAGCTGGCAGTCACGACAGGTAAGTAGGTCACAGGTCTCACAGAACAGTTTCAGCGGCTCTTGTTTGTGGATGTCACAGAACATCGGCCTCTGAGTCGACACACCATGGATCTCTGGAAAACAACAAAGAGCTTATTATTTAGACCCTCAGTGGATTCTGAGGAGGGATCAAACATGAGGTGTATTTATCATTTGGCCCATGAAAATATTATTTCAAACAGCAATAACACTGATTACATAATAGCGCTTTCCTTTGTCAAAGAAACAGAACACATATTAGAATACCTTGTGATACTTCTGTGTTCTGTCTGATGATGTGGTCTTTGGTGAATTTGACTCTTTGGTGGGCCTCCACGCAGGTGGCACACAGGTACTCCACGCAGTCAACACAGAAGCCAGCAGCATCCGTGTTGTCATCGCAGGTCATACAGAGCTACAGGTGCATGAGACAAGCAGAGGCTGATCTTTAGTAAGCAGGCAACATGAGGTAAAGCAAAGGAACACATTGACTGCAAGAATGACATCAGTGGGATAATCCTGTTATACCCGGGTATCCAGTTGCGGCTCCTTTGTGTCACTTCTGCTGCCCAAATTCCCCCAGATCCAACCCTCAGGGCTTTGCTCATCATATTATAACCATGACCCTAAAAACTAGTTACAAGTCTGCCCCCGTATGGTGATGCAGTTTGCCACCAACCTGGACTGTCCTCTCCACTGTGCTGCTGGGAGCCTCAACGGAGTCCTTCACAAAGACGTTATCCATCACATCTATCTCCACACACTCCTGCCTGCACACCGGACAGCGGATCACATTCACTGCAACCAAACAGGAGCAAATCAGTCAAACTGGACTTACACGTGCTGTGGAAAACACAACTGATATAACACGAGATATTTATAATCAAAAGGTAATACACGTGCGTAAAATGTATTTTTTTTATGATTTAAGTTGTACATACACAGTTCATTTTTTAGCTTCCTTCTCGGTGGAAAGGTGATACGTTAAATCGATCCTCATTGTTTGTAAACAAAGTGACTCACGTGGTTTGGTCGCGCCGTCAGCCTGGGAGTTCAGCGGCTCCATCGAGGCCAAATTCCTGGAGGGTGAAGGCAAACATTTCTTGCAAAAGGAGTGCAGGCAAGGCAGAAGTTTGGGCTCTCGACTGTGAAAGTTTAGATGGCAAACAGGGCAAGTGTCCAGGTCATGTTGGTCGGTTGCACCGGACTCCTGCACCGGCATGCTCTCTGCTTCGTTCCCAACGATGATGACAGCGGCGGCCACCGACTCCTGTGTTCCTGTGCAGCCATCCATTTGCGGCACTTTTTAATTCTTCAAAGCTAAATTTATCTGCGCATACCCACGCGAGTCATTTCTATCGCACCCTGCACGAGGAGAGCATCATCATCAGCAGCAGCATCATCATCATCAGCATCATCATCGTTGTCCTCTTCACTCTCTGCCAGTTCATCATTTTCAAACACCGAGCTGTTGATACCCTGCCGTCTTTCCCTAAAACGACAATACCTACACTGTAACAACAAAACCTGTAGCGCGACAGATAAAATACACCCCGTTGTCGCACGCCCGCGTCGCGTGCAGCAGACGTTGCTGAAATTGCACCGCACGCGCTCGTTGCGGCAAGCGAGGGGTGGGGTTAAAATATCGCACTGGCTGAGTGTCAGAGCACAAACTCCACAGCTGGAGCGGATTTTCTTTTCTTTCTTTTTTTTTTATTTTTTATCATTCCTACTCCAAATATCGGCACTTTTTTTTTATTTATTTTTTTTATTTTTTTCAAAAGAAATAATGTAACGTATGATCATTGTTTACGTTACACTTCTAATAACGTTACTTTTCTGGCATTTCATGGTTCAAAAACATGTTCGGGCATCTGGCATCACTTCTACCAAACCGATTGGAGTATGTGCTCAGACCCATTGAAAATTAACACCAACCGTTTTAATAAATAAAAAAAATAAAAAACATTCTGCAAAACGAATACTTAAAAAAAAAAAAAATGCATTAGGCTATACTATGATTGGTTGTCTGCGTTTCTTTGTATATGAATGTAATACAATAATAATATTTTGATCATCATTACCATACCTTCAGTTGGTGGAAGCATGTATAAGTACAATTATTTTAGGACTGCTTTCAGTTATGCATATTTGAGCTGTTCGATCGACAAGCATTTTATATTTAATATTTTATATTTAATGTTTTTTTTACTGCTATTTTATTGCTTTTTATTATCCTATTATTATCTTATTGCTTCCTGTATGCTGCTGTAGCGAAAAATAAAGTAACCACCTAACCTAACCTAACCTAACCTAACCTAAGACCTATATTAATAACATTTAATTGTTCAACACAGTAGGCTGAAAAGCTGGATCATATTTAAAATCATATTTAGCCTAACTGGTGGAATGAAATCCTCTGTGTCACCATTTGTTCTAATCTGATGAAAACACAATGTGTAAGAACATATAGTATTTTATTATTGTTCAATAATTAAAATGTCAGGTCAAACTGTTTTACACTGTAGTTCAGTTAGAAGCCAATGACATTAGTGAACTGAAGATAAAGTGTCAGGGTTCAATGTTCATGGTCAAGTTTTACATTACCTCTCAGATAAATAGAGAGAGAGCAGTTCAGTTTTGCACATTTGCACAAACATGGATCGAACAGCAAAAAGCCAGAGTATCCCTCTCAGTGACGGGAACTGTATTCCACTCCTGGGATTGGGCACATATGGGGACCCTCGAACGGTAAGAATGTATTGTGTGTGTGTGTGTGTGTGTGTTTCTGGATTTAGACAAACTTGGATTGTTACTGCCTTACTAACCAAGACATCTCTGTCTAGGAGTGTCACAGTTTTTTGCTTACAAATAGGAACGCATGATGCAAGTTGCACATTACTGCAACTTGAACAAAACCAGGTCAAATAATAATTACATTTTCTGTGTATCTCCAATAGACACCCAGAGGCACGACTCTCGAGTGTGTCAAGCTGGCCATAGAAGCGGGTTACAGGCACTTTGATGGGGCATTGGTATATTTCAATGAGCACGAAGTAGGTCAAGCCATTAGAGAGAAGATTGCTGATGGAACTGTCAAAAGAGAGGAAATCTTTTACTGTGGAAAGGTAATACATCCTGTCATATTATGTCAGGTGTCTCAGTTTACTTCGATAATTACTCCTTTAAGAATTCATCAGGTTGTTCTTAGGCCTAATGGTTGGATAGTTTGAATGCTCATCTGCTTCCCAGCAGCAGAAATGTTTCCTTTGCTTGACTTCAAATTGATCGAAAGGTTTTTTTAATGAGCAATGTGTTATTTTTCTCAGCTCTGGAATACCTTCCATCCACCAGAGTTGGTGAGACCGGCCTTGGAGAGGACACTCAAAGCTTTAAAACTGGACTATGTGGATCTCTACATTGTTGAGCTTCCGATGGCCTTCAAGGTTTCTATACAATCAGTCATCCATTTGGTTCCCTTACAAAGTAAAACACAGATTTATGTAACTAACAAATATGTTTTCCTTCGAGCAGGATGATTTGAAATAAGAAGTTACTCCAGTTTTTAAAAGCGTGCTGTTGGAAAACTATGCTAAATAAAGGAACAAAAATATCTTTACTTACAAAACTTTGTACTGTCACAACGCTCTGCACTTCCCGTTTTATCTTGTGTCCGTGTGTGCATGACTTCCTGTCAATAATTAGCGTTCCGCCGGCTTCCACACACACCTGTGTGTTATCTAGCCATCAAGTGGTGGAGTGGAACTAGTCCAGCGGATTCAATTGTACCGTTACGGTTCACGAGAGGGAGGAGGACCCAAATAGACTCCATAACACCGAGGCAGTAGGCCTACATCAATGAAAAGAGTGTTTTAATTACGAAAAGGCTGGTTTACAGGAAAAGTGCAAGCCAATGAAAAGAAAAGGTGGAGGCCAGAGCAAATCCCCCCCAAAAAAGAGGCAACGTCCAAAAACAGACAGGTGGGCTAGAGGACAGAAGTCTGAGACTTACATCATGATCCAACTTTGCTATGCGGAAACAAAGAAGAGAACAATGGGGCATTATATCTGCTCCACCACCACCTGATGAGGAACTCGGGTGGGTAATGAAACAGGCGGGAAACAAATCTATAGAAGGAAGTAAAGCACCTCTGGACACTACAGGTGGGGGATTTCAAAATAAAACAGGAAGTGATTACACTGACCCCCGAATGGGGTGTAACAGTAAAGTTTGTTTTTGTTTTTTTTTTAAGTTATGAAATATGGACGAGCCAGTCTAATAAATCGTTATATTTATGCAAGATAGCTGCATACTAAATGTGTGAAATGTAGCTCATCCTTTAAGGGTTGAGATAAAATTAAACAGCCTGTTGTGCGTTTGCTTAAGATTGCGTAACTGGAATCAGCCATCTGTGTTTTCAGTGTTTGGGTCATAGTCAGATATTTGTATGAAGATGAAATAGTGACGCGAGCTGCACTTCCATACCTTCACATGGTACAGTATTTCTGCATGACCATGCTTAGATCATACCACGACAGCTCACAGGATATAGCCTATATTCTAATCCTAATGCAAAGTATTGAATTGTGCTTACATTCTAGCCTGGAAATGAATTTTACCCAAAAGACGCTGATGGAAAATACATCTACCATCACACAGACCTGTGTGCAACATGGGAGGTGAGTTCTGTTCTTCTGTTTTATAACTTTATACATCCCAGTGTTTTACAGTGTTTCTACAGGGTTTTACTTTATGTCATATGTTATATGAAGCACAGCACATCAAACACCTAAGTCTTTGTGCAGCTATGAAAAACACTATGAAATGTGCAACTGTATTCTTAAAATATTTTTAAAGACTCCAGTAACTGCAGCCTGAGAAAATAACCGTAGAGTTGAATCTGTGCCATCGGGTTCTGCTGAATATGATAACCTCTAAAGTGGTATCGGTTACTTGCATGGATCTTGTTGTGATAGTATTTAATAAAATATCACGTAATCGTGGTGGCCATGCATGTAAATGGTGGCCCTATCTATGGCTTGAAAGAGCTATTATTGTTTCTGTGCATTTCTTGAATGTCTTCTGAGAAAATAGGGAAAATAACATTTGCATACAATCTTTTGATACCAGAACGTTCAAACCGACAAGTACAGTGTCATAAACTGCCAGGTGTCCAAAGAACACTCTTTTCCCCTCATCCTTGTGCTTTATATTTTTCTCCTTTATCTCAGTAAGTCTGTAAAGATAATCACTATCAGTCTTAAAGGATGTCAATCTTTTCTTCTCAACAGGCATTAGAGGCTTGCAAAGACGCTGGGTTGGTTAAATCACTGGGAGTCTCAAATTTCAACCGGAGGCAGCTGGAGCTTCTGTTGAATAAACCTGGCCTCAAACACAAACCTGTATCCAACCAGGTGACCCACACTTGTCCCTTTTGACCCACACTGACAACACATAGCATAGTGTATGTAGTGCAATAGTAAAGTGCAGTTCATAGTAGTATACCCTTTAGAAAGAAGGTCTTTCTTGTCTTGTTATATTTTGAGCTATTGTATCAGCAGCTGCTGAGAGGATGTCAATAAATCTGAAGTAGTTGCTTCATGAAAGGAAACTTCTTGACGCACAAGACTGTCTGAGTGGATTTTATTTGCGCCAATAAGAGCAGGGTACTGATGTCATCTTACCTCACTTGGGGCCAATTTTCTACGCTTTCTTTTGACCTGCAGGTTGAATGTCATCCATATTTCACACAACCCAAACTTCTGGAGTTCTGTCGTCAGAATGACATTGTGATTGTTGGTTATTGTCCAATTGGCTCCTCCCGAGATCCATCCTGGTAAGTAGGTTTTAAGAAATGTGCACTTTTTAAGGGTCGTGTGATGCTTTTAAATGTAAGTTTTATTCATGGGTGGTTGCAAATACTCAGTAAAAGTTTTTTTTTTTTGCCATGACATGACACTAAAATCTGTACCCATAAGTGAGTTTGTTGGTTCATTGTGCTTTCAGATGAGGAATTCATTTTCAATAACAAACTAAAGAGTGAAAAGACAAAAATCTGTGCCATTATTTTTTTTTTAAACTAATGCAATATAATTTGGAAAACATCAAATCATCTGTGCAACACATTAGTCTAGCATGTGACATTGCAATCCTCAACACTTATGATGTAAATCTTTGATAAAAGTTTTATATCTGCCTCTGATTTAGGGTGAATGTGCAATGTCCTCCTCTCCTGGAGGACAAAGTGCTTGTTTCCATTGGCAAAAAGTACAACAAGAGTAGTGCCCATGTGGCTCTTCGCTTCAATGTGCAGAGAGGAGTTGTAGTGATTCCAAAGAGCTTCAGCCCCGAGAGGATCAAGCATAATTTCCAGGTAGTTTACCATTGTGGGTTATTTTAGTTCGTTTTGTCTTTTTCCCTCCCCAATGTACAAGACAAGTTATGGTGCTAAAATTTTATAAATTCATCCAAATAATTTCAGGAAAAACAAATCCCATTTTGTTACAGATATTTGATTTTTCACTCACTGAGGAAGAAATGAAAGCCATTGAAGCCCTGAACAAAAATGTTCGATTTGTGGAGCTGCTGATGTAAGTTGACGGAAAAAATATCTGATCAGTTTTGATGTTTTTACTGTGTTCTGCAAGAAAGTCTTACGAGATACTAAAATCCTTGTCACCATGCTCACAAATAATAACAGTTTGAATTTGTATCTTGACACAGGTGGAGCGATCATCCAGAATACCCATTTCATGATGAATATTAAGCTTTCATTTTTTTGTAATACACATTATTTTCAAACCTGTTTCCTCCAATAAACCAAACGGGTTGGAGTTAAAACAACGAAACATGAAGTGGAACTGTTATGGTGTCTTTAATCCACCACAAGTTTGTTGCCCTTTCCCACTGATCACTAGAGGGCACTAGCTCCCAATGAATGAATTGAACAAATCAAGGAAGACTTATAAAGACAACATGCAGCTCTGATGTGAACAGAGGAAGTTATTTAAACACAGCACATTAGTTTCACAGGAGGCTCATGTCATATTGTAAAAGACTTCATTGTTGGTTACAACTGATTTGAAATGAACTGATGCAACTGCTGCTATAAATAAAGGTTAATTTAAGAAATATAACCATTTGACAATACATCGTATGTGGTTTTTTTTTTTTTAATAATTACCAATAACACATATGACTCAAAACAGGACAAATGGGGTGCAAGACTCAAACAGAATGATACATCAACAATAGTAAGAAGAGTGTAATGAATAGCAAACATAAGCAAAACAAACCATGAATAAAAAGATATGTTGGTCTTACAACCCCGTTTCCCAAAAAGTTGGGACGCTGTGTAAATGTAAATAAAAACAAAATGCAATGATTTGCAAATCCCATGAAACAATATTTAATTGCAAATAGACCAAAGACAACATATCAAGTGTTGAAATGGAGAAATGTTATTTTATTATGAAAATATGTGCTTATTTTGAATTTAATGCCAGCAACACGTCTCAAAAAAAGTTGGGACGGGCATGTTTACCACAGTTTTGCATCATTTCTTCTTTATACAACATTCTGTAAAAGTCTGGAAACTGAGGAGACCAGTTTCTGGAGTTTTTCAATTGAAGTGGTGTCCCATTCTTGCCTTGTATACGATTTCAGTTGCCCAACAGTTCAGGGTCTCCTTTGTCGTATTTTTCATCTCATGATGCGCCAAGTTTTTTTTAAAATTGGAGACATGTCTGGACTGCAGTTCGGCCAGTTTAACACCCGGACTATTCTACTACGAAGCCATGCAGTTGAAATACGTGTAGAATGCAGTTTGACATTGTTTTGCTGAAATAAACAAGGCCTTCCCTGAAAGAGACATTGCCTGAATGGCAGCATATGTTGCTCCAAAACCTGAATATATCATTCAGCATTAATGGTTCCTTCCCAGACGTGTCGGCTACCGATGCCATGTGCACTAATGCATCCCTGCACCGTCACAGATGCTGGCTTTTCAACTAAACGTTGATAACAAGCTGGATGGTCCCTTTGCTCTTTAACCTGGAGGATGCAGCGTCCATGATTTCCAAAAATAATCTAAAATTTTGATTCATCAGACCAAAGGACAGTTTTCCACTGTCCCAACTTTTTTGAGACGTGTTGCTGGCATCAGATTCAAAATAAGCACATATTTTACATAAAACAATAACATTTCTCAGTTTCAACACTTGATATGTTGCCTTTGGTGTATTTGCAAATAAATATGGGTTTACAAGATTTGCAAATCATTGTATTCTGTTTTTATTTACATTTTATAACTTTTTTCGGAAACAGGATTGTAAATATTATTTTCTGGTGTGCATGTATGTAAGTGAATACAGTGTATGTAGAACGTAACACATGGATCATTGTTTCTCTACTTTAATGAAATACAGTCATAGTTTGTCTTTGCTGTATTTTTCTGATATCTCAGCAACTAGTTGCCAATAAGACGTGTACATTACAGTTTGAAGATTATTTATAAAAAACAGCAACATTAGCAATATAACAAATAAAATGTAAAGTTGTGGGGGATCTAATGTGGACCGAAATGTAAAAGTAAATGTGCTTTGCTTTTAGAGCTGATGTTAAGCATCTTTGACAGCTTTAACTGAAAGAGTTAATTATGAAATATTTTAATTATAATACTTCTTGATACATTGTTTTTTTTACTATGTCTCTTGTTTGCACTATCCACTATGCTGCTGTAATCCTGTAAATTTCCCCACTGCGGGACTAATAAAGATTATCTTATTTGATCTTATCTTAATTATAATGGATTATGCTGGTGCTAATGCAAAATGGATTCAGAATGTTGTGAAAATGTCATAGATTATTAATTAGACACAAGGACATATGCAACTTGTTTTTGGTCATTGGATTGATTCTGTGACATTTAACCATGTTGACACCTCTTGTTAATTATTTAATGGACAGATTATATGACAGAGGGTTAGGAAAAATGTCATGTTATTAATGCAGATTGCAGGTATCTGAAGTGGCCTGAGTTTAAAAAATAAATTGTCTGCTGTCCAAACATTTCAGCGCCTGAGAAATTTGTGTTTAACTATATTGCTTTAAGACGTCTTTGTGGTAACGCACCAGAGGTGTGACTGTTGTTTATTCAAACATATTCAACATATTTTTTTTCTCAGAAATGCACCTCTGATAACCTGTAAAATTGATGGAGGTTTGAACTGACTGACTGTAAAAAAAAATTAAAAAAAAAATCAGGGATCTAACAATATTATACAGACTTTTTCTTGGGCAAAATTGTAAAAGAAAACTCACCTTTTTTTATGGTTTATTTGTGTTGCAGGCTTACTAGTCTCTGATAATTATGTTAAAACATGTTTAAGTAGTGGAGTTTCAAGTTAAATGACTCATGACAACACTGGACAGTGAGTTCAACCTTTGAGTGTTTTTCCAACTTATTGGTTAATGAGTAACTTATTTTTGCCCAAGATTACAGACATCAACTATTTTTGTTGCAAAAAAATAATAAAGCATATGGTTAGTTATTTTCTAGTCATTAGATACACAGTTTGGCTGTATATAATTGAAACTGTCCGAAACTGTCACATTATAATCTTTTTCTGCCTTGTTTACACAGAGCGGGTATATGAGTTTGATCGGATCAAATCTGTCATCACAGTGTTGACACACTGTGTAATCTTTGTGTACACACCTATTACCTAATTCGTGGCCTTAGCTGTCAAAAGCAAAAAAAAAAAATCCACCAGAATAGGAGAAGAAGGAGCAATCAGAAGCATTTTACAGATGTTTTGTGGGTACTTTCTTATTAGTGGCTTTATGCCTTTTCCCTGTTGGAAAAAAAAAATGATTTGTGTAAATAATTATGAGATAGCGGATCTTTTTTAATCTATTTTGCAGAAAACCTAAAATTGGAAAAAGAGTGGAGTGGCGTATTACCTGGTCAACCTTTACTTGCAGCAGTATTAATGTATCTAAATGTTGTTTAACATGTCCAATACCCCCAATAATGCAGTCCAATTACAATATGATGCAGTTTTCTTCCACTGACCTCTAGCAACCCAATACAAGTTAATGTATGCAGGTTTTAGGGTCCAACTGATTAGAATATTAATCATTAACAAGCCCTGTGAGACTGTGGACTAAATTTTAACTTCTCATTCTAGGATCCCTCAAGCCAGGTGCTTTTTACACATCTGATTTAACAGTCACTTTTGATTTTAATGTGAAGAGATAGGATGGACCCTTCAGAGTACACGAAGTACAATCTGAGCAGTGACCCATGGTGTCACAGTTAGAGAGCAGCAGGAAGCTGCAGAAGAAAAGAAGAAATAAATTTCATTCATCAGCTCTTCACTGTCTTCTTTTGTGTCTATTGTTTTGTTTGTTGGCGATATTGCAAGCAAAATTGCACAGACACAATTTTGTTCTGCAACTGACAGGACTCAGGCGCAATGAACAATAATACATGAAAGGAAGCATTTATCTGTTTTGTACATCATCTAAAATTGTATATTTTAAACAGAGATGAACTTTTATTTTCCAGTCTGTATTTAAGTTACTAAGATTTTGTTTACTTTGGCAACTTTTCATCTCAGTCCACATCTAATGTTGCATACTTTTCCTTAAGGAATGGTCTGATCATTTTTTTTTTTTTTAAAGAGAGTTTGGTTTCTTGCTGGGAACCGGGTATAAAGATTGATTTCGCCCTCAAGTATGATAGGAGTGTACAGCCATCGGTCCCATAGCTTAGCTTGGCATAACCCAGGGAAAACAGATAGCTGAACTCTGTCCTAATAAAATCAACTAACCGGCACATTTAAAGCTCACTGATGCATTAGATCACACTGGTTTAATTCACAAGAATACAGAAATATAAAAACTATACATTACTGTTTTAGTAGTTAGGGACATGCACAACTTTTTACAGTTATATTTTTGTATCTCATCACACTCTCAGCAAACGAGCAAATAAGCACAGTTTCCTAAATGCTAAATTATCCATTATATCTAAGTAGTATCCAAAGTAAAGAAGAAACGCCGTGTCTGGAAAGGAAAGGTGAAGAATTAATTCAGAAATGTGAGAGAAAAAAAATCAGATATTATGCAGTGTAGGATGTTTTTAAATTGATAAGCCTTGGATAAACCATTGGATTGAATTACGTCTGCTGTTAATGGGTTGTAACATCATGTATGAGGCCAAAAGCTATACTCGTTCTGAAAAATGCAGAGAGATTTCAAACATGTTCAAGCTGTTGGTGAGAACATAAGACTGAAATTAAATTAAAGGCTCTATTGATTTATGTTATTTTTGAACTAACTCAGAAAACATTTATCGGGGTAGTTTTTCATACATTAAAAGTCCAAACTGACCAGAAGAACTAGAAAGCCAATGTGTCCGTGTCTTGAATGATAATTTGTTCTGAAGTGGGGGAGGGGGGTTTATAAAAAAACAAAAGGACCTTGAAAGATTTCAGACAGGAAAGATGCACATCAGTCGCCCCGTCCCCACCACCATACAGACCCTCTGGATTGTGACCTTAAAGCAAATGCCTTGAAACAGGGAACTATGGACCCCTGTGGTGAGACAATGTTCTGAATGAGCTTTTTAGTCTGTGAGGAAGGAGCCTGGTTGAAGAAATAGAGTGTTTTGCGGGGGGCTGAATTAAGGGATTTGTTTAGAGAAGGGGCTTTGCTGTAGAAAAATACAGTGTTGAACATGAGTGAGTAAAAAACTTTTGAGAGATGGGTTATGTCTGTCTTCAGACTGCACTCACAATGGAAGTACTGTTCTATAGTAAGCTTTATTTTGTATAACCGGCTTACATTAGATATGAAGCTTTAAACAACCCTGTACAAATGCAGCACACCCAAACTCTGCACAACAGAGGCAGTAAAAAAATCAGGCTGCTTGAAGAAGAAAGTTGCACATTACCTGTAAACTGACGTTGGTATGTGCTGGCTTGTGAGTATACAATAAACCTAGAAAACTCTCTCGTTTGTGAGCTTTTGCTACCGAATTCCCATGAATATTTTGCACCATGAGCAGGATGATGAACTTTTGCCGCTGCGAAAAATAACCTGCAGAACCCGGTGGAAAAACATGGAAAAGAGAGAAGCAGGGACCTGACAGGTGATACTGGTGTCAACGCCATCCCTGAGAAGGAAACAAACAGACAATCTCTGAACAGTTATCCTCCCTGAGCTTTGACCTTTGACCACCAAAATCACATTGATTCACCCTTGAGTCCAGGTGAACATTGGCGCCAAATTTGAAGAAAGTCTCCCAAGCTGTTTCTGAGATCGTGCTTTCACCATAATGGGACTAACATGAGTTCAAATTGACCTTGACCTTTGACCACCAAATCATCATCCATTCAACCTAAAGCTAGCTACCCATGGCAGTAGTTCCCAACGCTGGTTCAGTTAGTTGGAGACACCCGCTAAATGCTACAAAAAGTAAACAAAGAAACATAACCCTAGAGCCTGCAGAGCGGGGGCACAAGATGGCTCACAGACTGACAACATGCTTACAGACCCAGGAACGGACACGACTATGGACAAGGAGGGCACGGCACATGAAACAACCACAACAGCAGCAGGACACAAGCTTCAGGTGTGCATTTGTGATTGGGAGAAAGTAACATCTGCAATAGGCTTGAAGATCCACCGAGGGAGGAAAAAGTGCCTGAGAGAGCAGAGACATGGACTTCGAATTGACCAGTACTTCCTACGAAGCAACCAGTCAAATCAGTCGACTGAAGCACAGCGACGGGACACAAACTAAAGTTCGCAGAGCATCAGCAACCCTGTCACTGAGGGGGGAAATAAAAGCGCAGAAATGCCGGTGGAGTGGCCCACCCAACCACAGAGACCTCCAATGGAGAAAAAGATCAAGGGGCACAAACCTTGTGTCAAGTGGCCCAAAGGTGTTGAAAAGAGAGAGTAGGAAACCATCAACAATGACCTATCAAAAAATTTTGGAGCAGCAAGTGGGCACTACAACTGGAAAGCTAGAAAGGATGGGTGACATTATCTATAACTAAGGAGAGGAGCGCTTAATATCACAGAGGCTGTCCACTTACCTGGAAAGAAACAAGTACGTTGATACATATGTACAGAAAGCAGGAATAACAGGATTCTCTGGTTGGGTTGCTTAGAGCATACAAGCATGATTTGGCACCAGATCCAAGCAGCTTAGAAGGACAAAAGAGACCTCCATCTTACATTCCTTGACCTGGCAAACATGTTTGGACAAAATTCGTTGGACACGTGTATCACATCGAGATGTACAAAAAAGTCTCTCGGCATCATGATTTTGTTTTCGATTGGTGTGCACGTTTTGAGTGTCTCACCATGAAACTACAAGTGACTGTAACTTTTCTGTACATATTCCGATCTTCCTCAAACATTACATCTTTGATAACAGTCCCGCCGTGAAGACACCTCTATGGTAATATTCGCTCGTAGTCGTAGCGCCCCCTGCTGGAGACAGGAAACGTGATATATATATTTTTTTTTAATTGCAAGCGGGGATATGCGGTTCTTTGCGCATTGCATGTCCAGGAGCCGGCGACCCCGGACAGCCGGATCCCCGACGCGCACCGTGCCAGGGCCCGCATATCACTGCTTGCAGTTTTAATATGCAGCAGACAATGCCTCCAATATGAATGTTGTGGAGTTATGGCCACAAACGTGTTTTGTGAAGTCAAAATCTAATCAGATCATTCTTGGTACCAAGTGGATGTTTGTGCCAAATTTTAAGAAATTCTAGCAAGGCGTTGCTGAGAATGGGATGAATGAACATACAGACAACCTGACAACATATTTTGTCTAAAACATGGTCTATTGTGTTGGCCTTTATTACAGTTGTACAACAGGCTTTATGAAGCAGAAGTGATGAATGTGGCTGTGAATGATTTTGGTTCCCTTAAAGCTTTTTGAGGCCAGCCTCAGTAATATATCATGTCAATACCCATGTGATTGTTTTCATGGTCATGACACACAATCTGAAAGTCCACCTCAGTCTCAGCCTCTTCTCCATACTTTCTGGCTGCTGTCTGAAAAAGCCCATGGAGAATGTGTGTGTCAAAAGGTTATGCAATCAGCACACCATGCTGAGACAGAACAGACTAGTGTGCTGTGGGGAGTGAGTGAGTGCATTTGTGTGTAGGGGTGTCTGAATGGAACTGGATGAAGGGGGTGGGGGTGTCTCCAGAGAGAGGCAAAGCAGAGGGAAAATCTCACTGTCGGCTGCAACTAAGTTTTCAGTTCCTCAGATCTCCGCCCCTCCATGTTACATGGTGAAACCTGAAACGGCAGCAGGCCTGTATTTGATGCCCCACTCTCCTGTGGAAACTGTCATTGTAGTACAATATGAAAGGTGAGTGCCTCTGATTATTCAAGTATGTGATGTTTTTCTTGACTCACAGATAATCAGTGAGTTTATTGCTATTTATGAGATATACTGTAAACATTCATCATTTTCAAATCTGATTTGATTATTTATTCATTGTCAGCAGAGCTCAGTGAAAGCTGCTGCTTAAAATTATCTCTTACATATTCAATTTATTTTTAAGATTTCTGCCAAGCATTTTTCTTCCTTTTGCCCTTCACCTGCTATATTAACCATCATGCTCAAGTGCAGAAACTGCACATATGCGATTTAAAAATTGGCTTTCAAAAAATGTATTGTTTTACTCTGCAAATTTTGATGCAGCTCAGTTCATTCTGTGTTGATAATCTGTTTGTTCAGTTGGCAGAAAGCAGATCACATGATGAAATGTGCTTTTGCAGATTGCAGTTCATTCTCAATCAATAACTACTTTAAGCAGTGTCGCTTATTTTGCATAATCGCATCAAATGGTCAAAATTTTAATTGTGACACTCAGTATTAGAACGTTATTAACAGGAAAGAAAATCATTTAACTTCAACAGGACAAAAAATGAAAAAGAAATCACTTATTTTCTCTGTTTAAATTTCCAATTCATACCATTGCTTTCACTTTGCATCTTTTTTTTTTTTTTTTTTTTTTTTTTGCATCTAGAAGATTTATCATTTACTTCCATCTATACTTCTGTCAATTCATATTCAACGTCACAGGCTGCATTCTGTAAATCTTTACAATGTACTCACTACCTGACTAATGGTATCTATCACCCTAACAGTCATATCAGAAGGAAAAGACAAGAGAAAACATGACTGATTACATGTGAATAGGAGTCGCTTTGGTGAACCCATGGAGAATTATCACCCGACTGCAGTTCACCTTCAGCCAGTTGTGGAAAATAACAATGTATAAATTTTGTACTTTATATTAAATATTTTTACTGTACTTGAGTATTTTCATTTGAGGAAACTTTATACTTTCATTTCACAACTTTTCAGAGGTAAATTTTGTCATTTGACATCTTTAAATACATCTCAATGTTAAAGATTAAACCAGCAGTTTCCAACCCCTTTGGCTTCTGACATCTTACATAAGGCGGTGTGTGGCATGGGAGGTCACATTTCAGATGCCTGAGTTGTTTACAGCTCCATTAGTGATTTTTCCCTCTAAACTTCTCACATGGTTTCCTTTCAATAAATGTTTAAATGATCCAATATCTCAAGAAAAGAATGAAAGATAAAAGTCCAAAACGTTGTTTTTTTTTTTTTTTTTTTCAGATTTGTGGATCAGAACTTAGTAATCATCTGACTACCCCTCAGATTTATCTGTTGTCCCTGTGTTTAAAACTGCATATAAAGTAATTTAAACTACTCTACCTTCAGCAGCTGCAACAATAACATGCCGCTTACACACAGATGCGTCAGTATTAATAACCTAATGATATTATATCAGTCAGAGGGACCAAACTAGTACTTTTACTTTGACAGTTTAACTACATTTTGCTGCTAATATCTATGTTCTTTTACTTAGGATTCTTCATGCAGGACTTTTACTTGTAATGGAGTATTTTTACACTGCTATATTGGTACTTTTGCTTAACCAAACAATCTGAATACATCTTCTACTATTGTCCTCAGCTTTTTGTTCTGCCATATCTTTACTGTTTTGGTTCACTCTCTTAGTTCAACATCCTTGTTTCCAGCTGCAGCAAACATCATGGTACTCCACATGTCCTGCGCTGCTCAGTACACAGCTAAAGTTGGCGACTAGCACTTTGGAACATTTAGCAGCCAAAAAGTCATGAGTTGGTGGAGACCAAAAGTGATTATTTGCTTTACCCAAGGTCACTGTGATTGTGACATACTGGTGACACTGAAAGGAATAGTTCAGTATTTTGGGAAATTGCTGAGAGTTAAGTGAGAAGATCGATACCATATGTGGATAGTTTGTGAGAGTGGACAGTTCAGCAGCTAGCCTGGCAGCGTCCAGTATTGAAAATGTATGTCCACCACTAATGGTCACTACTTCATTATTTCTTGTTTGTTTAGTCTAACTAAAAGTTTAAATTTTACGAGTGTTATGATTATTTCTGGGTGAGGAAACTTCCTGCAGTCTTGTCACCGTGATGTTGCCAGGCTACCACTAATGAGTCCAGACAGGTGCATTATTTTGCCTTTGGACGGCACCACGCTGCCTGTTTCGCCTCACTGTTTACATTCTTGAAGCAAAGCATAGCTAACACGGTTGCTGGCTTTAGCAGACATGTGGGTGGTATTCATCAAATGATCTGTATTCATCGTATCATCAAACTATTCCTTTAAGGACCACAAAGTCTGCCAATCCTTCAGTTAGTTAGCCAGTCTTTCAGTAGGTCAGTCTGTCAGTCACTCACTCAGACAGTCAGACAGTCCATTGCATTTCAAAAAGACTCGATGCCGGTGCTGTTTCCTGGGATAAAGCTCCACTGTGCCTCAATGAGGTCATTCCCAGTCTTGGCTTATTTTCTCACAGGGTGCCTCTTTTCTGAGGTCCAGTGTAAAAATGTGTTTGAAGACCTTTTGTCTTTGCCAGAATATGTCAGTATAAATAATGATAACTTTTAGTCTCATGTCTTTTGAAGTAAGGCATGTGGTCCACAGACAAACTGTGAAAAAAGTGAGGTAAACTGTGATTTGGCTGCAAGTCCAGTAAGGATTCTAATTTGCCAGCACAAAGGAGAGGGCCTACTCTGCTTTTGTTAGCACTAAGCCTTCATTCCCACCAAGGGTACCTTCAGAAAACAAGGAGCTCTATTTTTACCGCAATTTGGCTCCAGTTCTGGAGATTTTGGCTCCAAAACAGAGTCCAGCCTTCAACCCTTGCACACAGCACATACAAAGTCACGGTTGTGCTCCACCTTTGCCCTTTGCCAGTAAGAGCACATTCCTAAAGGTGGCTTCACACAATATATCACATGAAATGGGATAGCTATATCCTGTGTTGTTTACAGAAGTACACCTAGATAATAGGCAGCTGCAATAGTCCCATGAGACCTGGTCATACAACATGTAAGTTGTGTTTTTGTGCTCGTGTGGATGTGTTAAAAAACAGAGGAAGGAAAGAATTATTGCTGTGTTCTGGTAACTGAATCAGTGTGAGCATGTTTCCTGCAGACTGATGACCAATTTGTTTGAATCTGGACCACAGCAGCGTTCACAATGTCATCCGGAGAGAGGAGAGAGGGTAACAGAAGGACCGCTGAGAAGCCCGTTAATGCAACCTGACAGGAGTGAGCACAGTCAGTGAGCTGTCTGTTTCCTCCACAGAGAGAAATTCTTTCAGCTGCAGTGGCCCCAAAAACGGGGTCTGGCTGAGGACTTGACCAACTTCAAATGTGGTTGTCACGTAACCCCAAACCATTACTGACCTCATCCAACTCAGAAAAAGGGGATGACATGAATAATAGCTCATGTAAACATAAACATTTGGCACATGGGAACTCTCCATGAATGGGTGCCTTAAAGTTCTGAGTTCTGCAAATTCAATTTATGTGATGGCCTTTTATTGGATGCACTTTAGGCTTCCTGAATGAATCCCCCCCAAATTTTGGATGGTATATTTAACCAGTAAAAACATGCTGTCATCTGTCATGGAAATTTGATTCTATACCCAGTTTTGTAATTTCTTCCAGATTTGTTTGAATTTACTAAAACGTTGTGAAAACAGCAGGGCAAACATTCTATATAATGATTTGTTAATTCTCAGATGAATTTTGCAGCCCAGTATCATATAAAGTTGCCACAGCATGAAATGTATGCACGTATGAGCAGGTTCAATGAAGCAGGTCTTGACCAGATGCTTAGTCACGCCCAGGTGAAGCAAAATGGATTTTGCACAGTTTCTTCTATCTAATTTTTGCTTTGTCTCTTGCACTCTTTCCACTGTAACTCCTAGGACACCCAGGAGATGTGGAGAACATGTCCAAATTGGAACCTTCCAATGGCCACAGCAGGTCTCTGGACATTGTGCCCAGTACGGAGGAGAAGTTGATTGAAAGGGGTCAGTGGGGCAACAAGATCGAGTTTGTCCTGTCAGTGGCTGGAGAAATTATTGGCCTGGGGAATGTTTGGCGTTTCCCTTACCTTTGTTACAAGAATGGAGGAGGTGAGTGCTGGAAATCCCTGTCATCTTGGTGCCTGTTTAACACAAAAGCATGAGTTTCAGCATTTAGTCAACCACGTCAGGGTCTGGTGGAGTGTTTGCGACTAGAAACAGACATTTGGTTAGATGCATAGGTGTAGTGGGCTTTTTCACCACCTTTCCTCCCTTTTGCACTGGCAACACTATCACACTGCACAAATTGTGGCGTTGAATAAGTCTTACATTGTTCTAGGGTGACCCAATAGCCAGTAGTTGGGGCACATACCACGTGGGCATTGGTGCTCTGAGCAGAGAGTCCCCAGTTTGAGTCCTGGCCAGTTGGACCATTTACTACATGTCATTCCCTTCTTTCTCTCACTCTGTCTATCCAAAAAGTGGGGGGAAAAAATGATCAAAACTGTATCTTAAAATAAAAAATAAAAAAAATCTGGGAATTTCTTATTTTTGTCGCAAAGCAATTTTGCAGGTACTAAATTAATCTGAGAGGAGATTATTATAAAGTAGAAGGCCACTCGGAGAGCTCTGACCTCCGCCAAGGCCAATGGGTAGCAAATCTTTTATGCACATGTGCAACTGTAGAGTAATGGCAAAAATACACTAGTGTGTAGCTGAAGCCTCACATTCCAGCTGTTTATTCATCATGTACATTTTACATACTTAACATACAATTGTAAACACCAGAAGGTTGAAATAACATTGTGAACATTAAAGCTTGTTATCAAAACAGTTGTTACAGAAAACTGTATGTTCATAAGCCAGAAACTTTTACTTGAGTCAAATGTAATTTTATATTACAATTTACAACTTCCAGTTTTTCCCCATGAAACTACTATCCCTGAGTGCTCCATAATAACTGCTTAGGTTTGAGGATGTAAATGTGTGTCCCAGAGGATTACTGGTTCCCGTGAATCTGGATTGTGATCTGGAGTCATCATATTTCCAGAATGATTTTTCACTATTGAACTCTACTATCCTCTACTGGATTTTAGGATGTATGGCATTCAGTAGGACAAATGCCCAATCTAGCATTGTTAATCAAAAGTGAAAAATAATTAGCAGAAACACCCTGAAATTTGGATCTGCGCCAAAATTGTACGTGTTCTTTCTTGGCCCAAGTTACACCCTTCCACCCAGTTTCATGACAATTAGGTCAGTAGTTTTTCTGTAATCCTGCTGAGAACCAGACAAACAAACAAACTGCAAAATCTATTTCAATATATTTTCTATCTATTCCAAGGAGACTTGGAGATTTGGGCTTTTTCAAAACAAAACATGACCTCATTGACAAACACTAAAACAGGTAAACAATAAAATCTCAGTACAGTGTTTTGAATTTGTGAATAGGTTAGTTTTAAGTTTTATATATTTATGAAAGAAAAGGGGAAAAGAAAGATATTTTCACTTCAAGCCACCTTGCACTATATATGTCTGAATCAATTGAAAGGTGATACACTAGTCCCTACTGTCCTTCATTACTTGAAGGCATGTTGAATGTGTCTTTGTGATTTTTTTTTTCCTTTAACCTGTTCTTACTCAGGAGCCTTTTTTATACCATACCTCATCTTCCTGTTTGCTTGTGGGATCCCGGTCTTTTTCCTGGAGACGGCTCTCGGTCAGTTCACCAGTGAGGGAGGGATCACCTGCTGGAGGAAAGTCTGTCCATTGTTTGAAGGTATTTTCTGAAGAAAGGTGACTTAATGGATGTTTATTGATGTTAAACGCACTGTAAGTGGATCCAACGCATCACTTCTCTGACATAATTAAGATGCTTTGTAAAAATGTATGTTTGGGGGAACATCCATCCTCAGTATGATCTATTCGATAACAGAAAGCATGGTATTATGTAACAATCAGCTGCGTGTGCATCACACAGAATACATTAAATGAAAGGGGGGAAAATGTATGAAAACAAGTGAAACATGTCCGTACCATGTAATGTGTTTATGGACATTATATTCTTTTATTCTTGTCAGTGTGATGTGAATTAGCATGTGCAGTATACATGTGACTTTGTGTGTGTCAATCCAGTATGAATCCCGCTCAGATGTGGGAGACTTGTGGACGTAGCTGACTGGTTGGAAAGCAACCAAGTCTGGCTAATGTTAATTTTCTACAAGGCTTTCAGCATTCAGCTGCTTTCTAATAAGTCTGTAATCAGCCATAATCATAACCTACAGAGCATGACAGCTGGGGAAGAGTCCTATCAGGGTTGCAATCATCTTTTGAAACAGGATTTTATTGTAGAATTTTCATCTCTGTGCATCACTTGAGATGCAGTGATTGCTTCCGTCTGAAGCCATCATCAGTAGAATTAAATCTCATTTCAGTGTTCGCAGGCTGCTGTAGAAAACTAACCAATAATAATACATTTCCAGTTGTGCTGTTTAATGTCTTTCAAGCTGCTTTTGTGACAGTGTGTGACGAGCAATAACCTGCAAGAAGAGTACAGCTCCATAAAATCTGTGGAAGTAAATAGTCACATATACTCAAATATTTAGTCACATGGCTTTGTTGACTGTTGACTTTGTTGACTGTGGACGATGGGGCTCAAACCCCCAATCAAACTATTCATTTTCAAAGTAATAATTAGAGTTGGACTTTACAGTACCATACATGTGATGTTTTTATGTTCCAGGATTGGGTTATGCCACTCAGGTGATTGTTGGTCTGCTGAACGTCTACTACATTGTTGTGCTCGCCTGGGCAATCTTCTTTCTGTCCAACTCCTTCACCTGGGATCTGCCCTGGGCGTCCTGCAACAACACGTGGAACACAGGTGAGACACAACGTACTACCCCAGAAGCTGTGTACGTCTGCTACAGATACAGCACTGAGAAAATATCTAGACACTGACCGAAGATTGAAAATGCTTTCAAAAATATTTTTTCAAGAATATTTTCACCCCAAGTGCAGTGAACAGATACAACTAAATACAATCAATATTTGGTGTAAACACAATTTGTCTTTAAAAACCAGCACCACTGAGTTACACTTTCATTTTTTTCTTTGTTTTTTACATAATTGGCAGGTATTGTTTCGAGCATCTTGAGGAACGTGCCTCAGTTCTTCTGTGGATTTATTCTGTTCCAGTGTTCTGTCTCTACATGTAATCCCAGTTTGTGTTCTGTTGTTGAGATCAGGGCTCACCATGTTATGCCTATATACTGCAAGATGTCTCAGGGGCTAATCAGATGCCTGCATAATGAGATGATGGATAACAATCAACATCTACATTTTGCACAGTGCTGTGTCGGGTACTCGTTTATCAAGTGTTGCTAGGTCTCCATCTTGACATGGATTGATTGATGGATGGATGGATGGATGGATGGAGTCCTAAAATACTGTATTTTTCCCAACATTGCCAGATGATTATGCTTTAATTCTTGAAATGCTTTCACTATCAAGTTGATTGTATTCTTTCCCAGAATGTTATTATTTTAGAGTGGAATAACATACTTTAAAAACATTACACAAATGTTTTGTGGGATAACATTCTTAAAATGTCTTGAAAATGTTCGTAGAGAACATTATCCTACCTTTAAGAGGAACATTCTGACGACAACCTGGTATCACGGCAAAGTCTGAAATTGACACGCCCGTCCACTACAGCAAAACGTGAGATAGCCAGCGTGAGAGTGGATGGACGATGTGCAGGCGTGGAAGTTCCACGTTTTCCTGTAGTAGACGCATGTCTATTTCAAGGAAAATGGAACCTGCTGCAAGGTTTGAACTATGTGATTTACAGGAAAACAACAATATGAGCAGAAACACACGGTTGGGGTTAGAAAAGAAAACATGGTTCAGTTTAGGAGGAAAAAAACAACAACTTAAGAATAACTTTGTTACCTCCTGGACTGTCACGCCTAGACAGCACTAAGCGTGGCTATCTCACGTCTTGCTGTCGTGGATAGGCATGACTATTTCACGCTTTTCACGCCATGATATTGATTGGGAAGGAACAACAAACAAACAGACACAAAAAAAAAATCCCATCGAAGACATTCCTCGAACATTGCATCATTTCCAGCTGAACATCTTACCTGCTAAACATCAGCATGTTAGCATGTAGCCTGCATGCTCACAGCAATATTCAGCCTCAAAATACTTGCAAGGCTTTTAGTGTTGTTGATACCTAATTTTATGTTACAAACATAATGTTTTCTGGTGTTCCCTTTATCATTTCAATTGATTTATGTTTTTATTTATTTTTTATTTCGAGGGAGTGAATGTGCCTGCACCCCTTCACTCCTTTGCCTCAGTGGTAGCATTGTTTCTCCTTCCTGTGTGTAACTTGGAAACCTCAGAGAAAGCTTGGATTTCTTCACAGCATTGAATGTCCTTTTGTCTATCCTTCATTCAAGATTCCTGTATGGCATTTCAGAGGGGGAATAGCTCCATCAATCACCATGAGAATGCCACCTCTCCTGTCATTGAGTTCTGGGAGTAAGTGCCGTTTTGTCTGGCCATGTCCTCAAATGGCCTTACATGGCAACAAATTCAACAAATCTTAAAAGATGTTTTTGCCTGTTTTAAAATTGTACTATTGTTGGCCTAGATACAACTTAAGTTACAACTTTTACCACAAGTTTCAAAGTTCTTTAGTTTTACTAGGTAAACTTTTGAATGTGACTCTTATTAGCTCATGAGAGCATTGACAAAATTATATTTTAGAAAAGTTGTGAGCATGAACACATTGTCATGCCCTTAAGTCAAGATAAAACCTTTCTAATGTTTTTCCTATGTATGCGTGTGCACTCCAGGCGCAGAGTGCTGAGAATCTCCTCAGGTATTGACCATATCGGCTCTCTGAACTCGGATTTGGTTATCTGTCTCGCCATTGCATGGGTCATCTGTTACTTCTGCATCTGGAAGGGAGTCAAATCCACTGGCAAGGTGAAACTTTCCCTCAACAGTGAAATATTTAATATGAAAAAATGATCTGCATATCAGTCTGAATGTGCAGCACTGTATACAAAGTCTTTTGAGACTTGTAGCACTAAATACTACCAAAGATGTTTAAGAGCTTATCTTTTTTATTTGACCAACACTTTTTAAAACTCTGCCAGAAATTGAACATACTAAATAAATCTGATGCGGAAGTGATGTTGTTTCCCTGCAGGTGGTTTACTTCACAGCCACCTTCCCTTATGTTATGCTGCTGATCCTACTGATCAGAGGGGTCACCCTGCCAGGAGCCTCCAGGGGAATCCACTTCTACCTGTACCCTGACCTGGGACGGCTATCTGACCCACAAGTAGGTTAAAACATGCACTTGGTCTCAAGTGTACAGCCACAAACACAAATTGTCAAACATGCAGATACAACTTAAAAAAAACTCATGGCTTTGCATCTGTCGGACTTTCAATGCTTTGCTTAGCAATTGATAGCAATATGGGTACAACCTGGCATAGCACTATCTAAAAATCTAGCCCTACAGATAAATTTAACACATCCATAATAATGTGCTCATACTCACCAAAACTGACAGTAATTTTTTAAGATTTTGGAGTCACTAAAAGTGTTTCAGGTCATATTGAACTAAACTGTCCTCCCTGGTTTCCTAACAATTTATACCATTTGTTTGCTTTTTTTCCACAAAGACATTAACTGATATAATTTGTTAGCTTATCAAAAGAGTTGTTGAATATAATTCTGGCAGCAGCGATATGTAGAGTTGCATATGCTGACCAGTGACCTAAAGGTTAAATCAGATAAGCCCAAGACTATGTGGAGGAAGTTGCATTGAACTGCCCTGATCAATTTTGGTTTCAGGTAAGGTGGATCATTTTGGCAGTTAAATCAAATGCAACACATTTCACAATATTTTATCAGCTGCTTAAAAGTTTTGTTACATCTTTTCTGAATTTGATTGCTAAGAAAATTGACACTGTCAATGAACTGAAGTTACCCGCATTAGTACTTCTAATCTGCTGCCTTTTTGGCGGAGATTTGGTTTAAGTTCAACTAAAATTACTTCGATGTGATTTGGCAAAGTTTGTTGTTTTTTAGGCCACAATCTTACTTTTTTGTTCACTCACTGCCCTCAAAATGTCAACACTGACACATTAAGCTTCATACTGTACACTATGATCACGAGGTTCTAAAACACCACTGTACGTGAACCTGCTCAGCATTAAATGACAGACAGACGTAAAAAAAAAAAAAAAAACCTGACCTGTGGAATATTTAACAGCAAAAAAGAGTATTTTCTCAGGTGTTATTCACGACTAAAAAGGGATGTATCTCTTTCTATGTCCTAGATGAGTAAATAAGCAGTTCACCATATGCAGCTATTACATGAATCCTGTCACATTACTTTCTGCTTTTGCACTAACATAACAATAAATTGCTTTAAGCCCTTTTAATAAATGGAAGAGAGTGGATTGGGAGTAGTGGTGGTAACAGTGACTTTTAAAATTCCGTCTTTCCTTGTTGTTAGATTGCAACCGGCATGAAAATGCAAAAGAGGGCCCCCCTTTCATTCCCTCTCAGGGCCCATGGGGATGAATACAAGCCCCACATGTGCAGGCCAAGACAAGCGAGGCTGGTGGGGTTGATGCCTTGGGAATACCTGCCTTTGTGTAATGTTGTGTCCAGAGCTTGTGCTGTTGGTTGGACCTCCAGTCAATCAGATCCTCAGTCTTGGATGCCAACTTTCTAAAACATGCCCCAGTGCTCCCAGACTACTTCACCAGAATTGCAAGAAGAAAGAAAGTCCTAATTTGAATTTTGAAGTGCGAGTGAGTGCTCAAAGAGGGCTCCACTTTACGCCTTAGAGGGTGGAGATGGATAATAGGCTTTGTTGGGCGGGTGATGTCAGACTGGTAAGGGTGAGAGGCTGAGATTCGGGGTCAGGAGTTTTGGGATATGATAGATGGATTGGAGTTAGATTCTGTTTTTCAATATGTTCAGTTCAGTCATATCATTGATGAGATGTTCCTTGTTGTTGTGGGTCCTTTTTTGTGGGTTTGGGATCCATTTTGACAGCAGAGTAGAGTGAGCTCTCTAAGGATGTTAGCAACACATCTGCTTGTATTAGCATTAATCAACTGTAAGCATATAGACCAAAATAATGTAAGCTAAAGCAAGTTTATACCACATCAACAACAAAGAAATTAAAAATGCTTTACATTAAAAAAAAATCAACGGCATCAAGACAAAATTAAAAACAACATAAGACAAAAGACAAAAAAGCATTACATAGAAAAGTGAGTTAAATAGAGAATAATAATAATAAAAAAAGAAATACAAGAGTAAAAGTTGCAGTGTAGGGTATGAAATAAGTAATTATTTGATTTAATAAGAGGCAATGGGAAACTGAAAAGTCTGCAGACTTGATTAAAAAGAACTAAGAGTTGCAGCAGGTCAGCAGTTCTGCATAAAAAAACTAAAAGCTGCTTCCACATGTTTAGTTTTGATTCTAGGGACATAAAGCACACCTGTCCCAGACGCCCTGAGGTGTCTGGATAGTTAATAATGCAATAGCAGATCAGAAATGTATTTTGACCATAAAGCATTTGGTGCTTCATAACATAGCAGCATTTTGAAATAATTTTTTTGACAGACAGGAGGCCAGTGTACAGATCTGAGAACTAGACAAACATGACCCACTTTGTTAGTCTTGGTGAGGACTCAAAGTCTTTGAGGTGACTGAAGATGAAGTTTAATCAGATCCTGCTGAGACATAAATCCTTTAATCTTTGATATTTTAAGGTTATAATTGGTTGATTTTGTAATTGTCTCAATGTGGATATCAGAATTTAAGTCTGAGTCCATGACTACCCCAAGATTTCTAGCTTGGTTTGAGGCTTTTAACTTTAAACTGAGGGTTGACTTTTCGTCGTCCTACTTGTCTCCAAAAACAAATACAACTTCAGCTTTATCTCATCCAGTCATTGATTTGTTTCAATACAGTTACTCAGCGATCACATGGGATCATGGTGTCCTGGATATATGGTGATGTACATTTGAGTGTCATTTGAATAAATCTGAAAACATATTTTGTTGTTTTACATAATCTTAGCTCATAGGAGTGAGTAGATGTAGAACACAAGAGGCCCCAGAATGAAGCTTTGGGGAAATCTGCATGACATTTTTATCTGCTCACACATGTAAATATAGACACAGAGTTCTCCCTGGTCTGTGTTTAAGTGGACTTCAAGGCCTTAACAAGAGCAGTTTTGATGGTAACTAGAAGACACCAAAACACCTGTTTCGCGCTAAAAAGTTGTTCAGATGTTAAAAAACTTTTTATATATAATTTTACACAACAGAAGATTTGGCACAGACCAATAATTGGTCTTTATTAATGTGTCCAGATTATTATTTTTTAAGAGTGGCTTGATGAAGCTAGTTTTCACATAAAAGGATGGGGAACCTGGAGAGGAGAGTGACCTTGATGGAGTTTGGGGGGGTGAACAGTTTTACTCCTGACTTGTTAAATCAGAGTCCAACTGCCTTTTCTGCTGATCCAGAGAAAAATGAAGTTGTTAATGAAGTGCGCTGAATAGACAGTATGTGTATATAGCTGAAAGCCATGTGTTCAGTGGCAACAATCAGCTGAATCTCTCAGTTTGGTAGAGGACAACAGATTAACACCTCAGCATTCAGAGAGGTGACTTTGTTCAACAGATTCATCAGGTCTTGTTTCAGCATTTCAGATTGCCGATTCACAACATATTTTGTCCCTGTGTGCAGTCAGATGTGTTTCACAGTTAGATTTGCAGCCACAAAATGCAAGATTCTTTCTGTCATATCTGTAGAAAGCTGACAGAAAGCTGGTTATGCTTCACATTTGTCGTAATGACCAGCTGATGATTCTGTTTAAAAATTATACCCTAATTATTCTGTATGTGAGGGCTGAAATAGTTCCGAAAACCCTCAGCTCAGTTATATAGGAAGCTGGTAACAGAGAAACTGGGAGGCTTTTTGCTTTGTATTGAATACAGTCTGTGCGAATGCATTTCTCAGAAAGAAACATTTAGTTAAAAGTGTATTTTAAATTCCCCCCTTTGACCATTTTGTTTCCTTTCTGTCCTTAAGGTGTGGATGGATGCTGGAACTCAGATCTTCTTCTCATACGCCATCTGCCTGGGCTGCCTCACTGCCTTGGGAAGCTACAATAAATATAACAACAACTGCTACAGGTAAGGGCTGAGATGATAATGCAGTTGGTATTATGATTACCTGTCAAACCTTACCTCTCTCTTCTTGAATATGCATAATGTTCAAACAGTTGTTTTTCATTTTTACCATCACCAGAATAATCAGTCTTCTATTTTTAGATGAAGTTAATCAAATCTCTTGCCCAGAAAGTGTTGAGCACACGATGTCTTTAGCCCATCACCACATGCAGCTCCTAATTATTATCCCCCCTGTGTGTGTTGTTTCCAGAGATTGCCTGTCCCTCTGCTTCCTGAACAGTGGTACCAGTTTTATTGCAGGCTTTGCCATCTTCTCCATCCTGGGCTTCATGTCCTATGAGCAAAACGTGTCCATCTCAGAAGTGGCGGAATCTGGTTTGTAGTTTTTCTGAAGACGGGCCACCACATTATCATTGGGGAGAAAGAATATGTTCAAAAGAGCTTCTGTATCTGCTGCTTTATTTTAGCTCAATTATTCTGTTTTTACTCTGCCAAACTTTGTCTTAAAAGCACCTCAGCTTTGTGGGATACCAGAGTCAAAAATTGCACAATTATATTAATAGTCAATTCTTGGCTAAATTGAAAGCTTTTCTACAGGTTCTGAATGGCCTCTGTGATTTAAGACTTTTAAAAACTTATTTTGCCCAAAATATAATAATAATAATTACTAACACATTTTGTCTTCTTGGATTGAAACCATAAAAGTTTCTCAAGTATTTTTTTCATCTTTGGTCATTGTATCAAGGTCACTGAAATGTTGAACAAAACATATTTAGCTGAATGTCAACTTTCTAAATTCCAGGGATTTCACGAGTTAGTATTCCAAGATATTATCAAAATATGTGAAATCTTCAAAAGAACGACCAAGATTTATAACTTGAATGGGGTCTCTGGGTATCGTAGGTCCAGGTTTGGCTTTCATAGCTTATCCTCGTGCTGTGACTATGATGCCTTTTTCACCTCTGTGGGCCTGCTGCTTCTTCATTATGATTGTCTTTTTGGGACTGGACAGTCAGGTGAGACCAACATGCACTAAACACACACACACAAGAACACACAAAATGGATTATTCTAACAGTAGTCATATAGACGTGCAATTTTGTTGTAATTACTGACAGAAACAGAACTGTTCTGCTATTTTTTTCATGTTGTTTGGTACATTTTCAATAGGTCATCTATGCATATGTGTATACATACACACATATATACAAATAATGATTACTTCTTGTTTCCTTCCTGGTTAGTTTGTGTGTGTGGAGAGCCTGGTGACAGCCATGGTGGACATGTATCCCTCTACCTTCCGCCGTAAAAACCGCAGGGAGCTCCTCATCCTGGGGATAGCTGTGGTATCCTTCCTCTTGGGGCTCATCATGCTGACAGAGGTCAGTCTCAGTAACCTCACTTCAGAGTAACTGCACAAAATATCATTACATAATAACCATATGATCATATTTGAGAACACCCATTCAAAAAAAATATTTTCAAGGTGATATTGAGCAAATGGATGATACATGTGTAACTGCAATTATGACTTGGGGGGGGGGGGGTCTTTGACAGCAAGTCAATATGTATAACATATTTTCATGTCGAGCCATTTGGTACAAATCATACATGCATAGACACAAATTTGCAGCGTAACACTATGTATCTAAGTACAAACTGGTTAAGTGGCTTGAAAATGATACAGTCTCGCAACTTTCTTCGATATTTTACAGCATGCAGTTTTTCTTTTCTTTTGTTCCACTGATATTGTTGTGAATTTAAACCTGTCTGTCCCCACAGGGAGGAATGTACGTCTTCCAGCTCTTTGACTACTATGCAGCCAGTGGGATGTGTCTGCTTTTTGTGGCTATTTTTGAGACTGTTTGTATTGCTTGGATTTATGGTGAGTCTGTTTGTAAGACTATTTGTGCCCATTTAAAAGGCTTTATTCTAACTGCTCAGACAGCCAGTCCCTAAAAATGAAAGGCATAGAGTGAGGGGAGCATTTGAATGTTTATTTTATATTTCAAATGAATGAAATAAATTGTAAGAAATCAACTGGTTGAGCAACATAGAACATTAACAACAACGACAAAAAAATTGTTATCGAGGTACCAATCATTAATTTGATTTATTCATGAAGAGTATTAATGTGATGTTTTTCTTTAAACAGAGTGAATCTTCACACAGATGATTGTTAGATATTCATGCAAGCCTCCGCTGTGTTTCCATCATCCCTCTGTCCACAGGTGCTGATCGTTTCTATGACAACATAGAGGATATGATTGGCTATCGCCCCAGCCCTGTCATCAAATACTGCTGGCTGTTCTTCACCCCTGCAACGTGCTTTGTGGGTTTTCCATTCCTTTTCAATATGTATGCTTTTACACTTCCTGACAGAAGAGCAGCCTCTGCTGGCCAACACTGAAAATACATTTCACTGTCCAAGCTTCTATTTGACTACAAATAGTAAAATAGTCAAATAAAGCCTTCTGTAGGTATACATATATATATATATATATATATATAAATACAATACAGTATCCCAAATATCATGTTTGTAGCATCATGTGCATTCGTCCACACAGAAACATTGATTAACTTTCTTTGTCTCTTTATCAGGGAACTTTTGCCTTCGCCTTGATCAAGTACTCACCTCTGAAGTACAACAATGAATATGTATATCCATGGTGGGGGAATGGGATTGGCTGGATCTTGGCTCTGTCCTCCATGCTTTGTATCCCTGTCTGGGTGGCAGTGAAACTGTACTCCACTCCAGGAACACTGAAAGAAGTAAGTCTCAAACCTAAAAACTGTCATTTTTTTCTATGCAGATAAAAAACAGGCACAACCTTTGTAATTTCAGAGGAATGAACCAAGAAAAGAAAGCAGTCGAGAATATGGCAAAGATTTGTTTTAAAACTGCTTTCATTCATATGTAATATGATCACTTAAATATGTTCATAGGGTTGGTTGTAGTGATGATCCTACATCCCCAGACTCAGCAGTTCTCCTCAGCTTTACCTTGAAAGGGTTTTAGCATCTTTCAGCTCATTATTTTGGTTTCACACCCACAACTTTACCATTTGGTTCAGTAACAAAGAAGCAAATGTTTGCCATTTTATTATCTATATCGTCTTTATCAGAACCTTAATATGTTATGTTTGTGTTTACACCTTTTTAATTTCCCACCAGTGGTCCAACAATGAATCAATTCATTTAGTAAGGAAGTTACAAATTGTTATAATTGAAGTACCCATTCATTTCGAATGCAGCCTAAATACTGCGGTTATCTTAAACTGTCTACAAAATAATTATAAGAGAGACATTCTTGTGCCCTTGTATTTCAGAAATTTGACAAATATTTGCCTGTCATAACCCTCTCTCTTCTCTAATTTCTTGTCTGCATCTCTTCAGTAATGTATCGCACTGCTCATCTTCAGTCTCTGATTACAGCCTTAATTAGACAAAATCCACTAATGTCAGCTCCTATATTTCAAATCTCTCCTTTTAAAATAAATAGTCATCCATTTCTCAAACATTATATCATCGAGTTGAAGACTTGAAGAACTGTTTGATCCTCAAACTGAAGAGCACCAGAGGGACAACCACTAGCCCACCCGAGCAGCACTCCACACTTACAAATTATATCATTGCCATAACAAGTTTTTTTTATGATTTTTCCATTCGCAGCGCCTTGCCATCTTGACCACTCCTTCCACTGACTTACCGAAGACGAAGCAGGAACAGAAGAGGCTGCTGGCCGTCTTCGCAGCAGACGGCGAGAGCCTCCAGCAGAAAGCACCTCCTACCAAGGACGGCTACTTCCCTGTGGATGAAAAGGAGTCTCATTGCTAGAGACTTGGGGGTTGTAATTGGAGTCTTGTAGGGGGTCAAAGGTCACTACTCAGTTTTGGAACTCTGGCCCCCATCACAGCTCTCTCTGCAATACCTCACCAGACAAGGTGGTGAAACAGGCGCAGATGCAGACTTTAAGAGTCACTTCAGCTGTAACTGCCTTCATGCTGCTGGAACTTTCTCCCTTTATATGGTGCCTTCAACAAACCTTATGGCGGCAACAGCATCCTTACTTAAAGATTTACATCAGATTTTTGGAGAGTATGTTTAAACATCTTATTTGCCAGTGGCAGAGTCAGGTGTACATTTTAAATTGTGTCTGCTGTTGTCATACAGTGGCGAAGAATTTACATTTGATAGTGTCTGCTTTCTAAGGAAGCATGTTCTTCTGTTATGGACATCTCTAATGTTGAGTTAGTCTGACATGACATTGCATCTTGATTCTACCAGCTGTTTGCAGCAGATGGAGGACAGGAGGTGTCACATGAGTGCACAGATAGTAAAAGTTAACTTCAATAAATATCAGTTTGTGTTACAGTAGAATTAAAATGCAGAGTATTCAGTTCTATCATGGTGACAGCTTCCTTTTTTTTTTAGGTTTCCAGTAGAGAGTTGTCCTCTCAGGATCTTCCATTTTCCAATAAAACACTTTTCTATAAAACATTACTAATAAACACCTATTGACAATGCGAAAATTGAATTTAAAATGTGCATGTAGCTGAATTGACCACAACTGGACTCAGTTAGGCTGTGCTGTTTTTATTTCAAAGTGTTGTCGATGTATTCATTGATTCAATGTATATTTTTTTTCTCCTTCACTGGGCTTTGCAGAACTCCATGGATATTTTACAGGTATTTTGTTCCCAGTCTTTTGATTATTGACATGCTTTTCATGTAGTCTGTTTTGCCTTATGTTTAATGCACTGAATTGTATGAAATTAAAACGTAAAGTGCCAGAAGGAGACAGTTGTGCCTCTTAGATAGCAGCACGAGCCTGCTAAAGGGTTTCATTCCAAAAAGCACATCTCACTTGTCACCTCCCTTTCTGCTGTATTATAATGAACTTGCCTGTGTTTCTTTAGAATATATGATCATTGATTACTGATAGAGAACACTTTTAGATATATAACTTTAAAACCATTTTTATGACTCATTAAAAATACCAGAATGTGAAACATATTTCTATTGGATAATGTTTTTATATTGTGTGCGACATCCATTATTCAGTACATGAATAATCCTAAATGAAACAGATAAAAAAGAAAAAGTCTAAAGTTTAGTATATATGTATATGATACCTCATTTACTACCATGTAACATTCATGTTAACTATTTCGGGATGTTACCGTGTGTGTAAAAAAAAAACATGTTTTACATCATTTTGCATTTAAAGCATCATGGTAGTAGGTTTCAACAGCAAAATGCAATATTTTTGTTATCTTGTGCAGTTGAAGTGTAATTAATTGAGAGTATAATTGATCTCTTATTGCCCATAAAAAAGTATTTGATTGGTATTTGATTTGGTAGCAAGTATATTATCAAGTTAGCGTAATTGCAGTATACACAATGTAGTAATGTTGATGCCGCAGTCCATCAATAGTTAGTCATTTATTCAATTGCTTCTTTAGTATATTATTAAATTAATTAATTTGATGTAAAATTGTAAACGTTATACACATATATTCACCTATCTCTGTTAACACCTAACATAATGACACCTGTGATCCTAGAAATAATAGGTCTATTCCATCAAGGCAGTTTCAAACCAAATTAAACAGATACATATGGTCACTTTTATTTTGGTTTAGGTTTTATATTATTGCAAGTGTACATAAAGATTCCTAGGTTTATAAAGTTCCTTCCATGTGCCTTCGCAACTTGAAATCAGCCAGCTGTTTTTTTGCTGTTGTCTCACATCAGCATGATTCCGATATAAAGTATGAGAGGTGTTTAACTGTCACAAAATATCTTAAATGGCTTCTATAACACATGATTATGCAACTGATTCAGTAACTCTGAAGAGAAGATGTGATGAACACAAAGCTTTGCTGTGTCATTTCTTTCTCAAAATACTGAAAATGTAGTGGAGTGCAGGGGAGTCCATTATTAGGGTAACAAGCAGGCAAAACTATTGTAAAAGGGTTTTCTAAAATGAACTAATGCAATAAAAAGCAGTCTGTGCACATGATTTAATCTTAAAGAAATGCTGGGTGTTGAAAATAGAATAACACACATTCTAATCAGAATATTTTTCAGCATTATACATAACTTAATTGAAAGTAGTCGATTCATCAGAAAGTGATTCCACTTCACCCGTATAATGTGAAAAGCTACTCTCTCTGCTACCACCAGTGCTGTTTTTATGTTTCCCCTTTCATCCCACTTCAAGACGCTTTAAGGTGTGGACGTTTTCATTTCCCTGAGGATGAAAGCTCCTTCTTCAGCAAGACAGCATTGAACTCCTGCAGCTGAAAGAACAAAATGCAACTGATGAAGGGCTTCATGTGAGGTGCAGCACATATATATCGTTGGTCCAATGCTCTTTAAACACAAAATTGTTTCTTGGCTGCTTTTGCATTAAAAAGTTAAATTAAAACAAAATAAAAACATACTTCTGAAAACTATAGAGCAAAACAAATAAAATGAATCTCAACCTGGTCCTTGTATGACTCCTTCGTTTGTCAGTCTGTGGCCTCAGGGAATGGGTGCTCCTGTTTTCAATGTCAGCACATATTTTTCAGTCTAATAAACAACATCCATGCTGAATAATGCTCCCACTCCACTTAAATGGACCTCATCCTTTTCAGTTCAACATTCAGTTTCATCTTATCAAAATGTACAGTAGCCTACTGAAAAGGGAATACCTCTAAACTGGAAACTGAATATATGTTTGTTTTAATGTCTGTTTCAATATTATGTAGGTATTATTTGAACTAATGTAGTTATTCTGAGTATTTTTTATTGGTTAATTAGTTATTTTTAGTTCGTTTAGTTTAGGTTTAACTTAAACAGCTAATTGTATTCCAATAATTGTAATCAGTACTAAAAACAAGTAAAGGAGGAAAATGTAAAGCATTTTCTATTGAAATTAGGTAGAGCAAGAGTATAAAACAGTTAAAAACAATGAATTTGTTTTATGTGAAATGCATATCATAAAATAAATGGAAAGGATTGTTCCAGACCAGCTGCTGCACCGTGTTTCCTAGCCTGCAGGCTGTGCATTTCACCACGACCACGGTCCAAGACGTGGTTTGTGGTCGTTCGTCTGTGTAACAGCTTGTCCAACAGGGGTCGCTGCAGACATTATTCTGAATCCGCCACTGTTTACGGAAGTCCGAGTGACGTGTCACTGTCCACCGAAGCATTGTGGGAAGGAAAGCGGAGCCGACACGGCCGCCTATGGCAGACCGCTCAATTTAGCAGATATCCTCGACCAAGTGAGCGGCGTCGAGAAACGGGACGTTCAGGGTGACGACGCTGCTCCGCGAAGCTGATGTCAGCGGGCCGTGAAGAGGGCGGACGTGTGCCGGTGTCATCGCTGCTCTTCCTGCGCACCAGCGCCCCAAAAGCAGAGAAGCGGGATATACCGCGTCGATGGACGGCGGCGTTTTCTTTCTCTTCTCCGAGGGAGGCGAATAAAGTAGCGACGGGCTTACAAACCCCCCCGCGGTGGATGGGCGGCGGGGGGCGACTGCGCTCCCACATTCCTTAACGTTTAAAGTTTCTCGAGGTTTTTTTTTTTTTTCCCCCCCCGGCCCACCGGTCGAAGACGCCGTCAAAGATGTCGACCAGCAGCCCCGAGGCGGTGAAGAAATTGCTGGAGAACATGCAGACGGACCTGCGCTCCCTCTCCATGGAGTGCAAGAAGAAATTCCCCCCGGTCAAAGAGGTTAGCCGGCGACGTTAGCTCCACCGGGCCGTCACCTCGGTGTCGTCCCGTTTGTGTGATTTTTTTATATTTTTTTATGCTCTTTTAACAAACGCGTATTTTACACACTTGTTTGCTCTCTCTCTCCCGCCGACCCGCGGGGCCTCTGCTCGGCCGTCTGGTGTGGAGTTGTCCTCGGACTGTGATCGGCGCATTCAAAGTTGTGTCATCTGCCGGGCCTTCGTCCTACTAGGCGTCCAGAAATACAGGACTGTACATGGGTTGTTGTTGTTGTTTTTTTGTGTGTGTCATATGAATGTTGTTCCACTGAAGAAACGTCAGAGGTTTATTTCCAGATCAGCGTGCAGCTACTTCCCGGTTGTGACTGCTGGTTCAGCTGCGGCCGATGGTGAAGTTGGGTAAAACGTGTGTTACTGACTCTGCTTGAACAAACCCTTTAAACAAGCTTGAAGCTTCGTTTTGAACAGTCGATATTGTTCAATGTTAATTGATTGGAAGATATCTTACCTAATGGCTTCTGGACTGTATGATCACATTGCTTACTGACCTACATGTTGCTGTCTTGTTGTTTTCAAACCTGCTGTATGTGGGCAAGTGTTGGCCAATATATTGATATTATATTGATAATTGTGATGAGACTAGATATTGTTTTAGATTCTGGGCATTGAACTATTGTGATATTTGCGTTATGTTGCGTTTTCCTGGTTTTAAAGGCAGGAATACAGTGAAGTGATTTTACTTTCTGAACTTACCAGACTGTTTTATCTATTTATCTACCGAGTCATTAGATCGTCATTACTGATGATTATTTATCAAAAACCTCCTCCTGTAAATATATTGTGAAAGCACCAGTAATCACCCGTTATTTATCATCGCAGTATCCATATCAAGGTGTATTGTCAAACAATATTGTGATTCTTGATTTTGTCCAAATTGCTCAGAACTTAAATTGATAGATGGACATCGCAGAAGAAGCTTTACAACCAAATGTCACGGCTGTTATTTGCGTGGCTAGGTACAACTCGTCAGATAATATCTTGTGATTTCAGAGAGCAAACTATCGAAGCTTTTATTTCTTATTACATCCTTTCGTGACAGAAAAGGTTTTGTCTCAACAGGCTGCTCCGGTACTAACGCCGCCCAGAGCGACTTCATACACACATTGCCTGGAATGACTGAATGTGCCGTCAGCGCCTGCTGACTGACCGACTTTGTTGTTTAGCTCTGTCGGTGACGTTTCTGGTGACTTACTGACTGAGAGCAGAATAGTGCAAGGAGGTACGACGTCAGGGCTTTTACAATGTGTGCGTATTGTTAGATTCACGCTTAGAAGACAGTCAATGCAGCTTTCACGACTCCACTTTGACACAGACGCAACTCTCTCTATCTTTAAACTTGCTCTGCTTTCAGCGGTCCCACGTGACCGGGTCAGAGTAATGCGTCGTAGTTTCTTTTGAGTCGTGAATTGAAGGCTAAATAATAAACATTGCATAATCCAGTTAGGATGCTGATGCAATATAATATTGGATTAACACAACCGACGTTCACTCCTTGTCGTGATTTGATTGCATTTCCTGCATATGCGGACATAAAGATGTTATTCCATGATTTGACTCGTCTCTGAAAAGCACCCAGGGAGCAGCTGGTGTTCGGCTGAGTTGTCTGATTCAACTGACACCCTCTCAGTCAGCCTTAATTCCTTGTAATTCCCAGGTATCGCCAGCTCACTGTTTGCTTGAATATGTAACAGTGGTCACAGGGGTCGTTTGATGAAACGTTCCACTGTATGTGGGGCTTTTGTGGCCATAGAAGTATTAGTCAGCCAGCTCAGCACGGCAATACACATCAGGTCACACAAGTTTAGTTTGTTTTCCTTCAGATCTCACCTTGGATGGGGGCAACATGCGAATGAAAAAGAGAAGTAGGTCCATCAAGTACCTCCAGCTCGTTTGTGTTTCTCGCTACAGATTCAGTCCCTTGACTCGAGTGCTTGATGTGTCAGGTTGATGTGGCAGCCACAAGGGGCCATAAAAAAAAAAAAAAGCATACAGCTGATCTCACATTTAGGCAGCGTGCTGGCCTTTGCCTACGGGCCTCGAGAAGCATCGGCCTCAAATATTGATTTATCATCACCCAGGTTTCCTGGACCTTGCCGGCTTCTTTCCCTCAGGGATCACAGCAGTGCAGAGATCCACTTTGATGTTCCCCACAACCTGAGCTCGCTCACGCTTTGAGTGATGGGGTTGTGATTGAAACAACCTTTTCCAATCCAAGCTGTCGCGCTTATATTTGCTGTGATGTTATTGTGCTACAAACAAGCTGAGTACCGGTGGTCGCAGTTTGAATTTAAAACACTTGCACAGCGGTTTCAACACACCAATGTGGTCTTCGTTTCATACTTTCTTGAGAATTTAGATTTGTTTTTTGAACAGAACTCCTTAATTCCTCATGAAAAATTGCATTCTTATTTGTCGTACCCACATTATCAGCACTTAAGTTTAAACACATTAGCTGCTTTGCATTTTTCAACAGGCACCGTAGTCTCCTCCGTCGCTACTGGTGTGGTTATAAAATGATTGATTGTTTTTAGCGTAACAACCTGCGAAATAGAGCACTATCAGAATTTGATCCATTTGAAAAGTCTATAGTTTTTTTTTTAATCTACATTCAAGTTATCATAAATATAAACTGGAAGTTAGCCTACTTGGCCAGTCCAGCAAAAGTCTGTAGTTTTGAGCATGCCCAGTGTACATTTAATGGAATGTCTCACCAGACACCAGATTTATAAACTCTGTACACTGTGAAATACAAAGAGATCAATCTGACAGCGACGGGTGCAATTAGCATTGTTTGAGTTTATTTGGCAAGGGCTCATTCAGATGCAAAATACCCACACTTTAAATGTAAGTGACTCATGTTTGTGAATACAGTACATCATTGCAACCAAATCATTGTATTCTTATTGCAAAGGAAAAGTAAGAGAGCCCCGTCCTCTTTAACCAGCCAGCCTTCATTCTGCTTTCTTCCCCATTTCTCAGTAGCTCTCCCACAGCGACGTTGCGCCACAGCCGGTGGATTCTCACTGTTAAAAGGAGCACAAGAACAGTCCCATTGATTATTATTATTATTTTTTTTTTTGTATCATAGCATCACTCTCAGAACGCTCTTCCCCATTCGGCAGCAGTCTGTGAAACCACCACGCCTTTGCTTTTTGCCTCGGTAGGGGGGAAAAAAAACAACAACCCATCAGGCATCCAGCGCTCCGCTCTCGCTGCGTAGATGTAGCTGTATCGAGCTCACGGTTACATTTGACTGCAGAATTAATGAAAGCATTATGGACAACCTTTGTATGAGTTGCTTAGCTCAACTCATTTGCTAGACAGGTCGTGTCTGTACAGCAGACACGAAATGACAAACAACAGCCGAGGATGATTTGGTGAACCGACACTATTGCGCTCAAAGTCGGACTGAATAAGCCCTTTCTTCATCATATGCGAAGTCAGTTCCAGAAAACTGCTTTCTGAGGAAGTCCGTCTGTCATGAGCTTCACTAATGTTGCTTTTCAAAGACACGAGCTGGTTCATACTCGTGGGTCAGCTTCGCTTTGCAGATCGCCACACAAACACGGCTTTTCAGAACAACTGAACGTATCAAGTGCTTCCTGCGTGTGATTTATAGAATGACTGTTCGCTATCAAAAATCTTTCTATTGTAAAAATGTGACAGTCTGCAACGTGAGGCTGCAGATATCTGACTACCTTAGAATACAGACAAAAACTTCATGAACAAAATACTTTATAAAAGAACTGTCAGCTGCTGCTCTCTGTTACAATGACGTCACCAGGCCGCTGGTATTTCCTTCCACATGGCGGTGACTTCATAATGCTGTAACACGGGGAAGCTTTAACAGCACTTTCTATGAGGAAGTAGGTGGAAAACATTTTTTTGACATGCAGAGAGAGATTTTACATTTTCCAGTCAACCATGTTGGAGTTAACGATAAAACCCAAAATGAAACGATTTTCATTTTGAAGAGTTGTGAAGTTTTGTCGAAAACCATTCAAATTCTTCAAATGGGACGATTCATTGTAACAGGTTTGACAATGGAGCACACAACTGTCCCGGAGGCTAAACAGAGGAAACGCAAGCAATCTGTTTGTAATTAGAGGATTTATTGGTTTGCTGGTTCCCTCTGACTGACTCAGATTTTTTACTGCAGCAAAGAAAACAGTTTTTGAGGAGTTGCAGGAGACAGAAGCGTTTAAAAGTCTTCAAGAAGCTCGTATGCGTCTCATAATCTTCAGCCTTGAACCAATCAGAATTTGATCCTGTTAAATCAGACACAGTTATCACTTATAAACATACTGGGGCTCAGCAAGCTTCATAAAAACTCAAAGTACTCCTTCGGTTCTTTTGTCTAATCAATGGGGTTTCTGTTTTTAGACATACTTGGCTGCTTTGGCAAAGCCGAGCACAAAGAAGCCTCTTTTTGAAGGGGACTCGAGACACTATTCATAACTGTGTGAGTGCAGAAAATCATGCTCGTCTTGCTCGCTGCCCTTGTGGCACAGGATGCAGAATTTCTCAGTGACTCATTGAGGTTGACTGGACTGACGGATGGTGTGCATGTTGCAAGAGTGCTGCGTTACAATGGGGGGAATTGAGCACCACATGTGTGAAGTCATCTGAAAACCAGAAAGTTGAAACATGTTTAGTGGACAATGATATAAAATCGACCTCAAATCCTCATATTTTCACGTTAGCAACACATTTGTTGACTTTTAGCATTTTTCCTCAATAAATGATTATTTGATGATTAAAACTGTTGCTCCTTAATTTAGTTTGCTTGATATTGTGAGACTGTAAATATCGTTTCAAGGGTTTCTTTCTTTAAAATCTTCCACCGTACTTTGCAGTTCTGACATTTGCCTTTTCAGTTCTATCTTACTGCTGCAGCTCAGTGTGGTCTCAGCGACTGGGAATATAATATAATATAATATAATATAAGTAGCAACAGGAGGGTCGTAGGTATTTGGAGCTAAAAAAAAAAAAGAAAAGCTCTCCGTGTTATTGGCTCTGTTTGAGGAACAAAGGAGAAGAGGGAGACAAAGCATTTTTTTAGAGATTAACTTTTCAAGGAGGTGTTCAGTCATAGGCCGTTGACAGAGCATGAAAAGCCCGACCCACTAACCAGCAGTTGCTTGGTAATTGACAGCTTGGCAGGTTGTGAATTATTGACCTCCTCAGTGGCTCGACCCTGTGGCTGTTAAAATAACATGTTTAGGTGTTATGATCATGTTGATGGTCTAATATTGGAGCCAATTGGATGTGAAGGGCAGCTGCTATATTTTCTCCAATCAAAGGTGACGCATCCACAGCAGTATGACTTGCTAATAATGACGTTGTGCTTTAAAGGTGCCACATGTCAGATTAAAGTCACTGTAGCATCCAGTTGGCCGTCAGCCCGGCGCCGAGATTTGGCTGCTTTGTTGATCGTTGTGTATTCATTGCCTTGCTGTTAGTTAGAGGCTTTTTTAAAATTTATTTTTTTATTAAGAACGGATGAATGTGAAGAAAAATGGTGATTGGTTAAGTAATTTTAGCAAGATCATAGTGTCTAGAAAACAGCCACAGCAAAACCATAAGTTGACACCATCGCAAATGTTTTTCTGGATGGTTTGCGTTCTCATTATCTGGACTAAAAGTCTGTTTTGAGTTGTCCAGACAAAGTCAATACTCCTGGTTTGTTTGCAACATAAAGTTGCCTCGGTGTGGTTGATGGCGAGATGACCGGCTAATTGAGCTCGTCGACACAACTGATGTCTGACTGCATCAACAAACAGCAAACTGAGCATATTAACACGGTCAGTGACGTTGCGCTGTACGATTAATGACTTTTATAAGCCATTTAAGCAATATTACACCGACGGTTCAGCGAGACGGGTGCAGGGAGCAGGGTGTGTTGTCACGGTGGTTTGGGCACGTTCCAAACGTACGGTTGACCAATCAGATCGCCGGGTTGCAGCTTGTCGCCGTATAGTGCCACATATCCAACGTCAGCATTAACGGCTATTTACTCACCAGTCAAAAAGAAACGTTGCGAGTTCAGCATCAAACTTCAATCTTTACTACCCAAGTCTGCAGTGGTGAAAAGCAGCGTCGGAGGGGGGGGGGGGGGGGGTTCTTGTTTTGAGTTTCAGCCGTTGCTAAGTTCTTCATAATAAATGTTTGCACACGCTACCTCTTCCTCACGTTGTAGTGAAAGCAGACTGGCCGCTACAGTGACTCACCACCGCTGCTGAGGTGTGGGGTGGTATTGTACGGCGGGACAGACTGGGGCTAGCTGGTTAGCATGCTGACTTCAGTAGTCTGTGCAGCACAATGCAGAGACGTCTTTGGCTTAACACGTAAACTGCTATTTCTTAGCATTTAGTTGACTATTTTAGTTCATTTTTGATCTTCTTAAACTAAAAATCACAGCTATTGCCCCTTTAATGTTGCACACATGGAGAAATGCTGGCAGAACGTTTTGCTGTCCACTAAAACAAGTTGTTGGAATAGAAATTTGATCAAATGTCTTCTTTTTGAAATGTGATTTCATGCTGCATTTCTGTGGCTGCACGCATCATAGGATGATGTGGTGTTTGATGTGTGTGGGGAGTCGTGGCTCCAGTCATTTGTAACACATGCATGCTCAGGATGTAGTCCGTGCAGTCGCTGCATAAAAAAAATGCATCAAGGTAATGGATGTCCATTGGCTGTTTTCTCAGTTGAGAATGTTGCTGCCACGACTAATATTCGTGATATGCTCCGTGTTGGGATTTTTTTCAAGAATAAAATAATCAAACGGTTACAATGCAAAACTGACGCCATGAAGTGCGAGTAGCTAAATGTGTGGAAGAGCAGGTAGATGACAAGACTAGTATTTGTACTCACTATTTACTTCTTTCTTGTCATTTGTAGGCTTTTGCAAACCATCACAAAAATTACAGGGGAATTAAAGGGAATCTTTTGGACAGGTTATTTAGTTATAAGTGGTGCGATTTTATGGGAAAGGGGAAAAAAAAAAAAAAAAAAGGAAGAGCAGAGGTTGGAGAGAAAGAGGGAATATCTTGACAGGTTTGTTGTGGCTTGCGGTTGTTGTAGAAAGATAAGAGCAGCTTCAGTTTAGTCTGGCAAATCTGTTTCGCTCACACAAACACAGAAAAAGACACATTTAGTCTTGTACCCATGTCATCCCCTTCCTCTCTCGACATGCCTCCTTCCCTCCTTTCCATTTTCTTAGCATCTCACTCCTGCCAGACACTCCACCGGGAAAATCACTTTGTACTAGCACATCCCCTCCCAAGTTCAACACCCCCCCCCCCCCCCACACACACACACACACACACCTCACCCCCCACCAAACAATAATGTCTCTCTGCAGCCACGCCTTCCTTCCTGTTTCTCCTCCCGTGGCCATCATCACCAGAAGTTGTGTCCACCACCAGCGCTGCGCTATCAGCGCCTTTTGATCCGTGCTCCATGAAATGGTAACCTACATGTGTCCCCCTCTCTCTCTTCTTCTCTAGGCTGCAGAGTCTGGCATTGTGAAGATTAAGACCATCGCAGCCAGGAACACAGACATACTGGCAGGTGAGAGATAAGAATGGCGTTTAGCTGTTCAGAAGAAGGGTGACGTGTGATCAGCTCACTCAAATTTGAAAAAAAATGTGCAGAGATGAATTCTTCTACCATCTGTTTCTAGCTTTCTATTGTTAACATGGTTATGTTTAGTTTATTTCCACTAATATGACTGATGATAATAAAAGTTGTTTGTTATGTATGTTTTTTTTTTGTTGTTGTTGGGTTTGGGCCACGTGTGCAGAGTTGGCTGCAGTCAGTTACATATTAGTCTACTAAAAATAATTGTTATGAAGATCGTTCAAACACCCGAAGGATAATATCTTCGCTGATTTAAACTAATGTGGTTGAATAAGTCCTGATTGCTTCACAACAAACCACATATCAAAACAAACATCAGAACTTCTCCCTTCTGGTGAGTCACGTCGTTTCTCTGAACGGCAAAGCGTTTTCAATTTATCTGGTTTTGAAGTCACACCTGACCTTTGCATTGCCTCCAGCATCACATCCCATTTTCTAATGAATAAATAACGTATTTGCGGGACTACCACACAGCTGAGTTATTAGCACATATCACAGGGGCGTACGTCCTTCCTGAGTGTGGGTCCTTTGTTCGGGTCCTGGCCCCCCTGAACCGGGCCGCATGTCATTCAAGTGCTCTGTACCCCCTCAATTTTAAAAACGATAAATAATGTATGTGTTTTTCACAGAAATAATATAGAAGCTGTGGTCAAAAGATCATAAATCATTAAAAAAAAAAAAAAAAATTGCTAAGCCACAGAGTTTCCCAGACATGGTTCTGATATTGTCAGATTTGAGACACTCTACACATTTATGAAATGATATATGCACTGCCAGCCTTCTACAGTGAGGTACAGGTAAAAACATACCAATTTCATAAGAGGACCTTTTTCCTTGACATAAAGACAAATATACAAAACCTCTTAAGTAATATCAAATCAAATGATGGATGATTTGGATTGCTAGCCTAAAGAGTCCTGAAGAAAACAAGATATAGCATGAACAGCTAGCTCCTATAATGACCAAGATAGGAAATTCTCCCCCAAAACAGCATTGGGTTCATTTTGATTTTTGATTTTATACACTTTATTAATCCCCGAGGGGAAATTTCTTCACTACAGCAGGGGGGCTCTCATATGGCTAAACTGTAACACTGCCATATTCACACTGGCGCTTTGACAATGCCAGTGTTGATTAATGTGCCGTGTCCTCTAAAATTCACAAATGCGTAAGCAAACAGCAGTAGTGATGGTGTTCTACTCGTAGGACGCCGTGTATCTGCATACAAGACACATACAGAACCACATTACCCAATGTGATTTGATGTATTCTCCTGACTTCATGTCTGCAGTCGGCCTGTGGCAAGTCATGTACAAACGGCCTTCGACTCCAACTCTACTCTATACTAATGCTCATCCTTCCTTCAGCTTTGTTTGTTTGTTTGTTGCCTTTTTCAGCCCTTTTTAGCTGGTTGCTCTGAATTTGACTTTCACTACAACGCGCTTTAAAATGTGGCCGCTCTCTCCATCCACTGATAGAGGAAATCGTTTCAATGCTGTCTTGATGAACAAGTCCAGCTTTTTTGTGCCATTTGCAGAGTTGACACATAGTTGACATTTTCTGAGTTCCACTGATGACTGTCTCCATCCAGCTGCTGCTCTGTAGCTGTAAACTGTACTGCAACTCTCTGCTGAGGAGATCACTTATTTGCGTTCGGGGTTTGCTGGGTGTCACAGCAGCTTAATGAGGTGTTACACAAAGATTGAAGAGTGAAACCTGTTACTCAGTCATAGAATTTAAATTAAGTGTAATGATGGTGAAAATGATACAGGTTGTTGGATGCAGAGCAGTAGTTCACTACGTGCTAATTAGACAACAGAAATGTCACGTTTTAATTTTTTACATGTCATTGTAATGCCATTTAAAATTGCATTATCAAATCCAGTACAAAATATGTTTTAGACTATGAAAGTCAAAAGAATTTAAATCATAATGTTTTTTTTTGTTTTTTTTTTAACTCAATTTTGGATTAATAGTTGTTCATTTTAGAACAGATTGTTATTTAAGGTTAAACAATGTTATCTTTATTCAGCAGTTTTGATCATTTTAAGGTAAATGGTAAATGTCAGCAGCCCGGCCATGCAAAGTACTCGCCTGGCCAAGTGGCCATGGACCCTTGGGCCGGCAGACAGGAGGAACCAGGGGTTGAACCCGCTCTAACATCTGAGCCACAGATCCTCTTGTATCTTTTTCTTAGTAAAATGTTTGTTTTCCAGCCATTCTTCTGCAGTACTGGTTTGATTACATTGATTTTTAGACAACAAAAGGCATCTGATCAATAAGAAATGCTTTAAAATGTTAGATCCTTCGAGTGGCATGCTGTTTTTTTAATTTTTTTTTATACAAGCACGTTTATTATTTGCATTGATTTTAAGTAAATGACATGACAATGTCTTCCATTACACTGTGAAATTTGCCTGAATTCCCAAATTATATCTGTAGCCCACATAAAAGAAAAATCCTCCAGTAATATGTGGTCTTTATCTGTGTGCTTTCCCTGCAGCACTGAAGGAGAACAGCTCCGAGGTTGTGCAGCCTTTTCTGATGGGCTGTGGCACCAAAGAGCCAAAGATCACCCAGCTGTGTCTGGCTGCCATCCAGAGGCTCATGTCCCACGAGGTGGTATCCGAGGTGAGGTCCATGAGCTGGCCTGCTACTTTGAAATGCTGGCATACGCACACACTGAAGCTTACGGTTAGAATTTAGATGTATACACAAAAAAATATGTATTTGTTATAGTCAAAATGAAAAAAGAATGTTAATATCAGTTTATGAAAAGCAATAGTGTGATTGCATGCACGTTATTCTTTACATTAGTCTTGCAAAATATAATAGAAATATCCGCTTTGGTGAGTTTTTACAAGTAGAATAGAAGAGGCCTCGACTCTCATCTGGATTCCTCTCTATGTGTCATGGCACTTCACAGATGATACAAGGTGACTGTCGTCTCCTCAGCGCCAAGTTAATACTTGTGTCCTTGTGGAGAATGTTGTTTCCGTGTAGGTGTTAAGAAAACTAATTTCCAAAGAACAGCAGTATTGAAAACAAATCTTCAAAGTTTCAGACAGGCAGTGTGCTTCTTGCATGACATATAACGTCAGTGTTATATGTCCACACTCAAGTGTATATGTGTACACATTTAAGTTCACCTGCCACCTTAAGCTCATTCTTTCTGATATCCTACGGCTGATTAATTCAAATCCATACTAGAATCAATGCAACTCATCAATACCTAATCTGGCAATGTGATTATAAGAATGGTTAATCTAAATTCCTGCCTGTCACTGGCGGCTACATCTGACAGCACCAACCCCCCCTCTACCTCTTCCACTGCTCGTTATTGAGCGGTCTGCAGAGTTTCTGTATTCGAGGAAACCATCGACCTAGAAAATGGATTATGAAGCTGCTCAAACACGTTTACATGATCTGCATGTGCAGTGGCAGTTCAACAACCCTGAAGAGCTCGCTGGACTAAGGTATCCATCCTAGGAAATGGGTGCGTGTCATAGCTTCTTAAATGAAAGTGTAGTTTAATATCAGCTTATGTGATGGGTGGAGTGATTTTCAACCTTCTGAATAACCCAGCTGGAGGCAGTCTTGAGATGAGAACGGTTTCCAAGCGCGACTGCCTCGTTAATACACCGTAAAAGAGCGTTATTGAAAGCTCATTGAGTTAACCAGGCTTTCTACATGTCAGCCATTTATTTGATTAGGTTAAAATAGGTTCCAAAGCTGCGAGAGACAAAATGCTCCACACTCCTGGAATAAATTCTCCCTCAAGAGGTCTGTCATGAGTCATGACAGGCCACTCGGTGCAATTTTGATCAACACTTTTTCTCTCTTTGGTCCATGCTAAGCATATCTAGGTTACTACAAATCATTCAATATTCTATTATTTCTTCATGTGTGTATTGACACACTTTCTTTTTGGGGTGAATTTTGTATGGCCTGCAGACACCCAACAGACACAGATCATACAAATGTGAATCAGATTGTATAGTAGCATAGCCTCACTATGATAAATGTGTTTTTTTGTGGCGTACTTTAAGGTGGGTGAGTGAGGCAGATTTTCTCAGTTCGTCTGAGCTTTAAAATGTTTCTATTCTGAAAGACATGACTTGGTTTGCTTTCTTTCTGCCGTCTCCCAAGGTTCTTTATCCTTGTCTTCAAGTGGTTATCAAACTATTGGACCTGACAAACATCGAAAACATCACACTTCACAAACTCTTCAAAACACACATCGAACCTTGCAGTACTCTTTTTTGTTTTGTTTTTTTGCCAGCGGCTCTCCACCTCAGAATCTTTGAACTGCAGATTTTGAAAGCTAAAACCTCCATAAGACAAAGCTAAACTTCCTTCTGATTCTTGGTGCCACTCGAGAGCCACAGCTGATACTTTGTCATGTACAGGAGATGTGGTCATACTTCATGGCATTTTGTCTTATGGGGGAAAGAGAGTGAGATTTGTTTCAATGTCTTCATATAAAACACCTTAACAGGACAGAACAGACACTGTTATTGATGGCACATACAGTACAAACACCTCAGTAACAAGACTGTTAACATTTCCTAATGCAGACATCAACCTGTGCATCAAAAACACTTTTAATCAAAGTAAAATCTGAGTAAAACGAGTCAGAGAAAAAGGTTGTTGTTGTTGAATGATTGCTCTTCATCAAGAGAGAGTCAACATTCAGAACTGCTTCCAAACCCTGGAGAATTGTTTGTTAGCTTCAATGTAGTATTAAATCTGTGAGTAGAGAATAAAAGTCAGGTGGAATCCTGCAGTATGTTGAATGTAGCTGTGAAAAGAAAAGAAAAAAGTTTATTGTTGTGATTTTATTTTTTATTTTTGTTTGCTTTGAAATCAAGCCCCCCCCCCCCCCCCCCCCCTGTGGCTCCAGACCGTTATTACACAGAAGAGCAGCTCACAGAGGATGCGTGTCGAGTACTTTTATTTTAAAGAGTTCGACCCAGGAAAGGACACACTGTCACTTACTGTCAGCATCAACATGAACCGGCAGCTCGATCTGCTGTTATTGAACTCTTATGATGTTGTGACCCCGAAGCGGGCAGCGACAGCTGGTCCCACAAGTGTGTGTGTGTGTTGTTGGTTTTTTTTGTGTTTTTTTTACATTCACACACTGGTGCAGACGTACACACGTTTTGACTAAAAATCAATGTTTGAGTCTCGTGTGTGTGTTTTGTGTGTAACAGGCAGCGGCGGGGAACATCATCAACATGTTGTGGCAGCTGATGGAGAACGGTTTGGAGGAGCTGAAGCTTTTACAGACAGTTCTGGTCCTGCTCACCACCAACACAGTTGTACATGATGAAGTTCTTTCCAAGGTACAATCATACAGTCTACACACACACTCTTTCCATATATATATATATATATATGTTAGAATATATACTTTCTACTCCCTTGTATCCAGACCTTAATGCTGTACATGTGGACTCAGAACCTTGCAGGTTTCCATATAACCCACTTCTCTTCTAGTCATCTATTTAACTGTGTCGATAGTAATTTATTACACACATTGTTTCAGATTTCCTTACTCCAGTGTTTGCAGCATCTTAACATTTTGTTCAATGTTACTGGACATTAATATATTGAAAAGCTTTTAAGACGTCCATCTACGATATGAAGTTACCACGTCAGTCCTTGTAACCTGGAATGGCAGAGAACCCACATGATTCTACCCCTCTTGATGATGGACCTCAGTTTATATGATATATTTATCTATTCATGCAGTGTAATTATTTTATCTTGTCTTCATGCCCAGGCCATTGTCCTGTGTTTCCGTCTCCACTTCACCAAGGACAACATCACCAACAACACAGCGGCCGCCACCGTCAGACAGGTCGTCACTGTGGTGTTTGAGAGGATGGTGGCAGAGGACGAGCGTTTTAAAGGTTAGATGACATGTTGGAAGAAAATAGAGAGTCTATATATGAATGAAGATGATGAATGGGATTCACACTATTTAGAGAGAAATTTGATGGATAAAGAATCTGCATGAAGTTCACTACCATGGTTAAATTCTTTCTGCTTCAACCTTCTTAATAGTGAATTTCCTGCTTCTGAAAATCACTCTTTATTTTCTATAGTTGCTGAAATTCCTAAAATATAAATTGTATTCAGGCATTGTGGAGCATCCTCCTCCTGTCCAGGGAAACACCAACCGGCGGTCTGTTAGTACTCTGAGACCCAGTGCTAAGGATGCATACATGCTGTTCCAGGTATGTCCACCAGGGGGTGCTAGCCCTCTTCACATTATGAAGTTTTATCATTTGTGGACAAAAAATAAAAATGACTGATAGTACCAGCTTCATTGCCTTGGATTTTTATGTTGAAAATAAGTAAGAAATAACTGCTTTTATCTCTGCGATGAAGTGGAATGATTTCTTCAATGGTCCCTTGTCTCCAAGTCCCATGTTGTTTTCCCCCCATTCATCACTTATGTGTAGATGCGTATCTTCCCAGCAGAGCCCTGCTGTGATGTCTGTGAGTATAACACTCCATTGTTTTGAATGTCTTTGTGTGCCTTCCTGCAGGACTTGTGCCAGCTAGTGAATGCTGACGCCCCCTACTGGCTGGTGGGGATGACAGAGATGACCCGCACATTTGGCCTGGAACTGCTGGAGTCTGTCCTTAATGATTTCCCTGGTGTATTCCTACAGGTACACACACTGCTATAATGTTATAATCCATGTTATGGGCACTATTGTGCACCTCGGTGCAGTTCAACGAATTCTCTTTCACAGTATTAAATATTAAAAAATTTCCCCTCGGGGATTAATAAAGTAACTACCTAACCTAACGTGTATCGGTATCACTTCATTTGAGATGATCCCAGTCCACTTCGCTCTCTCTCTGTTTCCCGCCCAGCACCAGGAGTTCAGTTTCCTGTTGAAAGAACGAGTGTGTCCCCTCGTCATCAAGCTCTTCTCTCCGAACATCAAGTTCCGTCAGGGCAGCAGCAGCGCCGCCTCACCAGCGCCTGTAGAGAAACCTTACTTTCCCATCTGCATGAGGTTGCTGCGCGTGGTCTCCGTCCTGATCAAACATTTCTACACCTTACTGGTAAGGGACCGACCGGTCTGCGGTGATGGTCGACTGGCCATAATGTTGCCTGATGGATGATTTATGTCGAAGAGATTTTCTCAAGTTTAGAGCCGATGCACTTAATTGATCTGGTCTGATTAGCATTGGATTAGTGTAGCAGTAGTTTCGCCTTAGTTCTGCACCAGGCACTTCACTGAGCTTAGCTGCATTTTGAGTAATTCAGAAATGCAGCTGTTTTTATTTAGTGGTATTCTATCAATTCTTAAGATGGAAATTTGTCTCATTGCCCGTGTCCATCAACAAGGCAGCCACAATTTCTGCGAGCCAGAAACCAGCTTCCTCAGAGCCAGAAGGGATTTGGATCTCTTTTTTTTTTTTTTTTTGGGGGGGGGGGGTTGGACCGTCTGTCTTTGTTTAAGCCAGCCAAGTGTCTAATGTGTGTGTGTGTGTGTGTGTTTGTTTTGCAGGTGACTGAGTGCGAGATCTTCTTGTCTCTGCTGGTGAAGTTTCTGGATGGTGAGAAGCCGCAGTGGCTGAGAGCAGTGGCAGTGGAATCAGTCCACAGGCTGTGCGTGCAGCCTCATTTATTACGGTGAGCAATGTTAACTTCTAACGAAACACGTTTTAGTTAATGAGCCTCAAAACTTAAAAATGTTATTTTTCCTCTCTTTGTTAAATATTCATATTGCACAGCTGCATTAAGCAAAAACACTGTAATCGTGCTTCATATTGTTGGTAATGAGTCCTTAATGATTCCTCAATTAAAAACAAAGCAGTGAAATGTATCTGGTTATGATGGCTAAATGTTTCTGTAATTGCTGATTTATCTGCTTTTAGATACAACAACAGCAGAGATTGAGCTAAGCAGAAAAAACACTTTCCACTACCATCCAAATAATACAAGCCAGAGTTTTCCTCCGGTTTCTGGAGGGCTTAAGTGCCGTGGTAGTGGGGGACTAAAAACTATTCATTTTCACATAATTATTTACTGTTATCATTACAATATTCATTTAAAAATCCATTGTCTGCCGCTGTTAAAGATTATAATCACCAAACATTGGTAAACAAAGCTTATAGACATATGGGTGTTTCATCTAAGTGTTTTAATGGCAGGGAAACCCCTGCACGCTAGCTTTGTCAGCCATCTCGAATTTCAGTGCTGAAACTGTCAACGCTGTTAACAAACTACAACATAGTTGAAATGATAAGAATAATTTTTAACCATGCCACTAGCACAGTTCTGGGAATAGCAGTGTTTGTCAGTGACTCATAATTTGTTGATCTCTTTGGTCTTGAATGAAATGTCTGGACACTTAACATGCCAAAATGTCTCATGTAAAATGTATCCATGTTAGTATGCAAGCACAGTCTGAAATATCCTAAAATGCTGTTTTCTGTAGTCAAGTCTTGCACTATGTCAGAATTCAGTCCGTGCTGTGTCAGATCTTTTATCTCAATGTTCGCTGTCCTTTTTCAGTTCGTTCTGCCAGTCATACGACATGAAGCAACACTCCACTAAGGTATTCAGAGACATCGTCAATGCCCTGGGGTCCTTCATCCAGTCCCTCTTCATTGTCCCCAATGGGGGCAACACTGCTGCTGTCAGTGCACCTCCTGGTCAGTTGACTGAGTAATCATGTTCAAGATTCCCAAAGCTATATATTTTATTCCACCTCATCTTTCTGACTCATGTTTATGCACTCTGCCCCCCACTTTAATCCTCTCTGACTTCCTGTCTAGGTGGGTCAGGTTTGGGGGCCCAGGGCACTGCTCAGGGTGGCCCGGGGACAGGAGGGGTCAATGGCACCCTCACCACCCAGGCTGCGTTTGAATACCGTGGTACCTGGATCCCACTCATGACTGTTAGTGTCCAGGGCAGCGCCAAGGCTACCTAGTAAGAACTGCAACCACATATACTTCAGACAGTCACTTTCTGACTCCCGTTATCCATTTTCTTTCATGTGTATGTAATTATTTTCTCACACACAGAGCAAGTGCAGCGAAGGGGAACAAAATATGTTTGTGGGATTATTATTAAGGTGTGTGCTGCCAGCCCTGATAAATAATTTGTCTCTAAAGCACAAGGGATTATAGGAAGGCAGAGATCAAAGGCACGATTGTCATTAGTCTAAAATACAAGGAGCCACATTAGCCTTCCTGTAACAAAGATGTGTTGTCTAAAAATGATCCTCTCTGACAGCAGTGCTGTATATTTGCTGTAATTTGCTCTGCCCCTTTGTTACCCAGTTTAGAGATGCTGGACAAGGTTGAGCCCCCATCCATCCCGGAGGGCTATGCCATGTCGGTGGCCTTCAGTGCCCTGCTCGACCTGGTGAGGGGCATCACCTCCATGATTGAAAGAGAACTGAGGATTGAGGAGGAAGCAGCTGCTGAATTCAGGGAGGCTCACCCTGACCAGGAGTGGAAACTTCAGCCTGGTGAGAGGGGAAAAACATTGTGTCATGTTCTGATAATGCAGTGAAGTGTAAGATATAAATAAATCAAATTAAATATAAAGAAATAAGTAGAAGTGTAATTGTTTTAACTGACAAGCAAAATCTTTGAGAGGAAATTCGCATTTGTACGCATTCATATATATTCACAGTCTGTGCTTTTTTACTGCATGATTTCCAAACAAACCTTTTAGGATTCTTGGTGGTAGCACTTCTATGACCCCTGGTGGCCAGGATTATACTTGTATGTCTTTACATTTTCAAAAAGGATATGGAAAATAGAAGGTTGTGTTGCCTCTCCTTCCAAATAAACTGTCCAAACTCAAGTGCAACAATTTTCTGAGTAGACACAGTGAAAGTTTGTTTCTCTGTCTCAGGAGCCCACCTGGTGTGGGAGGAGATGGTCGGTGCCTGCTGGTGTGGCCTCCTGGCTGCCCTCTCTCTGCTGCTGGATGCCAGGTAAACGTCTTTCAGCCTTCATATGGACTGCTGCTCTGTAGTCAGCAATTATGTTACATGTTTACAGAAGTGATTCAAGCAGGAAAGAAATACTCCGTGTTAAATTACACACCACGAAAGAGAATGTTTTCATCTATACAGTATCTGCATAATGGAAGTGGAATTTTTGTTTACAAAGCCCCAACAGCAAACAGACATGTGAACTTTATTTCATGTTGCAATGTTTAATGCCAATAAATGGCACATTTGGCATGAAACGAGCAGAAAAAGACAAACGTATCATTACTTCCAGTTATATCAGTTAATCGTTAACAAAAATGTAATGTCCGTGAAGTCCGATCTCTCACAGGAAGTCAACTTGGTCCTGAGCTGTTTTTTTCGCAGGGCAGTTTAGATCGAATGTTTTCAGAGACCATGTTGCACTATTTAAATGCATTTTTTTTAAATAAGTAGTTGGAAGAAAACCCAGTAGTTAACTTGTGTTGCTATCATGAGTTTTCTGTTTTTAATTCAAAAATGAAGATTCATCGTCAGTCTGAATGTATCACATGCTATATTTTCCTCCTCTGTGTAATCGTATCCTTCTTTAATGATACACTTAGGTCTGAGTCATCCTTAATGGCATTTTTGAGGACATTACCGCTTATTCAGTACCACAGTACGAGGAAAAAAAAATAGCAGTCGAAACACACAAATAATACTACTGATACACCATAAGTATATTTTTCGGTCTTCTCTCTTCCTTTTCCTCTTGTCCTGCTTCTCCAGCACTGATGAGGCGGCCACAGAAAACATCCTGAAAGCAGAGCTGACCATGGCCTCGCTGTGCGGTCGTCTCGGCCTGGTGACGCCTCGGGACGCCTTCATCACGGCTATCTGCAAGGCCTCTCTGCCACCGCATTACGCCCTGACTGTTCTCAGCAGCAACGCCGCCAACCTCTCCAGCAAAGGTACGCCCCTGCAGCTGACAATTGAGAATGCCACTTAAAAACGATATGGAAAACATAGTGTAAGCTTTACCTCAGGTGTCACGTTAACTCCTTTTTTGTTGTTGTTTGCTGTACACGTGTGTCACAGAGATACCATATCGCCTGCATGCATGCACGAATACAACTGAAGATATCTGGATCACACTGCAAACCATTAAAAGTCCCCTCTGCAGCCCTGAGGATGGCCTCTGGTCCTGTGTATTGATGTTGTATTAATGAGCACCGCTAATCTTTCATATGGTTCAATGTGATCAACATGTTAACTGTTGGCACTCTGCCTGTCCCTATTGACCTACTCATATTGCATTAATCCATAACTTTTCACTGTGGCTTCCAATTAGGAACTCCAAGGAGAACATGTCAGGGGAGCGCAGACGTACACACGCACACGCACACACACACGCACGCACACACACACACACAGCTGCTCTCAAACCAACCGCTCAGACATTCCCTATTTGCATATCAGCTTGTAGAGATAAAGCTGGAAAATTGGGTCTTGACTCGCGATGGATGTTTGCCGCGGAGTTAATTAAGAGAGCTTTTCTTGCATGTCGTAAGCTTGTTACAAAACCTGTTTGTGTGTATGACTGAGCCTTTACCCCTGTGTGTATGCGTGTGTGGGTGTGTATTTGCACATGCGTGTGTGCGTGTCCTCCACAGCCTACTCGATCCAGGGCCAAAGTGTGCAGATTATCAGCCCCTCCAGTGAATCTCATCAGCAGGTGGTGGCTGTGGGGCAGCCACTCACTGCCCAGCCCCAGGGCACTGTGGTGGTAAGGACACACATACATACATAGTTTTCAAGAGGCCATGGTTGCACTTGACATTTATTATTGTAGCTCATATAGCAATTTTCCAGAAATAAAGCTTATAAACATTTTATAATTAAAACAAATTATTCAAACTGTAATCTTTCAGAGAGGGTGTGATGGCTGCAAAAAGAAAGCCAAATAAATTGCTCTTTGAGAGGATAAACACCCTCTCTAAAAGAGAGCTGTAGTCATGACGACATAATCTGAGTCCAACACTTGAATCTTACTCAAGATAAACAGGCAGACAAAAGGACGGAGTCAAATCTAGACTAAGAACAAAACAAAAACACGTAACAAATTAAACCGCACTCAATTCGAACCTGTTTTATTTTGCCATTTGTGAATTTCAGTGTCTCTGACACAGTAAATATAGACAGAATACCTTAAATGTGCAATTCACAATAAGGTAGGTCCCCTCTAAGGTAGTTTCTCTGAGCAGTTACACAAATCCTCACATAAAATAAAAACAGACACTTTCTGTCTCAAGACGCCAGTCAGGTAAAGGGTCAGTGGTTATTAGCAGGGCAGGCATGCCTGTGCATCTAAATTTTCCTCGAGGGCAATTACATATAAAAAATACATGTGCCGTGACCTTGACCCCGACCTGCAATAATTATGCCGCAATTGCAATTTTCCACATAGTTTCCCCTCTCTCTTGTTGTTACTACAATTCTCACAGTTGTGGCCGACTTCATTCTGCACCGCTAATAGATTGTAATTTTATTAAGACAGAAAATTCAGGCTTTTTCTACTCATTTTGCTCTTGAAGTGTATCAGCGTTTTCCCAGTAATGTATGCATTCAAATGTACTGTTTTATGCACTGACTGTCTGTCCCTCTTTTAGCTGACTGCCAAGAACATCCAGTGTATGCGAACCCTGTTGAACCTGGCCCACTGCCACGGGGCTGTGCTGGGCACCTCCTGGCAGCTGGTACTGGCTACACTCCAGGTACTACAACCAGCTAGCACCACACGGTTACATGTAGACACACACACACACACACACACACACACACACACACACACACACACACACACACACACACACGAATACACACGAATACACACGCACCCATATCTGATTAAACGAGGCACACACACACACACGCATTGGTGTATACTTGAACTGTCTGTCAGGAAAGAAATGACCTGCCAACAAAACATTTTCAAATTGTCTTACATTGCTTGTTTTGAATGTTGTTGTTTTTTGTGCTTTGTACAGCTTTTAAAAACAGACACTTGTCTGTTTTTTAGATTTTAAATGTCAGCTCTCTGAACTCATTTACATATCTTCTCATCCCGGTTGAATCAAACAAATGTCTAACAGCATGTCATATGTACATTTGAAGAGTACATTTTGTTCCTCCTTCAGTTTCTCCTTTTTCTCTCACAGCACTTGGTGTGGATCTTGGGGCTGAAGCCGGGGGTGGGTGGTGCCCTGAAGCCTGGTCGAGCAGTTGAGGGACCCAGTACAGTGAGTTTTTTTTTTTTTTTTTTTTTTTTAATTACCTGCATGTTCAGCATGCATCATAGTTTTTGTTTCTCAGGTGATTAGCTAACTGGCTGCATTTGTGTCTGAACAGGTGCTGACAACAGCAGTGATGACAGACCTGCCCGTCATCTCCAACATCCTGTCCAGACTGTTTGAGAGCTCCCAGTACGTATCACTCAGAATAAAAAACTCCAACTACTTATCCCAATGCTTATGCTCTTAGATAGATAGCCTAAATACATCGTCGTGAATATTAATTGGGCTTGCCTGAAGAACACCACGTTTTTGGAGACAGGAGTGCTTCCTGTTGCAAGTCTTAATTCTCAGTAGTTTAAACTATTAATGCTAAATAAGATACGCATGTGTAATGTACAATATGTATTTTTTGTGTGATCCAGGTACCTGGATGATGTGTCCCTGCATCACCTGATCAATGCTCTCTGTTCCCTCTCTCTGGAAGCCATGGAAATGGCTTATGGGAACAACAAGGTAAAAGGTTTCTATATTTCTTTCATGTTTAGGATATTTCTTTGTCGTGATTTGGTTCAAATGAACTTTCATTTGTGCACAAGGTGTCTAGTATTTACATACAGCTCCTGTTTTGTGGTCATGGTGCAGGAACCATCTCTATTTGCGGTTGCCAAGCTGCTGGAAACTGGCCTAGTCAACATGGATCGTATCGAGATCCTGTGGAGACCCCTGACAGGCCACTTATTGGAGGTAACTTCTGCTTACAGCTAAAGCCCATGCAGTGCAGATAAAGAATCTAAAGCAGTATTGTTGTGACTGCACTTCATTCAAATGCAATGAAAGATACAAAATACAGTTCATAATGAATGTAGCCTACTTTAATCAACCACGGTTGTACAGTAATATCATTTCTGACACTTTCAACGTGTCATTTACTTTTTATCTGACTAGCGGATTTGATCTTAGATGATACATTTAAGCCAAATCTGACCTGTTAAATTGGTGCTAGAGATATATTTTTTTCTGAGGTTTAATGATCTCATTGGCAATCTCTATGAAGAGTTGAAACAAATCTCTCAAGATAATGAATGCTACAAGTTCTAGGAATGTCAAAATACTTGCCCTTTTCACCAGACCGTTTGAAGTTACTTTACCGAGCAGCAAACCTTTAATGATGACATCTTCCATGGGAACTAAAGTGTATAGCTGTAAAAGGCTTCGGCTCGGTGGTTTCAACATGAAGGAGGACAATTGTTGAACAAACTATATGGAAGAGTTGAAAGTTTTTAATTAGTGTTACACTTTTAGTATTACAGTGACTGTCATAATTTCTATTAGATTGTAGTGTGTGAGAGATTCTTAGTTGTTCCTGCATTTTGTTGAAACATAAAGTTACTAACAGATTGTTCACACACATGAATTCAAAGAGCCGGACCAGCAGCAGCTGCAGGTGTTATTCATTCATTCATTATTTGTTTGCGAGACTTGATTTTGTAGCTCTGCACCTGCTGCTTAGCTCGACAGCTACAGTACAGGGGAACATTGAGAAAGGCTCAACTTTATGGAAATGTGCACCGACACAGTGCGGGCGACAGCCAGGCAAGAGCTACAGTCATTGCAACTGGGACCAGGATTTCAGTAATTGCAACAGGGACGCAAGCCAACCTGACGCGACAGCTCGGGCGTCATTGTGGCTGAAATTCAGTTTCAGCAAGGTTAAAAAAAAAAATAAAAAAAAATGTCCCCAGACAATGCTATTGTAACAGGCTGTGCAACAGGACACGGACTGCTACATGTAGTATGGCAGATATGTCAAAAAAAATAAATGCACGTGGCGTTGAATTAATGTTCACCACATTTTACCAGCTGTTTGAATCCGTATGTGTGAACACAACTACTGTAAACTGAACCATAGGTATCTTGTATATCTGTAAAAGTGTGTGTTTGGAGGTTTTCTTCACATTTTCTTTTATCTATCTCCCCTCTCTTTTGCTCTCCTGTCTGTTTTGCAGAAGGTAAGCTCACATTCTCTCCCCTATAAACACTGGCTTATCCCTCATTCTCTCGCTCTTTTTTTTTTTTTTTTTAATATCCCAATCTGTTGTGTTTCCCTCTCGGCCCGATATTAACATGTTGGAGTTGAGAGGTCGGCTGTGTCACAATGTGTCCACACAGTGCGCTTGTGCCTCTATCTGTGTTTGATCTTCCATTATTGTGGGCAGTGAAGCCCTGATTCAGCACAGAAGTAGAATCTAAAGCTGCACCTGCAATATACGCTTGGATAAAATGCTGAATATCTTTGTGTGCCAGCTTATTCAAATTTAGTGCTTTATATATTTTGAAGGAAATGTAATGCCGTCACCTTTACTATATCTTTATATACCGATGTAATTAATAGTATAATGAAAATGAGGCTTTGAATGGATACAAAAGGGTACACATGGATCATCTGGGCTCTGAGGCAGTAAAGCTACAGTATCGACTTAGCTGCCCGTCTTTATGCCTGTGAGGAAAGTTTTGTTTTTCCTCTTACAATCTGATGCTATTAAAATAAAACTGATAAACAAAGATGATTGTTCAGGTTTTGTACCACAGTACTGTAATATTCTCTGAGCCTGGCCTCTCCATGTATATCTACACATGTATTTATAATCACAACGTCTGTCACTGCATAATCTGTTGTCCCAGGGGGATCCCAGTCTCTGTCACTCAGTCTGTTTATTTTTCCCACTCTGACCACTGCTGGGAAAGCACTGCTCTGAACAGCCTCTGCATCAGATCTGTCCCTGTGTGCACGTGTCTGCATTTGTGTGTATATTATTGTGGTGTGTCCTGCAGGTCTGCCAGCACCCAAACTCCAGAATGAGAGAGTGGGGGGCTGAGGCGCTGACGGCGCTCATCAAAGCTGGGCTTGCCTACAAACACGACCCTCCTCTGGCTCAAAATCAGGTAGGAAACACCACAAGTACCGTACGATGAGAAAATCTGCTTTAGAAAGTTGTACGTGTAAAAACCATGTCAGGCACACACAAAGCAAAACAAAATCTACACCTACAATAAATGTATGGTTTTGTCACAGTTGTATGTAATGCTGACATTTGAGAAAACCCGTCCACTGTCACACTGCAAGTCATGACAGATAAGTGTTTGCTCAGAATGTGCAAAACAGAAAATGTCACAGTCACTTTCTCTCGTCACTCATAAACACCGAGCGTGTGACCTTCACCTCAGCGAGACAGATAAAGGGAATTGCACGTCGCTTATCTAAGAGGGCAGAGGAACTGTGTGGAGGTTAATAGAACCGCACGGAGCCACAAAACTGATAGTTGTCCTACAGAAATGCACAGTGCTTCTTTCAGGTCTTTCCTGCAGTGTGGGCAAGCTTTTACCTCCTCACGTAGCTGTGCTCAAAAACCTATTGTTTTCTAAAACCAATTCTAAGTACAATGACTCACCGCCTGAAGCACAGTGCAGGTATTTTTTAAAAACAGGTACTAAACCAAGTGCTTATTTTCTACAATACATCCAGAGTATTGAAGCTTTTTTTTTTTTTTTTTGCCTTTCCAACCTGCTTTCTCCGTAGATGGCAATTAATGCAAGTTTAAAAATCTTGAAAAATGAGAAATGATGTTTATGCAGTAGTCACCATTTAATAAAAAATATTTAGTCGGCCAGACTTTCACATATTAGAAATTGTAACAGTGAGCCATAAAGCATCTCCGTTCATTACAGCAACCTCTCGTTTGTTTGTGTCAGAAAAAAAACGAGAGAGACTTTAATGAATTGTTTTTAAGAACTGTCGTTGCAGGTATCTGCTAGATTTTACCAGGTCTTACTTGTCTTCATCTAAAATCACTTAAAGTCAACATGACAATGGCAACACTCAATGTACAAAGTTAAATGAATTAGGACACATTTCTTAAATTCCTTAGATCAGATGTTTCTCTCAAATCTTGATTTAATAAATAAGTTGAATAAAGATGACTTTTACTACATTCAGCTGTTCTAAATTTTTAATGTATCAAGTCTGTGTTGTTGGCATAATTAAGTGTAAGAATTTAATCTTTGTAGACTGTCAGTTAACAAATCAGTCACTACCTCTGGGTTTTTTTTGTATTCCCCAAGAGGCTGCAGCTTCTGTTGCTGAACCCCCTGAAGGAGTTGTCCAACGTGCTGCATGCAGACATTCGGCAAAAGCAACTGGAGAGTGTCCTGCAGATCCTGCAGAGCCAGGGCGACAGCCTGGGGCCGGGCTGGCCCCTCGTTCTGGGCGTTATAGGAGCCATCCGCAATGATCAAGGGTAAGAGCACAAGGGAGGAAGCAAAGATTATATACTTATTTTATTATTGCTGAAATAATCCTTTTTTTTAAGAGAACCATCCCGAAATGCTTTTATAGTCACAGTTACTCTGCAAATAATTCAGGGTATAAAGAAACTGAGCCGAAGTGTGCCGTGTGCCTTGTTCCCCTTCAGTGAGTCATTGATCCGAACAGCCTTCCAGTGCCTGCAGTTGGTGGTGACAGACTTCCTACCCACCATGCCTTGCACGTGCCTCCAGATCGTAGTGGATGTAGCCGGCAGCTTTGGCCTGCAGAACCAGGAGCTCAACATCAGCCTCACGTCCATCGGTTTACTGGTGAGATTACAGATGTCTCGTGCTCTGGTCTTTATTTTCAAGGGTTATCGTTCACGCACAGGTAGGAACCCTGCAAGTAGTCAATGCTCTGCTTGTTTCTTTTAAAATAGTTGTTTTCCAATAGAAAGCTAATATGTTTCAAAGGATTAAACTATAACAATATGACATAATTCCTTTTTTGCATGGTTTTATCTAATTTAGCAGCACTTAACTGCTCCACTGACATTTCATAGATTATTCAGGACATGCAAAACCTGATATTGATCTGTGGTTTTTCTGGATTATTTCTCTTGGAGTGTGGCAGTTCCTGTGAGATTACTTTATGGTAATAGATAGCAAAACCGCTAGAAGCATCTTACCAGCTTCCCTCTTCAATTTATGCCCCCACTCTCTCCCGCCACTTCCCCTTTCTACCCACAGTGGAACATTTCGGACTACTTCTTCCAGCGGGGCGAAGCCATCACACAGGAGCTGGAGAGGGAGGAGGAAGCGCTACAGAAGCAGGCGCAGGAGAAAGGAGAGCCGCTGAACAGGCCTTTCCACCCCGCCCCTCCCTTCGACTGCCTGTGGCTGTGCCTGTACGCCAAGCTGGGCGAGCTGTGTGTCGACCCGCGGCCCGCTGTGCGTAAAAGCGCCGGGCAGACATTGTTCTCCACCATCGCCGCCCACGGGACCCTGCTGCAGCAGCCGACGTGGCATATCGTGGTCTGGAAGGTAGCATGCTAGAATCTGTCCTTGTCATGTGATTTACACTAGAGGAGGCTGGTACCGCTGTGATTTCTACCAGAAATTGCAACCAAAAAACAAAAAATATATATATATTTCCATTAATTTTCTGTCACGTGGCACTTTATGGCAAAAATTCCTGTTTATTAAAGTACTTTGGTGGCGCCTCTAGGTACTGTTCCAACTGCTGGACTGTGTGAGGACGTCGTCCACCACCGCGGACAAGGAGAAGATCGAGTCCGGCGGCGGGAACATCCTCATCCACCACTCTCGTGATACCGCCGAAAAACAGTGGGCGGAGACGTGGGTGCTGACGCTAGCTGGGGTGGCACGCATTTTCAACACCCGCCGCTATCTCCTCCAGCAATTAGGTGAGCCCACGTGTAATATTCTGTGATACTCTTGATGCTGGTGTACATGAGGTAGACTGTGACACACTGCAAATTACATATTTAAACATAAATCTGCGCCAACAGTAAGAAAACAGCCTGTTTTTAACATGTATATAGTATTAACACCCACTTAGTTATGTTACACTCCATGTGGACAGGAATTAATATCCAGCGAGATATGAATAATAGAACATGATCTCCTCATTAACGGCATTCAACGCGCTCATTAAACAAAGGTGACTCATAATACACAACACCTTCCCAGCATACTACACATCAAGTCACATAGAGGAAGACGGCTCTTCCTACATACAACCTCAATAAAATAAATAACTGGAACTGGCAATTTAATATTAAATGGGCCTCCAGAGATGAATGCTTGTCATTGAAATGGTCTCATAATCATATTGGCAACATTTCATAAAAGGTAACCGTTATATGGCTGATGGAGATGCAGTTTCCAGTCAGAGTTCTGCCTACGTGGCCTCCTTTAAACTTCTGTTTGTCGCCTCATGTTAAACCTCACATATTGATCTGCTAATTTTTGCACTTATTTCCAGTTGACACTGCGAATCGGCGGACTCACATACTCTCTCCCGTCATTGTGCTGTGCGTGCACGCGTGTGTGTGTGTGCGTGTGCGTGTGCATGTGCAGGTGATTTCTTCGAGGCCTGGGAGGTGCTGCTGAACCACATTCAGTCTGCTGCTCTCAGCAAAAACAACGAGGTCTCCCTGGCTGCCCTCAAGAGCTTTCAAGAAATCCTGCAGATCGTCACCCCCGTCAGAGACTCGGACAGAGCAGGCGACGCACTTGCTGCCATGGGCGTCCCCCTCGTGCTCATCGACCCCCTGTCAGCGTCTGGGCCCGGCAGACCTCTGGTGCGTTCAGATTCGCTCGTCGAACGGCTGACGCGGTACAACGGCGCTGAGCTGCAGGCGCCCCCCCCGGGGGAGGAGTCGGCCTTGGAGGACGCGGCGCTGTGGTGGTCTGCGTGGAACACGTGGTACCGGACGGGAACGGACAGCACGAGGCCGCCTAGTGGCCCGACGGAGAAGCTCTCCTTCATCCCCAGCCAGCCCTTCCTCACAGCACTGATCCAGATTTTCCCAGCACTCTACCAGCACATCAAAGGCAACTTCAGCATGGAGGATCTGAAAAAGCTCGGGGTCATCCTCCATGGGGCTGTGTCCGTGCCTATCAGCAGCGATGCCTCGCCCTTCATCCTCCCCTCCTACACGGAGGCGGTGCTCACCAGCCTGCAGGAAGCTGTGCTCACCGCTCTGGATGTTTTGCAGAAGGTGGGAAAAATGTTGGTACCAAAGAAGCTTCTGGCATATGATGTACATTATGTAACATGAAGAGTAGCATCAGCATAAGAAATAGGTGGAGTGGAGTCTCATGTTGACCTGGTGCTCTAAAGTGTATACCATGGAACCTATGTTGCATGTCATCCTCTGGCTTTTCCATTTTCATTATTGGTTTGTTTTGACAAATTGAATTATTTAGCCTGAAAATACCGAAAATAGCAAAAAAGTGCACGTTACAGTCTCTCGAAGCCCCGAGGGGATGTCTTCAGCTTGCTTGTTTAACCAAGCCGTCCAGAATTGTTCAAATCACACTATGAATTCAGCATCTTCACTCCTGTTGGACTAAAAGTTATGTCTTCCCATTTTGTGTCGACCCGGCCCAGGAAAGAATGTGTCAGTCTGCTAAATTATGCAATACGCAATCCCGTGGTGAATGTCAGCAGTGTTTGTTCCTCCCTCTGCCTCCCTGCTGCAGGCCATCTGTGTGGGCCCGGAGAACCTGCAGGTCATGTACCCAGCCATCTTCGAACAGCTGCTACTTTTCGTGGAGTTCTCCTGCAAGCCTCCTCAGTACGGCAGGATGGAAACCAAACACGTGGCCAATGCCAAATACAACCAGGTAGGAAATGAGATCGGCCCCGTCCTTCACCGATCGGGTTCCATTTGCAATTTGTTTCCTTTCATAGTTTGTTTCATCAGAATGTCGGATGCCATTATTCATCGCGCCACTCTTTTTCAGCCATTCCCAACAAAATCGTACCTCCTCTTTGATGTTCATAAAGCCACCCCCCCCCCTCCCTTTTTCGGTCTCGTCCCGACAAAGCCCCTATCGTGGCTCTTCATGAGCTTGACAGGTTCTTTTTGGACCCCCATTTGTAGCCCCGAGCCATTTCTTCCTCAAATTTCCTCCCTCGTGATTCATCTTGCTGGCTGCATGCCAGACAAACGTTTCGCCACTTTTCAGTTCCGATATCATATTCATTAAAGAAAGCTTTTATTTCCAAGGCACCCAGTAATCTTAACAAAGATTACACCTGATATCAGTGTCTTCGTATGCCTCGTTGGTAGTAGTAGCTCATCATCAAGTTATGAAATCCAGCAGATGCTAATATTCCTGCACAGAATGCTCGAGCTTTCTCGATCTAACACTGGCAGGCTTGAATAGTCACGTAATGAAATGTTGACGCTGCTTTACTTCATGTCTTAAACCCCGACTGATCTGTTAGTCCTGCATGTGGGGTACAGACTCAGGCCTACGCTGGACATTTCTGTTGATCTGAATCTGTTTAAATTGCTTTTTTGAGTGAGATGGTCAAACAAAACTCCCACCCAGCTAAACAGATGTTACGGGTGGTCTTTTGGCTTTTATCCACTCTTATCAGATTGCCTTTAATGTCCGTGCCGCCAGGAGTGAGGCTTTTTTTAAAAAAATTATTATTATTTATTTATTTTGTATTAAAAATTTGTATTTCTCCCTAAATCAGTCATGATTACTGAATCTCATTTAGCCACCACGCCACTGCAAATTCAACACAACTCAAAACAACAGTTTAATTGCAATGTTTTCTCATTCTGTTTCTTGGAACTACTGGATAACCGTTTTAGATCCAGCTGTTTGCACCGGTGAGTTTCCTCCTCTTCGTCAGCCCCCTCTTTAGTTTGTACTAAGCTGTGCTGAATGGTGATGACCTACCCTCTGCGGGTAGATGAGATGTCACTCTCCGCATGGTCGGCTCTCGCGTCTCATCTGCGTCTCTCACTCGCTCCATGCTGCCCCTCTCCTCTCTGCCTGCCACTAAGTGGTGGTGATGCCTCTGTGTGCACAGTCCCTGTGGAGTTTCATTTTCACTTGATTTTGTGATTTCTGGTGATGTTCATACGCACTCGTGTGATTCTGTTTGTATCTCTTAAAGACACACTTTGTATATTCCGTCGTTTGTTCGGCCGTAACATTTCAACCGAGGTGCTCATGTACGCCTAACAAAACCTGAAGCCCACTAATAGACGCTTGTAACTTTGAAAATAAATTGGGTGTGTTACGTGTATACTTACACAAAGTGTGCCTTTAAAACCTGCTTTGAATGTTACTCATTCAGAACCGTTTTCATATTTGTTGGACCAATCCCCATTTCCCTGTTTTCTCTTCTTGAATCCCCCCCCCCCCCCCCCCCCCCCGCCCCCTCGCAGGCCGAATGGGTTGCCTTAAACTACGTGCCCTTTGCTGAGCGCTCGTTGGAGGTGGTGGTGGACCTGTACCATAAGACAGCGTGCCACAAAGCTGTCATCAATGAGAAGGTTCTGCAGAATATCATCAAGGTAATCTCACCTGGGTGGGGGGGTATTCATTGTTTCCATGGTTACAAGAATTATTGTAAATTTTGGGGAATTATATGAATTTCATTTTGGGTTTTTTTTTTTGGTGAAAAATTGTGAAACAATGGAAAAACAACAAGAAAATGTTGAGATAGATGAATCTCAAAACCCATTATCCATCCTATGAAGCACTTCCGATGATTGTTTCTAATCTGCTTCCTGTCTGTTGGTGAGGAGTTTTACACAGTTAGACTGGAGGCAGCATTGAGGCCTAACGTTTGATTTCTGTTTGTGTTTTAGCCCCAGTCCAATAAAGGACGGAGAATTCTTGATTGTTGTTAAAAACCTGTGCACTCATAAAATGTGCTAGGATGATATGAGGAGGGCTTGTAATTTAACGATTACAATTAATACAGAATTACACTGGGCTAAACATTGTTATTGTTGCACTTCTGGCATTAACTATCAATGATGTTTTTTCTGGCTGAGGCAGAGCCCAGACTTGAGCATTACAGTGTGGATTTTCTTAAAGCTGCTATAAATTAATATTTTATATTAACAATGGATGAAATGGCTGCATGAATCTGAACAGGCTTGGTCTTAATGAAACAGAGAATGAGCACCTCAGCTCTTCTGGGCTTTTTAGTATTTTATAACTCATTGTTTTGGTTTTCTGGCCAACAGTGTCAGTTTCTGGCAACAGCTAGCAGCTGTTTTCATTCATCATGTGGACACAAACACAAATGAACACTAATCTTGCTCTGTGTATGCTGGGTGTAGAAATGAGCCCGTGTTTGCCAACATATTTTCCATATCAGCTCTATTAGGTGATTATATGTCGGTGTTAACTTTACGGCTTGTTGTGCTGCCCGAAACTAGACAGAAAATCTCACAGCCTCTAATGAATATAATTAACCTACATAGTTCAGCAGTATTGCAGGGTTAACCAGGAATCCAGTGAAGAGCGGGGACGAGAGTAACCCAGGTTGGTTTTTGTTTTTTTTCCTGTAGCTGCAATTAACAGATGTCACCTAAAAGCCTCTTAATCAAGCTATGTCGAGATGAAGCAATTTACCGATGTTCCCTAAATGCCTCTCGTGCTGTTGGTAGACGCCAGCGAGCTGGCTGTGCACTAAGAAGCCTCCAGTTACTGCAGCGCACGCATCTCAGACAGGTGTGTGGTCAAACATGTGTCAAAGAAGTTCTTGCCTAAACTAAAACCCGAGAGATGTTATCTTCCTCGGCGTACCGCTCAAGTGGAGCCTCTGTACGTTTAACGCTGTAGCGGTTCACTGTTCAGTGTGGATGAAGCCGGGATTTTGAAATTTGTTAAAAAAAACAAAACAAGACATTTTTGGACGCCGGATTGATCGAAGCAATTCTGTCGGTTCCGTAAAAGAATCGAAATTCAGTCGCCAGCCTTCGCAGTGAATGTGCTTGTATTTTTGACATCACTAGGTAGTGGTGTGAGTCTGTCCATGTCCACCAGCCTCTGAGCTGAATTCAATTGACTTCTCTCTGACCTCCCAGTATTGATCACTTCTTCCACGTAAGCAGATGCAAAGTGCACTTGGTGCCCCATATTTTCCACCCATTCTCCGAATGCTCTCTCTCCTAAAGTAAAACATTTTGTCACGTAAGCCATCAAAATTCTGAGCTTCATGAAGCTGACAGCCTCACATTTTTCCCAGTTTTGACACCTGCGTTTAACAGCTCTTTTCCCATCGTGGGTTTATAGGAAACCCCAAACTGAGGAGAGTTAATTTTCCAAGGAGCTATTAAGTAGGTTCCCCGTGGACAGACCCAAATCTTGCCCCCACCCTTGTTTTTGGCTCAAAAGCAAGAAGGCGATACTTCTAAAATCTCAACCTTGGGGAACCCAGCTGTTTTCTGAGAGGAGGAATTTTTCAAAAAAGAGCATTTTACTACTTATTTTGGTTTTCCAGAATGAAACTTAAATATGACCGCTGCTCAGTGCAAAAATGTCTCTCGATATACCGCTTCGATAATAACTATGAATTCAAGTCGTTCCATATCTCGGTATGGAATAAACAAAGGTGAAAGGTTTCCTCTCAGTTTTGAAAATTTGTCTGAGGTCTTCCTCTGTGCTTCTGTCTCCTGATCGATTGTTTTTGCTTTCCCTTGTCTTTCTTTGTCCTTTCAAGACTTTAAGAATGCCATTAGGTCTGAAGTACGCCTGTCCGTCAGAGAGCACCTGGAAGCTCGCCGTTTCGTCTCTCCTTAAGGTGCTTTCTATCGGACTGCCTGTGGCACGCCAGCATGCCTCGTCTGGGAAGTTTGACACTATGTGGCCAGAGTTGGCCAATGCCTTTGAAGACTTTCTTTTTACCAAAAGGTAAAGTTTTTTTTTTATTATTTTATTTTTTAAAAAGCCTTCATGTTGATTCTGCAAGTTGTCGAGGTTCTTTGCAGTAAACGGATGGTTTTTCCTTCTCCAGCACTCCTCCAGATAACCTGTCTATCCAGGAATTTCAGAAGAATGAAGCCATTGATGTTGAGGTAAATAATTGTTCCTAGCATTCAGTAGTATATTTCAAAAGGATATTTCCAATATCTTCCTTGTGTCTTCTTCACTTTAGGTGGTCCAGTTAATCAGCACAGAGATTTTGCCGTTCGCCAATTTCATCCCCAAAGACTTTGTTGGCCAGATCATGACAATGCTCAATAAAGGCTCCATTCACTCTCAGTCTCCCTCGTTTACAGGTAATATGTGGCTTTGGCAGCTAACAGTGTTTTTTGTTGTTTTTTTTGTATCACTGACACTATGGAGACAGCAGGGTGGCCAAGTGTTGGAGCCATACTGTAACCATTAAGTCATTGGTTTGTTGCGAAAGCCTTCCCGGCAGCTTCTCGCCAACAATGGCTCGCGTCAAGCTCTCCATGTGTTGAGCAAGACAGTAAAACCCTGTCTGTCCTCTCCTGGCGCTAACCCTGAAGTGCACTGTCAGCTAAATTGTAATATGTAAATTGCTTTCTCCCCACAGAGGCAGAGATAGATGTGCGGATGAGGGAGGAGTTCTCCAAGGTGTGTTTCGAGACGCTGCTGCAGTTTTCCTTCAGCAACAAGGTGTCTACCCCGCAGGAGGGCTACATCTCTCGTATGGCGCTCTCCGTGCTCCTCAAGAGGTCCCAGGATGTCCTGCGACGCTACGTAGAGGATGAGAGGTTGAGTGGACGCTGCCCCTTGCCGAGGTACGACTCACTCGACACCTCCGACTCAAATTCCACATGTCGCACCCGCCTTTGGACTAAAACACGTTTTGTTTTGCAGGTTTTAGCACAGATCAGGAAATCAGATGATTGTTCATGATATTCTTTAACCATTGACAAATTTAGACATGCAGAACCAAGACCACCCGAACTCCGCCCGTGCATCCATCATCGTTCTTTTTTTTTTTTTTTTCTTTTGTAAACAATGCAAAACCACAATACTTGGCCAGTTTTACTCAATTACCATTTTTTTTTGGAGAAACGCTAAATACTGCTATGCTTTTTTATTTATTTTTTTTTTTTTCCTTTTAAAGATTCAATGGATGTTAAACCTGCCGTGCGGAACTTTTGTCTCCCCCTTCTGCCAACGAGAGTAATTGCAAAAGTCCCGTTGACACATGCTTATGCTATAGACTCCGCTGCAGCCACCTCTGTCACTGCTGTTAAGGCTGTGAATAGTTGGTGCGATGATTCATTTCACTAACAGAATTTGATCCATTCGGTCCGATAACACGTGGAAAGTTTAGACACGACTGAAATAATTTATCCCCATTCAAGTCAGCAAAGGCTTAAACCGGAGACACCGGATTTAAAACCTCCGTATACCGTGAAATACAGATTGATCTGGTGGTAGAAGGTTTAATCGGCCAAGTGTAAACTCATTCATCAAGACCTTGAATGTGAGGGATGTTTATTTTCAGCCATAAGTCCTGCACTATAGCTTTCACTACATATTGATCATTTTGATCACTTTGTTTGTTCTTCTGGACAACATGTCTGTATTTCCTGCTTCCTAAATTGCACAGCGAACTTATTGTTTAACTGTAGCTCATTCTTTTATGGACAAGTTCATCATTTCAAGTATAACCATGCTTTCGATAGAAAATACCTTAAATCTGAATTTGTGGTTGATGCTCACCCTTTGCCTGTCTTCTTTACTTCTCCCATTGTTTCCCCGTGTGTTTCTAACTATTGAAGGTCTTTGTCCTTATAGGCAACAGGTGACAGAGATTATCTTTGTCTTGAAAGCTATCAGCACTTTGATGGACTCGCTTAAAAAGACACAGCCAGAAAATGGTGAGTTTCAAACTGTGTCGGCGATTAAATAAATCCTGGAGACGAACAGACATTGAAAGAGAAAAAGAAAAAAAAAAAACCAGTAACGGCAGCATATCTATCATCTATTCATTTGAGATAAATGTGTCAGTGTACAGTTGGGACCATTTTTCAGATGAGTTTCATCTCTAAATCTGGGGAGAACTGTTTACATTTCCAGCAAGGTCATTTACAAGAAATTATGTTTTTTTTTTTTTTTTTTTTTGTAACCGCAATAAATTGGAGTGAGACTTTTATGAAATTAGGTTTTTGAAGTGCCCTTCAACATGTTTGCATTACATCGCCCTGTATTCAGAGAAAAACTCATTTCCGTATGCCTATGGGAGTTTCATCAAGCAAATTATTTCTTTGATTGCCTTCTAACACAACTCCTATTCTTTTCCTTCCTCTCCCTCCCATCCCCGCTTCTTTCCTTTTGTGTTTTCTCTGCCATTCTTTTGTTTACCACCTGCAGTGGACGGCAACACATGGGCTCAGGTGATTGCCCTGTACCCCACGCTGGTAGAGTGCATCACGTGCTCCTCGTCCGAGGTGAGCTCAGCCCTGAAGGAGGCCCTGGGGCCCTTTAAAGACTTTATGCAGCCGCCCGTCTCCAAAGTCCAGAATGGGGAGTCCTGACCAGGCCCAATCTCAGCTCCTTGTTTTTATAATGAAGAAATCTTGAATGTGTCTTCTCACCCCGTGGCGCTTGTGAAGCGCACGGACATGAACTCCACGCGAGCCCCATCTACGGCTGACGGGAAGCCGCCCGCGGTGAACGGAGACCCGAGGCCGCCTCAGACCACGCCGATGGCCCCGACCTTCATCATCGTCTGCTTCTCATGTGAGCTGATAACGCATTCGCCCCCTCCATTGTCATCCAGACTGGCTGCACTCGCCTGTTAACTACTACAGAGTTTAAAAAAAAAAAAAAAGAAATTACCAAAAAAAAAAAAACAACAAAAAAAAAAATTGCAGTGTTGCCTCTGGGTTTAGTTTGTTTCATTCTTCTGAAGAGGATCCATCGATGTACAGTGTGTGGTGATAGTGTTGATGATGTAATTCAGAAAAAAAAAAAATGCAAAAAAAAAAGTGGGACTTCATTGATCTTAAAAATGAACACTTTGACTTTTGCAACATTTTCAACAGTGAGGATTTTATGCAAGAAAACAAATCTTACTGTAACATTCCATGTCATCTTAACCAGCCATCTGAGAAGGGATGTACGTGTCTGTATAAAATAAATGGGACAATTCTACAATCAGCTCTGTGCTGCGAGTGTGCTCACTTACAATGTATGCTCAGTGAAAAGGTTATTTGGCTTAATTATTTGTGTACATTTTGTAATGATTATTTCATATCAGCCCAGGTGTCCCCTTTATATGAAAATTATACTTCTGGTGTCCTTCTACAAAAACAAACATTCGAATTTTAACTTCCAATTGACGAAACCTTGTTAAAACCACCGCTGTAGGCATGAGCCCATCCTTCATCAAGGTGCTCCATGTTTAGTTTTTGACTGACCAATCATCTTTTAAAGGGAAATATGATAATAACATCAAAAAATAATAAATCCCTTTGACCCTATTTTTTTTTTTATTATTATAATTTTATATTTGTTTCAACTTTATATATTTCTAAGGACTCTAATTAGGGTCCCTAGATGTTTTTTTAAAATGACCAAAGGACCTTCATCAATAGATCCTTTTGCAGTTTTATGTTAAAACAAATAAAAACGCATGCTTTGAAATGTCGTACAAACAAGGCCAGGTTAATTGCTGAACCATGTAAGAAATGCGAGAGGATTTGAAATTTGAAAACGCGATCGGGGGGAGCGTTCGGCTGGCCGATGACGTTACGCACTCAGTGACAGACCTCGAGTGCAGCGAGTTTACGACTGAAATAAGCTCTACTAAATGCGTCACTGAGGAATTTAATATAAACAGTGCGCAAGACAACTTGAATTTTACACACACATTCATTCTTGTCTTCGTCATGCGAGATAGTGAACAAATGTACCGGCGAAACAAAACATTGCACAACAATACATTTGCGTGTATCGCTGCCATTGCACAGACAAAATGATTATCGCTGAAATAATCGGCGGAGTACTGGTCCTATTTCAATATGACATTATCACATTTTAACGTGACTGAAGCTTTTGTTTTCCGTCTTAAAGGCTGCATTTTTGTCGTATAATAATCGTTTACTGTTAATTCCCCCAAAACACTATAACATTAAATACCCATATGGATGCACACACAAGTACACACAGCGTGGTGTTGCAAAAGGATAACGTTTTTTTTTTTCCTCCCTTGAAATATTTGATCAAAACACAGTGGAGAATTTTTGAGCACATATTTTGAAGGTTGAGGCTGTGTTTGTATGAAGTGTTAATGCTGTACAGTAGGTGGGGTTATAGTTTCATCAGGGGAACCTCGGAAACAACCTCTACGCAGAAGAACAAACAGCAAACCCACAAATGTACAAACTAAATAAAAAAAATAATAAAAAAAAAACCTTTCTGCTGTAGGGGACCCCCCGCCCCCCTTTGCGCCATGTAAAGTGCTCCTGGAGGGTCCCCGAGCCGTAGTTTGGGATTATCCAGCAGGGTCATATGAGGGAACGGGATCGTTTTGTGGTTTGCAATGAAGGCACGGAGGAAGGAGGGAGGAGGAGGAGGAGGAGGAGGAGGAGAGAGCAAGGCGGGGGAGAGAGCGAGAGGAGAGAGGTGGGGGGAGGGGGGAGGAGGAGGAGGCTGCTTGGGCGGGGTTTCCCTCTTATTTCAAGTCTGCACAGACGACGAGGAGCGGAGCGGAGAGAGGACGGAGCTGCTTCGCGCTGCTGCGGGAATGAACGAAGAGTCCAGACGGTGCATTTCTCTCGCTTTTCGGTGTCTTTATTTTTTTTATTTTTATTTTTTTTTTCCTCCCCCCCTCTTCTCGACTGCTCTCCTTCGTGTGTCCTTCGGGTTTTTTTTTTTTTTTTTGTGACCACGCACTGGCTGAGGTAGTAGTTTGTGCTGTTGGTCGGGTTGTGACACTGCCCGCTATGGAGATGACTGCGCAAGCTACTGCCTTGCTAGTGCTGGTGCCTTTCACTTCAGCCCAGAGAGAGAGAGAGAGAGAGAGAGAGAGAGAGAGAGATGGGGGAGGGGGGGGGAGAGGGGGGGGGGGAGAAAAAGCCCCGCTGCTCCCCGCGCGGTCACAACGGTGTTTCCAGGTAAATTCAAAGTGCTCGCGTTAACGTCGGAAGATGTATTTTTTTTTTTTTTTTTACTTGTCATTTTAAACGGTAAGAAATGCCTTTTTTTTTTATTTATTTATTTATTGTTTTTATTGTGGTTGCGACTTGTATCATGTTTCATCGAATAAAATAGTCGTTGACTTTTGGGTTAAAAAAAAAAAAAAAAAAAAAAAAAAAAAGCACTTTTGTCGTAGTTTTAATTTTTACATGTGAGATTTAGACTCACCAACGTGCATCTGAATTGAGCTTGTGGTTTTTTTTTTGTTGTTGTTGTTGTTGTTGTTTTTTTTTGCAGGGTGGATGTGAAAGCTTGCAGGTACCGGATAGTAATTTGATATGCAAGTCGAAATAATTGAAATGCACATTTAAAAAAGAAATTGCTCGATATCGGATGGATTTGCGGAGTTTTCCAGGAAGCCCAGGCGGAGTGCAGAGAGCGTGTAGGTCAGCAGTACCGTTGCTATAAGCAAGAGGAGGAGTGACGTGGCTCCGGCTGCCCACAGAGGTGTCCTTACAATACAGGCCGGCTTCATGGCTCTACCCCCCACCCCACCCCCCCCCCCACCACCCCGCCGCCGCCGGCGTCCTTTGTTAATAAACGTGCATACCATCGGACAAGGATCGCGTGCTCTCCTCCCGCACCTGAACGCATCGTCTATGCAGACCTAAACAAGTGTCCGCCTAATAATCGGTTTATTCCCTGCTAAATTTTGCGTGATGTGCGCCTCTGCGGTGTCCACGCCGCTTGACCTGACACCCCCCCCCCCCCCTCCCCCCCGTGGTGTCCACGCTGAGGTCTGGGAGCCGACCGCCGCGCATGTCAGCCCATCTTTAGCGGTCCGCCCTCGGCCGCCCGGCAGCATCTGGCTGCTCTGTAGCACATTAGTATGGGCCGTCATGGGGTCTTGTGATGGGGGGTGGGGACCAGAATGGGTAATGAGCTTTTGATTGGCCGGCCGGCCGGGCTCGGGTCGATGAAAGCAGCGCGGGGGGGGGGGGGCTGCAGTCTTTGAGCGGAGACCCCCACAGCCCTGATGAGAGCACAGACCACTCACCCGGTGACTGAATCCTGCTTTGACCTTCCAAGAAAGACTCCCATGAAATATTTATGAGTCCACACTTGATAGTTTGTTATGATAGAGTTATGTTCATCCTGGGCCACTACAGCTCTGCCCACAAGCATCTGTGCTGATATTACACAATAAATTCTGCTCCGGCTACTCATTGCAGAGATGCACGTAGGCTGCGGAGAGGGAGTGCTTTGTCTCGGCAGAAGAAAGCCAGAGTTGTAGCTATCCACAGAGCCTGTTGAGTGGAAGTCCTACAGGTCTGCATTATTCAAATAAGTGTCTTGTCTAGTGTAAGAAATCCACTTAATCCATCCTCCGGGGCAAAACCAAACATCATTTATCATATCCTGACTGTAAAGCGAGCCAGCCTATGGATCAGCGAGCAGCGGAGAGGCAGCCTGCAGTGTGTCCTTCTCATCCGTCTTGTAGCGAAGCTCTCATTTGAGCTGGGCTGCAGATAAATCATACTCGAGGCAGCCGAAGCCCTAAAGCAGTAAATTAGAGCCCCCCCGTGGAAAATCTGCCCGCTCAGATGGGTATCACAGCTGCACTGCTGAAGCAGCCGCACCTTTGTTCTGACAGGACAGTGAAGCCTTCGTGTGTGTGTGTGTGTGTGTGTGTGTGTGTGTGTGTATCAAACACCTTCACACACACTGCCACAGCTTTTTCTTTTTATATGATTTTTTATATATATATATATATATATATATATATATAGGTGCATTTCATTTAAGAGTCTGAACCCATCAAATATATAATCTACTTATAATTACAACTGTAATTATAAATGTAATCATTTTCCACAAAGTTTCTACTAAATCATTAATCAACCTGAAAATAACCAACACCACCGAGTGCAGCTGAAACGATTCAACAGGATATTATTTGGCAACTATGCTTTTTTTTTTTTTGTCCTTGTCATTTTTACACAAAAAGTAAGGTTGACTTATTCTAACTTTTCTTTTATATATCTTGTCATTATATAAATGGAATATATTTTACTTTTATCAGCAGCGATGGGCGTTTTCTCATTTTTTTTTTTTTTTTTTATTTCTTTTTCTTCTCGCCTTTCATCGACAGTGACACCAAAACTGGAAATGAAAAACCGTGGCTCCTGGCAGAGCTCTTTGTAATGCGGGAGAAAAACCTACGTTAAACGTACAAAAAAAACCGGGACGTTTTCACTACCTTTGCCCCCCCCCCCCCCCCCCCCGTCAAGGCTGCGGCCCCGGCCGTCCCACGTTGCGCCGCGGCGAGGTAACGGCCGCGTCGCTTTTCTATTACTGGAGGTGAATATCTCACTCGGAGCCCACTCGGCATCTCCCTCGGAGCTCGATCCACGGGTGGGGTGGGAGTGCTGCGACCTTGGAAAAACAAGCCACCCACAAGAATGACTGTGTCACCATTGCCGTCATCCAATCTGGACCACACACACACACACACACACACACACACACACACACACACACAGGCGTGGAGCCTATAGGAGAGGAGTGCCAGATCAGTGCTGGCCCTGGCTGGAGGAGGATACGGCGCCGGCCTGCGGGGACCAGATGGCCCTCCGGCTCCTGCAGAGGACCAAAGTGTGAGACTCCCACGACGGCAAATTTATGATCTTCTGAATGCGTGTAGAGGCATTCAGAAAGGGGATGCGCGCACATCGCCATGCCCTTGAAGCCATTTGTACGCGTGCAGCAGAGTAACATAAATCATAAAAGTGATGCAATTGTTGCCGACGCGGTGGAACATAAACCATCCCCCGCGTCACTGCCCTGTTGTCACGCTGAGCTTTCATTTGCCGTCCTCTTGCTTATTCAGCTTTATTTCTAGCACTTCAAATGCCACCTTTTTACCCACCCCCCCCCCCCCAAAAAAAAATAGATCGAATACAATGAGGAAATAAAAGACAAAGATAAGTTATAAAGGGGTGAAAATGTTACATCAATAGCAAAAGATTGATAATATGAATGAGAAAGGCTTGATAACTTTTTCTAAAAGCGTAGTACAAATTCCCCGCACGTATTAAATACTATCACGCAGCAGAGCCTCTGAATTGGACTCGGGTGCAAAGAGTCTCACCGATGAAGCTCGCTGATACAAGCCAAGTGGACTACATGAAACCAACTCCCCCCCCCAGCACAAAAAGAAAGTTCTTATCAGCACGTCGCTCTTTTCATTTGCCTTGATGGTGCGGTTTTTAAGACAACAGTTGGAAATTGTTTCGTACCGCTTACGTGAGAACGATATTTTTGACACATCACGGCAGAAAAAAAAGGTTCAGTTTCAGGTCGAAAGTCAATAAAATCACAGCAACAAAAGCCTCGCCGCCGCTAAGTACTAAAACTAACAAGCAGATTCACATGAACCATTTGAGTAGGAGATATATCATGTAAGTTGAGCCAAATAAAACATCAAGTTTCCCTTTTCCTGCTCCCTCTGGAATGCATTTCTTTTCATTTGATTCTCATGTCATGTTGGACTATGAAGGCTTCATCCTGTAATATGATTTACATCTTTGGTCTCGGGTATTTCAAGTATTTGGTATCACCTCTCCTCACCTCAAGGAGGACTTGAGTGCAAATTCTCTTTTGCTCCTCACCTGCTTCTCTTTGTCTTACATGAACACCCTTGGACTTCTTGAACTGAGACAGAAAGGAAAGACCATTTAAAATGGGAATCGCACCTCGTTGTCTTTTCTCTTTTTGGTCAACTTGTCTTTTCTCTTTATGCGTACGTGTCTTCAGCGTCAAGTTACACCGCTTGCGGCCACCCTCACCATGAAATCTTCTATCATTCTATCAGGCTATTTGTGAACTAATACCCTTCATCCACATTTTGCTTCAGGACTCACTTGGCACAGTTTGACAGAGATGCGATGGTCTTATTCTGTACGGTTCCTGGAGTGAGTGTCCCCGTTCAAGCCCGGAGTTCCTACAACATTTATTCAAATATCTGCGCACAGTATTTACAGAATTTAAATGCATCCAAGTGGCGGTTTAAGTCAGCGTCGGCAGACCACGACTTTATGTTTTACTTTAACAAAAATTGTATCCACGAAAAGCTTTAACATCTAATAAAGCCCACTTGCTGTCACGGCTATTGTTGGGCCAAGAGATTGAACGTTTAATTATCTTTCTGTTCACCCCCACAAAGTTATCTATTAAGTACGTCCCTGCTGAATCAGTCCACAATCCTGTGTCTGGTTTCTCTGTGTACAATACAGATATAGTACACCGTTTTATTTTAGGAATGACAACAGTCCAATGGGGGAAAGCGAGGTGCTTACAAGGTCAGAAATTGTCGCGTTCAACAGGTCTGAACAGTTTCTAGGTTTCTAAAACGGTACAAATTACGTGGTTTGGTTTCGGTAAGATGTACATCACTTACAGTAAAAGTAAAGGAGAGGGGGAGTCCACTGGAAACACTATTTACATTTTTACATTTAAATTAAGTTACGCTGTTCAATGTTTCACTGGCTTCAGACACTTGTACAGATAAAAAAAAAAAATAGTCAAATCGATGAACTAAAATGTGGAAACCCACTGAATCAGAGATCGATTGCAGAGACACAAAAGGTAAGAGTCGAGTATTTGTCAGCAATGGTGAGTCTTGTAACGGCATTAGTTTCAAGTTAAAAATCAGAGCAAGTCACATTGTTAGAGGCACCTGTTATTCATATCGTAATGGGGACAAGATATCTGAGAAAGGTTTGAGTGGTTTACATATATAAAGTATGACAATGTAAGTTGATAATGGCACGAGTAGCAGGTGGCGATGCACCTGACGTAGCATGCAAACAGCAGCTTCAAGAAGGCTGTGTTCCCAATGACACACTTCCCTCAGTACACTCGGACATGATAATACCATAGGCCGCTTACACAAGTGAACGTAGCTTCCAGGTCTAAAAAAATTAGGCCAAGGCAGAAGTGCCTAAACTGCAATACCACAGAGGGCCACTAGGGGTCGGCTCCAAAAAGCCTCTGGCTCCATAGACACCCATTTCTCATGAAATTAAATGAAAGTCAATCCATTTTTTTTTTCTCCATGAGGCATTATGGTGTTATTCGCTAAATTCACTAGTTCTTATTAGTTTTCTGGCGGTCCATCCAATAAATAATCACCCTTATCAATTACACTTCAAAAAGTGTTGGTTTTTTTTTTTTTTTTTGGGGGGGGGGAGGCGTGTCTGTTTGATTGACAGGCCTGTGGCGCAATCGAGTTTCCCCCGTTGGTGGGCGGGGCATAGCGTCCTCTGGTTGCCAGTCAGATTGAGGAAGCTCATCCAAATACGGTCACTTCTCGATCAAAAATAGCAATTTGGGAAATTCAAAAATAAAACACTTTGGCGCTGCAGCTTCCTCAGATGCTGCGGTATGAAAACACTTTACATCGGTGGTTCCTCCTTTTCTGCTATGGAGCCAAGATGGCGACCGTTGCGTGTGCAAACTGTCCGTCATTTCACACTAAATGCTTGGACTGTTTTCTGAGCGCCAACGTACGAGGACCCCTAGTGCACTGCATGCTTCCGTACATGTCAGTGTGAACGCACCGAGGGTGTGTGTTAGTGCACAAGTACACCATTTGGAACACAGCCGAGGACGATGACGAGGTGTCTTAAATAGGATAAAAGGAAGACATTTACGAGGCTGGCAGAGAACAAGTACAACACAAAGACTTCTTCTGCCTTAAATCTGAATTCCTGTCAAAGCGAGACTAGATATTAGAGTATGATGAGATGTTGTGAGCAGTGTTACATCTAATAATCTGGAAGGTGACACCTCCTGTTAGTGTTCTTCATAAATGTGTTTCAATGGAAGCAGATTTCCTTGACAGTGATTATGATTGCCATTAAAAAAAGGTGCAAAATGAACAAAAAAAAAAAAAAAAGAAACTGCAGCATTAGAAGAAACAGGTGAAATACCAAAGGAAGCAAGTTTTTGTCCACATTCAAAAGGAGGCTAACATTTACAGATGACTGAACTTGGGTCAATTAAAAGCCTACATGGAGCAGAGGAGGAAGGATTCATGTATATACTGTAAGACAGCAGTCTTTAGGGTTTTTTTTTTAGTTTTTTTTTTACACTGTACAGGTGTCCACTTATCAAATGTCTTACGTGTCAGACTATCTACATTTTCACATTTATAAATATTGTGCATTGGTTAGTAACAGCAGTCCTGAGATGCACGTCACCATCTCATTCGTGAGAGTCCAGGCTCTCAACCTTCGCCCCGCAACCAAGTTCAGGATGGCTTCCTCAGAAAAGAAAAAAAATCAGTAGTTTAACTCTTCAACAGCTCCTTTCATGATTCAGTTTCTTTTTTTCTTTCTTTTTTTTTTTTTTATAAAAACAAAATGACCGGACAAAAAGAGATAACCCCGACTCAGGATGATTAAGGGGAAAACAGCCTGGACAGAAATCCCATCGCTGACCAGGAACACCTTAGACCCCTCAAGAGAAAGTCCACACTAAAGCACTTTAAAAAGAGCACAAGGGATGAGGGGAAACAGCAGAGGATTATGTTTCTGTGGTGGTTGTGGTTTCGTGGCTTGGCTAGTTCTGCTTGTTTCCATACATAAGGGGGATGATGTAGACAGAGATGTCATCTCCGGAGCCTAATCTGTCGCTGGCTATCCTCCAGCCTCGATCCTTCAGCACCCCTCGTGCTCTCATTACGAGGTCCTGAGCTGCCATTGTGTACCTGACATAACAAAAGAGATAAATGGTTAAGGCCGAGTCATTGCATTGATATTTAATAAGGTAAATGGTCTTGATCAGGTAAGAATTATGCACAATATTTGAGTTCAACTGCCCGGTCAGATTAAAACTTTTAAAACCAAGCTCAGAGGAGACAAAGTGTCAGAGCGCCCAGCTAATAGTCTTACAAGCGTTTCCTCGACATCAGAGAAATGACTCATCTACACGTTTGGAAATTTGCATAATTACAACGAGATAACAATGTTCATCTTCCCCAAACAAGACCGGGGTGAGAGGAAGTTCAGCCCTGACAGGCAGCTGCGCGCTGCGAGCGAACGTGCCTGTGCTGGTCGTCGGGGTCGCAGTTTGCCAGGAAACAGGTGACTGCTTCAGCTACTTCCTGGTTGGAAAGGACGTCCCACAGACCATCAGTTCCCAGCACCAGGACGTCATCGGCTCCGTGCTCGCTCTGCGATAACGGGTAAGCTCTGACCTGAGGGCGAAGGAAGAAGAGAGGCGAGAGTTGAGAGACTTTGCTGTTTCTGGGATTCACTTCTACCTGCTTTTACAGTTTTTAGATGTGTGTGTGTGTGTGTGTGTGTGTGTGTGTGTGTGTGTGTGTGTGTGTGTGTGTGTGTGTGAACCTCATGGAGATCTTTAACCACAGAGGGTAAGATCAGAGGTCCATCCGTACATCCCAGTGACTTTGGAGGTATACTTGATGTCATTGGTGCACACAAAATTGAGAAGTTTAAGACTAACAGCATGTCCTCAATTCATTCAACATACAAATTATTAGCATGTTTTATAATATGTCCACACTTTTAATGTTTCAAAATAAAGTATATCAAATAACGCAATATACATACTAACTGGGGTCCATTTTTGTGGTGTGGTGACTATGGATGTTACTTTCCCATAATGCAATGCACAAAGCAAGTAAATGAGTAGGTCACAGCTGGAAATCATCAGTGACCATGGTAACATGTCTATGTTTAGCAAGTAATGTTCACCATCTTAGCGTAGCATGTTAAAGTATTCTAAATTAAGTCCGAAAATGTCAATTTTGATCAACTGTCAGTGCTAGATGAAAAGACGGGGATCCCCAAAGTCGTTCGGGATTTCATCCTCTGGAAACCATGACTGTCTGTGCAGTTTCACAGCGGTGCATCGAACAGCTACGGAGATATTCCAGTCTGGGTCAAAGTGGAGGGCCGACTGACATTTTCACCGGAGATGCGGCGAGCGAGGTCAAAAATCAACGGAAAGCAACAGGACTCACAGCAACGGGTGGCTCACCAGGCAGGGCGAGCAGCTCGTTCACTGAGGGCAGGGTTAATGGTTCAGTCCTCCTGTCCACATGCCAAAGTGTCCTTGGGCAGGACATGAACAACCCCAACGACAGGCGAGCACCTCGCGTGGCAGCTCCACTACCAATTTGGTGTTTTTATGTGTGTGGGTGAGAGGCAAAAAGGTAAGAAGCAACTATATATATATAAAATATGATTTTATTTTGTAAAAAGGGCTCTCCACTAGCATGACGTGTGGGTTACTTTTAAGAAATACATTATTACACCACCTAACATGAGCAAATGGAACTAAAACTGAAACTAAAACCGAATACTTGAAGTAAGTGAGAAAACAATATATTTCTTTCTTAATTTTCTTAACACATCTTTCTCCATCTACTTTTCTGAAAGCTGTTTATGGCTTCAATCCTTCAGAGATATTCTTCAGCGTTCTCACGTTACTGTGGCAACTCTTGTGAGGAGCAATCTTTCAAATTACTATGGTTGAACAAAACGCACTCTGAAATCGCCAGCAAAATTAATACCCTGTGGCCTTGGACTGCCTTTGTTTGGTTGCTTCAAGTAATTCCTTTGCTGCTGTGGGGGAGTCGCCTATTCACAGCAGACATACTGCAGAGGCTACTGTGAAAACAGCGCAGCCCACAGCGCCTGTGAAAAGTAGTTGTAAAGGAAGTGGAATGACCTCTGCACAGATCACGAGCCTCCATGTTGCGGTAAACCCCGTGACATACGCAGAGTCAAGCTTTGCAAGAGAGAAAATGAATGAGTGTCCATCCATGGAAGAGACGTCAGTTCTTGAAGTTGATTTCTCAACAGAGATTTCGACAGCAACGAAATGTCTCTGGAAGAAGGGCGCTGACCCGAGTAGTTTATTTCTAACCCGGCACCCATATTTGATGTCATTATGACTCCACGTGCGAAGGCCAGCTTTTTTTTTTTCGGAGCCTTTTTTTTTTTTTACTCCCGACCTGAGAGAAATCAGTAATTGTAACTTGACTTGTGTGGAGGAGGGGCTTTCAGGGCACTCTCCAAACTCCTACGCAAATGATTTCTTTGTATGTTTTTTTTTGTTTTGTTTTCCTGCACCTAACGACCAACATGTGCTCTGACAGTCAGGTATATTGTGCCTCACACTTATCCATAATGTTTTCATCCTCTATCTGAAACAAAAGTGAACGCAAGCATCTCAGAGGAACATCAAAAAGGAGGCTGAACTGTGACTGAACTCAGAGGGCAATGAATTAAAGATCAAGAGGATTCGTGGGCTTCGTGACTACTGCAGCTCTGTGCAGCAGACACTAAGAGGGAATGGAGTCATTTGAGAGCAGTGGCCAGCGGGGAGGATGTTGATGCGCGTGCTGACCACACAGCTCGCAGTGTTGACAGTTAACGGCCGAAGGCATTTTACATGGTAACATCTCATTTTATCAGGCAGAGACTATGAGGTGAAATAAAACTAAAGATCCACCTCAGTTTACTGTTAATGTACGACCACTGATGATTTCCATTATTTTCCTACACATACAGTAAATGCTCAAATGAAAATGATCTGATATTTATATACTTTTAGTTTAGAGTTTGTTAGTAGAAATACTAACAACCATAAACAAAAGGTTTTGGCCCTTCAGCTCAATTTTACATAACTTTACTTTCAAAGAGAAACTTTGAAACTCGACTTTTTGGACATTTAGTAGTCACACAGGAATAAATCCAGAGAGGAGGAGGAGGAGGAGGAGGCACAGATTTCCTCACCAATAGTCCACGCAATACACATGCCACAAGAAGTGCTTTGTGTTCATCATCCTGTATTTGTGAACTCAAACACCCACCTTTTTTTTTGTGGAATTAACAAGTTTATGTAACCTGTGTGGAGGATAAATATTGTGAGCTGACAGTTGAAGGTGACAGTTTGAGGAGAGTAAAAACAAGTAAATCACCAAACTAAAATTACAACTACAAGAATAATGTGAATGAGCTGCTGTGATTTAGTCTGACATAATCCATCCACTAGATACAGTCACAAGAAAAAGTGAGAACATCCCATGGAAATTGCTGGATTTGGGTTTTTTTTACATATTTAGACAAGCAAACATTACCTACAGATGGAGATGAAACACAACAAATGAAAAATAAAATGATTCTAGATTTGAAATGGACATGCAGAAAAAAAAACCCTCTGACATCTTGCAACTGAAAAAGTCGATGTCAAAGACTCGGGGCCAAAGGTGCAAAACGCCTACAAGAGGTTATTCTGTGAAAAACGCAAAAAAACAACAACTCCGCTTCTACATCTATTGATATTTTTGTCGATTAAAAGCTCATCTTCCTCGCGGCTTTGTTCAAGTGTATCGCCTTCATCTGAAAGCACAGTTTCAAAGAGGGTCAAATATATGCTTGTCCGAATATTCCGAAAAAAAAAAAAAAGCAAACAATTTCCAAAGAGTCTACGTCTATTTTTACATGACTGCATATCCTTAATGGGTGAGAGGTTGGTGGACTTTATCCCAGCTGATATTGGGTGAGAGGTGGGATACAAACTGGGCCGTTTGACGGCGCGAAGCAGAGACAGACAAGCGTTCACGCTCACGTTCACACCTACAGGAAATGCAGAGTTGCCCCCGCATGTTGCAACCTGCATGTTTTTGCACCTGCTGAACTTTGTCCCTTCTCGCTGTAACAATGCAAACCTCTACACCACCGTCCTTGCCTCAAGGAGAGCATAATGAAACATCACTTGTGGATCGTACCTCTGGGCAGCAGGACAGGAAGGGCTTGATGTAAATGTTGGAGTCGTGCACTTTGAGATTGTGGTCCCCAAGACCTCTCGTGACACCGATGGTCGCCAGCACGCGAGCCTGAAAAAAAGATCAGAGGAACGTAAAGCACAACCTCCAAAAAAACAACAACAACGCAGCAGCAAACTCAGTAGTGTCGGATTTCTAATGATCATTTTCATTTCTTCTCATCTCGGTGCTTTCTACTGATGAGTGACACACGAGGAAGAGAGGAAGAAAAACATGAACATCTGACATCCTTCTTTGCTGAAGAGGGAGACAGAGAAAGTCTTAAAGACATTTTTTTTTTTTTTTTTTTTTTTACAAATTGATCATCACTTTCGAAGCTCTGGCCATCATTTAGTTATGATAAATTGCAAAGGTCGGGGAACATGATTAAAAGTATCAGACCAGTGATCAGGTAGTAGGGAAACGAGCCAGCAGTTAAGATTATTTAAAGTATTTCAAGGTAAATCTGAAAGTGAAATATCATGAATTTCACAGCTGAGCTGGGAAGACAGTCTGAAACTCTAACACACGTTTACGATATCAATTTTAAGTTATAATTTTACCATTAATCTTGATTTTCTAAATGTGTGGAATATTTGGTTAACCTAGGGGGTTTGTTTGAAAGCTTTCTTGCCCTGTCATGTCAATATGTTCAAAGATCTAAGCAATAAAGTAGGTGAGCTTGAAGATAGTTTTGAGTGAAATGATCCTTTAATTTAAAAGCACTAGATTTGTGGAAACTTTCCAGTTCTGACAAAATAAAATAAAATGTGGGCATGATGAATATTTAAGATTTTTTTTTTTGGACAACTGTGTTGGTATAAATGAGCACGTAATTTGACCCAAACAGTTCTAACAAATTTCTAGTGTACATACTCCTTATTTTGAATTCCGAGACGAAGGGAAGATGCTGCATTCACTTCAAGATGTTGCACTGTCCCCGATGATGGTAAAGAATAACCTGCATGACATAGCCCTGTTGACATTTCGCTGACAGATACGGGACACTGCCAGTGGGAATCTCTCTGGATGAGCAGCATTTCGGCAAAAGGAACAACACAAACTCATTGTCAGCATCTTTTACATTTGTGAGAGCATTACAGCCTTTCTTCAAACCTCAAGCCATCATTTGTACGCTGTATGAAACTGGACTCATCCTGTCCGGACAGATCTCCACTGCTGCCTCTAAAAATGGATGCAGATACAGGACTGGGGAAGTGGGCTAATTGAATCTACTGTACAGAGATCTTCGCGAGTACGAGGGCAAGTGAGGTCTTGCGGGAAACAAGCTCGGATCAGTATGCAGCACGGAATACACGAGCGGAGGAAGAGGTGGAGGGACGGGAGAGCGTTTCAAAGTGGCGCTGAAGCTCCTCCAGCAGAGAAGGGGGGAAACATCCTGGGATTAATTGAGGAGCGCAGGGACCCGGCAGGCTGCACGCCGGGCTTTGAAGTACTCTGGCGTTTCTCTCCCTCACACAAAGCTCCCTCGTCCTATCTGGCCGCCCATCTCCACGTCTCACTTCAAAGGGAGAAGGACGCCACGTGGGCACACGGGCAGCCACGCCGGGGTAAACCCCGATGTGTCTGCAGGCGGAGATTGCGGCGGCGTGACACCTGCCCCAGTCATCAGTCAGAGGGGGAATCTGCTGTCTGTAATCAACTGAAAGTCGCAGCGGGCCACAGTGAGAACACGTTCGGCTCCATTGTGTTTCCTCTCTGACCTTTTCAATTCAACAAGGACAAGATGCTGCACACCGCCGCATGTGCCGCCTCACTGAGAGCGAGGGAAATGTCATGAACAGTGTGTCGAGCTCGTAACCTTTTCTTTTGTGTTCTGTGTCAAAACACTGAAAAGATTCTCCCGCAAGTCACTGCTTCGCTGATGTTTTACTCCAATTAATATATATATACATTTTTCTTTTTCTTTTATTACATCCATCTAACGGATGCCTCAGATGGGAGTCCCACCTTTGATCTCTGGCTGTGTTAGTGCTCCACTTTACCTGCTAATGGACACAAAAGCACAAAGTCCATTAGAGCAGTAGGTGGATGCAGAATGGGAATCCTTGTGAAAAAAAAAAAAAAAGAGGCCATGACTGCTTTCTACTGGCTGGCTCCTGCATATGGTGGCAGGAGGGGGGCTGACTAATGGTGCCCCGGTGAGCTCTGATTACAAGCCAGGCACACGAGGCCGTGGGAGGAACTCTGTCAGCGAGCCCAGTGCTTCTTACCTTCTTCCCTTCGCCGTAGATCAGGGGAAACTTCAGGTCATCATCCTCTATGGTCTTATACGCCCTGCGCAGAGGGGAGAGAGGACACTTTAATGTTTTTGTTGCTGTTGTTGTTTGTGGCAGGCGGCGTACACATGCCCTGGAGTTGCATCGTTTCCGTGCCCCCAACCACAGGACCTGCTGCAGAGGCGACTGGCACAGAGAGGAAGAGTATGTTAGAAGGAAAAAAGAGAGACGGTGAAGCAAAACAAATTCAGCCAGACATCACAGAGAACGACACAGAGCCTTAGCATAATTATCTCTTTTTTTTTTTTTTCTCCCCCTTTCTAACTCATCTTGTAAAAGTCTCCCTAGCGACAAAGACGACATACATGCATGTATGAAACTCTCTTGGTTTACTGTTGTTGTTTTTTTCCCTGTCTGTCTGCGCCAGCTGTGAGTGTGTGTGTGTGTGTGTGTGTGTGTGTGTGTGTGTGTGTGCGTGTGCGTGTGCGTGCGCGTGTGTGTGTCTGAAGGTCTGGATGTAAAAAAACCAACAAAAAAACGGCTGAATGATGCAAGAGCATCCACGTTCACATTCTGCTGTTCTCAGAGCAATGTTTAAACTTCTCCAGCTAATGAATAATTTACCATCTTCACACTGGGACCAGACGGAGCTGCAGCACGAGGAAGAAGACTGTAAAATACTTTATGTATTCATGCCAGGTCTTGGGATACACTTTTTGCTTTTACGGCTGACAGTCTTGCTGCACAGAAAACCCGCCAATCGTGCTCAAACTGAGACTTTTTCATCCATGAACAGTCCCACTTCAGAGGAACAGCTGTGTGACTTTACTGTAGCAGAAACATTACAAATTTGAGCCAATTTCCAGAAGAGCTGCCAGGACGAAGTTTTCCATTCACAACTCACACCAGGTGCTACAAATAAAAACTCTCTCTGGCTCTGATTTAGCCCTGACCCGGATCAAGTAACATTTAGAAGTACAGGTTATTCTATTCTTTATTGTAGCCTTTAGATTGGAGGAAATGAAAGAAAGATGGTTCAGAACGGACATAAAACATGGTTTTAAAGTGAATTTAGGATGCATTTGATTGTAAAAGATATCGGAAAAAGTTGTCTAGTTCAAAAAGCAGCTGAAAACAAACCTGTTATTTGTATATATCATGTGACCTGGGCCTGCCCCACACACCATATCCGATGTATTTTAGCTGCTGTGGAGAAGATTAGCGGGGACCAGGCTGCTTTTTACATTACTGCTGGTTCCACTCAGAGAGACCATATGTTTCCACCTTAGGCGAGCACCACTCTGCTGCACTCAGCACTTTTTTTTTAACTGTGCAGGGAGAGGACAAACACAAACACAGTCTGCAGCCTGAGACTCCTCTGAGCTGCATCACAAAAAAAAAAAAAAAACAGTCCACAGAAGTGTTTCCTCACAAGTGTTTGCAGGATTCATGGTGTGGAAAAAAACAGCCAAAATTACAGCTTGATGATGTAAAACTTAAAACTGACCATAAAAAGAGGTCTTACCCAATGTATCCAAAGAGGAGAAACACTATTTCTCCTGCAATATGCTTCTTTTATTTCAGTATTTGACCTTCAAAAAGTCTCTAAAAAAGAAAACTACAATATAGAGACACTTTCTGTCATCATTTCAAAGATGTCTAGGATGAAATCCCCAGAGCCTGCTGTCGGGGACAGTCTCTCTCTCTCTCTCTCTCTCTCTCTCTCTCTCTGGAGACGTGCGTTCACAGAGAATCCAGCCTGTCAGACTCGAGATAACAAGTGTGTGACAGAATGAGAAAGATACACATTAATCCTGTTATGATACCTGCTCCCTCCTCTGGGACGCGGAGTTCAAAAACCACGAGGGGAGTCGCTGAAGGGGCTGTACTGTTTGACCACAACACTGAGTGCTTTCGCATTTCGGTCGCCTGATACATTGCAGCAAACTGGGCGAGATAGAGTGTGTGTGTGTGTGTGTGTGTGTGTGTGTGTGTGTGTGTGTGTGTGTGTGTGTGTGGTGGGGGTGGGGGGTGGGAGGGGTGGGAGCTGTATCATCCTCTCTGCAGGTGATTAAGGACGGACAGGAAAGAGGAAGAGTGATGTAATCTCCGCTTGGTGCAAAGACGGGGTGACAGAAAAACATTAGCAGCACGTGCTCGGCATCATAATCTGTACACACGCTGTTATATACATCTTTACACAGCCAGGCGCGCACGCGCGCGCACACACACACACACACACACACACACACACACACACACACACACACACACACACACACACACACACACACACACACTGTCAACAGCCTTTGAGGTGACATTGTGGCGGGTTGGTGTCAGCGCCGGATGAGTCTACACAAATTGGGGCGATTGACAGTTAGTTAAAATCAACTTTTTGGCCAACCTTGATGAGCTTTTTTTTTTTTTATAGAGTGAGTGGTGCTTTCAGGAGCAGAGCAAGGCCGGAGTAAACGGCAGTGACCCAGCGACTCTCTAGATGCAAGCTGTCATGCCGATACAAAGGCTTAATGGAAAAAGAGAGGAAGCCCAGAAGAAGGAGCAGAGGAGAAAGAGGCAGTGATTGTACAGTAGTGTGCAAATGTTTTCTGCACTGTAGATGTATATCCATCATACAATAACCATCAGGGCCTTCACAGAAAAATTACATCAATCAACTCGTGTGTCCACATGACACATGTGAATGTGCACATGTGAAACATGTATGTAACCAATGGGAAACATGTGGTTTTGGAACATTTTCATGTGTGAAGCACTTGTAGATTCCCGTAAAAAAAAAAAAAAATAAATAAAAAATTCACAGATTTCCCCAGTGTTACCATATGTTTCAACATGTGGTACACATGTGTCATGCATGTGATCACATGTGTCCTGTGTGGAAAACATAGAAACTTGTGGGTTTTTTTTCTGTAAGGGGGAAATGTGCTATCAGTTTTAAATTCACTCTGCAGCATGACAACAACTCAAAACATCAAGCCAGAATCCTGATGAACTATCCTCAGTAATATGACGAGCAACAGTCGTGCGACAAGAGCCGTGATTTCAGCAGCCCACTAAACATTGATTTGCTTTCTACTTACTGCACTTTTTAATGAAGATCCATAAAACCTATTCATGGCATTATTCTTTGAAGCATCCTCACTTTACTTTTAGTGCTGACAGCTTTTGTATAGTACTATTATATGACAGTGATGAAAGCGTGCATTGGTCTACCTCCTCTCTCATTCATTGTCTATAGTATCAGTGGGAGGACAGACTCTCCTGTGGACGTGGGCACCAAAGAGAGACAACTTTAGAGCCATTCGCAGAGCCATTTATCACTGCCCTCCTTTGCAGCCAGCACACCATGTTTTTTTTTCTTCTAATCTTTACATCTTAACCAACCTTTTTCTTCCTCTCCTTTTTCATCTCTGCAGCTTGCCTCAATCAACTTTCCTTTCCTCCTGTTCTTTTCTTTCCTCTCTCTGTCCTCTCCCAGCCTCTTCCCCACCCTCCCTCCACCTGCCTGCCCGTGCTGATCGTGGCTCATGTCGAGAACTGCCGACCGCTCAACATCCATCACTCTGGGAAAAACAAAACCGACCGCCATCCCCGGACAACGACCACCATTACAGCCTGCGACTCCACAGCCCACGACCCTCACGCTGGTCCGACTGACCGAGGAAGGAGCGGTAAAGACAGCGAGGGAGAGGTGGGCTGTAAGGCCTGTATGCCTTCGTTAGAGCGCAGCCTTGATCATGGATGCCTTTGAGGGAATTGGACGCCAGCGTACACCCACGCACACACACACACACACACACGCACACACACACACACACACACACACACACACACACACCCACGCACACACACACACACACACACACACACACACACACACACACACACACACACACACACACACACACACACACACACAGCATGTGGGCACACAGGCTGCACATGTACGTGCACAGACAGAGAGACATAAAACACAGATCCTTTGCGCCTATAGAGCAAACAAACTGCACCTATACGAGATGGCACAGTTAAGTCACACCCACGCACATCAGAGCAATCAGCCATGCCAGCTGACAGGGTACTAATTTAAGACCCAGACTGAGTCCGGGTGAGGCTGGAGCAGAACTGGGTTATGGGTAGAACCTGATTAAAAATACATCACAGGCCGTCTGTGCTGCCGAGACAGTAGGCAGGCAGACGAGAGGCTGAGAGTTCTGGGCCCAGAAAGGAATGCAGCGACTGGCTGACCTACATCCGCTTAACCGAGCGGAGCCGCAAAACCCAACTGCACGGAGGAGGTGTCAGAAAAAATATCGCTCATCTCTTATCAGTCACCTGCTTTGTCCTCAGTCTCCTTTCTCCTTAACTCTTACTGCCTCTCCACCACTAACGCACCTATCCAGCACATTTTCTACAGGGCATAATAAAACATAACTAAAATATTTTCAAGGATAAAGAGCTATTTCAATTTCTAAAACAACTTAATCACAACAGCAAAACAGAGCGATGTTATGTAACCAAATACATTTACTCAAATCCTTTATTCTTCCACAATTTTAAAGGTGTTTCTCTTCTATTTTGGACTTTGAAATAGCTTTATATGACAGCTGGTCAGCTGCTTAGAACATTTAAAGATTCCACATACAAAACGTTTGATCACCCTTTATGTCATCTGATGATGGTCAGAAGGGACTTTTTCTTCCCACTGTCTGAGGTTTTTCTGAATGTCAAAGGTTTTGTTTTTTTTCCTCTGCGCTTTCACTCACGTGGGAATTGTTGGCTTCTTTTCTATAATGTAAGTTTCTGTTGTAAAGACTTCACTGTGTTAAATGCCTGAAAATAACTTATTGTGATTTGGTACTATTTAAATCAAATTTAATTGAACTGATTTGGCATACGATATTCCCCAAATTTAAAGTGGTATTTTACTTTTATTTTACTTTTTACCACTTTATTTACTGTAAACTTATGTGTAAAAACCCAAGTAAAAATACACACAGGACTTCTTATTGTGATAATGTTACTTTTGCAAATCTAAATACTTCTTCCACCACTGGAAAAAGCTCCAAAACAGCGGGGTCGGATCTCAACAGATATTCCAGCACAGATCATTGTAGGCTTTACTGCTGTAGCACTGCTTGTAATGATTTAATTTGTGTTACTTGAAGATCAAAGTCTTTGTTACAAATTAAATTCAATTATCTACTCTCTGAGCAAGTTTCTACTTAAGGAAAAATGTACACACTTGGAGCTGATCTTTCCCTCCTTCAGTGTTTGTCTCTTTGGTGCCCTGGTCGTCTCCTTTTCTTCTCTATTGCTTCCACATTCCCATCTGGTTATTAATGTTTAAGCATTTTCTCTTTACTCCCTCTTTCTCGCTCCATCTTCCTCTATCTCTTTGACCTTTTTATTAATCTCTCTCCACAGTAAGATACCGAGCTTGCTCTTTGCTTTGCCCACAAATTCTTTCATACCTTCTTCTCACATGCAGAAGAAGAAATGCCAAGGACAATTTCTGGCCTCCCTCTGACTGTGAAACTTTGAATGGCTTCTACTTTTTTAACACTTTAGCACACACTGAAAAGGACAGAGATTGATATTATGGGCTGTTTTTGGAACCGGTACATTACACAATATCAGTCAAATGTAGATAATAGGATAGGTTGCAGAAGTTATGTTGGCATAAATTCCTCTTAGAGGGCTCCTGAGTGGATCCGACCTGACACAAGGGAAAAAGTGTAAAAAATGTAAAAGCTTTTTTTTTTTAAACAACTGTGTTTAGCATTAAATAATTTACCAGGAAGGCAGTGACCAAATTTACCGACACATACTGAAGGAGCAAATGAAAACCAAAACAGCTGTATCCTTATATCTTCACTTTGACACTAAGGTCAATCTAATCAGTCCAAAACAATTTGAATGTATCAGTTATCAACAGTTAACCCACCATCCCGACATGGTGAAGTCCCGGTACAGCATCCTCTTCCCCACCTCCTTCCTCTGCACTCTCCTCGGGAACTCCAGATGTGTAAACTCGTTTCCTAATAAGTGAGGCTGCATGTAGGCCTTTGATATGAAAAGAAAAAAACAAAAAAAAAAAACAACAGTAAAAGAAGAAGAGTGACATGCCCAAGGGATAGGAAAAACAATTCCATAGTCTATTAAGCTGGCAAAGAGAGCAGGCCGTGTAAGAGAGACAGAGCTGAGCATAGTTGGTGTCTCAACAGGAGGGGAGGTCAGCTCTGCTAATACCTGACAGCTGTGCTCGCTGGAGAGGAGCTGAGGAAGGTTCTCTCTTACCAAGAACTGCAGTCGCTGTCTCTCTGACTCTGGTGTGAACTCCGCTGACATGGGAATGACTTCCCCGGCCCGGATAATGATAGCTCTGAGGGAGAGGAGCAGACAAAGCAGAACTCTGTTTATTTAGGAAGGGACACAGTTGATTCCTGCTGGCTGCAGGGCACCAGGAGGTGAACGACAGAGACACAGGACAAAAAAATAAAAACTATATAGTATGACATGTGTGTGACATGAAGCACATTCATTTTGTGTGTACGAGTGTGTGCATCACACCTGCTGTCCCCAGCGTTCCCGACGTAGAGCTTCCCAAGTAAATAGACGACCACCAGCGCAGTGCAGCCACCTGAGATGTTGTAGACTGCCTTCTCCTTCTCTATCTGTACATCCTAAATATCAACACATGCACACACACACACACACACACACACACACACACCTACATTAATCCTCTGAGGAGAGCACTTAATCCAAAGCCACCCTCTGCACATGATCATGTTTCTAATCATCACAGCCTTCAAAAACTTTTTCCTATCACGCAGCAGCTTATAGCATTTAAACTGGGACCTGGTACTGTGTAAAATATCGCCTTGGTACTTCAAACCAGCCATGATGCTATTATTAATTATAGCACCATAATGAAATCATTTATCAAGAGTGCCATAAGTCAAGGAGCAATAAAAAAGAATGGAAACCAAAAGGATAGCAGAGGAAGTTTGCAGGGGCCGCTGGTTATTACACCAGTTAATTAGGCCAGATTAATTTGGTGCTAATTAAACCAAAAATGATTGGAAGAAAATCATGCTATCAGTTAATTAATTAGATGAATAATTAACCTGTCACTGAATTAATCAAAATGGGAACATAAATTTGAACAAAGCTGCTCGGACTGCATTTAACCCTTTTATGCTCTCCGTGGCTGCTGTCGGTCTGATGCTAACAGCTCCTCAGGGGCCCTTAATAGCAAAACAGAGGCAGGAAGATATCGTAGGGAAACGAGTGACCCCGTCGGCCGCCTCCCTCGTGTCCCTCCATCATGATCGACAGATTGAGTGGGACTAAAAATGTTGGCAAACACATTTACAGCGAGACCATCCCTAACATGTTTCTCTCGTGAGGGATGTTCACCCCAACCAAAGCGTGTCGCCCTCCGCTCCGCGGCTGACAGCCTCCATCTGAGCACAACTCTGGAAGTGTGTATGTTGCGGTGAATGAATGCATGCGTGTTCCTCTAACAGCAGACGGCAGCGGATCGCGGCGTACGCGCATATTGTGTGCATAAATATGTGTTTGTGTCGACATGCAAGATGCATCAAGTGTGAATCTCAGCACGAGTGTGTGTGTATGTGAATCTGCACTCCAGCACACACTCCTGACAGACAGTATTCTTGGGGTACGGTGTGTGTGTGTGTGTGTGTGTGTGTGTGTGTGTGTGTGTGTGTGTGTGTGTGTGTGTGTGTGGTGGGGGGAGGGGTTAACAAATGTGTCCTTCACCCCGGATGAATTATGAATCCACAGCGAGCCATGCATATTTATCCTCGCTGTATCCAATACTTCTTGCTGCAGGCAAGTCTTCAATAATGAAAATGTCTGCATAAACATCTACACCTTTCTCCTCTGCACTTCAGCCACGAAGAATCAAACAACTGAGCTAATAAGCACAATGCAGAGAGAAAGAGTCACAGTGTCCACACATACACATCCCATTTGACCAAACTGTCACAACTGCCATCCTAATGCCAGTTTCTGTAAATCTTAAAGTTGTTTTTTTTTGTTTCATTGTAAAATTAAAAAAAAAAAAAATACCAAACGCTTGGACTGATAAATTAGGATTCATCCAATTTCCCATTATCTTATCACCACACCAGCCATTATCACCAAAAATAATGGACTGTGAGTTCAGTAAATAAATACAAAATAATACCATTCTAGCAACAAGATGACAATATAAGCAGAATTAATGATATGCTGAGATCCACTCAAATATACGCATTAGGGTGAGAAAGGTCAGGAACACACCGAAGTATACAGCATACACAACAAGTATCATGGAGCTCACACCTACATGTTTCACAGCACCGACCTACGTGAACTGTCATCCAAACGCAACACAAATGGTAAAAAAAACCCACTCTTCTCATCCAGACAAGTGAATAATCTCCAAATAGATCCTAAAGTTTTGTATTAGACACATTTAAAAAATAAAAGATATATCAATTTAGTGGATATATCTAGTTCTCACAAAGGTGTGAATACTGTAGATGTTTCATAGTTTTAAAATGAGCAATTATATTTAACATGATTGTGAGTGTTTTGTTCATTATCTTCACAGTAGTGTTCAAACGGACTAAAACCTTCCTTCAGCGTGCTGTTTGCAGTGTTATCTGTTGGTAAGTTTGCAAAATCAATGAGAGCCAAAAGCTATTAGTCCTAAAAGCAGGAAATGAAAAGGAAAATCTCAGAGAAGAGTGGAGCCAGAAAAAGAAAAGATGGGAAAGCTTTAGTGGTAGACAATGTGGCAGTTAATTAACAGAATTAATCATTCTTTAGTAATTAGTAAAAAGTACTGACATATCAGTTGTTTTTAAAGGCAAGAAATACCTTTGGGCAAAATCTTTTAGAAAAGTGCCTACTTTAAATAAAAAGCATTAATACCAGAGCGCCAAACTCTTACACACTCACACGTTTACACATGGTGACATGTTCCGGTTACACCCCCGTCTCATGACAAACAAGTACTGAGATAGAAAAAAAAAAAAGAAAAAAAAAAAGAGGCTATTTTAAAATGAAAAAAAAAAAAGAAATGTTAAACTAATTTAACTATTACTTTAAAATAAAATACTAAAAAACTAAATTCAACTTAATTTTTCTCTTATCATCAAAGCTAAGAAAATACACCGAAAAGAAAGCCGGGCTCTTTCCAAAATATGCCCCAAAACACACCTTGAAAGGTCACCAAGTCAAGGAGCAGTCTGATGTTTTGTTTTCAGATATAGTTTCTGGCTTTCTTGCCAATAAATTATGCCTGTACGGTAAATATGAAGTTATACGTCAGCGGCGAGTTAGCTTAGCTCAGCACAAACATATAGCCAGGCTCTGTTCAAGTAACAGACCTGCCAAACAGCACCTCCGAAGCTAATGAACAGCTTATAGTTTGTGTTATATCCGTTTAAAAACCAAACTGTAAAAACAGCATGTTGTGGTTTCATGGGAGGTATATGTGGAAAACGATTTTGTGGCTCGAAGCAGTGACTTCCTGTTTGCTGGGCAACCTCATCGGTAACGATGTCACTGTTTTACCTTTTGTACAGACAAGATATAACGTGGTAAATACTGAACTTTATGTGTGAGTCATGTTAACTCCCTCCGTTTGCAGTCTTTGTGCAAAGCTGAAAGGCTGCTGAAAAAGCAAAGGAGCGAATTTTCCAGAGTGTTCAATAATTTCTGATCACCCAACTCACAGAGCGAGCCCTCAACTTTCTCATACCGTGATAAGATGCCAAGTTATAGCATCAGCACACCTTAACCCAATCACAAACACAAACACACACACACGCACACACACACACACACACACACACACACACACACACACACACACACACACACACCAGGCAGGTTGCCACAAATAAATGTTTAACACTGAAGAGAGTCATTCAAAGCCGGTGATCTCATCGCCTGTTATTTCCGTCCTGGCTCAATGTTACAGCTCAGCTGAAAAGCCTGTGTCTGTGAGCCTCACATTGGTTTTGATATTCAAGTGTTTATCGGGCCTCAAATGTCTCTCCTCTTCCATTGGGAGGCAGTGAATCGTGTCAGAATTAAAGGCAGATCCCGATGATGAAGATACTGAGGCGCGGTGAATTCTGAGGCTGAGATTTGGAGTAACACCAGACGTTCCCAAGATTTCCTGACATTCTCCCATTTTCTTAATGAATGAGCTTCATCAAAAAAAAAAAAAATAAGACGGGGGGGGGGGGGCTTTAAGGGTTGAGATTCTGCCAAAATCGACTTTTGTGTGGTGGCTCAGCAAAAGCAGCAGTGACAGTGTTTTGTTCCAAGAAGAAATGAGTGCCATTTGAACCAAACTGCATCTAATTTTACAAAAATGATTACTGAAATTAAAATAAATGACAGCTGTAGAGGGAAGTAAGTACTGTAATTAGAGCCCACAGGTGAGAGAATTAAAGTTGGGTAACCACCTGGAGAGACAAATTAGGGAAGCACTGAACAATGAACTGGAAATATATCTTATGTGCTTTAAAATAGTAACTCTTTAAAGACCAAGAGGGGAGGCAGATGTTTGGTGATCGCAAGAAGTTGAGGACAGACGTGTTGCTGGCAAAGAAAAGGTGAAGACAGCAGGACAGAGTAAAGTAAAGTATGTATTGACTGATCGCCTAAAGTATTCAGTGTAAAACTGTATTAGAATTCAAATTTAAATAAAAATCCTTCTCAAAAACATGGATTTCTACTAATTACTGACAGCTTTTTAAACTCATTTTATTGTAACATTACATAACTGTCGAACAGTGGTTCAATTAGTATCTGAAGTGATCCTCATCCTTTCACAGAGCAAATATTCACAACAGATCTCAGTGAATTAACCAATCCTTAAAGCTGCGTAAATTACACTAAAACGCAACAATTCGTTGGTACCTCAAAACAGAAATGTCTCCTTTGTGCCCCTACAGCTTGGTAAACATTATTAATTGCACACTACCACCTGGTGGTCAAAACATGGAAGCACCAGACTCTACTAGATTTCTCTAAGGAAGACTGCTCTACACTGCCCTCCATCGAGAGGTAGCCTCCCACCGTGATCTCACTAACAACATAAATGTTGGCTTTTAGCAGCGAATCTTTGCTGTGCAGATGTGTGGGTTGAGCATTACTTATTAGATAATTCAGAGAATCTTTTTTGACCCGTTTACAAGACCAGGTGGGAGGAGGTTACAACACAGCTACACGGCAAATGTTTGAGCAAAAGTGGCAAAAATAAATGTGGATTTTGGACTGGTGTTCCCGCACAAAACAACACATTTTTAAACATCCTTATAGGCAAAATAATCATTAGTTCTACTCCACTCATCATTCATACTGTGTTCATTTGAGCTGTAGGTGAAACCTCTTGTTGGGAAAACTACAGTGCATTTTCCCAAACTGTATCTTATGGAGGTCGATGTTAATAGGATTCACTTTGATCTTGTTTTAATAATGTAATAATGTAATATTAAAAGAAAGCCTTTTCAAATTGTTTTACGTTAACAAACAATTCTCTTTTAATTTGGGGAAAATTCTTTCCTTTTCTGTATACTATACTTGTTTATATTTAACTTTGCTGGCAGGAAAACTGCTGTTGACAAGGCAAACTATGAATAACCTGTGAAGAAAAACGTCTTTGAATTGAAAACAAGACAACTTTCATCTCTCTCTGAAGGAGTACATAAGATCATTACTCTTTCGCAACCCAGGCAAGGACAAACAACCCAGTACAGAGACTGATGATGAAACTGAGACCAGTGACCTTTGACCCCCTCTGTCAGACAGACCAGTACTGTTTTGATTGGCTCTTTGGCCTCTCCGTGACTTTAATCTTTAGCATCCAATAACAGCACATGCAGATGGTGAGAGAGTGACCTGCAGCAGCTTGAGGGGAAAGTACTTCAACTCTGCTGGCTCTGCTATTTGCTAAATGACTGTTGCTGTGTGCTTCCAGTTCAACAGCACCAGTCCTACATCATGAATTTGAAAACGTACATGTGCTTGAGTTTGTGTTGATGGTGCAGTTTACTGTGTGTGATTAAACCTTAAACACACCTTCAACCAGCTGGCACCAAATCATCTCTCTGGACTGCTCGAGAACAACCCTTGAAAAAGGTTCATTACAGTACCTTAAATACCAAAAATGTAACTTTTAAGTGTCAGTTAATACTCTGGAAGCTTGATAGATATCTGTATTTCCAGTTATGTGACAGTGAAGCAACAATCAACAGTTGTACAACTAGTGAACGTCATTAACAGAAAGGGAGCAGAAAGGATCATGCTGCAAATAGCGGTTTAAGAAGTTTTCCCACCATGAAAACCTGCAAGTATTGCAATAAATTTGAACCAAAACAATTCAAGACAGCTTATTACGAAGAAAAAAACACAAAACCTTCACAGTCGACAGGATGTTTCATAATCGGGTAACAGACTGTGTGTATGTAGTGTCATTTAAGTGTAGAGCCATTGTATACTAACGGTTGCATATAGTTGACTGAATACAATATAGTGTGCTGAAAAGTCAGGAAAATGATTCACGTGTGTGACCTTATCTTTGCAAAGTAACAGGAAGTTGGGAGGCCTGTGTGCATTTCGCTTGACCGTCTAATTACACTGAATCAATATCAACTGATGCATTTAGAGTCTAATGGATGTTAAGTAATAACACTGATTGCCCAGTCTGTGTACAGTGACATACATGTGGCAGCCTGTGGTCTAAATGAACAGTAGTTTGGAAATTCTTTATTCACTTTGTAACTTTTACAAAGTTCTGTTATGTTGTGTATGTAAGATAAAGATGTGTGCAAAGTTTAACAGCTATTTCCTTCATTCCCAGCAACGCCCTACTTTCAGGCAATACAGCTGGAAGAGGTTTGTTTTTGACTTTCCTTTTTATTGTAGTCTTTTGATACCGACTGCACTTCCCCCGACACATAAAACCAGGGTTTTGGGTGATATTAGTTGAGGATGTTCAACCTGTGAATCATAATAAAACAAGAACTACAGTAACAAAAGAAGGTCCACAAAATAATGTATTAACACATCACACGACATGCTCCCCCTAGAGGTACACATCCTGGTTTTAATGTAGTCCTGAAAAGTGCCAATAAATCTCCTCCTAGCTATTTTTTTTATGTTCCTTTATTGTAAACTTTGTTGAGTTTGAGATAGTCCCAGATACTGAGGCACCACTGCGCATCATCTCAAATCACATGAGTCAACACATCTTATCATATTTAACACAGAAAAGTAGATCTGAAGTCTTACTTGCCAAAAGCAAAGGTTCACTGAAATGTTGATTGTCTATCAAGCACATGCCTCTTACCATGTCTTTGAAGGCATTCTCGATGGCTCCCATCACCAGACTCTCGTGGGAAACTTTCTTCTCAGTAAAGAAGCGTGTGGGCGGGGTGCTGGGGGAACCTGGAGCACCTGCGGCTCCCCGGAGCGATGCCGCCCTGGTGAGGGCACGCTGAGATGTCGGCATGAGGTGGTGATTGAGAGGTTCCTCGCCCAGGCATGTGGGTGGCAGCAGGTTGGGAGTACACAGAATCTCCATCACCTCCTGAAGGTGCAGGGCGATGTGGTGATGCAGAAGACGGGAGGCCACGACCGCCACTCCCGAGCCGGCGTGGCCGTCAAACAACGCCCAGTAGTGGAAGGTTAGGTCCTCAGAGCAGTCCTGCATGTCAAACACACACACATATTGATCAGTTGTGTCAACATCTGAGTCTCCAGGAAATAACGGGGTGGACTCAGGAGCCACCAACTGTTCTCAAGGAAATATAAATCCCTGGGGAAATAAGAAATTAACATACCCCAACTTTCTTCCTTTCTTTTTGTTTCTTGTTTTATTTTTCTAATATTTGCTTTATTTAATGTCTGCACAGTTTTACTTCTTGAAACTTGTAGAAGTTATCAAAGTGAACCAATCAAAAAGGGGAACGTCGCTGTTGGAAGTACTTGCCACTGACATAACTTGAAGTATGGCCTAACGATTACGGGGTTACAAAGCTTAGGAATCACTGGTGTGTAAGAACAGAGAAGCCCAATTTATTTTGGCCCTCCACGGTATTTGACAAACTCGTGCTTATTCTCCTTATTCTGACATGCTGTAAAATCCAAACCATAATCACTATGAACCTTAAATTTGATGCTGCTAAAAAGTGCATGGTTTGAGTTTTATGGCAATTTACAGCATGGTCGGTTAAGTTTCTCCCTCTCCTGCTGGTGCTCCTGTGCTGTTAGTGTGTCCTACGTCACTGAGCTTTGGCTGCCAGTCAAGATGAGAGGTCGAGGCAGTGAAACATCAGACAAATGATGTTTGACAATAATTTCCATAAAATAGTCAAATTACTATCATGAAAATTAAAGAGTAGTGTTTTAATTATAATGTTATTCTAGATTTAGAATGTAAATTTTCTGGAAAATATATATTACATTTTATTGAAATGTAATATCACATCGTCATGGAAAAATCTTCAGTTGGACCAGAAGTCTCCAGGCAAATGCAAACAATGTGACAAAAAGTACAGCGTTATATATCAAGAGACAATACAGTAATCTCTGAGCTGGTCCATTAAAGAGGACCTAATTCAAAAGTTCAAGGGAGCTCACTTATATAATTAAACTGCCCCTCCTGTGAGTGGAGCTTCATGTCCACTCCATTTCTTTGTTTCAGAATTTTTTGAAAACTCCCCACCATTATTTCCTGATGTCCAAATAATCTTGGCCTTCAGTGCCTTGCATAGGGTTGAACTTGCATCATCTACAGAACATTCCTGAGCCAATGTTTTCGGGACTTCCCATAGGGTGGAGATGAAACGTATATTTTGTTCAAATTTGATTCCAAAATGAATACTTTTAAAATATTTATTCCTAGAACATGGAGGAGTAAAAAAAAAAAAGAAAAAAAGAAATTGTTTATGGTCCCCTATACATTTATTTAACCCTTAATAACACTATTCTACTGATTACTGTTAAAAGTGGATCTACCACAACATAACAGAATTATTTGTTTTGGCCCACCGCTGCTCCATCCACATTCATTTGTGGCCCTTCTTAGGAAAGAATTTGGAGACCTCTGGACAGGAACAACAAAAACAAGCTTTAATACTACGGTGGAACAAGTTTAGCCCGAAGTACAGCTGCCACTCAATGTGTGAAACTCAAACAGGGAGGTGCATAATGTGAACTGACTCATGCAGATATCAGTGCTTCACACACTGCTCAAAGCTAAAGGGTGAAAGCTCCTTTCTACACTGCATTCAATTCATTTCATTCACAGGTGTTCAGCGGCCAGCGGCCAGCTCAGTGATCCGATCTGAACACGAACCTCCCCTTAGAGGTGCAGGATGTCCACGACTGTATGAAGCTGGTCTGCTACAATGTTAATGTTTGCTCTAGTATCAATGCATCAATCTGCAGTTTTTAATAGACCGGTATGATGCACTACATGTTCCAACACTGAACACCGTCCTCTGTGTTGATCTACAAAGCGCCACCTCCCACATAACGTTGAAAACAAAGAGTCCTGTGATCCGGCTCGTTCACGGCACACCTTTGAGTTTGCCGTCTTCACAAACCACCGCAGCTCTATGATCCTCCGCATCCGGAAACCAATCGTCTGCTTCGTGCTTCAAGTCTCTTGCATACTAATTTAAAAAACAAAATTCTCTAATTAAGTCACATATAATGGTGAGTGTAGACACGGAGTTGATGTTGCATACATCTCATTATGCAAAGTAAAAACAGGAAGTCTGACTTTTATTGCATTTTTTTCTGACCCCTGAACGTACATCATCGCAAGCACATATTTCTGTACACACTAAAGCTCTGATTTTCTAAATATAGTGCAGGCAGATTCTACAGCATGAGTGTATGAAGCAAGCAAAGAGCACTACACTACTCTTATTGGTCTAGTATCACTGCAGTAGTGAGTCATGAGGTACTTGCATGAGTTTGCTGTGGGCTCTGGGTGGGCCTGGGTAAAGTACTGGTGGCCTGAGAGGACATGTTAGGAGCAGTGTTACTTTATTAGCAGAAGTATTAGTGAGGACAGGATGATGAAACGATGCAGAAATCACAGAGTGCATGTCAAATGAAAAGTGGTTTATGTGGTTTAAATATTTGTTCAGCCTTTAAGGGAAAAATTACAAAGCCACCATTGTGTCAAAAAATAGCGAGTGACAGTAGCACACTGCCCTACAAAAGCAGTGACATCCTTTCATTCTGATGATACACCGTTTTCTTTTGCACTGTCAGACAGTGTCATCGTGAAAGGAACCAAGGTTGACTATATTTGTGTGCGAGAGCTGCTGAAGGCCACTGTGATGTCCTAACGACGCTGCGCTACACGCCCCAATAAACTGCTGATGGGACAGTAAGAGGGGACAGCGGGTCCCGACAACAGGCCCCGGGGACATTCAGTGACTAAATTCACTCTGATTGTTACCTGGATTACATCATTAAAGATACGCTCAAATGTAAAAGCTTCAGTCTGTGATGACTTTGAATGGAAAAAAGATGTCTCACCTGCTCGCATCAATAGCACTTCATCTGAAGTGTGAAATTCAGCTCTGATTGTTCTTTAAAAATCGTTCTTTGTTCTAACAATTTAACAAATTCTCACACCAGTTATGTTCACTTGTGCTGTGAATCTTTTATGAAACTTTCCACTATACTTCACCAGTTGTTGTTCACTTCAGTACACACAAATCATCATTTCTGTTGCACACACATTTATCCATCCAGTCAGTATGTAATTCCTTCTAAGGATAAGAATAAAATAAGCAAGGCAATAGATCTCTCTAAACTTTGCTCTGTATTCTTTCAAGTCATCACTTCCCGTCATAAAATGGATCTGTCATTGAAGGAGGTTTCCCCGTGGATCTCTTCAGTTTGACTCACCGGGTTCTCCCGGAGGTTGAGGCCCTCTCCGTTAGGCAGGGAAGACCTCCTGCGGATCTGGGGGGTTCGGTTGGGCGTGGAGCTTCCCGCAGGTCTCCTCTTGACCAGCAGCACCTCGCAGCAGGCCTGGTCCTCGTTCAACGTGCTCTTCCCTGCGTTGATCACCCTACACAGAGAGAGGGAGGACAGAGCACCCAAAAGAGCATTTAAACGGTGCTTCAGTTTGATCGCGCATCTAAGATATGAGATAAAAGAAGAAAAAAAAATAAGGCATTAAATAAACTGCAAATATAATATTAAAAAGCGATACACACGGTATACAATACCACATTCAAAATAAATGACACTGGAAAATATTTATGAGGGAAATCTGGAAATCTAGCAGTACTTCAACGAGACTTGATGTGTTTACTACAGTGGATATATATAAAAGTATATCGGTAGAAGTGAGTATGAAATACAACATACATACATATACATACAAGTGTATTGTGTTATACAAATATATTTGCAGTAAAGTACAGTATAATTCATATTAATAAAATATATACTATTATAATATAAAATCTTTGCCTTTATTACTATTATGATACTACTTTCTAGACTGTTAAACAATAAGGGATTTTTGGCTCCACACATGGCTACAGCTATAGATGATGACCTTTCCATCTGCGTCATGTTCTTCGAACTATAAATCCCGATTTCCATGTGAGAGCTTCATATTTGTTCTTTATTCTTTCTTGCCATAAACAAAGTCAGACAATGTGAAATACACAAAGCAAATACACAAACTTTAAATACACATTTCAATTGGAAGTCCCACGCTTGTGGGGTAACGGACAGGAAGACATAAATATTGCATTATACAACACCTGGCAGATGGTGCACTACTGCTGTGAGCTGCTGCAGTCATGGACAAGCACACGCTGCTTAACAATACTCCAGGCATTCTGGATTTAGCCACATCGTCGGAGATGTTGGGTCTACAGTGGCCCTATTAAAACATGGTAGCTTATGAAATTCAGAGCATGTGAGGGCAGAATAGAAGGCTAGATAATCAAGGGCACAATATGAATATGTATTTTTGTAACCTTTTTTTTTTTTTCAACAAATAAAAAAAGACCCTTTAATATTTCTTAGCATGTTTAACTACATCAAGTTATTCTAAATCTGATGTGTCCAGTGATAGTCTTGATTCGAAAGGCAGTAATGATTACTTCCCGATGGAGGACCCTATATAAATAATCCTAAATGGTCATGAGGATGAACATGCAGAGCGGGGACCCTCTGTCTCCAGCTAAGAAAACACCTTGGGTCATAAAACTGACAGGAAATTGACAGGGCCGACCTTCACTCCGTAAGATTGATTGTAATTGACGACTTACACAATGAGCTACTCACCATTTCCCTTATCCGAAAACCTAATAATAGCACACTCCCTATAGTGTCAGTAACCACCAGGGATTAAAGCAAATACTTAATATTTGCCTACACAGCTAACCCAATATTATTGTGAATCTACAAGAGAGAGAAGCATATCAAGGTACTCACTCTGTCACAATAATGCTGAAAAGATTAGTCAATCGGTGATCAAAACTAAATTAACTGTCAAAACAATTTAAATAAAAAAGTTGTTCATTAAATAAATTTATTCTATGCGTCATTATGATGTCATTAACTTAATTTACTCCTTCTGATTAGTGTTGTGGTGGTCCCTCTGAAGATAACTCTATAAATAAATAGATATTAGGCCTTAAAGACAAGTGTGTTTGGTTTGGTTTGCATGTCTGGATTGATTGACATGCCTGGGTCAGGTTTCCTGAATAAGGTGGGCAGGCAATGTCTTCTCAATCAGATCCATATAAGCGGCAACCAACCATGACGTCACCCATTAAGTGTTGATGGTGCTGCTGTTATAAATCCTGGAATTTGGTATTTTTGCCGTCGTCATCTTGTTAGTTTGGCGCCACAAATGAACATAATTGGATGAGCTCAGGGAGGAGCGAGCGGTGGATCTGATTCGACACTGAGGACGCTACGCATGCCCACCTATAGTGGAGACCTGACTGCACCACAGGCCTGTCAATCAAACAGGCATACCCCCAAATATATAGCTTTTAAAGGCCTAATATCTAACTAATGATGGTATTATTTCCAGATGGACCACCAGAAAACAAATAATAATAATTATTATAATTTAGCGAATGACACCAAAATGAGTTTTGGAAAAAATGTTTTGACTTAATATTTCATGAGAAGTTGAATGAGAGTCTATGGAGCCAGAAATGTTTTGGAAACAACCCTTAGTGGCCCTGGGTGGTATTGCGGTTTTAGGCATTTCCACACTAGCCTCACTGTTCAGACCCAGAAGCTACGTCCACTATTATGTACAGTCTGTGGCTCCACCACTCGCTCATTCAAATTTCATCCAAATATGATCACGTCTGGCTCCAGACAAACAAAATGGCCCCCGGACAAAATGCCTGACGAGAGGCTTCAAAACAAAAGTTGCTGATCAAACCAAATCTAAACTGTTGTTGTGAAGGCAACCTTTGAGTTCACCTTTTTTAAATTTGTAAAAATGTATTGTTGTTTATTTAGTCACCAAAAAATTAAGTCATTTTTTATTGTGGCTTTTTTTTATTGCTGTTTTTTTTTTAATTCCCTGTCTTATTCTTCACATCTCACCAACTGTTAGATATCCAACCTCAAAGGCAGCATCTGTTCCCTTTTAAAAATCAACTTGCTGAGACTTGAAACCTGCTGGAGATAACTGATTTACGAAAGCAAACATTTAGCTTACTTCACTTGTTGATTACATTACTGTGGGCTGATGAAAGAAAAATGACAAAGCGCTTTAGAATTTGATGTTTGAGAACTGGCTGCCTCGTGTCATCAGTCCAGCCCGAAGGTAAACACTATTGTGAAGCTGTTTGTTATATTGAGACGTTTGCCAGCTCTCAGGTTTTAATTTGTTTCCCACAAGCTTTGAAAAGCAGTCTATGAAATGGTGGTACGCTCTAGAAAATAAGAAACACTAATATTAAGTATTAATTAAGAATTATTTGTGATTTAATAGTTTAAAAGAAAACCAACAGGATGTGCCTTTAAGGCCACAACCTTCTTACACCATCATGCGTGTCTGAGACCAAAGCACTGCAGGGAGTGACGTTGCTTTGACCCTGGAAGATCACAAGATTAACAACAGTTGAGCTTTCAAGGCTTTCATCTCCAATATGAGAGTAAAAGCCATCCACACCCCGAGGCACAAACTGTGTCCGAGAGCAGGGCTGTCAGATTCGGTTATCTCATTTCATTTCTTCACGTCTAAGGCGACGGCCGGAGCTTAATTATCTTGTCAGGGTTGTAATCGACAGGATTCCTGCTTTTGTTTGGAGATTATTTTTACTAACATCTTAAGTTTTGCTCCAAAGACATAGGAGGAGACCACCGGGGTGTCTGATTTTAGGGATATCGTAATACTATATATTTGAATTTAGAGCCAAATCCACAAGTAAATACTTTCAAATTCATCTATATGATGTAATAATACTATAATACTAATACAAAATACAAAATACAACTACTGGTGAAACAATGTGCAACAGAAAACAAACAAATTATCATTTTTACATGCAATTAATTATTGAATGCCTTTTTTTTTTTTCAAACATTTACTGGTTCAGCTTCCAACATGTGAAGATTTCCTGTTCTCTGTTATCGTGGTCGTTTCTATATTTTGGTGTTTTGGTTTAACAAATGTTGCACTCTGGGATTATGTGATGGGTATTTTTAATATTTTACTAACTTCTTATTTTGCAAACATGATGGAAAGACTGATCAGGATTTAAGATTATCACAAGTTGTAATTTTAGACTGACCGATACTTGAATATTACTAACCAGAGAGTGTAAAATGTTTTAATATTAAAGCATAGCTCGGCTCTGGGTCGTTCTTTGTTGCCACCCTGTTGCACAATGAAGAGCACACAAAAAACTGCCCGGGAGGCAATGAGCACAGATAATTATAGCCTTTCAGGTTTGCTACTGAAACACTGTATGGCCAATAATGGATTTGAGAACTTCCATCTTCCCTTTAATTCAAAGTGGCTTTTGTGTTTCATCACATCCAGTTCAAAGTTTTACAAGTTCCATAATGACATTTCCACACGAACACATTTCAAGTGAGGGTTTTTGTTGTTGTTTTTTCTTTATGGAGCACATGGCTCTTGCTGACACATGTTTATTTACTGTACTGCATTTATACACTGAAACAATTGCAATAACAATAATCTATTTTTAGATATCTCTTCTTTGCTATAGTCCTAATAGTCTACAGTGGCTGTAGACCCCTGCTTCCTTTTCGACTGCTTCTTCCACAGAATATTATTAAGATTGAACCCATTCTTTAAGATAATGATGAAGATTTGATTAGCGAAGTGTAACACCTCTTTTGTACTCATGTTTTGGAACCAGATTAAGGAAAACTGGCACTGAACCACAACAGGATTATGTTCTCGCCTTAGAGCGGTGAGCTGTGTTGATGTAGCAGAAACAACACAAGAACATGTGCTGCATCATGTGATCGAGCACTGGGAAGCTTTGTGTGTATGAAGTGCTGCTCATGTGCCTCCTCTCCACAGCTGAGTGTGACATTAACCTTATGTGGCTTCTTCATAATAGGAAAGTATGAAAAAAATGCACAGAGGAAAAGAGCTACAGTGAAGATAATGCTCCAGTGAAAACAGAGAAAGCTCATTTAAGCCATGTTTATGTTGTTAAAAACACAATCCTTCTATATCTTGGAAATGTTTGCTGAACAGGCCTCAATTCTATTTAACAACCCCTTACTTCACACTGTAATTGTTATAAACACTCTGGAGCTGCCTCGTTCTCACCTCTGTTCCCTGAGCGCATATTTTAACTCTGAATATTGCCTCTAGCTGCAGTCTACTTCTGAGCCGAGGCATCGACATGCCGTCATGTATAAATGTCTGCTGACCTGCAGACAAAACATACAGCGTAGCGTGGTGGCCCGGGTGTTTGGCTTACAGACACGCGTATTGATTAAGTATTGATCGGACTACTGCTGAGGTTGCAGTGTTAATGGGTCTGGGTCAGTGAGAGAATAAGTGAATGAATGAGTGGGTGGGACAGCTTTGTCACAACTGATCTCTGCTCGCTCAGTGCTACTACTCTTTTTGGTGGAGGATGTGAAGAGAGGAAAGAGGAGAGCTGCAGCTAAGACGAGGTGAAGGCCATTTGGACCACGTTTTTGCCACTCCATCATTAATATTAGATCTTTGCTATTAACGGAGCCCAAATGCTAATGCTCATGTGCTGTTAGTGTGTCCTACGTCACTGACTTTGTTCTGCCGGTCAAGATGAGAGATCGAAGTAGTGGCACATTGACAGAAGAAAATTTAGAAAGAATTGGCAAGACAACTGGTTTTGACTGAAATTTCTGCAAAATAATGAAATTACTATTATCAGATTAAAGAGTCATTTTTTTGTTATTTTAAAATTTTATTTTAGATTTAGAATGTTAATTTTCTGCCAAAAATGTCACATTTTAAAGAAGTGTAATTTCACGTAACATTAACATCTCCATCCAGATAAATTTCCGGCCGTTCATAGAAAATAATTTGTGCACCTCTGGTGTAGCAGAATGGTTGTCAACTATACAAATGCTTTTGATCTGTTCTCATGAGAACTGTGCATTCAACCCCACTTCCATCTGATCTGTCCCTCCCCTCGCCGTTCTCCTACCAGACAACAACTTGGAGTACACAAGTCTTGATCCTACTATTATAAAAATCAATTATGTCCTCAGACAAAAAAAAAAAATTGTATTACTACCGGAGCAAAGGATTCTGGGACATATTTGTTCACCTTGATATTTATGTCTGTATATTAGACTGAAGAAAGAGAAAATTAAATCACCGTTACTTGGATTTTGGAGAAAAATTCTTAAGGAGTGAAGTGGAGGGCAAAACAAGTGAAGGAAATGTTCACTTTTAAGTGGTACAGGCCATAGATCTTCAGCTGAAGCCCTCCCCCAAACAGCAAACCTCCAATTAAATGTAAGTGGACAGACATGAAAGTTCTAATTGTCTTTCCAAAACCAAAAACACAAGATCAGAAGTTTAAGAAATTGATTTAGCACAGGTTTGTCTGCTCTTATCGTAAACTGGCTAACTACTCTCTTCAATTATAACCTCTCAGGTGCTCTCCAAGTATGTTTTTCTTACACTCAACACAATATGACAGTGATGTTGCACTTTTTCTTATTGTTACTGTACTATAATACACAATCCAACACATCACCCGTTTATGTCCAAACCCTGCTGCTACTTTATTTCCATGCCTTCTATGTGATTCATATTTAGGACCCTTGTAAAGACCTAGCAAGTGATGGGTTCATTAGGTGACCATGACCACACACCTGGGTAAACTCCACGTAGTTGACACCAGATGAACCCCCCACCCCCACCCCCCCCTTGTCTCCTCAACTTTTGGAAACACCAAGTAACATGCAGCGTGGCAGTGATGTGAGTTGAGCACACAAACAACACTCATGAGTGGTCAGCATGTTTTTTTTTTGGGGGGGGGGGGGGGGGGGGACCCACCTGCAGAGAAGAGCTGCAGTGAATGTAGCCTCTCTGCAGAAGTGAGACGTGTAAAAGTGCTGGAGAACTGAGGGTGACACAAGTTGGGAGTGAGCAATACTCACTGATCCATTCAAATGATCGTGCTCACTGAACCAGACAGTGCACCCACTCAGAGGCAGCGGTGCATCAGAATCCTCCTCATAAAGCAGGACTGCTCATCCTGTGTCTGCTGGGAGCAACGCAGTAACCGAGGATAACACTCAAAGCGGGAGGGTGGGGGGGACTCATCCTGCGTGATCCGACACTCAGAATTTACTCCCTATTTCTAGTCTTCTTCAAATCAGTCACTTTTCTTAGAAAATGGATTAAATGTTTCTCATATAGTCTGAATATCGGCAGATTTGAATAAACACATTTATTGACATCACAGTTCACCTTTAAACCATTCCTTCAATGTAAAAATCAAATCAAGAGTGCCAGTTCTATTTAATTTTATTTATATAGCACAAAATCACATCACATGTTATTTTAGGGCAATTAACACTTTAAAGTCCTTACAACAGAATTTTACAACTTCATACAGAGGAACCCAAAAATTCAACAATTACGTAAGCTGGAGGAAAAATCTCCTCTTTAAGCGAGAAAAACCTCCGACAGAACCAGACTCAGTTCTGCCTCGGCCGGTTTGGGTTGTAAAGAAGACAATTCAAAAGTTGAAGTTGAAGTTTGGTGCATTCCTATCAGTCATTCATTAACAATCTATGTTACATCTACCACGTATACATGACACAGCAGTAACTTTATAGAAGCGCCACACATGAGCGCTCCCCATAATGTCCTCCGATGCATCTATCCAGGCTTTTAGCTTGATCAGAGTTATCAGTGATCCACTGTGTCTGCACCCTCCTGAATGGATCTGTACGGATCACCTCATCCCGTGTGGGCTCAGGTTTTCTCAGCTGGCAGTGAAATTTCACAACAACAGAGCCTGCTGGTCAGCCAGCTGTTGACAAATCCCCAGCATGGCTCGGTCCTGGCTGATGCTACGCCATCTGACACACACACACACACACTGCTGGGAGGAGTATCACATCTATAGTAGAGCTATTGAATTGATCTTGGAGAATTATGCATCCCAGTTAAATATGTGGATTTTTACATGCTACAGTTTAAATAATGAACACAACATCTACTGAAAAAAAAAAATGTAGGACTTATATGTTAAAATATATGTGAGTGGTTGATGGTTTCTAAAAACAGAAGCGAATTATGGTCCTTTCTTTTCTGTTTTGAGATTAAAAATTCTTCATGGTAGATTAGCATGATGACGCTTAAAGGAGGGTGTGAATGAGATTCCAACAATTTCACAGGATTTCTTCACTCTATACGAAGCGGAGACCATATAGATCTCTTTTAGTACCGAAACCGTCAATTTATCACTTAGTTGATTAGAAGAAAATTAATAAGCATTATTTTTTTTTAAAGAGATCAAGCAAGAACTGTGGTGACAGCTCCTGAAATGTAGGCTTTACTGTTTATCTGGGATCTAAATCACATTAAATTACAAATGTGGGGGTTTGAAGTGCTGCTCAGACAAAACTAGCAATTTCAAGACATCACCACTTTTAAGAAACTATAAGGTTCATTTCTCACTGTTGTCTGACATTTTATGGATAAAACAAAAGAATAAGTAATCAAAAGATTATTAAGAGGACTGTATATCCCCCGTCTCTGCTCTGTTTCAGAAGGGTTCACAAGTAAACACAGTTCTGTCAAAAGAAAAGTGTACCAGCCGGCAGCCTTCGTTGAATTTAGACGACCTTCATTTGAACATCTAAAAAGGATTCACAACAAGACGACCAAACTTGAAACATCAGATGCAGAAAGACGAGGGGAGTTTCTGCACAGGGTGCTCTCACTGAACATTTAATATCATCGATTACACAATTAAGCTCACAGGAATACAGGCACTCCATCTCCTATCAACAGCATGAAGAATAGACTTCATGTCAGGAGGGAAAACCGCAGGATAAACAAACTCCTCCTTGTGAACTTGTAAATTCAGGGCACTAAACTGGCCTGTCACACACTATGGAGTTTGAGGATCGCCTCAAGCACTGAACTGTGACCTCTATAGTTATGAGACCACCAGGCCCTGCTACTTTATGTGGGACTGCATGAGTGTGACTCTCAGGCAACAGACAATAATAATCATACGTTCTTGAGCGGTACATACATGTAATGAAAAGTAAACTAGTTGTTTTGTTTGTTTGTAGGTATTGTTTAAGCCTGACGCTAGGAAACAGCTGCATGCAAATGAAGTAACTTCCTCTCCTGTGTTCTGGCATTAAAAATAGTCAAAGTATTCCACCAAAGCAGAATTTTCTCATGTTCTGCCAAGTTGTTCTCTGGCTCAGCGCTCACAGACTAACCACTCAGTTTATAGGAGCAGCAGAACAACTTCATGACTCATGCAGCTGCACTAAATGCTGTTCATTACATGTCAATCTTGAATGCAACACCACCAGGTTGCTACATCCTCGAAATGGATTCTGATTGCCTAAATAGAAGATGTGATATCAATATTTCAACAGACTATCTTACGTTGCGATTCTGGTCTCAGTTGTCAAGTAACAATAGGATGACATGTAATATACATCTAAAGGGTATGACCAGGTTTTATTAGATTTACTGAGACATGCATGTGGTGTTCAACAACATGCAAATGTAAACTGATTCAAATTATATCCACACGTGACACGACTGAAACAGGTTGAGAGATTATCCAAGAGTGCACTCCTCCTCTCACATAAACCACTATAATCTCTTATAATTCAGTCAGTTTTCAGTGACCTTATGATACAGCCTACTTTATGGCATCTTTCCATTTCCTACTACAATGATAAGCCTTTCTTGTATGACTATAAAGGAGAGATCATAGCGACCTTCAGCTTGGTAATTGTATGTGCTCGTCTTGGCATCCCCATGGGAAACCTTCATGTTTATATTGCAAGGTGGAGGAATACCGGGAAAGGCCAGCTGATGCACTTCGGTCTATTGTAAATGTAAAATAAACCTGAAACGGGCTATAATAGTAATAATAATAATAATAATAATAATAATAATAATAATAATAAGAGCGGCTAGTGTTTCTGTTTACGCCTCAGTGGTCCAGGAAGGACGCGCTCACTTCCAAAGGATGCTGTGTGTTTGCTGTGCAAGAAAAAGATGGACGCATACAGGTTACTCACTCTGCGTAGCCGGTGGACCACGGCAGCCGTTTGGTCTCCTTCAGGATGAGGATCGGTCTCGCTATGTGATCCGCCGAGCACTCGACCTCGTCCGGCGACAGTCCCAGGAACTCCGGTCTGCTGTACGGGTATTTCAGCGGCAGATCCGAGCCGCCCGGATGCTCTCCGTTGGAGCCACCAGCCATCATGCCTCCCATAAAATTGGCCACCGCCGATTTCACCCGCGTGAGCATGGTCCTGCAGCAGCGTGGGACCAGGCGATGCGATTGCGTGAGGACGATCCCCCCGCCAGACAGATACCCGCTCGGCGACGCAGTTTCGCGGCGTGTAAGGCGGACAGTGAGCGACCGGCGGATCTCATTCAGGTCTGCGCTCCCTCTGTGAACGCGGAAATAAAAGCTGAACACACTCAGGCAGGCTGCGCTGCACGCTGATCATGTGACGAACCGGTTGCTGCTGGTCGATTTGCTCGCACTGGAGTCTCGGTGAGCAGCTTACTGTTGACAGTGCTGGAGGTCAAAGGTGCGTAATCCCCAAGTGACGATTACCTCGCGGGTAAAGTGCAGCGGACCAATGGGTGCTGTATGACAACGCAGAGGACTGACACACAAAACTGGACCTTCATAGGAAAACACACACACACACACACACACACACACACACACACACACACACACACACACACACATACATACATACATATATGCCCACCCACACCTAATCTAAAACACCAACATGGTAATCATGCAGCAATCTAAGCCTTGCTTTCAGTGTGGCCTGGTTGTGCTCTTTGTATTTGTGTGTCCCACAAAAAAAATGCTAAATTTGAATGATGCAAAACCAGTTAGGTTGTTTCCATTTTAGTTTTTTCTTAAGGTCTTGATTTCAAGATTTACAATCATGTGAAAAAACAAGTGGCACACCCAAAAATGTGACCACATTTATGGTAATGTGTCATTGTTTATTTTTAGAGACTTGATATGTAGAACATGAGTTTAGGAATTTAAGTGATAATTAATGTAATTTAAACGTATGGACTGTATGTCCATATTAAACATATGGACTTCATCCCGGGGACCCGTAACATATACTTCTGAAACTGTTGGACAAGCAAACATTTTGACCCTCTTTGAGTCAATGTCAACAGATAAAGGACTAAGTAGGCCAAATAGTTTTCAGTGGGAAAAGTAAGTAATACACTCTTGGCATCAGAAGCTAGTGTTGCTTCCTTTTTGGGAACATTTTGCATAATTGTCCTCCAGTCTCTGACCACTCCTCCATGCAGAAGTCCTTCATTTGTGAGATGTTTGAGGGTTTTCTCGCCCATTCTGCAGGGGAGGGTAAAAGGTTGAAATGAGACTTAAATCTGGGCTTTTTTTTCTTTCTAATGTCATTCTATAACCATGTTCATTTCTTCTTTTTGAGTCATCCCTTGGTTGGTATCCCTTGGCACATAACTCCAGTTATCAGATCTCTTTATTGGCTACCAGTTCATTAAAGGATCAATTTACCTGTCCATAAATCACTGAATGGCTATAGGTCCAAATAATCTACTAGTCCAGTATGAACCCTGAAGACCTGCTGGCTCGGGACTATTAGCTGTTCCCAGGACTAAAACAAACATTTTCAAAGCATCTTTTAGCCACAATACTGTCCAACACCGGAACAAGAGTCAGAGAACCAAAAACTGGAATTCAGTCTCAGTGTTTTCAAATCTAAGGTAAAGATTTATTTCTCTGCAGTTGCTTTTAATTAATGTTATTCAGCATTTTTCTGAGCAGTTTCAAAAGCTAAACTAAAGACTTAACCTTCAACAGTTTCTTTTATTTAATTGTCTTCTTTATTTGCCAATGTCTGCTTGGTTTTCAATGTTTTTATGTTTTTTTTTGTTGTTCTTTTTAGACTTTAATCCTCCTATTAATTTTCTGGTTCTTACTCCTTATGCTCTTACTTATTCTGTTTCATTGTATTTCTGTGCAGCAGTTTGGGTTTCCTGGTGCAGGATACAGTGCAATATAATTTATTTTACCGTTCGATGATTTTAATCATTTATAGGGTCAGTTGGACCTCAGAGAGGAAAGCATAACTGCTGAATTTAGTCAATTGATAAATCACAAATATATAATGAATACATAGTATTTAGTTGTGTTTCTCAGCTGGAGTCAGATCCCAGACAGACGTAATATTTGGAGCGGATTGTTGAAACAGGTCATTAGTTGAAAAGCAGCTTTATAAACAATTCTCAATTCTCCTTTTTTGGAGCTGTTAAAGAGAGCCACCAAAAAAGAAGGAGGTTAACTCGGAGCACAAGCCGGATATACAGTAATTACAGTAATCTGTCTGGTCTATAAACCATAATCACGTTACCCCACCAACACCGCAAAAAACATATACATCTAAAATGATTTCCATTTTCTTGTGCAGCAACATGCTTGTCCTCATAAAGAAGAATACTGTAAGATAAAATGAAAGTAGTTCACACTCCCATAAACTCTGACTTTATGTCCTTCTTGTCTGCATCACGTTCTCTCCCTTTATCACACGCACACAGACACACTCACACACACACACACACACACACACACACACACACACACACACACTCACACACACACTCACACACACAGACACACTCACACGCACACAGACACACTCACACACACAGACACACTCGCGCAAACAGACACACTCACACACACACAGGAAGACATTGTGAGTGTCCATCAGCTGACTTTGGCATGCTCACTGTACTGCAGTACTGGGTGTGGGAACCACCAGAAGCCCCACGATACAGTGCGATCACAATATGATATCATTACAATTTAAAACATTTAACTAAATGCTGAGTAATTGCAATTACATACATTTTGATTTATTACCTTGTTCAACTGCAAATTATGTCCCCAAAGGAAAACTTTGTCAATATGTCTTGTATTTAATAAAATCAAGTCTTTTCTTCTGACTTCAGTCATTTTTATTGCAGCATAATGAAATTGTTAAGCAGGCAGACTTGACCAACTGTCATAAAAACCTGACATGAATTTTGCATAACCCTGACAAATTCATTTATTTATATTATGAAATATTGATTCATGCCATCTGTATTGATGCAACATTGCTACCCCTAAAAACAACCTGATAAAAACTTCTCTGTCCGTGTGGAAGACTGGACAGCCAAGACTGCAATGGAGACAAAAGAAAACAAGGAATTTGTACAGTAAATGAAATGTGACCTTAGTCATAATAATGATAATAATTTGCAGTAAAAGAGCAGTTTCCAATGAAAACAAATAGAACATGGATGTAAATTATTGCCAATTAAAGTCAAATAAATTAGTGGAAAAAAGCACACAAAAGAAAAGACAAGTATAAATGGCAAAAACTCCAAGTGAAATTCAGATATGCCCTCCAATAAATATGTTTTGATTGTGACTCATTTCCTCAAAGCGAATTCACTAAAGTTTCAAAATAAGTGACTGCTGTCAAACTGCAGTAAAAAGTTGAGTTCTGTAATAAAGTAAATATATACGACACATCTGGACACATTTATTCAATATCACGTGTCACTTGTCTGGTGTTACGTTGGTATTATTATTGTTTAATATTCTTACTGCAGTTTTCTCTGGCCTTAGAGTCAGAGGAAATCTGGTTGGCTGCGCGTGAAGCCAACCCACTAGGATGTGTGTCTGGACATTAGAGCTGTATTTTGGAGAAATAAACCCTAGAAAATTATTTGTTTTTCAATACCACATTCTGCAGACCAGCCAACCCACAAGTTTGACTCAAAGGCTTCTTTCTGTTTGTGGAGCTGCAGCGTTGGAGGGTGAAGTTTAAGATCATATCTTTGAATGGCTTAAAAAAACACTCTCCGTGTAATGGTAGAAAGACTGTTGGATACTGGCTCAGACTCACCTGGTGAGTCATAAGGTTCACTGGAAACAAATTGCCATTGCCATTTGGACAAAGTCTGCTTCTGTCAACAAGCCTTCAGGCAGAATAAAAGTGCAAAAGTTTAGTATCATAGTCACTTATCGTCTCCAGTTCCGTGAGACATACTTTCATTATCTGCTTTATCCTGAACAGGGTCACGGGGGGAGGGGGGAGGGGGGGGGCTGGAGCCTATCCCAGCTCACTTTGGGTGAAGGCAGGGTTACACCCTGGACAGGTCCATCACAGGGCCACACAGAAACAAAGAGCATTCACACCTAAGGGCAATTTGTAGAACCACCAATTAACCTGAGGTGCATGTTTTTGGATGGTGAGGGGAAGCTGGAGTATCTGGAGAGAACCCATGCAGGCACAGGGAGAAAATGCTAAGTCCACACAGAAAGCCACAGGCCCAGATTTGAACCTAGAACCTTTCTGTTGTGAGGCAACCATGCTAAGCATTGCACCACTGTGCTGCCCAAGAAAAGACATACTTATTTGCTTTAAGTCTCGGTTCACACGTGTCCATATTAACCTTTTTAATTGTCCCAAACCTACAGCCTCTTGTACCATTCCTAAACCCGTATAATCCAATGATACTACAAAGTAATTTGATTAAATGTCATTAGACTGGTTGCCTGTCACTTAATTGTTTTTAAGATTCTTTTGCTCGTTTTTAAATCACTGCATGGACCTCACAGACTTGCTTTTAAGATATGTGCCCAGCAGATCCTTCAGATCCTCCACTGATGCCCTCCTGGTTATACCCAGAATCTCCACAAAAACTCAGAGTTTTGTGAGCACTCAGAGTGCTGTGAAAAAAACTATTATTTTTACTCTTTTATTCATTGTTTGGATTTTAATTATGTTTTATTGTTTCATCTTTGTTCTACTTTTTCTCTTGTTTTTTTTTGTGAATTAAGTTTATTTTATCTTCCTCCGTGAAGCACTTTGGGATGAATTGTTGTATGAAAGGTGCTATATAAATACATCTGAGTTGAGTTGAGTTGAATTAAACCTAAATTAATTTGGGTAAATGGACTGTATGAACACATCCATCTATCCATCCATCCATCCATCCATCCATCCATCCATCTATCCATCCATCCATCCATCCATCCATCCATAAAATCGCATCTAATGTCATGTGAAATAAATTAATCTTCATATGATGATTATATGTAAAATGGTAATTCACATTTAGTTGATTTTTCAATCAGACATTCTCCTACTCTTACTTTTTGGACATTTTGCTTGATAAAATTTATGAGATGCAAAATATAAACTTTCACATTGATGGGACGGTGATTATTCATGACTGAATGTGGTGACAATGCAACACGATATAAAATCTGGCCCAAAGTCGCTGTTGGTTCAGTGCACCCATCCAAACATTAAAAAAAAGACTCATTGCTGCTTTTTCACTCAGATATGATATTTAACTACTTCCTGCTTTGGAACAAGATGTTGCCAGTGAAAATAATCTGGAGGTAATTTGACACAGGTGGCAGGTCTCTCAAAGTCCCCCATCCATCTAAATGAATTCTTAGAATTTCAACCATGGAAATGAGCACCGAAAACCACAGAGAAAGAGTCTGAGTGATGTTTAAACAGACATATAACAGAGATATAAGACAGCCTTAGAGTTCCTAGTTTATATTCAAGAACGCTCAGTGACATCATCTTCAATCTTTAGAAACTTTCACACCCATTAAAACTGTGAGCTCACTCATTATACAGAGTGTCCCCAGTGAAAATGAAAGAAGTCTGATAAAAGAGGAGTTGCAAAATTGGCAGGCTATATCCAATCAATAATTCATGAGTTTGCCAGCAAAGAGGTCTACTGACCTAATTACACACAAAGAGCCAGGATGCAGGAGATGATATATTCCACCTTCGACTGGATAAATCATGCGGTAAATATTTACCAGAACACTGAGAGGGGCTCTTGTCTTTTTAATACTAAATAAATCCAGTAAACTGATAAATCTGTTGTGATCAACTCATGTTTCACAGGAGATGTCATTTGTAATCTGGTGAAGGGATAAAAGTGACTATATGTAAAACTTCCAGTTGATGTTAGCAATTAAGCCGTTTGCTATCTAAATCAAAGTACACTTGAGGCAGGAATTTAGTCTCTAATTTGAGACCTTTTGATCTATTGGTGTCACAAGATGAAAAGTCCCTCATCACCAAAGTCATTATAACTATTCCTTTGGGAACCACGTATGTCAATATATTTTTCCTACTTTTTACAACTGTGGTTTTTGTTTCTCCAATCTTATGTAGAAGATTATGACCAGTCTGCCCAGAGCCGTCACCTCCACCCTGTTAAACCCTTCTGAGATTAATTAACTGGCCTCGTTTTATCTTTTAGTATCAGTGGTCGACCTCACTAATGCTGCCAAATTCCAAAGTATTGGGGAAAGCTTTCTTAGAAGAGCGAAGGCTGCACAGCTCATGGATTTAAAGTTGTTCATCTCATGTAAGTATGGCTGTCCACATACCTTGGGCCATGTAGTGCACTTTGGTTGGGACTGACACTGACATCCAAGGAGACAAAAACTCAAATGAAATGCTGTGTAAGACATCCCTGCTAAAATAAAAACCAAATTGTTTAAGGTCACCTTTTGTTTATGAGACACAATATGTAATAAATACCTGAGGAAGAAATCTTACGCTGAAAAATGGAAGTCCCAGGGATATATTATAACAGCAAAAGTCTACAGTGTCGTTTGAATGCTTCTTTATATCTATCGCAGACTTTTACAGAAGTTTTCAGTGTGTTCCAGCAGAAATCATCCAAATTTCCCTTTAAATCTGGAAGTCACTTTGAATCCCTGACGAGATGAGAGCATAAAATGTTTGTGTCAGGCATTCACAATGCAGCTGTTATTCTCACCCCTTTTCCATATTACATAATTTTGCAGTGTTGGTGAATAAAGGATGTGTCAAGACTGTTATTCCATTGAATGCAAAGTGTTTCTATCTTTTTGTCCACTCCCTGCACACCATCTCTCTTCAGCTCTCTTCAGCTCTGTCTCAAGATTGTATCAGTGATGACAGGGTCCGGATGGCTGGAAGAATGTGTGTGTGTGTGTGTGTGTGTGTGTGTGTGTGTGTGTGTGTGTGTGTGTGTGTGTGTGTGTGTGTGTGTGTGTGTGTGTGTGTGTGTGTGTGTGTGTGTGTGTCATCAGCCTGTTAGTCCGACTGATGACTAACTCACAGACGGACACAGATGGAGCCCACACACGCTTATAGAAGAGAATAATCTGGAGGTGGTGAATTCATGAGTATAGATGATCACAAAGGTTTGTTGTCCACTTATGTGTGAGATGGAGAGACAACATCAGTGCTTCACACAAGTTCTGTTCTCTGACTGAAATATAATGCTGAGACAATACAGTGATTATGCAGGTTCATTGCATCAGGACATCACTAACACTGCCACGACTTCTTGTAGTGGTACTCCCAGTGTGTCAACTGCTGAGGCTACTATTACTGTAGTACCACTGGTACTTCCACTACTACTACTGCACTGACAATTTTGATGCCTCTATCTCCATCCATCCAGCTGCCGCTCACCACTCAATCCACACACATAGTCATTTAAAACATGTGCAAAACAATTTTACAAATGCAAACATCCCAACCTGAACAAATGTTATTTAAAGTATAGATTTTTAATTTAAAATATAAAAAAAAAAATCTGGTGATTTTTACATTTTAAAAATGAGTCTGCACAGATAGCCTGATACACACATACCATGCCTCTCACTCAGACTGTATTGAGTCGGGACAGATATGAATGTAAACTGCAACTTGACTGGTTGGTGGAAGCAGGCAACCATGAGCTGATAATTCTACTTTTACTAACTCTTGGGCTTCAATGCAAGTTCAAGTCTCTGCAAATGAAAAATAAAAACTGTAGTGGAGAGAGCTGGATTATTGGCAAAATAACAAAAACAATAATCATCTGACTCAAAACTGTAACAAATGTTCACTAGTGTTTTAGTAAAGACATTTTAGCTGTATGGGACCTGTGTAATCACAACAATAGACGGAAAACAACAACAAAAAAGCATTAAGACGCCTAAACAGTCTCTAAATCTTTTTTTTAACACAGACTCTGTCCTATTGTTTTTAATATTATACTGAATATTGTCACAGGAAAACATAAAGAACATTATTTAAATGTTATTTGTTTTTATATTTGTTATTATTTTATTTTTGGGGTTGGGTGGGGTGTCGGACAAAACAACACAAACAAACAAAATGGAGGGGGACCGGGGCATTTAAGAAAACAAGACAATTGGGTGCGATTGTAGGTGAAGCAGAGGCCAGGGTTGAGATTAAGGTCGGTTCCCTTCATTTCTTTTGAAGAGTTGACGGAATTTCTTCCATCCAGATTTCTTTTTTGTTTTCTTTTGCTCTTCTTCCAGCTGCTTTTCCAAGTTCTCGAGTCTGTCCATCAACTTAGTGTTGGATTTCTCAGTCTCCTTCTTCTTCTCCTCGAGGGCCTCCTTCATGTTGCTTATAGTTTCAAGGAGGCTGGACTTTTCCTCGTGCCAATGGGCTCTTTCTCTCTCTTGGGTTTCCTGTGCTTTGTCGATTGCCATCCTCATGCTGGAAGCTATCAATAAGCGCTCAGCCCAGAGACAGGACCTGTCCTCCTTCCACTGATGTCTTTGGTCCTCTAGCTGTTCTTGAGCTACGGCCAGAGCCGCCTTAACTTTGGAGGTTTCCTCCATCTGCTGGCCAAGGCGGACCTCAGCCTCCTTTGTCTTTTCCTCTTCTGCTCTAACAGCTTCTTGCAGTTGTTGAATTTTTAGGGAGGCATCTGTATGCATCCTCCCCTTTTTTAAGATCTCCACATCCAGGTCAGTTGTCTCTCGCTTTGCCACCTCTTTTTGAATTTGAAGCTCAACCTTGTTTACTAAGGCAGCCTTTTTTCCCTCAAGTCCAGTAATCTTTTTGTACTTGTCTCGCAATTTCTGGTGAAACGCTACCCCGGAGGTCTGAAGTAAACCCTGTTGCTTCTTATTAAACCCAGCAGTGGTGTTCATTGTTGTGTTTGTATGCAGCCGTTTGAGAATCGACTCTTCTTTAGCTGGGGCAAACTGCAGTTTCGGCATGGAGGTAGGTAGCACCCCGACAACAGCCACTCCTTTTCCAATTACCGTGTATGGAGAAAATATGTTTTCAACCCCTGAGCATAATCAGAGCCACGTAGTGTATATAGTTCAATGCAGTGAGTTATGCTCAGACTTGTGTATTGGGGGAAAAAACAACTGCGTCACAAGGACATGGCACATGGCAGGGGAGTGAACTCAGACTGGAGGTTGTAGTAATTCATTTGGCCTCAATGGCAAAATCACTGCACTACCTAGCACCGTCTCTGTGGTCTTGGTGCACACAAGAAGACATCTCAGTTGCGAGCAACGCAGGAGGGAGTGGGGAGTGACAAAATTAACCCTCCTCTCTCCAAAGGAGAAGCTAGACTCGTACCCTACAGGTCTATGCACTGTAGGGCAGCAAGCAGCAACATTGATTTCGGGGTAAGCGGTCTGTGCAGACATCGTCTACCAATGTTTCAGAATGAAAGCCTTGCTAAGAAATTAAGAGTTTCTGTCTATTGAGATGCTAGAGGAATATCTACATTTAAAGTATTTACTACTGTCAGTCAGCTTTATTGGCCAATCATGTGAACACATACAAGGATTCCCTAAAGTCACATATGAGTCTGGACTATATGGATCTAAACTGCAACTGGACTGGTTGGTGGAGGAACACAACCGGGAGGCAGCTAATTCTAGTCTTTATATACATTTCGATTGTGTAACTGGTGCTAATTTTACAGAAATTATAAATGAGGTTTATGGGTAGCTTGTTTTTTTAATCTCTGACCAGCAGGTGTCGCCAGCGTACTTAAAATCTCTGACCAGTATTTTGTGAAAACCAGGCATGTGTGTGTGTGTGTGTGTGTGTGTGTGTGTGTGTGTGTGTGTGGTGGGGGGGATTGTTGTTGTTGTTGCTGTTGTGCTTTGTTGAATGAAATACCAAACTTACATGTAGTGCATTTTCTTGTGTTGAAATGAGGGAATAACATCCCATCAGCCACAAACCACCAGCAGAGATGTGGAACTGCGAATGTGTGAGATTCATGCGTGTCCAGATTCTGTTCCCATCTATGCAATCAGAGAGTTAAGCCCAGTGCTGGTCAGATACTCAACAGTGGGGGCCTGTCCTCACCATTTGTCTCTATTATTGCCTTCCTCACTTTGTGGTAAACAACACCTCCCTCCTGCAAAGTTACGATCAAGGTCTGCCAACAGGAAAAGGAAAAGTCTCCGTTGTTTTTGAGGTTACGCACACATTTGTGTTGTTTTTGGAGGCGTTGGAACATATTCAGTGACCATCCACGCACCTGGGTTAAATAATTATATATTTCTTCAAAAGAACATCACATATAAAAAAAACGAACTTTTTGCGAGTGGTTCAGGTTATTAAAACATCATCTGTGGTGTCTTTCAAATGTCTCTGTTAGAAACACAAATAAGCAGAGGAAGCAGTAGTTTTGCTCCTGCTTCTTGTATCATGAGTGTTGATCTGATGATGGTCAGCTGGACTTTGTGAGGAAACTCGTCATTTGCTAAAACATAATCCTTGTATGACTTTCACAGAGGAAAAACCACTGCCTTCCTCACCACAAACAACTAAAACAGAGAAATTAGGGTTCTTGGTTTTTTCACTTTGTCAAAGACCGTCACTACCTAATGAAAGGACATTTTTAAATATGGGAAATTATATTTATATTTTATGTATTTTACTTGCAATAAAAACTCATAACCACACAGAAACTCACTATGATTGAGCATCAAATTGTTCTCTGGGGTATATCTTGTCAGTCACATGAGGCCAACAACATGGAGTTGTTGAGTTTATAATTTACCATTACATATTCTCAACTCCTTTAATTCTGAGTCATTAAGTGGGTCAGACTGGCACCCCGTTGATCCACTGACATCATGGGCCAATGGGTCATGTTTTACAAGCGATGACAACAGCAGATTGTTTAAAAAGCCAAAGACGCATGAATAATGACATTCAAAATGCTTTTCTACGCCATAAATATCAGCACCCCAAAACAATAACAGGCTTCATGGGGGAGTGTGTCTTCTTGACCTCACGTCTCACCATAAAGCAACAGTTTAATGAGGTTTGGTCATAGGTTGTGCTTTAGTCCTCCAAACATGAGGAGGGTCATCTACATGAGCATTTATACTAATGTCAATTTGTAGTGCTGAGCATACAAACTATGATGTCTCTCAGTTTATTGCACTTTCTTTTGATTGATTACTGGGTAAAATTATAGACTGTGTGAAGTAAAGTTCTGGAAAAGTGCACAAGACGTACAACTGCTAAAACTGCTGTTTCTGCTACTTAATATCATACATTGAATCCTAGAGAATGACCCAAATCAAGTCTACTTTTATTCATTTTTATGCATTTTATCTGTTTCTTGTGCTTTTTATCTGTTTTATCTAATTTATTTTCTATATTTTTAAATGTTCCTTTATATCTGTTTTTATGTGAAACACTGCATGTAAAGCACTTTAAGCTGCATTTCTTGTATGAAAGGTGCTATACAAATGAAGTTTATTATTATCATTATTATTATTATTATTATCAAACTGCGAGTCAATAGTGAACTTTGAGGGACATTTTTCAGTCAGCGTAGGTCAAAAGTTCAAAAAACTGAGTCCAACAGTTATAATGGCAAAATGTTAAAACATCAAACCACTATCCTTTTGTGGTAAAGTCAGGTTTTGAGGACTTTGTCACCCCTAATAACTACTATGACAATTACTCAGACACTAATAACTGTCTCACAATTAAACTCTACATTTTTTAAAGAAATGTTTAGTGTTCCCTGGTTTGACTTCCCAACACAGACGAGAAGTCCCGACGCCATAGCGCAGAACAAATAACTAAGACGGTGACAGTCGCTTCTGTTAGATACTGAAACATCCACTTAGAGGAACATATTGAGAGAAACACCTCATTTCTCTCCACAAGTGAAATTACTGTTCACAAATATGGCTTTTATAAAGACAGGGTCGAGATTCCTCTGACCTGCATGCATGAGCAGGGAAAACTACAGCACTGACACTTCATTAATCATTGTCCACAGAGATAATTTAACCTGCTATTGGTATCCAGGCAACAACCTCTGCTATGAAGGCATCACTCTGCACTCATGTTCTGGTGGCTGAATTGTGCATCAGTCACTTGTGGCTCCAATAAGGAAGCAAATTTTTCTGTGAGATAAACTCATCTAAACGCTTCATTATAAAAACTACATTGTTTAACATTTTTCAGAAATGCACAAAAATGTTTTTACAGCATGTTTTCTGAGTGACTGGATGAAGGTCGGCAGCCTCTCATCTCACGTCTCTGACTCTGTCTTTGATTCCTACCTTTGTAAGTTCACACAGCAAGTCTGTCATCTATATGCAGCCTTGATACGATGCCATACTGTGATCCCACCGCACATCAGAGCACCTGTTTGATTAAAAAAAGGCCACATTTCCTCTTCATGGAGAAATGAGACTGAAAGGTCAGTCAGTGAATGCAACAAGTTGTGTGAGTTTGTAATGAAAAGCCGGAAAACAAAATTGTTGTGCTTAAGAGAAAGTATTAAACTTTTAAAGCAGGTCATGTTTTTTTTTGTAAACTCATAATAACTGGGGGTAAGCAGGTAAAGTTCGACCTAAGTTCTGGTGGTGATCAAGGGAAGGTCACATCACTTAAAGGCATCAGTCATGTTTAATTGAAGTGGGCGACTTACAGTAAATGTTCTAAAAAAAAAAAACCTTGAAGATGTTGGAAATAAAATGCTTGTCCAACAATTTCGGTAATTTTCTAATCACTCACAAACACAAACACACACACACACACACACACACACACACAACACACACACACACACACACACACACACACACACACACACACACACACACACTTCCCGTATTTGTGTATACAGGAAAGACAGTGTGAAATTCTCTCTCATTCTTTGTCATTCTTTATTGGTTGTGTGTTCAAAAGTCAATGTCCTTATCCCCATATTTGACCAATTATCACATTTTGGCCCTACACAGATGCCCCGGCGGCTACATTTACCTGCATGCACGACATTCGGAGGACCTGTGTATCAGACCAAGATGAACAAAAAAGTTACATTGCACCATTATGTCAACTCAACAGGAAGTCCGCCATTTTGAATTTAGTTGCCATTTTTGGCAATTCACACGTGTTGTAATTTAATGAACTCCTCCAACAGATTTTGTCGGACCGACTTGAAAAATTTAGCCTGTGCACTCTTAACATGTTTGGAATTAAAAGTTATCAAAATAATTTGTTTTTGTAGATTGGTGTGCCCGTGGCGTGGCGGCCAAAAAGTGATAGAAAAGTCATACTACAGCATGTCGTCCAAAAAGTGACCCAAAAATTAATTTTGGGTCACTTTTTGCTATAGTATGATTTTTTTTTTTTTTTTTAAATAATTTGGACAACATGCTATAGTATCATTTAAAAAAAATGTTATGACAGAGGGGGCTCAAACCCCAAACTTTTACACTGAGGCAACAGTGCTAACTACTGCACCACCAATCTCCCCAGGAGATATTCTGCATTGTGACAAATCTTTGGCTCACCGCAACCTATAACTCCACCAACCACAAATATTCATTCAAATGCGACCAAAATTGCGTTGAGTTACTGAAAAGCGCTGGATCCCCGACGTGCAGCGTGCGAGGGCCCGCATATCACTGCTTGCAGTTTTAATTAGGGCCCAGGCACCAATGGTGTGAAAGCCCTATTGTTATTCGTAAAGTTATTATTCTTTTTTTCCTGAAAGTTTAATTGAATTTTGGAGGCTTTATCATATTCAAACAGTCATGAAAGGTTTTACACACATCTCTCCTGGTGAAAAATTTCGGATTCTAGTTGAGTCTCGAGTGGGCGTGGCCAAATGTCTCGCTAGCGCCCCCTAAAGAGATGCCACGAAATCCGGTGGACACGTGTATCACACCGAGACATACAAAAAAGTTACATTGCAACTCGACAGGAAGTCCGCCATTTTGAATTTAGTCGCCATTTTGGGCGATTCGCACATGTACTTTAACGAACTCCTCCAACAGATTTTGTCGGACCGAGTTGAAATTTTTTCTGTGCAGTTAACATTAAAAGTTATCAAAATAATTTGTTTTCGTCGATACGTGTGCCCGTAGCATGGCGGCCATTTTGAGGGTCTCGCCATGAAACTACAAGTTGCTTTAAATCTTATGTACATGGACCGACCTTCTCCAAACATCACAGGTATGATAACAGCCCCGCCCTGAAGACCCCTGTGGGGTAATATTCGCTCATAGTCATAGCGCCCCCTGGTGGCAACTGGAAATTACACTTTTCATACTTTCACATGCTCCATCGAGCTGGTTGATCACATGAACCTAAAGTCGGGATCAGAATAGCTGAAACATGTGGTTGATGATATATTGAGAAATTCGTTCGACTTTGTCAATGGGCATCGTCGTGACGATGCGGCAAAGTTTGATGTCTTGCCGTGACACAGGAAGTTGATGTTTAAGGTCAAAGGATGCTTGAAACCTCACGAAACGTGTCACATACATCCGGTGTGCTGAGACCATACATCTGATGTGTTTTGCGAGTGGGCGTGACCAAACGGCTCGCCGGCGCCCCCTAAGCTGCAGCTCCTGCACCTAGTTTCACCTACATGCACCAAATTTGTTGGACACGTGTATCACACTCAGATGTACCGAAAAGTCTCTCGGCATCATGAATTTGTTTTCGTCGATCGGTGTGCCCGTGGCGTGGTGGCCATTTTGAGCATCTCGCCATGACGCTACAAGTGACTGTAACTTTTACGTACATATCCCGATCTTCCTCAAACATTACATCTTTGATAACAGTCAACTCCTTGAAGACACCTGTATGGTAATATTCGCTCATAGTCATAGCGCCCTCTGCTGGAGATAGGAAACGAGACAAAAAAAAAAAATGCAACTTTAAGCGGGGAAATGCGGGTCCTTAGGCGGTGCACGTCAGGGAGCCGGTGTCGTGGAGACCACGTGCAGCGTGCGAGGGCCCACATATCACTGCTTGCAGTTTACATTTTTTTGTTGTTACCAGAATATTCCTCTTGGAGAGTAGAGTAACATTCACTAAAAACATTTCAAAAACACTTTAAGAAGGTTACTAGAAACATTTGAATAATGTTTGTTTCGAGAGCATAACTAGAAAATAGAAACATAGTAACTGGGAACATTTAAAAAAAAAAAAGAAAAAAAAAGAGGATGTTTTTGGAGTATTTTATCCAGCCTTGAAGAAAAACACTTTGGGAAAAAAAAAAAAAAACAGGGCTTTCCCTACTGTTGTAAGGCTTAAGACATTTTATTATCACAACTCTTATCTTATGTTGTAGCCGTGAACTTCTTTAGCAAGTTTTGCCTGTAACCTTTTTGAATGTTTATCATCTGCGCTCACTTTTCCAAATTTTAGGAAGATTTTACACAGTTATGGTAATAGTAATTAAATGAAAGGCATATTTTTGGATGGAAAATGTAAAAGTACAATTTTCTTGAGGGAAGACCCCAAAACCCTTCACCAATTACATACACTGATGTATTTCTCAAACTTAGGGAAAACATTACTAGAACATTGCATGATATTCTCACAGCATTTTTACAACAATACTTTTCTAGCATGCTTCCTATTGCGCAAATTTTCCCAACACTACCATGCATGTTAACAACAACACATTCAGAGCACTCATCATTTGCAGTCTTCTGTTGCAAAATATTTCTAGTGTGGTGTGTTTAATATAGCTTTACTGCTTACTTGTTGTTCAAAGGATTGCTTTTTGTTTGATAGTATTTTTATTTCCCTTTAGTGCAAAGGGAATTCAGTTTACGTATCAAGATATGGTGAGGGAAAAGGAAAGAATGCCTTCACTATAATCAAAGGTCATGAACTTGATTAGGATTTGAATTCCCTTGCACTGTCTTTTGAGGGCCTCAGCAACAAATACCAGGAATAAAATACTTTATGAGGAAACAATAAATTATAGGCCCTGTGCTGACCCAAGAGGTCTGCTGACAGATGAGGCTGAAAGTAGACAATAGTTGTACAGCTGTGCAGTCTCTGTGAAGCTTGGTGACAGTGTAATTGAAAAAAAAAAAGGGCACTGTAAGTCTTTCAAGCTTTCAGTAGAGATCAACGTTACAGAAGAAGAAGTTACACTGCGACAGTTATCAGGGCACCACTATGAATATGAAGTGATTCTTGCTTCTTTGTTGGCAGTTTTCTTTCTGTTATTCCAGTCTGCCAGGATGTGAAGTGTGAAGTCCAGGACAATGATGTTTAATCATCTTCCAAATTTTGTGTACTGGCATTTTTTACCTGTTTGCATGAATCAAATGACCCCGAAATAGGAATGTGTGTTAGCTTCAAGGACACTAGAAGGAGAACAATGGAGCAGGAAGAGCAAGGCTGTATGTAATGGAGGCAGATACGCTGAGAAGGCCTCATCTCATCTAACACATCTGATAAGATTACTGACAGAACCTCCTCTATCAAAGACTTGTTCATGTCTGCTCCACAAAGGCACACCTCTGGTTGGCTATGTTATCAATGACCAAGTCCAGATGAATGAAGCCAAAAAACTGCACATCCCCTCAAATAGCTAAAAATGAACACCTGCCAGAATGGAAACTTTGTAAACACTTGCCTGACTTTTTTTTTTTTTTTTTTTTTTTTTTTTTTTAAATCTGTTTCGTTTACACTGGCAATTTCTGCATCAGGTTGAGGAAAGGCTGGGGTGTCAGGTGGAGGGAAGCCAGCTGTGGACACAATTGTTAACAGAAAACAAGACTTGTTTCCCATAAGGAAAATATGGTGGAAGTTGTTTTCTAAGAAAGGAAGTGTCTATCTTCTTGGCATTAGTCCCACACTTGGCAGGATCATGATGTTTTTCTAGGCTGCAGGGTCATTAAGTATTCTTACAGCCAGTTCTATATGATGAGCAGGCTTTTGTTTTTCCACTGAAAGATAGTGAAGGGTTTGTCAAGAAACAGCAAACTGGAATCTGATTTCATGCCTAAGAGATGTTTGAGTGAAAAACGTGTTAAGTGTTTCCTCCAAGGTGACCCAGGAAAGAAAATGACCTTCTTATGCATGTGCAGCTCACATCTCTGCCGAATACTGCTTCATTCAAACCTTTCGCTGACATCCTTCCACCTCTGTTTCTCCCTGAGGTATCGATTCATAAAACACACAAAGGGTATGATGGTATTTATGTCTGTTCCTCCTTACAGGCCTCTGCTGGAGCCATTAATTTTTCTTACTTGATTCATCTCACGAGCAGCTCAGTATTAAGAGACTAAAGTGAAATTGATTTTCTGATCAATTTTATCCAAGTTATCCAAGTGCAAAAGAAACCAATGACGAAACTGATCAATTGCAGAGTGTTCACGCATTTTATTTCAGAGTCAAAAATCTAATGAAAGAAATGTGTCTGTTTTTGTTGACATAAAATCCACTTTTAGGTAAAAAAGAGACTCTTTCATGCCCATGCTACTATTTTTACAGCCCTTGAAATAAGACCGGCCTGTTTTTTGGCTCCCTGAGTTGGAGCTTCAGAGTCTCTGGAGAAACTCAGCCACTATACCTTCTGAGGTATTTCCTCCGTCTAGACTCTGAAAAGCTGGCCATGCTAACATGATCAGGACTTCAGGTCATCAGTCACAGGCATACTTCATGACTGACATGTCTAATGAGATGCAGAGCGCGCGCTATCCTTGGAATTTGAGGTACATCCATCATAACTACAGCAATTCTCTTTTCATACCGCATTAAAAAAAAGAGCCGGTAGCTGCATGATCTTATGTGATACCTGTTGGGATTGACTGATGCTTAATATTTTATTCTCCTTTTTATTGCTGACAAGGACCCCCACCATGCTATATGGCAGGTCTCGACTCATTCTGCACTATCTGAAGGACTCATATAACACCCTGCAGACATTCCCCTCAAAGATCAATTGAACCATATCTCAAAAACCCATAAGGGTTGGGAGGTGAGGGAAAATCTGAAAATGGTCATTATCAACACTCATTCTGAGTGATGTAGATACCATACTTGTTCCAAATGCTAATATGACATGTGGCTGGTAAACTAATCCTTCACTAAACTCTTTAAAATGTTCAGATGAGTAACTAATACAATAAAGAAGCTGATATTTTGCTGGATGAGGTAATATAACTACAGTATTCCATTACACAGTTATCATTTTATTAGAAGTGTGTCGGCAGGAAACAGAATAATGTAATAATTCTGGTAAAGTAATCCTTCACTAAACTCTTTAAAATGTTCAGATGAGTAACTAATACAATAAAGAAGCTGATATTTTGCTGGGTGAGGTAATATAACTACATTATTCCATTACACAGTTATCATTTTATTAGAAGTGTGTCGGCAGGAAACAGAAAAACTTAATAACATAATTTCTTATGCAGTTGAGCAATATTATTATCATTAAACAGTCAAATGAAATTGGACTCCAGATGGAATTGAATAGACAGTTAAAGGTTCACCTCAGTTTAATTAAAGACAAATATTTGTTCAACTCTTACCTCTACTGTATTGAGCTGTTTAATCTGATTTTTGCTTTTTTTGCCTCGACTTTAAGCTATGTGTCTTGGCAGCCCATTATTATGCCAAAGTGTGTCTGCAAGAAGATACCGTGTTAGTCATGTTTTCCCTCCCCAGCTGTGATAAGTACACACATGTATGAGCAGGGTTGAAGAAGAAGTGATGTGATGAGGTACCAAGAGTGATAAAGTCCAAGTAGGAGGGAGGTCGGGGATTAGACAGACTAAACACAAGACTTCCACCCAGACAACTGGTGCTGGAGTAGATGAACATTTAAAAGTCAACATGTAAATTATTTACACAATGTAATGTATTTAACTTGATGGATATAATGTAAAATGACTTATTCCTAACAGTAAATTGCGACTGCGTCACAAATAAACCAACCCATGATCTTTTTTTAAACCTCACCACAAGGTGCCTAAACCACTTGTGGTTTTTTTTCACGCCCAGGCGAGGCAAAATGTGACACTGACATGGTATCCTCTGGTGGACTGATGGGTATATTAAATGCATTATGATTTCACATTGATCTTGAATATTGCTAGAATTTTATCTGAGGTGCTCGAGACTAACCTGGTGTTACCACACTATTGCTCACGGCTTCTCATATTTAATGTGCATACTGGAGAGTGGTATTGATCGTCTCACCTAAGTCTCTGCAAGAAAACAAATGAAACTGTATTGACTGAAAAGTTTAGTTATTTCTCGGAATTCTCTAAAATTGTATAAACTTGAAAGGCAAAATTCAGTTTTGCTGTTATTTGTTTTTGTTTTGTTTGTTCCAAACATGAGGGGAACTGACCTTTAACTGTATTGATGTATTAATCAATTAATATGACACAAGGTACCAACATTTCTATTGTAGCGTTTACATTATTAGAGGCTTTTACATTATCTGTCAATATGTTTTAAGGTCTCCGGGGTGGACAACTTTGACAAGAAGCTTTTTATTAAAAGAACTTCATCTTCACGCTATTTTCATCTGAGTCATACTGTTGCAAAATCCCAAAGCTTGGCAGGTTTTAAGTGCTTAGTTTGGCCGCAGATATAAGTTCAAAATTGCTAAATTTTCAGCAAAAACAACACATCAATTTCTGTGGTTGTGGAGCAACTGCTTGAAGCATAAACAAAGAAATCTTCAATGTCACGATTGGGGCAAGACAGGACACACGGCCAGTGTTGTGTTCAGAACATCGATATGTATTTTTCAACATAAATTTGTAGGATATTTACAGTTGTAGATTCTTTTCAGTGTGCACAAACATTACAGAGCAAGAGAACTCATGTTGACCAAATTTACATATGTTACTCATATTTACAGATATTTTAGTGCCTTTTATGTACAAATATATGATAAACTTGGATAGAAATCAATATACATAGGTACATAGTACACATACATCAACATTTATCTATATATACAGTCTTGATACAATATACATGTCCTTTTGTGGCTTCTCATTGTAGTCTGACAACCATTATGGTGTTGTACATCACATTAAAGTGCAGGAAATTGTCTTTGTCTGGAGCGCAAATGAAGCCAAAACACAAAGCCCCCAATGATGCAGGATGTCGGACAAAAAAAATCAGTAAGTATGCGCTGACGTGTTGTGTGTGGAATGTGTGAGCTTCTTCCCAACATTTTGTGCAAGCCATGGGAACAGCGGGAAGGTATCAACCAACAGAGGTCAAAGTCACTTTATCAAAGACCCCCCTGCACGCCATCTGTGTGTGTTTGTGGGTGAACGTTCTGCTGTTTTCAAGGGGATCCCATTTACCTCTGCTGAACAAAAATGAAAGCAATCTTTTTGGGATCCACTATAAGGACTGACTGCTGCAACATGAAGCAATCCCTTCACTAAATTACAAAAACATGGATGTCTGCAAGGACCTGATTCATGAATATAGCCCCACATCCATTATGGTTTTTATGTCCTTTTATTTTACTTTTATGTGTTAGGTCAAAGGAAATGTCTGGATCAGATTTTATAAACCACTGAAATGTGGTTCAAAGAAAAACAACAAGATGGAAAATTAAACACAAAGTATGAGGTGACTGCCATGGTTACTTAGAGACGCGCGGTCTGGAAGAGCTGTTTTCAGCACCACACACCTCCTGGCTGCTATATAAGTTTTATCTTTATAAACACTCGAACAGGAAAGGGTGTTCAGCGGCACTGCAGGGAGGCAACACCACCAGCAGAAGCATCAGGATTCCTGGAAAACTGCTTTCTCTTAAAAGAACCCAAAAGAACCCCAGTTGGGGGGGGTCTAATAAACTTGAGTGCTGCTTGACTACTTAGGGCTGTCATAACCTTGAGTTTTCAAGGACTATGACTAATTTGAAGAGAATGATTTAAAAACAAAGTTATCAGTGTGCACTTTGCTGCTGAACCTTGTTCCTCAATGTTTTTATAATATTTTTGTTGAGTTTATGTAAAAAAGAACATGTATGCACATATAATCCAGCCAAAAAGCCACAGGTAATGTTTCCATATTTTGTGTTTTTGTTGCAAATTTTCAACCTCCTCTACGTCTCTTTACTCTGTTGCATGATTTAGTTGCAAAACGCTTTTTTTTTTTTTTTTTTTTTTTTCCTATAATCTTCAAGTCTGAGGGACATTTCAATCCCTCTCAGTCATGGCCAAAGTTAAAATGACTCTGCTCGTATATGTTGATGCCACTGTCAGACGTGTTTACTCAGCCTGAATTGAGGACTTGGGAGAATTATCTAACTCTCTCCAGTTGCCAGTGCTGCCCGTAGGGCTCCGATTGGTCATCTTAGTGAGCAGTGTTGTCCTGCGGAGGCTGCTGTCTGAGTCTTCTTTCTTGAAGTTGGTGTTTATTTTGTGCCAGCAAGAGAAGCAGTGCAGAAAATCCTGGAGGAGGTGACCGCTGAAGATCATGTATATCCACGGGTTACAGCAGCTGTTGAGACTGGCAAGGAGTGCAGACAGAGTTACTGCTGTGTTCTCAGAATCTAGAGAACAGAGAGAGGAAAGAGGAAAAGGATGATTAATCTGCAAACCATCTGGTACAGGCCAGGCTGCAGAACTGCCTGTCTATCTCAGTTCCTCTGATGTTTGAAGGGAGATTCTAATGTTTCTTTAAAGAAAAGAAAATCTGCCAAATACACAAGTTTGTAAAAATAAGTGTGGTTTTCCTGATAGAGTGAAGTTATCTGCCTGCCAGGTGCTTTGACCTTCTCTCAAGATCATAGTTCAAAATAGGGAAGTAACGGTCACTGACACAAAACAGAAGACAAACTACTGTTTTGAGGTAAAAAAAAAAAAAAATGTAGACAGAATATAAGATTGAAGTTGGTGTTAAGTGAAATGTAAACATGTTTCACAGATGATGAGTTTAAAATTCTGGTGGGTTGTTTATTATTTGAATATGGGGGTTATGATATCAGAGCACCTGATATTTTCTTGTAACTTGTTACAAGAGTGTTTCCTGTGAAAGATTCCCAGTGCTGCACTATACTATATGAAGTGACATGTAAACAACAAATTAGAGTAAACGAATTTATTTTGTGGATTCTATTTACATTTGTTCTATTCACACACATTTGTGGTTTTGCTCGAAAAATACGTTCGTGCCTAAAGGCTGTGCGCATTTGGATATTTCTTTGCGCATTTTTTTTTTTTTAAAGGGCTGCCTCCGTGTTTCTATTCTCTGGCTGTTATCACATCATTACTAAAGCAGTGCAAGTTTAAAGTTAAGAAAATATTAACATCTGAATTTCTTCAGCACTCACCTGCCCACTGGAAGTTTTCATCCCACACAGACCACATCTGCACGATGAAGAACGGAGCCCAGCAGACAATGTACGCCAGAACAATCACAAAAGTCATTTTAACGGTCCTCAGTTTGGCTCTCGATATAGTTGTGACACTGCTGACTGAATTCTTCCCAATCAGCCCGTTCTTACTCGCAGCACCAGCCATCGTTTTCCTCTTCTTGTACTTGATATTTTTCCATATGCTGTGACAGATGAACCCGTAGCACATCATGAGAATGACCACAGGCACGAGGAAGATGCCCACCGTTATCCAGGTGATGTACGCCTTGGCGCCCCAGGGCTCGACAAAGTGCGCCCAGCAGTCGTAAACGTCCGAGCCGTTCTTAATCTCGCTCAGGGAGAAGATGAAGTACTGCGGGGTGCTGAGCACCAGGCTGCACATCCACGTGGAAATGATCATGATGTGTGAGCGCTGGGTGGGCTGCTGGAGGGTTTTCAAAGGGTGGCAGATGGCGATGTAACGGTCCAGGGTCATCATCACCATCATGTAGGTGGATGCAAACATACCCATCACCTGGAGGTGCTTCACTATCCTGCAGAGAAAGTCTGGACCGTAGAAACGGTAGGTGATTTCCCAGCAGAGCTGCGGCAGCACCTGAAAGAAGGCGACCACTAGGTCAGCCAGGCTCAGGTGTTTGATGAATAGGTGCATCCGCGACATCTTCTTCTTTGTGTTGTACATCGCCAACAAGACGCTCACGTTCCCAATCACAGCAACCACGAAGGTGATGCTCAGGACCATGATCTCAATTTGGGCCACCTCCTCGTTTCTCGCGAACGGATCGGATCCATTCGGGGGAACGGTGCTGTTTCCAAGTGTTCCCTTCATTAGGTCATTAGTGAGACTGAAAATTAGAGATTGATTGTCTCCGCTCAGGAGCAGCACATGGTCAGGAGTGTGCATGGCACTGCCCCTCTGTGCGCCCTAGCAGATACATTACATTACAGAGAGGCTGTGAAGTGCCTCTCCATTCCGTATATGGAGCTACTTGATGCCTACCCGTTGCTCTCTGACTTGAAACTCCTGTCGGGGCTTTTTAAACTCGAATCGAATTTCAGACCGTGTGTGCGTAAAGCGGATGCACTGCAAAAAACAAGACACACAACTGTTTTTCAGTATGGTCATACGTTTGAAGACACATTTTTCCTCTAAAACCATAATTATGAGATAAACAATGAACACTTTAAATTAAACTATATCCAGTGAAAATTAATGTGATAAGAAGTATTTTCTTGAAACTGTGTGTTGGATCAAGATGCGTAAAAACAATTAAAAAGGCCTTGAAGTGTTGCTTTTCTTCTTTCTGGATTTGTTTTAGGATGTTCTCTTTTTAAAAAATATTTACCTAGTTTAAAGTTCAAATAACATTCAGTGACTTGTGCGATATGGTGCTTGAGTATTTTTTGCAGTGCAGCAAACCCTTCGTTAAGCTTTACAACCTCCACATCACCACAGGCTACCCACTGCCGCCACATGAAAGCAGTTTTGTGGGCATTAAAAAGTCACACAAGACAGAGCTGCAGCGGTGAGTTGAGCAATGCAAAATTAAAGTGAGCAGTTTATAAATATTTGAATTTCTGTGTAAAGAAACAGTCATATGAATATGATTATACAAATTACATATTCCTGTCTAATAAACTTAAGTGGAAACAATCCTCTTAATAAGGTTTGTACAAAGTAAACTGAACATATTTGGCATTTTCTAATGTGATTTTATACTTTACTTTAGTAGGAATGCATTGACCATCAGACTGGAATGTTGTTTGCGTTTACCTCCGCACAGAAAAGCTGCTGAAATGATGAACTGTTTCAAACTGTTTACCTGAAGTGGGTTTCTCAAAGTAGCACCAGGATTTTCTTTCTTCAGTTCTGGTGTTTTATATTTAGTCAAATTTCAAACTGAACTGACAATTCAGGCTGCATGAGTTACTTTTAATCATAAATAATTGGTCAAATGAGGTGATTTTTTTTTGTGTGTTTAGAAGTCTATGCAATGAGTGTGTCATTATGTGATTCTGCCTTAACTTAGCTTATCTTCAGTTTTATTCATATTGTCTGTAACCATTTTTAATTTTAGCAATAAATATAATAGAATTTCCTTTTAGAAAACAAAGCCTTAGAGAGGAATTGTGTCCTTTCAAAAGGGGTCCTGACAAGGCTTTTTGTCTTTATTGTGGTTAGATCTCTGCAACCAAACCGCTACACTGGAGGTGAACAGAATTTGGTTTGTGGCACTCACAACATCTGTAACAATGTCTTGATTATTGTCTATAATCCACAGATCTCACAATGGAACTGCTTTCAAACAAAGACAATTGTCCCTGTGAATTTTTTTCTTTTCCACCACAACAGAGACACTGCTTCAGTAGATTTTTGAAAACATTTCAGTGTTGTAAGCAACACAACAAAAATTTTCAGTTTTCATAAATGCATTGATGTGTAAGCATACATCTCAGAGGTGCACACTTTCAACACTAGCTTTTCTTGCTGTAGTTTTGATGATGATTAATGATGACTGAACATAAAAATACTGTTTGAATAACAATCTGTGCCTGAAACATTCCTTAAAGTGACTTTAACATATTCTTTCTCATTGAAAAATCCAGAATATATAATTTTATAATGGTTTCTTATTTCTAAAGTTCACTAAAGGTCACATCTTAGTGCATTCAAAGTTTCAAGTTTTCACAATACACGTTTAAAAGTTATATTGAACTTTATAATAAAACTGTGATTGGCTCACCAACTAGCTAAGATGTACAAAAAATTATGCCCAAGTATACATCTAAAACTCAGATTAAATGTGAGTACAGATCAAGTTTGATGAGAAAATGAGGACGGAGACAGCTGCATTCTGCAGAATGAGGGTCAAACATCCAACTTAGCAAATCACTGAGTGGAGCAGGACTTTAGCGTTTTTACTTAAAATCACTAACATATTCTTTTGTACTGCTTGCAACTTTTTCAGTGTTATCTCTGTTTCTCATGTATCCTCCCAGGTCTGAGCATCCCTCCAGTGTCACTGTCTTTGCTTGTGCACCTTTAGTGATGCCACCTGAGTGACCCATATAATAAATTAGAGTCCATTGTGAAAGCACACGGCTGCCACATGGCTGTGGGTGTCTGGCAGCTATTCCGCTCATCTGATCCGTGCTCTGATAGCGACGATAGTTATCTTTATTGTGTCCGCGTTGCATCCACCCTCCAGATCTGCTCTCTTTCATTTCCGATTGCCCTCACAGTGAGTGGTGCAAACTGGAACCTCCTTCCAAAAATGTCTTGCTGGCTGGTTGAACTGGTTTAGAGCAATAATGAAGTTTCCTCAATTATCCCTGTGTGTTCATCTCTGTTAATCTTCCCATCAGAGTCAAAGTAAAGGATGCCGTGGGCTTCCGTTGATCAGCAAACCAGCCTCCTCCCATGTGAGCCCTGTTATATGTCTGATTTCTTTCCGTTAGTCCACTCCAGTACAATCCTGTCTTATCCTGGGGGGGGGGGGGGGGGGGGGGGGGGGGGGGGGGGGACCAAAGGGCAGCGTGGCGGATGTCTCCCTTCATGCTGGGCTGAACCACGTTTAACCTCATCTCCTGTTTTTGACTACGTCCACCGGAGATGTCCTGTGCTGTTATTACAGCTCTAGGCTTGATTTGTTTCATTGTCTACAAGAACATGAAGACTCGACTGTTCGCCATCCTCAACTGCGGGGAGTGTGTCTGGGCTCGGGAATCACGGGAATGCATGTTGTGTCTCCAGTCGCTGGAGCAGTCAGTCTGAATCATTTCTGTGATGTTTCTCTTTCCCTAACGGGCTTAAGGTTCTATAGGAGCCACTCAGACTCTCTGGGAGCGCTTTTCATCCAGGGATAAATAAATTTTGTTAAGGAATTTTCTTCTTTTATAAAGTAGTATGTCAGTCTTGTGTGACTTAAATATATTTTTTAAGAAAACCATGTCAAAATTAAAACTATCACCATAACGCATTTCAATTGAAATATGTAGCATTGGCACATTGGAGTGGAATTCATAACATTTAGTCATTTTTCAATTGTACCTCTTCATTGTTGTCTCAATATATTGTGTAAGCACAATGGCAGTTTTTTCTTTTTTTTGGAGGGGGACAGGGGGTGGGGGAGGAGTTTATTACCACATCTTTGATTCTCTTTGCTGAAAGAACATGTTGAGAACAATCACCGTGGGCTATAACAGAATGGAAAGCTTTGTAAAGTTGAAGCTCATATCTAATCTTGGACTTTATATAATGTTTCAGTTGTAGGCATATGTCATGCATGAGAAGAATGTCCACTCTAACAAACTGCCTAGCAGCATATGCAATATGTCCTGCCTGGTTTATATCTTTGACACCTCATGCATTGTTATATCTCCTGTGTTTGTCATGCTCCCTCTTTGACATGTACTGTAACTCTAACATCACCTGAAAAACTGTTTGTTTAAAAAAAGTAAAAAATAAAAGAGACTTCAAAGGTCAGTGTCATGCCTGCACCTTCTGATTTAGAGTCATCTTTGCTTTTCTTTATAGAACTCATAAAGACACAAATCTGCTTGTCTCCCAGACGACTGAAGTCCAACGAAGATCACGTCAAACAAAACATTTAATTATCTGCTTACTTGATGGTTAAACTCATGACAATGAACAGCATTTCTGCAGAGGCCACCTATAATAAGTTCATTATGTAAGTTTATTTGTACTTTTACATGTTCTCCTTGGGCCCTGGGCCCTTATGATAAATCAGTACTTCAGTAAACAGGAAATTCGGCTTTATGATCACGAAAATTTCTGGCAAGCACACAGCAGTTATGCAACTGGGACCTACATAGAAGATATAATGAAAACTTTCGTGCGGATGCTTTTGTTTGAAGTCGCTTGTGTGTGAGATAACAAGTTATTTCAATTCAATCCAGGTTGTTGAGCTCAGGGATTTTGTCACCACCTTTTCAGCCGTTAAGTTGGAGCGATGATAAATGAATACATATGTCTTCTTTTTACACTTGTGAACTTTCACTGAGTAAAATAATGAAAGACTTCAAAAGGACAGTGAAGCATTTAAAAAGGCTATGGAGTCAAGCTACGCAGTGGAGAAGGCCAAATAAGCTGGATCTGCTATATAAAAGGAATTTTAATCACCACATAAAGCTACGGGAGGAAATTTAACTCGTCTGAAAGAGAAAGAAACTATATCCAAAGTACATTTAGTAAAGAAATATGTTTTAATGTGCAAGTTCTCCAAAGCCATACCAGTCTTCTGGAAATGACTTTTCTTTGGCACATTTTTTACCACGATGATGGATTTCATCTTCATAAGTTTTCTTAATGATTGTACATAAAAAGTTGCAACACATTGATATCAGCAAAATGTTCTCTGACACTGTAATTCATGTTCTTTCAACTATCCTCACTCTTGCAAAACAATATCCAATCAATATCCGTGTTGAGGGAGTATTTAGGAAAAGACAGGACTTCCATTGAGTAACTGTGGCTAAGGTCAATGTAGAAAAAAATTTAAATCATGTTACAAGTACAAAATCTGGACCCTACACTGCCCTCATTAGATGACTTTCCACACTAACATACATATACTTGATCTTCAGTTGTGTTGCGTTCTTCCTAAAACAATTGTGTAAAAGTCATTCTACGATAATTGTGCTTACAATGATGAAAAGCAAAATCCTTTTCCTCCGTCGTGATAACAAGATAAGAGCAGCTCTCATTTTACTTCGCCGTGCTCTCAACATCAAACCTACTTAGATATTATTCTCAACTAACAACATAAGAGAAGTGATACCTGTGTAATGAAAACATTTTCAACAGGTCTTATTACATTATTGTGAATGGTAATGTTTTTACTTTGATATGAAATCACTTCATGTTACACAGAATGTCTGTTTCTAATATCCCACAGTTGCCACAGGTTATTATTTTGATCAAACAAAAATAGCCAGGCTGTACTTCCTGGTTTCTTCATCCTCATTGAGACGTTCAAGACCATTTCCTCTGCTGAATGTGGACCTCAGATCCACTTGTCCTGTTTAATGACCTGCTGTTCTGTTCTTGCACGGGGGTCTGATCCCATCTAATGCAAGATCACAGGGCCATTAGTTCTTGTCATGTTATTGCACTTTTGTACAATCCATTCCTTTATCAAGCAAGGTATATAATTAAAGTATTTTGTAATGTAGATGATATTCATTCATAGTATTTTGTATATTTCCCTTGTATGTCTTTTTCCAAAAATGACAGCCAGCCTTAAACAGTAAAACTATTAAGTATTCACTCAGATTAACGATAGCAAGGAGCATAATTTATGAGTACAGCGTCATGCCACAATATTGTTTTGTGTTCCACATAACACAGTGCACTTAAAACTCCATTAATATTTTTTTTTTAGACAAACCAGCACAGTCTGTCAAGCTGTTAGTTGGCCACTGCAGCCCAACTCACTGCTGAACAGATTGCCATGACAATATTTTGACACACATTAGTGGTTTTCAGATGATTAATCCAACCTATTCTGGTGGATTTGTAAATATTGAGAAAAAGACAGGTATAAAACCAATAAAAAAGACTGTATGAGGCAACATTTTCTTTTTTCTTTTTTTTTTTTTAAAAAAAGCTTCAGGGCACAGGAGGTCACAGAGTGGTTTGATGTATGACCAAAAAAAAAAAAAGATTTGGACATCACAAAATATCGATGCAGTTGAACACCTCAGATTCATCTAAGTGTCATTCAAAGCAAATGCTAAACACTACCGGCTACCAAGGAAATCCATGACATGCACAGATCAGGAGGAAGCTATAACTTCATCAACGTTAGCACCTGAGTTACACATGTTTTGTGACCACAGGTTCGGGCAAATCTGTGATTTCTCCGTTGACATGAGCAGAAGGCACATGTCAAATTTTGTGTAAAACTCAGGAAATCAGCAACAGAGACCTTTGAAATGCTTCAGAAAATCAACAATGAGCCCGGAGAAGAGTACTGAGTGACAGCCACATTTCCGAGATCACAAAAGGCAGATCAAGTCAGCAGCACAGGGAGTGGCTTTTCTTTGAAACTTTCTTTTAAAACTGCCCCGTGAATTCGGCTCCCAGGGCCAGACTGTCAATGCCAATTTTAATTGTGATGTTAAGAGGCGTTTGACGGAAATTTACTACGAATGACCTGAACAGTGGTGCAATGGCACTTTAGTTTTCCAACATGTCAATGCGCCTGCTCACCACTCATTTAAAACACACAAGTATCTTGCTCTCAACAACACAGTCGTCGATCTCCACCATCCCTGCTTGCTAGATTTGGCTCCCTGTGCCTTTTTTCTGATTGACTGGCATGTACTAGCAGTCACTAAAACATGCACTGAGGAGCTAATATTGATCAAGTAAAGAAACTTGGAATACTAACTTTTCCAAGCTCCATGCCTGGCAAAGTACTGTGCACCATTTGCATGCAACAGGAGCAGTCTCAGAACTATTTGAACCACCCTTATAAGAGAAAGGTAGTAAATTGGCAACAGCAACTAGAAAATGATTAGCTGATATGACTGCCTGTACCCTAGTGAAGACACCTAATGCATTTATGGACTCCCAAGATAGACAAAGAAGAGGCCCCAGTTAGATTCATTATCAATGGCATCAAAATGGTTCCCTACAACATTTCCAAACTCTGAACCACCGTTTTAACTCCTCTGGACAGTAACAATTCACGCAACGTTTAACAACTCCCAGGAGTTTGCCAACAAAGCAAAAATAAAACTGGACTCCTGAAAACATGGTACCCTACGATGTCACCTCACTCTTCACATGCATTGATACCACAAAAGCTGTAAAGACGGTAAGAAAATGACTGTTAAAGGATAGCACTCTGTCTCACAGAACTAAACTCACCCCAGAACACATGCGCCCTGCTTGACCTTTGCATGACCTCTGCCTATTCGCAATACAATTATGTTTTCTACAGACAGAAGCACAGCTGTACTATGGGCTCACAGGTGTCCCTGATACTGCCCAATCTCTATGTATAACAAGTAGAGAGATGAACCCTGCTCTCTTTTACATGAACATCTTCCACCCACAGGTTTAGACGCGTGGATGACACCAGGGTCAAAATCAAAGCAGAGGAAGAAGAAGCCTTCACAACATACATCAATTCAAACCAATACACACAGATCAATATTTCCTCCTGGATTCCCACCATCCACTGGAGCCGAGGCTGGAGGTTATCAGAAACCAACACCATCGAGCAGAACGTGTCCACAGGGACAGAAGGGAAAGGAGGAGGAAAAACTCACCAGAGAATCACTTAAAACGTGTGTCCAAATTGGGCCGTCACCAAAACCAAGAAAAGGACAGTAAACAACATTGTTATTCCTAAAATTATGGGAGTATCCGTAAAAACCCTGGAGGATTTAAAAAAAAAAAAAAACACTACATTCCCATACACTTGAAGCCCAGCAGTCCTCTGAGGGAGAAGTCAACTCCTCAGGTTTGGAAGAGGAGTGAAAGAAGCATCAAACTGGAGGTCCTAATTCCCCTGCTGGTGTCTTAACCTTTATGATACTTGACCACAGAGGTTATTGGGCAAATGATCTATAGCTCATCAATATCCAATACATGTATCAGGAAACAGGGTTCATTCGCAGTTTTTCTAATGGGTGCACTATTTACTGGTAATGCTAAGGAAGGTTGATGGGGACGTGGTTTTAAGGCTGAAGTAAAAGCTCTACACTGTCAACAACATTAAGCACTTCTCTCATCCAACACAACCCTGTGAGACCGACATTAACACTGACTGGATGTCCTGTAGGGAATCAGGGATTTAGAATTTAAATCACAAGTTACCAACCTATGTTCACATTCCACGCATAGTATATCATACAACCATCTCCATAAAAGCTTTATCTTACTGTATTTCACAATACAATATATTGTGCTTGACCCACTGTGAGAGTTAATACAGTATAAGAGGGTAACAATTTATTGTACGTAGCTGTGCTGTCAAGTTATTTGCTCTAATCTTTACAGACATCTGCTCGGAATGATCACGTTGTTCTCAGCGTGAATAAAACTCAAAAAGCCGAGGTTATCGAGTTGAAAGCTTTTCATTATATGAAGAAACCGTAAAGCATCCAAAGAGGATGGAACTGAACCTTGATCTTTAGAGATGAATGTAAGAACAGCGGATCCTTCACAGGCTGTTCCTACTTGTATAAGTTGACGGCCATGGTTATGATGAGTGTTAGAAAAATCCTGCATTGAGTAGTCAACTGTGAGACATCTGAAAATGAATATGTATGCTCGCATGACTGGTGAGAAAGTCGGTTCCAAAATAAACAACAAAACTCAGCTAAGTTGTTTATGTGAAGATAGATTAGCCGAGTGGAAATTCTAAAGGCGTGTGCGTGTTTTTTTGGTGAATGTGTAACATGCCTGCATCTGGTTCCTGTGTGCAAATTTATGTCCTGCAATCAGAGCTTATGGGAAAGTTGGAGGCATTGACACAAATTATCATCCATCACAAGAATAGACAGCAATGTTCTCCCTGCTGTTTCTTTGAATCCATACACTGTGACCCAATAACAGAAACCCTTTGGGGAACAATCAAGGCCTAACTCCTTTAATTTGGCAAGGATGCTACTAGACTGTGAAGCAGAGCTATAAAAAAAAAAAAACTAAGTATATTTTTACAAACTGTTTAGTTTGATTGCGCTGGTCAACCAAAAAATTTACTTATTTTTGTCTCAAACTAATAGACAGACTTTTAAGTACTTTTTAGGTTGAATTTTAATCAGTTTTTCGAACCCTTCTATCAGGCATGGTAGAAGAGTGTATGTTAGTTTTTCATAAACAAGGCTGCTGTTACTCTTAACATATGTACAAATCTATAAAATAAAATGTACAAATGTAGGTATTTTTTGCCTATTTAGCCTCAGTTTTTAATGTTCAACAATGCACACAGGGACTCCACTTTCCTGACTGATGTCCGTGTGAGTTTACGTTTCAAATATATCATTATTCAGCGTGCAAAAATACATATGGAACAGGTCATTTTTGCATGGTACACAACCTTGGTTAACCAGTATTTTTAAATTATTCCTGTCATTCTTATCTCTTTCCCTCTCTATCCTCTTATTTGTTTGCTTTTCTGACATTCAGTGAAATGTTTGTGGGATAGCTGGGGTCTATGACTAAGTGTACATTTTTGGCTAATCTTGTGAAAAAGGGAATGGATTAATTTATAAATAAAGATACATTTTAAAAAAGAAAATCAGCCTCTTTTTAAGACAATGTGGGTGTATGCTTTATATTAAGGAATATATATTTTTTTGGATGGAGCATCACTAAACATCCCTGGCTTTGATTACATTCTCACACTCGCTATCTATAGTATACAGATGAGCCCATGCATCCCACAGAACTATGGTACATGCACACACCCACAGGCTGTTTTTGTATATGGTACATGGTGCTGCTAATGTAGACATCAGTGATGGTTTCAATGCACTTCTAATTTACTGTAACTGCTGGATGAGGTAACATTTTATACAAAATCAGAAAATTGAAATTAAATAAGAATACCAGATGATCCTATTATCTTATCTCTTGTTTCGCCAGTCTCAAAAGAAAAAACAGATATCATCATTAAGTGCTTTCTTACTTTAGTACACAGGGAGTTCCATTCCTCTCTGGAGACATTAATAGGTTTCTGCCCGTCTTGCAATAGCTCAGAGAAGAACAATAAAAAAAATATGGGCATGGCCAGGACCAAACAAAATAGTGACCCTAAAAAGCACAGATTAACAAGTCAATGTTTATTATATTGTAAATTTTAAGGTTACCAAGCAATTGTAATTTTAATACGTTATATTATCTAAAAACTGAAGTATGAAGGTAGAGTTGTAGTTTTGTGTCTTTTGTTTAAATCAACTAATGTAAACTCTTGTCTCCTCCATCAACGTTGGCCCAGCCTGTTACGTCCAATTGAAGTATTTGTCTTGCAACCAAAAAGACCTGGATTCACAATCCAAACTTTTTGTGACACAATAAAGAGGCTGGTTTCAAAAGCAAAACTCTGAAGTCTCTGACCAAAACCAATAAAACAGAATTTGTGTGCAATGCAAATAGTTGTATTCTCATTTTTTAAAATATTTTTACTTATAAATTAGATTTCTATTGCTGTGTGAGAAATTAGCTTTCAAAACTGTTTTAATGCATGCATAACAACACACAAAACATTGGAGAGCAAAGCCAATATGAAATAGAACTACCTTCATAATTCAACAAATCACAGCACATTGTAATATGATGAAAAGCACAGCAGAATAATTCACATGAAACCTACCACCAAACAAAAAACACAAATTCTAGTATGTATGTACATTTAGTGGGTGGCTTCAGTTACATCATAGCTACTGCCACTCAAAACAGGATGTTTTGAATGCCTCAATGAAGACATCAAAATGATTTTTTTTTCTTTCAAATAATCTTCTTTGCTGTTTATTTGGACATTAAACAGAATCAAAATCTGCTTATGACAAATCTGTCCTATAGCTGTGATGCCCTGTTGAGAGAGAGCTGAAGGGCAAACAGAAATAGATTCATATGAGTTTGGGGCCACCTTGCTGATAATGGCACACAGAGTACTCCAGCTTGGCCTCTCTGTGATGTCTACTGCATGTCATCCATGCAAGTTGACGTAAATACCAACTGGGTGTATATTCCTTCAGTACACACGAGTGTTTATACAGAATGAGGTTTAGCTCATATGGTACAAATCCAAGCCTTGATACATTGAAGGATGTTGTCAAAAGATGAAAGATGGAGTCCATTAATTTAATATACTTTCAGGAATGTTTATTGGAGTGTTGAATCTGGTATTGGTATTGGCCCTATAAAAAAAAAAGGCCCCATGTTGTTGCAAAAAATAAATAAAAAAAGAATTTTCATTTTTTTTGGATGACTTAGTAAAGCTTTCATGCTTGTCAACTACAGTGTGTTTAAGGTCTGGAAAATATCCTATTTAAAGTTAATAAAAGGTGAACATTGTTTAAGGGTCTGTGTCAGGACTCATGCAATGAAAGTAAGATGGACAGCACACTCATTCACCACACCCTCACTTTCCTCCTTGAAACACAAAGGACAAACTACCTGTCCGATTCACAGTGAACGTTGGCACCAACAGATGTTGTGTGTGTGTGTGTGTGTGTGTGTGTGTGTGTGTGTGGGGAGTGGGGGGGGAGTGGGGGGGGTACTGGCAACTCAGGGCCCGCAATGATGCCCTTTTAAAGCCTGAAATTTCAAATGAAATGTGGTGAGATTTTAAACTGTGCAGATTCAAGCACACGATTTATTGTTGTTCCTAGATTAGTTTAAACTGTCTTCTTTTGACAACCATCAGTCTTAATTCAATATCTTAGGGCAATCTTTACATTTCATTTATTCGGTGGACACCTTTGTCTAAAGCAATATACAATAAGTGCATTCAAACTCAAAAAGAAAAAGAGCGAGATATCATCAAACCCATTGTTGGAAATAATGATAATAAATGTAAAAATATGTATCTCCCAATCAAAAGCTACAATGGGATAACAATAAGTCCTCATGATGCAGTTCCTTTCATGATTACAAACCTCCCAAAAAACAGGAAATCAAAAACAGGAAATTGCCCAACTTCCATCTTGAAGAAGTCTCAGTATGAAGTACTATGTACTATTATTGTGATACAGTGATTGTTTTCTGAGGAAGACATAAAGGTTTGACATTTATAATGAACTATTCACTTTCTTTCTAAGAGTCAGATGAAAAGATTGACACCACTTTCACATGTCCTGTCCCTCAGAGAAAAAGCACACAAATATTTCCAAATGGGAAACGTGATCAAATGTATGACAAATGTTTACTGCATGTTACAGCATATAATAATATGGGGGAAAATACGTGGAAACGTTTTTACATGGGAATCTTCATACATTCCATCATGAAAATGTTCCCAAGGACAAAATACATATTTCACATGTGTTCAATCACACATGATCACATGTGAGTTTTGAGTTTTTGCACATGTGTAATTCAAATGTTTTTTTCTGTGAAGGGTAAATAAAAGCACCCAGCCTTCATGTGGTCAAATTAGCTTAGCCTGAAAACATGCTGCTGGACTACACACCTGTCAACCAAGCTGTTGAAGGGTCGCCTGAGCTCCAACCAGGAAACACTCTTTATTCCCAAACTTGGATTAAATGGGTCAACAAACCTAACAAAGGTTATAGCAAATACTTTGCTGAATGTCAGCTTTCAAAGTGGACGGTGTTGACACAGAAACTATGTTAATTTTTTTTCGAGAGTCTCTGGCTATCCCCTCAAGAAAAAAAAAAACATTTGCTCTTTATACATCTGTGAGACGGTCATATGTGAGTTGAAAAACACCCAGATGACTCTATTATGGTGGTTGGGGAAGCACATTTCAAATTTTGAAATAGAGAATTTAAATAGATAGATAGATAGATAGATAGATAGATAGATAGATAGATAGATAGATAGATAGATAGATAGATAGATAGATAGATAGATAGATAGATAGATAGATAGATAGATAGATAGATAGATAGATAGATAGATAGATAGATAGATAGATAGATGGATAGAAGGATAGACAGATTTTATTAATCCCGCAAGGGCAATTTTTTTCAGTGCTGTATCTCTGCACCATTCAGTGATTGGACTGTGTACTAGCTCAGAGATATTTCAATTATGAACTACAATTTACTCTGATTTATATACAGACATGTTCTCCAGTACGAATTACAAAGCAGAACAGGGATTTGTGGGAAATTGTAAACATGTTGGTGAGTCCAGGATGCTCCGAGTGACTGTGCCCCTGGTGATCTGCCTTCCATCAAGGAAGACCCAGAAATCTGGTTCACAGAGGAAATACTCACACTCCACATTGTCCACACACACACACACACACACACACACACACACACAAACACACACGAACACTCATGCAAGGCCGAGAGGAATTTCAGCATCTTCTTCAGGAGCAATAAGCAATTGCAAAACTATATCTACAGCTATGCTAATAGCACTTTGTGGTTGTACTTGGCCGCAACCGCTTTGAGCTAAGTCATCGTACATTTTACTATTAAAATGTTATTATCTGAAGTAAAAAGTTACATGCACCCTCGGCTGTGGCTGCTCAGGCACAAATCTGTACCACTGCATTTAGGAAAGAAACTAGAGGAGCAGGTTCAGCTCACTGACCGCTGTCGAGTCAGACTCTGATTATGACTGCAGACTGATTACTCTGGCTGTGACACATGTAATGGGCATTGCACACTGTACATGCAGCATTTGTGTGTGTGTAGTGATGATGACTGACTGCAGGCTCAAATATTAGCAGTCGTACATATCGATAGTATTATTGATAGACCAGAGCAGCAGCCGAAGTCCGAACAACAACTTCTGGATACTGTCAGAGATCGAGCATTTATGTAAAGTGTCACACCATCTCTCCTTTCCATAGTATGTGCACACCAACTGTGGATCACAAGGATCGCAACACGTCTTGCAAGGTAATGCAAAAGTTGTTTGAAGTTGGTGCAAAAGTAATCCAGAAAAAATGTCCCCCATGACCTTTCAGGGTAGATTCTTCTGATGGATTGGTAAAAAGATCAGTGCTTGAGTTTATTTTGACACTTTTACATCCTTTGCCAGATGTACGATAATGTTGCTATCTGTCCAATTTACAATCAACAAAGTCAAAATCTCATTTGATTAACACAAGCAGGATCGTAAAATATGGATCCTATAGTACATCTGTTTTTATGCAAGTCTTCTGAGGTTATATCTTTCCAGCCAATCATGCTTGATGTGACAATGAAAATGAGTCAGGATCCCAGCTGTCGTAACCTTGACTATTTGCCATTATTACTTTAAAGAAAGTTTGCACAAGAGATAGCTTTCGGCTGCATCCAAAAAAGTCAGTTTTATTAGATCTCTTGGTTACAATTCACGTTTTGGCAATTTTCCCCAAAATACTATAATTTCCTGCCTCTGGTACGATACTTTAACATTTCCCATCTGGCAAAGCTGGCCCGCAGATGAAACTGGAAAAAGCCAGAGTCAGTGCAATTGTTTCTCCATCAATGTTCTTTTTTTCTCCAACATGAAGTGGCCATTCGACCCAAGTGTTTTCTAAAATTATGTTTAGATGTTGGAGTGCGAGTGGATAGGTTTGAGACATTGAAATTTTCCAGGAAACAACAGAAAAGTCCTCCGAGCCATCTCGAGCAGGCGCGACATTACGTCAGCCCAGCAACTTTACTGTTATTGCCCTGCCTCACGCTACGAGGCTCGTCTATCACAGAGACAGATACATGGGATCACTGATCAAGTTGTTCCTTTGCCATTAAAAGCTGCTGCAGCTCTGCGTACTGCTGGATCAGTGGGCATTTCAATGACTGTCAGGGGAGTTTGAACAATTCTCTTTGACTCTGTCTCACCACATTGTTGGACACTAATCTTTTCCAAAATGATTCCTTCAGGAGGCACCCCATGAGCCGCGGCAGACAATTGGCCCCATGATGTTGTGTGCCTGTGGATTCTCCAAAAAATGATAATGAAAAGCTGATGGGATGCATGTTATGCCAAGTCGGAGGCTGTGGGACTTCGCACAGACATCTTGTTGCTGCTGTAGCGAAAAAATTTCCCCTTGTGGGATTAATAAAGTAACTATCTATCTCTCTATCTTGTGGGAGAACTCGCAAAACAACAGCAGAAAAACAGTCTCATTAAATTTTCATCACTGTATATACAAACCACTTAATAATTGCTACAGGGTCTTATCTCTCCCTCTGTGGCTGCTTTTCTTTTTCACTGCTAGACAACTGGCACATCTGTAAATAAAGCACCTTAATGCATTTCTCGAAGGGCACATTGAACAGACCCATAACCACAGAAAGAACAACTTTATATGAAATCTGAGATTCTGTGAGATTTACTCTTAAGTTGAACCACCAGAAATCTTTCAGTGGATGTTGATAAATCTGCGTGACTGGTAAAAACTGAATAGTTTACATTCTTTGCTTGGATATTTGATCTGATGAACTGTCTGTATCTGCGTACACCTTACATAACCTGAGTCTGTGAGGGTTTTCAGAGCCACTAAAAGGTGGGTTTCTTCATCTCAGTGTCTATAAAATAAATCTAAGCAGTGTGTTAAGGAATCTGCCAGAGACATGATCAGACAGTACTATAAATCCACAGAGAGGTCTAACTTGTGTCTTATTTTCCAGAGTTGAATTAAATAGATCAAATAGACTGGAAGCACCTGAACAAGAAGCCATTTTGCATTTTTAAAGCTTTATATATAAATATATATAATCTTACATAATATGATGCAGTTTGTCCGATCTTCCAAACTCCAACAAATCTACAATACTTTGCACGTCAAACATGCTGAATGTGTTTCATTGGGCCAACTGAGCTGGTTAGAATTACTGTTGTTTTCTTTTATTTGCTTGTGCAACATCAATAACCAGCATGTGCTGAAAAGTGCCCATTCTTTCATATTCAAGCCATCACAAACTGAGCATTAAAGAGTGATCTGCTGCATTAGGTTGCTGCCAAGGTGGAATACATCTGTCACGGCATGGACCAGCTCCTTAATGCAGACTGAAGGGTCTGGACTAGACTCCAGAGCTGCTGTCCTTTTCTTTCTCTTTTCATTTTTTTTTTTTTTTTTTTTTCAGGGTCTTACAGCCAATGTCACAAGGTTGTCTGCTGATAAGAGATTTATTTTTCAAAGGCAGTCAGGTTTACCCAGTCAGCTTGTATCTGGTCAAACCTTGGCTCGGTATCAGAGGTTTGATATATGGCGTTGGTTTAACCTCACACTGTTGACCCAAGTGTCACAATGTGCATTATATATGATAATAAAGATTAATGTAATGCAGAAAGGCATGTTATGGCTACATTTACACAAAGCCTACAAAGCACACAACTTGAACTGCATGAGATCTTTTTACACATGGATGCACATACACAGTCAATATATAACCCTCAGTGGCCTGTTTTCAACCAGCTTATATCATGGTTGGGGATTCAGCATGAAAAATATGCCTTCCAATTTAAAATGAAGGGTAATATATTTAACTAATTAATTATTATTATTATTATTATTATTATTCAGTGGTCTGATATGAGCATGCCAAGTTCAAATACATGCAATTTGAAACAAACAGTGCTGACATTAATCTCCCTCCGCCTATCATGCCAACGCAGGCGGCTCCACGCAACAGAGCTTAAATGGAGTGGCTCCTATTTTGGCCGAAGCTGACGGGCAATGTTTCCTCAGGAGGCCACTTATCATGTTTGTGTTGACATTCCAGACCCAACAACGTGGCAAGGGGACCGAAATAAGCACACAGTAAAGTGGTGAGCTGCACCTGTGTTTCTAAAGGTAGATATACTGAAGAAATATTGAACTGCTTTTTAGTGAAATAACTGTTCTAGAGGGTATTTATGGGAGGTTTTCCAATCAAATCACAGTTTCTGGTGTTGTCACTGGCTTTAGGCACATAATTAGAAAATATTTTAAATGTGGCGGAAATATTGTAATCAGAGCTGCCAATCAGCGGAGCAGTTGATTTGTATTAATGATTGTTTTGTGTGATGATTTGTATAAATTGTATTTATAATTTCTGTTTAAATCAGACTTTGATGCCTGAAAGTCTTTGTTTATGCTGCTTATTTTGAAAAGATCTTTGATCTCAGGAAAGATTTCCTGTTTTAAGAGGTCTTAATTTGTCTTTGTATGTTCCACAATAAATGTAGTCCAATCAGGTGGGATAGGGTCCTGTGTTATTGCTGCAAGTCTCTGATCTGTTGGTCGCAAATCTGAATGGATCCAAGTGGGCACTCTATCAGACAGAGAGTGAGAGCTGTGAGGTGAAAAGAAAAAGCCATGTTCTGCTGCTCCTCTGAGACAAGCTAGTTTATCCTTTAGTGACTCATCATGCTTCTGCAAGTGCTGATGTTCTTTCTCTTTGAGGGTGTGTTTGTCATCAACCCTCGTCTGGCTTGGATCTCTGTTATTCTTGAAATTATTTGGACGAGGTGTGACTGTCCTCAAGTTTTTTCCGTAGTTTGAGTAGGTTTTCCACAAGTACATGTTCAATTGAGTCCAACATTTTCGACCTGTGAAGTCCTCTAGCAGAAGGTGAGATGTCTGCACTTGAAGTGGTCTAGTTGAAGTTTCAAAGCAGAGCGTCACCCCGTAAACATGGGTGTATAGGTTGTCTATGCAAGCAGCTTAACACAACACATATTTACATTTATTGCGACTTCTAGTGAGGTGACATATTATGAAGAGTGACAAAGTCTGCACAAGGAGGAAATTCCGGTGGTTGAATGAATCAAACACAGGACAGTCAGCCAGTATATAACTGTTTGTCTCATGTGAAAACAAAAGTCACCGGTGACTTAGTTTAAGTTTGTACATAATGTAACTGACACAGCAAAACCACAATCTTTTCCTAAACCTAACCAACAAACCTATGACAAATTGTACCCATTTCACAATCACATTAAATATTGTTACCTGACAACAAAAGCATGGTACCCCTGGTACTCTCCAATGGTCATATACAGTATGCTGTTTAGGAATGAGGATGTGAAGGTCCAATAGAGGGCACTGAAAATGCTCATAAATGTTGTTTAAGGAGTAGATATTGTTGTCTTTTTGGTATGAGAATGTGTTGTCCAAAAACCGTGCATCCAAAAAAAACTGCATCAGAGATTTCAGCAAGAGCAGCATGTTGACTTTGAGTTACAAAGATCACCCTCACTAGCCATTGTTATAATGATGAGAGCAAAGAGGAAGTCCACTGATGGTAGGGCTCTGGTCCTGGTATAGAGAAGACTGGGGTGGACGGATTGATCATTAAACATCACAATTTAATGCTGCTGTTTGTTTCCCATTTCCAACTCAACTTAACTATGGGTTTATTATTGTATTGGAGATCAGATTTTTCCCTTCAAAAAGTAGTTGTTTCAACCACAGTGTGAACCTAACCATAGCATTGTTGCAACATCAACTGATTTTCTTTCTAGCAGTGATTATTATGATGTCATTCTTCAGATTGATAAAGGGGAATAAACAACAACATATTTGGTGGGGATAGAGTCTAGTTGCCTGGTAAATGCCCCTGTGTTAAACTTTAAGGTTGCTGTTCCAAGCAGAGATGAACAAGTGATGTCACCTGAGTAATTTTTTCATACTGGACAAAGTTCCCACCAAAGCCACACTGAAAAATGAACAACATCCAACCTTGACATCACCCATTCTTCTGAACTGCTGTTCTGTAACTTTGATTTTGGCATTTCAGCCTTCGTCATCTTGCTTTTGCCTTGCTGAGCTAGAAGTGACCATATTTGGACGATCTGGGGAGGAGCGAGTGAACCTGACTCTATCTAAATAAGAACCTGAGGATACTAGGCCCGCCCACCGATTGCGAAAACCTGACTGCATCACATCCCGCTTTTTGAGGCCCAATATCTAATTAATGATTGAATTAATTTCAGATGAACCGCCAGAAAACTAATAAGGAGTGACTTTAGCAAATGACACCCCGATGACTGGTGCAAAAAATTTAATGACTTCGTATTTCATCAGAGAAATTGAATAAAAGTTTATGGAGGAAGAGGTTTTTTGGAGCCAACCCCTAGTGGCCCCGGTAGTATTGCACTTTATGGCACTTCTGCATTCACCTCACTTGTCAGAACCGGATGGTATGTTCACTTTTATATACAGTTTATGGTTGTACTACGTGTCTCAGAAACTGACTTTGACTTTGACTTTTAAAATGTTTCTCATGGTCTGCAAACTGAAACATCTGCTCAGCTGATGCTTGTCGGAGGATCTCATTCCAGACTTATTGCAACGTGATACAGACTTGATCAAAAGTTAAACAAGTTATCCGCATGGCTCCTTGTGCTGACTCATCTAATCTATTTTCCACTAAAAAAAAACAACACTTTCATTGCAGGTTTCTAAAGTACACACAATTTTCATGCCAATTCACAATTGCTCTACAAGTTCAAGTGCCTGGAGCTGTGGGGGTTGATTGATATCCAGCAAAAATTAACACCTTTCTGGTCCCAGTGTACACGGGATCTGGCTGTTGGTTTTATGTTACACAAGCAAAACAAAGCTCCTCTGGTCACGCTGGTATATGTGCTGTATGTGTCTGATTATTAGTTTGTAGGAATCATAATTGACTGCTAAGTTCATGCTGATGAAAATCATGAATGAAAGATTCAATTCATGTCAGAGATCATTCCTTATTTGTCCCAATGGCTCAAGGCAGAAGTATGAAATCAATTTCCTGACATTTCTATTTATTAAGTTCACACGTGATTCCTCCACATATGTCCTTTCATTTAATGTTAATACGATTGACTTTAAGGATAAAGTAAATCAACTTATTGATTTACTTTATCCTTATTCATCTTTATGTCAGTACTATGACCTGAGTCAGTCAGTGCGTCATTCAGTATATGAATAAGAAGTTGACAAATCAGAAGAGTTTGATGAGAAGTTTGATACAACTCTCCCCCGTGTTCATTAAATATTAAGTCCTTTGCTTAATTTAGCACAAAGACTGAAAAGGTGTAGTGTGACTTTGTCCAAACAGTAGCAGCCCCTCTAAAGCTACCTCATTAAGGTGTTAAGTCTTGTTTGTTTAAATGCCTGACAGATTTATCAGTTAGTCAGTTTTATCAGCAGACATTGCACACATACATCAGTATCGGTGTATATGATATTGGATATGAGTAGATATCAAAACTATTTTTACAGAACATAACTGAGAAAGTGCTTGGGGTGATTTAGAAATTGTTCAATTTGTAGTTTTCTAAAAAAATAAATGTAAATAATGTAATAATCATATAGTTATTTATTAATATTACATTGTTCCGTTTTTCAATGCACCGATGTCATTTTAGACAATAAAGTTTATCATTAAACTGTAAAATGTCCTGCTTCCATTGCATATCTTTGACACAACCATTTAATAACCACATTTCAGTCAATATTTCAATCTTGTATATTTCTTCTATTTCTTCGATATCACCCCAAAAATCCACTATCAGTCTGGCTTTATTAAAAACCAAATGGGACTTGATCATGCTCAGTTGATTTTGACTGACAACTATCCACATAAACTTGATGATTATAAATCGTTGTGGACCCTTTGGGATGTTTCTTTCTGCACTATTTAAATGAGTTGAACACCTCTCAGCAGTTTTCTGGGTCAGTGGCAGTTTAATTTAGGAACACACAACAGTTTCTTAGACACTGCAGAATAAAATCTACTTGTCCCAACTCCATGCCTGTGAATTTGTGCTTGGAATATAACAGAATAACTAAATTTTGCAAGCCACCAGTGATTCATCCTCAGCTCAGGGAAGTGGATGAAATGACTTCAAGCTGTTATCTGTGGAGGAAAGTGACAACTTTTAGATGGTAATTTTCAGCAACAGCAGGGAAATATGAAAAGGATAAAAAAAAAAAATGTAAAAAAAAAACATACTCAGATTGTGTGATACCACCTTGGTGAGAAGGAGGAAACTTGCAAACTTTTGCGAATTACCACTTCACATTAAGTGAACTAAGTAATAAACCAACAAAAGAATAACAAACCAAGTAATTTGCAATTCTTGTCAATAATTTTCATTAGTCCAAGCGAGTAATTTTCCATCTGTTTTTCTTTCATTTCCTTATACTGAGCCTCACGGCAAAGGCATGTTTTAATGAACTCAACTGAAATCAAAAGATGGCGTAGTTTAAAGTTGCTTGTACTATGTGGTTTGAAAAAAGACAACTGTATAGTTTTCAGCGCCTGAGGCTCATGGCAAATGAAATTGGATATTTACATTGCTGTGATTTGAACAAAGAAACACCTGTTGAGGATGAAGGAAAAATGACATGAATGTATCTGCACATGCACACAGACACATGAACACACTGTAATATGGAAGAAGCAAAGCATTAACAGAAGTGACAGGAGTGAGTGAGCTAAATGTGCATCAAACTCATTGTTAAGGATTAGACGGATTGTTGTCGCTATGACGGCCACTTCTGCCACACTGCACTTTAGACACAGGCTCACACAACATGGTTACATAGCAGCAAGGCTTCTTTTCTTTTTTTTAAACCTGAGACATGAATCCATCCTAATTAAGATCTAATTAAACTGCAGCGGTAAGAGCACATTTCCAAATCTCATCAAGCACAGAGAGAATGTAATGTGTACAGAGTGACCCAGGCATCAACCCACTGACGTGGGTAAACTCGGTCTGGTTAATGACAACGTCTTTTGTCAGGATTTGTTGCTACAGACCCTTCAGGCATCATTGTCATGTCTCCATTTCATATCCTGAATGCTGGAACTGAATGTCATAAAGAACAGCAAATATTGATCCTTCTTCTGTGGTTTATGTGCTTCACGGTGACACTCACTTCTCAAACGGGTCTTTGTTTCTGATAAAGCAGCATCAGTGGAAAAGGTCAACCAAATGTTGTCAAAAGAGCAACAGATGAGAGAATCTTATACCTCAGACACTCGTAAGCCCCAGACAAGATTCATGATGCCCACAGCACTGCTTGAAAAAAAGAATTTCATGGGGACTCCACACTCTACCATACCTGCTAACTTAAAGGAAACTGATCAGCAAATTTGTGCATTATGTTTTATTTAATGTAACAAAACATAAAAAAAATTATCTTTCAAATATTTGTATTCATCACAACGAAAACGTCCTAGCAGAGAGATAAACTGACAGTGTGAATGTTAAGCTTTTGTGTGAAAAACTGAATCAATAGATCATAGATTTAGAGTAATTGAATAAAGAATTATTATTGTGTTTTCTGTTCTAGACCAGGAAACAACCCTAATTGCTCTCCATGATATATTCAGCTATTCATTTCGTATTTCTCCCACTTAAATAGTGTAAGAAAACAAATGCTATGCCTGTAACGTTCTAATTTTTAATGAAGTAATCAGTCAATCAACACAAAAATATGACAGGCAACCCTACTTGTAAAAATATGATTATTTTAAATGTTAGGAACAAATTGACCTTTCTTCTTGTCTGGGTTGTGTCTTTGATGAAACTACGTGATGGGATGTTTTTTTGGCAGCAGGATGTTTAAGCTGTCGAAGGTCTAATTCAGTCAAATGTGGATTTTAGCAGGATTATCTAAACAGTAGCTGTCAGGTTCTCCGTCTGTCCCTGTTTGTCATTCCCTCTGTTTCCCCCGAGCGCCCTTCCCCTGAGGTTTCTTGTCTTCTTCCCTGTTTGCGGTTCTGCCGAACCCACGCTTCCCGGTGTTGAGCGTGGGGACGCGCCCACAAGCCAGCTTGGACTCATGTGTCTCGGCCCCGGTGAGAATTACAGGGACTCCCTCACATGCCTGTACGGGTCCCGCTGACTCTCTCCCTTCCCGGACTTGTCTCAGAATTGCCCTATTATATCCTGGACTGTTCATCTGTTCTGTGTTTTGGCAATAAACATATCGTTTATCCAAGTCATCTGCTCTGTGTGCTGCGTTTGGGTCCGTTCAACCACCAGCACTTAACAGTAGCACTACAGTATATACTGTATGCACTCACACAAGAGACATTGTAACATGAGAATGTGTAGATGAAATGAGAAACAGTACGCCCATGCAGGCAGACACCGTGAACTGTCAGTTCAGACTCAGGACATGAAGTAAAAACCTGAACGAAATGAAAAGGCAAAATACTTGCCTGTAAATATTTCCCATCACAACTATTCATACCAGCAGTGATGCGAATTTGGAACAGTTGTTCAGTTGTGGTTTCGATATCTTGTCCTGCTCCTCCTCACTCAAGAAAAAAAAGCCAAATCTGCTGTGACACTGCTGCCTGCTTAATACCCATCTTTTACATCCAAAAGTCCACTTCACTTGTAGCACAAATAGCTCAGAAAAAATGGGCCTCCTTCCAGAAAAGGAAAGTGACCCTTTTGTTGTGTACTCATGTTAAAAACAAGGGTTCAACGAAAATATATTGAAATGCAAATAAAAACATAAAAAAAAAAAAAAACACCTCCAGTATGTAAAGATCTTTTCTATGTCAGTTCTATCTCAATATACTGTAATAAGGACTTACTCATGAATAATGGTGCCTATTTGGTTTCATTGATGAAAGCTAATTATGCAAACAGACTCTCTGCATGAAGGTAATTTGTCATGTTCTGCGTACAGGATCAAATATTTATACAAAGAAAAATACTTCTTTGTTCTTTCATCTGTCTCACTTGCCTTTTTTTTCTACAGTAAATCCATGTTTTTCTGGTAGGTGACGGTGAAACTTATCATGAAATATATGTAAACCCCGTTTCCGAAATTGCACCACATTACTTTCACGACTGTTCATAAGTGATTGACTCAGGCTAAATATGCAAATCAGTCACTCTGTCGTTATTATTACAGCCTGGAATGTTAAGAGCAAGACTAAGAGATTAGAAACGAACTAAAAAGCCTTTCCTACATGATAAGTGCAGCTTTTTATCATTATCGGGTTTAGCAATGTTACGCAAGAAGATTCAAGAAAACTAAAATTCAATTCATGGCAAATTACATTCCATTAAATCAGAATTAATTGCTTGGGAATGTTAATAAAATGCTTGTAGCATTATACAAGAAAATCCCCAAAATTGTTCAATCATCAGTCGTCTGATCCAGAAAGCATGCAGCCACAGTTTTTTAGTGAAGGACACAGAAGATCCTCCTCACACAGTGTGTTGGGATTTCTCCAAAATGCACTTGCCTGCTACCTGGAAGTGCGTGAACGCACATTTAAATTCTCCAGATTAAAAGTGTGGGTGTCAGACCCAGTGACGCGCAGCTACATCTGCCTTCCTGACATCCCCAGCCACTTAACTCACCACACCCACCAGAACACAGGTGTGCAGACAATAACTGGACAAATCTCTGCCACTCTGCCACCTCGACACTCATAAAGTTGAACTCAGTTTGATTTCTGGCTACATGGACGCTGTTAAATTCATCACTGCTGGACTGGACTTTCCCATGTGATCATGTTTAAGGCAGATGAGTGGCAACACATTAAAACCTCCACTTTTATTTCAGTGTGTAAATCTTTGAAATATCATCATCACTTATTTTGGTTTACGAACTAAAACGCAACTCTAGCTAAGTACACAGATGCAAATATAGATATATATTCAATGTAAATGGAAAATTGAATGTAAAAAGAGTGGCAGGAATATTCCACTCTTCCCTCGGAGCCACAGCCATAACATGGAATTAGTGTTTGTCACAACCAAGATAAAGAGTTTTTTTTGTGTTACTCAACCAGTACATGATATTTGTAGTAGGTACTAGTTTTCATAAAATAAAAAAAAATAAAAAAGTGAAATAAAACTCTCAGAATGGTGACAAGTGTCAGTTGCCAGAAAGTTATGCCATTTATAAATAGCAATTTAAAAGTTCACTGATTACATAGTTTGTGGGATTGGCACAACCATACTCACAAAGCTGAAGAAACATTGGCCTCTGCCTTGACAGCGGGAGAGCAAATATGACTCATGGTACCAAGTCTGAAGGATTTATTTCCTTTTATAGTCCTCTCTGAACATGGAAGTCGGTTAAAGATCAACTAATCTGTAGGCAAAAGACAGTTGGGATCCAAACAACGCCAAACCATTATGCGTCACTAGTCTATCTTTTCCCAAAGAACTTCAATGGTATTATTTCATTTCAATAGGTGAATATTTTTGCAAAGCTTTCACTCCCTCCATACACCAAAAAATATTACTGACATAAAATGAAACTACTAATCTTTGGTGACTTTCTTTGAAACCTCCCAAAGCGAAGCGTTCCCTCCAATATGTCAACTAGAAATACAGCCAGGCTCAACTATTTGCAGCAATTTTTTTTGTACGTGTCAGGATGACCCCTAAAGAATGCTGAGATAACATGTATAAAATAGCTGCAGATTTGTATCAGCCATAACATTAAAAGCAGTGACAGGTGAAGCATTAAATATAACCGCCCAGCAATAAATTAACCCCTTCATAAGGATTATAAACTGTAATTTGTGGTGCTGTTGAACTGCACTGGGTTATACTGATAGATGCTTCTCATATGTTCCCCCCATTTTAAATTTGTCTTCATTTGTCTAATGCCTAACTGTATCATTTTAATATTAAGGAAGTTATTTGGCTATGATTTCTTTTTTTTTTTTTTTAAGTCATTCGTAATTCCATCATCTACTGGAAACTCCTGCTTTCACTCACTGTGCTTGTTGCTAAATTTCTTCAGCAGAATATGTTTTTCATTGTGGTATTGTTTTTCCTGTAGCACATATAGTTTTACTTCATTTCGGTGTAAAGATTCACATTAATTTGTAAACACCTCTGATATCTCTTTTTTAATTGTTTCTGACTAATGTTATTTTCACCATTTTTTTCAAATCCTACACGGGTTTTGATTATTGCAGCCACTCCGCCCTCGAGTTTGAGCTGTAGTTCACCTGGCTGTCAGCTGTTTTCTGTAGTTTCTAAAGGTGGACTTCCTCAGTTCCACAAATGGTTGTTTCATTGCCCCAGTTAATGCCTGTAATGTTGAGACCAAGGCTATGTTTGAACCAAGTTTGTCTTCTTTTTCCTGTTACTTTCTCTCTCTTGTAGTCGTCCCCTGTGAGTTTTGTTGTTGCTTTCTCTGATCTTATTCAATCATATTGAGTAACTTATTTGCTGTATGTTTGGGACACAGAATTTCTCAATAGCCTACTGATCTTGTTACATGAACCCAAAGTCCTCCATTCTCGAGAAGTGTTAGCGAGGCCGTGGATCATTGAGTCACAGGGCTTCCTTACTGAACTTTATTGGGTCACCCTTCTTAAGAATGGAAGACCCTGTCCTCAAGAAAAGTGACCCAATAAAGATCAGAAAGCACGGTCTGTCTCTGTTAGTGACCTAGGGCCATTTTAATATCTGAGATATTGAAAAACAAGCGGGATTTCATTTTTCAAAACCACCATCCTGTCCCAGGTGACATTAAAAGTCAATTTAGAGGATAGGAAATCAAACTGTGCAATCTCTCCTCTGACTTTGGTTCAAAAATTAGGTTCTCAAACCATTAAACAAACACAAAACCAGAAAATTCCATGACCACAGGGGTGGAAAAGCATGTTTTATTTCCCCTACTGTTCAATTTTCATACAAACTGGGGACCACCTCTAATCTTTGGGTGACTGAATGAAAATGCCTCAGGGTAAAGAGGAAAGCAGCGCTAACAATGTAATGTAGCTGTAATCTAGACCAACATCTGCTGCTCGCTTGATGCACCCGAGCTGCTGGAACACTGAGTAGACAGGATGCTGAACGCTTTTACTCAACCTAACCCTCAGTAGGGAAAAATCACTTAATTTACTGTAGAAGGTGAGCACACAGGGATTTATTTTGTGGTGTTTATGCATTTTGACAGCATGAGACACACATGGAGAGGCAACCGAATGTCTCATTCAGTGCGAGAGGACAGTGCCGGACATATTCCTCTACCTCGTGGCAAAAAATGCAATGAACATCAATGTTCTGAGAGGCAAAAAGAAACGAGATGGAACTGCAAAGAAGGAAATAGATTTGTGGAGCATGCACATTGTTCTTAAAAGCTTTGTGTGAAAGAATGGGAGTGAATGTGTACTGTGAGATTTGACATTATAATTTAAACCTTTTGGTACCACAACTATGAACACAACTTTGATTAAGGCTTTATATCATTTGTTAAATGTCAGGTAGACTTAAAAATAACTTGTGTGTTAAAGGGCTGGGTATCATTCAAAAATGTTCAATACCAGTTCCAAGACCTTGATAACCCTGGTTATTTTTGGTAGCTACAATTTACAGATGTCCACTAAATGCATCACAGTCAGGACACTAAACACCTCACATGCCACTGGTAGACACTAGCTAACCAGCTGTGCACAGGGAAGTCTCCGGTCCACAGTCACCGCAGCGCACACAACTTAGACAGGTGTGTGTCGCGGCCCTGCCCGCTCTTCCCAAAGCCCCTTGTGTTTCGCAGTGTTTCCCCCTCCTCGTGTCTGTCCCCCTCTGTGTTTTGTATCTGTGTCTGTCTCTTCCTCATCGGTGCACCAACGAGTCGCTGACAGCTGGGTACCCGGCCGATGACACACACCTGCCACCTCTCATCAACGCTCATCGACTCCAGCACTTATGCTGCGTTCAAATGGAAGTCACGAGCACGTGGTTACGACGTGGTAAGTCGTGTGTGCACCGTTTGCTTGGCGGTCAAGTGGTTAAGGCTTAAAAAAAAAACACAGTTGCTGGGCAACACAGAGGCTAAAAATTGATCAAGCTAACAGGGTAAGAACCAAATAGGCACTGCAGGAAATGCAAAGCAGGGAAAAAGATGAGGCCGTTGGGAAGATCAACATTTTCAGACATCGTTACATCATCTAAGTTATCAAGACAAACCTACACGACGAAAAATACAACATATCAGCTTAACATCAAGCTAAAATGAACGTCACTGGCCATTTTTGTAAACGTCAACAAACACGTCACAACTTGCGAACTCGAAGCTTATAGAAAATGTCAAGCTTCAACGTCGTGACTACCGCCAGAGGGGGGCCGTTTATGCAGACTCTTCATGGTATACGGTCAATACAAGCCCATTTGAACGCTGCATTTTACTGCAACTCAACCTCCACTCCTTGTCAGATCGTTAGTTCAGCCAGTCTGGTGAAATATGCAGGCCCACTTATTTATTTTAAGTTTATGCCTTGTGTGAACTAAAAAATGAACTTTTCCTCTTGGGACCAGGATCTCCAGCCGGTCTCATCAGCAACACAATGCAAGCCAGCCTCTCCCAGTTCAGTGTGCCTCCACTAAGCAAAGAAGGCTCCAAGCCTCCCACTTTGTTCAGCAGCCACGTAACACCCCAACCTAAACATTGCTACCAACATTGTCAAGTAACACATTAAAACGTCTTCAGCTGCGAGTTCTGCGTTTGGGTTCTCTTGAAAGAAGACTCAAACCCAAACAGTGAAATAAGGTGTTCTGAAGGAAGATTTATCAAAGATCAAACCGAGTGATTTTATAGCTGGCACACTCACGTAGAACTTGTGTACTGTATGAGAAATGCTGCAATGGCCCACTGTCGCTGATGAGATTTACATTTACATCAGCCTTAATGCATTACGGAAATACATCAGTGCAATAGAAGCCTTGGTATCAAAATTTGGTACCGAATGACAAGGCATTTTTTGATACTAGATGTCAAAGCAGTTTGGCCTGTGCCAAAAAAGTATCGAAGTTTGGTACCCAGCTCAACCTTCACTGAGCAGTGTTGTATTTGCAGTTTGAGACGCAAAGACTGTCTTCAAATTTATCTGCTGCTTTTTGGTCTCAAGTCAGTTTGGAAAGCGCAAAAATCTCAAATTTCCTTCAAGGGGTCGTGCTGACCTTAAATCAGATTTTAAGATGTTCACAGGAGACCACGATTTAGTGATCACATGCATTTTAAACAAAAGAGATGTGGAAACTTTGAACTTTTAGCACCCAACATTGAGAATAGTAAAATTTAACACACCGTAGCTGCATATTTTATGCATAGATTCTGGACTTTTCAATGGGACTAAAAGGTATATTAAACAAATCAGACACAAATCATTGTGAAACACAGAGTCGAGAGTGGATTTATTTTTTGCTTCAAAAATTATTTTTGAGCCATTATGAGCAAGGCTTTGGTCCGAAAAGTCTCTCCAGCATGACACTTGTCTTTTTGTCTTCTCCTGACATGACTTTAAGAGAGCGAGTCATTAATCACAACTCTAAATGGATTTCTGCCCACAAAACTTCATATATCTCATCAGCAGAGAAGTGATCAAGTATAAAGTTCCTCCATAAATACCGTCTCAGTTTATATTTCAAGTAACATCTTGTTGACTTCCACTGTCATATAAAGTGCTTAGGCAATATTTTCCATTTACATAAACATATAAATTTAAGGTCCCACAGTGCATAACCCATAACTCAAGCAGTGTTTTACTTTGGCTGCGACAAAGGTATCAAAACAATATATTAGTTATGACAGTTTAAGGACAAGTAGATGGGTAATGAGAGGATGGAAGACGCAGTGGAACATTACGCGTGTGCACATTTTGTGTTTGTATCTGCGTCTCTAGGTTAGTTTTAGGCATTACATTATTACAGCATCTGAAACAGGAGGATGAAAAATGCGGTTTGACCCGGCTTCTTCTGTCACCACGTCTACCTGCTGAACATGAATTTGCAGTCGTGGCTGCTGCGGTCTTTTTCTTCTGTCTTTGTTTCCAGCTCAGATTCAAATGATTGTCTTCTCGTACCTTGGCATGACAGGAGTGCCCAGGTCTGCTTGTCGTCATGATTAATACCCGACAGAAATGTCTGTCTCTATAGACATGGTTCATATGTTTTTGTGCTATATGTATTCCTGCATATCAGCAAAACTGAGCATTTAAATGTCTGCCTGTGAGTGCAAAAATGATCTGGTTACTGGCTTTTAATTCTTGTGTCTTAAGTGTTTCTCTGGATTGAAATGTCAGTCTTTTGTTTGTTCAACATTGAGGGTGAAACTCAGTGTTTCCACCACATAGACTATATTTGGGCAGGCCGCCCAGGTGTACCACCAAGAACACCACCCAAGATTATTTGTGGGCCCATTTTAGCAATTTTTATGTTTTTATCCATCCAGGAGAATTATTCATTCAGCAATTGGTTGACTGGGCAAAAATCATCTCTCACTCAACTCGTACCTGTTCGCTCTGCTATTGCAAGAAGTTGGATGTTTGGGATCCATGTTATTGGCTTTAATGGCACTTTTATTACTCTTACAGTACCATAACAATTGTCGTTGTCATCAATCCGAGTAATGTTAAGTTTACTTGTCTCTCCTCTGCTCCAGTCCGTGTGTGTGTGTGTGTGTGTGTGTGTGTGTGTGTGTGAGCGTGTGTGTGTGTGTGTGTGTGTGTGTGTGTGTGTGTGTGTGTGTGTGTGTGTGTGTGTGTGTGTGTGTAGCGAGAGCTGAGCCTCACCTTTCATGAAACACGAGTACAGCAGAGGATAGAAACTAGTGCAACCGCCAATGACAGCAAAACACAGTACAAACATTGAACTGAAATTAAATAGGTGCATATAAATTAGGTGAATAACAAATAACGTATTTTTGGCTTGACAGCAACAGTGAGGCCGGCCCTACAAAACAGAGGTCTTTCACTGAGTGAGGGAAGAATGACAGTTACACCATTGGTTGCTGAATGCCGCAACTTTGTTTTTTAAATTAAAAGCCCTCTTTTCACACATGGTCCAGCCATGTATAAGGTTTTCAGCTAGTCTTGCGTTTCTTTCAGGGGAAGGGGGGTGCTAATGTTAAGGGAAAGACTGGGTTTTAACATCTTAAATCTTATATTACAACACCTTATTTCACTCTTTTCCAACTATTTTCTTGGGTTGTTAATTTATGTTATTTTGAGGAAAGTGACATTACATTTTTGTAAAAGTTGATTAAGGAGAAAATCTGAGAGCAGCAAAGGAAAAAAGAAACCTCATAGATTAGGATCTTCTGAAGAAGCATGGACACATCTTAAGAAGAGTAGGGAAAGGCTTTAGACAGCCGGATATTTATCTTCATACAACATGTCTGGATCTCAGTGAGAAATGTGCTGTAATTTTTAACGGCCCTAAAATTTCCATGGAGGCTTTAGGAAAAAGAAACCAAAGAAAACATAAAGTGGGCCCTATATGAGCAAATCCCTGCAATCCTTCTGATACAGATAATCTGGCTGACTGTGAACCTTGTTTGTATTGATGTATTAACCACATCCATGTATGCAGATTTTAATTGTTTTCCCAATTAAACAGTGGTGACAAAAATCATTTAATGATCGGAAGAAACTTTTTTTGTGTGAATTGAATGAACTGTACCAGAGTCACATGTAGATGGAGAGGTGGATTTGCATCCAGATTCCTGTCGAGGATTAGATTTATATAACAAAAACACTTTACGGTTGGGGGGAAATCATGCTGTAATTATTTGACGCAGAGAATGTATTGTAAGTCTATTTTGTTGGAAAAAATATATAATAAAAGGAGTTGTCAGTTAAAACTTTACAGACACATTGAGTAATACACTTTTTAAAACATTAACTAACATAGTTTCCTTATTATGCGGAAATAAAATATAGTCAAATCAGCATTACAGTTGGTTTTGTAGATGAATTGAATATAAACTCAATTTCCCATGAAATGATTTGACAAACAGAGAGACCTGCAGAATTGTTTTCTTCAGCTGAGTACTTAGCTAATTCGAAGAGCTCTGGGATACTTTTTCCCAAAAATGCATTGATATGCTCCATACAAAAATCAAGTAACCCAGTGCACAAACAGTTTCAAACAAACATTAGTTTGCTCATGTTTAGTCTTCATAATCACAAAACACACAATACATGTATAATCCAACTAACTGGTATCATACTGATAAATAAAACCAAAGCCTAGTTCGATCTGATTATATAGAGGTAGCCAGATATTACACTGTGAAATCTAATAAAAAAAAAAACTTTATGCTTTGTGTTTATTCTGTTTCCATTTCGTTCATTGGTCCATATCCTGTGCAAATACATTATGGCAATCAATGTTGACACTGAGAACACAGAGAGGGGAAGGCCTTGTTTGCCTGGTTTTAAAATAGTTAATCTGAAGGTCCAACAAACCAGGACGTCAGCAGTACATGTCTCCCAAAAAAAAAATCATTCAGTCATGTCTTAAAGTAGAGATGTACAGTCGCGTGTGCTCATCACACATAAATACATGGAAGTATACAAAAAAGGAGGAGATTTGAATTCAAATGTTCTTGGCTAGTGTGCTTTTGTTTTTACATCTTGTGATTGTTTCTTGAGAAAATACATTAATGTCTGGTTTGGAGATTGAGCACCGCAGTGCTGACTGTTAACTGCCTCTGTGGTAATGAGAAACTGTGGACAAATCTACTCTCAGGCAAACCCCAACACACCCCTATGTCAAAGTATTGGACTCCAGAGGTTTCTAACATTCACTTTTTTATGAGTTTTTTTCTTTTCTTGCCTTCTGGGTCTTCTGTTTCTGTAGGCCTATAAAGCCCTTTGAAACATTATAAATAAAACTGAGCTTACTTAACTTCTGTCTGATCCCAATCAAATGCACAACAGCCAGCCAAGAGCATTTTAAAACACACCTGTCGAGCTGAAAGCCTAACAGTCAAATTCCATCTGTAGATTTTTTTTACTGACATGACTTTTCTTTTTTTTTTTTCTTCTTTTTTTTAAACCAATTATCAGCATGGACTAAGCAAAGACTTCAAGCAAATGTTGGCACTTCTGAATCAAAGCTCAAGGACTCATAAACCTGTGATCCTTTTGCATTTGCACGTTCCTTTGCAGTTATGTTGGAAATGTATGCTGTATCAACATTTATGACACAATTAAATTACTTGGTTAACTGGCAAAGCCTTTTTGCTAACACAGTAATATTCTCCAGACATGCATAACTCCATACTGTACAGCAGGACTTGGTTTTACTGTTTTATTTCTACTCTTTGTTTCTGCAGACATAAAGCTTGTTTTGAGTTTAATCTAATCCTAATATACTTAAATATTTAAAAAAAAAAAATATGTTCAACTGCAAAATTGTATTTGTATATTTGGACTTTTTTATTTTTAATTATGCATAGAGGGGGGTGGAAAGTGGGCCGACTATTTGTAAAAATAGACAGAAAAGTTGATCATATTTTTATATTTATGTGATAGATGAAACAGAGAGTGTGTTTGTATTTACATAAGAAACATACAATGTTAATGCAAATTTTAAGAAAACCTGCTTAAAATATGATTAAGAAATAATAACACATTTGTGTGGACTTAAAGTTAGAAAATACTGTCTCTGGCCACATGCGTTTGAGTTTAATCCCTCCATTATGTATTGGCATCTCAAGGGAAGTGCCTTATGTGTTTGTATCAAATTGTTAATCTATGAGTACCTGTGTTTACACAGGTGAGACCCACCAGCCCTTAAAATGTCAGATGTTAACTCAACAAGGGTGAACATAATATTACAGGCTGCAATGCTGGTGTGTTCAAATATTTTTATGAGTTGAACGATAACATCACAATGTGAAATATACGAATTTGAAAGTTGCGCAGGTCTCCAGGGACTTTAAAAGACAGATGCTGAAAGACAGAGATCTCTAAGGATTCATTGAGAAAATAGACAGGATTTGTTTAGTGAAGCCTTTAGTTACAAAAGTATGTCGATATATCTCAAAAATGTTCCTGGAACTTGTTGTTTTCTCCCAATCCAGTATATCCATTAATCCCATCTATTGCACCTGTCTACTGTTCTCCGTCCTACTGGCTCTGGCCCATCCACAAGACATAATGTCCCGCACACATCCTTTCTTCTGGGCTCTTAGCTCGTGGTCAAAAATATAAAAGGCACCATTAAATCAGTTACTTGGAAAAATGTTTCAAACCACGACTGGTGGGACAGAAGCCAAGCCTGTAATACAGTGCTCTAAGGAGCATGACCTTAAAAACACGGCTTTCCAGTGTCCATATGAACAAATGTTGCACATCAGCATGAGCGCTGTCCCTTAAATTCCTCGAAACCCTGCATCGAAATCTTATAAGAATTCACACATTCTTATTTTATCTTATTTTCCTGTCTGACTGGTTTACAGTCATTTCACATAAAGGGTCACCATGAACTCCTGTCAGCCAGCTCACACGGAAAAATATTATTGTGTGAATGCAGAATATGTACAGCATGTACATCTTTAGTTTCTGACCTCATCACGCCCCCACGAGAATACACTGAGCCTATGGATTTCCACAGATTGGAGAGGGACGATAAAGTAGTCGGACTCAGAGTTTCCACAGCAGGTGAATGCTAAAGAAGAGGTTTGGGGTTTGGAAGTGCTGCATGACAAGCAGCAGTTAGCAGAGCTGCACCAGCTCATCGAGCTGAACCAGTGAAGAAAACATATTTAGACTGAGGATAAAGCATTGATCATGAACACCTCTAGAAGTGCAGTTATAGTTTGTGGTTTGAAATATTGATTAACTACTCTTACCTTACAGTAATATTCATCACAGAAAGAAATGAATGTCTGACATCATTAGAAGACCTTTCAAATCAGCCCGATTTCATTCCTTCAGCATCACAGGCATTAGCGTCAGAGAGATATGCACAGGGTGCCCTTTGGCTTCGAAGACATTCAAGGTACCTAATTTGTTATGCACCTTGACAAGCATGCTGAAAAAAGTTACATGGTAATGTACAAAGAGGGTTAAGTCCACATATGGAGGACGTTGGTGGTAGTTTGATGGACCAAACGCGGGAGAGTGCTGTTCAAGTCTATGATAAAGTAAACGTCACCGTGGATTTCTTTTCAGTGACCCAAACCATGATAGTTTCCGAACCCTAATCAAGTAGTTTTTGTGGCTAACCCCAAAACAAACAGCGGCAGTGTCACATTTTACCCAAACCATGATCCTTCCCTCACCATTGTTTTTGGTGTCTGAATGTAAACCACCTTGCGTGTCCATACAAGACCCTGAGGGGTACCTTGTGCGTCTGTATGAGATGCAAACAGCTTTGATAAAATGTCATAATTTGACGCACTGGGAGCGAAAACGTTGACAAGATCCATATCACAATGATCACACTCATGACATTAACGGATAATCAAGAAAATATTGGAAGGTTAAATAAATTAAGTGCTGTGTTTAGATGTTGACAATATTTAATAGTATACACTATGTAGCACAAAAATTCAGGCCATTTCAGAGCCCGGGTTGCTTCTCGTCTCAGAGAAATTTGACCTTTTGTTTTATGTCAAGTCAAAAAAATATCATGCATCACTGAAAGGCTTGTATGTCTCAGTGAATATACACACAACTGTGGAAATTTACAGCTACAGTATATTTTACACACCAAGTCAATAGCTGTGGTTCAAATTCTTTCTTTAAAAGGTGTAGGGCGTCTTTGAGGTGGCCTGCCTTCTCTGTCATCGCATCTCACTCAAAACATGAAAAAAAGCAGCCTGTGGCCTTTTCAGTGAAATTGTTTTTGTTAAACAGTTTTTCTTTCATATCCAGTGAAGGTGTTCATCATTATAGCGGAACAACTCTAGTAAGATGGTTTAAATCCCCAGAGGATGGTCAACCTTTTTCAAAATCCAATACCCTTGTGAAGAATTTATGTTCCTTTTTTTATTATAATTATTTTCATTTGTCTTTTTTTCTGAATACATCTGCAAGCTAATGATAGGGTTGTACACACTGTCAGGTTTTTGATAGTTTATCATTTGTTCTCATTAATGTGGTGTTATTCCAGAGCATGCATTCATTTGTTCCCTGCTGCCTTTCTTTCATTATTAAAAAATGTGGGCCTTGTGATAAAAGCTGCGAACAACAACACAGAGGAGATGAGATGAGAACAGTCTCTCGTCTTCAGTGTTGTTGCTGTAATTGATCCAATCAGTTTTTGATTTTATTATCATTCCAATATGAGGGCTGTGGAAGACAAAGTGTTACCATCCGGTTTTAAAAGTCATGACTAAGTGGCACTTGGCCTTTGCTTCCCACTTAGCCTTCATACATTTAATGTAATGATTGCAGTGATTGTAGGTAACCAAGTACAGTTACAAGAGAGTGTGCCTAAATGCAAAATGCAGGTACTTGTATTTTACATTTTAGAGGAAAATATTGTTCGTTCTACTGCATGAGTTATTTTACTGCTTCAGTTAGTTTAAGATTACATTTTCACATCTATTTGACAGTGCACAGAATATTGAATTAATATGGAATTAAATATGACGAAAGTAAAAATGCAAATGTGATATGATCAAAGATTACATGTGTACAATATATGAGCTGCACATTTCCATTTTAGATTGTTAATTAACATTTCATATGAAAAGTTAACAAGAACATGTTTTTTTCTCATAATTCAACTGACCACATCGGCTATAACTGTAGCAGAGTTACAACTCAGTAATCAATCTAATAAACACAACACCACAACTTCCCATAGCAATCAGAAAACCTTAATTTGGATAAAAAGGTTCCTACTCTGTTTATGTTCAGTGAATCTTGCATAACCGTTTCCATTTGAAATACCTTTCATTCCACACCAAATCCATTCCACACCAAATCCCTCAAATCCTTCTTATCAAAATAACGCAGGGACTTTTACTGGTGATGCAGCCAAGATGAAATCCTTTGAAAAGGTATTAAGTAATCTGTTACTTTTATTGACATCTGAATGGCATCAAAATCAAGAGACATCTTCATGGCAGCAACAGTATTAGATTTAAATAGTAAAGTCACGTTCTCACAGTTGATGAACAAACCTTATGTGACCACCGGTACCACAGGGTGGTTTATTTCCTCCTAGTATTTAGATAGAACAACCGCGGATCCACAAGTGACCAAAAACAATGGACTGAGGCAAAGGATTCTCCCAAGATTGCAAATATTTATTTAAACAATTTTAAGAATATAACAGTAAAATAAAAAACAATTTATTAAATCAACTCTTGAAGAACCTAAGTATAAAAACACAATCCAATGTGCTTTAAAACATAAGCGGAGTGCTACTGGTGACTAGGCTGCAGCTGTAGGCAGTAAAAAAAAAAAAAAAAAAAGGGGGGTGGGAGGGGACAGCTCATGTGCTCCACACACTCACATCAAACTATACAAAATTATAATCAAAAGCATGCAAATACTGAAAGGAGGTGCAAGACAAAAATAAAAGACCATCAGCCACACAACTGAGAATGTGAGGAGCAGGTGAGAGACCCAGTCACCAGACCCACCACATCTGGGCAGCCACGCTGCTGCCAGCCCAAGCACTCCTAAAAGAAAACAGGATAATCAAACTTGACAAAAATAAAATTTTGGGCGGGAAATACCAAACACAGTTTAGTTAAAACACAGGAACACCAACAAAAGTCCTCTAACTAAATGAAACAAAACCACAACAAAACAAAACAGCAGTGGCTTTCAAGTCTAGCCCGAATGTTGTGCCTCAAGAGGCACAGGCTCACACCTGGTTCGGGCCTCCCTGAGGAGCTGGATCTGGGGTACAAACAAAACAAACGATAACCAATAACAGCATAACAGCATAACTGAAAGACTGAAACCTAAAAACACCTAGCAGATCACTATGGCTCCCCAATGCAGCACTGACACCAAACAGGACAAGCAGGCTGACAACAGCTCATTCTATGTAGCTTTTATAATCTGCCTAATGAGTGAACCAGGAAGTAAGAGGTGCCAAGGCCTGCCTGCACCTACAGTAGCTCAGGAGGGACATTTCCTGACTGGCTACACTTAAAAGTGGCGAACACCTCATAATTCTCACTGAGAAATATGTGGAAAATGTCTCATTTGCTTTTTTTAGATTAAGAACATATGCCTCAGCGTGCTTCTTTCAAACACAGAACACAGACGGAGAAATGTCTGGCGAAATAGTCATTGCATCATTTTTATTGATCAATGACAAACTACCCCATTAAACCTTCACCAGTGTATCATGGTCTACTCTTATGGGACAGTGATATGGATAAATCATCGCAGCTGCCAGTTTATATGGTCACAGCGGCTTTGTGGAAGTTCATAGACTCCTTTTTTTTTAAGTCATCAGAAAATGACCCCTGAATAGTTCAGCAAACTTCTGTTAATAATAATGATAATTCAGTTTCCATTTGACAGATTTACGACAGACTCGTGGAACATTCAGCAGGCAGAGTTGGGAGTATATCAGCTACCAAACTACTGATGGACGAGAGGATTCATCAAAACCAGATTTTCATTCATTGCCAAATTTCAGTGTGTTCATTAATCTTGACCAAAATTCGGTCGCTACTAAAGACCAAAAACAATTTTTTTTTTTATCGTCATGACAATTTAGTTGTTCAGCATAGAAAGATGTATTATTTCAAGTCTACACATCACATATCAATCAAAAATCAAAATTGTTGTTTCCTGAAATGGTGAGTGAGTTTGAATATAATTTTAAAAAAAAATGTTTTAACATCATAGCTCCATCACTAAAATTCCAAGTTACAAGATTCTGTCTGCATTATTTATTTGGTTTTACGAGGCATAAGAAGTATTTCCAAAGGAAAGTTGAGATATTTTAAGAGCTTCATGCCAGGGCCAGATTGTGATAAATAAAACTACTTCATATAAAAGTCCAATTGACATATCCTCTTCTCTATATATTATCTGATAGAAGACATTTATGTTACATTAGATCTGAAAAGCAAAATTACAGTATGCAGGTCTGTCAGCATGTGATGCTGCATTTGCACACATCTCTCTGTGCACTTGGATAGTCAGATGATGTACAGTCCAATTATATTACTTTAAGATAAAAGGCCATGGAAACATGCTTCAGATGATGAAATGGACACCAGCCTGGCATGTCATGCTTTTCACCCCTAATCCCTCCTAATCCCAGCCTCCTCAGGTCAAGCATCATTCCATATGAGCTGTCTGGAGGAGACAGCAGCTGTCTTCGCTGTAACGTGGCAGCGACCCGGCCCAGAAAGCAGTTTCGCTTTCAAGGTCCTCTCATCAGGAAGATTTCATGCCCCTCATCTTGTTATCTCTACCACACACAGTGTCAGTTTACCTGCATGTATATGATAATTAAGCAAAGGTTGTTCCACAAGAGAAAAGAGCTAGAGACATTTAATATGGTTAAAGTGGGATTTGAACTGGATTTTTCTTCTTTCTTCCTCTCCTCTGAATGACTGAGCCCCACAGGCAATGTTCATTTTATGATATGGAGACAGTGATGAGTGAAGCCTGGATCCTGTCTTAGTATTCCACAACTCAGTTTGAAACATAAAACACGGAGGCCACGCCCAATGGCCAAGGGAAATGGTCGAAGTAAGGTCAGTGAAATGGTAACAGGAGGTAAAGACATGTGAGTTTAACCTGCTGTTTTGAATGTAGAGTCCAGCCTTTACTCACACTGAGGAAGTCACCATAAGAAGATAGAATGTCTGTCATACTGGCTACTTTTAAAATTATATTTCACTTCAGATGGTAAAGTTTTACTTCTTTTTTCTCTCAGTAAGAGGTATACCGATAGCAGAAAAAGGGAGTCTTTCTCTCTCACAGCTGCAATAAACATTTCTCTCCAAGTTTCTGGTTACATTCACCAATCTTCGGCATTTTGCAATTTTTTTGCAAGCGTGATCATATATTATTGTTGTCTGCTTGCCAAGTTTTGACCGCTTTATCACACCTAATCATGATCTGCAGGGAGATAATGGAATTACCCCCCATATTTAAAAATGCTTCCCTACCAACACATTATTTCAGAAATTATATAAAATACTGCCGAACCCACACCTAAAACAATGAGTTAATAGAAAAGTTGGAAAATAAGGACATACATGTATTCAATTATCTTATATAACGTTTTGAGGTAGTTTAGAGCTAAATAGTGTACACAGATGATCTTACATGCTTTCTGCAGAGCGGAACTTTTTGTCTCCCCCTTCTGCCAGTGAGAGCAATTACAAAAACACGATGCATACCTGCATCATAGAGTTTGTGTTTCCTGTTTCATTTTAAAGTCCTCCTCTGTCTTGACAATTCAGTTCCTGCCCTTGTGTTTCCTTCACCTTGATCCTGCTCACGTGTTTCCATTTTCCCATCAGCCTGCTCTGCTTATAGATGTCCTGTTCTCCTTCCCTCTTTGTCAGTTTCTCATTTCAGTTCGCCAGTCCATTCCTGTTTTGTAACTACGTAAATTCGGAGTCCTATGCCCATCCCTTGTTGCTGTTTAGTGCTTTGGTTTATACTCTTTGTATCTCAGTTTTTTTTCATTGCCTTTTTATTTGTTTTTTGTGGGTTTTGGTCTCAGTCCCTGCTGACTCAATATATTGTGGATGTCGCACAGTGTTTGGGTTTTGTTCTTGAATATCCAGCTCCTGCATTTCATTAGCAAAGTTTGTGTTTATAGGAAAACTCATGCTCCTGTTATTGTGCACTTGGGCCCTCCCTTCCTGTGAACGCTACTGTAACAGTTTAATGGTCAAAATTGTATCCATTAGGTCCGATAAGATTCAGAAAGCCGAAGAAGAGCCTCATAACTGAATTATTTTATAACCATTTAAGTTAGCAGAGGAATAACGCGGACGTTAGGGGAAAGTCTCTGATGGGCATAAGGCAGAGGCCACTTTATGTTTATCCAGCCGTGTCTCACCAGACACCAGATGTAAAAACTTTATCCTCTGAAAATACAGAGACATTTACCTGCTGTCAGCAGCATGTTTGATCAGTGGTGAGTAAATTAATTTGGCAATGGTTTGAATGTAACAAACATGTATTTAAATGTAAAACTCACACACTATAACTTTAAGCTAACCAAGAGTATGTAAAGTATACATTTTAACGCTTTGACTTTTTACTCCAGCAAGTTGGATTTAAGAACAGTGGTTTAAGAGGGGAGAGCCTACTTTAAGTTTTAATTTAAGGGTGTTCAAACCTATATTTGAGGGAACAATGTACAATAATATTCTTATACTTAATCCTGCAGTTTCAGTACAATGTTCCTGTGGTGGCGGGGTGTGGTTAGCTCAGCTGCAGGGGGTAGAGACTGGGAGGAGTGGTTCAGGGAACGGTGCCGGGCAGGTGTAATGAGCACAGCTGAGCCGAATACGGACTGATGAGCACAGCTGAGCTGCATGTGGACTCTCATGTCCACATGTCTCATGTCCACCTCATGTCTCCCTGCTCCCCTTTATTAGGAGAGCAGGGAGAAGGAGGAAGAGGAGGAAGAGGTTGCACGAGAATATTGGTGTATGGTCCGGGCAAATAAAAAGCATTTTACACCTGAACGTACAGCTGAGCGTGTCATCTGTGTCCAGGAGAGACCCCGGTAGCACCAACCTTGCTACAGTTCCTAAACATCCAGATAGACAAAACAATGTGGGCAGTCAAAATGATCATGTGTTTAATTGTTAAAGTCCAAATTTAAGATAAATAGCTCCTAAAACAAGAAGTAAAAATGGCTGATGTACAGGTCTTGCAAATTATCACTGGGGAAGATTCTGAGCAGATTTCAGATAGTCATTGAATTTACAGAATTTACAACTAGAATGTGTCCAATTATTTCTATTCCTTTCAATTGCGGGACTAAAAAAAGGCTATGAAGGGCTGAGGTCAAGGCTAGATGCAGGGAAAGATCCAGTGACCAAGTCAATTAAAGGCAACATCATGAAGCGTTCTCGAAACTGAGTTCACCAACAGTTTCTAACCGATCCCAGCCCCTCAACATGCTGGATTGATACACTGCCTTGTCTTGGTACCAGCATCCCTCGACCGGTTACTGGCTCCTATCTTCTATTCTGACTGGGTTTTACAGAGAACTAGGATTTTTCTAAAATGTGAACAGATGTAGGTTACAAGCAGATCCTTTTGAAGACTAAATGTCAACAGCAGGTTGAGCAAGTTAATGTTTTTCAGCTCCTTCTGGGGATCCCAAGGCATCTGCAGCAGCTCTACTGCAAGCTCCCTCTGGATGTTCGAGCTCCTTGCCTCATCTCTAAGGCGGAGCCCGGCCATCCTGCGGGTGAAACTCATTTCAGCCACTTGTATCCACCATTTCATTCTTTCTGTCACCACCCAAATCTCATCACCAAAGTTGAGGATCAGAACGTAGCTCGACTCAAAAGCTTTGCCTTCCAGCTCAGCTCTCTCTTCACCAACACGGTCCAGTACAATGCCGGCTGGACTGCTGATACCGCACCGATCCACCTGTAAATCTCCCTTTACATCCTAGCCTCCCTTGAGGCCTTGTGAAGAACACCCTGAGATACTTAACGTCCTTTACCTGGGGCAGAAACTCCATCCCAACTCAAAGACGGTATTCCAACAGTAACACTGAAGCCGGTCATCCAGTAGGGCAGAAAATTGCAAATAAACTGTCAATCAATAATATTTAGATCAACATCAATGAATGGCTCATACAAAATGTCTATCTGAAGTATGCAATTTCAGCATGTGCACTCAAAAACTGACCTCATTTCCAAAATTCCATTTGAGAGTTGTTTGTAAATAGCTGGAATACATGGATCACATCAACATGCTGGGCATTTACATTTCACCAGCTGTTTGAGCAGCTGACGCAGTGGGAGGAATGTAGAAGAAAAAGCCTCTGCGAGGTCTGAAAACACCAGGCCAGTGAAATCTATTGACATACCATGGCTTTAGTGTTTAGAGGTGAAAGTATTATTGACCACTGGATTGATTTCATACATCTGCAGTCACTGAAGCCTCAACTTTGAATCTATCTGCTTAAGTTTAGCTTGTCTACAATCAATCATGCGTCTGACCTCTGTTGTCACCACTTCAGAGATGATTGCATCAGTGACACGTTTACTGTTTCCTTAATAGTGTGTTGGCTCTAACAGAAGGAAGTTCACACACTTGTTCCATTGAAGATAAGTGTATTATTTCCAGTTCAACAAGTGTGGAACAATACTCTCCCAAAACAAAACATTCGGGCAGCCTGACTCCGATCTGTTAGTTCACAGCAGTGTTTTGCTCGGAGCTGCCTCTTCTCGAATATCAGACTGGTGTGCTTTTATAAATTACTTCTTCATCCCTGAGCCATCATATGCATTAATATCCTCAAGAACTAAATGGATGCAACACAAATGTGGAATTTTTGTAATTCACCCTCCATGGAGCCTTATGGGAGGATTTTTTTTAACCAGACAATTTTCTAAGGTTCACCAGGAAGCAAAAGATGATCCAAACACATGACACTGAGGCAGGTAGTCCAAGCAACAGAGAACTGTACTTATAAATGGCTGACAAGAAATGAGACAATCCAACACAAATAATAGACGCAGGCCACGCAACAATAATAGGCAACATCCAAAAACCCAAAAGGAAATAACTGGGTAGATAAGAACAGAACTCAGGAACACTCGGGCACTTAAGAACACAATCCAAGGTAATGACCTGGCTACGTAGACCTGAACAAGCTGGAATATACACACCACTACCTGATGGAAAAAGACACAGCGGGGTATAGAAACCTGCTGGAAACTATGTAGGATTCAAAATAAAACAAGAAGTGATTGCATTGAATCTAAACATGGTGTGACCAAAATAAAAGCAAATTACTGACATAAAAGAACTTTTACTGTATATGGTATACAAATAAATCTACTAAATCTACTTCTGTATACCTCTGGTCCATAATTGTTTTTGTGGTTTCTATTGGAAAAATGGTGAAGCATAGCTATCCACTTGCTGATCATAACTTGGCTCCATTTAATTTGTTTCTTGCAGAGGTGGATTGCGCTCTGTTATGTGAAATTGTGTGTCTCCTCATGTCCAGCTTACCACTGCCAGCTCCTGTAGTTCAAATTGACTCTCTACCCATCCGTTTTTGTCCCATATCACCTGTTTTGGCCTCAGCAAATAATGAAATTTCAACATGTGACTGTATCCTGTTTACTAGTGGTTCTGCTGCCTCATGTTAGAGTTGTTTAAAAGTGGGGAAAAAAATAGATGGAATTTTTTTTATTATTTTACGTGGTGCAGCTGTTAGTACTATCACCTCCTAACAAGAAGCTACCAACTGTTTGGAGTTCGCATATTAGTGGGTGTGAATGTGAGTGTGAATTGCTCTCTGCTGATGTATTTTAGTAATAGACTGTAAATAAAAATTGACTTGGACTCTGGGTCTGAAAGCCTGTGAAGCCAATGCAGAAATGCCTTAAAGTGCAATGCCACTGATGGCCACTGGTGGCTGGCTGCAAAAAAATCTTTGGATCGAAAAGAGCGTCAACTTCTCTCATGAAAAACAAAGTCAATCCATTTTTTCAACAATTCATCATGGTGTCATTAGCTAAATTCACTCTGACAATGTGCTGGTGGTCTCTGAAAATATTTCCAAATGTTCCGTCTATTATGTCTCATCTCATTCAAAAACAGCCTTTTCCTCATTGTCCCTCTTGCAGGTACCAAACCCAGCATTAGAGGACTCAAGACTCCTTGGCGAGGCCCTCCTACAGAGCACTCTGCCAGGATCTGCACCAGCCTCGGTCACACTGTCCAAGGAGTCTGAGTCTGTGCCAAAACTTTGTCAATAAATCATTTAGTCTCATATTCATGTGGAGAAGTCTCCCCAATCCAACACTTTTGGGATGGATTGGAGTGGTAGTGCCCAACCTCATGAATGCTCTCGTAGATGAATGGAATGTAATCCCTGCAGGTTCCAAAAGCCTTTCCCAAAGAGCCAAGGCTGTTACAGCATATTAGTGCCCATTGTGTTGAAATAAGATGGCAGTATTCACCAATAGACTTAATGTTCAGTTGTCAACATTCTTTTATAAGAATAAGAATTTATTCAAGCCACAAAAACCCAATTTAAAAAAACAGATCTATTACTAAATTAAACTAATTGTAACCTACTTCAAGAGAAGCCAGATGACTGAAATAATTTCTTCGATCCACCCTGTCACTTCTGATCGTCACCCTCCACAGGCATAAAACATGTCCCGGTCACATTTCCCAACACACTGGCTTTTGCCAGATCAACTGCTTTAAAGGAGGTATAATCCCTAAGTGTTTATTTTTCCGAAGACATTCCTTCTGTACATTCGAGAGATTATAGTAGAGAGTTGAACAAGATTATAATGGCATAGAGGTCATGAAACAAAGTGAAGTTTTATCTCAAGTAAAGAGGGGGAAGAAAACTGAACAATGTAGTGATACTATGACTTTTATACGGCAGAGCACTGTTGAAATGGCTTTGGGGAAACCTCTGATGAAAATACAGTTTGACAAGGAGGCTGGACATCCTTTTGGTTCTGAGAGATGATTGTATTATGGGATCAGATGCTTATATATTTCATTAATCTGATCATCTCATTGCATGCACAACCACCCGGCATCCCCTTGTTGTAGACTAAAGACATCAAAATCTGAACATCTATGTAGTTTTCCTTGCATAGATTAAAGCAGGTTTTAGACTACAATGAGCTAACTATCCCAGTTGTGCAATGTTAACTTTCATGCACATCATACTTTACATGGATGGTAACGTTTTGAAAAAGGAAGGATTTTGTTGGTGAAAAGAATGAGTGCAGTCTCTTGGAGAGTCTTATTGATTTGTTTGGATGAGTCACTTTCCTCACACACAGGCCTGTGAGGTTCTTGATTAAAGAAAAAGAGGGGGGAAAGTTCTGTTTTCCAATTGTGTGCAGCCAGTATTAAATGTTGATGATTTACTCCTGGCTGGCAGGGTGTTAGCCACAAACACAGCCTTCCTGCTTGATTATAGGGTATTTTAAATGGTAAAATTGAATCGTAGTAAGAGATTCAGCTGGTGAAACAAGTAATCATGCTTGAACATTTGTAATTACCAAATAGTTTTTAATATGGCCGAAAGCAAACATTGCAAGTGGTTATTCTCAGTTTGTGTCCTAAAAGGTCTCATGTCTAATACTACACCAACAGCACAGAAATGTAGCTGTTTCACCTTGAAAATAATACCACGGTGAACATTAGCAAATACAGTCTTAAAGGACTTACGTTAATATTCACTTACTTTGCAAATAGCAAATAAGATTCACTGGAAAACATTCAGTTCCACAGCAGGAAATAGTGTGGCACTCAAACAGCACAAGAAAAAGTGAGTGATCAACACTGAAATCTTAGGTTTGTATGCCATCTAATCCTATCACCTACAGTAGTCAGACTTTATTCATTCTAAATTCATTCTTAAACCACAGTCATTTTCCTAACCTTAAAGCTTATTCTTTGGTTATCAAATACTGAAGACTTTGTAGTTTGGTAATTTTTGAATGACAGTAGCTGCAGTCACCTTGAGTTGCCTAAAGTTACAAAGATGCAACATAGTGCCATGGAAGAAATTGTCAGAAAAATCAGTGTTTAATTTACTGTCTATGTTTGGAACATACTAAATGGATGTAGTCGTGAAGCCAATGTGGAAGCGCCCCAACCTACAATACCAGTGAGCAGTACCAGCAATACCAGTGAGGCCCAGTAAGGCTGGCTCCAAAAAACATCAGGCTCCAATCCACTTCCATTCAAAAAGCATCAACTTGTCTCATGAAATACAAAGACAATACATTTTTTCCACAGGTCATTCTGGTATCTTTTGCTAAAGTCACTCCTTCTGATCAGTGTTGTGGTGGGCCTCATATAAATAATTCCATCATTGATTAGATATTAGGGCTCAATGAGAGTTATGTTTGGTGGCGCGCCTGGTTTCTTCACATGCCTGACTGCACTCAGGCTTCAGGTATAGGTGGGCGGGTGTAGCGTCTTTGGGTCCTCAGTCATTTCACTGCTCGCTCCTCCCCAGCTAGTCCAAATATGGTCCTGTTTCCAAAAAATAAGATGGAGATGGCAAAAATGTCAGACTGGAGGCTTCAAAACAGCAGTTCACAGTGGGCTGCAACTTCGTTTGGAACAATGGTGGTCGCCTGCCACCCACCCCCCCCCCCCACCCCCAAAAAAACAACATTATTCCTGAAGTATAAGGAGGCAGCAACAGCAGTACAAAAAACACTACTTTTATCTAACTGTCTGAACTGAAGAAGTCTTTCAGATGAGAGGTGCAACATCCTCAAGAACCTCAAGCGAGTCCAGTTGCCTTTGGATTATACTTCAAAAAACCATGGCCTGGATGACTGACAATCTTCAAAGATATACATCTAACTATTGTTTAAAACATACAAAGCATATGGATCATTTAGCACAAGCTAATTATTGCACAGCATTACAAACCCACTGGGACCTGGTTTCTTCAAAACATGGGAACAAAGTCTGGTTGTTGACACACCATGGCCACCCTCATCTTACAACAGCAATGCATCACTTACTTAAACATTCACAAACATCCTGCTATGTTCTTGTTGTGCCTTGTTTTACTATGTCTGTTAGATTATACAGAATTAAAACATATAATGAGATATTTAGGCAAAGGTTTAGCTTGAATCTAAATCAGGAGTGACCGATTTGGTCTCGAAAACATAATGCAGCGCAGTTTTGGGTTCTGACATGAAATGTAATCTGCTAAAATTATCCAGTTAACATTCAGTTCATGTTAGTCCTCCATTTATCCAGGGAATGTTGTGCAACATGTTTTGGTATAGCTGTTTGCCAATGGAACAAGTGTTTTCTTGGAGCTTATCTCAAAAGTACACTATGAATCCAAGCGTGAGAGTGTGTTTATCGTTGCTCTCCACTGTTTCCTCTGGTAAATTTGATGTGTAACTGCAGTGTAAAGTTCCATGGGATTTATATTTGGTTCCCATTTAGTTGTTGTCTTCTTCCATATGTTCAAATTTAGCCCAAATTTTAGCCGACACGCAAATTGGCCAACTGGCATCCAATGAGAAAACGGGAGGCTAAACAGCTCCTTTCCTGAGCCAGGATTCCCGCTGCGAGCGAGTCCCTGGACACTCCGCACAACAGGTGGAAACAGTTGGGCTTCATCAAATGTGTTTATGTTATGAGGATATTAAGCTTGCTTTGGTTGCCAGGGATTTACTATGTATCTGTGTTGTTTTTTTCGAGGAATCCGTCAGTGAGCCATGTGAGGGTTTGTTTTGAAAATGGTTTGGAAATGTATACATAATTAAATTCCTCCACAGAGCAGTGATATTCATGCATGAGTTTCATTATGTATCACACACACACACACACACACACACACACACACACACACACACACACACACACACACACACACACGTTTGTACAGCTATCTTTGTGAGGACATTCATTGAATAATGAATTACCTAGCCCTGTACCCTTTTGTTAACCTTCACAACTAAGTGTCCAGCCTCAACCCTAACCCTTAACTTGACCTGAAATTAATTCTAACCTTAACCTTGAGCCACGTCTTAACCCTCAAACAGACCTTTGAAGCGGTGTGATAAGAGAGGACCAGTAAAATGTCCTCACTTCAATGGTCAAAAAACAAAAACTGTTCCTCTCAGAGATGGTTGCACAAGTACACACAGACACACAAAGAGAGGAAGAAGTAAACAAGTGTTTCTAATATTCACTCTGTCCTCAGCTATAAATGGAGCTGACAGAATACTAGAAATACCTCCTAGAATAACGACAAAATACAGCCTTTAAAATAAGGATACAATTTAATCAACACCTGTGGAAACAGGCGTATTTTATAATCTGGCAACTGCGAATACATTACATCATTTACAACACAGGAGATAGTGTGTTGGTCCAAACATGCTTATATGTGCTCCCCCCCTCCCTCCCATTGTCTGTACCGTGTTTTCTCATGGCCAGTGTTGACTCATTAATAATTCCATTGAGTAATTACATGCCCTGACGGTCCCTCCCAACTCTTTCTTTCTCAGCTGATGTGACTTGGGGTATTGCTGTGCTTTCCTGACTGCAAGCCAAGCTTCCAAGCCGAGCAGATGATGAGAAACAGGCAAATCCTTTCCAGATGTTCCGACCAATAGCCCTCATTTATCGCACGAGGAGTCTGAAAAAACAGGGGGTGATTTCCCTTCCTTCTACAGCAACAGGACTTGTCCCAGTGTCCCCGATTGGCCCTTGAAGATATACGTCCATGTTTGTGGCCTTACTCTCTGACCTTGTGGATGGCTCATAAATTTAAATAACACTACACTCCACTTAAATTTATGCTACCAGTGCACAATGTTTACATGTTAAAAAGAGAATAAAAAAGAGCATCTGACCATCACGTCAGAGTGAGCCTTTTCACTGTATGAAGGGAATTTTGTTTTAGACTCAACGAAGAAGCCTACGTTAGGTTATAGAATTCAGATTTCATGGCTCGCGCTCATGTGGTTTCAGACATCTGCACCAATATACATAGCTGTGTTTGCTCGTGTTACCATTTCCAGTCTTTTCCCATCTCACTCATGCTGCCCCCCCACCCCGTGCTCCTGTCAGGCAAGTGTGCATAAAATGTTCTCATAATAAAAACAAGATCATGTTGCTGCTTTTAGAGTGGTTAAAACTCTATAACTCAGTCTTTGAAGAGGAATAAAGTTTCATAAAAGACAAAAATATTTTTTTTTTCCAAAAACAAATTCTGCATTCCTCAAATACAGCGCTGCATGCAAACATGTCTGAAATGCTAGGAGGCATGTTGGGTCTGGCAACCTACCATGAAAATCAGCAGCTAATAATTCACACTTTGGTCAATTTCCATAAGCAGCTGGCATGCGCAGCTGTGAGCCAATTTGGATGCTACCAAGATGGTAGCTGTAACTACTTTTGTATGGCCAGAGAGTTGCCACAGGGGCCCAGGGGCCCCAAAAGTCCCACATTCTCTACATGTCAGTGGGTTTTGGAGAATTGACAAATTTGTTATGGATTTTGCACAACTGAAGAACAATATAGATTAAGGTTGGTTTTTAGCATCCCGGTCTCACATCAAAATATGTAATACCTACTTTGTTCCACAGCGCAAAACGCATTACTTTCACAATAACAGCACTAAAAAAGTGAGATGCCCATGTGAGACTGGGTTGTTGAAGAGGGAAGTCATGTGACAGAGCAGAAAGCGTGACAGTGTCAAACAAAGGTTCACTCACAGGAGAGGTGTTTGAGTCAATGGAAAGGCAAAAACTTACATTGATTTATTTAAGGCAAGGCAAGTTTATTTGTATAGCACATTTCAACAACAAGGCAATTCAAAGTGCTTTACATAAAACCATTAAAAGCATCAAAACATCAGGCAAAGGAAAAGCAAATTTAAAAACAATTAAGAACATTGATCAAAACATTAAAAACAGTCATTAAAACATTAAACAAGCTAAAAATAGAATAAAAGTTGCAGTGCAGTTTAAGAAATAAAATACAGTAATAAAATGCAGAAATGCAGGAAATTGATCAACATCCTTGAGTCTGGTTCAATTGAAGGCAGCAAACAGAAAAGTCTTCAATCTTGATTTGAAGCAGCTGAGAGTCTCAGCAGACCTGCAGCTTTCTGGGAGTTTGTTCCAGATATGTGGAGCAGAAAAACTGAACACTGCTTCTCCATGTTTAGTTCTGACTCTGGGGACAGAAAGGAGACTCGTCCCAGACGACCTGAGGGGTCGGGGTGGTTCATCAAGTTGCAGCAGATCAGACATTTTTTTTGGCCCAAAACCATTCAGTGCTTTATAAACCAACAGCAGGATTTTAAAGTAAATTCTTTGTTGGACAGGAAGCCAGTGTAAAGACTTCAGAACTGGAGTGATGTGATCCAGTTTCTTGGTCTTAGTGAGGACTCGAGCTGCAGCGTTTTGAATCAGCTGCAGTGTTCTGATTGACTTTTTAGAGAGACCTGTGAACACACAGTTACAATGGTCGAGTCTACTGAAGATGAATGCATGGACAAGTTTTTCCAAATCCTGTTGAGACATAAATCCTCTCATCTTTGATATATTTTTCAGGTGATAGTAGGCTGATTTTGTAATTGTCTTGATATGGCTGTTCAGATTGAGGTCTGAATCCATAACTACACCTAGATTTCTGGGTTGGTTTGTGGTTTTTAGCATCAGTGATTGAAGCTGAGTGCTGACTTTCAATCGTTCGTCCTTGGCCCCAAAAACAATTACTTCTGTTTTATCTTTGTTTAATTGAAGAAAATTTTGGCACATCCAGTTGTTGATTTGTTCAATGCATTTACTCAACCTTTGTATGGGATTATAGTCCCCTGGCGATATAGTTATGTAGATTTGTGTGTCGTCTGCATAATTATGATAACACACTTTGTTTCTTTCCATAATCTGAGCTAGTGGAAGCATGTAGATGTTGAACAGAAGAGGCCCCAGAATTGAACCTTGGGGAAAACCACGTCATTTTAGTCCGCTCTGATGTGTAATTAGCTACAGACACAAAGTATTTTTGGTCCTTCAAGTAGGATTCAAACCAATTTAGTGCTGTGCCAGAGAGTCCCACCCAGATCAAATAGCATGATATTGAAATTGCGACGACAATGATGGGATGATAATTGGTGCTTTAAGAGAATATTTATACAATGAGATTTTTGATCATTAATAATCTATAATGTGGATATCATAATTTAGAGGGTTAAGACAAATAATAGAAAAGCTAGAACAGTTTGGTAAGTTAAGAAAATAGCATCACTTTATTGCAATGCAGCCTTTTAAACTAGGAAAAGAAAACACTTATGCCAAATCACAATATTATGATATATTAACTATTAGAAGATATCTAGACTCATTGAAATATCTATATAAAACTGATATATTACCAAGTCATAGCCAATAGAAACAAATAGGCCAAGAAAAGTGTTGGCCACTCACAGTTTTAGAGCTGTTATTATTAAACTGCACTGTGGACCAACGTACAGTATCTAACACAGTTTGATTTGAGACTGGGTTGTTATTGGCTAATGTTGTTGTGTTAAAATCTGATTTTAAGATTTGGGGTTTTAGAGGCTTCGCAGAGGTCTATTTATTAGCTGTTTTGCAGCTTTTATCATATTACATCATCTTCATAAGCAGGTGAAGTTAGCCAAATTGTTTTGGGAGGTAAAGAATGTCCATATTCTTATGTAAATATGGACAAGAAGTCTTTTAAGCACAAAGAAAGAAAATACATTTTGAACATTTAAAATCTTACAACACAGCAAACTGATGATGATCATGCAATAAGATCAAAACTCAAGAACAGCAGCTTTAAAGTGGTTTGGATCTTTTCACAACTGTTTTTTCCAAGGACTAGAACTAGCTTCGTGACCTTCATTATTTTATTTTATTTCGTGCTCACGTGTCAAGTTATGTTTAATCAAGTTAACACAAACTAACTGAGACACAAACCAGCCATTATTATTCCACTATCGTGGTTGCAGTTTGAGTCAATGGAAATAAAGGAAGTTGGTATTTATAGCCTTCCATGTGTATTTTATTCAAACTGGGATCCAGGGGGGAACAGACACAACTCACAGGAAGCAATACACTGGGGTTGCATGTGTGGGGCCAGTGGGGGCCCACCAGTTCATTTTGGCTCCAGCCCCCATAGCTGCTTGACCAGGACGGCTCAAACAAAATGACATATTTTCTTGCGTAAAACCTTTGGATTGCCAAAATGTTGTAACTAATGCAATAAAACAAATACTGCGTAGAATCAGGACCTCCTGGAAAGAAACTGACTGGAAGATGTTCAAAGTGTTTTAATGCATCTTCTAATTCTGTAGGCAAGACCTCAAACCACCTGAATACGACATCTGTGAATATAAAATATCCATAAGTAAAAAATACTGTTTATGTCAAAATTCAGTTTAACTGGTCCTTTAAAGCAAAATACATGAATCATTTTTATGTTGACTATCAAAGGTTAAATATTTATTTGGTTTACACGTCACATAGCAACCATAACGGAGCAAAGATAGTTTTTCCAAACTAAATACAGAATGCTTTTACTTTTTCTTCTTGCCATTGGAAAAGGCTAAACTTTAATTCTTCACTTCTGTGCTTATGAAAAGCATTAGTGCAACAAATTTTACACCAACTGACTTGCCAGTATAATGTGTAGATGAATAAATAAGGTCATTTTGTTGGTGAATCAAATGATTTTTCCAGGTTTACACTGGTTATTGCTGCTGTAGAATTTAGCATTTTGTCATGCATAAGGCCAAACAGCATTCTGCAAGATTTACACCTCAAACAACACAGATCCAGTCTGTGTTCTGTTTTGTTAGATATTGTTCCTCTTCTGAGACATAGAAGAAGAGCTATCAATTAACATGTAAACTCTTAAATTAATTACCTTTAGTTTAGTCAAGTATCCTCTAGTTTAACCTTCCCATTCAGATTTCCCTCTTGTAAACAACATTGTAACATTCCTCTGGGCCACACTTCACATTTGTATGCTGACTGGATTTTATCCAATTATTTAAATTAATTGTAAATTAGCATACAGTGTCACATTCATCTATATTTGTTCCAAGAAATTTAAAAGGGTTTGTTTGCAGTTATTATTTATTTATTTTCAGAAAATGAACTGTGCAGTGTTGTGACTTATCTTGGGATGCACTTTGAACATCTTTTGCTGAAACATGTTTGTTTTAGTAATCTAGCAATTAAAAATCCCCCACACTTTATGCACCGATTCTTTTACGTTCTAATTATACTGCGCAGTGTGCATTTTTTTAATGCTGTCCAGACCTGAAAAAACTTGTAACCTGCAAGTTGCAAATTTTCCCCAAAAGATTTTGAATATATTTTGGATCATGAATGAACATGACAGCAAATATGAGCATTATCAATAGCTGCAGTTGATAAGTCAGTTTAAGCAGCAATTGAAGAGTAGAAAGTGTCATTTGAAATATGAGAGCTAAAAGAAGCTTAAAAATGTTAGTATTTTTACGGAGTGATTATATATTCTTTTATGTAATTGAAGTGTGACAGAAGCAAATTTACATTTTTATATGATTTACTCAGGATTAGATAATTCAAAAGTAGGTATCATCAAGTCAAATTAATGCGGTGATTCGATCCACACAACTAGACTGCTTGAGCAAACACTTGCTCCACCGAGGAGTGAACTGCATTGATCCAACAATTTCTCTTGGGGCCAAAGACAAACTTAGCATCAATAGCATTTCAGCATGACCCTGGAAAACTATTGATGTAACCCTTTCCCTTGCAGCACTGTGCTCTAATCTACGTGACCACAATGTGCCATAGAAATGAATCGTTGCCCTAAATTTCACCGCACATCGTATACATCAGTATATCCTTCCATTGATTCCTGGAGTCAGAAGGAGAGCAATAAGAGACAATTTGTGGAAGGGGATATTTCCACATCCATTTCCTTGAAGTTTGCCCGGGTCCTAGCTAAAAATAAAGATTCCTTAACTTTAAAGCTACATGAGTTGTTTTAATTAACCTCACCACAAAATGTCCTTCTATCATGAATGACATCAACTTTTGGTTGAAAAATACCAGATGGCCTCAACAAGGGACAACACTGACTTCCTGCTCTTTGACCAAAAGGCTACTCCATGAGAATATTGTGCCCCCACTCAGTTACCACCCTCCTCTTTAATGTCACTTTGTGAGTAATAAGTGTTAGGTAACTCGTCTCGTCCCTGGCTGCTAAATTGCCAGAGACATAAAGATCATGACATATGAAAACATTTTCATACATGAGAACCGATGCCCCATGAGAGTGAGAAATGAATGTGCATGCCAAGCAAGATATAAATACATATTTAGATATAAGATTGATTAATACTGAATAAGCTTTAGTCAATAGAAGCATTTATAGAAAATGTGGCTAACTTGCAGGGGAAAAAAAACCTCCATTTCCTGTATTGCCTTACTGCTCACTCAGGATCTAAAAGCTGTGAATTACTGAAAAGGTTACTGGTTCTAAATTCATAAGTGAATGTTGTGTCCGTTGCCCCCACCACCACCATCTACATTAACACGAACACTTTTCACAGCTCGTGTAGAGGGACCATTTGTTGGCTGTCAGTCAATTTGATGAGGTGTTGATCAGCTCCTCGTGGGAAAGACACGAAGTCATGTGAGGCGGTGCTTGGATCCATCTGTGCCAGCGGTTGTGTTTTGACAGGAAAACACGTGTTTGTCCTCGTGACGTGGACAGAATGGAACTGTATTAAATTATTACTGCCTGTGTCAATACTTGCAAATACGTAAATGGAATAGCTCAGGTTCTTTAGGTAGTTTTGTGGATTTAGCTGCTGCATGAACATGAAGAAACATAATTGACATAGCAAATCACCAAGTACCTTTTTATTGCAATGTCATGGCAATTAGGCATGTCACAATAATTACATAATTGCATAATAAATGCTCATTGTGCAGGAGAAAGACTGTACCTGTTGCCTCTTCATAGTTGATCCCACCCTCACAACTAAAACAAGGATTAAGATTAAGAGATTAAGATCATTAACTACAATTACCTCTTGTCATATCTGTATGGGATTAAATATTTAACCCTTGTGTTGTCCTTGGGTCAAAATGACCCACAGCTGTGTTCAACCAAGTTCTATTTTATTTTCATATTTTTTGGGATCATTGGTGACAAGGAGGCTGTGAGGGTTTCTTTAAAGAATGATGACCAATGATCCCAAAAAATATAAAAATATAGAAATAAAATAGAAATTGGTTGAACACAGCTGCGGGTCATTTTGACCCAAAGACAACACGAGGGTTAATATATATAACTGTAAGGGACAACCCTTAGCCTAATTGACCCACAAATATGGGCAAGACATTTAGTTTTGACACTTTTGAAGAGGGGATATTACAGGCTGCACTGAAGGGGGCCTCTGTTGGTTAACCAGACTACTCCCCCAAACACTAAGTAGTGTTTCACAACTTCATCATAGAAGTTTACCTGAGTCTTTTCATTTGTTGCTTTATTTTGTATGGTTTTGAGTTTGTTTTATGGTTGAAAAATAGTTCAAATTTGGTCACCAATAGTACATTGACTCAACTACCCATGTAAACATAGGGATCAAATGCAATTTCAGGGATATATGGTGATTACCATTAAAATAAATGGCTTATACAATCCAATTAAGAGGGGTAAGACAATTGCAAAGATGAAAAGGGAGAGGCTGCATCCTATATTCTGGCAGCAGTCCCATCTTAACCACACTGAACATGAAAAGAACTACAGTTAGAATACATGGGTTGATTATGTTTTTTCCATAATTATGGTGACTTATTATACACAATACATACAATGGTGAAGGTCCCTTTAGATTTGGCTGTTTATGATATAAGAACAGAATTTATGGTGAAATTTCAGCCAGCATGGATGACCATAATGATAAATTATTGTTCCAAAAACTGAGTTAATGCTGAGAGATCTCAGTGTTTACCACAGGTTGAGAATTCACTTGTGGTGTTGGATGGCGCAGTGATTGATGTGCATATAGAGACTCATGCACTGCAGAAGGGGAGAGAGTAACCCAGGTTATTTTCTGTTTCTACAATTTACAGATGGCCCCTAAATGCCTCACATGCAGGGTATCTCCAGATAGATGGCATGCACAGACGGCTGTGTGGCAAAGATTAGTCTGAAAAGGGAGAAATAATGCACTCTAATGTGAGATGAATAAAAAAAAAAAAAAAAAAAGGAGAAATTGAGTGATATTATCTATTAGGGCGGGTTGCTGAAGAGTCAGCTTTGTCGGTGTGTTTGCCCTCAATCCGTCTTCAAACATTTCATGGAACTGAAGTCCTTCTTCAGGAAATTGCCAGCAAACTGTGCAAAACATATCACAGTTACTGTTATCCACTCACAAATACTGTAGCTTCCACAAATATAGTAAGGCCATCTTCATTTCTGCAGCCTAAGTATGTTTCTTTAGTGGCCTCTTACCGGTTTACCAATATGAGACTGAGATTGCATCTCATACTGCATTCATCTTTGCCAAGTGTACTTCTCTCATTTGAAAAAGATTACATTGTCTAAACGACGCCCACATACTCTGACTGACCAATCAACTTGCCCTGCATGAAATTTGACTTGCCCCAGGCCATCAGTCCATCAGTTTAGTCAAACCCTGATGTTTGTGACCTCATGACATAATTACTGTCTGAACTGATTATTATTTCCATCAGCATTACATTTGTATGAATGCATAGTGGACAAACTACAATATGTATTGTTGTATTTGCATATTTCTTTACAAAAATAAAGTATACATGAAATAAACAAAGCAGTGCATGAGTGTATCCCAAAGGGTGCATGGCCTCCAGCCTTCCAACAGACCAACCTGCCACGCATCGAGGCCCAAGCAGCAGCAAATGACATACAATGTGAGATGAACAAAAAAAAAAAAAATACTGTCCAGACTGTCACCTATATTTTCAACAGAGATTGGGCCTGCAGCTCAATATTTTTACATGAAAATCTCTAATTTGTAACAACATGAACTGGTCATCCATAATCCAAACCTGCAAAACTGCTATAACCTCAAATACAGAGAGCACAGATTAGTGAATAGAGCTATGTTGCTTTGAAGTTACCCTCAGTAACTCCTTCAAGATAATATTTTAAAATAATATACTATTTCTAAGTAAGTGACTTAAAATATCATATCCCTTAACTAGATGATTGATGGAATGAGATGAACAGAAGGACATACTGCATCTAAGAATGCAAGTGTGTGTGTGTGTGTGTGTGTGTGTGTGTGTGTGTGTGTGTGTGTGTGGAGGGCGGCGGGGGGGTTGGGGAGGGTGGTGTTCCTTAGTCATAGCTTTTGAGCAAATGTTTAATGGTGCTCTCTCATGTAAGCACTATGATTTTTCGATGGATTCTGTGGGGTTTACTGTCACGTACAGCCGATGTCCATGACGTCAAATATGACATAATGTCAAAACTAATACAATAAAAAAGGTCTCTATTAATTCCATAATTGTTTTTCTAGTTTGCATAAATTGGAGGACAGTACTAAATGGTTGGCACATCGGTTAAACACAACTGAAGAATTTTAAGGGACTGAAAAATTCTAACAATTTTATATATAAATATAAAAAAGACAGTGTTTTAAACAAACACCTTATTGTGTTTTAAGCCATTATGATACAACAGACTGTTCTCTTGGAAAAATTGTTGATATGGTGTAAAACGGACAAAGCTGCTGCACAATTCATATATTTTGCAATTGTTGTCATCAATTAGTTTTATGTATGATGCACCTCGCCATTGTAATAATGTGCTCACAAAAGATTGGCGGATGTCTCAGTGATCACAGGCACCTGATCTTTAAATTGAAATATGACTCATTGATTCCGATTTTCAGAGTAGCAACGAATGACATGGGGAGCGAGGATTGTTAGTGAATGATGACTACAGATATTACATTTTATAACAGGATGATCACAATCGGCCCACGGATTTCAAATACATCATCCCACATTGAATTGCTAGCGATATATTTCAATATTATTTCTATTCCAATGTACATAATGTTGAAGATTGAAAGAATCTTAAATCAAGGTCCAATTACATGCGTTTTACAGAGTTTCCAAACAAAATTCACTGTCTGACAAAGACAAATTGAAGTGGTCACATCTGGTCAAACTACCACAGAATTCATACATTTTTCTGTGAAAAACATAAATGAGAGACTTTTTATGCTGACATTTTGATTTATCGATGACAATTTTCCTACCATAACAAACTATGAGTAGAAAATGTGTCCAAATTGCCCCACGTAAAGCTCTCTAAAGTGTAGCCCCATTATATTGCTTTTCTCCCTTCACACAATGTATCATTGTCACATCACTGAGACGCAAATATTTCATACTGTTACATTTCCACCAATGCTGTCACAACATTATCTTCCGTTGCACAAGACAATTTTGAGGAGCCGTGCTGCGATGGAGGTGAAAGAACTTACCAATTTAATGATGCACATCAGTGTGCTGTAGATCATTTTGTTCTATTATAATTGTAATTAAGCTCTAATTTTATGCACCACCTGAAAAAAAAAGACAGTGACTGTTAGCTTTTACTTGTGTGTTCAAGTGAGACTTTGCAGACATTTTTAACTGTAACAAGTCACAGCACTATCTGTCAGGGTAGTTTGTGTTCACTGTTTGCATCAGAAGTTTTAATATCTTTTTATGTCGCACAAATCAGCTCTAATAGGATTATTTCGATTTACCACATCCAAGGAACTGTTTGGCAACATAATAAACAGTAATAAAAAGTTGAGATTGAATGAATGATGTTTTGTGGAAACAGTGGTACCCCTGCGGCTTCATGATCCCTGTTCTTAATTTCAAATATGAATATTATCCAAGCATCTACTCAAGGTTTGAAATAATAAGAAGCACACAGGCAATTTACATGAATCAAGTATAAATTGATTTTATGTTGTTTTATTTCATTAAGCAAACTAAAGATGTCTCTGCAAACCACTGCCTTCAAAAGCTGAAGTTTCTGTCAGCCCTTTGCAATAAAACAAAAAATAAAAAAGTTCAGTGTCATTTGGATTTTTCTAAAACCATTTTGTTAGTTTTGGGTTTCTAGGACTATGCACTCTTTTCTCTGTCATTGTAAAGCAGAAGCAGACATCGGGCATACGAATGGCTACATGTGGTGAGCAAACAATCCAATAAACACATTTTGTTAACACTGCGTCACAAAGGCATTAATAGAATTTGAGGCTATTGATTGGTGACGTTGTGTTGGATTGCATTAAATGAGGTGTTCCTGTTAACTTGTCCATCATAAAAACCTTACAAAATGAGGACACAGGAATGTTGCTGGGCTATAATGGATTCAATTTTATTACTTCTAAAGAAGGGTTCAATTCTGGTTTTACTGGCAGAGGGGACCTGCCTGAGCGTCAGGTTACTTCCATCCTTAAAATTTCAAAGACGGTTGTTCATAATCACAAGGTCAAGCAGCAGATATTAGGGACAACAAAGCTACAGACCGGCAGAGGACAAAAACAACTCTCCACTCACCGGGATGACCGCCAACTCATTCGAATGTCACTCAACAACTGTAGGATGACATCAAGTGACCTCCAAAAACAATGGCAAACGGCAGCTGGGGTGAAGTGCACGGCGAGGACGGTTAGAAACAGGCTCCTGAGGGCGGCTGAAGTCGTGCAAAGCTAGAAAAAAAGCCCTTCATCAACAAGAAGCAAAGAAGAGCCAGACTGAGGTTTGCAAAAGACGATAACCATAGAGGACTGGAGTACGGTCATCTTCTCTGATGAGTCCAATTTTCAGCTTTGCTCAACACCTGGTCGTCTAATGGTTAGACGGAGACCTGGAGAGGCCTACAAGCCACAGTGTTTCGCACCTACTGTGAAATTTGGTGGAGGATCGGTGATGATCTGGGGGTGCTTCAGCAACGCTGGAATTGGGCAGATTTGTCTTTGTGAAGGAGACACATGAATCAAGCCAAGTACAAAGTTGTCCTGAAAGAAAACTTGCTTCCTTCTGCTCTGACAATGTTCCCCAACTCTGAGGAGTGTTTTTCCCAGCAGGACAATGCTCCATGCCACACAGTCAGGTCAGTGAAGGTGTGGATGAAGGACCACCAGATCAGGACCCTGTTATGGCCAGCCCAATCCCCAGACCTGAATCCCTTTGAAAACCTCTGGAATGTGATCAAGAGGAAGATGGATGGTCACAAACCATCAAACAAGGCCGAGCTGCTTGAATTTTTGCGCCAGGAGTGGTATAAAGTCACCCAACAGCAACGTGAAAGAGGTGGAGAGCACGCCAAGACGCATGAAAGCTGTGATTGTAAATCAAGGTTATTCCACCAAATATTGATTTCTGAACTCTTCCTAAGTTAAAAACATTAGTATTGTGTTGTTTAAAAATGAATATGAACTTGTTTTCTTTGCATTATTTGAGATATGAAAACACTGTATCTTTTTTGTTATTTTTACCAGTTGTCATTTTCTGCAAATAAATGCTCTAAATGACAATATTTTTATTTGAAATGTTGTCAGTAGTTTATAGAATAAAACAAAAATTTCCATTTTACTCAAACACATACCAATAAATAGTAAAACCAGAGAAACTGATCATATTGAAGTGGTCTCTTTTTTTTTTTTCCAGAGCTGTATATTAATAATTGGTTCGTTTTTTTTTTGTTTTTTTTTTAAGAATTTCTTCATTTGTTTTTTTTATTGTGACTTTTAGTATTCACATATTGAAAATATAAGTAAACCAAGAAAAATGATTGTGGGTGCGCTTTATACTACGCTCTCTGTGTGACGCACTGTTTTTATCTGTGCAGCTGCAGGTATGAGTCATCTCTTTTGGACTCTCACAGATTACTTCAGCCACTTGCGAATATTTTAAAATATTTGTTTTATCCCCCTAATACTCCACCTCACCTATCCATTCGCTTGGGAAAACAGACTGTCTTGGAGGAATTGAATGTTAAAAATAAATCACCCAAATCAGAGGTCAGATCTCTGTCAAGTCATTCAGCCTGCAAGTTGTTTTGATGGAGCACATTGCCTGAACAAGTTATTTTAATATATGCAAAAACAGGGGAATTACAACAGTGTGTCTAAAGTGTAAAAACCTGACTATTTACTATTTTGTACAGGTTACTTTTTTTTATAGTTCTTATTTTGATTCCTTGTATAACATGATTTTATTGAGTTGACCCTTTTCTATACAGTCCATGGGTTGACCAGGAGATGGTGTACAGTATTGAACTACGGTCTTCGGCAACTGCAGGATTTGAAGACAAATGTCACTACCAAGCGGTCAACTTTTGCTATTACATAAACCAGCTGCTGCTTTGGCTTTCAAAAACTGCGTGGCTTGTAAACCAACCTTTAGCGCACGCTGAAGCCGCCTATTGGTCAGCCGAAGCTGTCGTTTCCTCGCGCTCAATTGTGATTGGTTCCTCGAAAAGACAACAACCAGCACGTTTTCATGAGCGCGTTCATCCGCTTTACGCGCGAGCTCTGTGATGTTATTGACTTGACTCCAACAATCAACAGGTTAGTGTTTGACTTATACGTAGTTAGCATTAATTACACACGTTCTTGCGTGAATCGAGGCATTATACCCTCCCATACGTCCTCCGTGGTTCGTTCTCGAGGTACTCATTCATTATAATTGACCTTAACGTCCATCTCATCTTTGACTTTAGCGTTCGCTAAATAGCCTCGAGTTAGCAGGGTTAAGCGCCAGGATCTTCCCGTCGAAAATAGTTCTGCAAATCAGAGTTGCGGTTTCCCAGCAGTAGCGGCAGCCCCCGCTTGGCCCGGCTCTACCACACGTTCATTTTAAATGTGGCGGTGAGCATCGCTGGCGAAGTGACGACGTGGGAGGCGCAGCACGGAGCCAACTGAGGCTATGAGATTATGTTGCTAGGCAACATAATCCCGCAATAACGTTCAGCGCAGTTTTTACAAACACTTTAAAACGTTTTTTTTTTTTTCTTCTTTTGGTATGCTTAATAGTCGATGCGGTAGTACGCACTGAATAATAATAATAATAATAGTAGAAAACAAATGTTTGTGAAATCCTTAACACGTTGGACAACCTTCTGTCGCAGACACAGGTCGCATATCATTTGTACAGTCGGTTACCATGGTAACAGCTCACGAGCTATAACGCTAACTCCATATAAACAACGCTGACCAACGTAATGACGTCAAAAAAATAAATAAATAAATCGGTGTACTGGCGAAACCATAAGGTGTTTTATGGAGCCCAGGTGATAACCGTGAAATAGCGTCATAGAGGACGTCCCGGTGGAAGGTATGGTCAAGAAAATGAGGTAGGCTACATGTAGCTCAGTTGGTACCACCGAAGTAATGAGACGCGACAAAATAATGTCTCCCGATATGTTGTGTCGATTTGTATGGCGCAAAGTGAGGAACAGTATTGTTGGTACTTAATGACGTTAGATCTTACATCAAGCAAGACTGTGGTGCTCTCAGCGTGGTTTTATATACTTCTAATCCGCTTTGCACGTCTTATTTAAGGGATGGGAGAGCTGCCTGTGGTGATCGCTCAGCACCAGACGAGAGGCGGGTAGTGACGGTGCAAAAGCAATGTCGTGCTGCCGTATACAATGAAGAAGATATTCAACTTTACTAAGAAAAAGAAACACTCGTCCGGTACCCCCGACAATGGGAGTGTGCTTTCTGTTGGCTACGAGCTGAAAGACAAGGACCTCGGGAAGGTTCACAAGGCTGCCTCAGTGGGTGATTTGGCAAAGCTGAAGCAGCTTGCCAAGAAGAATGACATCAATCAACTTGACAAGGAGAACAGGTAAGTGGGAGTGTAGCACTTGTTGTCACATCCTGAACATTTTGATGGGGTAATTGATATCATAGCAAACTTTTGTATTGCAGTTCATGTGAATAATTGCATACACAATATCTCACTTTTGCCTATACTTAACACATTATTGTTGATCCTTTAATCTTTCCACTGTTATGTTCTCTTTGTATTTACAATCTTCAACTGGCAAAACTAACCTTAGCTCTTAGTATATAGCATCCCTTTTTTCTTTTCAGTTATAGCCTAGATTAGTTGATTAAAAGTAATCTGGCAGATTAGTGTAGCTATGCAGATAATCTATTGAATTCTTTGACATAACAAAGCACTTTTTAACAGTTTTATTGCTTTGTCAGGCAAATGATGTGTGGCACAGCAAGCAATATAATGGCAGCTGTTGTTGAGTACAGTAAGCAGTGTGGGATATTTATTTGCCTTTGCTTAATTGTGTTAATCTGTTAAAAGCAAACTACCAGCTGTTTTGAGCACCAAGTAAAATGTACATGACACCCCCTTGTTTCTTTTCTACTTATGTTTCAAAGTAGGATCCAGTTACCATCTACAATTAGTATGTCAGAAGTAACTCGGTGCTGTAAGTGGAGTACTTGAAGCAATTTACAGAATGGCTTGTAAATATGGTCTCAGTAGAAGTTGAACTTGTCAGACTCCATGAAATGTCAGTCAGTGTCTATCAACCCATTTGTAAAGTAAACCTCAATAATAAAACACGTTTTTCTATTGCATACAAATAACAATCAAACAAATTATTTCTGACTGAAAATCCCCATTTCACCACAATTAGTGGAATTATTTTCTGTGATAAAATCATTACGTTACATTTAGCTGACGCTTTTATCCAAAGTGACTTACAATAAGTGCATTTCAACCATGAGGGTACAAAACCCAGAACAACAAGAATCAAGAAAGTACAATTTCTTCAAGAAAGCCAAACTACAAAGTGCTATAAGTAAGTGCCATTTTAGGCGCTACTAAAGTGCTACCTATTACACATTATATGCACTACAAAACACCTGTCAAATGAATATAATGTTAAATCGATGATCGTGATGAAGAAAAACCCTTGCAATTGAAGAGCTGTGCTTCACACATGCCGTGTAGTTTGTCAAGCTCTACAATGAAATAATAACACTTTGAAAACAATTGCTGTAGGGAAGGAGGAACCACCAAATAAAGACCTAGGTTTAAAAACGTTTTTTTAAAGGGTCAGTGCTTGTGTTTTAGTAAGAATAACAATTCCTACATAAAATAATCTCTCTCCTTTACTGTTACAGAACTGCACTTCATATTGCCTGTGCCAGTGGTCATGTGGAGGTGGTGCAGTTCCTCGTTGAGAGCAAAGCCAAGCTTAACCTATGTGACAATCAGAATAGATCCGCCTTAATGAAGGTAATCCTGGATGATGGCACTCCAAGACACACTGATTCTTAATTAAAAGTAAAACATCAGAGTTGACAGTTTGTCGCACCATTTATGTTAACTTTTCCTCTGTAACAGGCAGTGCAGGGCCAGCATGAGCGCTGTCTGAGCATACTGCTGGAAAATCATGCTGAGCCCAGCCTGGTGGACATCAATGGCAATACAGCCCTCCATTTAGCATCAAACATCCCAATCATCTCCACTGCTGTCCTATTGCTGCAGTATGGGGCTGAAATCAATGCCCCAAACAAGGTGATTCTGCATTTCTGTTTCCCACTGCATAATTTGTCAGCCTTATACCAAACATCAGGACACTCTTCAGTTAATACAGACCTACTATCATTACCATCATATTACCAGATTGGTAAATCCAGTTAAGATATTTGACATACACCTGTATATGTGTTATTGCAATAACCAACTACAGTAAGGGGAGAACCTATTGCTGTCTGCTGCACAAAAGGCCGACTTTTATCAATTTTCTGAGTTACACACTTCTGCATCTCTCTATGAAACAACATTTTTGGCATGAGTAAAGTGTGTTGTTCTTATTGTGTGTTTGGATATATCTTGTGGATTCAGTGACATGTGTCTGTAGGCTACTGCAAAAATCTTGTGAATACATTTGACCATGATCTATGTTTTAGGAGGGGTTCACTCCCTTGACCGTTGCAGTCCGGGAGGACCATATAGAGATGGCTGAGTTCCTCCTCAGAGAGACAGCTGATGTAAATGTTATGGACCAAGACCAAAGGTCAGTATTAAACAAAAACTATCCATCCATCCATTATCTATACCTGCTTTATCCTGAACAGGGTCACGGGGGTAAACAAAAACTAATGTTGCCTAAAATTAACAAATTAATGTTGCCCAATCAATGTTTACAGTTGGTGTGCTGTCATTGATTTTACCCGCAGGTCCCCATTAATGATCGCTGCTGGCAATGGACAAATCAGTATGGTGCGGCTGCTCCTGCGGTTTGATGCAGATATCACACTAAAGGATACCAAAGGACAGTCGGCTGAAGACTATGCAGTGAAGAATGGGCATCATCCGTAAGCTGAGCTTTTCTTTCAGTGGTTTTCTCCTGTAATTTATGCATTTGTGATGTGTTTGTAGAACAAGAAACTGAAACAAAGTAAACCACGAAAGTCCACAAACAATTTGATTTTGAGGTTAATTTTATTCAATAGGAATCCATTTTCTGCAATTGCATTTTTCCTTTCAGTTCCCTGAACATTTTCAGAGCACATTATCCCCATGACATCGCTGAAGCACACTAAGGGTAATGACATTATGACATCTTTGAGTGTCTTGTCTCTCTCGCAGTTGTTCCCACCTGATCATTGAGCATGGTACCCAGAGGAATGATGGGGCCTCCATATCACATCAAGGTCCGAGCAGAAAGAAGAAAAAGACGCTGGGCAGTCCTTCCCAAGATGTTGAAGCAGGCTTCTCTCTGGGAGGACCAGCCACTGACAAAGATGGTAGGGAGTTTACTTCACATAACAGTGAATGAAAGTGATTGTCATTGTGTCTATTCATTATTGACTTTGACTATTTTATTCATTCCTCATGCAAAACGTCTTGACTGGATCTAGAGCATGGAGCAAATGAAGCAGGGGGAGGTATTACTTTGCTTAGATGAACTTTGTACGTAAAATCCTACAAAGGCTGTCAGTTTCAGTAAACATCGTTTACAGTCAGTGATGGATGTTCAACCTACTCCTGTCTTCAGGAGATGCAATTTCCCCGCTGCTTAGGTTGTAGAGCTTCGTGCATCCATGTTTTTTTCGGCTTTTTAAGAGTTAGAAACGCTGAGGATGTGTCTGTTTAAATGTTGCAGTTTTAAAGTTTGCTGAGTACTTTGCTGGAATTGATTCAGATGAGATCAAGTTTACAGTCATTTCTACCGTTTTGCAGATTTTGAGGACAATTCTCAGTCAGAGTCACTAAGTCGGTGAGCTAAGTTCTCTTCTTGCAATTTTTAACTCATAATTAAAATGAACTTTCCAGCTGTAACCATTCCTCTTCCTCTTTCCTCAAGGGTTTCAAAAAGTGCTGCAGATGAATGGCCTTCATCAGATGAGGATGATGAATCTGTTTTAATTAAAAAGGTTTGTGCTACTACTGTTGCCTTGTGTAGTGTGTTTTATTTGTAAATTTTGTTCTGACATTCATTTGATGTTCTGAATTTCAGAAATCACTGAAAGTGAATCTAAGCAAGATGATCACATCTAAAATGGGAGAAGGTACCAAAACTTTTTAAACTTGTCTACTCATTGGTATCTGTCTGTGGTTTATAGTTTTTGGTAGTAATCTTTTATCCCTACCTGCCCTGTAGCTTCTGCTCTGCGCGACACATCCTTGAGTGGTACAGAATCTGATCCAGAGAATGACACTAGAGTCCAGAGAATCCCTCCCCTATCATCCAGCAAAACTCTGCAGCACCCAGTAGACCCCTCTCCTGTTTCCTTCCTCTCCAAAGCACCCCAGATGACTTCCATTCCTCTTCTAAACTCCAGAAAGGTAAAACATTTGTGCCGAAGCTTTGCCTATTGCATTTCTGTGACAACTTTCTCCCCTTCTTTTTTTCTTTTCCTAAATGCCTAAAATCAGCTGAGCAGGGGAAAAGAAAACACTCAGCCCAACCTTCAACTAGTAAAACAAGAGCCGCCTCTCAAGAGGGGAGCTCGGCTGCAGAGGACTCGGAAGAGGAAGTTGAAGAAGAAGAAGAAGAAGAAGAAGAAGAAGAAGAAGAAGAAGAGGAAGAGGAGGAGGAAGAGGAGGAAGAAGAAGATGATGAGGAGGAAGATGAGGAGGAAGACGATGATGATGATGACGACGACAATGAAGATGAAGACGGTGAAGAAGAAGAAGAAGGGGAAGAGGATGGATCTGTGGAGGAGGAGGATGATAACTGTGCAGCTGCTGCCGAGGTCAACACAGCTGAATTCAAAGATGTACAAAAACCCATTGTTACTGGCACCCTTAAGATTATTGACGGTGCTGCTACTCAAAACATTCATGGTACTGACATCTCTAACAACAGTGGAAGTCTTCGTGGTGAGGATGTAGACGCCTCGGAAAAAGATGCTAAAAAGGAGACTCAAAACACCGACCTCATCCGCCCAGCTGGAACAGCAAGTTATAGAATGCCAGCAACATTAGATATAGGGGAGGACTGTATCGTGTCAGCCATTAGAGTAGAATCCAAATTTTCTGATGAAGACGAAAGCCCCGCAAAGGAAAGTTTAAGGTCATCAGATCAAAACATTTCAAACCAGGGTTCGACAGGAGGCCCTACATCATCCAGACATCGTGCACAGATTCATTCAACTAGCAAGGTCGAGGAGGAAGAGTTGGAGGGAGAAACAGAAAAGGATGATGATGATCCCTGCAGCAATAAACAAAAGAGCGGTGATGGCGTGTGGAACGACAGTGATGATGAGGAGGAGGATAATCAAACAAGAATTGGTCGCAACATTTTGCTTCCTAAACAAACAAATGTGTTACCTGAAGTTGGTACAGAAAAAAACAAGAGTCTGTCTGATGCCGAAGATGATGCTGGATCAAACAAAAAGAAACACAGGTCCTCCTGGGGCTCTTCATTAGAGGACAGTGACAATGACGTACCCAAAGACAATGAGGTGAACGCAGAGATTCTTGATCACGAAAGCAACGTTCAAGCGCCGGATTTACTGCCAGAAGCAACATCACCGCATTCGAAAACCGCATCACGTCCATCTAATGAAGAACACCCGGATATCTCATGGGATTCTTCATCACCTGTGGCATCAATTCCAAAATGTGCCTCACCTAAGCACGTTGTACATGAACATAAATCCTTTTTCGAACAATGTTCAACTGGCTCTGCTCAGTCCAAAAACAGACCGGGTAAAGCAACCGAAGGTGAATCAGAATGGGATTCTCCTGAAAATAATGACCAAAATGATACTGGCCCTGTCACCACATGTCAGGAGGTGTCACCAGTTTGCAAAGCAAACGTTGAAACGGCAAACCTGAATGTAGAGCGGCAAGAATCCTCTTCAGAAAAAGAAGACAAAGAAAGTCTTGAGAAAGAGTCGGAAGACCCCTCCCCTGTAGTGTCACTTGATCTTGAGAATGAAAACACGACCAAGAACCAAATACTAGATAACGACAATGTTGAATCAGATGGTCAGTCGTCACAAATGGAAGGAAAGTTAGACTCAGAGAATGATAGTCGTTGGGATGATGAAGATGAAAGTGACGAGTCAGAAAAGCAGAAGAAGGGTGAAGTTGCAAATCGTGATGATGTCACGTCGAGTGACGGTTTGCTGTCTATGAAGTCAAGGCCTACAAGTGCAAGAGGCAAAGAGGTAGCAGAGGAAGATAAAATGGATGGTAGTGACAGTGATGAAGACAATGAAGGGCTTCCTTCTGATAGAAAATCTGAGTCTGCAGAGCATGTCAAGCCGGAGGAAGAAGAGCTGGTGGGTATTAAGAAATCTGATCTCAGCAAAGACGATGAGTCAAGCGAGGACTCTGACAGCAAGCACCAAAACCTGCAGTACGACTTTGCCAGCGCCACAGTCAGAATGTCTGAGGTGGGGGATGATTTGGATCACACTCTTGATGGACGCCTGTGTGATGACGATGAGCGTGAGGCCAGATTAACTGCATATGTTTCACTTGAAAAGAAAAGTGCCGTTGTTACCCAAACAAGCGTGTCATCAGATGACCTTCAGGAAGAACCAGTTAGAGAAAGGATGTTTTCAAGCCCACCCATAAAAGATGACGTCGCAGCTGGTCAGCACAGCCGGTCAGGTCCGAAGACACCAGAAGATGATGAAGTGTTACCTCAGACTGACATTGATGATGTTGGTGTAGACTCACCTGATGAGGCAGAGAGCACTGAGTTCAGAGACTTTAATGAGCCCTGCATTCAGGTAAAATAGGAACATTTGTGGTTGTAGTGTAAGAGTTTGTGTTTTGTAGTGCAGCCGCTCATAATGAGGCCTCTGAAGACCGTCATCACACTTCTTCCCCATTCCCTGCAAAGCTTTGGTGTTCATTCAATGTGCATTGTGTCGACACAGAGTCAATAGAATAGGTTTTAATGTGCATGATTATGAAAAAACAATTTTACTCTTCCTGTACAGAGTGAAGATTCCAGTGAGGATGAGGATGGTAACGACAAAGAGGAGGAGCCAGATGAGGAAGAGGAAGAAGAAGGAGAAGGATACATATCAGATGAGAATGATCAACCTGAAGACAGTGGAGAGTCCCTTGATGCCGTCTCACCTCTTCCTGAGACCGAAGTCAGTAAAGATAAGAAAAGAGGTAAAGAGCAGTTCCTTCTTAACGGATGCAACAACTGCATGTTCATCAAGTAAATGTTGGTCAATAGATATTTGAATGCAGACTTGCTCCCCTGCTAGGTGAAAGCTGCTACCTTTGGAAAACATCCCATTCTGTGGTGATAGAAAAAAAGGTTTAGGAATTTTAGGCCCTATCCTTGTACTGCATGCAGGTATCAGATGCTGGTGGGCAGACTCTAAGCTTCACAGTCATTAATTGAAAAACAGCTCTGGAGAAAACGAGTGTCGTTACCAAAGAGGGTTCCAAGAAAGGGTTCCGATTAAAATGGTAGAAAGCAAGAGATTGCAAAGCATCCTTACACCTCTCATCTGACCATATCCTATTATCTTCCCTGGGCTCAGGCTTCCTTACCAATGATATTAAAGCTACAAAATCCTCCCTTATGTGGTTCACTTTAAATGTCTGTAATTAACTCTACGAGAAAGTGGGATCAAAGGTACAGTGTATAGTGTAGAAAGGAGCACAGAGAGCACAAACCACGATACCCGGAAGCTACTTTTTCTCTGTATCTGCTGCTCCTATCCAAGACTTCCTTTATCACCCTTCAGCCACCTTTGTTTTCCAAGTATCGTTATCAGTTTCCATGTTTTGAACAGATTTCCTGTCTGAGCTGGGTCTGGAGAAGGGCGAGGAGGAGGAGGATTCATGGGACTCTGAGGTACAATCAAGACACATCGTAGAATGTAGGATCAGATGTTTGCATTACAGCTCCTCAAAGACTGACGTTTCTTTTTCAGTCCCACTCTGAAAACTCCAATATACCTCATGAGGAGAAAAAAAGTTTGAATACCCAGAATCAAGCAGAGCAGTCCACTGCGGAAGAAGAGATTAAAGAAAGTAAGTCTAGCTCATAAATTCCTTTAATTTTTGTTTTAATGCAGTCAAATCATTCCAGGCCCCATTTCATGCTGCTGAAACAATGTGACCTTATTTAATCGTAATCATAGAAAACCGTGCTTAAATGTATTAATGCATGCATTAATCTTATTTGTGAGTAATGGTTCAATCTTGTTGTCAATCAATGTGCACTGCAATATATTTTCTGTCAATCAAAACGGCCTTTCCAACATTTTGTTGCATTTCTTTTGTAGACTTGTTTTATATCCCCTCGTTTTTAAGTGGGCAAGGAGACAATAGGATGGCAGTGCTAGAGCCACGGAGGAGTGTAGGCAGGCCGAGAGGCAGCCAGGGAGAGGGTATGAATGTCTTGACTTGTAGGTCAGAGACGAACAGCATGTTAACCATACCAGAAGCCTCACCATCACCTCATGATCACCATAAGAAAATGCATGCAGCATACACTACTCCATCCCGCCTGCAGCACTTCAAAATCACGTTGCCAGATTTGGAACCTGAACGGCCACAGGTTGTAGTCAGCTCACTGGTTTTTAACAGGTTTTGCACAAATAATATTGATCCTGGCAGATGCTGAACTAATGTCTCAATAAAACTGTACACAGAATCTATATGCTTGTATAAATCTAAATGCTTGTCTGATTCCTAAACATGTTTGTTCATTCTAAGCATAAGCATAAGCTCATCTGCACGGGGATGCTTTTGATAGTGTTGTGGCAAACTCACCCAGCTTCACCAGAATATTGTTTTGTTTATTACAGAAGAAGTCAGAACGTAACAAACGTGTCTCTTCTCTTCCAGTTGGAAACACCATTAATGATGATAGTGGAGGTGAACATGTTGATACTATACAGAAAGAGGTCGGTTCACACACTTATACCATAGAAGAAACTATACATTGTGATCCATTGGAATCACAGAGCAATGTTTTTTTTTTTTTCTTCTTCTAGACTGAGAAGGCCAAATGGGAACCCCTCAGTGTTTTGAGCAAACTTGAAGGAGATGTAGACCGAAAGACGGGTAAGTAGAACAAGATTAAATGAAAAGTTCATTTGAAGGAGAACTTTTGGTATTTAAAGCTTTGCTTTGCTTTGACAGACTTAATGGAAGAGCTCGGTCTGGGTGATGTTGATGATCTTGAAGGTAAGATGATATAATGAATATTTTTAAGTTGTCCATCAAGCACCTCTTTTAACAATCTACTTTGTGTACCCTGCTTTAACTTTGAAATTTAAAACCTTCATGTGATCACAAGGCAGTTATGATTATGGACTGCTTCAGTCTGTCTCTAAACTCAGTGCACATGCATCCTTTACAGGGTCACCCGTATAATCTTTACAGAACTGCACCCAGTGTCCATGTTGTGAAAGCTTCCGTTTCAGATTCTTAGGCGCTCCTGTCTTTCTTAAGAGTTTGATTAAAGGCATCTCTCTGCATGCATCACTTACTTTTCCATCTCCTGTTTGTTTCTGTCGTTACACTTTTTGAAGCTAAAAAAGCAGGTGGGTAAAGATAAACAAACTGTTTAGATAAAGTGAGATGTGTACACTGGTAGCTGCAGTATCTCCAGTCAGACCTCCGTTTAATAGAGTGTAATAGCAAAGCCTGTCCCAGATATTTCCCACTGCCATACATGAGTGTCTCTAATTGATATGCACTCATGGCATGGGGGGGTGTTTTGGTTATCCCAGTGTAAACTGACCTCTTACCCTCAGCAGCATTAGTGTCATGTTTTGTCCAGTGAGCTACAGCTTCTTGTGTTAATGGCACAGATGCATCCGACTGGGACTCAGCCAGTACAACCAGTAAGAGAACCCTGCCTGGCCGCAAAATGACCTCTCCTGGACTCGAGGAGTTCCCAGAGTGCTCCCACTCGCCTGTTATGGAGCAGAATGAAGACCCTGCTCCGGCTGCACCGCTGACACCACAGAGGAGTTTCAGCCCTGACAAAAGACTGCCCAGCACACCCTCTCTGTCCGCTCCTCATCCCCAGCCTCGTGCAAGAAAGATGGTGCTTCAGAAACCAGAGAGTGAAGAAGGTAAAGTGTAGAAAGACCTCCCATGTCCTCTCCGATATTTACAATGCATGTACGTACCGTTCAAGTCAAAAACGATAACAGGATCATTCATCACTTTTTGTCTCAGATTTGGAACCAGACAAGATAACATCTTACAAAACAGCTCAAACTGACAATCAGCTGCAAAATACAGCTGAGCTGCCGGCGGTGGTGAAACCAGGTAAGTCTCATTGGTCTTTTTAAGCAGGCTTTTCTTGTGTGTTTAAATCCTGTGCTGTGGTTATTAATTCTGACTGTTTCCTAGGTTACCCTGAGCGCTCAGTGATGGAAGACAGTCAAGGCAGTACAGAGTCTGATGAGCAGCAACAGAAGGTGAGAAATATTGAGAAAATATCATCTCTGCCCACTAATTCAGACACAACATGAGCACTCATACTTAATCAGAAAAAAATGTACAACACATTATCAAGTCATGGAACTTTGTCAGGTCCCTCTTTCACTGGGGATCCTTAAAGCCTTTGTTTACCCCTGATAAGAGAAACAAAATGAAAATGCAGTAGTATAAATCCTCTTAGATGAGATCAAAGCCTTCCAATTCTTTCCGTTATGGTTGATCTATTGTCTTAAATATTGGCTATTTCCCAATGTGAGACACAGGACTCCACAGCTACATCTGCTGTACTAATAACTTGCTCAGAAAAAACAAATCTCTACTGTGCCAGAAATCCCATATTTCTGTTTCAAAGTGAACCACCAAATAAGCCAATAATAATTATAATTTATCCTAAACATTGTTGTTAATATAATTCTTCTATGAAAATGTATCTTGCTAACTGTATAAGTAAGAAGAGAATGCAGTGTTGAAATGCCTTCATAATTATGTAAATATTATGTCAAAACTTGGTTTTTGCATTTTTGTCTTGTCTGTTGTGTGTTGTTCCTTGTCCACTCATGCCATCACAGGAGAAAGATGATGCAGTAGGTAGATGTGAGCTTGAGCTCGAGAACTCTGGCCATGTGAGCTCTGACAGTAGAGAGAAGGATAATGAGTTAAGAGATGAGGGCAGTCCCGAAGCAAGAGGTGACGCCCCGTGGGAGAAACGTTATGAGAAGCTCTGGGTAGAGGTGGAGAAGAGGGAGGTGAAGTCCACCTTCAAGAATGTTGCTGGTGAATTAAAAGAGAAGTTTGGAGAACTGTTTAGAGCAACACATGCTGCAGAAAACATCACAGAAGAACAGGCCACAGCTGGATACACCTCTGCAGAAGAAGAAGAGTCAAGTGATGAAGAGGAAGAAGAAGAAGGGGATATCATCGTGCGTCCTACGGCCAGAGCGAGGAGTACTGCCCTTCTCACCATACTTGAGCAGAGGGAGTCTGGACTGGAGGACTCGGCGACAGAGTCAACCGACAACTCCTACTGTGAGGACAGGATGCAGGACTGTGAGCAGCCAGACGGTGACGGCAGCATTCGTCAAGAGTCAGATGTCACTGATGATGCTCTGCGGACTCCTTCACCTCAACGCAGCACAGCACAGAAAGAGAGAACAGACAGCGGCAATCATACTACCAAAGTTCTGACTGATGGTCCCACCATGCCCTCATGCGTTGCTGGCAGTAGGTCATTCTTAAAACATGAAACCAAACAACACACGGACTCAGTCCTGAAGGACACTGCTGCTCTCCATGAAGCTGAGAGGAACAGTGCCAGGTCAGAAGACAATCTGGAGAAGTTTGCTTTATCTAAGCCGCGTTCACCAAGCAGACGGTCAGCGTCCATTCCAGGTGTTTCTGATGAGGAGCTGGAAGAGGACACGGAAAGGTTTAAACTTGAGGTAGGGATGCTGAAGGTTGTCTTCCTCGATTTGGAGAAAGAAAAGGCCCAACTCCAGAACGAGGTAGAGGATGATCGCCTCTAACATACTCCCTTCTAGATTGCATCTCTTTTTCTCTTTCTCATTTCACTCGTGTTTTTAATTTCCTTCTTTCACTCAGCTGTTTCACAGGGCCCAAACTGGCCATACACCAGGACCTCATCTTTTGTTTTTCTTCTGTTACATGTTTATTTTCCATGTCCTAATATTTATTTTCTTCATTTTATTCCATATAGAGTTGATCGTGCATGTTTCAAAAATACATGTTAATGCCACTTTAACCAACCTTAAATATGGTAGAAGTGAACTTTTGTTTAAATATTTTGTGTACTATACCCAAAAAGCTTTTGACACTGACTTGAATTTAAAAAAAACGATTTGGTTGATGACTTTCTCGACTGTACTCTCAGACTTGCCAAAGTGCCCTCTTGTATGTTCTTTAGTAATAACTTGTCTTTTGCCCTGCATGGACTTTGAGTATGTCTTTAAGTTGCATTCATTCTCTGTTGCCCAGGCGATGTGGTGGTGTGAAGGTTGTATAAGTATTAGCCTTCTTTTCTCTAAAAAGAAGTGCTGTGCTGATGATGCTGTGGCAATTCATGTTGTTGTTGTTGTTTTCTTTTGCCTTTTCATGCATGCTGTGCTTTAGTTCGTCTTCATACAGGCAGACACTTCTTAAGAAGACAGAGAACCATGAGATGGAGAGAGTAATTCTTTGGCCAGCCTTTTGAGTGCTTGGATGTCCCTGTAGAAAGACATGTACTATATCTTTATACCAGGGCTGTGCAACATGTTCACAACATTATTTTACCAAATACCCTGATATCAATATTACAGAGATATGGTAGGGATAATTATAAAGTTACACAATGAGATTTGTAATAAATGGTCATCAGTAATGTGGATACACTAACTAAGTAGGTGAAGTCAGATAATAGAGCAGGTAGAACAGTCTGGGAGTTCAGAAAACGACATCCCTTTTCTGTAATGTAGTCCTTAAAACCAGGAAAAGACAACACTTATTCCATATCAGGATATTATGATATCCAAAATCTAAGACGATATCTGGTCTCGTATCTATATATTGCCCAGCTCTAGGTAGGTAGGTAGGTAGGTATATACTTTATTAATCCCCGAGGGGAAATTTTTTTAATATAAAAACTCTATAATGTGTACTTTATATCATATGTTTGTGCATAGTTTTAATTAACACAGAGAACAACTAACATATGTAATAGTCCCTGAGAAAGCCATGTAAGTAACATTGACTATAATCTGCTTGAGATGGTGCTTAAAGAGATGCTTTAAGTGATGATTCTAGTTTCAGTTTTTGGAAGATCTCTACTAGAACCAACAATATCAATCTATTCCAAACTGATACGATTTTCTCACTTTAGTTATTGAGAACTCCGTCGGCCACATTATAACTGTAATTAACTGAAAATCCCATGTCCAATGGAGTACCGATGCGAAGGTGTTAGGTCTCCCAAAGGGAGGGGAGACACTAAATTATGTATGACAAAGTGTACAAGGAGCTGCTCCAAAATGCATCTTAAAAGGCTGGCCCCAACCTGATGCAGGTAGGATGAATCTCTCAAGTCCAGTTATCAAATATTCACCTCTGTCTTTTCAGGCTGGCAAAGACACAACAAAGAGTCCAGTGGTGGTGCAGAAGTCAAGTGCTTCCTGGGATACTGGTGGAACGGCATTGGAAGAATTTGGCACTGAGAAACCTGAGACCAGGTTAGGACTCCTGTCAAGTGGAGCTGGAGTAACTCACCAGGAAGAGAAGTCTGTGGCCGCCAACAGGTATGCTTTATTTTACTTTTTTGCAAATGTTTAGGCCTGAAAGTTATCATAAGCAAACATAAACTATAACAGTTTAAAGACAACACATCCGCATTATTCCTCTACTCTGATATAATGTCAAATCTATTTTCTGAAACTGTCATAGTATTTTATGACACTCTTATTTGTTATATTTATTTCTCAATGACACAATCAGAAAGCAGAAAGAGACCACTCTAAGCTTTCTATTATTGATTTCAATTAATAAGGTCTTTCTTTTGCAATGCCATCAGCGACGCCAACATGTGGATGTCACAGCTCGCTGACTGTCAGGTTTATTGCTCTCCATAGCACCAACAGGGCTCCAGTGCAATTGCGCCCCCCGGTCCAGCAGAGCTGCAATAGCAACACACAAGAGAAGCACGCTGTAGAGGAGGCCCTACAGCTGGAGCTGGTCCGAGGGGCCCGGCGCGGCAGAGCCCCTCAGACCAACACACATGTTAATGGAGATCTTCTCTCTGTGTTTGACGATAGCACTTTAAGTGAAGTGTCGGACGATGAAGGAAGGTATATATGCAGTATGCCACTTTATTATATCAATTGTACCTCTCTGTCACTAACCCACACTGTGCGTTCAGACTAAACGCAAAGGGCAGGAATCAAATGTCTCTGTGCGAGTGAAGAATGTGTCGAATTAAACAAAAATACACTTTTTTCCCAAAACATAATGAACTTACAGAGAAGAGAAACAAAAGCAGAGAAGCACTAGATACATAAGAGAAACTACTGAAAGTGTACAGAAGTTATATTATGATGTCTGTGCATTAGTGGTTTGGGACAAATAAACACAAACCTCTAAAATACTCCTGCTGTCAAATTGGCTTGAATAAACCAGCGCTGAAATACACTTTGCGTTCAGTCGGAACAAAGCTTTATGGCTTGCATGGTTAACGAATGGTTTCCCAAAAAATTTAATAGTATACTGCATTATACCATTACTCTTTATGCCTCACAGTTCAAGAAAATGCACATCAGTTTTCTAAATAACCTCTCTCTCTTCCCTGTGTTTGCTGGACTCAGGTTGCCAACCGGTGGACAACAGAAAAGCAAGGTAAAACACAAATCACACAAAAAGATGGATAGTGTTGGAGTGCACGAATAAGAAACTGGATAATGTTCAGGTTACATTTTGTTTCCATATCCAGTACCCCGAAGACGTGGAAATGGCAGAAGACTTTGATGAACTCACTCAGTCGTCGGACACGGCCACAGATGACATTGACTCCCCCACTTCAGGCTACCGTCACGCCTCCCTTCTCATTCAGAAGCTGGACTCAGCCACCTTCGGTACTGATTCTGCTTGTTATATATATAGAATAAGTAATTATTTCTGTTTTTAGGACTTTGTAACTCAACCGGTTCATTTGTTTAGTTTTCTCGTCTACATCATACACTTTCAAAAGTGAGATGTGGTGTATGCTCTTGACATAATGAGACCGGGAAGACCTCCATACATTCTGCTTTATTGTATCTCACAGACTCAAGAAGCATGGTGAAGCTGCAGAACATTTTCCACGAATATGAGCGCTCCATCCAAAAGGCCAGGGGTCGCCACGGTTACCTGGCAGACAAGGTGAGCCAGCTGGAATTGGAGAGAGCGGAGTTGAAGAGCTCTCTGGAGGAAGTTAAAGATGTTAAGTCTGCGTTGGAGCGCAACCAGCTGGAATTGCAAACTGAAGTCACAAACCTCAAGTGAGTTTTCTGTGGCCATTTCTTTACACTGTGTACCGGTCTCTTGTTTTGCATTGCTGTGCATCACATCTTATGATATTGCCTATTTTATGGATATTTTCACTGTGTTGACTTGAGGTTTCTTTCTGACACTTGGCACAGATTTCAGCTGAAACAGGAGCAGGAGAATCGCCGCAACGCCACCATGATGTACAACACCACCAGAGACAAGGTGAGGAGGACGGAGGAGCAGCATCAGTTAGAGGTTCAGGAGAGACAGAAGGTGGAGCTCACCCTCAGGAACTTGGAGCTGGAGATGAGAACGCTGGTCATCAATATGAAACAGGTACGTTCTGAGAAATGTCCTCTGTTTTGCAACAATTTTTTGTTGTTGTTTTCATTGTATTGATATGATGTTGTATTAATAACTTTAAATGATAATAATCATCGCTATTGCTTGACTTTGATTTACTGTTCATTTGAAATACACTATGTATTTATACATTAAGTAATAATGATATAAAAATGACTTGCAATATGTGATATGTTTTTGAGTATTTTATCAGCAATTGGCTGGTTTAGTTGTTGTTTTTTTTGGTGTTTGTAATTGTTGCATTATCGGTTTATATGTCAACCACGTAGCTTGAAGAGGACCACAGTGAGACCCAGAGACTGCTGGCTCAGGAGCGCAGTGCACGAACCCTGCAGGAAAATCTGCTCAACAGCCATCTGCGCAAGCAGCAAGAGATCGAGGAGGAGAACAAAAGAAACATGAGCAAAAGCAACGAGGTACTAAGACGGATATCTGGGAATTTTAGAGCTTCATAGTTGGTTTTATGGTTTGGATGTTATATAAAAGTTTCCCCTCACTGATGTTGTATTATTTAAGAAAATTGTGATTTGGCATGATGTTTTTAAAATAGGATTAATATTTTTAGGTATTATATTCTGAGAACAAACAACACATTTTGAAATCAACACTGGAAACATAATCTTTCAAATCTTATTTTGTTTCCTGATGCCCATAGGCCTTGTCTCAGCTCACTGAGGCCACTGACAGGGAGAGGGAGTTGCTCCAGCAGACCGCCACCTTCCAGGAGCAGCTGAGCATCCTGAGGACAGACCTGGAGCGTTCGCAGGCCAACAGCAGTCTCAAAGAGAGCCACCTCTCAGAGGAGAACGAGGCTCTTAGGGAGCAGCTGGAAGATGCTCGCCGAGATCTCAAACTCAACAGTGAAGCCCTGACCCAAACTGTCTTCAGCTGCAACAGCCAGCTGACCACCCTGAAGTCGGAGATGGCGATAACAACAACTCGCCTGGAGAATGAGCGACAGACTCGTGAAACACTAGAGGTGGAGGTCGAGTCGACTCGCATCCGCCTGGCCGGAGCTGTAAAGGAGGCTGATCTTTGCCTGACGGCTCACAAAGACACAGAGAAAGCTTTGCTCCGAGAGAAAGAGGAACACCAGCGTCTCAAAGACAGACTCACTGGTTAGTAGTCGTGGGAATGGATGGACAGCTCTCAGTGAAAGATTTTATTAACTCTCATATTTGAAATACTCACTCACCCAACTGGTGTTTTCTTTTAGACAAATTATATACTTAAAAATGGAATTTTTTTTGAAAACATACACCAGCTAAGAAGTGCAGTTTGTATTCACCTTATGTGTAATTTATAAAAAGTGCTTTTTCTTTTACACACTTTTAAAGGGCTTGTAAGTAGCAGTTAATAATGACAGTCAGCTATCAGGCTAAACTAAATGTTTCAAAATGATGTGCTTGTCTCTTTGGTGTATTTTTCCCAACGGTATTCTTAACCATGACACACAGTGACCTGCGTATTTAGTTGTACAAGCAGCCTTTTGTTTTGGGGCATTTTCTTGTCCAGCTATCTTTTCTTGCTTGACTGCGAGCTTGTTTCTAACCTGTAATTGATGTATTTCTACAGGAGAAGCAGCCAGTCAGCGCGAGGCAGTCAGCAGCCTGTCCCAGAAGCTGGCCAAGGCTGAGACTTGTGCAAACAGCATGGAGAATGAGGTTCATCGGGCCACACTGCAGCTGACGGAGAAGGGCCTGCTGCTGGAGGTCCTGCAGCGCGAGAAGGACCAGGCAGCTGCACGAGTCAAGGAGCTGGAAGCAGCTCTGCAGGCCGAGAGGGAGCTGATCAGCCGGTCCGGAGCGCGGCAAGAGGCCACACAAGAGCGGCTGGCCCAAGCCCAGAGCGAGGGCATGTTATTACGGCAACAGCTCGAAGAGGCCCAAAACAAAGGTGTCGCAAAAGAGCGTGCCGTGACAGATGCCCAAGAGCGCTTCAGTGACATTCTGTCCAAGCTGCGCTCTGACTGTGAAGAGCGGGTACAGCTAGTGGAGGACAGAAATAAGGAGCTCGCCAGTAAGGCTGCAGATCTCCGCGATCAGATCTACAAGTTGGAGGAAGAGAAGAATGAAAGGGAGGTAAGACTGCAGGATAAGAGGATTACCTTACCTCTTTCTCAAGGTCCACTTTTAGCCTTTTCTCCACATGCTAGTGTAGGATCTCCCCTTATATCTCTCTAACTCCTGTCTGCTCTGGATTCTGTCTGCACAGACTACTTTAAGGCAGATGCAGCAGGAGCTCGCTGACTCACTCAAGAAGCTGTCAATGAGCGAAGCTTCTCTGGAGGTTAACACTCGCTATCGCAGTGACCTGGAGGAGGAGAAGGTTCGGCTGCTCAAAGACTTGGACAGGCTCAAAGGAAAGGTAACGGCAGGAAACGGGAACCATACGCTCAACACTCCTCCAGCTGTGTTAATAATTATGAAGTAATACACGTTAAAGCTGTACTGAAATTCCATGGCTCATTATCATTGTTTTTAGACGCTAGAACAGTTGATCATGAGCAGGAAAATACAGGAATAACTTTTACTGAATTGACAGTCGAGTCATTTTTTTAACGAGGTGTATGTCTGTCTGTGTCATGCAGCTAGAAGAAACCGAGGATCAGTATGTGCAGTCGGAGAGGCGTATTAACAGTCTGAAGAGCAGTCTGCATGAAAAGGAAAAGGAACTCACAACTGCTGCTCAGAAACTCCAGGAGGCGCTGTCTGCCTCCGCAGCTTCTGAAACCACCATCAAACAGCTGGAGGAAGCTGTGCAAAGGTACAAACACATGCTGAAAGGCCATTTTATTAGATCATCCAAATACAAAAAACCAGTGTGAAATTTATCATGTCAAATAAAACTTCATGACATAATTATATATTCACTAAAATATATATATTTTATTTATATATATATATATATATATATAATATATAATATATAAATCATATTTAGATATGATTTGTATACAAATATGAATGTGTGTGACTGCAGTGTCAATGTAATGTCTTCAGGCTGGAGATTGAGAACGCCAGACTAGAAGCTGCTGCAAAGCAACAGTCCAACAAAATTGATGCACTTCAGAAAGGGGCTCACGAAACTGCCATGGTGAGTACAGAAACCCCGACTCAATAACCTGATCACAGAAGGTCTCAGTAGTGCCATATCTGACGCATAATACAATATGTTGGTCTTATGATACTCTTTTGATGTAAAATATCTGACTTTCCATTATAAAGTCCTCATTATATTTGAAGGTATTTAATCTTTTTCCAGCTCTCTGACTGCTCACCTGGAGGAGGGGTTAGTATTGTGGATGTAGGTTTAGTTTCTCTGTGTGGAGTTACGCCTGATTTTTCAAGCAATTAGTTACTCTATGAATTTATGGGATTAAAAGCATTTGGGCTTTTAGGGATTTTACAAAAGCTGCTTGATCAAACATACGAAGGAAGAAATCTCTTTGCGTCGATTTGGGTTTTTCTTGGTGACATGAAAATGTGTTTTCCCCTTTAAGCCTGATTTTGGTGTGTGGGCTCCTTCACTTTTTCTTGTCTTTAGCAGCGTGATGCATGTTACTTCCTTTCGTCTTTTCTCAACTCTCTGAAATGATAAACAAACAAATGAAACAGCAGTAACTCCAACAAAAATACCCCTTTTTTTTTTTTTTTAAATTTACAAAGCTTTTCTTTTGATTCTGCAGGTCCGAGGTCATTTGGAGGACTTGGTTACAAACCTCCAAAGCAGTAAGATGACTTTGGAAGACCAGCTCAGCAGAGAGGTTGGTGGCAGGTTTAGTTTCCTCATTATGAAAACCTTTAGCTTATATTCTTCTTTTTTTTTAGTATTTGTCATTGAAAAATAATGAAGTTGCCCTTTTTTTTGGTCAAAAAAAACAACAACATACAGATGGGTGACGAAGGAAAAACCTGAATGCTTGACTCCTACAGTGAAGTGATCAGGTGGCTCCGTAATGTTCTGGTGGCCCTTTTGCTGGTTTGGGTCCACTTGTTCCCTCAGAGGAAGAGTCAGTGCAAATCATTTCAAAATTGTTCTGAGTGATCACCTTCAAACATCGCTATCCTGACGGGAGAGCTCTCTTCCAGGATGAAAGTGTCTCCATCCATTTGGCACGGTGGGGTCGCTGAATACGTTCATGAGAATGAAAATGATGTGAAACCAGATCTCAACCAAATTCAACACCTCTTTGAGATTTAGGACCAACATGTAGACAGCTCTCTCCAACTTCATCATGAAAGCACCAGATGAGAGAATATCTTATTGGGTGAATGGTTTTTCATCTCTCCAGTAGAGTCCACAGACTTGTAGAATCAATGCAAAGGTGCATTGAAGCTGTTCCGGCATTACTTGGTGGCCCAACACCTCACAAAGAAATGTTTTTTTTTTTTTTTCTGTGACCATCTGTAGTTTACCAGAACTGTGTATGTACATTTTTTGTAAATGAGTTTAATGTCTTGCCTTCGTCTTTCTCCTCTTTAGGTCCAGAAAAAAACCATGCTGTCTCACACGGCCCAGGACTCTCAGGCCCTGTGGGAGGAGGAGCTGAAGAGCCGCTCCAAGCTGGGGATCCGCCTGGCAGAGCTGGAAAAGGAAAAAGGAGAACTGAGCACCCAGGTGACCGCCCTGACATGTTCCCTCGCAGGCTAATGTTAGGATGAATTCAATACCCATCCGTCCTGAAAACGAGAGGATTGTGGTTTTAAGAGTTTCCGGCCTGTTGTGTTCCAGATGGAAATAGAAAAGAGGAAAGCCCAAAAAATAGGGGAGCAGAAGAAGTCTGTAGACACTCGTCTGGATCAAGAGATGAAGAGAAACACAGAGCTTCAAAAAGAAATGTACAGGTGACTCCTAGCCTTCTCCTTGCATCCTCCTCACCTGTGGCAGCACCTCATACTTAGAAACACCTCGGATCCAGTAGAGCGCAGTCTTTCCTGGCTTATGTGACTCTGGTGCACCAGTCTGTGTACTCCATGTCAGGATGTACCTGTTTTTTTTTTCAATTCCCAACATCACTATTTGTTTTGTAATGAGACTTTCTGTTTATTTGAATTTTGAATATATGAATGCTTATGTTGATATTGTGTGTGTGTGTGTGTGTGTGTGTGTGTGTGTGTGTGTGTGTGTGTGTGTGTGTGTGTGAAATGTACCTTTTTCCTGTGTGTTTTAGGCTGCGCACTTTAGTGAAGGCTGCAAAGAAGAAACTGCGGGATCAAGACGCTGGTGGAGCAGAGTTCAGCTCTCCAATGAGCAATCGACGGATGGACCTGGGCAGACACAGCCAGGCCGAGGGGGACTTTGGACGAATGAAAGACAAGGTTTGTCCATCTGTTGCAGCAACATGATTCTGATCTAAAAGCCCTTTCTGTGGTGGACTCTTCAGTCCCTTTAATGTGGTGTTATACCTCAGCTGTTATGGCTCCACCGGGAAAATGAGAATCAACATTTTTTATTTTTTTTTGCTTAGAATTGAGATCACAATTCTCTCTTTCGGGCTGTTTTTGTCTCCTCAGTGTGAATTTTATACTTTTTATATAATGGCACAATTTATCATCATTGATGAACCTGACAAAGAAAATGACATCATTTTTATACAGTAAGATCATTACAATGCCTGGTGGTTTTCCTTGTAGCTGTGCAGGGTCCTGCAAGGTGCATATAGTTCTCGACGGGCAGGCAGAACTCTGCATGATGCTGGTATATCAACTTTGGACAACAGAAAGGCAACACTCTTGTTTTCAGCTTAAATTCAGCAGCTTCATGAATCTGATACTGAACCTACAAACAATAAAGTTCAGTCTCTTGTCTTTTTTTATTCAACACAATCTTTGAACGAGTATTTTTCTGTGCGTTTTCTTTTTCTTTCTTTCTGTCTCTCACTCGCACTCACTGGGTTGATTTTCCTTCCTGCCGCTTTCCGACACTCGGCATCACGTGGCGTGACGGCGCATTGTTACTGGTTGAAGGAGAGAATAGGGGCGCTTGTTTTTACGCAGCTGATGATCCTAAATTCAAAAATGTGGCAGAATTGTTGGTATTTAGAAATGAGATTGCATATAGACATGATTTGAAAATCTCCGTCAGACACTGACACTGGCCTCAAACACGTCTTCTGTCTCAGGTGAGTGATCTGCAGGTGCAGCTGGAGCAGGAAGCATCCAGTCGCAGCCAGCTGGAGAAGGTGAACGGCGATCTTAAGGATCAGGTGGCCTCACTGAAGAGCTTGAGCCGCAGCAATGAGCAGCTTGAGAGGAGTAAGAGGGAGCTGGAGGACGAGGTGCTGGACCTGAGACGCCGGATGGAGACGGTTCAGCTGGAGCAGAACCAAGTGGAGCAGTACCGCCGCGATACGGAGGAGAGAGCCCGGCAGGAAGTCCAACAGAAACTGGAGCAGGTCAACTTCTTCCTCCAGGTAAGGAGTTACTGTGTGCACAACTGAAACAGCAATATGAAAGAAGCATAAAGAAACAATGAGACGGAATTACTGAAAACAGAATAACTGAATTATTGTAACATCACAAGTCTGATTTAACATGGCAGTCTCTGTTTGTAGTCCCAGGCAGCATCCCAGGAAGCACTGGATCAGATTAAAGCCGCCAACGAGGCCAACCTGCGCTCTCAGCTGGAGCAGAAGATCCGGGAGCTGGAGGGGGAACTGGGCCGGACCCGCACCACCCAGCAGGACAGCCTTAACCAAAGAGACTCCACACGCACAGAGCTGGATAGATACCACCAACTGTACTCAGAGGAGCTGCGGCTCCGCAAGTCGCTCGCTGCGAAACTAGAGAGGTCAGACTGACAAGAGAATCAGCTCGCTGTACATTACCAGTTGTTCCACAGGAGACGAGGGCTTCTGCCTCATGTCTTAAACTCATTTACAACAAGTTGACAAGTCTTTTTCGATGCAGGATGGTGGCGTGATGATGCACGCAGTGGTAACTTGCTGCTTTCCATCCACAGGGCCAACAGTCGGCTCGCTGAAGCCAATTCCAAGTTGCTGAACGAGCGCAGCAGGTCTCTGATCACCAGCACCATCGCACACGGCAGCCTCGGAGGGCCCCCGCTGGACGTGGCCTCTTTGGGTTCACCAGCAAGCTACGGGGCCACGCTGGGGCCCCTCAACCGGAGTCTAGGCCTGGGCCTCTCCCTCCTCAGCCCTGTGACGGAGGGACAGAACAGCAGGGTGGAGGACTATCTGGCCAAGGTCTGTACCGTCATTGATTGACACACTCATTGACATTACAGAGGAATATTCTTTTTTGTGGATTGGTGTGTTTATTTTGAGCCATTTTCATTTCCATAGCGTCTCAGTTGTCAGCGTTGTTACTGTGTAACTGGTGGCGTTTTGTTCACAGCTTTTTATACGCTGGTTAGTGTGTTGTTACGTTGTCATAACTGCAGAAACGTGTCATCTGTGGGTTTTTATGCGTTACCCGTCAAAGATTTCAGACTGTGGGAAAACATATTACTTTCCTCCAAAACTCAGTTATTTCTTCTGCCTGTTCTTTTTATTTTTGTATTATTATTTCTTTCTTCCTCCTGCACATTGTGTCAATCTCGAACTCGAGTCTTGTAGTCGTACTTTACTTCTAACCTGTCTTCTATTTCTCACTCTTTTAGCTCCTAGCTCAAAAGTCTGTTTCTCACCTCTCCTCTCTTCAGCCAGACTCATAACCAGGTGTGTAGATGTGTTGAGCTCGGTGTCTGATTGGCTGCTGTTTCCTTTATCCTGCCGACAGGCTGACATTTATGGCTCTGTTCACATGCAACCCTCGATGTTCGGGGTTCCCACAGTGAAAAACAGAAAGGAGGAGGGGGCTGCAAAAAGATATATCTTTTATTTAATGTTCAAACAGTGACCAAACAAAAATTAACTTTCACCTATTAAATCAATTATCTGGAAGTGGAAAATGAAAGATTGATCATTCAGGAATTCACCCCATTTATATTATTATGGGAATGGAAAAAATATACAAGACATATCGTTCTTTTCTAAAACATGAAAATGATACGTGGAATTTGACTGCTGAAATGTGCTGCAACATCGGGTTTTGCATTGTGTCGGTCACTGAGCACACCAGCAGCAGAAATCTCCCAACTCGACCTTTACTCTCTGCTTGGAGTTGACTCTCTCGATGCTTTGCAGTTGACGAGTAGTGTAAGAATGATGTGGCTCTTTTTAAAAGATTCATTTTGTACTTTGAAGGAGCGGTGTGCGGGGTTCAGCGGCATCTAGTGGTGAGATTGTAGATCGCAACCAGTTGAACACCTTTCGCCTCACCCTCCCCTTCCCAAGTGTGCAATAAAGTCGACGGTGGCGGTGAAATACTCAAACGACCCTCTTTAGAATCTCCTTTAATACTGTAGAAACACGGAAGGGAGAAGAAGACAACCTGCTCGCTGTGTAGATATGAAGCGAACATTCGAGGGTTATAAAAACACAATACTTCTTAGTTTCAGGTGATTATGCACTAATGAAATGAAAAATGTGAACATTATATTCCATTTCTGCCAACAGATCGTCATAAATCCTGCACACTGAACCTTTAATATGAGCTCCACACCACCAGTTATATTAAGTACGCTCCACACTCATGTAGGTGTTTTATTTGAAAGTGAAATGAAGTTTAAATCAATCATTCATCTCTTCATTACAGCAGGTGTTGGATGACTTTACAGAAACAGAGGCTATCAAAAAATTTAAAAAAAAAAGTAATCCGACAACACCGTTGAACCGTGCAACACGTAAAACATTGAATGCATTTCAGAGAGGTATGACAAGTCTACACACGTATGACCAGCATTACCAACAATGCAGAGAATGGGCAACTCATGAAGCTGCACATGCTTCGGCTCGACCAGCAACAAAGAAAAGGTGAAGAGAAATGTTTGAAAAAAAGCTTCTAACTTTTCATTTTACAATTGAAAGTAGAAAAAAGGAACTACAATAAGGGAGCTAAGCAGGAGCTTTGATATAATTGTATCATGTTCATTTGCTCCGATAATAATCTATAATAAGTAGCTGTACCGTTCCAGAAATATCCAAGTATCATGTATGTTTTACACATGCGTATTACATATATGAGTCTGTTTACAGCACATCTAATTGTGCAATTAATACAGTTCAAATACACACACACACACACACACGTGTACCATTTCTCTTCACATGTTACATGTTGACCTTTATGGTTTTACATGTTAGTTATCAGGAACATTTGAATACAGGGTTCATTCAGATAATCACCATAAAGCATGTATTAGTTTTCTGTATCCCGTGTGGAGACGCGGGGACGCGGGGACGTGGGACTTCCTGTTGACCATGTTGACCACACAGAACTCCACTAAAGCTGAGCTTGCATGTTTGGCATGTCCTGCTGTGTTTTACATCGTAGTCACGATTTTCTTGCGGTGTTGTTCCACTGTTCAATATTTGCCGTCGTGTTGTGTTTGGTGATGAAATATAATTTCGGAGTCCTTTTATTTATGTGTAAATACTTTAATTCCAAGACCTTTTTTTTTTTTTTTTTTTCTTCAGCGCGCGTTAGCTCAAATCTGACTCCAGCTTTCTCTTCTTTCCAGATGCAGAGTGAATTGGACAGAAACATATCAAAGGAATTAAGCAAAGGTGAGTGCACTGAAGCTGGAAACGAATCCTTTCACGAAATGTTGGTAACGTTGTCTTAACGTGAAGCAGCCGCTGCGTGGAGACGGTAACCGGTCTCTCTGGTCCGCAGCCACAGCGGAGCTGGAAGTTACCTCGGCCCGTCTGTCGCCCGTCGGCTCGGCCTCCAGGGCGGAGCTGGACCCCGTCAGCAGGGCCACGCAGCAATACTTGGAGATACTGAAGAAGAACAATCGGATCTGACCACAAATCACAGCTGCTGCCAGTCGAAGGTCGTATTTCAGCCATTAAAAACTCTAAATACTGACTGCACCAACTCTAAAGCCAACGCCAATAATCTTAACGTTGTACACTATTCCTCTTTAAACAAAGGAAGCATATATAATGCACATTGCACTTAACCACTCAGGAGCAAAGGGCATGAGTCATATATATATTTTGCATTATTGATGGGTACAATTACAGACAACCTCGAAAGTATTTGTTCCGTCTGACTAATTCTGTTCAATCTGTATCTGTTGGATTTGTATTTGTGAATATTGGTGTTGCTAAATTTCTTATTTCCAGGTATTGTACGCATCATTGATACTTTTGCCAAGATATTACATTTGGTACGTGCCATCAATGGTGCAATATCTGTCTTGGTCTTACTTTAACTGTGGTATTGTGTTTCTAATTATTTTATTTATTCTTTTTTTTTTTTATGATCATGATATACTTGAACACGATGAGCTGGAATCCTCTCCGGCTATAGAAACAGGGTGACCACATCTGTACAATGGCCTCTGGTCGGCTCGCTTCAACGGCCACCAAAAGTCACACATTTCTTTCTTTTATTGTTATTCTTCATAAATACTGTAACAAAATGAGATTAGCTGATGTTATTCATATTCAGTATAAAAATAGAGACATAATACTTAATGTAATTCAAGGTATATTGTGCTATTTTTGTGAAATCTAATTTAAAATCTTTCCAGTTCACATCGCTATTAAATGTTTTATTCAAGTGTCATATCGGACCGTGTTTCAAATTACTTCTTGTGCTCTCCGGTATGAAGCGGTGATATGTCAGTAAGCCAACGGTAGCTGTGTAAGGGGGTTTCAGTTAATACAGTAAATACATTACATACCTGCTATTCAGCGGCCGGCTGTACGCTTGCAACAACAAAACTGAACTTAAATAGTTCACAAATTATACCAACAAACAAGCTGTCAGTCAGAAGGCAGTGGCATCATGTAAGTGTAACGAAGAATAAAAGAACGCAACACGACAAAATAACAATAAAGGCTTGAAGGAATAGACACACACACACACACACACACACACACACACACACACAGTACAAAGGCAAGAGGACTCTGGTCACATCATTAAAAACTCTTCAGTAGGTAGTTCAACCTGTTTTCATTTTAGTGAAAGCATACATAAATAGCCCCTGAATAAACAATTGCATCATTTCTCGGCTACATTCGAACATATGAAAAGCTGCTGCAGCTGGTTTGGTTGTGAAACATTGATGGGATTTTAATCTGCCATAAAACTTCCCTAAAACACAAATACACTAATATAGTCATAACAAGAGAAAGATGAAGAAAACCTGAACAAATCCGAGATGCAACATCAACGAGACAAATAATATGAATTGATTCTACTATAAATAGTATATCAAAACAAACGTGCATTAAATTGAGATACTAAAAGTGATTATAACAAGTTCCCATAATGGTCAATACCAGCCTCAAAGCCTTCTAATAACTGGACCGGTGCACCTCTGCTACATAAGACATATTTTGTAACAGTAAAGTTGTATTATTGTAGGTCTTACCTGTTAAACAAAAAGTAAATTCAGAGGATACCTCCTTCCTCTTTCCATTTACTGTAATGCCTACACATTTTTTTATTTTTTAATATATATCTTATATTGCTACAGAGTCAAAGTATCTGACTGAGTAATTATATTCTTATAAACAATAGTAAGCGAGCAGAAAGATACAGTTCTGTTTCCTTATTAAATTCAGTTGAGTGTATGTTCAGCACTGAGCTCTCTTATGCTTGAATTCCACCTGATTCTGCTGTTATAGTATAAAGAAACTTAAGATTCCAGTTATTTCACATTCCAAATAAAAATGCAGCGTGCCATCAATATGTGCACATCCATTTTTAACCCAACCCTCATTAGCTATGTTTTGATGTACTTCGTGACTCCCCCTCCTCTCACTCCCAAACACATGAAACTTGATGCTACGCACCGGTTTAGAAACCATTTCCCTCACTTATTAAAATGAGACAATGTGTTTATGATTGCCCCCCTCTGGTGTGTCTCTCTTCCCTTTGATCCGTCCTCTCTGCGTCAGCCTCAAATGTTAGATATTCAAATCTGGTTACATTTATTTTTGTTTCCTTTACAGCAGATGGGCACATCTGACAGACTGACTATTAGGTGTTATTATTTCCCCTTTTTTTTTTTTTCAATAGACGCCACTTCATACAGCACACATAAACCTTGTTTTGATTGAGGAGGTTACAACCATTGTCGTGAAGCTGTGGAGGCAGGCGAGAATACAAATAGACAGATTCGGAATAAAAAAAAAAAAAAAAAGTGTTGAAGGAGTTGTTTTTGAAAAGCAGCTGAGGTTTAAAACAAACGGCTCCTCACTGGGTCATCTTCCGTCTGTGATGCCCGGTCCTGTTATCTCCGACTGCCAGTCCCAACAACTGTTAAGAAAAACAAGGTGTCGGTTTTAAACCTGGAGCCTCCGACGTGTGATGAGGTTGTCAACTGAACGGGACGTTTTATTCATAAATCTTTCTGCAACGGTACAAACGAAAGCGTGACACTAAATAACAATATGAGCCAATGACAACGGAAGCCAAAGGAATAAGTGCTGCGTGGTCATGCCTTCATATCTTTAATCCCCGAGAAGGGACAGGGCTAGAACAGACCCATCTGCTTTACATACATTCACCTGCTCAATCTGGATTGTAAAATATGAAAAGATGAGTCCTTTACATCTACAACAAGTCCTTTATATGTCCCCAAACAAGTGGGCTTTACAAATAAGAGAATTCTTACACACAATGAGGTTGAGACGGGTTTCTTTTTTCTTTTTTTTTTTTTCATCATTGGCAAAAAATTCCACAACGACCAGTTCCTGCAGGAGTTTTTTTTTCTTTTTTTGTAATTCTTGCTGTTAAAAGTATTTGATTTTTGGGAGACTTTTCTAAATAACTGCTTTGTAATTTGTGGAGATTTAAGTGTTTTTTTTTTTTTTTTTTTTTTTTTTTTCTGATGGTCAGATTGCAGGAAATCGATGAAGGAAGGGAAAAAAAAAAAAGCAACTCCTACCTAATAAAGAGTCAAATTGAATCACTCCCTATGATGATGAGCATGTTGCACTTCAGAAATATTTTGGTTTCCGTCGGGTGATTGTAGTTGAAGTTTAAAGCTAAAACAAAGATTCTTTGTTTGACCTCAGAGATGATCTATTTAAAAATACTCGGTCACAAAATATTTTTGTCAGCTGATAAAGTGGGTCTGAAATACCCGTCGTGTGTCATTTTTTTTAATTTGCAGAACATAAAGTCCCCGATAGGTTTCCACAAATGTACAAAAACAAAGTGAGAGGACACGGCCCCAGGTCATCAGACGGCCCTGCTGGAGGGGGTACAACACTGTACAGATGATTCTTTAATTAAGTCATAAATAATGAAATGAGGAGACGTGTAATTGATCCCAAATATAGTATGATTAAGAAAAAAAATAGCAATAATTATAGTGTGAAATAATTCATAATTTAATTATTTAATGCTCATGCTTTTTATGTTGCTTTTTTATTATTCATATTTGATCATGTTCATATTTCTATAAAAACCAAAGTTCCAATTAATGTTGATTATTATCATACATAATTAATTCATCCGCAACATGTTTTTTTTTTGTTTTTGTTTTTTTATAGAGTTAACAATTAAATCAATGAGGCTGCCGTGCAGTCAATAAAATGTAAGAATCCAAACATGTCCCCAAACCCCAAAGCGATGCTCAACCGGACCTCCAGATAATCAATCCATCGCGGCAAATAAATGAAGAACAGCAAACACAAGGAGCTGAAATAACAAAGATGTCGCTTCAAAACACCTTAAATCACTAATCAGCGAACAAAAACAAAAAAAAAAACTGCCAATTCGTTGCCGGTTGTTTAATTGATCGATTAGTCGCTGCAGTGAGTTTGGTTGTTTTCGGTGTTTACCAGCTGTGCGTAGGAGAAGCTGCGTCGGCTGCGTCGGCTGCGTCGGCTGCGTCGGCTGCGTCGGCTGCGCGGCGTCACTCTCATCCGTCAAGACGGATTCACAACCCCCGGAGTCTGATGTACATATTTGCGCATCCACCTTAAAACTTGTTTGCGACTGCGATATGCGACAGCGCGAGCCGTTTGCGATTCGCGGGAGGGGAGAGACATCAGCCGAACGGCTCGAACAAATCGAGGGAGACAAGTGGAACAAACCCGAGTGTTTATTGGACGGCGCGCGTACGCGCCGCGCTCCAAATTAAGACGTCGCCGCCCGCTCCCTTGTCGCCGGCAGAATCCGAACGCGTCGCGGGGCAAAAGAGATCGCTTAAATTCGATTTACTCGCTCCGACGTGATTTAAACGAGCCTCTCGGGCGAGATTGACGGCGTCGTCTCCGTCGCCGCTTTGTTGTATTTTTGGCTGTTTACTCCGCCTCTCCGCTGTCACCTCGCACCGCCGCTTTAAAGCAGCCGGCTCAGATCTCCCGAGATCTGGAGAGAATAAGCGTCCTTTCATGTTTCTAAGTGCTTCATGTGACAAATATGAAAAAGGGATGAGAAAGAGAGAGAGAGAGAGAGAGAGAGCTTTGGCGTCGCCCTGCTCCTCAGCTGCAAAGAGCTGCGCGGGGGGGAGGGGGAGGGGGGAGTCAAACCAGCAACCTTTGTGTCATCAGAAACCGAAGAGGTGCGACCCTCAGGACCCTCAACCTCGGGACATGAAAGTCCAAAACATCTGCACGTACGAACATGTTCCAGAACAACAACAACAACAACAACAACGAGGAATGAGTCAGTTCTATTCACCGGGGAGGGGGGGAGGGGGGGGAGAGAGAGGGGGGAGGAGGGGGGGGGAGAGGGGGGAGGGGGGTTATTAGAGCACATGACCTCCACAAAACTCGCTTTAATATTTCAAAAGGTTTTTGAATCTGTTTTCCAAGAAATCGCTTCGGAGATCAATAACGCGTCCGGTCCTTCCTCTGGAGGTGAGTGTGCAGAGAGGTGTGTTCAAAAGCATCAAAAAAAAAAGTTTCAAAATAAGATCAGTAATTAATACCTGATCGTTTTTGTTTGTTTGTTTAATCTGCACACGAGCAGATATTACAAGTTTGAGACTCCCTTAGTTTGATGGGTTTTTTTTTTCCGTTATGATTTGTGTTAGTATTAAACACACCCGGATACAACGCATCGATTAGGGAGCTTTAATCCAAGGTAATCGTGACCTCTTCCAGGTATCGATCTCCATATCTATCAGCGATAATTAATTACGCCTTAAACTTCTAACTCCCGTTTAAGCGCTTTATTTCCCTCATCGAGAACGTTCAACCCACCGAAGACGAGCGTGAAACGTTCCAAAAAAAAAAAAAAAAAAAATCTGCTTTCCACTTGTTGCAGCAAAAAGTAGACAAAAGCAAAACCGACCCCGGGGACCGCTGGAGGCTTTTATTTTGAAACGGATACCGGAAGTCCCAGGAAGTAACTTTGACTTTGTCCTCACGACGAGGTCAACGAGACGACCCATAGTCTCAAGAAACGTCCCCCGTCCTCCTAACGGGTCCCACGTCGCACTTTTAAATGTCTGTCGTCGGCCCCGGGGGTGCCCACGTGTGTCTTCGGAGACGTCCTCAGCTGCGGTGGCAGAGGTCGCAGCACTCCAGACAGAACTCCAGACAGAACTCCAGACACTCGCCGGCCTCGCAGTCGCAGCAGGACTCGACCAGCGTGGCGTGGCAGTGGGCGTGGCAGTCGAGCTCCTCCACGGGCGCCTCCTGGACGGCCGAGCAGCAGCAGCGGGCGCAGGCGCGGAGGCAGGAGGAGCAGGGGCCCCCGAGCAGGCAGGAGGAGCAGGGGCCCCCAAGCAGGCAGGAGGAGCAGGCCTCCAGCACACCCAGGAGCATCGCGGACCACCGACACGACAGGCACGCCAGCAGCACGTGGAAACACGCGTCTGCGGGCGACACGCGAGACCAGGAAAGCATTTTAGCAAACACACGCGCCAACGTCTGAGGTCACTAAAAGGCTTGTTTGTGAGTTGTAAAAAAAAAAAAAACTGTCACTCGCCATCAAAAACGGAGATTAACGAGTCTATTAACCCCAAATTAATCTCCTGCATGTTTGTTTGCGGTGCCAAACTTGCAACTTAAAAGCGTAAACCAGTCTGCTGCGGTGATCAAGTGTGATTGTGTTTTACTTAATCACAGAGCTTTGTTCAGTCCTCGGGGGAAAATACAAAAAAAAGAAAGAAAGAAAAGAAAAGAGAAGAAAAAGGCCACCGAAGGGCTGCAAGTGATGAGCAACAACCGGGAAAGAAGCTGTCGCGTGATGATTGCTCAGCCGCCCAAATGAAGCGCACACGACGCCGGCATGCGTTGACCCCGCCGGTGCGCGCCGGCGCGCGTCGCTGCAGACGCTCCCGTTTTCATCCGAGCGCGGAACCGGCTCGCGTGAGCTCATGCAAATTGGGTCCGTTTTATCCTGTTTACTCCGGGAAGTAAATGAACGAGGAGACGGCAGAATCCCCCGGGGAGCGGAGTTCAGCGTTGCTCCTGCTCAGCCGCCCGAGTTATACACTACCCCTCCACACCCCCACCCCCCGCATATAACTTATGCTAATGTCTGTAGATGGGGGAAAAAAAAAAAAAAAAAAGCAGCATTATGTGTGGCTGGTGTATTGATTTAATGCATAACTTTGTAGAGATAACAACATGAACACAATGATAAACAAAGGAGTGGCCCGTCGCACGCTTCGATAGAACTGGACGAAGTGCAGCAAGTGCACCAAGTCTTCACGGGAAACTTTTCGTTGCTCCGTTTGATAGAAAGATTTTTTTTTATTTTTTTTTGTGCGTTTGTTGAATGTAAACATTTCACAGTGTTTTTAATGCTTATTTTCCCCTAAATTAATAAAATTAACCAATATTTTCATCCCAAATTTATTCGTCTCAGTTTGAAAAAAAAAAAAAAAAATCACCTGTTTTATTTCCACTAAATTAAAGAAGGAACACAAGAGTACAGCCTCCATTTGTGCCCTCAGCAGTCCCCGGCTGCATGTCCGGAGAAATGGTGGATGGCAACTTAAGTTTCATGTCATCATTCAGCCCGGTGTTATCAGTCCACCACAGGACACCGTGTCAGTGTCACGTTTCCGTCTATAAGCGTGGAGAGCGAGACGCAGCGTCAAAAGAAGGGAGGACATGTTACAAAATATAAAGAGTGATGGGAGTCAGAGTGTGGTGGAGGTGTTCGTTTGAGTCCTTCAGAGAGCAAAAGTCAGTGTAAATGTCCTTTTAAGTAATGTAATTAAACGTATTTTAACTTTTGTAAATGACTTATGTAAGGTGAAATGACTTCTTTCAAACCAAACCCGTGATCTTTTCCTAACTCTAACCACACGGGTTTTCACTTTTCGCACTTTTGGAGGAGCACAACGTGCCACTGACACCGTCTGCCGTCGTGGACTGACGGGTGTATTCTGCATGCTTCGGCGTGTCCTATCGAAATCCGTCGGATCGAGCGAATACGTTTTAAAGTTGTAACTTGCTGCGAGTCAAAAAAAAAACACTTGGGACACTCTTGTACAAGTGTAAGTTGAATGGGAAGCATCGGCCCGGCGCCTTTACACCAATGTTCAACCGGTCAATCAGCACGAAGCTCCATCCAGAAGGAAGAAACACAGTAAACAGGGTTCGGACTGCAAATGTTACACACTGCTGTGTTATCAGATAAATGGGACGTGATATATATACTGTATCTACTGTGTATATCACATTGTGGGGCCATATTTAACCGTTATCGAGCCTACCAGCGGGTGTAGCAGCAGTTCGGTGTGATCCCGCCACACTGCTCCTGCTCCTTTTGCTCCTTTTGCCGCCGCCGCCGCCGTTGTGCACCGACGACCTGGAGCCCTGCACTCGGCTCGGGGCCGGAGAGAGAGGAGGGCGTCTGGGGTCCGGGGCTGCGAGGCCACATCGCGGGCACGCCGGCTCCCCGAGGTCACGCTGAGGCTTCTGAAGCACTGCCGCCTGCCGGGAGGCCTCTGCCGGGGGAGCTGCTGCAGGCTGAGGCTGGGCTGGGCAAAACGCACAAGACACGGACAGACTTGCGTGATCAGTGCACAACAAGGTAAAGTGCAGCGGCTCCTTCGCGATTTGAAGGTTTATTGAAATTATTTATACTTTGATCAGCTATTTTCACCAATTTAGTGCAGTATAAAAGCAGGTATTCAGTAAGGCAGGTATACTTGATCTTACATTGCTTCTCAATAACCCTGCTTCACTTTCATAAATCTGATTTTTTTTTTTTTTTAGACAAACCCCTCATCAGGAGTAACTACATTTAATTTTGTATTCTGTATTGCCTACTGTCCAGGTCTCTTGGTGTCCACTTACTGCTGATGATGTCAGTGGGTGTGGTGTTTCCTCTGTTAACAGGGTCACAGGCTGAAAGGATTTCCCGGCCTGATTTTAAAGCACGTCAAAAGAAAACCGTGTTAGCTGACAAACTGTATGTTCACACACAAGAGAGTAAATTAAGAAAGATAAATGACTGTCATCTCGTGTGTTTTTTACAGAATATTGTGAGGTTGGACACGTGATGGAGACTGATCCCTGACCAGATCAAGGCAGGCTGTGATGCTGCCTGTAAAAAAGCCTCTAACCCTCATAATTAAAGAAGGTGTTTAAGTGGAAGCTTTCAGAGTCCCATGATGCTTTTCTTGTGTCTCAGGGGCTTTAACTCGCTGCAGAGTGTGAAGCTTCTGAGAGAAACACTGAAACCTTTTAACATATTTGGAATAAAAATGGAAAACTTTACCACCATCACAAAATATCATTCCCTTTGTTGATTAGTTGAAGCTTAAAAACAAGCAGATATTAGCAGGAAAACAGACTCCTTTACATCTTATTTTAGGTCAGATCATCAGTACTTGCCTTCAGTCTGGTTGCTGTGTTTCTCCCTCCCATCCACAGCTAAACGCTCTCCTGGTAACATGTCTGACACACATGACTGCTCGGGATCGCTTCTCCCACTTTGTTCACCCGACCACCTTCTCCGTCCGCGGCGAGAGGTCAGGAAACCTCCAACGACACCCAACACGCCGGCATGAGTCACCGCTCGGGGGGCTGTGAGCTGTACACTCCCGCACAATGTGTGTGTTTAGTTGTTGATCGCTGACCAGATAACACTCCCCTTTCCCAGCACATCTGTGAACATGCTGATCACAGAGCAGCGCAGCTGAGGCCGGACTGTGTGACTTTCGGGTCGCCCTCTCTGTTCTGCTTTTAGTCATGTCACACGATGGAGACACATACCCCACGAGTGTGTCAGCTGAAGATTCATGAAGATTCTCTTGCGCTCTTACACACACACACACACACACACACACACTCATACAAACCTGTCAGAGTTGTGTGCTATCTATCATTCAGCATGCAAATACATGTAATTACTAATTTGCTCTGTCAATTAAAGTATTAGTTTATCAGTCAGTCGTTTTTTTTGTCATCGAACATGCGGTCCTGCATGAGAAGACTCAACTATATACCAATAAATATTAAAATATTCTGATAGAGAACATACAGTACGCTGTACAACATTAGTATATAAGCATATTCACTTAAATAACCAGCGGTGGAAGTAGTATTCGGATCCTCGAGTACGACAGTGCAGCAACGTAAAATACTCCATTACAAGTAAAATTCCTGTTGGAAAAATGTAAATGCAAACTGTGAAGTATTAATTAAAAGTCCTGGTTTGGTCCCGTGGACTGATATATAATTATATATGACAAAATTAGATTGTAAAAACTAAAGCATCAGTGTGTAAGCGGCATGTGACTGTTGTGCTGCTGCAGGCGGAGCTGGTTTGAACTACTTTAGATCCAGTTTTTTTATCCAGGGACTGAAGATAAAGCTGAGGGGTTGTGAGATAATTACTGGGAAAGGAAAGAAGAAAAAACAGAGGTGATACACGCCTGTTTCCAGGTCTGGACATTTTCACTCGTCTTTGATTTTTGGTTATTAAAATACATCCATGTGAGAATTGTAGTGGGAAAAACCCGTATTTGATGGAACCGTTGGCAACTCACAGACATCTGAAATGAAATGTGACCCCAGCTACACTGCTTTTTGAAAGCACTGGTTTAATCTTTAACATGTTGTATTTTAACAGCTTATTGTTTTATCCCTTGTGTCAAATCTACAATTTTTCCCACCAAATCATACTTAACTACAGTACTTTTGTAAATGTGCTCGATGACTTTCCACATCTGTAAATACTATAAGTTTATGTGCAAACTGTCCGTGGAGGGAGTTTGCCGACTCCATGGCTTGACTGTCTAAATGAGCTGCTTTCCACACTTGTTAACATGCACTAAATTTAAAAGGTGTAATAAAACTGTGGGAGTAATAAAGTCTAAATTTAAATTTAAAATCTAAACCTAAAAAACTCAGGGTTTAATTTTTGAGAGCAAATGTGTCAAATGTGGCCTTTCGTTCCTCAGTAAAGATGTTTTTATCCATCGAACACTTTTCTTTTGTTCACAGGCCTCACTGGGCTGTGTGTGTGTTGTTATGGTTCCAGTTTGTTGGGTGTCCTGTTTTACTTTAAAATCACTCAGCTCTTGTGTCTAATCTGTTTTACTTCCTACCATTGTGTTGTTCCTAATTACCCAATCAGCTGACTGTGCATAGTTCTGCCTCTCCCATTCAGTTGCCAGATCTTTACTTGTCTTCAGTCCCCCATGTGAGTTCAACGTTTCCAGAATTTTCCCTCCTGGTGTTTGACTTCTGCCAGTTCCTGACTTTTGGCCTGTTTGCCTGCATCCTGTTTACCTGTAACCTGCAGAACTGTGAGTGAAAGTTGCAATTTGCTAAAGATAGATAGATAGATAGATAGATAGATAGATAGATAGATAGATAGATAGACAGACAGACAGACAGACAGACAGACAGACAGACAGACAGACAGACAGACAGACAGACAGACAGATAGATAGATAGAAGTTTTTTTTTATTTTTAAACAACCAAGAAAAACAGACAACAGTGTTATTGTTGTGAGATTGATTTTGCCAGAGGTGAGTTATTGTACAGTCTTATTGCGGTCGGCAGGGATGATCTCCTGTATCAGGGATGATCTCCTGTATCAGGAATGATCTCCTGTATCTGTCCTTGTGACAGCAGAGCTGGAGGAGTCTATTGGAGAAAGTGCTCCTCTGTCCCTGCAGCAGGTGGTGGAGAGGCTGGTCAGAATTATCCAATATGGATAATAGTTTGTTCAGCGTCCTCCTTTCCACCACCTTTTCCAGACTGTCCAGATTGCAGCCAATGATGAATAAAGCCTCCAGCCTCTGGTGTCGTTCATTTCAGTGCTCTCTCATTGTGGCTCTTTCTGCGGTTCTATATCAAGGAAATCAATCGCTGGTTCCGAGGTTTTATTTAAGCCTCCTTGAATTAAATACAACCAATAGCAAGTAATTATTTACACCAAGCAACATCTTTGTAGGCCTACATGTGGAGATGTTGTTTTCCCACAGATGCGGAGGACTTCATGAAGTGACTGAGCACATGGGCGACAGCGTCTTCATCACATGTGGAGATGATGAACAGGGACCAGCCCTTTTGGAGGGGCTGTTGACTAAGTGCTGTCAAAAGTGTTACATTGAAAACCATGTTGACTCGCCTGCCTCTCAGTGAGTATGTGGCACATCAAAGCAGCACATAAGTGAAGCTGTTGAAGTTGTCTAGCACCGTGCTAACTTTCAGTCAGTGAGCCCGCAGCGTGGAGGCACTCAGAAGAAAATGTCATCTAATAGGCTGACAGCGAATCAAAGGGAGCCCAGAGAGGCAACAGCAAACCTAAAGCTAACACCAAATCAGCAAAGACAATTACTGACATTAGTCAAAACAGGGAGCTGAAATATCTTTTGTTCTGTGTTTGGTGGTGAAGTCGACAGTCACAGCTTTACATCATTATGTGTTGATGAGACAATGTGATGCAGGTGAGAATGTTGGTTCAATCATTTTATTATTTTACACATTGATGTAGAAAATTAGACAGGAGGGTAAATAATAAAAAAAAAAACGTACCTCAGTCAACATCAAGAGACGAACAACTACTAATATAAAATATATTGTAAAATAAACTAGAAAATACCAGTTAATGAAAACAATCGGCTGCTCCAACAATATTTTACTCCAAAATATTAATTTGACATCGCTATAATGCACAGTACTTATTTTAGGGTATATATTTATTTATGGTATTAATTGATGCACATAGAAATGAATTTACTGTCTACATATGCATTTGATAAATCTTATGTCAATGACTATAGCATGCATTGCTAGACTAAATTTATGTAAGCTGTAATATGATCTATTTATAGTTTTCTCTTAATTTTCTTTTCGTCATATTTTAAAGTACATGATCTGATATTTATCCAACTAAACAATAACCCAGAGCCACCCGACGGTCTTCAGGTTTTCTGTACGATGTCACGGACCAATCATGACACTACAAGTGTGTTTACCCAAGAAAAAGTCATTTATTCTTTTCTTTTTGGAAAAATCAGCAGAAATACCCCACGGACGGCCTCACAGGGGGCAACCAGATTATATATGTAGGAAGTATACTGGTAGATAACTGAAGGCAAAAACGTAGCACTGCACAACATAATAATAAATGCAACATTAAACGGTTTTACATATATGTATCACACTGTAATAACGTGCGTTGGACACACCTACAGACAGACATCTTTGTACAGATGATTGTATGTGCTCGGGATCTATTCTCGATACTTTAATAAAAGAGGAATCTTTATTTAGTGGAAACACATGACTGGAATTAATAAGCCACACACAAGAAAACAAGGAATACAGATGTTGCTTCTTTTCTTTTTTCTTTAAATAAAAATGTAGAAAAACTCATTATTACAAATGAATACACGTAATACATTTCTTTGTGCAGAGAAAACAGAAAAACAGCACACGAAGTACATTTTTAACAATTTCAATGACACACATCTCCATCTTTGTAACATGGGATTAACCCTTCCTATTCTTTAATCTATTACATGTAGACGATCACAACAAGTAAACAAGAACATATTCACACATTAAAACATTTTCTGTCATGATAAATAAATCATTCACTTTGGCATATAAAGTGTGTGGGCTTACAACACAGGAGAGGGTTGGATTTGTTTGTAGTTAAAAAAAAAAAAAAAAAATCATATTTCACTCAAACTATCAAACCCCAACTGTGTCCAAAGAAGGAACACAAATGAAGTCACAGCAGTGCTGTATTAAAACTGTACGGCCTCAATGAAGGCTTGCTTTATGATTTATGATTGTATCGACCGTTTGGTCCGCCAGGGGTCATTCAAGGTCAAACAAATGCTCTTCGTCATTTTCAGCCGCGTCGTACCGCAGACAGCCTGATTTCACTGTCGGCAGCAGACAGTCTTCATCATTCCCATTCAGCTCTTCCTCTTTCAGGAAAAGTGGCCTGCAAGAGGTGAAGAACACACATTTCAATCCCTTGTTGGGAGCTCGTCAGGCATTTCACTGATTTCTTTTGCGGGTCACGGTGAACACAACTCACTGCTGAACTTGCATAAAGAAGTTATGGTTTGCGGGACTGTTGCCGTCTGCTGCTTTCTTCTCCTGTGTTTGACCCCTCGAGTTTCTGCTCACACTCTCCTTCTTGAATCCCGGCAGTGATGCTTCTCCCAGAGCCGTCTACAAAGAAGATTGGTCAACAATTAAACAGTGAGTACGCATCAACCAAACTGCAGCGATCGGGAAGCACTCAAACACTGAAACACAATGGCTCACCTGTAAGGTAGCATTCAGAAAAGTCCCAAAAGCAACACTGGAGGACACGTTTTTCATCAGGGATGGACTCCTGCAGAATAACAAAGCTAACTGAATAGTAAAAGAGACATAATCTATGTCTAATTTATAACCAAGAAAATCAATATGTTCTATATATTCCAAAATCCACGGCAGTGTAAACAGCAGTAGTTTGACGCAAGGTCAGTATTGATGACAAATAATTCATTTCAATGACTGAACATGACAAGGCCTCGTATTAAATATGCCTTTGTTGTTCCAGTCATATTTATCCGTTCGTTGAAATGTGTTCAACACTGCAGACACAATAGAGAACCTGATGTGGTCCATAAATAGCACAAAGAACAATACTTTATGTCAGACTATATGGAATTGCTTTATGAATTTGTCCATTTTAAACTGATATTACCTTCATCTGCTTTCACTAATGAAGGATGAAAATCAATCAGTGGTTTCAGAGCTTTTCCACCCTGTAAAATGTACATAGAAACTCTCGCATTCCCAAGATCTTTAAACTAGAGGCCAGCTGATACGAAATGTTTGGGGACAGTAGTGACATTAGGGAGTAAAAAAAAAAATACAATATTGATATATATCAATATTTTATATACAGGACATCTAAACATGCACATTTTAAAATGATCTCTCAAATGTGGTTATCAGACTGTTGACACAGGATATGTTACAGTTTATTGTCTACACTGACATCAGTGCACTGAAATAGTGAACATCAATGGCAATTTTATCATGATGAATACCTATAAAAAAATGTTTTTTTTAAAAACACAAAACAAGTAGAACAATTTCTAATTTACTACAAGCTAATTTTTCTGCATTATGTTCCTGGAAAAAAATATATCCCTGATAGGCGATATATCGTTTTGGCTCTACTTAACATGTTTTTGTTTCTTAAAATGACTTAAAAGGAGTTCCTGGTATTTGCCCGGTTTTTCATTCTTCACGTCTTGTATGTTTATGCTCCATAACAATTTATTCATTTGCCCGTTAAATACCCGACACAAAAATACATCTTCTGTGGCGATGGACCACGTCCAAGGGCCTCGGCACTTTCTGCCTCTGAAATTGTATCATTCGTTGCTTTGAAAGTCTTAAAATGTCCAAAATAACATTTGATTTCAGCTCAATTGTGTGGAGACGCCCTGAAACCAGCTGTGGGAAACAGGAAGGACGTGCTGTACCCTGTGATCTTCTGAGATCTCCTCCTCTGGTATTCCACCTCGTCAACCGTCCACACGGCTCCTTTCACGTTCTCCACGCGCACAAAACACTTGTGCAGGCTCAGGTTGTGGCGAACCGCGTTCTGATCGGAGCAAATCACAGTGAAGGAGATGTTATTGAACACGTGCGTGAATCAGGTATGACACACGGCGGGATCACGGAGTTAATTATCTGCGGGTGTGATACCTTCCAAGTGGCGGCGTTGCGTCTGAAATAAGCGAACGTTCTCGTGAACCAGTTGTAGATCTCGTTGAGCGTTAGTTGCACGTCGGATGCTTCCATAATAGCCTGGAGATGAAAAAAAAATAAAACTGTAGCGCATCACACGATCACATTAAAGCCCTGACTGTTTCACGTCTTATCCGAGGAGGGAGAGTGAAGCTGCTCACACACTCCTCTGATGGAGCCGTTGAATGGAATGAATGAATATTTTAGCACATTAAATGCCTTTTATTGGATTCATTCTACAACTACTAATCTGATATAAGTACATTGCATAGTGGACATGTGACAACAAAGCTACAACTAAGCAAAGTTGTCATTATCCATTAATTTGATAATTATTTGTTGTATTGACTAATAATTTATTAAATCTAAAAATAGTTAAAAATTCCCATCACAAAGTCTGACTTTACATAATTAAATCCCCTTTTTGTCTGATCAACTCTCCAAATCCAATAAATAGTCAGTTTCCTGTTAAAGAGAACCAGAAAATATGTATATCTAAGAAGCTCCAACCACCTTGGATTGAAAAGGCAAATTAATTGACTATCATCATTTTCTTTAAAAAAAAAAAAAAAAAAAAATCTCAATAAAATAATTGTATAAACTGTTATTGGAATAAATAAACTTCCATGGCAATCAACATGAATTGACAGAGTTCATCATTAATCTGTGGTCATATTTTAGAGACGAGCAGATACAAAATTATAAATAAAAATAAAGAATTCTTAAATGCAAATGACACTGAGTTTACAAAATGATGTGCAGTATATAGTAGATATATTACATCTGTTTACAATGTTTAAAGTGAAGCAAATAAAGAGCTCATGTTCTGTTGTCTGTTCCTGATCATACCTGTCGAATCAGAGTTGCATAGGTGAAAGGTGGTCTGATGTCCGTGTTCTTGTAAAGCTCATATTCATTTTCTGAAACGACATGAAACAGACAAATCTGCGATTAACTTCTGTATTTAGTGGCCGTGTGGACGTACAGTTTGTGAAAGCGGCTGCAGTGTTTGATTTACCTGAAGACAGCGAGTAGACCAAAGGGTGATGACGTCGTCTTGTGGCTCCAGCACACGGCGCGTGAGCGGGCGACTCTCCTCCACACCCGCGGGATGGAGTGGCGTTAGGGTCCAGAGTTTGGGGGGACATCCGGTCTGAGTCCGAGGGGCTCAGCGAGCGCGGGTTGCTGGTGACGGTGGCCGAGCTGAGCTGAGGGCGACAAAAGCAAGTTAACAAAGGAACAAGTGGAATGAAAAGACCGGCAGGGAGACAAAACAGAGTGGGAGTGTAACCGAGCGATTGGATTCGCCTCTTCAGAGGTGATTCCACTAATATCGCAAAAAGGAGGAGGCCAATTATTGGTAATTACAGGGTGAAATTGTTTGGAGAGTGTTGTGATTATGGTGCAGCATTTGCAAGATTAACAAATGATTAGCTTCCACATTATCAGAGCATGTCTGCTGTCTGAAAACACAATGGCAGCCATCTGGTGCCAACATCTGGGTACCGAAAGGAAAGGAAGCGCTCCAAACATCATGCGGTGCGTCCCACTCAAAAAGGATGTTCCTCACAAGGGGAAAGAGTAATGAGTCACACGGCTTAAGCTTTTTCTAAACAGGGACTTGTGAGTCAAACCGATACAATTTCTCCGAGCAGGTTTAAATGCTTCTGACCTTCCTCTCACGTACTTGTAGTTTGGCCTCTCAGCCATGTTTTTAGTTTCTTTTTTCCTCTTTTTTTTTTGAAGAAACAGAAGCCAACAGGCTCTCTGAAACTGAGAGAGTTCCTCAGGTCAATTACAGTCCGCCAGTATCTTCATCAGCGCTGCAGAAGATGAGCTCGCAGCTGGACACGCGTTACTTTCACCACATATTTGGAGTTTTCCTCACAGATCTGAAGCGCCACAAACCTTCCGGCTCGTTTACCCCCACAGCTATTACTGCACGCTGTCTACCTGCAGGCCGCGAGGGTCAGCGCTCGTATCAGGTTGTGGCCGCCGCGCGGGCGCAGACAGCGACTGAGCCTCTAAAGGTGGCAGATGCAGGTGAGACATCATCGCCTTCAGACGCTCCCGTTCTTTGCAGAGCTGGTGGAGGAGATGAAGGGAGGGAGAGGAAATCGTAGCAGAAGGTGTCACATCAACATCGCTGCTGAGCGCAGGTTATTGAAATGGAAGGCTGTGAACCACACACATTCTGCCAAGTAGAATTCCCTGACGTGTCAAACAACAGGAAAGAGGAACATTGGCAGAACATTACATGAATATTTACCGCAAATACAGAGGTGTTTAGATGGTGAAATTATTATTCAGTTATTCAATTATTATATAACTATTTAGGAAGAAGTATCAAGTTTCAGACTGATGTTGCTTTTTTTTTTCTTTTTCTTTTTTTTTTTTAAATAAAGTGACACTCGCAAAATGAATTACCAAGCTACTGGTCCAAATATAGGCCAGGGAACGGGTTTGCCAGGTTTGCATTACAGGCTGATACTCAGGTGAACGTTAACTTTAATTAACAATTATTTACATGATAAATGTATCCGCTAAGTATTTTCTCAGTTCATCATTTAGTCTCTAGCACTTCAAAACATACGTAAATAAATAAAAATGAGCAAAGGAAAAAAAGAGTAAAAGAGTTTTAAGAGGAGAACAGGATGATGATTGTAAGCAACAAGGTTCCTGCAGCCTTTTTTTTTTATTTTTGATGTCATTTTCAGGCTTCCGCTTTTCTTGGTCTTGCACCAAAGAACAACTTGTACTTTTAAGCAAACATCCAGAAAACACTGCTCACTGCTGACAGTTACAGGACTCGTACCGACCTGAAGCTCGAGCTGCTGAACCACCTGCATCTGGACTCTGCACTGGGCTGTACTTCTGTCATCCAGAGTGTGGTCACCGCTTATGTGCCTGGAACAAACGCAGACGCTTATTCAAAGGAAAATATTTCTTCTCCCTACAAAAAAAAAAAAACCAACAACTTAAAAGACATCTCTGAATGTTTGTAGATTGCGTCTTTTACTTTGCTTTTCTGTTTCTACACAGCCTTAATGTTCTTCAATACGGATTCATCTTTCAGAAAAACTGAGCCCTGAACTAGAGGCTACACTAGACTAGAGAGGCATGAACTGAGGCTTCTGAAGTGAAATACATGAAGGTGGAGTTAAAACCTACTTGATAAACTGGCTGAAGTTTTCACAGACGGACTCACAACCAGGCCAATTACACACACCGTGGCCGAAGAGAACGTGCGTGGCAGCGCGATCACCTTTAGCGGTGCTGAACGAGGAGGAAGAGAAGAAGAGAGAAGACTGTCATGGTTTTAAAAAAAAAAAAAAAACACACACACCGCCGCCAGACAGCGTAACAGCAATAAAACAGACATGAGAGTGTTTTCTTTTCTTTTCAGGTGGCATGAAATGACAGAGCGAGGTGGAAGGGAGCACTGAGAAATAAACGGAGAACTATTTACTTTTGATTTGGGACATGTACTGAAGTCATGTAAACTTTTTCTTTGCTGAACCACTTCAGGTGGCGAGAACACAAAGCAAACAAACAATACAAAATATACCGTCCCAGGGGGAATTAAAAGCAAAGTCTCAGAAGCAAACAGCTCCCCACCTGCACCTCGACAGAAAGAAGATGTCTGCAGATGACAAGTCTTTGATGTTTACAAAAAGGCAGCATCACTGGAGCCCTGCAGTCTGTTCACTGCACCGACAGACGGATCGTACCTGTCTGCCCTGCGAGGAGAGGGAGACTGCCGGTCGGCGGGCTGTTTCCCCGTGACTTTCGTTGACATTATTTTGTGAGCAGTGGAGTCCTGACTGCTCTTCATTGTGGTTTTATCGTCAGTCAATCCGCATGTGAGCTCTTTCCATATCTGCAGCATCTCTGCAGGGCTGAGACAGCCTAAAAGATTACAGAAAACATATAGTGCAATGTGTTTATTTTATCGGTTGATGAAGGAAACAAATAAAGAGGGGGTTCAAATTTAAATGACCTTTGTAATTAAATACACTGGAGGAAGCTGCAGGAAGATGTGGCGTATTTTTCCAGGACGATGATATTTATTTTGCACTTTTTTTTTTTTTTTACACTATTCAATCATTCTCACCTCAAAGCTTCAGGGAACAAATGGGTGGGAGCAACTCCTCCTCATGACCCCACGTCCCCCTTTCAATTTAATCCAGGAATAATTATCAGAAGTACAATTTCATATGGCTTCTGGAATTTTCTATTTTCAGGTTTTACTTTCATTATCTCAACAAGAATCCAATGAATGCCGATTTTTGCCTATTTTTGTATCTCTGATATTATACAACATAGTATCGTCTACTCAATCTCAAATATGTTCCCAATTAATGTATACTGATATATATATATATATATATATATATACTGATAACGTACACAAAACTGAAAAACACAGTATATTGGAAATGAAGCAGCTGACGTTACCATTTCTATGTCACAATGAGAGAAGAATCTCAGACGACATGTGAATTGTGTCGTTAAATGTAAAGAGGAGTGACCTGGAGCGACGGCAGGAGAGGACAACGCCGGTCTCTGCGCCCGCAGGAGCTGCTGTTGCTGCTGGAGCTGAAGGAGCTGCTGGAAGACGAGCTGCTGCGCCGGCAGCTGCAGGACAAAGAGAGAAAACAAAGTAGTAAACCCGGCTCTCTTTTCCCCACCGGAGCGAGAGCAGCTTCTGGGAGTTTTTTGTTTTGTTTTGTTTTGTTTTTTTAGGGCTTCATCCTGGTAAAACATCATTTTTAAGCTGTAGTGTCCAAACGCTGAATATCACTGTATGAACATGACAAGACTTTATGGCAGGTAAACAAACACTGCAATATGGATGTGTGAGGGAGTCAATTACTTAATCAGGTGCTGAGATTGACTCTCACTGAAAAAACAAATAACATCTCACCTGGAAATCAAAGAAGATAAATACATTATTTCTTCACAGGGCAAATGCTGTCAAATCTCACCTACTTCCCCACAGCAGTTGTCAAATCAACCCTACCATCAGCAACATTTTTATTTATATATCATTCCAATCCTCAACATCCCCCAAAGTGAATGTGTAAATTGCCGTCCCTCAACCAGGAGCACCAACCTCTTTGATTTTCTTGCTGGACTGCTGCTGAAGCAGCTGAATCTGTTGTTGTTGCTTCTTGTAAAATTCTTTCAGATGTTGCTGGGGGGAAAAAAATGGAGATGGACCGAGATGATGCTCGTTATCGTCATTTATTCATTCACCGTTACAAATGAACAACAGTCAAAGTATTTGATGGAGGCAGAAATGATGAGAGGCTGAGTTCAACCTCAGCAGAAAGAGAAACACAAATTGGGTTCAATGTTTACATGAGAGAAGGAAGTAAAGCAATAATGTAAGTGTATGGACCACGTGGGCACAGACTTCATTCACATTATTAATTATACCTGAGGTTCTCTTTGCTATGTCTACTATAACTAGCAATTAAACTAGCGAGACCAGGTTACAAACATACAGTATAATAATTCCTTGTATTTTGTGTTTTGTTTGCTTACAAAGACGAGCTAGCACTTGTTTGGACCGTGAATGCCTATGATGCTAACTAGCTAATGCAAAAATAACTTAACCAAAATATCTCTCTTAATAACTTAACTTTATTATTTTCGTTATCATTTTAATTTTTTTCGCAGGTAGACTGCTAATATACCGAATTAGTTTTACAGTTGCTAATATATATTATTTATATATATATATATATATATATATATAAATAAAGTCACACTTCATTCTGCACAGGTACAGTCCAGTAAGAAGGAGTGAGTGTATTAAATACCTGCTGGAGCAGAAGGGCTTGCTGCTTCTGCTGGATCAGAGCCTGCAGCTGGTTGGGAGACAGAAGCTGCTGCATCTGCTGAGGAGCCATCATAGCCAAGAAGAGCTTAAGGAAGAAGAAGAAGAAGAAGAAGAAGAAGAAGAAGAAGAAGAAGAAGAAGAAGAAGAAGAAGAAGAAGAAGAAGAAGAAGAAGAAGAGAATAATGCATTTATAAAGGACCACACAGTTCAGAGTGAAGTCAAGAGGAGACAGAAGGTACCAGTCAGCTGATAAACAGTAATAACCGTCCAATGGGAATCTTTCCAATTACACTACAGTGTTGTCAACCCTTTGTGAACATCATCATGCTGGATTGTGTCATTGACCCTAAATGAGATGGGAGATGGGCTGACCAGTTAATTAGCAACACAATTTCATGCTTGTTGTGGCTCCTAATAGAAGTGTACGGGTATTAATAAAGGCAAACACTCACAGAATAATAACTGATCTGCTCTGTTACTGATAGAGGGACAAATAACAGAGTGATTGTCTTCCTTTGTAGTCGAACAGCAGCAATTACCATGACTGCATTAAGAAACAACAAAAGCCAATTCAACACGTTGTATTACAAACAATACGAAAATAATATAAGTGCAGCCAAATGATTCTCTGTGGAAATGTTTTATTTAGTAAGTATGTCCCCTCTTGTTCTACTGTAGATATAAAACGTCAACATTTACGTACAGGTCTGCAAAAGCTGTGAAGTGAACCCTTCATACAGGGTTTAGTGAAGTCTTGTGTCATATTGGAGTAATATCTCAGTGGCTTGCAGGATGTAATGAAAAAAAAAAACCACCAAAGATTTTGTTATAATTTTTGATGAAACAGTCTGTTTCTACCAGATTAATAAGACAATGACAAAGTTAAGAAAGGTAGATAATAGATGAAGAAATGCTGTTGTGCAGCAGGTGTAATGATCTGCATTGATTGAAAACATTCATAATTTGGTCTTATTTAGTGCCAAAACAGTCTGTCAGTTTATTAGCTGACTGATGGAAATTAATTGATTTATCACAGAAATACAAATTAGAAAAACAGATTCACTGATTTAAAAAAATGATTTTTAGTCCTAAACTTTGGTTTTTTTTTCTGAATGTTCTTCTGCATGTGGTTTAAAAGAAAACTCTGACGTACAGCTGACTTCATTATCATGCTTTTCAAATCACTGGTAGCCACTTGTGGTGTGCAGACTCAATGGTACCGTTAGAAAAGAAATATATTACAGATGGAGGTGCTTCTCTTTCATTATAAGAGAAAAACCAGTCTTCACTGTAAATAGTCTTCATTTGTAACATTTTTAGAGTTTGCAGGTTGAAAAATGTTCATATCACAAGTCATTATTATATTCTGAAAGCTGGAATCACGCCCTCACAGACAGGCAATGTTACAACAACGCTACTACTGCATGACATTGTCACCTGTTGTAGTTATTGTGTTAGCTGAAAATAACAAAAAAAGTAACATGTTTTAAAATTCCCAGCACGCAGCGTCAGAGTTGGCAGAATCCTGCAAGCTCACGTTTCACTACAGGCACAGATTTAGAAAGTGATTTAAGAGAAAAGAGCAGAACAAAAGTGTCAAAATGAGAGAACAAAATGAAGGAAACGATTCATTATTGTGGTTGTTTCATTGATCCTTTAGATTAAGACTACCAGGGATGGAATTGCAAGAGACAACCATAAAATTATGTTTGGCCGTGCTTCTCTTTGACCTCGGTCTGCGCACGACTATTCCTCCCTGACTCAGACTCGCAAACAAGAGCCCTGCGTGTCAACTCCCAACTCAGCTTAGATTTCATTTATTAAATCTCCGCCACTGTCAACAGAGCTGCAGGCTCTGGGTTTGCTGTCCTGTTAGAGGATCTCCATTATGGAGCTCTGGGGTATTTCTCTTGACATATGTTTGCCCAAGACTGATCTTTTTCCCACTTATAAAGAGGACGAGGAAGAGTTGAGGGACGAAGAGCAGGCGGATTAAAGGGGAGATGAGGAGTAGCAGGATGAAAGTACCTGTTTATGGTGGAGACTCGGACCGTTTTCACCACTCACTCCACTGCAGGAGTCCCCGTTAGCAACTCTGTCTGTGTGGCTGAGGAGGCTGCTGGCCGGGGTTTGACGGGCTGCTGTGTGACTGAGAGGAGACTCAGGCATCTCAGCTCAGGTCCTAAAAGAAAACAGTCATCACTGAATAAGACTCAAAGACTCAAGATACAGTTCAACATCACAGTGAAATTACAACTGTGTGACTTTGCACTAAACTAATAATAAAGTGTATAAAAAAATAAACACATGGCAAGAAAGAAAACTACGATTTTATCGTTACTTTAAAAAAAAATTCTATTGTAACTTTAGAAATATTAAAGATGGTGTGACGGTTTCAGTTCTGCTCAAAGAATGGATGAAAAAAAAACCTACTGTTAAAAAAAACATAATTTTGCACAACTGATATAAAAAATGAAAGGCTTCAAATAAGGCTTCAAAACCAATGAAATGCCAAAGATGTGATTCGAAGAACCTCAGACGAAGTAAAAAGTTAACAAATCATTGATTGTCATGTGAGAATTGAAAGAATTGAAAGAGAAAAGAATGCATTGGCATTATTAGCATGATCAATTTATATCATGTGAAAATAACATGCTTGTTTTACAATAAGTTCTAAAATGAAACACAAAAATATTTTGACATGATATTGATGATTGCACATTCATCTGACAGTTTGTACGGTACATCCTTCATAATTACAGATTATCTCAACTCATATCATTGTTATTTATTCAACACAGAATATAGGTATTGATCTGCTCTTTATCACATACACAGGTATGAAGGTCCAAAATAGCTTGCACGGAATTTTTCAATGCCAATCTTTTTAATTACACGTGTTAACTTGCCTTGTCACTTTGTAAAAATAGAATCTAAGTGGTGAAAAAGATCCTACTCACAAACTAAAATAGGAATTTATCTTCAGGTATTAACCCCTAAAACAATTCAAAAGGTAAAATCTTAGCTCTGCATCATAACAGAAAACTCCCTGACCCCTCTATTTCTGTCAGAATAATCTAAACCTACGTACCGTCAGGGTGAACAGTTGAATTCAGAGCAGTCAGGCAGAGTTGGTGTCTCCAAGGCAAGCAGTTTGGACTGAGGATGGGAGAACTGATGGAGTTGTGTGTGTCTACCTGAGGGGGCGGAGTCTCAGTGCCAGTCAGTGAACATGACAGTGAGAATAGCAGTCCATTGCGGAGAGCAGAAAAAAAAGTTATCAAATGAGCTGCAGCCACAGATCATTTTTATTTTAGACCTAATCACTATTTGTAGGGATGTTTTCTTCGTGTTTTTGTTGTTGCAGCATAGTTAATATCAGTTAACATTTTGTTTGCATTGCAATAATGTAAAAACATGATAATGCTGCATAGAGAAGAGGATTTAGTGCTTTCCAGCTGCCTGTTTTGCAGTAATAATTCTTGTATGCAGGTATTACTTTTCTTTGTTGGTATTCATAGACATACATAATCCAATAACAAAATATATAAATAAAGACAAAATGCCTCCAAACAAGCAGGATTTATTGTTTTAAATGAAAAAACAAAGGGTCTCTTTCTTGGAGAGAAGACAAGTATAGTTGTCTGTGACTTTATTTAGATATGCAGTATCTGAGAGTTTTGAACAACAGAAAGAGCTGTGTAACTACACAACTGTCAAACTGTTATCAAAGAGCTATTTACAGTTCTACCTGCACTTGTATTTGAATAGCATATCAGTGCATCTATTAAAAATAAATAAAAGTGTTTTAATTTAGGCTGCTGATAAATGCAATGCACCCTAGAGTGTAGACATCCAGCCACAGTGACAAACAACACCTTAAATAACTCAGACACAATTAACTTTGTACAAGACATTTCTGCATAATCATGTCTTGTTTAAGGAGATTTTTTTTGCTGTGGTTTTTTTTTTTCTGTTTCATAATGTTTGTTTTGTTGTCATCATTCTTTTTCTTCTTTCACACACATGTCCTGGTTTCTTCTAGTGTGTAAGTACATGATAAAAGAAGCGGGAGAGGACAGAGGGCCAGGCTGGCATTCCATCAGGAGGTCTTTATCTCCTGGTGAGATGAGAGGAATATCAAGGGAACAAGAACCCTAAATAGTACATGCATTTATAGTTTTGCTCACACACATGAAACAAGAAAAAAATAATGAATGCGGTATAGTAATGAATATGCACAACAATAATCCAGACTAATGCATGTTAAATATGAAAGTATTCACATCCTGTAAATGTATATTATGTAAGTAACAGCTGACTGAAATTACCAAATATATCTACACGGTTATACAAATGTCTTAAAAGATAAACCTGGGAGCAATTAGTGACTGAATTGTAGACATTGTTACCAAGGTAACTTTCTGCCACCTACTGGATTAGTATTTACCTGCCCTCCAGTTTGTATTGGAGGAAATAAGTTATATACATTTGTTGTGTATATCAAACAATAGGAAAACTCTTTTTAAGTCCTGTAGCCTCCACCTTGTTCTGTTTCATTATAATTCTTCAGGACAGTTCAAAGGTGAATCCGAATTTGACTTTTAATCGTTTTATTTGCTCTGTTTTATGAACTCTTGGATGACTGGAGACATGCACCAGTAGCAAGGAAACCTGCGGCGTTCCACTGGTGGTGTCGTGAACCTGCTGTCACATGACTCTGGCATGCCATTCAGTACTGGATCATTCATCTCCCAACAGTGCAGTCTGGAGGTCAGGGGTTGACTGTCGAGCCCTTTCCCAGCTGGAGCCTTTCCATATAAGGGTGGGAGCCTCTGTGGGAAATAGAAAGGTCTCATCCAGGCGGGGGATTGTACCAAACCCACGCTCAGGCTCCAAGGCTGATAGCATGGTTGGGTCCAGACCACAGGGCTCATCTGATTCCTCCCTGGTTCCTGCAGAGGGCATTGTGACTCCACCCATGGCCAGGACTCAGATCTACTCTCACAGAACTGTCCTCGGAAGCAACTGGTCTGCATCCAAGCGAGACACCCCGCCACACTGTCATAGCGCTCCCTTTCCCCCCTCCCTCTGCTGCTCCTGTACTGCCTGAAGTTCCCATGCTGGAAGTCCCTCAGGTGATCTTGGTGGACGCCCCAGTAATGACCCCGACCGTCCTCGCAGCGGCTCACCTTCACAAAGCAGTCGTTCACAGACAAGTTGTGCCGGACGCTGTTCCTCCAGCCAGGACCCCGGCTCCTGAGGTAGGGGAACTGCTCCTCCATGGCTTTGTAGATGGACCCCAGGTTGAGTTTCTGGGAGGGCGAGGACAGGATGACTTTGGCAATCAGGGCAATGTAAGAAGGCGAGGGCTTTGAGAAGGTCTGTGTGTCCTGAGAGGAGGAGCTCATCGTGTAATCTGGAGGACGGGCTTGATTGGTGATGATGCCATCGTAGATTTTGACAGCATTTACCATTATTGAATTTGTTTCTCCTGCAACAAGGCTGCTTTCCTCTGTCTCACATGCAGGTGTGATATCACATCCTGCTTTTTCTTCTGGGATGTATGAAGTGTCCATTAGATGTTGTCCGGGTCTTCCTTCCTCTCCATTCATTGTTTATTGTCACTCTGACTTCCAAGTCCTAGTACAGAAAATGTCCTGTGTGGATTCGATCCCACATCCTCAGACAGTCTCAACAAAACTATCTTCTCTGGCAGCTTTTTACATGCTTTTATATTATTCCCATCCAAACGAGGGTAGTGCTCACATTCATTGGTTAAGATACAGCGTTGTTACTCACTGTTAAAGTATGTTTTTTATTTATTCACTCAGATTAAGGACTAACCACATGGAGCTGGATATGCCACTTTGTCACAGCTGTGAGATAAATACAGGAAATACCTGCAGTACACAATGTAAACCGTAAACTGTATGATTCTAGTATCTGCAGATAAATCCTAGTATGAGATAAGCAGATAAAATAATAACTTTGTGTGCAATGGTTGTTTCTCACTATCAGACATTTATTGCATCATTTGAGAGTCACCAGTTGGTCAAAGGATATTATTTTGGAGGCTTAAATAGTATGCAAAGGTCATTTGTTCTTTGTCAGACCTCATATGACCCTTTGTGGAAAAGAAGCAACGAAACGCAAATAGATGCTGTGGTAAACCTCATGCTTTTTGTACAAATAGCCAAATAACACTCTTGGGAGCAATGAGTACAGTTACACAAGAGAGATGCCTATAAAACATGCTTGAGTTTTGCAGTAAGAAAATAAGATAATCAGCCACCTATAGTTTGGATTATATAACAAGAGGACTCTGCGTCAAAGAGGCAAGTGGTTGATATATTCTCCTCTTGAGCTTAAACTACTGTACATAGTTTAAGTCCCTTCTGGCCTATTTATAGTGTTGGCCCTTGCAACAATGTCATCTGTAACTCGACTCCATCTGTTAAGTCAGAGCATGTTGAATGTCACTTGGCAGAAGCAGAAGCACCGCAGTTCATTACCCGCTGACTCTCTCACGGAGAGCTTCATGGAGTTTGTGGGACAGCCAAGAACCTCTGGGGCCTGTAACCTCTTAGGAGTGCCTGGCGTCAGCTCCGTGGACGTGGACGATGATGAGTTCGAGGTGGTCAGCGGCATCAGGCCCAAATCTTCTCCCCTACCACGGAGACGAAGCTCTACCAGCGATGAGGACTCAGATCCTGAGCCTCCTCTCTGTGGCTCCAGGAGAGTGTCCTTTGCAGACGCCAAAGGCCTCAGTTTGGTGCAAGTGAAGGAGTTTGACACATGTGATGTTCCCAAGCTGCCAGGATATGACTCTTCTGAGGGCGAAGGCAAAAATACAGAGGAATACTTCCTCTCACCTCATACTTTCCTTCTTCCACTTTCAACCGAGGAGCTCTCTGCCAGAGTCCAGGAGCAGAAACTAGAGTTGGAAACAATCGAGTTACTCCCGGGGACCACGACACTAAAAGGACTGATCCGTGTTCTCAACATCTCCTTCAATAAGGCGGTTTACATCCGAACCACTTTGGACTCCTGGTCCACCCACTTTGACCTCCTGGCAGAGTACATTCCTGGTTCCAGCGATGGTCTGATGGACTGCTTCTCGTTTAAGCTTACCTTAGTGCCTCCATTCGGCGAGCAGGGAGCCAGAGTTGACTTTTGTCTGCGGTATGAGACTCCGGTGGGGACATTCTGGGCCAACAATAACAACAGAAACTATGTGCTCTTCTGTCACCATAAAATGAAAGAGGGGAGAGAGAAACCACAGACGGAAAATGTGAACAAGAAAAGCTGCCTCAAGACCGTCAGGTGAGGATATAAAGTGGTTCACTGATAGGGATTTAAAATGATCAACACTTCTTTTGTTTTATGACACAATTAAATGCATTCATTTATGAGAATGGTTCGTAAAATATTCTATTATGGTTGAAGAGTGGACAGGCCAGTTTCAGCCTTTTGATTTAAAGAATATTAGTTATTCATTAACCGAAGAGAACAGTCTGATCAAAACGATTGTGTTGACAGCCTTGATGTTGTAAAGAGGCTTCAAAATACATTAATCCTGCATTCTGCAAAGGATAACCTTTCCATCCATTCAAGTTTATGTGGGTGGGGTCAAAGTGAGGAATATATTTGATCCAAGTTTAAAGCAAATAATTTCACTTAAATGGTGGAAAGAGCCATTATATCAATTACTGATGTGCAGCCAATCCAGGTTATTTGTGAATAACAGAATAGCCAAAGATTTCATTTTTACATCCAACATACACAATCACATCCTGCACTTAAAAACACCATCAGTGATATTTTTTATATTTTTAAATGAAAATGATTAATGTCTCTCAACATCGTCACCTTATGTGGTTTGTTGATTGTTGATAGTCGTATAAAACTATACGAGACGGACATACAAATGAAGTTTGACTGATCCCAATTTGATTAATTCACAGTCAGAACTTCTCCACTGTGGAAAACATTTCAGCAACAGAAGCTTCCTCACAGGAAAATATTTCAACAGGTGAGTATTTTTTTTGCTGATTGTGAAATCAAGAAATTGTCCTAAAAATAAAACGCATGTAAAATATGTCTCTTTTCATCAGATGTGTCCAACCATGGACCGGGAGTGGACACTATGGAAGCCAAGAAAATCTCTGATGGCCAATCAGGAACATCAGGGGAACAAAGCCAGAAATTACTAGTGAGTAAAAAAAAATTTTAAAACACAGATACTGTACTGTGCAAGGCCAAATTTATTTGCGATTGTTACTTGGCTCTAAATCTAAATATTTTATATCCTAAATCCTTCTTAACAGACGCTTGTAAATGTTTTTGATGACTTAAAGTAGCTCTTATTCTTAAACTTGGCAGGTTTGATGTATTATTAGCTACGAAATGGAGCTTAAAGACACCATGATGTGTCTGCAAGGTACAAGAGGAACACAACACTTTATATGACCCTGGCTGCACATTCTGAGGGAATGTCATGACTGGAGCTTGAGTACCGCCAGTGTAACAAAATGTACTGCACACCTAAAGGACAGTCGGTGCTCGCTGTGAACACTTCCTCGGTGTCTCATATTTTGTTACATATGCTCGCATTTCTTGTTTATCCTCTCAATCAAAACTGCAGTCAGAGACATTTAATCTGAGCATGTTACTCTGTGACATTTTTTTTTTTTTTTTTTTAAAAACAGGATAACTGTTGTGTGGGCAAGCTGACTTTAATCTCTCTTGATGGACAGATGGAAAGCAGACAGAAGAGCGTCCGAAAAAGCCGCAGAAAGGCTGCACGGATGGCCCGAGTGAAGAACTACTTTACTCAAAGAGATGGAGCAGCGAATGATACGCAAAGAGATGAACAACCTCCAGGAATAAAAGAGGCAGCTCAACAAGAAACCCCAGAGGAAAAACACACAGATGTGCAATCGTTTTCTGAAGACAATCGCAAATCAGAAGGTTCTCAGTTGGTTTCTGATTCTCCAGAAACATTCAGCGAAGCACTGCTTAACGTTCAACATGATACGTCATCAGCACACGACTACACAACTATCAGTGAGACAGAGAAATCTGAGAACACCACTTTGGCTGAATCAGCCACATTAACAGGAGGTGAGCGTGCCACAGATGTCCCAGACAACACATTGCATTCAAATGATGAAGCTTCGTCTGCAGATGAACACGTCAACATGTTTGTCACCAAAGCTGAGGAAAGCAGTCAGACAAACAACACAGCAGCAGTGAGCTGTGAAAGTCAAGTTAGCCCGACTAACAATTTCACTTTTGGCACTGTGGTGGCTCCGCTGTATCATCAGGTGTTTGGGAGAGCAGGAAGTGAAAGTCAGAGCGTAGGTGACAGAGGAAATCCTGCATGGGCTCCACTGGGTGTTGGGGGCTTAAATCCTCACTCTGACAGAAGACAGTTTAGCTGCATTGTTCCAACAGGTCACAAAAGTCAAGTAAATGTGATCAACAATCAGGAATCAAACTATGAAAGCTTAGATGCCACACTGAACTGTCCTACTGAAGAAGAAGAGACAAGTTTAAGTGTGACGGTGAATGACGTCCTGGACTGTGCAGATACACTGCAGGAGCCAGCAGAGACTGAATACTCAGACCAGATATGTAAACATAGATCTGCAGATTCAAACCCTCTTTTAGCAAAAGAGGAACCAAAACACTCTGGTGAAATTAAGGTAATTGGTGAGGTATCTGACTCCATGACAGAAGTAATGATGACTAAGTATCATGAACATGAAGACATGTTTGTGGAGCTCAAAGATGAAGACACTCGTGAAATGGAATCTGCCATATCAAAACAGGATGAGGATTTCTGTTCAGCAGACATTACTGAAATGAAAAACTGGGAAATGATGGTTGAGGAAGAGGAAAATAACATATATACAAGTAAAGAAGACAGTGAGGCCATACATTTAAAGGCAGAGGACACTAAGGCAGTTGAGAAAGATACAACTGAGAAAAAAGTAGAGGAGTTTGTGGAGGAGGTCACAGGTACAGAAGTGAAAGAGGTGAAGGCCGACAACACTGGGGGGTTAGAGGATGAGGAGTCGATAAGAGAGGAAGAAACTGGGAACGATAGTGGAGATGTTGAGACTGAAGTAGAATATGTTCAAGTCACAAAGACAGATGAGACAGCTGGGGAGGAAGAAGACGCTGAAGCAGAGAAAACCGAGGGACCAGAGGAGAAACAGAAAGAAAAACACTTTACAGAGAAGCAAGAGGTCAATATTAAACGGAAAAATGTCCAAGAAGAGGAGAAAGAGGAAGAAGAGAAAATGGAAATAGACTTGAATGATGAAGGTGAAGCAGGTGAAGAAGAGGAGGATCAGGTAAAACTGAAGGAGGAAAACGGAGAGGAGAAGAATCCAGATTACAAGAAAGAAATCCTCAATGAGGCAGGAGAGGCAGAGATTGTAGATGCAGATTCATGCATGGCAATAGAGGACAGAGAAGATGAAGAGGGGTGTTCAGAAGAGAGGTCAGACATTACACACAACAAGGCTGAAGATGGTTTATCTGCTCTGGTGAACAACGGGCAGGAGGATGTCAGTGTGAAAGTAATTGAGAAGGAAAATACAGGAGGAGGGCAAAAAGCATGCAACCACACTGAAATCTGTCTTTACAACCTGGAGGGTTTCCAGAGCAACAAGAGTGTCACACATGAGCGATCAAAAGCTGAGAATGAATCCTCCGCTGCAGAGGGAGACATTTTAATAACAGATGAACCTGAAAACGACCAAACGAGCCACAACAGCACTTCAGAAGAGTCGGACTCAGACAACGAGGTTGAACTGTACATGCACTGTCTGAGGGCCGTTGGCACCGCAGCACAGGCCCGCAGGGACAGGAACAAAGATACAAGTTGTTCTGGGAGCAGAAGGCTCTCTGTAAGCAGAAACAAACTGCCGTCCACACCCATGCCATCCATCAGTGAATCTCTGGATGAAGAACAACACCTCAGCCGCCTTCAGGAGAATCATGAGGACGAAAGGACAGCTGCTGTCGTAGCTGTGTCAGCGTCAAGTGGACAGGAAGGCATCAAGCAAAATGTTTTGTGGTGGAAAGATACTTTTTCCTGCAAAAATATCTCAAAAACATTATTCTGCACCACCTCGTTAGTGGTATTTGCAGCTGTGGCATACCACTATGATTTTCTGGCCTGTTTTGGCCTCTACCTGATATCTGTGGTTTGGCTCTGCTGTCAAGGAGAGAGGCAACCAGTGAAAAACAACAAGAGAATAGGCTGAATCACATTGTAAAACTCATACAATCGTAAATAATAATGGGCATCAATTTTAAGTGGGACACATCAGAATAAATGCTGTATATACCCCGTGGGAGGATGTTAACTCTGTTGTCAAGAGTCTATGAAACAATTTCCTTTATGCTTTCCTGTATATAAAACTGAGCGTCTCCTCAGTGAAGCTCACACTGATCAGCTCTGCAGAGACTTCATCCTTTGTGAGGTGGAAGTGAGACTCATCGGTGTGCTGTGTGTTGGCTTTGTGTATGATTCATTTCGTTTTCATAACAATAAAATGAATCAATTTTACAACTGAAAAATAATTCATTGGATCTGTCTATATCCTCCTGTTTACTAATAGTTCAGCTTGGAGCAAAAAACAGGGATATTATAAAGAATCTTATGATGATACACATATGTGTTTCAGAAAAATAAGTGCATATACAAATTTCATGAGTAGAAAAGACAAGTTAATTGTAACTTTTTTAAACTATATTTTAAAAAGGGATTGTTTCAGTAATTGTTTCATTTATACTTTTGTTGAGTGCATTTAATCATTTTGAGTTTTGACAGTGTAGCGTGGCTAAAAATTGATAAAAATTCAGGAGGAACCAGAGAGATTGATGTTGTTTTCAGATATTTTCCTATGATGAACTGGACTATACTGTGATTGAATCATGGACACATGAACAGAGGTCATTTGGAATATGATTGTTCCCACTCAGACTCTTCAGGTCAGTAGCATTATACTGTAATCTGCGCTTTAGACGAATGCCGTCAGTGGTATGTTATGTCTGTGATCTACGGTCATACCCTGAAACTCAAACCAGATTATGACCCGACTGGTTGGATTTTTATTTGCGTTTCTGGTGTGTTGAAACTTCTTTTTTTTTTTTTTCTTTTATCTCGAGCTGCATTCTGATCAAATCAAAATACCTCATTTTCACCAGTTATCAGTTTTAAAATATGTTTGGTATCAAACCCACCAACACATTCAACTGTTTGTACACGTTTTTAAGGATTATTCCTCTTCTGGCTCTGTCCTTTTTTTCTCTTTCTGGTAAAGAATACAGGCATGTTTCATTGTTCCAAAAAGATGACAAACGTAAGTGCTCATATACAAACGTTTCACATCTTTCAATGCCTGTCCAGTTGAGTATTTTTGTCTCAGGGAACGCAGACTGAAATCAAGTCACTCGTAGCTCCAGCATGTAGCTCCTACTCCCAGTTTTCAACTTTGACTTTTAGCTGCGAGGTGAACACAGCTGCAGTAATGTAGTCACGAGGGCCGTCCGCTGGGAGGATTACCACTCTCTTTAGAAAGGAAGAACAGAAACACATACAGAAGGGTGTATCTGACTGTGCTATACAAATGATTTCCTTTTCCATTCACCTCTTTTTGTTCACACTCCAATTATTGCATTCAATTCATGTCTAAAGTTTCTTTCATAAATATGTGACCTGATAAAGTGATAGAACTTATGAGAGAAATAATAATAAATTTTTATTAGCTGTGCTGGTGGCGCTTACGTTGGCCACATATTATTGCCACATGTGTTGGTTGAACCCTGGACCTGTTGGACAACAAACTGCTGCCAGCCAAGTGTTTTCATATCCACGCTAACAGATGCCTTTCTGACCTCTTTCTGTGTTTTATTACTCGAGTACAGAGATAAATCAAATGTACCGTGACCATATATCAATGTTTGAAGCCAGGAAATATTTCTAAGAAACCCTGGTTCTGCATTTACAAATGTAAGTATTAGAGATATTTCTTAAATGTTTATCTATTTAAATATAAATGTGAAAAATGTATGATTTATGATCTGAGCCACACAATAATCTGTACACAACATAGTTTCTTAATAAGCAAGAGAAATGTCAAATTGATACAATAATATCATACAAACTGAAATGGGATGCAATGACAAACATTATAATTTAGTGAATGCATCTTATTTCTTTTCCTGTTTACTAGCTAAGCCTTTATGTAAAACGTCACATGATGATACTTCATAATATCTGCTACAATTAGTATGGTTTTATGGAAGCACATCCCTCTAGACAGTTTTGCAGCGCATCCAACCAGCGTCTGTGCAGCTAAGTAAACAGTGCGGTGGCCATTATGTGCTATCTTGGGAGGTGGGAAAGAAAATAGTTACTGTCAAGGGGTTTCAAAGAATTAATGGATAACAAAGCTTTAAATAAAACTACAGATGTCCTTACTTCACACTGAATTCAACTGACTCAGGACAAAAGCAGTGTAAAAATTGCAAATGAATTTCTATTTTTTTTTTACTGTTACAACTAAATCCTATGAAAAATTAATCATGTCAGTCTTATACTTTTTTAAATATTAGTGAAATAAATACTTTGTCAACTAACTAAAAAACAACTAAAAAGATGAAAAGGACAAGTATAGTGGAGATTGGTCTTTGAAAAATGTTGAGTCCACACAGTAAATAGCCCTGAAGCCAGTGGGTATTATACAATGTACACATAGAAGTCAAATGTGATGCACAAGAATGAAATATAACATTTCAATCATGAACAAAATTATCCTTATAAAGAAATATTGTTCATACTGAATGTAAGATGTTTGACTTTGGACCTGCTTGTGTATGTATGTTTGTGCTGAACAAATGTGAGCATACCACATCCATCACTGATTTTTCTGTTCAAGTGTGTAGAAAAGAAAAGTTATTTTTGTCTGACCAGAAACATAATAAACACTACACACATCACAAACTATAACAACATCACAGCAGTGATGTAGATGTTGATTTTTGCAAATAAAATCGTTCAGTATGAGCTGCTTTACAGCTCTTTGCTCATATATATTACTTGGTAGAAAGGGTGTAGTGAACATCTTTTTTTAGGTTTTGTACAGCGTCCTCCAGGAGGTATTCCCTCAACTTCTGAGATGATTGAACGTGTACTTCAAACCAGGCTGTGCTTTTCTGTAAACAACAGTGTTATATAGAGTATTTAGTCATCTTTCTGGCAGCCCACAATTTTCCTGCTGTTTTGATACCAGTATATTGTTTTTGTCAGTAACATACAGGTCACCATACCAGACTGAAGCACTCTACAGCAGGCTTTTCTATTGCATTTTTCCAAAGAAAGACACTCTGACTGATCTTACTCATACAGGCTTTCAAATTCTTAGTCTATTTAAAGAAGCAGCTCTGAAAAGGTTCAAGATGTCTAATGCTCTTTAATAATCTGCACTGAAGCCATACTAAACGCAACATTATCTATTTAAGCTTTCCAAGGTCCGTCTCCTCACACTGTCCCCCCTGAACAGAACAAAACATCACGTCAAGTCACACTCTCTCAAATCTTTTGGGCAGACTACATCCCATTTCTGGACCTAATCAGATTATCTCACTTGCTGAGGCAGTTTGCCAAAAGTCTGTATCTATGCCAAATTACTGCAGGTTGTCCTGAGCACTTTTATGAGCGTGTTTTGGACTGATCTATTTTACAAGTAGATGATCTCATGGAAAATGATGTGGTTTATGGTGCCATAATGCTAAATTATGCATATCAAGGCCTTAAAATGGTTAAAATAGCTTCATTCGCAGTAGACTTGAACACGAGTTATTTAAATGAATGAATGATAATTCTAGGTCATTGTTGGAAAAATTACTCAGAGGCTTGGTTCAAAATCAAACACATCGGACATTTATTCTTGCAAGAAGGAGCAACTACATGCACCCTCAAAGAGAGGTGTCCAGCAGTCCTCTCCTCCGCAGTCCACCCAGTCACTCCTCCGTAGGGCAGCTTGTATACAGTGTGACAAACAGTTGACAGTCACCCCCATTCCCTTTGTATCTGCTTTCGTATGGTAATACAGAGTTGGTTGTAGGTTACAAGATGAGGACACAGGGGAGTCGTCAATTAGATGGGGAAAGTAAAACAAAAAGAATCACTTTCAAATAAGACAGAAAACAAAAGAAACTTTTCGGAGCCTGCTTAACAAAGAGACTTTCCGGAGAGACAATGCAAACAAGAGGAAGGGACAAATCTTTTTTTTTTCCCCATCAGTCATTAACACATATTATGTATTGTTTTATAATTCCTCCAGAACTATGTAAGTGTAAAGAAATAAGAAACAAGAGACGAAATAAAATCCTAAAAATGTATAAATCTTTGCATTTTTCGATTACTTAATTCTGGGATTTACAAATGCACTTTGAACGCTGCACAGCACGCAGTCTGCCCCGGGCTCTCTTCCGGGCCTGTGATTGGACGATGCGCTGTCAGTTCCGAGGCACGTCTGCTAAATTCAACCAATCGGATTGCGTGTTGTTGGCCGGTGCGCCGGTTTCGCCGGTCGGGTTCCAGCTTGGAAAAAGGGGAAGCGACCGGCGGAGGCAGCATCGGCGGCGCGGTGCGGTGCGGTGCTATGGACCCCTGGGACAATGTCGAGACGGGGGAGACGGAAAACCAGCTGGAGGTTTTCTACGTGCCGATTCCGAGCGAAGCCCCGTGCAACGAGGAGCAGGAGAAGCTGTCGGGGGTCGTGAAAAACGTCCACAGAAAACTGCGCAGGAAATACAGAGAGGGTAAGCAGCCTCGGCGGGCCCCTGTGTCCCTCTCTCTCTGTCTCTCTCTGTCTGTCTCTCCGTGACTGATTATTTAGACTTTAGCTCACAAATACTAAAAGGAACCTGAAATCCTCAAGTTTCCGGTAATCAGCCCGGTAAACACGGTTTTACCGTGGTCGCCAGCGTGACGCGTGTTTTGGAGGCAGGTTAGCTGCGCCGGGCTGCAGAGAGAGGGTTGCGTTCAGCACGTCGGGCCTTTTTAAAACTCCTCAACATTGCACACACACACACACACACACAGCAAATATTACTGCTGTTTGTCTTCTGGAGAGTAAATATGTATTTGTCTTCCAAACCCAGTCAACTCGGGAGTATAATAGGTTACTAATGAGAGACACTAAAAGAATCAACCTGCTGACAATGAATGACTTTCTATTGCCTCTCTGCTGCTAATAAAAGATAAGTCTGTGGACTGAACAAACATTTGTCACAACTTTTACAACCAAATTAGCTTTTCTTTTTTTATTATTATTATTTCTGCGCGTCGCCGTCATTCACAGCCGGACAAGTCAAAAGTAAGTTGATATCTGACATTGATAAAGAGCCTCAGATCCACCGCTGCAGACTTTACTCTGCAGACAACAAACACAGTTTGTTTGAAGACACGAGGACACAAACTTGTGTGAGCAGATCTAAACTCGGGAGATGATTTGAAGTCAAACTGTGGAGGAGGACAGTGTGGGAAATTACAAAAAAAAAATATTTACAAATATACACTTTTGCTGTCACTGTCTAAAAAAATGTGTCCTTTTACAAAATTATGGGAGTGTCTTTTAAAAAAAAAAAAAAACAGTAGCCTAATTAGTCCATAAAGTTGGAAGTGTCATCATCAACTTTCCAAGAGGTAAAAAAAAAAAGAAAAGTGTACAATTATCCTGATGAGCATGGAATCAGAGAAAGCAGGAGACCATTCTAACTAGTTATGCTTTTATTTTGCTCTTATTAACCTTATTGCATAAGTTAAAAGATAAACTGAAAACTTCATCACTGCACAGTATGTACGTAGTGGGAACAACAGCGCTGTTTGTGTGAGTGTGTTAGAAGGGAAACATTTTAATGAAGTGAAAATAAAATGATGGCTTAATGTAGGATTATGATACTGGTCTAAAATAATGATCTTTTCACTGATTATTTATTTGTATTTCATCAGAGGATCCACCTGTAAGAGGCAGGTGCGAGTTGTCGGAGAAATGGTCCCCATTAATTGCTGATGAACTGAATTAAGGTCCAAACTTTTAGGTGGGATTTTCTTCTGCTTTGTGATTTTGGGGGAAGTAAAAAAAAAAAAAATCTGAATATAGTGACTACTTAATAGTAGCAGATAATAGTGTATTTCTGAGACTGTGTTGTTATTTAAGTTCACCTGGGATGTCGTTGTCCATGACCTCGCCTTTTGATTTGAACGAGCCTACAGTGATTTGAGCAGGACTACGTTCGACCCTTCCAGATGCAAAAATGCGACGTTGAATGGAGCTTCCTCCTCTCGTCGTGTCTTCATGTTTGAGTGACTGAAACAGAAAGATTTAATGTAGTTTTGTAGCTGCAGAGACGGTATGAGGGTTTTCTTCCTTCGGTGTGTGTTCATCAGCAGCTGTCTGTCCTGAAAACAGAAACCGTTGTCTTGTTGATTAAAAATGGGAAGTTTGGAAAACCCCTCTTACAACACATCAGCACTGATGTGTGACACGTATGAGTCAGAGCGCTAAGACGGAGGAGTTTGTTCCAGGTACAGGACGAGCTAGCAGTTAAAGACTGTGGTTCGAAATGGATTTAAAACCTTGCTGCAGTGCCAACCTTCATTAGGCTTTGTGCTGCTTGCTGCTTGCTGCTGTTGTTGTTGTTGTTGTTGGTCTTTCGATTCCTCTTTCTGAAGAAATGCACAGTCGTACTGGAGACCATGTGGGAGGTGAACACAAAAACAGCAGGTGGAAAATCTTTATCTCGACAAAATGAAAGTCATCGTGTAACGAGCAGAGCACGGCTGGTTGCAAGAATAAAAGCCACAAATGCCACGAATGAGGTTGTCTCCTGCCTGAATGCCCGGATGGCTCGCTTCATTCGACTGCCTCGCCGTCAAAAAAAAAAGTACGTTGGACCATTTCGCTGCTCAAATCTTAAAGCAAACAGCAGAAAGAAAACACTGAGCGCTAAGTTTTCAAGCATTTAATCTTGTGTTGGAGTGAAATGTGGCCACGTTCTCTGGTATCAGTTGTTTGGTTTGACATGCACAGAGAGGTCAGGTTTTACTGTTATTTGTGTGCTCTGCCCTACTTTCCCACCATAAAACACCACATAACTGCGATACAGTGCTTTCAAATGAGCTCATGTTTTGAATACAGCAGATCAAATCAGAAAGTATTCGGCGGAGGAGAGACTAGCTGGTTGTTTTGGAGACGAGAATAGCACAAAGAAGTCGTCCTCGGAGCAGACCTCATGATTGGTTAATAAGTAAAGCATGATCTAGTAGGCTTGGCATTGAATCTCGGTGGTCATGCTTTCAGAGCGCTGCTGTTTACCACCACTCCTCTTGTTGTCCTTTCATTTCTGCAAATCAGATGTAGAGTTCTTTTGTTTTTTTTCCCCCTCCTGGTCATGGGATTTCTCCCTTATCAGCATGTTTGCTTTTGCTACAGGCTGTCTGCTCCTGAGCAGCTGGGAAGATGTACTGACAGCAAGTTTTTGTGGACTTTTTTATTACTGTGAAATGACCATTTCAGATTGATTGTTAGAGTTCTGCTTCTGTGCTGCTGGCAGAGACGAGTGAGCTTGTAGGCGATGTTGAAGCAGCCAGCGGAGTACCAGCAGTGGCCTGAGCTTTTTCTAAGAAGTACAATCATGTTTTGGTGCTAAAGTGGATGACCAAAGCTGGCAAGTAGGTTGTGAATGTTTGTTACTTGCTGGGCACGATGAGATGGGCATCTCGAGCTGCCATTGAAAGTCTGAATTGATTTTAAGTTGTTCGGTTTGTGATTTATTTTTTTTATTTTTTTTTATTATTATTATTATTATTTTTTCCCTCAGTGGGCGACTTTGACAAGATCTGGCGTGAGCACTGTGAGGATGAGCAGACGCTGAGCGAGTACGCCCTCGCCATGAAGAACCTTGCCGACAACCACTGGACCAAAAACTGCGAAGGAGAGGGCCGCATCGAATGGTGCCGCAGGTACCGCTGACTTCAAAATGTCTTTTGATTTCTGAACTCTGTGAACTCTGACCAATGTATACCTGCAGGAGGAGCGTCTGTGACACTTCTGTTATTTCGATTCCGCTTGTGTCTCCAGTGTCTGTCAAGAGTTTTTCTTGGACGGTGGAATGAAAAGAATGTTAGAAAAAGATGAGAAAAGCGCCACGCTCGCCGTGGGTCTGACTGCAGCAGCTGTCGGTGCCCAACCGTACAGCACCATCCCCAGGTGAGCTGCAGTAACATCGCCTTCTGTTGTACATGTTCAGTACAACTGTTGGAAAAATTACTCGAGAGGCTTGGTTCAAAATCACACAAAAAAAAACACATCGGACATTTATTCTTGCAAGAAGGAACACATACATGCACCCTCAAAGAGAGGTGTCCAGCAAAGAAAAGGGGTCCTTCCCTCCTCCGTAGGGCAGCTTTTATACAGTGGGACAAACAGTAGACCGTCAACCCCATTCCCTTTGTACCTGCTTTTGTACGGTAATACAGAGTTGGTTGTAGGTCACAAGATAAGGACACGGGGGAGTCGTCAATTAGATGTGGAAAGTACAACAAAAAGAATCGCTTGCAAATAAGACGGAAAACAAAGGAAACTTTTCGGGACCTGAGACTTTCCGGAGCCACAACGCAAACAAGATGAAGAGACAAATCTTTCCTTTCCATCAACAGCCTTTAATCTTTGTCCCAGTTTCATACTACATACTGATCGTATCACATATTGAGGACATACCGATCTTCGTGGTATGCTCTTCTTTCTGTTAGGCCACCTGTTTTATGGTAACGCCTAGTTCGAAGGCACAAAGCCGAGTAATGTATGGAGCAGGCGGAACCAGTAGCTTTTGTGAGTAAATATTTGGTACGTATGCTACTGCGATGTCACCATGGACTTGAGCCACATCAGATGTTGTGTTAAACTCAGGAATTTGGAAACGGATACCCTTGAAATGTTTCAGAGGGCCCATGGCAATAAAGGAATGAGCCTGGTGAGGTGCTCTTCAGTGACATTCGTGTTTTTAGAGGGGTAAAACATTACTGTCCAAGACTGAAGAGGGTGCATCAGGTCAGGGGCGCAACCAGGTGGGTTTCGTTTGACATTTGCGGTGTTGGCCACCATCAGTATGCTCTCTAGGATCTGTCAACACCGAGTTCTACTGTGACCTCTTTATTTTTTCAATTTCCTTAAACCGCAGGTCAGTAGTTTACGATACATTATGGATACTTGAACTGACTGCATCCTTCCGGCTCAGAATTTACTGTATTTGTTTGATTGACACGGTCAACACTGCACAAGCCTTAAAACAATGAAACATCCACTCACTCTGGATTCAACATTCCAGCCAGGCAAAACCGTTTAAAGATTGAAAGTTGATTTACTTCATTCTTAAACGTACTGGACAGACCTGAATATTCATTTGCAGATGGGTGTTCATGCTCTACGCGGAGGTCCCCTACAGCCTGCGGTGTACATCATACTACACACAATATAAACATGCACACTTAAATGTACTCATTTAAATTGATTATTAAAGGATTAACATTTAAAGTTTGACCTGAAGAGCATTTCTAACTCAACCAACTCGCGTGACAATATTGAGTAAATGTAATGCAAACCAAGGGAGAAATGTTGTGTTAACAGTCTTTATCCATCAGGATTCATGACCGTTTTAAAAACCACTTACACGCTGCATGTCATTAACTTTTGATGCTGAAATATCACCTCAGAAGTGGTGAAGCAGGTCAATGATGTCTGTCTGTCTGTCTGTCTATCTATCTATCTATCTATCTATCTATCTATCTATCTATCTATCTATCTATCTATCTATCCATCCATCTATCTCCTGATTGCTTTATTTTTAACACCCATTACCTTTATGAAACGTTTCCTATGGACCTGTGTATCAGCTACCTGCACTCATTAGTATATTTACATGGTACACTGCTGGTATTTACATGCGAGCTGCAGACGCTGACACTTCTTCCACATCTGTGCTACAGTTCGATCTCTCAGCTGGGGAAAATGCGCCTTCTTGATGTGGGAAGCTGCTTCAACCCTTTCTTGAAGTTTGACGAGTTCCTGACAGTTGGGATTGACATAGTGCCTGCAGTCGAGGTACGAGTGCTTCTTCTTCCTGTTCACCTTTTTGTCGATGACGCATTTTAAATTCTTGCGTGAGGTTTTCCTACCCGGGTGCAAAGTGTTTGCATTACATGCAAAAAAAAACCAACAACAGCAGAACTGAGTCAGCCAGAGGTGTCAGTGTTGTGGTTTACAGTCCGAGAGGCAAGTTCAGCAGAAAGCAGAACAAAAAAAACGCTGCGCATCCTGCAGCTGCAAGTGATGAAACCAAGTGGTGTGACTTTGGTGATTGGAATAGAAGTTCACATTTGAACCATGATTTCTGTCAAATTTCTCTTTTCAGAGTGTGTACAAGTGTGACTTCCTCAACCTGCAGCTCCAGCAGCCTCTCCAGCTGGCCGGCGACGCCGTAGAGGCCTTCCTCCGCCAGCTCCACAACCCCATTGACGCTCTGCCGGCTCAGCTCTTCCACGTGGTGGTCTTCTCCCTGCTCCTCTCCTACTTCCCCTCACCGTACCAGCGCTGGATCTGCTGCAAGAAGGCCCACGAGCTGCTGGAGCTGCACGGCCTGCTGCTCATCATCACACCCGACTCCTCCCACCAGAACCGCCACGCGCTCATGATGCGCAGCTGGCGCGTGGCGGTGGAGTCGCTGGGCTTCAAGCGCTACAAGTACATCAAGTACTCCCACATGCATCTCATTGCCTTCCGTAAAGTGTCTCTCGCCACCACCAGCGACCTGGTGTCGCGCAACTACCCCGAGATGCTCTACATCCCTCAGGACTTCAACTCCAACGAGGAGGAAGACTGCGCCGACATGCCGTCGCAGGAGCGCTCCGAGTTCGAGGACGACCAGCTGGCTTGGGGCTTCACAGAGCTACCGGACACGCCCTACGATTCTGATTCTGGGGAGAGCCAGAGCAGCTCAGTGCCTGGCTTTTACGAGATAGAGGATCCCATCCTGCTTCAGAGTTAGGCTAAACCAGCACCCCCCAGCCCGCCCTTGTTCTCTACCTACCCGTCACCTCCCCTTCAACTGCTGCGCTGCCAAATTAAACCTGCTGCATTCTCCTCCCCTTCCTCTCCAAACAATGCAGTTTGCACAGTGTGAAAGACAGAAGTTTACAGATTATTTTCTCATATCCACGCTCCTCTGACGGCACACACGTATATATATATACATACACACACACACATAAACAGACACATACATACACACACACACACACACACACAGATGGATATATTTTGATAAATAGCTAGGTTTTTTAAGAGCTGGAAATTGAATGCCCTTAACATATCTAAACTTCCCGCTCCTTGATTTCCACCCCATCTTCCAATCAGCTCTCCGCAACAGAAGTCAGCTTGTCTACATCCTGTACTCAGTCTCCGTTTGAATAAGCTAGTGTCGCAGGCTGCTTCGTACAAAAGCCAAATCCAGCAAACCCCAAGCGGTCTGACAGGAGTTTGATTGCACTGGAGAGACTGAGGTTGAATGAGTGGACTGGTACGCTTGCTTTCTGTCACAGTCTGAAAATTCAAGATGTGCATTTAGTTTTCCAAGAGAAAAAAGAAAAAAAGAAAAAAAGAAATTCATCGTTTTGAAATATATATTCTCAGTCAAACATTGGTGTTGTCCAGTGAAAAGTGATGCAATGCCATTTTAACATGGCATCTGCTGAATGAGTGGTGTATCTTTTACAAGAAAGTGGTATTTGTAGCATTTTAAACATTTTCAGAACCATTACAGTAGGAGTATTACTAGGTTTACTAATGTGAAAATTTAACTGTTTACTTATTGTGTAACAAGGTACGAGTGCAAAATAGGTATTGCACTTCTTCTTTTTTTTTTTTTCCCTCCTTTCAATGTCCTTACAGATATTATTCTTATTAATTCTCCAGCAGAGAAACACTGCAAAGGTTGTACTTTACAGCACCGCTACCCTTCGACACAACTTTTTAACTTTGATGTGAAAATAAAGTAAAATACTCTGCCTCCAAAACGATCCAGATCTGAGCTCCTCACAGTCCAAAAATTCACCTCGACAGAAGAAGATTTGCACTAATTCACAGTTTTGTCATAGGGAACCTCTGAAACGAGTGAAAGGATGTCGATTTTAGCAACAGCAAGCGAAGCCAGATCTGAAGAAACTGTATACTGCAGGTTTTTAGCTAAAGACACTACCAGGTGAAATGAGCGCGTGTGTTCCTGAACGGGCTAAATGTGCGGGTGTGGTTGGGTTTTTCAGTGTGAATGAAAGAATTTACGTCGATGTGTTTGTTTGTTTGTTTGTCGGTGGCACTTTATCACTGATCCCAAAGGGTGTCACAAAATGTAATTCTTTTCCCATGATGACAGTTTTACAACCGATATGATGGGACAATAAGATAATACCAATAAGTATAAGGTGCCTTCTTTGTTCATGATTATGTTGCAAACAGACTTGCATGCACCTGGAGATAATCATAGCTCTCCTTTGTCATATTAACGGAACAAGAAACATTTCCAGTGTTGGTGTAATGCAGTGTGTTGTTGACATTTCCATATCATTTCTCCAGTCAGTTCCTTTGCTGATAGTTCCTGTTTTAACAGAAAGACAAAAAAAAAAATAACATTTCACAGTTCCACACATATTCAGACTTCGAAGAAGCGTGTTTTGTGATTTGTCTTCCAGTGTTTCTTTTGGTCCATTTGCATGAAATGGTTCATCTCCATTATCAACATTTTCAACAATGCAGAACAATGTGTGCTTATAGAATGGTTGTATTTCTCTTTTATAAATGAATGTAAGTGTAAGATGTTTGTGCGTGTGTTTTTTTTTCCACCTTTACCTTTAAATATTCAAAATAATACTGTGTACAACTCGTGATGTTGTGTTTTTCAGGAGGAAATCTATATTTTATTATATCATGATGAGACTAGATATCATCCTACATGTAGAATACCATAATTTGGTAATATTGCACCAGTGTTGTCTTTTCCTGCTTTAAAAGACTGCGCTACGATATATTCTGAACTCACCAGGATGTTCTAGATTTTCCTTCATTCACTTAGTCCTTATATCCACAATACTGATGATTATTCATCAAAAATCTTAACTATATAAATATTTTGCCAAAGGACCGATAGTCATCCCTACAAATTCATTGCAACATTGAAATTTGGGGTTTTTGGTCCAAAACATTGTGATTTTGATTTTCTCCAATAATAGTTCATGCGAAACAACCACAATTAAAATCTGAAAAAAATGACATCGCCGTGATTATCAGGAGTAAAACTTCTGCACCCATAAAAAGTCGAAATTAACACATGACAAGCGATTGAAAGCTCCAGCAAAAGCAACTCGGCAAATAGCCCGAGCTAAGCCTTTTTAATTAAGTTTCACCCTCGTTCATTTAATTATTATATCTATATGCCAAACAGACTATTTGACAAAAAAAAAAAAAAAATCAGAAAACTTGAGCTCAAAAATACGGACTGACCATCGAACGCGGTAAAGCACAGTTTTGACCTTCCGGACTTGCCGTAGCCGCATCGGGCGTCATGGCGGCGGTCTTCTCCCGGAAAAGTTTGGACGTGACAAAACTTTTTGGACCGACATGTACTTCACAGTCCTGACAGGCGTCCCGGTGCTCCGTCTGCAGCCGTCGAACAGAGGAAGGCGAACGAGCGACGACTTTCAAGATGTGAATGTTTCCGAGTGCTGACGTTGACGCGACGCGAAGATGCCGCGCGGACGTTCGCTAAGCTAACCGCTGAAAGCGACTGTTCCGGGGTTTGTGACGTCACAACAGGAGACTAACCCCCCCTCCGTTCAACTCCTCTAAAGTGCCTGTTGTGGCTCTTGGGCGGTTCGTTTTTTGTTTGTTTTGTTTGTTTTGTTTTTTCCCCGCGTATCCCCCCCCCCCCCCCCCCCAAAAAAATAAATAAAATGTGTCGTTTCCTCCGCTACTGTGTCAGCCACGGCCTCCGCGCGGGCATGACCCGGCTGGAGGAGGTGAACGGCGAGGTGAGCGTGTGGTCCTCCGTCCGGTGGCTCGGCTACCTGTCCGACCTGAACCTGCTCGCGGCCCTGTGTTTGGGTCTGTACGCCCGGTGGGAGAGGACCGCCGAGTCCACGCTGCTCGTCGTCTTGGTTTTGGCTCTGTGCGTCCTCGGCGTCGCGGGCGTCCTGCACTACTACCTCCACATGGAGCAGGTGAGCCTCAGCCTGCTGCACCTGTGGTTCGGCTTCCTGCTGGGTCTGCTCTGTTTCCTCGACGCCCCGGCCCGGCGGAGCGACGTGAAGGAGCGGGCGGCCGACTACCTGCTGCTGGCCAGCGCGGCCCTGAGGGCGCTGTGGGCGCTGCTGGAGAGGCTGTTGGGGGGCGCCCGGTACCGGCCCGCCTTCCTCACCTCGGCGGAGCGGCTGCAGCTGGCGGGCTTCGCCGTCGCCAGCGCGACGCTGCTCGTCCAGAAGTCCCTGAGCGTGACGGTGCTGGTGGCGGCGCTGGCCGCGGTGGTGGTCTCCCTGCGGATGAAGGCTCTCCTGGCTCTTCCCGTCCTGGTCTGCTTCGCCGTCGTCAGCGCCCTGCTGTTCTTCAGGTCTCTGGACGTCGCCGCCAACCCGTTCGCCCTCGCCTGCTTCTTCAGCCGGCTCGTCTGCGACCCTCTGCTGGACGTCTACTTCAGCGGGCTGTCGGTGACCGAGCGCTGGCGGCCCTTCCTCGTGCGGAGGGGCCTGTGGCGCCGCCTGTCCCTCCTGCCGCTGCTGCTGGCGGAGGCGGCCTTCGTCGTCCTGGCGGCCCGGAAGGTGACCGACCTGGACCGCTGGTACCTGACGGTCCCGGGCTTCGTGGCGTGCGCGCTCTTCTGGGCCATCTGCCACATGGTGTTCGTCATCACGTTGTGGGGCTTTCACACCAAGCTCAGCGACTGCCAGAGGATGTGCCTGTCCCAGGGGTCAGAGGTCAGCGGTCTGGACAAGGTCATGGCCTCAAAGGGCGTGAGGCATTTCTGCCTCATCTCGGAGCGCCTGGTGCTCTTCACGCTGCTGTCAACGGTTGCCGTCGCCGCTCTGTGTTGGCAGGTAAGAGCGACCGGACGGCGTCCCGGAACCCTTTTCTGTGCTGCAGAACCGGGCCGGTCCGCCGGGACTCATTTACACTTCGCACGTGCAGATTTAACACTTCCGGATCGAACAGAACAGTCCGACACGGTGTTCTTACGTCCTCGCAAAGTAAAGCGTGTGATAAGTGAATCCCATCAAAGCTCAAACGGATCAAACTTTTGCATTTCTGTTAAATCGTAAACTGTGCAGAAGTTTTTGTAACGAAACAAAATGATTTGAATTGACCGTGTCTACTATTAGTTCATTAAAAACAAATCTTGTACTCCATTGTTTACTTGTTTATTTAGACCCCCATCAAGTTTTGGGCAGCAGCAGCAGCAGCAGCAGCAGCAGGGTTCCTCGCCATCACATCTCACGTTCCACTTTTATTTGACAGCAGTGTTTCTTTGTGCCCCGCAGGCGTCCAGCAGTGAGTTTGTGAGCACGTTGCTGCTCGTCCTGGCTCTGGAGTCTCTCTTCCACGGGCTCTTCCGCGAGCTCGGGAGCAGCCTGGGAGGAACGTGCGTGGGCTACGCCGTGGTCATCCCCACCAACTACTGCAGGTAGGGACGAGCCAGGCCGGCGGCGGAGCGGGAAACGCCTCCCGCTTAGTTCAGACCTGCACGTTGACAAAAACGCGGCGCCGGAGACGAATCCGGGCCCGCCGGGTCCTCCCAATAGAAAACAAAGCTATCCCTGGGGGGGGGGGGGAAAAAAAAAAAAAATCTCTGAAGGGAGCGTTATTACGTTAAATGGATCTGGAGGTGAATGATCAGAACGAGTTTGTACTGCTAGTTCGTCTGATTCAACAAGAGTCTGAACGACACCCGATCACCACAGATGATACCAACGTTAAAGATGCAGATCTCATGTCGGCCGAATCAATATTCTCTCAATAAATAGATGGATGTACACTGATATATATATATATAGACTGTGTGCCTGATGTACACTGTACACATGACTGTAGATCTATCTACGCAATCTTTGCAATGCTCCCTCAAATGTTGCTAGGCAACCCTTTTGACATTTTACAGTTTACACACCGGCCAACATTTACGCAGGCACAGATAATATCTTTGACAGGCCGCCGATGATATCGTCTGGCTGATACGTCAGTCTAACAGACGGCGCATTGATGCAGGCGAGGGGGGGGGGGGGGGGGGAACTGGCCACCCCCAGTTTAGGCTACTTGGCCCTCTAATATCAGTCACACTCGCCGGCCTTTATTTTCGAAATGCCGTCGACTCGGCAGACATTCTTTCGACTTGACGGGAACCGACACGACGGCAGTCTTCACCGACCCGCGACTTTCTTCTTGGTCCCGCAGCCCCGACGGTCATGCGACGCTGCTGCCTCCCGGTCAGGTGCAGGAGCTGAACAGGCGCTCGACGGGCATGCTGAACAACGTGCAGCGCTTCTTCGCCCACCACCTCATCGAGCCGTTCAGCTGCGACTACTCCACCAGCGGGGTGAGTCTGGAGGCTCTGCAGGCCAAGATCAAGTCCTTCCTGGAGCTCCGCACGGCCGACGGGCCTCGCCACGACACCTACGTGATCTTCTACAGCGGCCACACGCACCGCACGGGGGAGTGGGCGCTGGCAGGTGAGACGGGACACACACACACCCCCCCCCCCCCCCCCCGACGACGACCCGGTCGTCTTTAATAGTCGCAGTCGCACACGTCCGGGTCCCCGCCGCAGACTCGATCGCGCAAAACGACCCGGACCCTCCCCGCATCTTTTCAGTGAACCCGTCTGGTTTCCCCCTCATCGGCGGTTTGAGTCGGCGTCCCCCTGTAACCGTTCTGTGTTCCTCCCCCAGGAGGAGACGCGCTCTGTCTGGACCAGATCCTGGACTGGTGGAGGGAGAAGAACGGCAGCTTCTGCTCGCGCCTCATCGTGGTGCTGGACTGCGACAACTCGTCGCCGTGGGTGAAGGGAGTGAAGAAGGTGGAGGGCTCGTACGTGGCCGCGCAGGGCGCCACGCTCGCCAGAGCGACGGACGTGGAGCTGCAGGACCCCCCGCAGCTCGGCGACTTCACCTCGCAGTGGGTGGAGTACAACTGCAACTCCAACAGCGACATCCAGTGGTCCGAGAGGGACCGGCCGGTCTCCGCCATATACGGCATCTCCAAACACTGGAGCGACTACACGCTGCACCTGCCCACAGGAAGCGACGTCACCAACCACTGGAGCATGTACTTCCCCCGGATGACCTACCCGGTGGTCCAGCTGGCGCTGTGGTGCGGCGGCCTGAACCTGCTGTGGATCTGCGGCGTCTGCCTGCGATGTCTCAAGAGGGTCAAACTCAACTGGTTTCCGCCGGCGATACTGGACACTGGACAAGGCTTCAAACTGGTCCGATCATAGAAACACCGGCAGATTTTATTTCTCTGTTTTACACAGAATATTTCTTAATATTTCTTATAAAAGAGGTTTGTTTTGGGGGTTTTTTTTGGACCCTGAAAACAGGCAGCTATTGGATCGAAAACTTACCAGCATCCTTGTTCAACCACGAATCAGTTACTGATAGAAAATGTGTCCCCGGCACCCCGGCCCAGCGGAGCGACGTGACTACCTGCTGCTGGCCAGCGCGGCCCAGAGGACGCGGCTGTCCGGGGGCACCGGGTACCGTCCCGCCTTCCTCACCTCGGCGGAGCGGCTGCCGTACCAGTTTTTAAATGTTCTTTGAAATAATAGTTCTGTTAATGTGCATTTTTTTTTTTTTTTTTTTTTTTTTAAGATTCAACTTCAAGGTCTTTTTTTCTCCCAACAATCCCTCCGCAGACGTACATGCCAGTTTGTGGGACGAGACCGAGCACACCGAAACTCTCTTGCACATTTACTGTTCGAACATTCACGCGTTGCCTTTTACCTTCGGATCAGCAAACAGCCCGCGGAGGCTGGTCCTTTTAATCTTAAAACCAAAGTTCAGAGGAAAGAGCTCAGGCATGAAAATACATTCTGCGGTCGGTTTCTAAAGCTCCCGATTCTGTTTTTCGATGAAACGATTCCTCTCCCGTCCTTTTTACTTTGTATTTTACACTCGGAGCGCTTGTCTGCTCGACCGCACTGCATTGTGTCCAATGTTTTCTAATGCTTTTCGGGGAGGAGGGAGGGGGGGGGTTAAATCCACTGCAGCTGCTTCAGGGAGGCCACGGAGAGTTTGAACTGTTCTGATGAATGCACTACCAGCAGGGACGTATGAGAACCGCCGTATTTATCGCACAATGAACCGCAAGAAACCGCTATGCAAGTTTATCCTAATCACTTTTAACGTGTTTGCAAAAGGGATTCAAATGTAAGAAAACCAGGTGAAAGATGGACGAACTTATGCAATAAAAGTGGAGCTTCGCTGCTCCGATTCTAAAACTACCGGGCTCCAAATAACTCCTCATTACGTGCACGCTGCCCATGAACATAAGCAAACGGCTTATTTTCATGTCGGACTGAAAACACCCGTCTGATCTTGCACACAACTTTTTTTTAATTTTTTTTTATGAGGCTTTTATTTCCCAAAAGCTTTTTTTTTGAAAAGTCTTCTCGAAAGAACTGTGGAATTCGGTGCAATTATAACGGGACGAGGGCAGAAATGAAGGAGACTGCTAATTTAGTTCGAGACGAGTTGTAAACAATATTTGACATCCAGGAAGATTTGAATTGAAATAACCGCCGCTTTTAATTTTCGGGTAAATGTGAATTCTTCATTCATTTGTGGGACACTTTTATCTTCATGTTAAACTTCGCACCTCCCTGGAGACAATTTTTACATCCATCCATCATTAATATTATTATTATTATTATTATTAATATTACACCCCGGACAGGTCACCTGTCCGTCACAGGACCAACACAGAAGGACAGCAAATGAACACTTTACCAGCCTTGAGAACAGGGGAGAAAAAAAAAAAACAACCCACTTTGCAGCATCGATTATTCAGCCGTGAGCTTACTGCTCGTCAGTAAGTCGCGTGTCGGGCCTCCGTACCTCGCGGCCGGGGCGGAGCCGGGGATTAAAGCAGCTGATCGACCTCCCGAGCCGTCAGCCGCCACGGTGATCGGTGAGGAAGTCTCGAAAGCGCCAGGAAATGTTTGTACAGCTGCAAAGGCAGGCGGCTCCAAAATAAAGTGTACTTGTGAGGTAAAACGAGTAGAAAGAATAATAAAGAGCAAAGCATTTGCTGCCCTGCTCCTGGGGTTTCGGGGTAGACGCTGTGATCAAACCGGTTGGAGTATTTGTCTCCATGGTGACAGAAACTGTAAACCGACCCGACTCACCCAGCATGGACACCGCCTCCGCTGGGCAAAAAAAAAACAAAAAACCCGGCAGCAAACGGTGAACCTTTAGTCTCTACAGTACGGACGAGAGGAAAAAGATTCATTACACACTTTGCATGTCACGGTCACACGACAGCACTCACCTCGTCAGCCCAAATAAACGTTTCTGATTTATTCAGAAAATCCCACAGACTGACGAAACTCCGATTTTCTGTTGATTTTATTGAAAACATTATAAAATTCTGTGGTGCAGCAGCATATGTCAGTTTGTAAGATCTTTAACACGTTCACATTTACACAAACCAAATTGAAAAATGGCATTTTACAGCAGGTTGCTGATGAGACGCAACTGCACGGGGGGGGGGGGGGGGGGGGGGGGGGGGGGGGGGGGGGGGCAGAGACAACGGAGCGTCTGCCGCCTCCGTGTGGCTGCAAGTGGAACTACACTGAACCCTCACACGCTCCAGGAGAAGGTCCCGGGTTGGTTCTTTTTTTTCTGATTTGGTTCATGTTCTGTGGATGTGCAAATCCATGACTTGGGTTGGTTTTTTTTTTAAGTTTTTAGGTATTTCAAACAAAAGCACTCCGACCAATCCGAGGCATGAACACATCTAAAAAAAGCAAACTTCTCAAGCGACTGAATGAGCACAGCACAGGAATACAAGTACAAACTTTGATACATCATCTAAACATTATTTTAGGCTTTTAAATTTGCACAACATCATCTGAACGGCAGATTCTGATGGATTTACATTCACCAGACAATTACTGTAGCGTCATTAAGCCGAGCTTACAACAGGAACGTTTGGAGCTAAATTCACGCACGTCTTCTACTTTCTGGCCTACTATGAGATACGGAGTCACTGGGGCACAACGAGCAACACAGGAATGATCAGGACAAAGACGAGAAGGTTTTTGGTTGACAGTGTGGACGACCACCGTCGGCGTGAAGCAAATTTTTGGTCTCCTCGCGAAGAGGTTTGAACATTTAACGAGAGCTGCGACTAACGAGCTTTTCCACGATCGGACGCACCTCCAGGTTATCATCGTGACTCATCAGTTTGTCTATTAAATGTGAGAAACTAGAGAAAAATGCACAACATAAGTTAAATCATTTTAAATTCAACCACAATCACAAAATGGCATCAGACCCTCGTCGTGGAGACGCCACAGCTGGACGACCCGGCGGGGTTTGATTGGGGAAATGAACCGTCGCGCCAACGAATTCCCCGTCGGCCGCTCACGTCAGCTCCGCGCCTATCGACGCTGTTGCTGGCACACAGACCTGAAGCAACGAAGACGACTTCACGTATTTAGACTCGGAGCGTGAGGGAGCTGGATTTGTGTCACATTTCAGGCGGTTTTTGGTTTGACCTCCCGGTGACCTCGCAGACGCGACGTCAACCGATGGCCGCGAGGGAATTTAAAGGAATCGAAATGAGGCTCAACAGCAGTTTGACATGCAAACATGGCTGCGTGGCGTTCATGGGGTTCGGCGAGAGTGATCGAAGCTCCGGCTGACGGCGCGTGAAATATTTGGACCGCACGGAGCGGTAGGTGGCGGTCCCCCCCCCCCGTCGGACCGCTACGCCCCTCCTCTGAGGACGAAGCCGGTCTCCAAGCAAATTCAGCCGCGACGCGTGACGCGAATTACATTTGGCGTCAGGGGGATCAAACTCGCGTTCCGATGCGGACGGCGGAGCGCCGCCTCGAACGCGATGCCGCGGCCGGGGGATTTGCTGGCGAGGCGACCCGTCTCCGCGGCGCCGCGTTCAAGCCGTGTTGATTGTCGCGTGTTGGTTAGACTGCAGCTCGCTCCCCACCTCGTTCCACAAAAAGCAACTCGAGTACAATCTGCTGTTTATGGTCGATTTAGCCTGACGAAATAGCCGCAGTCACAACTAAACATTTACAAAAACACCCAAACTATAATCCCATTTGTCACCATTTAAATAACCAGGATATGGTACATCTTGATTCTTCCTTTTTACAAACTCGACGTTCTTTTCGAGAGCAAAGTCGGGGAGGAGGGAAAAGGCTTCCGCCGGCTTTCCCCTCCGTGTCGGGACTCCTCGGCGACGACCCTCGAGGCCTCCGGAAGGGAACCCCTGACCTGGGAATGAAAAGCCGAAAGCGTCCCCCCGCACGTAAGCGATGAACCTTGGATCGAACTTACTTTAAAGGAGAAAAAAAAAAAAAAAAAAAAATGCGCCGTAATAAGTGAAAAGTGTCATCTGAACTCAACCGAGTCATTATTATTATCGACCAGCTTCAAATTTGACCGCTGCTTGGTAAATGACGTGGCCAAAATGGAAACGGGAGTTTGCGTAGCAGCGGACGATAAGCAGAATCCAGATCGGTCGTCGTCGCGCCCGCGGGAACTCTTGCGCAACGCAGGAGCGAAGCGTATTTACAGCGGCGGCCGCGACGCTCCCGCTCACCTCGGGTTAATTAGTGAAGACAAAGTGCAGCTGCGAAAAAGGAATCCGCTGTCGATTATTGGTTAAGAGTGCATCTTCCTCCCAAACTGCTCCGCCTCTCTTTGATTTAGCTTTTTCTCCCTCTCTCCCCCTCCCCCTCACCCAACATTCAAAATAACATATTACTTGCAAAAAAAAAAAAAAAAATGATCTTGTCCTGTGTATAATTCCCCAAATGTCCTTAAAAAATAGAATGAGGTAAATCCCTGTAGTGTGACAACAACTACGCAATGCACCACATGAAAACTGCCCCTCCCATGGTTCCACGTCGTCTCGGTTCATGTAGGCACAAGAACAGTCTACACGGCAACCGTGTGTCCGTCCGGCTGCCTCTACGTGTCTCTTTGTGTCACGATTACCCCCCCCCCTCCCCCCCCCTCCCACCCCACCACCCCATTAACAACAACCCCCCCCCCCCCCTCCCGCTGCCAACCGGCTGACTTCCTCTCAGGACTTCCTCTGCCGCAGCGTCTCCGAGCTGCCGTTCAGCTTGCTTCGCCCGGACGGGGCGGCCGTGCTGCCGTTGCCCAGAGGCCGGTCCCAGTCGATGGGGACTTCCTGTTTGCGCCGGCGGGTCTCTTTGTAGCGGAGTGTGATGTCACTGAGGGAGACGGGAGGAAAGCAGACGCGCTATTAATAGAGACATTTGCCTTCTGCTCCAAATTGGATTGCTCAATGTGTTTTCTCAAAGAGGACTTCTTCAAAAAGTCTGTCCATTCCTGCGCTTCACAGCCTTCCAGCTTCAGAGCGGAGGATCGTTTTTTTGTTTTTTTTTAAACAGATAACAGTGATTACTTCGTTAACAAGAAACATCCCTTATACACTGTACGTTCGCAGTCAAAGCCTTCAGTGAGCTACTGTGCATTGTATAAATAATCACCCGTTTATCTTTGTCGAAATCATTTTTTGCTTTTCAGTACAGACAGAGATCGAGTTCCCTTTGTGGTATAATATATATGCAGAATCCCTGTCTTCAATAGAAACGCTCCAAGAGAAAACAGAGTGTTACAGAATCTGCTGCATCTTACAAAAGCAGAACTGGAATGAGTTCGGACTCTGCAGGGAAGAAAGTGGCCTTTTTTTTTTCAGTCTGTTCATTTGTTTAATCGACCCATGAACCAGTGAACGAGACAAATTCCATGTTGTGACGGAGCTTCACTTTCTTTTAAGTGGCAAATAAAATCGGCTGCTTTCCTCTCAAAAAGGAGCAACATCTTTTGTAAACAGGAAAACGTTCTCCACTTTGATCAGGCATGAGTCGAATGGGCAGGTCGGCGCTCCACTGGAGCTCGACTGATATTTCAGCTGGCCGACTTTATTTACCAACATCGGTCTGAAAAAAGACCGGTGAAGCACCTGCACAAACCGGACATGAAGAAACATGTCGGCTCATACCGATATCAATTTTTGTTTTATTTCCCCTTAAATCGTTATTGCTCCCAAAAAAAAAATCCAGGGTCAGTCAGGTTCTACTCGCCACTTCCGGAACAAAAGATCCTAAACTAGGAGTATAAAATGTAACTTCCAGTGTGTCCAGGTATTTAACAGACTTCACAACTAAATACTGAATAAACTCCGTGAGTAATACCCGATAGCTCGTCCGTAATGTACAGCTGGGTCAAACAGTATCTGCACATACGACTCACGCAGGTCTGAGTCACTGTGAAGCGTCATGCTTTAGTGTGCGGTGACTGGAGGGAGGTACACCATGAGAAGAGGTGCTCTGGTTGGCTCTCATCGGGTGATGGACATTTCAGTGGAAGGAGGTGACATGCTGACTGGCATATGTTGTGGTTGTGTGTGCGCGTGTGCGTGTGTGTGTGTGTGTGTGCGTGTGCGTGTGCGTGTGTGTGTGTGTGTGTGCGTGTGCGTGTGTGCAGGTGTGTGAACAGTTCAACAGTGTCAGCAGAAGCTGGATGTCTCTAGAGATGATGTGAAGGGAAATGCTAAAAGATGAAGATGATACTGTGACGTGCAGGTGGGAGACGGGTCTGTGGAGGGACATCCGTGTTCTCCAGAGGACACCGAAGGTCCTCCGATCAAAATCACGGATCTAAAACAGTGACGTGCCAGAGGAACAAACCTCCAACAGTGTTGGTCGGAGGGAGTGGATCGGGCCAGGCACGTCTCTCTTACACCTACCTCACTGAACAAGGACATGACTGCATTACTGCTGAGCATGAGCAGGAGGGAGGGAGGGAGAAAAGGAGGGAGGACGGGGGAGAAAACAGACAAGAAACTTCACATGCTGGGGCAGGGCTGCGTTTACAGGAACACTAGTCAACAGACGGGGAATCAGAGTAACCGGAGTCACATCACTGCACAAGGACAAAAAAAAACAAAAAACCCGCAGGACCAGCTGCTGAAACTCACACTGGATTGGATCACTGACATTGCTGACAGTCAGCGGTGGTTAGATTGTCCTTTGTTGGCGCAGCGACTTTCACCTGACTGCAGCATGTAAACTGATTACGTTCTTTCCCTTCCTATGATTTGCATGTTCACAAGTCTAAATTGGGACCCGGTGTGAGACAGACCAGTCAAAAACCTGCATGAACCCGACACGAAGAAACACCTCAGCAGTCGAATAAAGAAACGGGACCGAGGGACGGTCCGAATCTGTGCTAAACAGACCTCGGGGTGTCCAATGAACCCAAATAGGCCGAGGAAGAGAACACCGTGCACACATTGTCGGACAGAATAGAGCGCACAGACCGCAGACCCAAAGTGAAAACCCGCCTAACAAAAATACAACAAATATAATTTGGACCTGGACTCGGGTTCCAGGGTTGGACGGAAAGTACTTCAAACTGAGAAAATTGCAGCTGGAAATAGTAAACATGGTTCACATTTAAAATGCAGACCATTTTCACAGTTCTCTTGATTTGCACCAAACATCAGCGCCTCCCCTGCAGAAGGGGAGTTCGGTACGATTCTTAAGCATCTACGTCCTACGTCGTCTCCAACCCTCACCGGTAACCGGCCCCGCTTTCTTACCGGATGAAAAACCTCCACAGGGTCCAGATGAGTATGAGGAACATCCCTAAGAACCAGCACTGCATGATGAAGAAGGGGATGGGCAGCATGATGGTGTTGGGGTCATACTTGACCACGATGAGGAACTCGGTCACTGTGATCGCCGCCACCAGCCACGCCTGCTGGCCCAGCTTCTTGTGGAACTTCCTGTTGGGAAAATGACGCAGCGGGTGAATGTGGAAAAGTCATTCAACTGGCTGAATGAGTTTACTGTTTATACAGCAGGTAAGTTTGTAATGAGGGTAAATACACGCTGTATCATTAGCAGGGCAACCTCGGCCTGACTTAGAATAAGAGGCAGAAGAAAAAAAAAAAAAAAAGGAATATTTTTGTTGGATTCTGTTACTAAAAATCGGAATGCTCGTGAGGGGAACTTAAAAAACATAAATGCCCGATACAAACAGAAATGATACAGAGGTTTCTTTTCCATCTGGAATGTGTAGATGTTCTTTTTTATTGCCATTATTGGTATGCAAGGTGCAATCAAAAGTCCAGAGACTGTTCCTGTTGTGCACAGATGAGGTGAAGCACAGTGATGTGCATAAAGCAGGAGGAAGCAGTAACCAAGTACTCCCTGTCGTGTCGCTTTATCAACATCGGCAGCTGCGTTTCAAGCGTTTTTGTGACCGCTGGTGATTTCACAATAGATCTGAGCAGTGAAGCAATAATCCAGATGAGGTGTTTTGAGAGGCATTTGCGTTTCAAGAGGACCGTCACTGTCCGCGACTGAAGAAGGTTCATCAGATCAGCGGGTTGTGGCCGTGAATTCACTCCCCGGGACCAGACGGAGTTCTACTTTGATCTGTTCAGAGGCGTTTGAGGGACAACATGTTGCGCAAATGAGCTGAGCTGCGGTGTGATGGCGCTTGTTTTCTCCAGCACGACGGCAGGTCCTCTCACGCCACCTCGAAAACGCACAGATTTCTAGCCTGCAACAACAACCGTTGCTCCCCACCACCACCACCACTACTTCACAGATTTGTCTCCCTGCGACTTCTTCCTGTCCCCCAAAAATTCGATGTTGCTCTGTAATCAAGTTTCAGGTCCTCGCGTGTACTATTGGTAAAAAAAAAAAAAAAACACGTGTAACTCAGGTGCTGATGCAGATCAAGGGACGAAACCTGGAACCCTTACTGACAAAAGATAAAGCTTCCCGCTGCTTTATGTGCGTTACTGCGGTGCTTTCCATTTGTGTGCAACAGGAAATGTCTTGAACTTTTTGATCAAACATTTGACCGATCCGATTTCTTCCAACAACTTCCAACGGCGTGACTCATTATCTACTTTTCCGATTTAAGATGTGATTCATTCTGACGTGTTCGAAAGACAACGGCAAACACTCGGTGAACGTCAGCGGGCTCCTCATACATGTACAACACACAATAGACAAGCCTGTGCTACGATTGACTGATTCTGACAGCGTGTTACTCTCTTCACTCATACATACGACTAACCAATGCAAACCACCACCCACCAACCACCAACCACCCACCCGACTCCACGTCGCTACTCACGGGTCATCCATGAAGTCGTAGATCTCCCGCATGGCTACGCCGCCCACGTTGACAAAAAAGACGAGGCGGAGCAGCACCAGGTAGTGTTCAGGAGGCATCCACAGCACAAACTTCAGATAGAAGGTGTTCAGCTCCGCCAAGAGGAACTGACGAGGGAGGAGATCAAACGATGCACGTGTTAATTTAAGAGCACCGAGATGAATACAAGGAGCTGAAGAAAAGTAGGAAAGGTTGCGGCGATAAGAAAAGGACACAAACGTGTGCTCGTCATCGATTCATTTAATATCCTATCAACTAATTGTTCAAGACTCGTGAAATGAATTCAGGTGTCAGGCAGTGGAGTAAGAACGGAGGATAAAACAAGAGTAGGCCGTGTACATATGGGGACAGGAAAGGTGTGATGACACCTTACGATTCTTCTAAAGACATGATGAGGGTATGCGTTTCATTTTCAGTTCTTTTAAATGTTTTGTAATCTCATTCTTGGTTGCCATAATTACCCAAAGTTCTCCCTTTTCATGTCAGTAAAAACAGGATACGTCTTACCATGAAGATGATGCCTAACACGGCGAGCCAGCGGCGAAGGTTTGAAGCAGGCTTCCACTCAAACTTGACCCAGCTGTAAGGAGTGAACTGGAATGCTATTCGCTTTATCTTCCCCCTGGAGGCGCAGAGCAGAGACACAGTTAGAAACAAACAAATAGGTTAACCTCACACGGCAACGTTGGGGGACGATCAGCGTGGGGCGGTGAAAGAAATACGTTTTAAAATCAAGTAAATGCGTTTGAAATTTGTGGTTGAGCCGAGGTCTGCGTCGTGCGGCTCATACGGCGTCGTACTTGTAGGTAGGAATGTTCCAGAGGCCCTGCCACTGGTACGGCTTCATCGACAACCAGGCCAGGGTCTTCATGCCACAGTAGATCCCCATACCGTTGCACACCAACACGTCCATGATCCACTGGAGGGAGAAAACCCCAAAAAAAAAAAATGACATGTTATTCAGGGGCGACATAACGCTGCTCCTCCGCAGCTGCGATGCACCCACACAAGCTTGTTAGATCGGACCTTTTCTTAGGACCGTGTGGGAGTGAAGAGACGTTGCTCGACTAACAGCTCTCCGACTCGGCTGCTCGTTTTGTTGCAGTCTACCGAGAAGGAAAACTATCACTCGGTCTTTCTTTTAAGATTATGGAAGTTTGATGACGTCAGAAAAATCCAGCTGTCTGACAGAATGAAATGTGTGTGTGTGTGTGTGTGTGTGTGTGTGTGTGTGTGTGTGTGTGTGTGTGTGTGTGTGTGTGTGTGTGTATCCTCTGAAGCTAAATAATCTTTTTTTCTTTTCGGAATAGTTTCTCTATTTTACAGTGGATCTACAATCCCGTCTTATTTTGAATTTGATGCCAGCAAAAATTCTAAATAAGCAAGTTATTTAGTCATGTCATATTAATAACGATAACAATAACAGTATAGTGGCAACGAAAGGAATCCGTTCATTCATTCGAGGCTACGAGCCCAAGTTATAACCCAGCCGGACGTCGGACCTGTGCCGGACTACAAACCTATCAGCGTCAAGTAGAAGCAGATGATGACAAGACGCAGGTTCAGACTGGTATAACATCCTCACTGTTTGTCTGATAACATTTAATTGTGTTGCTTTATTGCTTTCTAATAGTGCTCACTCGTTTTTTTTTTTTTTCTCTGCTATCACTTGTGTTGCCTACCGCCTGTTTTTCTGCTGGTATATTATAATATATAATTTTTTTTTTTTTATCATACGAGCAAAGGGCACTTAATTGCTATCATAAATCTTAAAAAGCAAAAATGAAACGGCTTTAATTGCTCCACACTCGGCCCCTTCACTGGTCGCTGTGCTGCAGAGCAACAGCTCAGAGTTACGGAGAATTTACCAATCTGTTCTGCAAAACTTTTTTTTTTATTTTTACAGTTACACTACATTTTCTGTTCACTCCTTGTTTTGAGAAACTGCAACTTGTGTCTGTCACAAGACAGAAAATCTCTAATGTGGACACATCTGAACAAAGTCCCGTTCAGTCTACTGATGTCTACTCTCTGTAGCACATTCTCATTTAACACCCGTCTGACAAATGCAAAACGTGTTGTTGTTGTTGTTTTATTATATTTTATGGTAGAATTCCAGCATTACATCTGCTGTTAACACCGTCAGGCCTTTAAGAGCAAGTGTCTTGATGTTCTGTACAATTTCTCGCTTCTAGATGACGGAGTTAATTCTGTTATTAATGGCATCGATTCTTTACTCTGACTTTCTTATTGCAAATGTGTTGTTGTGTTGTGGTGTGCAAGCGGAGAAAAGCAGGAATACTTGTACGTACGTGGTCCCACCAGCACTCTGAGAAGTTAGGTAACTGGTGCTCCAGGCTGTATTCCAGGAACTCAAACATGACACTGATTATCATACACATCCACCAGTCCCGAATCATCAGAGTCTGAAGGAAAGAAAAGGGAGTTAAAAAAAAAAAAAAAAAAAGGACAATGAGTTGAAATAGAGTGGGAGGAGGTCAGCAAGATACCAGAGAAAGAAACTTCACATCGTTCAGTCGTAAGTCCACACTACAAAAACACACAAGCCCGTCTTCATTCTTTATTTGCAAAGATATTATTGAATTGGTATTTACTGATTGAGATGCTTGTAATCTCAGAAAGTCAAATGTATTTAAATGTGCACCTCGTCATTTGCATTTAAATGCTTGCCATCTGTAACTACCGGCTAGGAAAGTGTTGTCATCCGGCAGGACTTATTGGCACGAAGATCATTTTTATGTCACATGCTCTACTGCTTTCATGAAGCATGTTTGTTTATTTTAATGAAGCAGCTGTCAGGTTGTTCTCAGTCACTGAACAATACCAGTTCAGTCGAAACCAGTTGAATCGTTTGGTGAATTGTTTTCAGTCGGGAGTGTGAGGCAGCCTATTTCAAACCAACCTTGATGTACCATCCTAGGAAGTGAGCTGGAACAAAGCCGTCCATCTTGTCCTGTAAAGACAGACAAACATGTTATTTAACACCGTGATCTCCTCACGAACATGCTGTGAAGCTTTTATTTATATAAAATGCTTTCCGAACACGAACACTGCCGTATGGTATCGTTCACATTAATATCAGTATCATCTCAAATTTTGTATATAATAAAAGAAATGTCATATCGTGATAGTGGCAATACTCCAACTTCTTGACAAAATGTATGTTGTGCTACATGAGGGTACGACGTATATTATGTGCATAACTTGTGCAGTCTAACAAAAAACTTTTGAAAATGACTAGATTTTAGTCCGAATTTGAATCTCTCTGAGTTACTGTTGTCGTTTCCAAACTACAGAACTAAGAGGAAAGATGTTTTGTTTTTTATGAATATTTGAAGGCACACTGTTACGTTTATGCTGACATAAAACTATGAAAATCTATTTTGTTGCAATATCCTGTTCTTGAACGTGTCAGAAAACACAATTTTCAGTATTTTGGGATTTTTGTCTAGAATATAATAGATAGAAATATTATGATCTTAGGACTCCATCACCCACCTAACACACAATCATCCTGTAGTATGTAGGCCATTTTCACACCTGTTACGTCATCAAACTTTACATTTAAAAACAACTGTAGTTAAATTGTATGTTCTTTACCAACCGCTGAATAACAAAGTAAAAGCATGACATCATCGTGTCTCTGATGTAACCGAGAATTAGAAAACTGTGTAAACAGGAGCAAGCGGCGCTCCAACAGTTTGGCAATTTCCTGAGTTGAAATCCATGTGGTATTTTTACACGATACACACATGGAGGGGGACAGTTGTCGGTATCTTAATGGAAAACATGTCTGACTTGTCAACAAACACAAACTAAACACTGCACAGCAATAATAACATCAAAATGTGAATAAATCATCTGAATGAATCACTCGTGAAAACAGTAGGATCGGTTTGCATTTACCTGGAAATGAATACAAGTCATTCTTATGCTGTGTGTTGACCACAGCTGCTTTATATTCTATGAAAAGCCTCCCCTTCAGTACACTCTGCTTTATATTCCTGTTCATTCAGCCTTTTTGCAAGTTGAACTGCAGCGCTTATGAGAACTAAAATAGCCGGTGCACTTGGAGACACCCACACAGTTTGTCCGCCCAAGACCTCCCGCTTTGCACTTGCACTTGTGGTTGGACGATGAAAATAGGATCTTCCATGTTCTAATAAAACATCCAGTTCACTTTGGTAGCAATTCAATAGCCGAAATGAGCACAGTGAGAACTGGGTCACTAAACAGGACAAAACTTAAATGGGAATCATGGAACACAAACATATGATACATTCAAAGCCAGTTATTAACTGTGTTTTTTACAGCACAGTTCAGCCCCATAATATCTGGATTCAGTTCTTTCTGCCTGGTAATGCAGCATATTTTAGTTCTTTATGTTGTTTTACCAACAAATCCAAAACCTCCCACAGCTTAACACCAGTTTCATTGTGTTTATTTCTAAAAATCTAGTCATAATTTGTTATTTTGAAAATGAGTTTCATGTAGGTTGGCTGTCATACAGTGGAGGAAGTGGTGGTTTGACCCACTCTGAGAGGCTGACAGCAGGCTAGTAGCAGAGATGGAGTCTGGGTCACGGCAGCGGCGGCGGCAGCAGCAGCAGAGTGTGTGTGTGTGTGTGTGTGTGTGTGTGTGTGTGAGAGAAAGAGACAGCAAAGGAAAACGAGTGGCAAAAAAAGAAGCCGAGTAAGAATGGATGGATGGATGAGGGAACGAAACAGAGAAAAGGAGAGGATTTGCTCAGCTTCACAGTAATGCAGAGGGCCGTGTACAGACATGTTTAGGCTGCCACATTATAATGAGAGCTGGGTCATTTCCTTATTAGTCTTAATTGAGGACGGAGCATACCACATTATAACTGCAGGAGCGGGTCAGACATTTCACTTCTTAGAAAGCGGCTTGTTACTTCCAAAGCGGTTTTCAGCAAAATATTACATTACAAATTATGCGTGTGAATAATGCTACATATTTGAAGAAAATCTGTTTAAAAACTGAGCCATTCCAAGATGAGGTGCAGGGCTCACAGGAAGTAAAATAAAGGACACTTTCTCACCCAGATGTTGTGGAAGGGGTCCGTGGTGTTTCCTGGGTCGTACATAAGGCAGTTTCCTCCATAGTCGCGCTCAGGGAGGGGGACCCCCAATTTGGGGTCAATGTACTTCATGAACTGTCGTCCATCATGCACTGTCTGGATAAAGAGATTAAGACTAAGGAACTTAGGAAGTAGAACCTCTACAATGTGTTCTTTAGATATATATTTTTTCAATTTGAGTTTTTGGAGCATAAAAATACAGTTTTCACCAAACTTAAATTTCCTCCCACGAGTCCAGAGAGTTGATGGCTTAAGTATCTAAACTTTTTTTTTTTTTTTTTTTTTTACAGTGTTAGTCTGATTAAGAGACAGTGTTCCTAGTTTGAAAGGTCTGGCTCGGTCATAGACATTTTAATTAAACTGGGAGAGAGGAAAGAGGCTTCCAGAGAACACAGCACAAATCTGATAAAAAAAAAAAAAAAAAAAAAAAAAAAAATCCCTCATTTTGGCTGGGATAGTTTTAACACGCCTTTATGGACTCCATCTGGAGTTTGGTTTGTGGACTACACAATCCAAGATTTAACCCAAAGGTCAGAAAATCAAGAGCATCTTCAGTGACTTGAGTTCTGCTGCCTTGCTGGGAGTTCAAGGGAGAGACTGTATCACCAACATGGTCGAGTAAAACCAGCTTGGAAGAAGTATTTAGATCCTTCAAGTAGCAACACCACAGTGTAAAACTACTAAAAGTACAGGCCTGCATTCAAAATCCTTCAAAAAGTATCAGCATCAAAATGTACTTAACGTACCAAAAGTAAAAAGTATGCAGAGCGAGTCTTTCAGAATCACATTCTCTATATTATTGGAATATAATTATAGTTTCATTAATAAGTACATCAGTTAAAAGCAGCATCTGAAGCTAATTTTAATTACTTTATATACTGCTGGGTAGAACAATCTATAGTAATACAGCATCACTTATTGATTTATATATCATATTAATGATCTGAATCTGTAAAATAACTCATAACTAAAGCTATAAAATAAATGGAGTACAAAGAACAATATTTGTCTCCAGAAGCAGAAGGTAACAAAGAAATACTGAAGTAATTGTACTTAAGTATGTTTTTTTGAGTAAATGTACTTATCTGGATTCAACCACTGATTAAAACACCCAAGAAAGAGGAGTTCACCATGTAACTAACATACTCGCTTCAGCGATGTCTTTGTATGGGCCTCTGCTCAGGTACCCGTTCCTCTTAAGTGTTTTAATGCAAACGTTTCAGCCGTTCTGGGCATCAATATTATCATCAGAACACCAACCTGAAATAAGATGAAGATGAGGAACAGCTCGTAGACGACAGTGACGCACAGCCAGAACCGCCAGTAAGCTGCAGGAGCGAGCGAGGGAGAGCAAGAGAGAGAGAAAGAGTGAGCAAAAGAGAGAGAGAAAGAAAGAGAGAAATAGAAAGAGAGAGAGAGAGAGAGAGAGAGAGAGAGAAGTTACACCAGACACGAGCTGCGTCACTTCAAATCATAAAAAGACCCTGTTGTAACAGCACCATCTGTTTCTGAATGTCATTCAGTATTCAGTGAATTGTAATATTTCAATGTTAGCTTGTGTGACTTCTATTATCCTGCCCTGATTTTGACGTTAAGCCTTTCCATTAACGCCATTATTCATCCTAGTCTCCATAATGAATACGTGGTTAATGTGGGTTTTGGTGCAAGGCATTTAAAAAGAACACATGACCACACAAATATAAAAAAAAAATGGGCTGCTCGCAGCTCAGGAGTGTCTTTAGTGGTGAATCATGATTCTGAGCTGTGGTGATGTCAGATTCCTACAATCAGTGAAGGCCTCATTTCCATTCAAGTTAAAACTCATAAAAAGAACTGATTAAAATGTGGTGAAAGATTTGAGCATTTTTTTTTTTTAGTAGGACACAGTAGTTAAAGCCCCACATAATATAAGAAGTGTTTTAAATCCGAATGTCCGCCGTGACACTCCCAGTTACAGGTTGTAAATCTGAAAAAAAAAAAAAAAAAACTCTGGGTCTTTTCCCTGGGATACAAATATATGGCGTGTCACCGCAACAGCAACAAGCTGAACAACACAGGAACCTACTTGGCAGGATCGACAGGTCAGGGAGTGACACGCAGTCACTCTGTACACACACACCAACAAAATCCCCGCTTCATCCAACAAAAGGAGAAAGGGGCGACAAGAAGGTATAAGTGATGCATCAACAGACACATAAAATCTTGCCCGGCCACTTCACGCCTAAAACAACAACAACATTCAACGTGTGTCTATCTGCCCTCCGCACCCTCTTATCCTCCCTTCCTTCTTTTTCTCTGGGGAGTTTGTTGGTGTGTGTGTGTGTGTGTGTGTGTGTGTGTGTGTGTGTGTGTGTGTGTGTGTGTGTGTGTGTGTGTGTGTGGTGAAAAACAAGATACACAACAACAAGCCCGAGGCACATTTCTTGTGACAGTCAAACGAGTGCACTGAAATGGATCAAAAACAGTTCAAAAGGGCATTTATCATCATCTAAACACCCACCACACAAATCCAGCTGCTGCAATACATCTGCTGCATTCAGGCCCATACACTTTATCTCTTTGTATCTGCACAACCAGGTTTTTTTTAACACACACATGACATTTGCATTAGCTGTGGTCCTGGTACCACTCTACACAGGAAGTGAATGGATGGAGAAATAATCAATGTACCCTTTTAAGTCCGACTCAACGCCGTGGCTTCTCCGGTTTGTTTTTAATGTATCGGGGGATGTTCAGAGATGCATTTCAACCTTTTCACTTTCGCTGACATATTGTGGATGTGATTCACAGTGGAATAAAACAGCAGTACAACATCTTGGATGACTCAAATTCCTAAACGTTCAACCTGAATGTTGATTGGCATTTTATTAAATATTAAGACACGTGATAGCGTATGAGACAGAAACAGTTGAGCGGGTGATGACTGTGATTTTCCTACCTGGGTGTGGTCTGGTAAAAGGTCCATCTTTGGCCTGTGTCACTCCAAAACATAGGAAGACCAGGATGCTCGCCACAATCCCCCTACAGGAGCACAATTAGAAATAGAAACATACTAGTTGAGTTTATGCAATAATATTTAGTCATTTTTTTCTGAGCATCCATCCTTTTCCACCTTGGGCTTGCTCAAAGATCTGTGATGGGTTTTAAACGTAGGTGCACAGAGCAGGCAGGGGAAAGTAATGACGTATAACTTCGTAGATCTCAAACCTGGAGGCTTGTCTCAGCAGCTGGCCATGGATTTCTCCCTTATTAATATTCCCTCTGTGTTTACAAAGAGATCAGGCCAATCTATGTGGAGCGCTGTTGCCTTTAATCACCGTTGTGTTACGATCGGAAGACCAGAAAAGAGACCAGAGGAGGACGTTACTCTGAGCCTACAAATAAACAGGCGAAGTTTAAGAGACTGGGCATACAATGAGATTACAGCATGAGTGTGTAGCATTGAGTGATTGTGTGTGTGTGTGTGTGTGTGTGTGTGTGTGTGTGTGTGTGTGTGTGTGTGTGTGTGTGTAGGTGGAAAATTAAGTGCATGTCATTCAAAGAGTACAATGTGTCAAAGTGAAGTTATGTGTGTGAACTATATTGAGGGTTACTCAAGTGTACAAGTGAGTATTGGTGTTCAAATGAATGTCCGTGTGTGTGTGTGTGTGTGTTCATTCGTGTGTTCGTGTGTGTTCATTCGTGTGTTCATGTATGTGTGTTTGTGTGTACTCTGCTGCCAGGATGAAGCTCTATAGTCTTTATCCAGACTGCAGCAAATCCAGTTAAGAACTGTCCCACAATCCCTCACACACACACACACACACACACACACACACACACACACACACACACACACACACACACACACACACACACACTCTCTCTCTCTCTCTCTGTCACAAACACACACGTCATTGACACTCTCCTAAACGCACAACTACATTTGCTTAAAAGCAAATGAAACCTTTAAAAAACGAAAGCAGCTTAGTCTAATATGACTTTTTTGAAACCTTCAGTGTAGCTTTGGTAAAAATGGACATATTTGAGTCTTTAGCAAATCGCAAGCCACATAAAGAGAGGACAGAAATAGAAGAAGCTGTGTTGCCCCATGTAATTAAATAAAATAAATTAGAAGTGATGCTAAAACAGATTTCTTCCCCATGAACGTTGTGCCACAAAGAAACCCGCCACAACCTGGAAGTTGCTTTTATTTTTCAGCCCTCTGATACATATACACCGAAAAGGTGTGCGGGAAGTTTGATTTTAAAATTCGTATCCATCATGCAGTTCCATCAGTGAGAGGTCGGTTTGGCTTCAAATTCATTCTGCAGCAACACAATGAGCCCAAACATACAACCAGACTCACAACTAATCAGATCTACTCACATCTTCTGCCACAAGAAGAATAACAGATTTGATGTCCCCCTCATGCAGTCCGTGTGAGATTACATGAGGAGACAGAAGACACCGAGACGACAGCCAAAATCCACAACTTTGAACTGTGGTAATTTGTCCAAGATGTTCGGAGCAACATACCTGCCAAGCAACCTGAAAAGATTCCAATTTTTTTTTATGTAGGATTTAGATTCTTTTTGTTTACAGCTCTGCGCATGAAGTTAATAGATAAGAACTATTGACGGCACGATTCTTGAAAGTATCCTCATTCTACTTTTGGTCCCTAAAAATGTAGGTTGATTCTGTTGCTGTTTTTGACTTCTGGAGCGCTGCCTTCTTTCCTACACTGTTTTCTGGAAGCACACAGCAGTCAGTACAGTTGCCACTGAGTTTCAGTGCCAACTTCACTGTGCCACTTTCTGCTATTTGCACTCTGGTTCTCGCTATGGTTCAGTAAATGTAATCTACTGCAAGTTGAACAAATAAGCAATACAAAAATAGTTTCCATTACTAAATGGGGACCAAGCATCCATGTTCTTCTTTTTTCATGGTCATCGTGGCCTTGACAGAGGGCCAGCTGAGCTCAAGGTGAATGCCACTGGGAAGAGAAGTGATTCATTTTGTAACCAGGAACTCTGCACCACACCAATGTTGCTGTGGCATCGTGCCAAGTCTGGTGTTAAATATGAGATAAACTAAAATTACAGCCTCGCCAACCAGTAGGTTGTCCTCTACATCCCAGTCTTTACAGACTGTGGAGTGTGGAGACTTGGAAGCTACAAATTCTCAAGATGTTTCACACACGTCCTCAACCCGACAGCAAAGACGGATCGGTACAATCAGCAGTTTCTCGATGGACACCCAAGATGACAGTCACCAATTCAGTATCCAACCAAATGTAAACTGTGGTCCCAATCCTCCGTCCTGTTCAAGAGTTCTGGTGTTGAATAATAGCCAGAACAGTGTTTTGCAGAAGATTGAGATGTCAGAGCGAAGTTGAGCTTTGACCATTGGGATTAAAATTCTCATCAGTTCATCATTTTATCCTGTTAGACATTTAAGTATAAATTTTGCTTTAATTTGCAAATGGAGTCTTGACTTATGGACAAAAGCATGTTTTGTGAGGTCAGAGTGACCTTTGACCCCACTAAAGTCTAATCAGCTTGACTCAAGGATGAACTCAGCGTTTGTGTCACAGATAAAGACATTCCTAAAGGTTTTCCTGAATCATTGCATACACGAGAATGGGAAGGACACGAGGTCACAGTGACCTTTCACCACCAAAGTCTAATCAGCAAGGTGTTTATGAGAAGGTGACTTATTCATTATGACATAATACCTGCAGTCACAGAGGCATAAAACTGCTGGTCAGCTGGTTGTGTTATGTTCATTCCTTTCACTGGGCATTGAATGACAATGTGACATGACCAATGAGACATGGACAAATACACCCAGCTCTGCAACTTCCCAACATGTTACACATAAAGAGGGAAACAGTTTGCATAAGCTGACGCATCTGGAAAAAAAAAAAAAAAAAAAAAAACGTGCCCTCACAGAATATCACTCGAGGACAAAGTCACCTTCCCATTGCGAGGGAAAGAGGAGTACGTCAAATTCCCAGTGATGCTGATTACGAATGAAACTGCTGCCAAAACAAAGACACGGTCCAATCGACAAGCTCCGGTGCTTTAAATGGAATTTTTCTGGCCTGCCTCGGGTCTTTCGTGGCTTGTGGCTTTGCAGACACTGAGAAAGTGACGAATGCAGCCTACTGACCTTTTAGTGTTGTAGGCCGTGTCCTGAGGAGTCTCTTCCAGCAGCGTGACGTAGACCAGTGCACAGGTCAGAAGCAACAGCACTGTCACAGTGTGGGCTCGCCTGCAGAGAGAGCCGGAGAGAAGGCACAGAGAGAAGGACATTAACACCATTTGTAGAGAGAACATTTAAAAAAAAAAAAAAAATCCTCAGAGGAGAAAAATCAAATCAGCTGATGTTACTGACTGCATCATGGCAGAAGGTTTAGCAATATGAATGCGTTGCAATTTGAACTAAGAACTAAACGGAGAGTCCTAACAAAGCTTCACATTCCGCGTTTGTGCCTGAAAAATCGTTGACTCGAATCATCAAAAGTAAATATAGGGGGAAATGAAGGCAGCCGAGATAAAACAGACAAGATGAAACAGATTTGCGCTGGAAAACTGGGTTACAGCAGCTGAAAATAGTTGCAAAAAGGACATACAACAAACTTTGGTTCAAACTTTTCTTTAACTTAAGGGAAAAGAGTCAAAAATAGCTTCTGCGTCAATCATCTGGTGACAAACCGTGTGACGCCGTCAGTGATGCTAATGTACTGGAGGTGCAGAGGTGTTTTCTCAGCAGTAAGCTGACATCAAAACAGATGTAAAAGGAGCGTGAATGTTAGCCTCACATTTGTCAGCCGAGCAGAAGAACAACATGTGGAAGCTTTGTCTCAGCAGCTGACCCTTGACAGTAGAAAGCACTTAATGATTAACAACCTTAACTTGTGAACTTGTTGAGCTCCATCGCAGGCAGACCTGTTTATATATTGCTTTGCAGCTCTGATGTCCAAAAATGAACCAATACAGCCTTTTACGGCATAAATAGTTTGTTCCTATCAGCTCTTTAAAGCTGAAACTAGAAAACAGCCTTAAGGCACCACTTCATGCTGCCATCATGAGTGCAGTTAAAGGATGGAGTCATCAAGTTGTTTTGGAATAAAAAAAACAAACTGTACACAAGCATCATCTGCTGCAACGGCATGAATCTTTGATACGTTTTTATAGTTGTGAGACAGCAATTGAAGTAAATGTTGCATATATTATAGAAAGCCTGCAGCTACACAGATACACATTATTATTTAAGGGTACTTGATATTGCAATACAGCAATGGCTTGAAAACCTTATTTTCTTTCTAGTGAGCTGCTGTCATCCGTCAAATCACAGAACGTCACCCCCCCCCCCCCCCCCCCCCCCCCCCCCCCCCCACCGGCTCAGAGCCTGAGTCACAAGATGGCTCGCCAGGTGTCATTAGCGCTTTCTCCCCGTTTCACCGCCTCGTCCAACCTGTTAGGCAGGAGACTCGGAGGAGGGCCGGGCCGCTCTCCTGCCTGACAACCACACAACACTACGGGGAGCGGGAAGACGCAGCGGCAATGCCAGTCTGCTGCGACCCGGAGGCAGGCGACACTTGAGGTTGAGCATCCGGGCTAAACGAGCTACTGGTTTCCGACAGCCTCGTGACAAATTAAAACAATATGTACGAACAGCCCAATGTTTTTCCGAAAAGGATTTAATACATGTTCTGCTGTCAGTTTCATGTACCTGACCAGACGTTTTCCACAAAACGATCCCAAAAGTCTCTTTGACTTGAAGCGCCTCTCCACCAGAACTATTTAAAGGAACAACCAAAAGTGGTAATGCCAGCACAAAATGTTGTTTCATCAGTCTGAGTTCTATATATGGTCTGCCCGAGCGAATCCTCCCGTCTCTCAGGAAAAACAAAACAGACACCTCTTCAGCTCTAATCTGTGCCAATAAAGTAGGCAGCATGCCCCGAGGTGATCCTTCCTTACCAACCAGAGGAAGCTGCCGTCATCCAAACAAACTCCGCAGCACTGGAGGAGACTCCCACACGCAGCCAGTGAGCTCCGGTACCGACTCCAGTCACAAATCAACTGAGCGCAACCACCGTTTTCACTGCCACTTCCTGTATTTCCATGCTGGTGTACGAATACATTTCTTTACCGTTATCGAGACTCTGCTCTTAAAACGTTGCATGATCGTGTCATTTTTTTTTTTATATATATGTGCGTTCCTGCATGCAGTGTTGGCCTACAAATATCCAGTGTGCTTCCCAAACGTTTCCAAGTTGACCAGAAGGTAAACAGCAACCACACCATTCTTTATCAATTCTCCATGACAACCAAACTGAGTGTGCCAACTATTGTGACAGCAAATCCTTCACCTGCAATCACATTAATCACAAGCAGTGTTGACCAGAGCTGATCATTGTAAGACCAACCTGAGATAAGATTTTTGTCAAAATAATTATAACATTACGACCCTATGTTCTCCGATTGCAACTTAAAACGTATCTATACACTCAGTTAACACTTTATTTGGGTAAATGTGAATAAAATTCTACCTTCGGGTAGGTCGGGTTCTGTTAAAACATCTGGAGAACGCTGTTTGCGGGGCTGTTGAATTATACTGCATATAACGAGAGGCGTTTATAGTATTTAGTCGACACTAATTCATATAAATGGGGTGGCTGTATGTTAGAAATCCTTGCACATACCGCAGGATCCTCCCGCTTTAATAAGCTTAGGTATCTCAGCATCGTTGCTCCTGTTAATGCCGACACTATGCAACACGGTAATGAGAAATTCTCATTAAGGTGCTCTGTGGGAGGACCCGTCTCCTCTGCTGCCAGAGATATTGGATAGCTGAGCAGATTCTTATTGACCCACGCCATACACACAAAGCAGAGGTGAAACACACAAAGACACACACACACACACACACACACACACACAGGCTTGAATATTCCTGCAGCGACAGCTTGAAGGACCAAGCTAGCTATAAATTACAGGCCACCCGAGGGAATGTCACTTTTCTAGACTAGCCGCCGCATACCCTGCAACACCTGCACCCTGCAAATATAAACACACACTCACTCTGCACGTGTGCGTGTGCGCGTGTGTGTGTGTGTGTGTGTGCGTGCGTGCGTGCGTGCATTTTTGTCAGCTGTGGCACTCCTCTGGTTTACTTAATGGACATCGCATCTGTCTTGACTTCAGGGCTGTCACGGATCTTTTTCTGCTGAAGCTCTGAGCTTGGATGTGCAACACAAGCACCGATGACAGCACGGCGAACCCTCAGCAGAGCACCTTTAAAAGTGACACCCCGTGCGGTAAGACTCGGCGACGCCTGGCATCGGAACATTTTCACCTTCAAACATTCGGGTTGACTTGTACGGATCACTGTCTGCACGTTTAAATTAAGAGTTTGAACACGGTTGTAATATTTGTTGTGATGAATTGGGGGGGTGGGGGGTGGGGGGGGGGTCACCTGGGCCCGTCTTTCAGTTCACCTTGAAACATGTAACACGTTTGTCTGCAGGACTGCTGAGTATCTCTCTTCGAATCACTGACACCGCCAGAAAGCACTCACCAGAAAAAGGTGTTGGTCCCGTCGTCGTAGACTTCGCACTCCGTGTTCCTCCGCTGCAGACTCTCCCTGGAGATCTGCTTCATCACCTTGGCTTTGCCCTGCTCCGGACACCCGGGATCCACTGAGCCGTTGTTGACCTGCTCGGCGGCGGACGCGGCGGCGGCGGCGGCCGCGGCAGCGGCACTCTTACCGGCGGCGTTGATCGCGGCCGCGCCGCTTCTCCTCGTCTCGGGCTTGCTCATGGCTCGAGCCGAGCAGCCGCCCACGGTGCTGCTCTTAAAACGATCCTGTGCGGTTTGATCGATCCCGGAGCTCTGCTGTCATCCGCGTCAGCCCCACCCTGGTGACTGTCAGCATCCTGGGGTTGGTCGGAGGGAAATGAACGTTACTGGGACGACACAAGGGGAGGCAGAAGAGAGGAACCTGAAAATCACGTCCTGCAAGCTGTGGTGGACCTGCACGGATCAACCGGCGGACCGACGCGCAGAGAGAAACGCGGCTCCGGACTTCGTCCTTTAAACACCGCCTACTTATGTCAAAGCATTCCCCGAACAACAAAGCGGGGCAGGACTGTCATGTGTCAGCAATGGCGACCACTTTCTGACGTCGCCCCCCCCTCCCCCCGTCACAAATAAACGTTTCATTGTTAAAAAAAAAAAAAAAAAAAAAAAAAAACACTTTCACGGTTTCTGCACTGCGATGTTGTGCGTGAGACCAGCTCGGTGAACGACGCTTGTTTGCGGCAGATTGTTTCTGTGGCTGTTTGACCTCGCCGAACAAGGATAACTTTAACTTTACGCAAAAGCTTTTGTTATCAATGAACTCGCCGACCCGATCAGCGAGGCCGTGTTTCCTACCGCGTCTGTGCAGGACGTGGCTCCTCGCCGCAGTTCAAATGATGCTAACACGACTTACCAGCTGAATTTTGGAGGATTACTGACTGAAGTCCGGATGAGTTCAGGACCCGCTGCCGCCGCTTTACATGAGTGAAACACACGCGTTTCAATCCCGCCCTGTGAGCGCAAAAGAAAATATGTTCGCGGTGTCTCGTGTCCCATTTAAGGAGAGCGCTACGACCGTACAGACGACCCGCCGCAGACCCTCCACAGCACGAACTCCAAAACACATCACATGGGGAATGGCGGCGTTCGCTTGTGCAACAATGCCGTTTCCGGTCTGTTTCCTTCAGAATAAAAGGCTCTCCAATATCCACGCGTTGACGTGTTGTTGTTTTTTTTTTACTTTGGAATCAAAAAATCTTGAACACGGAAGTGTTACTTCTGCTCCTTTCCGTAATTGCGGCGCATTGACAGCCCCGGGACCTATCTGGCGGGTTTAGCTGAGGACAATTGTGCCTCGTTATTGAGAAGTGAATGTCAAAGTTTTGAACAGTGACTGTGGGTTTAACACAGCTGACTCCGCTGCGCCGCGCGGTTTCAAGGCTTAAAGTATAAAGACGTACTTTAGAAACGGAGCTCTGACAATATGTTTTGGGCATGGATTTATTTAGGTAATTTGTATGTCGTCACTTCCGTCTAGTGTATGTCTCGCGTCATTAGCCAAAAACAAACAAAAAAAACAGAAATGAGGAAAAGTAAAAGAAAAAGAATAAAACATACAAATTCTTTCTCCTGCTGGTTTTTACCTTGATCAACCAAATTATTTAAAGCTATGCAAATAAATCCAACAATTGTTTTTTTTTTTTTAAATAAATGATTATGATGATCTACGAAGTGACAGCTTTTGATTGATCACACTGAAAAAAAGGTTTGCTGTACAGTACAGGATGGGGAAATTCAATGATTAGTTCAACAGAACAAGCAGCTTTTATAAAATGCTTTATAAGTTGTAAACAATGACATTAGTGAGTATCCCAATATTATTTTACTAATGCTTCATAGAGCAGTTATAAAGATCTGGAAAAAAAAAAATCGATTTGAAGGTTGCCAGGCTTAAAATAAAAATCTTGTTATTTATCTAACTTTTAGATGTTGGTGATGTTTTGGCTTTCTGATTAATTAAAGACCTAAATAGGCCAAAAGAGCATAAACACCTGACAACGTTTGCAGCTATTTGTAAATTATAATATAATATGATTATCATGTATTGCTTATTATTTAAGTTTTTAGTTGATTGCATTATTATGAAACCATTTGCAAATTTTTTTTTTCTTTCTAGAAACTTTGTGTTTATAGCATCATAACAAAATGTATTTACTTAAGAGTTCATGGAATTAGATGAAGAGTGTCACTGAAAGATGCAGATGATGTCATCTCGTCCACTCAGTTGGGTGTAAACTTACACAATGGTCCTCAACAGCTTGATTTTCCCACAGATGGAGTGCTGTGAAAACCTGTGAAGACCCTTTCTGCTCTTCATCAACTGTTACAGAAGTCTTAAAGAGCTTTCCACATACTGAGCCAGTATAACTTTTGTTAAGACCTCATTACCAAGTTTATCCAGAAAGAGATCCTTTCAGAAGATTCTCCTCAAGACTTAACTTTCTGGGAAAATCCCTCAGCTGACAGCACATGGCCAAACCACGTTCATCTGTCTCTTGTGTAACCAGTCTGGGACTTCAGGCCGGAGGTTTTCTACTCACAGGTTACTTTGTTATGTATCCATAATTTAACACTGAAAAGAATCATGGTTTAAAATACTTTTAGTTATGGAGTTGAATTTATCACTGACATCTCGTTACGCAGTTTCACCTGCAACATTCAGTTTTTACATCATTGATTTTTTTTTTTTACAAGTATTTGATTGGACTGCTTTTTCAGCCTCTTCCAACAGTAACCTAAGTGCAGACTTAACCTCTGTAATATCTCATTGGTGGTTTTTTTTTGTACATTGCTTTGTGTTTGTGTTGTAAAAAAGGAAGACAGGCATGTGTTATTGTCACCTGTTATTGTGTGTGTGTGTGTGTGTGTGTGTGTGTGTGTGTGTGTGTGTGTGTGTGTGTGTGTGTGTGTGTGTGTGTTTTTATGTGATTAGTATTCTACTAACTACAGGCTCCTTCTCTGCAGGCTGGATGAGGCACACTGACACCTAACAAACAGAGCATAAACTGCAAGAACAGAAGTTTTATTTTTGTAAAGGTAAATGAGTAGAATGAGTAGCCTGAGGCTTTGACTGTGTGTCTAAAACCAGTTTATAATACTTAACTGCATGGATACTAAAACAAAATTTGCAGTAAAAAATAAAAACCCTTTGAGCACTGCTGCTCCTTTGAATCTGTCTGTTATTGTTAATCTGGAGCAGAGCATGCTGCTCTTTAATTACTATAATGAAACTTTAAAAACTATGAAACACACAGCACAAATCTAAGACCTTAAAAGGCCTCTTACAGCTAAAATAATGGAGGGGCGGAGTTTAGAAGAAGTTCAAGGGTCAGCAAGACAAACGCACGTAGCTCTGAAGTCTTATCTGGAAAGAAAAAGCATAAATTCGTTCCAAGGAGCACATGGTGAAATTTCAGTCTTTGCTTCTGCAAAAGTATGAAAACATTCTTAGCACCATTTTCACCTCTTTGAACTGTGAATCTCTATAAAATGATCTGAGTGACTTTATTTCAGAACATATGCTCCATGTGGATGCAGGGTGATGGATTTGGAAGGTGAATAAAGAATGTGATTTTTAAAGTGTTTTAAAGTGTTCATAAAATCTTTTTTCTTTTGCTGATATATAATGTGCCAGTAGTCACTAAAGGAATACCTACAGAGCTCACTGAATGCTGACAGCAATGGACAGCTCCTTAAACAATATGTGCAATGGACCAACTGCTTGTGTTAAACATGCTTGATTGCAGTCATGCCACACTGCCTGCACTGCTCATTGTTTTACGCATCTCTGTTGGAAAAATTACTCAGAGGCTTGGTTCAAAATCAAACACATCGAACATTTATTCTTGCAAAAAGGAACACATACATGCACCCTCAAAGAGAGGTGTCCAGCAAAAAGGGCCCCAGTCACTCCTCCGTAGGCCAGCTTTTATTCAGTGTGACAAACAGTTGACAGTCACCCCCATTCCCTTTGTATCTGCTTTCGTATGGTAATACTGAGTTGGTTGGAGGTCACAAGATAAGGACACAGGGGAGTCGTCAATTAGATGCGGAAAGTAAAACAAAAAGGAATCACTTTCAAATAAGAGAGAAGCCCAAAGAAACTTTTCGGAGCCTGCTTGACGAGAGACTTTCCGGAGCCACAATGCAAACAAGAGGAAGAGACAAATCTTTTCTTTCCATCAATCTCTTAGAAAGGTCTGATAAGCTTACACTCATACGTGGAGTGGCTCATTAGGCAGGAAATAGTCTCTAACTCTTCCAGGAAATCCCTCCAGCTGAGTTTGTCTCATGGTTGCCAACTTCAAGCTTAGGGGAAGCATGCAGGGGAAACTGTTTTATAGGTATTGCATGGGATTGTGGGATGAAATGACCTTTATCCTGTCCAGTACCCAGTGGTGATGCAAAAGAATCACTTTGTTGAGGTGAGTGGTCCGTGTGGGGGTGGGGTGGATTGCAACGCCCTGGAAATGGCCTTATAGGTCTTTACCTATATTACCTACATTATTGACATGTACATGTAGGCAGCATTTTAATGTTTTCATGGTATCGCAAATTTCAACACATGATGCTGAATAGTCTAATGAACAATTCATACATTACCAATTTAATCATTTAGTTTACATCTAAGATATTGATTTGAAAAGTAACTATAGCCTTGAAAATACGGTGAAGAAGGAATTTAAATATGTCCCTCTAAAATGTTGTGGAGTGAGTATAAAGTAGCAGATAATGGAAATACTCAAGTACAAGTACCTCTAAACTGTATTCAAGTACAGTACTTGAGTAAATTTACTTAGTTACATTCCACCACTGCAAGTGTGTTGGTTTGTAAATTACCTCAACAAAGTCACTCATATGATTAAACTGAAGCTGTTTCATTAAATTACATCTGCTTTATTTGATTAATGAGACATTCCCTAAATAAAAAGGGACACATTTTAATAAGCAACAATCACCACTAGAGGGAGACAACACACAACACAGAGATCCCTGTCTGGCTCAATCACAGACTCTTGAGAGCTTCTGTTTCATCTTTTTAATTAGAGCCAACAGGCATGGCCCTAACAATCAGATATACGTGGCGTTAATCAAAGCTCAGTTTAACGCATTCAAAAATGATCTTGTCAATGTCATCATTATTGATGAACAGCAACAATCAAGAAAACCTGCTTTTCCTTATGAAAGACGGATGGGTGGAATAAACTGATGTTCCTTGAGCAGATCAAATCATCTAATCATGTGGAGAATGTATGAGTTTGCAGTTTGACTACAGGAAGCCTTTGTAGCGTGACTACAGATGATTGAATCACACGACCAACCTGAGGAACTTAACATCAGCAGGAGAACGCCTGACTGCTGGTGGAGTAGGTGAGTCATCGACGAAAGGCTGCTGATATCACTCTCTCCATCCTTTTCTTCATGTGACTGGGATGACACTCACAGATAAACTGTGACATCTCGACCTATATGTGACTTACACGATGGTCAAGGCTTCTCCGCATTGTACTTTAACCTGCTGTCGATTTAACTGGATCAAGCTCTTCAGCAACAGTATGTTATAGCTATCAAATCAGTTATACCTATAAAAAATATTTTACTCTAGTCCAGATTGAATGAGTTTTATTGATCAAAACTGTTCATTTACATATAAATGTGTTTTATTTAGTGGCATCTATCTACTGGATTTGCTCTTTTAACAAGCAGCAGTTTCGATTTAAACCACTAAGGGGCGCTGTGTACCCATCATCCACTGCAAAGGCGTTGTCCGTCTCCCCCGACTGTTCTGATCTGAGGACAGCAGAGATATTAATCTTAATGTTCTGGTAAATTGCAAAATCAGAATATGCTAGCTAACGGTGATCTGAATGTACATACAAAATCATGAATAATGAATTATTATTAATTAATTAAAATTCAACTACCAGTCTACCAACAATCATCCTGAAAGCAAGCACACATATAAGTGGTAACAGGACGATTGTGTCACAACTGCTGATTTAATATTCAGTTCAATAAAATGAATATGAAATGGTAAAAGGTTGTAATCCACTACTTTGTTGTATTATATTCTCTTTAAACGACTAAAGGCCATAATTCTTCTTGAAGAACAATTCGGATGAAAAAGGCTAAAAAGTCTTGATTTTGTTTTTTAAGTTAACAGTGCCCCAGCTGGGCTTTTGACTACATTAAAACAATTTTCTTGTACGACCATGGCCTCCATTACTGTTGTTCGCTTTGTTCCTGTGCGTAAAACCAAAGCAGCTCTCAGCGCTAAATCCCTGCAGACTGCTAACTGAAGATACGATATGACCCGTGGAGTTTATCGGCAGTGTTGTTGTGGTCAGAGACAGAAAGAAAGGGGGCAGGCAATGTGTGTGGAAACAGAGTATGTGTTGGGAAACGTTGAAGGGTCAATTATTGGACAGAAGCTTGGCGAGGTTCAATTTCTCCAACATTTGTTTGATTTTCACTGTATGTTTAAAAAACAACAACAACAACAACAACACTTAGTCCTGATTTAATGAAAATGTTCAACTTGTTAATACGCTTGTCATATGGCCCAGTGTAATATGATCAATTCATTGTATGATCGGACGCACAGCTCCGAAAATGCCAAGAGAAAGCGAAAATGGAAGCGGGCTTTAAAAGTACCTAAAGGCTCATGCAGCTCCAACACTTCCCCGCTGACACCGGGAAAGTCCGCTCGCGGTTGACACTGGCAGAAAACTCCAAACGCTGCGCTCTGCTCGGCGCACAGCCAAGGAGATGAGAAAACCGGGTGGGGCTTGTGTGTGCGTGTTTTCTGGAGAGGGTTGGACTTGAGGCAACCAATGAGCAAGTCGTCTGAGGTGCCTGCTCTGATTTACGACTTGCTGTGAGTTTATATACTCCGAGACACACCACGATAGGTACATTTAAACTGAATTGCGAGGTGTAAAGAGAGCGAGTGGAGGAGACGCACACACTTCAGGCACAACAACAACAACAACAACAACAACAACAACAACAACAAGACCTGATAGCTTACGCTCTCATCGGGGATCAACCAGCCGTACACGTCTTGTTATTTGGGGGGCTGTTTTGGAAAGATTTTGGCGATGTCCCACGTCCAGTTATTGAGCAGCGCGCTGGAGAGGCTGGTGGCCAGGAGGACCTTCCCTCTCCACAGACGCACCAGCGTCTGCCGCAACCTCTTTGGACCGGTGGATCACGACGAACTGAACCGGGAGGTGAAAGCCAAGCTGCGGGAGATATCCGAGCGGGACCAGCAGAGATGGAACTTTAATTTCGAGGCCAACACCCCGTTGGATGGGGATTACGAGTGGGAAGAGGTGCCCGTGGATAACACCCCGGCGTTTTATCAGGACTCTGTACAGGACGAGAGGACCCGGGTGCCTGAGACACCCGTGAAGCAGAAAGTCTCCTCGGACTCTGCTGTCCCGGAGAGCCCTCATATGGATGTACTGGAGCGCTTGGCCGTGCCCGAAAGCAGCAGCACTCCCTCCCCAGTCGAGGTCAATCAGGAGAACCGCGCTGACAAGCTCAACTCAGGGAAGCCGACTCACAGACAGGTCCCGTGTGTTAGACGCAAGAGGACAGACACTACTGACAACAACACACACATCACAGGTGAATAAGAGGCATTTTAAATCTCATGGTTTGCTCTTTTCTTCAGAGCTGCGGCCTATAGTGTCCAAATTACCCCCCCGTATCTTCCGCTCCTTTCCGTGCGTAATTTCATCCCGAGTGGATTTATGTGCCTAACTATTTTTTTTTTTTTTCCCCCTACAGACTTTTTCGTGAAACGAAGGAGGGCTGCTGACAGAATATCGAATGAAACGAGCTCTTGCCATCTTCCCAAGTCTCCGATACCGGTGGAACAAACTCCACGAAAAAGGATACGTTGAAGGTATGAAGATTTATTATGATTTCTAAAATTGATGATTTCGGTTTTTTTTTTTTTTTTTTTTTTTTTTTTTAAGGCCAATGTAACAGTTTAGATTTGTTACACCCCAGACAGTCAAAAATGTTAAATATTGTCGGTTGTGTTTAGACTATTTGCCGCCTTACTCCCCTCGTATTTCTGTTGTGGGGTTTTTACGCTTTAATTGCTGAGGATTACGTGAGCCAAAAAAAAAAAAAAAAAAAAAAAAGCGCAGACGGTCTTATCTGGGTGGAGGGAGGTGGGGAGAGTTTGCGCTGGTGAAATCGCAGTAGTAGTGATAGTAGTCGCTGTAGTAACACTAGTGGTTGGGGGAGGGGGATGTGCGTCACGATGTGGCGGGAAAAGGGCTTTGGGTAAAAAGGGTGACGCCCGCTGCCGAGGTTCCATCTCCTGTTTCCTCAGAGAGCTGACTCGCCGTCTTTTTTTTTCTTCGGAACGTCTGTTCTTCAGAAAACTCACCGTGTTTTCTTCCTCCCCCCCCCCAGGTGTTTTTCTTTTCTTTTTTTTTTTTTTTTTTTTTTTTTTGCACAAAAAGTTATACCTGCGCGTTTTGAGGATCTCGGGGAAACTCCGCCACTTAAACGCTGGAGTAACGAGACGAGATGAAACCCCGGAGGGGGGGGGGGGGGACAAAGAAGTCCGACCGGTCGGCTGCCGGCTCGGTGCGATCACCGGCGGAGCGCAGCAGCCTGAGCACCGGACAAGACTCTCAGGACTAAACGGTTTGGGGAGAGGAAGAGGAGAGGAGAGGGAACTTTCGCCGAATGACTTTCTATCCAGTACAAAATGTAGCATTCATTGTTGCTTTTGCATACAGCCACTCGACAGTGTTAAATGTTTTAACATCTGTGCAATCCTAAATTTCTTTTAAAGAATCGTCTACACTGGCCAAAAGTGTACAGCTTTATAGAGACAATAGCTTATAAATGTTTATTTCTGTTCTGTTTTTTTTTTTTTTTCTGTAAATGTATATTTTTAAGTCTATTTTAACTTAAGATTTATTTATGTTTCTTTATATTTGTTAAATGCCTTGTTGATTTAGCCAAAGGGCATATTTTATTTGATTATTTACGTTTTGTTATTGTGATATTTTGCAATCATGTAGCTTCCCATTAGTAGTCCACACTTGAAAAATAGGTTTCTTTGTGTCTCTGAGACGTTTTTATGTGTGTTTTCATACAAGTGCCCTAATTATGTCTTGCAAAAGATTGGAATAAATATTTCACTTCAACTTTAAGTACATTTGTTTGTGTGTTTTGTCCAGTTTAGCCTGCTTCTTGTTTTTTTTTTATTTATTTATTTATTTTATTTTTGTTATAGCGGTTAAAAGAGGTCTAGAAACTGAAACTGTGTTAAGACACTTTGCCGTCTTTGTGTTGTCTGGTTGCTTCTGACGCGGATCTGGATCATGTTTCGGGAAACATAGCAGTATTATGAAACTAAAGCTCCAGTCGTGGCCCTTAAAGTATCACAACAAATACCCGACTACCAAGAGTCAGTGATGCGCTCTCAGATATTTGATGTACCTGCCTCCGCAGTCTGATCAGGTCCTTTTCCCCACTGCGCTCCGCCTGTATCTGCCTCTGTGGGCTCAGACCTTTGCGGGGTGAAAACGCATTCAGACGCGCAGCCTTGAGGCAGTATGGCAGCTGCGGGATATAGGCTAGGATTTAAAGGCCCTTTCGTCCCTCTAAAGAAGCAGCAGCTGCCTTTGGATCCCCGCTTTGTCCGCCACGAAGACACCCCCACATCCTCCCGCACTCAACAAGCCCCTCTAAAGACCCACTCACACACACTGCTTACCCCGCCGTAGATACACCGGGCGTGGAGGCCACCTGCCAGAGCTGGAAAAAGAAAACTACTAGTCTTTGTAATTGTTCTCGTCTATTGAAACAAACCATTCAACAGGTCATACTTGCAAGTTTACCCTTAATTGAAAGAAGCCAAAATGCAGCGTCTGAATGCGCACTGGGCCTGGGCTCTCTGTCAGTGCGCAGAAAACGGGAAGTAAGAAAGTCTCGTTTCATAATTTTCCACGAGTCCCTCCATTGGTGTGAATAGTTTTGACTGTCTGACATGAATGTTTTGATAAAAATGGAGACTTTTGATGGCCAGAGTGACTTTGTCAGTTCTATGCAGCCATAAGCTCTGACGGAGCTTGTTCTGATTTCCAACACAAAGCGCTCTCCGGCTCCATTCTTTCCTTTTTGTTGCCATATGGCAAATCCATGTAGACATAGCCAAGACCTATTCAGTCAGCCACAGAATGTCCTGCATCAGAGAACAAAAGACACTTTGTCTGGCTGCTCTATTGATACGAATGGACGAAAAAAAATATTATAATTAATCTATGGCTATATCCAGCTAATTAACGCCCATATGCCCACGGGGAGCTGCGGGGCCATTCAGTGCAGTTTTAAATTCTCAATAGTTTACATGTTAAAGACAACAGCTGTTTATGTGTTACTTTAATGAAGTCCCCTCTATGTTGGAGACTGGACACATTCAGGGGCTCCAGTCCCCCGCATCGTGCTAAAGGGGTCATCTTCCTTTATTTGTCTCTACAGCTGTGTAACTATATAAAATTTGTCCCAGTAAAAAGAACCAAAAGTAGTTCGTTTTCTCAAAAAAAGGTATTGAATTTGAGCCATTCGGGGAAAGGTCAGAGGTTAAGGCCTGAAAAGCAAACAGCAAGCTTCTCTTTAAGCAGATAAAAAAACAAAAATGACATTGGAGTTGTATTTTAAATAGTTAATCGTTTTAATCAAACTAGAATGAAAAATAAGAGACATGTTATGACTTTATAAGAGCTCCAAGGCCTAAGAATTATGCGACTGGATAGAGTTTTACAGTTTAAACAGCCTCCATAGAGGAGATTATGACAATCATGACTTAATTCAGCCCTGTTGTATGTATGATGGACATAAAGGAAAGAGATGACAGCTAACATACAGACCTCATTAACATGCCTTCTATAATAGGATATCATTCAACAACCAGCTGCTGATGGAGAGAACCAGCCTCACGGGCCCTACAGTCCCCCATCTGACCTTTACCTCACATCCAGCTTCATTTGTCTCAGTCATTAGCAAAATATTATCTATTTGCTTTAATAAGTCAGTTACAAGATTTCCATGTCATCAGTATATTATATGTTTTGCTTTCAGTGGCATAATAAAAATGTAACTGATCTTATAGCCAGTTATCACCATAATCCTTTCAGAAATGAATTATTTTTTATTTAAAACTATAGGTTATAGATTTCTTTAAATAAATAAACAGATTTGATTGTTTTTTTAATAGTTGGATGTCATTTAAATTCTAACATTTATTCTCATTAAAATATGTAAAAATGAAACAGGAATGCTGAGTATTTTTTTTTTTAATATTTAGCACTTATTTTGAAACTGGGTGATAAAAATACACAAGATTGGCAAAAAGGAACGAATAAGTTGTATATATGATTCACATATGATATGTTGTGGAGTTTAAAAGGTAATGTATTGGCATACAGGTGAATCTGCTATTAATTCTAGCAAATAATCTTATTGATTCCCAATAATAGTCCGTCAGCCCAAACTAAAATAGGATACCTCAATATTTCATCTAAAATGTTGCTGCTTTAGGGATCTGAATAATTTAGATGCAGCCACTTTGACTTATATAGATGCTCATGGGTTTAGTGCTAATGTAGCAACCAAAAATATATTTTCAGAGAACACATTTTCTACTCAAAACACTCAATTAACGGGACAGTCTGCAAAGACTGCAATTAAATATAGAAAGGAGGAAAATCAGCCAGGGGGAATTAGCATTTTCCATGACCATCTGGCATCGGCGCAGGCGACAGGGAACAAAGGCGAGCTGGATGGAGAGGAGAGGCGAGTGTGCCATCGCATTGACCTGCAAATGAGGCTTTGTCACCGAGTTAAAGCTCCCTGACCCCCTTTACCCCCCCTCCCTGAAAAACACTTCTTTTTTTTTTTTTTTTTTAAACCTATAGCGTGACGAATAGGGCCTGAATCCAGGTCTGTGTATGTTTAAGAGCTGCAGACCAAAACTGTCAAAAAGGAATTATTGACAAAGTGCAAATGTAATTCTGTTTGTCTCATTAATACCAAGTTTTAAATTCAGCTTTAAAACAAAAACTAAATTTAACTTAGTATCCTGCAGTTGTGTTTGTAATTTCTGAATCATTTAAGCGCCCTAATTTAACGATTTTCAACTGTAGAACATAAAATAATATAAACGAGTCGCCCTGAATGATTTTAACTTGAATATGTTTTGTTTCAAACTGGGCTCTGACCTCCTGACGCTCGGGCCTGTTGAGCTTTAGGTCTCTGGCACAAGGCTTTGCATTTATTTCACAATAAAAGAAGTATCATTCGGATTAATGAAGACACTTAGTCAAAATGCCTAAATTTTGCTTGCTCTCCGGGATCTTAATGAGTGTCTGGTACGGTGTGTGTGTGTGTGTGTGTGTGTGTGTGTGTGTGTGTGTGTGTGTGTGTGTGTGTGTGTGTGTAGCGTATTTTGGATGGGTGGGGGATGGATAGTTGTTTGATTGTTGGACACCTGTCCCCCTCCACTGAGTGTGGATGAGTGGAGTGGGTAGACAGAGACGTAAAAGGTGTGACTGTGTCCGGCAAAGGATCTTTACAGCACAAGCACAGATTGAAATATAAAAATAATGAAACAACATTAAAAAACAAAAATCCATGCAGCCGATTAAAAAAGGAAGAAAAAAAAAACAAAGAAACGGCGATGCATTAAAATCGAAGGCCTCCAAACCGTCTGAAAATGCCAATGTGGTCCTAATTTAATTCAAGATTGAAGTAAAAATGTCGTTTTAAAGTTGTGTAGCCTATATTACTCACTCCTTTCTCGGGAAGGTTTTATAGGTCAATGATTATAATGTTCTCGATAACAATTAGGCTACTAAATATTACACTAAAGATCCAGTATTTATCAGTATTAAAAGTTGACGTTATCATGGTAAATTACTAGAGGAAATTCGTAGACCGAGTTATTTTTAGTTTGGCTTTTAGCAGATGCAGACATGCCCCAATGTTTTCTTTTATTTTCCTCTCCTGGGCCTTTTTCTCTTTACATCCACTCAGTATTCATGCCCGTGGATAACAAAGAGCACGGCTCAATCCACGCAGGAGGCGGTGTGACAGGGAACTCGTGGCAGCTTTTCAAATATCTTCTTTCGGTGTCTCCTCCTTTTTTTTTTTCTTTTTTTTTTTCTTCTCCATCTCGACTTCGGCCTCGGTTTGAGGAGGAGGAGGGAGGTGAAGGGGAGTGAATCAGCCTGCCGCCTCAATCTCTAATTCACTTTGCTCTCCCCACGCATCAAGGGGATCGGATTTAATGCTGCGCAGAAGAAAAGGCAGATCCATTACACTGTTTCACAACGTGATGGGGCGAGTGGCTCACTGCGAGTTTGGAGTCTGCTGGGGGGGGGCAACACACCTCTCTACCCTGTAATGAAATAATCCCCAACAGCCTGTGTTGTAGTTTTTTTTACTTTTTTTTTTTATCGTCAACCCAAAGACAAATAAAGTTTAAGAATGCAATTTAAAGAATACAGGTCAACAATACCAAAAGGCTGCAGTTTGCAGGCTCTGAATTTCAAAGGATTCAGTGTCGATCTGCGGGAGCAAGTTTTCACAATAATCTCGGACGATACGTAGGCTATTATTATTTTAAAATGTAAAGTCATTTGGTCCGATATGCTGCCATAAAATCTATTCCAAAAACTTGGCAGCAATGGCATCAAAATTCCTAACAAAGGCGATTCAGGTGAACTTAGGTGAACTTATCTCTATCGGAGGGCTGAGGGGTGCTGTAGCTGAACCCGGGTAGCTGTAGCAACCACAAGACATATCCTTGAATTATCAATCATCTTTCTTTTTTTTTTTAATATGTGAATTCTATAATATTCTATATAATTTATGATTTGAAAAAAATATATTAATAAAATAAATCAGTTCGGCTATGTTAGATGTTAGACGTGAAGCCAAGACAGATGACCTGATTCAGCCAATGGGCACAGCGCATTTAATTTCTGACCTGACTTCTACTTCCTGATGGCCACAGCGCAATGTCTTGGTGACTCAGTAATACATAAGTGTCGGGTGTTTTACTCCATAAAAGGCAGCGTTTGGAGACTCAGTCAAAACCTGGAAGCGAGAGTGACTGAGCAGCTACGAGGCCTCATACATGGTGATGTTAACAGGTGTCATGAAGTTGTAGATCAAACACCTGCCGTCATTTACGCATATGAGGAAGAGGAGCTGCTCATCGAGTGTGCAAATACATGGCATTGCTGTGTTTGCAAACATTCCCAAGAGGTCCAGTTCTTAAAAAAAATAAATACCCCCACTGCTATTTGGGAATCAGCGGAGATGTTTGAAGTGCGGCCTCTGAAGCAGTAACGGCTAACAGCTATAAACACAGAGACAACAGACTCTTATGAAGATGTGTAATGGTAAGTGCACGTTTTTTTTCACCTATGTTGCCTGTCATGGATTTAATGCATTTGGTGGTTGATGCACAGATTCTGACTGTGTGATGCTCAGTGCGTCTGCGGTGCAGAGAACAGTTGATTCGAGTTTTGTGACGTCAGAATCTGGGGCTGAAATGTACACACACGTGTCTGTTGCTTGATGCTTGCAGGTCCTGTGTGAACTTCTATATTCAGAGATGTGTTTATGTAGACAAGAGTGTGCACTTTATATCTATATGGTCTAAATATGTGGGCATGGCATGATGTTGTAGTTGCCACTGGGCTGGTTCTGGGTTTCTTTGTGTAGGCGTGTGTCTGCGGTGTTGCATTAGAAAGCAAACAGTGACCACCAACACGTTTATGAGCGACATTCAATGTTTGTGAAAGGTTAAGAACCAGCAAAACAAAGTCGCTGGCGCCACCTCTGTCCTGAAAGACTGTATTTAATGACATACAGAACAGTGTAATGTTTCTCTGACGGTCTCACTGTAGGTTGTCAATTGCACACTTTTCAAACAAAAACACTTTTATAATCTAACACTAGACAAACTGACTGAATGTGGAAATTATTATAAAGATCATCAATTAAAGAGTGTATACTCTCTGCAGGCCGGCCTGTTGAAAAGGTAAAATCTGTCTGGTGCCAAAGCAGCACGAAATTCCACCACCTTCATTTCACTAGTGAAATGTCTTGTTTTTGATAATATCTTTACTCATTTTTTTTTTTTGGCCTAATCATTTGCTTCGTTTGCTTTGCTTTTATGGTTATGTACACGCACAGACTCAGGTCTTTTCATATGCTCAATTTGGACTTGAGGAGAATAACAGTGTAACTTGTCATAGCAGGAAAAGCAGGTGTAACTAATAAGAATTGATCAGTTCTATTAAAGTTTGTTTGTAAGCCATGACAGCTACTCAGCAGTCTCAGTACAATACCAGGACTCCTGTACTGACACATCTAAATCAAATGGAGCCATTGTTAATAATATTAGCTGCATCTGCGTCATATTATTGGTGTGTTATTGTATTTAGTTTCACACTAGATGTACCACAAAGTACATCAATATATTCACACTTGATCCCTATTATTAGGCTCTCTTCAACGTCATGTTTAACCCACGTTCATGGACATATTGCAGCATCACATGATTATATGAAAGCAATAGCTTTTAATTAAAGTGTTTAAGTGGTGATGTGTGGTCGCACGTCAAGCAGCAAACCTTTTTCCAAAAAAAAATTCGGACTCAACTCGGTCAAGAACAATTTGTAAATGTTTCATAATAGTCAGTGTCCAGGCTGCAAAACTGTCCTGGAGAAAGACACTGATTGCTGTTTGACTGATCCTGTAGTTGACCCCGAGCAGCAGTGATACAAAGCCCCGGTTTCTGTGGCATCATCGACCGATCACCATCAACATATGGTGTGTATCGCATTCCCACAGAAGACACACACCAGCACAGCCAGTGATGCTATGTGGCTATTGGATGCCTTCACAACACAAATGTCATGGGAATGTTTGGAGCTCCTCTTTGTTATTAGGTAGAAGCTTTGATATAATATGCATATTAAACAGGTTTTTAGAATCAGAATTATCATCAGATCAAGGTCACCAGTTTTACTGTTAAATCATTGCGTTTGATCTTTGGGTGAGTTGGAAAGTGCCTTAAAAAAAAAGAAAGAAGAAAGCCTGCTTTTAAAAAAAACTCAGGAATAATCTTTGAGGGTGAAGCTGACAGTGGATGATTTCATCCTGCACTGTAGATAGACTGGTGGCTTGTCAGCACTCAGAGGAGATCATGTTGAGGTGAGTGCTCGCAGCAGCCGCTCATGCTCAGTCAAACAACAACCTACTGTGGCCCTTTGAGTTTCACACATACTGTACCTATCAAAAACTACATGGCAGTGCTCGGGAGTGATGGCTTTACAACCAGAGAGCCATATGCAGCTCTGCAGGAAGAGGCCTGCTCTCATTGTGGCAGTAATTGGACAGAGAGGAGAGAGGAGGACACACAGATAGTGCGATGACACTTGAGAAATGAGATCTAACTCCGTCCCAGCGCCAGTCCTGACAGCCAGAGTCCTCCACCTCCATTCTTCTCCTCTCTTCCTTTTGTGTGAAAGCTTTTCAGTCCCTCCGAGGCAAACCTGTTCCCCTTCACATCCTCTCTTCCACGGGATGTGGCTCCTCTGTCGAGCGGCTGCTGTCTCTGTTTTATCTGTCCATCCATCCATCTCCGACGCCTCTCTTCCTCGCTCCTCTCCTCCCTGTCGCTCTCTATTGGCAGTGCAGTTTTCTTCTCCTTCAATCATCTTGGCTCATAAAACTTCGGGAGGAGGGCTAGCAGGCTGTGTTTTCAGGGCTGGCTACACCGCTATGGGTGCACTGACTCGGACTAATGCTATTCACGCCTCACATTTGCTCGCCAGGTCCTATGAAAAGGGATGGCCACGGCAGCCTTTATGGGAAACACAACAAAGGACCATCATTCATCAGGCAGCAGAGCACCGAGGAGTGGCAGAATTTAGGTTCATCCCACTGACACTCAGCTGCTTGCTTTTGCCAGCATCATGTTCGGGCATGGGTGTCTCTTTTCAGTGGGATCTGTAATCTTCTCCTCTCTTTCATAGTTTGCTTTATTTTAGAAAAAAACATAGCAGCTTTTAATCTGAGAAAATATTTGATGAGGAGAACCTGAAATGTAAGAAATTTCTGTGGTTGTTTTGTTTGCAGAAATTTTGATCTGTCCTGGATTTTATCCCTGAACTTTCTCATAGCTCAGAGGGTGTGTGTGTGTGTGTGTGTGTGTGTGTGTGTGTGTGTGTGTGTGTATCACAGAAAGTGTCTGGTGGCGATATAGATCTACAGCCATACTCCCAGGTCACCAAGCCACTATTAATCTTCACCTTTCCATAGTTGTCCTTTCACACAGGACCTGAAGCTTTAGAGGCCCGTTGGCAGCTCCCAACAATACCCAGAATGCCTCAGGGCCTTGTCAGCCTGTCCTAATTTGTGGCTGTGGTCCTGGGGTTGAATTCAAGCGCTGCTGGCTGCTTGACCTGGCGGATTAGCAACATCTTTCAGTTTCCACGCAGGGCAGCGCCAATGGGCCGATACACAGCCTGCAATTACACAGCAGGAAAAGCCTGCTCGGACATGCACTCGTATGCATGCATGCATACACACACACACACACACACACACACACATTTAAAAGTGTATGGATGGATAGAGGGGCACATGAATAGTTGGCTGAGAGGGGAAAGAGAAGCAGGTGATGTGGCGGACGGCTGCTTTGAAGAAGACTTAAGAGAGCGAGAGGGAGACTGAAGAGAAAGGGAAACTGTCTCAGTGTGTGTTTTGGGGTTTTGTACTTACACTGTGGGTATTCAGCCCACATTGTGTACATGGAAATCAATGTATCGAGGAGCTGAGCAGCAGCTTATCTTCATAGAGATGGCACTGTACCCCATCAGAGCATCAGAATAGCAACAGATCCCTGGCAAAGATAAAAACAAATTCAAATTGAAATACATCAGAGAGTGTCACTTAAAAGGTGTGATTTTAGAAAAGGAGCTTCCTCAGCAGTGTTGGCAAATGACTGGAAGTAAATGTCAAATTTGTTTTGACTATTATTGCTTAACATTGTTGGAGAAATTATAAATCAGCACATACCAGGATGGAAAGAGTCTAGAAACCAGCATTTTTGGAGTTTAAATACTAGTTAGGATATGTCTGTCCCTGCTGTATTGATAATGGATTCTTTTTTCAAATCTGTCTCTTGCAAAACTACCTCATTAATTTCAACTATTCCGCATTGTTTAAAAAATAAGGTTTTGACTGTGCAGGGTGAGAGTTCCCCTTTAAGGATTCTTTTGGTTAGCGTATAACTTCTGTAGAACCTCTTCTGTATAACTTGTGCTCATAGAGTTTGCTTTGTCTAACTCACTGATTCCAAAACTGTGGTTTATGTACCAACAGCGGTACGGGACACTCCACCTGGTGGTGTGCAAGAGTATTGCTGAATCGCCAAACAATTGCACTCCAACTGGCCGAAAGTCCAGTTTTTGTCCAGGTTCTTTTTTTTTTTTACATACAACAGTGAATACGCAGGGCATTATAATGATGTCAAAATTAGTTGTTAATTATTTAAGAAAGAAATTTTGCCACATAGGGAGATGTGACGCCTCACATAGAAAAACGTTACGTTAATTTGATGCAGTTGGATTGGGATTCCTCATTTTCTGATTTCAGCAAACAGAATGAGTGGAATTTTTGAATGGCATCAATGTCCAAAATAAAGTCGAGGGTCGAGGATGCGGCAGGTCAGATGAACCTTTCAGTTGAACCACCGGGCGGTGCCTTGTATAGAAAGAGATGTAAATGTGTTCTTTGATTTTGAAACAGTAGCGTTATGTTAAAAAATGTTGATATCTGCAGTGGGAGGTGAATTTGGTTTGATACATGGTCTGAAAAGTTTGGGAACTTCTATTATAGCCTTTTTTTTAAAAATTTGAATGGACACCTCTTAGGCTGTTTTGCCTCCTTTAATCCTCTGAAAGGAAGCTGCTAAGAACTAATGTTTATAACCCAAGACGAGAAAGTCGCGGTGGAAGTCGTAGTTGCATTAGCTGTGCTGCTAACGATTGTTGTTGTGTTTTTATTTCACCAAAACTGCAACTGTAAGATTAATTTATTGATGGTTTTCAGTAACAAGACGGAATGAAATAGAGTTCAAAAATTACCCAGAACTGTATACACAGATGCATTTGTACAATGTTGCCCCTGAGTAAAACAAAAGACTTAGACCTTGATAACAACAGGCAGATATACAGCAGGTCAAGCGCAGATCAGAATTGGCAGCGCAGCGCAGCATCTTACAATGCACACAAAGCCTTGAACGATGGGAACAGGGAAATTGGCAAACCTAACATGGTGTCCTGCCATCATCCCTCGCTCCCTCCCTCTGTTTCACAACAGATGCTATGTTCCATAAAGACACTGTCAGCTGCACAAGAATGGGACGAAATTTGTCGACAATGACGATGGACAAAAAAACAAAACAAAAGAAAAACTAAAAAAATACGGTTCTCAAAGTCAGCATCCCGAGTTAACAATGACGACACAGCACCGTGGAGGAGGGCGCCGTGCAAGTGTATGCACAGACCTCTCTCTCCAGGAATAGGACCTATCGCTATGGAAACACGCCCCTACCCCTCCCCATGACTATTGCTATAGTATACACATGCATGCACACTTGTCAGCTGCAGGCCAGGCGCTGTCTGAGCCCAGATGGTGGCGAACTGCATAACTCACTTATCTGTCTCTGGCCTCTAAAGGAATGCTTAAAGGCCTCTCCAATTCCCAGTGGACGTCACCAAAAAGAGAGAGAGGGAGAGGCACGCCATCTGCTCCCAGACACTACGGGCACCCCCTTTCCTGTCCGTCCCCCAAATTCATCCCCCCCTTTTTTTTTTTTTTTTTTTACCTTCCACCCCCCCCACCCTCAAAATCTTCCTCGTGATCCCTGGACCGTTCCTAGAGAGTGACTGGGTGCGGGACAGGGGCACTGAACTGGCAAGAATCAGCATTGTATGATTTAAATAGTGCATGAGTCTACCTGAGGAGGCCGTCTTATCATTTTAGGACATAAAAATGACTTTTGCCTCCTGTTGGCCAATTGTTTTGCTGTTTAGCCTATTGAAATTGGACTAAAATGAATGAAACAAGAGGAACGTAATTTAGTTTTTTATTCACTTATTTATAATAAAACCTGCAAACAATCCATTAGTGGTTCCCAAACATTTTTTGTGACCTCTATAAAATGAAGAAAATAAATCTAATTCTAAACTACTGCAGTATCAGTACAGCAGAGTAAACACATACTAAACATTTTTTGTATTATGTTTGTCAAATAGCCACAACTTCTCGTTTGAGGTTAAATATGGCGATTCTGGTGAGGATAATGTGAAATTCTCAACTATTTAAGCCTTAGCTGTCAGAAAATAATGTGAATTGCACACTTTTTCACACAAATGTGTACAACCTTTACTGTTTTTATATTGAGGGCAAGTTGAGGCTGAAATGCCTAACCCCAAGAGAAAGAGACCTTGGGGTCACTTTGTCCTGTCTATATGATAATCTTGTCATTGCTTTAGACTTTCCAAAGATTAGGCAGTTTTTTTCTCACATTCACATACTGGAAACATGTGCAAATTAGTTACATGTTATCCTATGGATGTAATATTTAACATCTCTGCCAAAGAAATGAAGTTTACTTGTTGTAATATTGTTTTATTCAAGAACAGTATATTTATAATATTGAAATAATTAGATGGAATTTTTTAAAGACTTTCCCCTAACTGGTGGAAAGCCACTACAGAGCCACTTTTTCAGTGGCTCTGTAGATAGATAGATAGATAGATAGATAGATAGATACATACATACATACATACATACATACATACATACATAGCTAGAAAGATACATAGATAGAAAGATACATAGATACTTTATTAATTACATGTATAAAATTAATCTACTGGACAAACACAACTTAGATATAAGTATTCAAAACTAGAGAATAAAGGGACATATATTTAGTATTAGAAACCAGTTCAGAAAGGGCAGTAAATGTTTTGCCTTGATCAAGATGCCAACTCTTTACTGTTTTTAAGCCCCTGATTACGCAGCACGACTTTCTCTATCTTGCTGAATGTTGCTGTTTCAAGAAGTGAAATGTGGCCAGTTCACCACCCACAGAGTCAAGTGTGGCTCAGGTGTGTGTGTGTGTGTGTGTGTGTGTGTGTGTGTGTGTGTGTGTGTGTGTGTGTGTGTGTTTTCGCGTGTTCACCACATGTGCCTGTGTGCCTGCTGATGTGTGGTCCAGTTTCGTGTAAGCATAATCAGATGGCTTTTCTCGGTCTTGTGCGTGCCTGCATGTGCACACAGAGAAAACAATAAATACACCTTTTCACGAGCAGTCAGAGAGAAAGTCAACAGAAGAAAGACAGAGGGATGGAAATGGGGTGTGTGTTTGTTAGAGAGAGATAAGGCTGTAGAGATGCACTCACAGCAGGGATGGAAAGAACGGAAGTGCTGAAGTGCTGATCTGTATCTTATGTGTTTATAAAGGCCAATTATCTCAGGAAAAGGTCTGCAACATCCACTGTATCAAAAAAAAGAGCCCAGTTGCATAAAAGTCCATTCATATACATTCTTTAAGGTTGTCTTGTGTTTGTACATGCTATTTTTCCCTGCTTTAAGAACACAGTGAGCGGGGAACTATAACGCGGGCATTGGTACACAATAAAAGTAAATAAGGCACACTGTGACATGTTGGTTTTGAAATCTAATTTAGAAATTGGGAAGACTCCAAATTTGTGGTGCAATCAAAAAGTTCAAAGACTGCATCTATAACATCCAAAGACCGAACGTGATTTTTACATCTGGCTAACCATCCCCTTCAAAGTCGCCCCTTTGAGCAGATTCTCCCCTCTCAGCGCTCCTGCCTCACCTGGAACGCTCCCTGGAAGTCTCGTTCTGTAAGCGCGCCAACCACTATCTGCGATTTGTGCTGGATCTCCTCCACAGCGTCAAGACAGTGACCCTTTAGCTTGAACTTCATTTTGGGGAACAGAAAGAAGTCTCAGGGAGCCAAATCCAGGGAGTATGGTTGGTGGGGAGCAAAGATTATGTTGTTGTGAGCGAGAGTGCAGGTTGTTGTGCGTTCTAAATCCGCTTTGAGCGGGCTGTTGTCATGTTGGAGAACCCTATTGCCATCGCTCCACGGTTCAGCTCATTTACTCTGAATGTTTTCCCTCAGGTGCCTGGGAACTTCACATTAGAACTTGGTGTTGACGGTGTGACCCTGAGGACCTCATGACATACATATGAAATTGGTTGTGCCAGTTTCTGACACTTACAAAGTTTGGCTGACACAGACTCTTCTTGTCCTGTATGAAACGGTTTTCTTCCCTTTCACCCTGGAGGTCACCTCAGCTCTGTCAAGTGCCTTTGAAACAGTCCAAATCCTCCACACCCACATGCACACGACACTGTGGTTAAATGGAGACAGGCTTTTAGTTTGTAGTGACTCACCGACCATTGAGCAGCAGTCAGTTCAGCCAGTTCAGCCACTGCAAACAGCTCTCCAGAAGTCATGACCTCCGCTGCATGGTTAACACACCCTTCAACTCCTGAATGTGAATGTACCTGTTACTTTACATTAGCAAGCCAGCTAAGAAAACGAGTTTCAATAAGACATCGGAATAGCCTTCATCAGTGCCGGAGCCTATTGTGTTCAGTATGTGGAGACAGTTAGAGACCAAACTTTGTCAGCATAGGAGAGAACACAATTTATATTTGGGTTCTGAGATCAGTTAAATTGACTTGGTGTTTACCAGTGGTGACATCTGCTTCCAAATAGCGCTGCAAATAGCTTTACATGTGATAGATAAATGCTTGAAAAAGTCTCAGGTCATGACATAAACCTCCAACAAGTCTGGACAAGCCCTCCATCATGTGGCCTCACAGCACCACCAGCTCTGAGCAGCTTTTCGTCAGTCACCGACAAACAGTGTGGAACAAATAGCACCAGCCAAATGGAGAGGCAAGGGGCGAGGGCGAGGGGCCCTCTGTGAAGTGTGTGTGTGTGTGTGTGTGTGTGTGTGTGTGTGTGTGTGTGTGTGTGTGCGTGCGTGCGTGTGTGTGCGTGCGTGCCTGTGTGTGCAGGAGCGTGTGTATGTTGATAAAGTGTACCCAAGCAGACAGGACGTGGTGTGTGTGGATTTTGCAGAGTGAATGGGGATTGTGTATTTTCAAAAGAGAGGGGGTGTCAGCCTGTGTGAGAGTGAATGTCGGCGTGAATGTGTGCGTGTGTTTGTGTGTGTCACAACAGGCCAGAGCGGGTGAGAAAGAGCAGTCTGTTGGTTCAAGTATGCCCCCATGTGACCGTTGGGAGAAGTAAAAGGTCGAAAGCGGAGGGAGATGGACTTCTGTGCTCGTCCAGACGTTATTTTATTCTGTTTTTTTTTTTTATAACCATGTGTCAAACACTTTGTCCAATGTCTCACCTTTCTGTATCTTTAAGGAGTTTTTCAGTTAGTGTTGGTAACGGTCTATGTAGCCACTCTTCCTTTTTGCCAAAGCTTTTGCATTGTTTGTATTATTTCTTACACCAATTTTTCCTCATACTCACTGTCACTGGACACATATGATGACATTTTACTCCACTCTTTTTAATCTCTTTTTAACCTCTCTGTTGTAAAATTGAGTTCAACTTTGTAGTTGTGCACAAATTCTGTGCCTTATTATTATCCACATATTAAATGTAATCATGTCTTGGTTTTCCACCGGCACAAGCGAAGGTTAGTCAGAACCCATGTAATCATCAAAACATTCATCTTCCTCCTCAGTTGAACTCAACACACAAAGATTGTCGCAATCAACTTTGTAAGCACCAAAATACTGTTAGGAATGATGACCAAAGCACCACTCAGCCTGCATGGAAAAACTCTTTGTTTATAACGTCTCCTGTTGCTCTGGGTGAACTTTTTCAGTTTGAAGAAGTGATGGCATTGTCGGTTCTATCTCAGCTTAGACTGGGACGCCAAAATGAGAACTGTCTCGTTGCCGCAATTAAAGTCTGGAAACTCTGTTCGCATGAAGGTTTGTTCTACTACTCTGAGTGTTGGACCGATCAGTTGTCCACAGCTCCATGAATTTCTGCGCACAACATACGTCAACGCTGACTGGTTAAAGGCTGCTCCAATAATTTCAAACTTAACCTAAGATCTACTCCCAGTAGGATGCAACAACTGGTCATAGTCTCCAAAGGAGCGTGACCAAACCCTATCTATTCACAGGGTCTGATAACACCAGGCAAATGGTTTTTAACTACCTAAAAAAAACTTATATCGAATGAAAAGATGCTGTTGAGTTTCACTTTGACTTAGAAATACAAGATCCAGCTTTTTGGAGATCATACAAGTTTAGATGTCTCGGCATCTGCTGCTTTTTGCTTGTACTTTGCTTGTGAGTCCAACAAATTAATGGCAATTCAACACCCATTAAATAAAGTGGTTTACAGTTTTTGGACCTACACAGCCATAATTAAGACTTTAAGGTGTGCAAGATCTTTGTTAACAGTTGTAGATGAAAATTGGAGATGCTCCTCATCCGGATCTGACTAGAGCAGGAACAGATAAAGTCCTTTCACTGGGAATCAGAAGGTTTCATTCATGAGCGGCTGAAAGGCTTGTTGGTCATCTCCCTAACAGATCCAATCCCTGGTCCTGCTGCATCTAAGAGGATTTTCCCTCCTTTGATTAGACTCCCTCAACAAAGAAGGAGAAGTGCTAAGATTTTAAATCCTCTCACCACAAAACACTATCAGCCTCAAGAGACACTTGCAGCACATCCAGGAGGGGAGGCAAGCAAAGTAAGCAAACAAACCCACTGGGACGGAGATATTGTGTGTTTGTCTTTTGTCATGAAAACACAAATCGGCCTTTTTGTTTAGCTCTTTTTTTTTTTATCAGATGGCCGTAATGAGCTTCCTTCTGAATAGTTCAATAAGACGGCCCCATGATCAGAGGGGGCTCTTATCGTCAACAGAAAACTTCAAACCGAACAACAACAAACATTTTGAGGAGCCATCTGAACCCCAGGAGTCGGCTTCTTTTATGTGCCTCCCTCCCATCCGCTCTTTACGTCGGGATTGTGATTCTGTTTCGGAGACGGAGAGTCCCGTGTTCAAGCCATTATGCTTAAAATTATCCCCACGTCTTTTATCTCTTCTTCTATCAGACCACCACTCGCTCCTTGCTTCCATGGATGGAAAAAAAAAAAAAAAAAAAAAAGTCCATTAAACTCTTTCATCTGCCCACAGCGTCACATCTGGGCTGGGCTCTGACATCAGTGAGGAGGCCTGTGTCAGATGTGGGTCCCAATTAGCTAACATGGCTGCTTCACTGCCTTTTTTTTTGTGTGTGTATGTGTGTGTGTGTGTGTGTGTGTGTGTGTGTGTGTGTGTGTGTGTGTGTGTGTGTGTGTGTCTTTTAAGCAGAGACAGAGAAGCCTACATGAAAAGCCCAGGGGCTGCTGGGTAACTGGGCTGCAGTGTAAAAACACAACTAATTGCACTTGGCTGATCTTTATGAAGTTGGAAGTCGTGTCGCTCGGTGCGACGCCCACCTCTTCCACTCTAAAGTCACACAGAGGCGACAACTACACACTATAAACACCGTCCCAGCTGGATTTGTGGTCTCAGCGATCAAAGGCACAAATGGGGATGATAGGTTTGCGTGTGTGTGTGTGTGTGTGTGTGTGTGTGTCGGAGTGGAGTCCTCTTGTTGTAATCCTTTACGACTGTAACCGCTGTACAGCTTGACGAGTGAACATGACGCTAACATGCGACCCTCTGACGCACTCTGTGTGTATTTGTGGAAGGGTGCGTGCGTCTCTTGTACCAAGAGAGTGTAAGTGCTGCAGCTGCTGCTCACGCATGGCTCACGTTTAGGCCACATCCTTAAAACGCATGCGCCCCGAATGCAAAATGTTAAACGCGCAGGATGTAATTTCTGCCACTGGGGGCTCTCTCAATCAAACCGATAGCAAGAGATGGAGTTTGATGATGTCGTGAAGCAGTGAGAGAACGTGGGAATTGTTGTCTGCATTGTTGAACAACAGCAGCAGAGGGCAATCGATCTTTCGCTTAGCAATTAGAAATGGCATCTCTCTTGCGTAACGTGCATAATGTTTAATAAAACTTGCGCACATAATGTTCCAAACATAAAAAAAAACCAATCTTACTTACACCCAAAACTAACGCCAACGATGCAAACCAAACCACATCGTCTTGATGTCTAAACACAAGGAACCTCGTTCATTTGTCGGACATGTCAGCAGGCCTTGATGGGTTGTTTGCTCTGTGTCTCATATTTCGCCAACCCTCTGCCTCCTTTAGTGATTGTTGTTGGAGGCAATGTTAAATGATTTAGGATCTACACCGTCGAAACCCAATCGTTAGCGGCTGTAAGTTAGTCAGCTCGAAGCAGCGACAGCGCCACCTCTGGCTGCTCAGTAGCTACCATGAAAAGTATTTTCCCACAAGTTATAGCAAATAGGGAAGGTAAAGTGGATATGATGCCATTGACAATTGGGTGAATGAAATTAACTGTTACCTTGATTAACATATAAAAAAAAAATATATATATATTTTTGGAAACATTTGAGGAGATGTAAGTACATAACTCAACACGATTTAACCGTGAATCCTCTGAGTGAAGGCATTATTAAAGGCCATGTGATGGCTTACTGGTGTGTGTTTAAACAGTGACTTCAAAAAAAGAACAAAACCGCAACCGTTAATCTTTGAACTAAGATGAAGAAAATGATTTAGATTAATGAAGCGGTGGAGTAATCTTCAGCATCACCGTGCCTGTCCAAGCAGAACAGTGACAGCGGTGGTTGCTGGTAGTTGGTTGGTTTTAGTGCCTCAAATGTCTGTCTCCTGTACTGCAATCAAAACATTATTTCCTTGGTTAAGTTTTGAGCTGGTTTTGATCAGAGCTAAGAAGAGACTATTTTTTTTTTTTTTTAATTAGTGTGACTGTTTTTCTACTTTATTTCACACCAGTAATGGGTTTTGAGGCTACGAGAGCCTTTTCACATTTGCCCACAGTTTTTGTCCAACATCAGTTTGAGGACACTGACTTAAAGTGCACTTCTGGACATATTCCTTCCCTTTCCTCCATCCTCTTCTCCCTGTTCCTTCCCCTTATTGTTCCCTTTGTCTTTTCTTTTCCTGTTTCCTATTATTCATTTTCCTGTCTGCTTCACCTCTCTATACTCCCTTCTTCCACTTCTCTCTCCTCTGATTTTCTTACATATCTTTTGCTCCCCTTTTTACGTTCACTACAGACATTCATCAGAATTTTCTTATGCGTTTTGCCTTCTTTGCCTCACAATCTCTTCTTCCTTCCCCCCCCCAACCCCACCATTTTTCCACATTATATTTCTTTTTCTCTTGCTTTTGGTCAGTCTTTCTCTTTTTTCCTCTGTTTCTGTCCTCTCCATTTATTATCGCCAGCTGAGAAAAACAGAGGAGTCTTTTGGTGGTGAGCCAGAGCAAACACTGATATCCAACCAGCCCCAGCCCCCCCCTTCACTGTTCTCTCCTTCCACTGGCAGCTGTCCATAACTAAACACACAATGTAACAGAACAGACACACACACACACACACACACACACACACACACACACACGCTCCCTGGAGTGTCCACTGTAGCTGTTTGCTTGGCTGACATGCTCTACTATAATTGCAGTGGTCTGTATGGTGCACTACAGCCTGCAGCTGTGGACCTCTCCAAAGCTTCGGCTGCAGCCAACCAGAAACGGCAACAAACTCTGGACAGGCAGAAAATAAACAGACACTTTTGGTCCTTTGCGTGGCCTCTCCACTCGTTATTCCTCTGCAGTTTTTACAGGATTGTCAAATGTTTTCGACCATAAACAGAGAAAGTTGTGATAACATATTTGTGGTGGAAGGAGGGCTGAGTTTATCCCACCGAAACACCAGACGGAGACGGGAACTCTTGTGTGGCTGCGTGTGGTGTAGCATTGTCATTAAGTTCCTTCTTTATAAAGTCACCTTTCACACTTTCACTTCCCTCACCAGGGCACTCTTCATATTCTTGCGTATTGTTGTTTATTTTTTTTACATTTGCTATTATTTACTTTGCCTGTATACTACCCAGTAAATAGGCTAAACAGTTAGAGCTGGCATCCAGCTTGCTTAGCATTAAGACCAGAAAAGATAGTTTTACTCTGTCCTCAGGGAACAAAAGCTGCTCTGGCATTCCTGAAATAAACATCTAGTGCAGAAATTCCCGTAAAAAACACAAATTGCTGTTTAAACGCTTAACACTGACTTAACTTATCAGCTTCATATTTAACAGCAGATTCGGAGTTTGTTATGAGAGTCAACTTTTCATCTTGGACTCGGCAAGATTACCCAAAATATTAAACTCTTTCTTTGAACCGCACAGGAAAAACTTGCAAGTAGCTCTGGGGTTTCCACACCGGAGCAAACTCATAATGCCTTCTGACATGCATAAAGAACAAATTAATTGATACGACTGAAAGGGTAAAGTAGAGATAAAATGCGAACTGAAATTCAAAACATGCCAACATTTCTAGACGCAACATTTATGTTTGCATCATGAATATTTACATTTCCTTTTTAGGCTGCGTTTGTCCAACACCTTCACCCAGCTGCGGTTTTGTTTGCACACTCTCCGTCTTTGTAAGAGGGGGAAAAAAAAAATATACTATGTTCACATCTAAAACTTGTTTTTCATCAACAAAGTTATGTCCCAACATGCTACATTTGTAGAAAAAGGAACAAAAAATGTTTTGCAATGTTATTGCAACAAATATGTTTATTGCAAGGACAAAACTCAGCTGACAAAAAACACAATGCAGAAGTCAAAATGAATTTCGCACAACAATAATATGAAGATTTATGGAAAAGTTGTCTCACATTGTGGTTGCTGATTTCTATTTTCCTGAAATTTAGGAGTTTGTTATTAACAACTTTTGTGTCTTCTATCAGTGTTGGAAAAGTATAACCTGAGGTCATCACATTACTTTACTCATTAGTCATACTTAACAGGAGCTGCAATTACTTGGATTACTTGGATTTTTCAAACACTGATCTGCTTCACACTTTCCTGACTTTTAAATCCGTCCTGACTGCTTCCAGTCTCCGTGCCAAGCTACTACTAGACTAAACATGTCCTGAACCTTTCTACCGTCTGCACAGACATGAAAGTACGATCAGTCTTTTCATATAGGTTAGAGAGCAGCCAAGGTTATCTCCCCAGGTAATGGAAAGATCTTTACTCGAAGACACCTTCAGTGTTTTCCCACTTTTTCAGATCAATCCCGCATATTGAAACCAACTCTCAGCCACATCCTCTGCACATATGTCTCTGAGGTAAACCTTCAATTGTTTCCACACACACATGCTGACAGCTCGTTAATGACAGGTAATAAAGGTTGTGTAAACACATCTGTTGGTGCTGCGTTACCAGACAGTAAAAGGCCTTCTCTTCTGACTGTAAAACTGCAGTCCCCTTTAGGCGCAGGACACAACGCCCATTATCATTTCAGTGTCTCTCTGAGCACCAGCCCACAATGACAATCCAGTGACTCGTCACCACTGGTTTTTTTGTGTGGTTTTTTTTTTTTATTGTTTTGTCTCTATTGTGGAAAGTTGAATAAGTGATATGCTTGAGGATGGATGCCCACCCCATCCCTTTTGTGCTTTGTCATTGTGCTTTATGACTTCACACTTTTCCATAAAAAGTCAGCGGCAAATAATCAGGAGACATGAACATCTAAAACATAATGGGGATTTTTTTTTTTATGGGGGTGGGGGGGTTACACTTTTAAAATGCTGATTTCCTCACAATCAAAAGAAAATACACACACAATTTTGAAGGGTCACATTAAGAGCTTAGCAGCTGCCCATCCTCCCCGGCACACCGACCCACACATCCCGAAGGAAACACAGTGATTAGCTGGTGGGCCACGGCAGCTCTATACGGGACGGGCAGGTCGACTGAGCGTCGTTTGAGTATGTCAACTGGGAATAGGTGCCACCTGGCAGATAACCGGGTCTGCCTCAAAACGGAACAGATGGCACTGTGCGTATCATTAGTACCGCAGATGTGGTCACCAAATGAGATGAAACCAATATCAGTGATTAACAACAATCAATAGCAGTGATTAAATGGGATTTCACACAAAGGACAGGAAGCCAGAGGACGCGGAAACAGAAGGGTTAAACATGTCCCAAAGCACCTATTACGATCTGTGCAGCGCTTTGTCGACCTGTTTATAAGAAAGGATCCTAATGACATGCAGATTAATCTCACTTCATTTGAAGTCAACTCATTGGTGTTGCAAATGAATGCATTGATTTTATTCCTTGCATGTGAATGAGCTTTGGTGTACTGTTAAAAATAATCCCTTTGATGCCAAACCTGGAAATGTAGTTCTGTGTATACTTTCTAAGTGTTTTCCATCTGTGACTGACTTCAAGTCCCTTCAGGTAGACCCTAAAGATCAAACTTCCACCTGTTTGCTGTGCACACCTGTTATTTCCAGCAACACTATATTTAACATCAACAGTGTCTCCTTGGCCTCACCTGCACCTTACCACCTCAGTCACCTGAGTAAACTGACTTTTGAGTAGGCTGATTAAAGACGAACTAACATGTTAAAACACAAGTAACAGAAGCCGTTGACTAGCAACTCCCCGTGTTCTGCAAGGTAAAATTACAGTTTTTGTTAAGGGAGTCTGGTGGCTTCAAAGACAGTGATATATTGGCAAAGTTCCACTGTGGGAGATAGCTGACAGCAAGATAAAGCAGGGAACCAATCACTGTACACTTGCGTCATTAGAGTTCCTCTTGTGCTCAGAACATACCTACTCTAAAGACAAAGAAAGAAAAACAAAAACAGGGTACTTCCTCAATAAGTTCCGTCTCAAAGTGGCTCTTAGTGACAGAGCCTGTGGCCTGCTGACAAAAGCCTTTGAAATTGCAGAATTAGGAATTAAACCAGCTGTGGTAATGTAGCCAGTGATGGGTTTTCTATCATCAGGAACTGATTGTCCCATCAGAGACGGGATGCCGCACTAACGCACAACAAAACAGAGATCTTCAAGATTAATAAAAATAATACATATTTTGGTAATTTTGACAGCTCTGTGTATAAACAGAGTGGACACAAAGATATTTAACAGAAGATTTCAGTAAATGTACAAAGTCGTACAGATAAACTACCCAATAGTCTACACATACACATATCTGAGCACTAAAAGCACAACCTGCCTACCTTAAAACTGTTCCAGGTGTTCTCTGCAGGGACTATGACTTAAAAATTATATAAAAGGCCACTGCGGCACATATGCTTTTAATAAAATTCACACCTGCAGGGAAGGACACGGCGGGTGATACCGAGAAGCAGAGAGAGGCAGAAAGAAAGAGAAAAGTAATAGTGAGAAAGGGCAAAACACCGTTTGTCCTTGTCTGTATAGAGGATTTACTCTTTATGGAAAAATGGAAACTACAATGTTTCTCAATCATGATCATAATTACATGTTCCTTTCATCAATCCATCCATGAGCTCCCTCGGTGTGAATGATTGAAAGATCTGGGACATGGAGCAGAGCCCGAGAGGAAAAGTGAGCGCAGTGACGTGTCCTGGCTTGTTCATATTCAGACTCTCTGATGTCTTTATGTCAAATCAGCAAAGTGGCGGTCGGGGAATGGACTGGGTTGGTGTGTGTGTTGTGAGTTGTGAGTGTTCATGTGTGTGTTGACAAAATGCGGGCAATACACATAAAAGTTTACAGGGAAACAAGTGGACAGTGAAAAAAGTCTATCATCCATTGTGATAAAGAGAGAGCGAGAAAGAGCGAGAGAGAGACTGAGGCTGTTGTGAGCTAGAGAGAGAATGAAAGTAAATAAACCGACTCAAATCGACCCGGTCCGCATTACTGGTGCCAATTATTTCTTTGTCGCTTACCAATATTGCCATGTGTTTCTCCATTTTTTTCTAAACAGAATGGAGTCTGAAATTTTCAACCCAGTATCATGCTAAGTCATGTAATACACCCGTCTGTCCACTAGAGGGTATTGTGTCAATGTCATGTTGTGGCTCGTGTGAACAATAGCTCGCCTCAGCTTTAGGCACAAAAACGACTTGGCTAAGGTTAGTAAGACATGGTTTACGATTAAATAAGTCATTCTACGTAAGTAATGTTACGTACGTCATTTAAGTTGCTAAATGTTTATTACGCAACTTAAATATTTTATGTTAAGATATGGAAGTATGTTACTTAACAGAAATCCACGTTGACTTTTTCTTTCTCAGGGACTCGAAGACCAACTCTCCCAGTGAAGTTCCTGTGTTTGTTTAGTCCGAGTAGGCCCGACCTCCTCCCCATGTGGACTTCATCACTCTTTGTACTTTGTCATATGACCTCTGTCACATGACCTCTGTCTTGGACCCTGTTTATACATGCGTATAGCTTTCACAGCTAGGTGAGGCAGAATGTGAAACTGACACAGTATCCTCTGTGATGGGTGTGTTACACGCATGATACCAGGCTTAAATACTATATAGACTGCAAAGGTCTCTGAGACAAACTTGTGATTTGTGATTCTGTCTTATAAAAACATTGGCTTGATTTTTCAGAATATTTACTGCTGAGACGAGTTGACAAGTCCAGACTTGTCTACAAGCCCTGGAGTATGACTAACGTGAAACTTGATCGATAACACATGTTAGGACACATTTCCATCCAAAATGTGAATCAATATTTTTTTTCATCATCAGCTTTTATTAAATAAACCATACAAATCTATATACCTTGTCACATTTTCGAAAAAACTGTCTAACCGCAACGTTGCAGTTACACGACAATACGAGAGTACCAGAAATTACTTGACGCACCTGTTTTACGTAGCTTTAATGTTTTGGCTTAGTGGAGGGAAAGCATGTTGGCAGCAAGACATGCCGTCTACAGAAGAATGAGAAGCAGATCCGACTGTGCCTTTGACTTTTCATCAGCCTTTTTGCTGCTCCTCTGTGCCAACTGGTTCTCCCCAGCCAACCATATACTCTCATTTTGTAAAAAAAAATAATCTGGCAAGATAAAAAAAAAAAAAAAAAAAAAAAAAAAAAAATCCTCGTTCTTTTTTATTGCACAAATATAAAAAAAATACACATAAATGAAGCATAGCGTTGGCTCAGACAGTTTTGCTTTTATTGGCCAATCAGCATCAGCTGTTTCCAATGTGCTTCACACTCACTGGCTTTTTCAGAGCTGCTATAGAACAGCAAGTCATACACATTCAGGTGTATGGCACAGGAATTATAATCTCGCATTTATCGCTGGTCTAAAGCGCCCTCCATCTCCATGACTTCGTCTTCATGTGGAATCTTTTGAATGTTGATTTAGCCAAGATTTATATTCTCGTATGTTTATTTTGGGGGATTAGCTGTCCAGCAGGATCCTCGTAGCTGCTCGGATTCATTAAAAACTCTCTCAAATAGCAGAGCCTTTCAGCCAAAGTGTTTCTTCAAATAAGTGTATCCAAGCAACATGATTTGAAATAGATGAAATGTCTTCTTTCAAATGTACATCGTTATAAAGAAAACATATTCTTCTTTCTTCGTCAATTTACACTGAACACGTTCAGTGACCGTGATGCACATCAGATTGTCTCAGCTAGTGGAGAGATTTTATGCATCTGACATATCCATACAACTGATTTTTAATGTGGTGGAAGATGCATCTTCAAAATATATTCTTTGAGAGAGAGAGAGAATATATTTTGGCCATGACGTCTCACTCCCACCCGTCTACCTCTGTGGAGAAATTAGAGCTGGATTCTTGAATACCAGTGGCTTCGGTCCAATCACATCTACATCCTTCCCAGCCTGACATTCCACCTCTCTGGACAGTGAACATAATCCTTCACTTTCTCCCTTTCTGGGTGTTTTTGGCAGTATTTTCCTTTGCAGCGAGCCAGATGGGATTCTGGCATTCCGGCCATTTCACCTGGTTGTAGTCGTGTCTTTTTGACGTTTTCGCCTCACGAGGGCCCGGGCATGAACCGCCTCCTGCTGAGACACGCGAAGCCCCTCTCATTGTTCCCGGCTTTGGCTGCTCTTCAGGACTTCACCGCAGGGCTATTGTTCTTGTCTGCGGGGAAGAGAAAGAGGCATGTTCACACATACAAGGACAAACTCAGTCAGACTAAGGCACACACGTGCACACTTTTATGCTCCTTCGAAAATGAAAAAAAAAAAAAAAACACCTTTTTTTAAAAAAAATTCTACTAAAAACAGTAGATCGACAGCTTCATTGACTCTGCCTACAGATCTGTTGGTGTTTGTTGTCTCTCTGCTCCTGTTTCAGCAGGCGTCAGCCTCCATCAGTCTCTAATGGACTTTACTGTCATACTTCCTATATATTTTAACTATTGCCTCTACCACTTCTAATTCATTCAGGTGTCTCCATTGTCCATCAGTGCTGTTTCTGTCCGTATCCCCCTTTCTTTGCATCATTATCCTCTGGCTGCAAGCAGTTGACTTCCAAGAATAGAAAAGGTTCTTTCTAGGTAATTGGCTTTGTGGTAATTCTTGTGCTTTGGGAAAAAGTCTGGTGTTAAAGACCACACTTGAAAACTTACTTTCGAACTAAGTTACGACAACGCAATAAAACACTACTCTGTTGATTGTTGTTTTTCACAAAAAGAGCAAAGCTAGAACAAAATGAGCTATACTTACCCTGCACTAATCTCCTTTGTATCTACACACGGCCACTTGTGTGACTGTGTTGTTTTGCATGTTGCACGCTGCCTCAATTTTCTGTGATTGATCTGAAAGGAAAGTCTGAACAGTCCAAAAAGTGTCTTCACACTGCAAAAGAACTGAACACTGGTTCATTTTGATCCAGACCAAAACCACTTCTTTTGGTGGGTCCAACTTCTTGTCCTTTTGTCCGGACTGTGGTCCATGGCACCTTTCACACCTGCAATTTTGGACCAAAAAGAAAACCGAAGGTCCGTACCAAACAAGGTAGATGTGAAAGCGTCCTCACACTCTAATGGTGACAAAGTCGCTGTGCTAGGTGCTGGTCTGCTATCGAGAGCAACTTGTTTAACCAAAGAAACTTTTGGCATGTGGACAGAAGAAACCAAGGATTGAACCACCAAGAGAGAGATGATCCACTCTACCATCTGAACCACAGCCACCCACCACTGTGTTGTTCTCCTTTTAACTTTTACAGTTGGACATTTGATATTCAGTTGAAAAGACCTCACAACAATGTGTAATCACACTGCCCACAACAGACACACCTCTTTATACTAAATATTAGTATTTAGTCATTTTATGATTCCTCAGCTCTTCCTTACTCATCTTTTTGCTGCAAGAATAGCTCTTATGAATTATTGCGAAATGTGAATGTGCAGTATTATTTTGGTAAACCAGCCACATGACAAGTCATGGCAATAAAATTGGTTGCATTTTTTTTCTGTGTGATTAGTGTGGTACATTTGTATTGAGATAATGGCATGACGGCCTATACACAGCATGTGCAGCTTTGCTGGGACTAACAGTTGACTCTTTTGGCTCCATTTCCAAGCTCTGTGGAATTGGCCAAAACAATGGAAAAATCATTTCGGAGGAGAAGAGTCAAATTTCCAAGCAGACTTCTTCTCAAGCAACCACAAATATTGAAGCATTTGTTGGTGCTTTGTATCGAGCTGGGGTGCATGCACCTTGGACATACATTTGCCTGAAGGAGTTTTGCACAATCAGGGACTTTTAGTGAGCCTGCCTCACCCTATTCAACAGCTCAGTTTGCACATCATCTGGCAATGCACTACACTGAAAAAAATGCACCAGTGCACATTCCTGGTAATACCTGATAGTGTGCAGCCTCGTGTGTTGGTTATACTGTTTCACTTTTAGACAAGGAGAAGGAGAAGAAATTTAGGTATGCTTTATGGTCCATAATGCCTTAATACTTTCCTGAGAGGTTTCTGGGAAAGAATAATGTAATCTAATACAAATTTTAAGGAAAATATGCAGTTTGTTGAAAGAAAAGGTCATTTCAAATCGAGGCCAATAAGTCAGTTTTCAAAGTTTCATTTTGAAAATGAAGAAATTATGAACTTCTTCTGCAGTACCCATAGACAGGCTCTGAGAAATGAGGCAGATGCGGAAGTGCCTTAAGCTGTGATACCACTGGGTCACTCCTGGTTGCCCCTTGGCAGTACCACACCAGTGCAGGTCCCTTACAAGTTCTTTCTGGAGGGTTAATGTCACTGCGTGTGCCCTGACTGCCTCAAACTTTAAAATGTGCAGGAAATGACCTGGAATCAAACCTGTCCTGTAATTATCAGTTCAATGTTCTGGAGCTTAGTGAATAGTTAATCTAATTTTTCTAAGAAATAAACAAAATTAAAGCCATCATCAGGTCCTGAATCAGTTAATTTTCTAGAACTCCTATTTCTGTCAGTTTGGGAGACATCTCCTCTTTAGTGGTGGACAAAAGCTGTACTTAGCTGTGTCCCAACCACTTGGCTGCTGCCCAGTTTAGATTATCACCCTCGTAAAAGGCAGCCATGGCTAATTACTTCGGGAGGGAATCCGTGACTTGTGCACTTTTGGACAAAAATGCACACTTGCAAAACCACACGGACAAAATTTATTCACAAAATATGCAAGCAACAAGACACACACACACACACACACACACACACACACACACACATATTTACACATACTGGGGGCCGACACATGGCGAGGACCACCCAAGAAGGAGCAGCCGCCTTGAAAATAATGAAAATTCCGCTGCAGCCCTGGTGCTGCACAGCAGGCCGAGGCAGTGCTGCGTCTGCACAGGACAGTCTATGGAGGGAGGCTTGCATCCCACCTAGCTGCAGTGGTTGCTGAGTAAAGGCAGACGGCCATAATGATAAACAGTTAGAGTTTGTCCATCTGCAAAAAATCCTCTGTGGGACATTTGTTATCTCTCGGCCTGTAGAAGCTGTCAGAGGAGAAACATCAACAGATATCTGTGTCAGAAACTGGAGAGAGTCTTGGTTGAATTACTGTATATCATGGTCTTAATTTAGAAGGATAATAGATCATGATCGTCTCCCTGATGAGGAATATAATAAGAGACACTAAGTTGCTGTGTAATCCATTGGAATCTTCAGTAGCGCTTCAGTTAACAGGCTGCAGCATTTAGTTATTCAATAGTGACAGCAGGAAGTAGTAAACGCTTTTGTAGCTGCTGTAGTTGTGATGCAGAAATGCAGTAAACTTTTTGAAACAAAGAACATCACTCTGCACATAGTCTTGATTTGCATGGCTTAATTTATTACAGGCACATGAGGAATGATGAGTTGTTAAACTTATTATTATTATTATAATTATGATAACAACAATACTTATTATAATAATAATCATAATAATAATAATTATGATTATTATTATATTGCTTTTTGATCTCGGCCCAAGACGGCCAGCCTGTCGATAACGTCATGTAAGCACTGCTTGCGTCTCTGGTTTACCACCACAGTTCTGGAGATTAAGAGATTTTTATTGTCATATGCACGGTACAAATCCAGGCGGTTACACTATACAATGAAATTCTTATTATCGTCCTCCTATCTTCAATACAAATGAAGTGAAATCGAGGCTTCCCTGTTGGGTGAGACAATAAGTAGGAACCTCACGGAATCAGGAGACTCTCCTTCCTGTCACCAAAACTTTTTCAGCCCAAAGAATGTACTAAACCCATTTTTACTGTTGAAGTTAAAAATTATAGGAGGAAGGGGCAGAGGTGGTATTTGAACCACAGAAACCCACCAGACCATAACATCCATCAGTGAAGTCAAATCCTGCCCTCTTCTCTGCCTCCTCTGCTGGAAACAAGAGGAACGTTCAAATATTTCTCAAATCAGGCCGTCAATCCCAACTCAAATCCTGCCAGAGTAAAATGAGTGAATGACTATTAAGCAGTTCCACAAGCCTTCCCCTGTTCCTGTCAGCCCCCCCACGGTGGGGGCGCTGGGCGAGTTGCGTCACAAATCTTCATGAGATGCCGAACAAGTCTTAAAAAAGTGTTATTTTTGTTTTGTAGCACACCGAAAAGATACAAGTGCGTAATTTGTAAAACAGGAGGTCACAGAACACCAATAGAGCAGTAATTTGGTGGTAAGAGGAGAGCAACTGTCAGACTAAGTCTTAATAAGTGACTGACAATCCCTACAGATACTACTGTGTTACAGTGATAGCCTCTCAGACAGACTCGACAGCCCTGAATCCTGGAGCTCCTCCTGTATGCCGGAATCAGACTACATTGGTATATTTTTCTTTCACGATGGTAACTATGTTAGAAGAAACAGTCGGGAGACTGGGAACAGTACAAGAATGACCCGGAACAATCATCAGTCACCTTTGTGTTCAACTTCCTGTGTCGTCGGGGAAGCGGGTGAAGTTGTCAGTCACAGCTGCAGAAGCACTAAGTGTGATGCACCCTCCCATCTTATTAGTCAATGTCAAGGAACACGTCATAGGATATGTCAAAGTAAGCAGGTAAAAAACAAACAATTCTGACATGCTTGACTTTTCGCATCGCTGTTCTTCAATTGTGTCTCACTGTTTGTCGTTCCCGACATTCATATTCGGGGTCTGACACGGCAAATGTGTCTGCAGTGACTAAATTTGGGTACATTTTGGGCTGAATTCTTGTAGTCTGATGCTGGTATTAGCGGTGTTAAGGTGATAAAACTAAAAAGTTTACTCCATATGACGTTTTCCAAAAGCCACACAATGAAAATATGACTCAGGGACACTACTTGTCACTTTGTTTTAAATCAGAGGAACTACCTCAGACAAAACATGGCTTGAACTTTTAAATGGTATTTTGTGCTCTACCTGTGCTTTATAAAACAAGTTACTGGAGTTTCTTGTATGTACAACCCACAAAATAATCAGAGTTCCAATCCACCAATGAGGAACATAGGAAGAAAAGGCGCTACCTAATGCAAGCCAAATATTATCATTAGCTCAAGTGAAAGCCAGTGCCTTAACAGCGCTGCTCATTTTCATGTTTAACAAGAATGGGAAAGGATCTTGACTCCATTGTTTGTGCTGAAAAATTAGAGGAAGACAATGTCTGAGACAATACAATCAGCTTCTCTTCCTCCATCAGTAGCTTTAGTAACAAATAAGTCAAAGGTTAGAGCTATTATGTCCTGAAAGTATTTCTGGGGGAGGGTTTAAGAAAAGATCATTTAAAAGACAATATGCAGGAACAAAATTATAATTACACCAAAGAAAAGGTGTGATACAAATGTTAAAAACATCACACAAAAATGTACAAACATGTTGTCAGTCCAGTCTCTCTATGATGCCTATCTAAGGTTCCTCTTATCAGACTTCTCTGAGTAAAACTTGTTCACAAGACAACAGGAAATTGTATGTCTGGATAGTTTGATAAGTTTCTATATTGTGTAATAGTATGTGGGTGTGTACAATTTGCATTACAGTGTGTGTGTGTGTGTGTGTGTGTGTGTGTGTGTGTGTGTGTGTGTGTGTGTGTGTGTGTGTGTGTGTTTTGTAACTCTATGGGGGTTCAGCTTGGGCTGTGAATTTCTGCAGTACAGCCAGCAAGAGGGAGCTAGTTGAGTAGTGAGACAAAGGTTACCCAAGTCCAGGGACTTGGTCCAGTGCCAGAACATTTTGTACAGTAGTGAGGGCATGCAGGCTCCAGTCACTGTCCTCATAGGTTCCTATTCCCACAAATATACTCACATACATACTTAGGTTAGGTTAGGTAGTTACTTTATTAATCCCTGAGGGGAAATGTTTTAACTTTAAACTTTAAATACTTGTTCCTTACCGTGAGAATCGAACATCTATAAATGAATCCAAATAAATCTAAACCTGATTGCAAAACCCTGCTGGTACTATACAATGCTCAACCCCTACCAAGACCCCCTTCATCTGTTCTCTCTTCATTTTCATCTAACCTCTCGTGCCTTTTATCAAATGCATGATTCAAACGCTAAACTTTTGCAGCCTTCAAGGTACAAGTCTTGGCAAATATCAGGTGACTTGTGGTTGGAGTCAGAGCTCAATTAAATGTGTGTTGGAAAAGGCTAAGATGGTCAGCCTCGAGCACTCAGTGTGTGTTTGCAGCAACCTGGGCTCACATCAAAATGTTTAACAGCTATGTTGGTCCACACCGCAAAACGTTTTAGTTTTATAATAAAGACTCATTAATTGTGAGATCCCCACATTTTTCTTGGCCCATTTTTTTTCTTGGCAAATCTCCTAAAGACTATCCAACAAGACCCGCTAACATCTCAGACATACACACAAAGTGCCTAAGGTTTAGATACCAAAACCAAGTTGTTAGGTTTAAGTAGATATGCAATGTTTTAGTTCCCATGTGTGAACAGGGTTTTACAGATTTCCTCCTAAATGTCTGCTTTCATCATGTAGCATGTAAACTGAGCAAAGAGAAAGATCAGTAAATGCTTTTGACGCTGTGGCAAAACCCACACACATATATATATATATTTGATGATGTTTTTATCCCTCATTCATCTTGTACTGCTGTTTGCTTGCTTTACATTTTCTTTTAGTCCCATATTCACTCTGCTTTCCCCCAGTGGGCTGTAAATATGGACCCAAATACAAACACAGCTCATTCCAATCCCAGTCTCTCTCTCTCTCTCTCTCTCTCTCTCTCTCTCTGACACACACAAGCACATACAGTCATGTTTCCATCACTTCAGAGGACATCACATTGACTTGCATTCATTTCCTGGAGACTAAACTATAACCATAACCACTGCTTGCCTAACCCTACTCCGAATCCTTACCTTAACCTAAACATACCCTCAGTTTAAACCAAGTCTTCACCCGAAATATGAATGACTTATGTTATAGAGACTTGGTTTGTGTCCCCAAAAGGGTGATAAGTCCCTGCAGTGTACCACCATAAACAGATTTATGTCCCTGCAACGAGTTATACAAGTACACCCACAAACACACACACACACACACACACACACACACACCCCGAACGACTTCAATAAAGTTTTGAACTAAGCTGACAGTTTAACTCGCATATCTTCCACTAATACGTTCTTGGCCTGGATTTACAAACAGCTCAATTTAGCTGTGGTCAGCTTTAACTGTTAGCCACAGCCCCCACCCCAAGAGAATTAATAGGTAGGGGTGGACACAGGCATCTCCTTGTCTCTATCTGGCAGACCCCACGCCACACACACACACACACACACACACACACACACACACACACACACACACACACAGTGTGCTACACTAAGTATAGTCGTGCAGGCTAACCACACATCGAGCTGGAGGTTTGGCTCTGAGACAACTCGAGCTGCCAGGCTCCCTTTTCCCCCGCTTTTAGATGTGTCCGTCGCACATAAACACACAATCATACCGGGGCCAGAGCTATTTTGAGAAGCCCAGTAAAATTAGTGTATGAGCTGCCCGCGATGCAGTCTGAATGCACACAGGCAAGTACGCAGATGCAGTTTAAACGCGCACACTTCAAATACACAAACCCAAATGCCAACATGCGGTGCACACATAATCACACGGCTCACACAAGTTATATTTACACTTGATAAACACCTGGTGGATGAAAATAACCATCTCAACAACCCTATTTACCTGAGCTCAACGGCGCTCTCAGGACCTTAACACACCCGAGCGGGAGCCACAAGAGACTCTCCTCGGAGTGCCAGCAGCCGACTTTATTTTGATAGGCTGAGCAACCTGGCGTGAGCAGAAGAGCCGCCAATGAGACTGACAATCATGAAAGTTACAGAAAATGTATGCATTTTTCACACACATTGATAGGTTTGCTAATTATCTTTACTTTGAGTTACGTAACAGCAAAAATGACCAGTGTTAGGCTGAACAGCTCTGTCAAAGGAACCTTTTAAACAGCTCCAAACCCCATATTTCACAGAGCCTATTCTCTGTTTAAAGAGGACTTCCACTGGGAGTGTGAAGAAACAAGTCAGATTAACGGACCTCATCTCTGCTTAATGTTATATCACCCTCGGGCATTAACACGCCTGCATTTTAAACCAATAGAGGGGTGCTGTGGGTAATGTAAGCATCCAGGTTTTGACGGGATTGCGTGAAATGGTCTATTGACGATGTTATAATGCTAAATTAGTGGAATACTAATATTTTGGGAAATTGCGGATAGAGATCAACGACAGCTCGCTTAGTATTATCTGTGGTGGTCACAGCAGTACCGAGGTCCCACCTCATTGTGGAACTGTTGGGTTTCAAAAACCTGACAATGAACAAAACGAGGTGATTTTCTTGCTTACAAGTGGCTGACGGTATTGATTTTTCGCCTTTTGGTAGAGGCTTACCTCCAACCCATGTGCTAAGCTAACACACTGATTCAGTCAACTAAATCCTGACATACCAAACTGATATCAAGCCTTCATCAAAATCCTAACAAGACAGCAAAGAAGCAAACCCTCCACCTGTACTGTACAATAACTCACCTCTGTCAAAATCCATCACATAACAATAATACTGTTGACTGTGTTTATTGGTTGTTTGTATATAATATATATAGATATATACTGTACTGTATATACTGTGCATTTTATATTTTATATTTTTACTGCTATTTTACTGCTATTTTATTGCTTTTTTATTATTCTATTATTATCTTATTGCTTCTGTATGCTGCTGTAGTGAAAAAATTTCCCCTCGGGGATTAATAAAGTAACTACCTACCTACCTGTCGGGTTAAGAGTATTTTTGGTATTACTAACTGTAATGTAATTTATCAATTCTAATTTGCCATCCCTTATACTACTTTTTACTAAATAAGTAAACATTACTGCAAAAACTGTTGACAACTGGCAACAGTAGCTTTTAATTCTGTAAATTTAAGCATTTAGTTATTCAAGGCTGTTTTAAAATGAGTTTTCTTCAATAAGTGACCACAAGCTCAACTAAAACAGTGGCACAATTTAGCAATAAGTGATTGTTTTTCTATTATTAGAGCTGTTTCTATACACAAAGGAAACTTTTTCTTTCAACACAGTGGATCTATAATACAGCCCTTGTCACTTAAATACTTGCAAGCATCATTAATAATGTCATGACCCCAGACGATGGTGAAAACAAATGGAACACTGTGTTCCAGAGCAGCTGTGGATCAGAGGTATACAACTCCGTTGAGGGCTGTAACTCAGCTAAATGAGTGGATTATCAAATCATTACAATCACAGTCTCCTTGCTACCACATTTACAAAAAAAAAACAGTCAGGGTATGAAGCCTGCTCTGTAAAATGTGACCGCCTCAACAAGGACCTCAATTATCTGGCAACTCCAGCTTCAGCCCGACCCCACTTCCACAGTTAATAACCTCCCAAAGTAGACAGGAGACCCCATAAATAGCAGCACTTAGACGACCACGGGTGGGCAGACATCTACCCACGGGGCTGCCACTGTTCCATAGTCTGCTGATTCATATGTACATGCATATAGCCCTCCAGCCAAGAGCAAACCCAGCCAAATGATTAGGATTAGGTTAATGAGTAACATTCAATAAACCAGCGGCGGCTCCTTGGTGGACTCAACCTCTGCTTCCTGTCCTCTGGCATCTCCCACCTATAGTATCAAAGTTGAGGTCAGTAACCTGGTTGTTGCACGAGCTCGATCGAAACCCTTGAAACTTCTATGAACAACATTACACAGACGTCGATGAAGTCTATCTCCTCTCAACTCTTGTTGACTTGACCCCTCAGTAAAGTAACAGTGCGCACTCCCCTCAGACAAGGTCAGAGGTCACAAAAGAAAAACGAACACTGTCACACTCTCAAAAAACCCTGCTTGTCCACAATCACAATGAGATTCGTGCTACAGTTGACCTGCATTGTAGAACAATGTTTAACTAGTAATTACATGTCAGATTTATCAAGAATTATTAATGAATTACCAATATGTATTTAAAAAAATATATGTAATAAGTATATGTAATATATGTATGTGTATGACCTGACCAAAATTCTCAGTTGTCAAAGCATAATCACAAAGCTCATGCTCATGTTGAGTTACATTTTCCTTCATAACTTGTATTAACTTATTGCCCCACTTAATCTCATAAGTGTCTGGTGCTAAATATGGCACCTTATATGGTATATATCTGGTAGAATGTTAAGCTTCTCTTAAAAACTGCATTAGAAAATATTTTAAAGTATCTCATTCAAATAGTGCACAAAATTAGTTGAATTTTTTTTCCCACCTTCTCCCGGCCTTCTTATAATGTAGACTGCTGTTTGGCTGAAACATCATTGCACCAAAACGCAGAGAAAACCCAATACAAACTTTCAATTAAAATAAAAGTAAACTTCTCCGCGAACTCTTTAAACAAAATGAATTGTGGGTGGGATTGTACCCATGCATAACAATGCATGTTTGAATTTAAACGGAATCAAATGTACTAAATATATGTGAAAATACCTGATGTACAGAGTTATTCTAGCCACGGACATCATCATGAATTTCCTACTTTTCTTCGAGCTGGTGTTTTAGTGATATACAGCATATGGATTGATCCCTAATCACACAACCATTTCATTACAATTTCAGGGAGGTTTTTTTTCTATGAATTCCACATCTGGGAAAAACACTCCTTGTTGTTTTTCTTTCCTGGAGTCAACATATGTGGAGTCCTCCCACACAGCTGTAATCTCAGCGTTGTCTCATTTTAGCTCCCTGAATCCAGCCTGTCCCAACATGTTGTGATGCAGCGCAGGCGAGTGAATGCAGCCTTTGACATATTTAGATATGCAGATGGGAGAGCGTGTTTGTTTGTCTTTTGGTTATATTTAGAATATATTTATCTGCAGTATATGGGTTTGTTTGTTTTTTTTCAAAAATGTGAGTTATTCGGTAGCTGTTCCCATCTGACAAGCAGGAGTGTCCTTCTAGAAGCACAGAAAAAAAACCAGTTCATGAAAGATTACTTTTTTACCTGTTTAGCTGTTGCTCCACTTTTTTTTATATATACATTGTACTAATGAATGCCATGAAAGTCTTTTTACAAGAACTATTTCAAAAATACAAAAACATACTTTTTAATGGTAACTTGACATACTCTGTACAGGTCTAAAAACCCTTAACCTAACACCATCTCATATTTTACAAAAATAACACTACAATTTTTTTTGCATAATAAACTTGCATTAAAACGCGTCTAGTCATCATTTTTAGAATATTTTTTTATGTTGAAAAACTTTATGAAGCTTGTAGAAAACAAATACATGCATGATTTTAAGGTCTGAATTTGTTTAAAACTTAGGTTCTCAGTCTGGGTGGCCGGGTTCCAAGAAAAATCTGACGGCGCCCAGATGAGTTCATGCCAACCCATATGACCGTACACTGTAGGTCTTTTGTTCCTAACATCAAATACGACCCACCAGAACATTTCAATTAGCAATTAATGACTTGAACGGTGTTGTGCGCTAAAAGTTGCTATTTCCTTAAAGTTACGCAACCTTTGTCGTCAGCAATAGTTAACGCAGTTTTACAAAAAAAACTGTTCCGAAATGTGGTCGGAAACGAGAACATACTACACCAGTCTCCTGCAGTCAAGGGCGTTAAAGTTAGTGCTTTCTTTATGCAACATTAATCGTCATGGTAACAGTAAAGGCAATTTTAATGAACCGCTCCGACTTGCTGTTTGAAACAGGAAGTGAACAGCAAGTCTCGCACCAAAGTCCGCTGTCGTTTCAAATCGTCCACCCAACTTTTCTCCTCCCAACAAGAAAAAAACTCACATTATACAGTCGTCATCTGAACTGTGTTACTTCTGCAGGACACCATTTTGCCGTAATTTCTACGAACACTGGAGCTCATTTTATTTTAATATGTGGCTGTGCGTCATAATAAGCTGCTCAAGAAATGACTTTTGGGTTGTTGTTGTTTTTCTTTTTTTTGGGGGGGGGTGATAGTCTCAATGATTAAGATGAGGACAAACTAAAATCTTTTCGTAATTTTGCCAGATTCTTCTTGTGTATACTTGATAGTTTTCTCTCCGCACAGACTTTATGAGATGACAATCTGTTTGGAAATACTGGTCGAATTCAGGCCTTCAAATATCCTCCAAATAGCAAATCAAAGAGAAAAACATCGCTGCTCACAAACACATGTTCATACTCCGCTCATAACCTGTAGTTTAGTTTCTATTCATGGAATGAAACTGCTCCCTCAAGTGATTTACATTTAATGACTTTTTATTACGATGATAGCCAAGAAACTTTCACATCTTATCCTTTTCTCAACCATATCCACAATGCTGCCCAGTTTAAATCCATAGATCGTCAGCCCAAACAGACAGTCATTTTTTTTTTTTTTTTTATCAATCCATCAACTCGCCCACATTGACTCTTGACTGTAATTCATTGAAACGTTCCTCTCCAGCAGTAAACTCATCTCAGCCTAAACAAAGCCTCTAAAGCAAACTTCAAGATGAAGTCAGAGGACAGTCAGCTCAGTGTTTTCCTCTTCTGGAAATTTGAGTGAATCACGCAGCATCCAGACGTCGGGACAGACCTCTGTTAGTCTGCAACCTCACGAGGCCTTGAAGCAAATGGTCGACGCAGACTTTGTCTGATGTTATAGAAAAGTGTTTGGTGGAGGGGGGGGGTTTCCAACCCTATCCAACCATCTGACATGCAGTTCGGAATATATCCTGCTTGAAGGTCAGCCTCTTGATGAAGGGGTAGGACAGAAGGATGTGTGTCTGTGTGTGTCTGTCTCTGTCTCTGTGGGAGTTAGTCTCTGCAGGTGTGTTAGTGGGGGATTAAGGGTTGCTTCTGTGTCAGTCACCAGCTGGTACGGTGTGAGAAACCACAGAGTCAGATGTGCATCTGAAACACTGCTTCTTTTCTTTACACTTCTTTTTGGCCCACTTTTATTGAAAAGCTTCAACATGCCAGTCTGTTCTTTACATTACTATAAATAAATAAGTAGATGAAGCAAATAGCAGCAAGTAAGCAGATTTCTTTGATAGTTTTCTCTCAGATGCCTTTGTAATGACAAGAACTGTACATTTAGTGTTATGACAAAGTCAGAAGGTTATCCTACTTTATACTCTTCATCTAACAATGTTAAGGCCCTTGACTTATAAAGAGTCTTCATGATGTTTTTGGACTTTGCAAATAAATTTTGGTCTTGGGTACTGATTGCTTACAGTCAAACAAACAAACCAAATAAAAAACATAATCTCCTTGGCGGAGGTAATGAGGAGACCCATTAAAAAAGCATTCTGCAGGAACAACTGATCGTGGTTTGGATTTGAATGCTTCATAAATATCCAAGTCCAAAACATTCAGCAAAAGTAACTAAAGCCCTAATGTTTTTTTTGTATTTTTTTTTTTGGCAAGTGACAAAACCGAATCCTTTAATACACCCACCAGTCTTCAGGCTTTCCAGGGGAGAGTGGTCAGGCCTAGTGGTCATGACCCATCAGGTGGTTTCTGTTATATTTGTTAACTTTATGTTATGTATTTTTCTCTATTTCAAACTGCCTCCCAGCATTATGACACATTTTGCTGCTCAGGTTTGCAGAGACATACTCAACTCCAAAATACTGCCGGTGAATATGATATGCATTTGTTATATCTTCCTGCTACCACATGCAATGAACTGTCTCACACAAGCACTTCCACACATGAGTGTCAGGGTGCTCTTCAGTAATACTAAACTTCAAGGCACCTGGCTGACATCCAACCACTCCAAGCAAACATTAAGAAGGCATATCCTTCAATCTGCCTCCTCCAATGCACACGCACACACAACCACTGTATCTACACTATCCTAAACACGCACATGCACACATACACGAACACACACTGAGCTGGGGTGTTGTAATCACGCTTACAGCAGGGCACTGAGCCAACCAAACCTTCTGGCTATGCTGTTTCTTCTGCACCACTTTTGCTGCAAAAGCCCAGATAACATCTATCACCACACTGGACAGGGAGAGGTGGGGGTGGAGGTGGGCGATAGGGGAGGGGACACGGGTGGGGGTGAAGAGGCAGATGGAGTGTAAGAGAGGATTATTTGTAACATATACAGAGAGAGTGAGAGCCAAGGACTGACATGACGGGAGACACAAGATATGCTGTATATGATTTCTATAAGTTATGGCTCCAAAAGTTGATGAAATGAGCATGGACTGTAACATGCATATTACATGTTGTGGAAAAAAAAAGTATGCGACAATTATGATCCTCTACCACAAATGAGGTGACAATTGTTCAAGTCAGACATGCCACTGCAATGTTGGCCACATGAAATGGTTTATAAAACAACTATGATCAAGACAGAGGTTAAGATGGGAAAGCTTAAATTTCACCCATATTGACATGCAGAGGAACTTGAACCTGCAGTCTTTGTCTCAAAGGCAAGATTCAGTTGCATGCTTCCTGCAGTTCCTGACGTATTTGACGCTTTGGGGTAAGAACTGGCAAGGCACGCAGATGCAGAGTGTGTCTTTCCAAATTTAAAATGTCATGGTCTTAAGTGATGCTACTGCACATGACCAACCAGCAACCTACTGTGGTTTAACCCATTAGTTTGAGAACTGCTGTTTTGAGGCCTTAAGTGATCACATTTGGACAAACTGGGGAGGATCGAGGGGTGAATGTGACAGACAACATGAGGACATTATGCCCGCCCACCTGACAGCACCCCAGGCATGTCAATCAAACCAGGCACGCCCAATGTGTTATCGATCGTAGAATTATTTTCAGAAGGCCGACCAGAACACTTATCACTTGCTGTGGGTTCATCTAACTACACAGTAGTGATTTGTAGAAAAACATTATCGACTTTGTATTTTTGAAACAAGTTGACACTTTTTGAATTGGAGTCTATTCGAGCTAGAGGTCTTTTGGACCCACGTCCTTCTTCAGGTCCTGTCTTTTTCATACATAATCATTTTGTAAAGAAAAAGTCAAACGCTTGTGTTATTTTTCTTCTACAAAATGTGTATTGACAATTGAGCATAGCTCAAAATGGAAAAACAAGGTTGATGAAGGATTGTACTTGGACAAAGACCCAAATCATATTATTTGTTGACTGTCTGCCATTTTTTTTTAATCTTATTTATTTTATTCAATATAGAAATCAAATGAAAAGAGAAATTGACTTCAGTCATATTTGAACGCTGTGATAAAACTGTTCAGGGAAGTGATGGAAATTGGAAGCAAGAACTGTAACGAAAATGCAGATTAAAATGTCTTTTAACTTTGGGTTGAAGCTTGGTCATGTGTGAGTCATTCAGAGACTGAAGGTTCTGCTTTTAGCGCAGAAACTAGACATTGTAGAAGATCAATTGATATGATTTGGAATTTGGAAAATTAGTAAAGAAAACAGTTGTTTATTCTTGGGGATTAGAGCTGGAACTAAAGACAGACGGAGAGAAACAATGAGATGAAGTGCCCTCAAAGATCAGACCACACACCAAGGCTGATAGTAAAAACTATGTGTATCTTTGCATACATTCTTGTGTGACTGTGTGTGTATGTATCCCTGCTAGGAAATTTGTGTGTTTACTTATTTTACTCATGTCGTGGAGGCATAAATCTGTTTACACACTCACACTGTGGGGACCCAACTCCCTTTTTGGGGACATAAAGTGTGTCGTCAAAACATAAATCGTTAAATTTAAGGTTGAAGACTCAGTTGAAGGTTTGGGTCAGGATTATGGTATAGTGGTTATGGTTAGGGTGAGGTTAAGTCTCCAAGAAATGAATGTAAGTCACTGTAATTATAATGTTGTTTGAGGTGTGTGTGTGTGTGTGTGTGTGTGTGTGTGTGTGTGTGTGTGTGTGTGTGTGTGTGTGTGTGTGAGTGAGTGTGATGCATGTAACCACAGTTTGTAATTGAGTCTTCCATATATTCAGCGCGCCTCCTTCCTCCTCCCACTCTCTGATGTAACGCTGATTAGACTGCAGCAGCACTTCCGTCCGTCCTCTTCCACTTTGACCTGCCAAAAGCTGCTAATTATAGACTGACCTTGACAGTACGGCTTCATGGTCAACTGCTGCCCTCCCACTCGGCATGCAGGGTCTAGTCATTACGTAAGTAACCGTCGCTGTGGGTCAAAGGCACCCACACTCTGTTTTCTGACACTCATCAAGCAGGAGACTTCTCACAGCAGACGTGCTGCTGGGGTGGGGGAGGGGGAGGGGGAACTTAAAGGACAAGTTTGTCATTTTTGGAAATTGCTTAATCAGTTTCATGCAATGCAGGTATTTTGTGTTTGTATTTTAGTCACAGCATTTCATTTCCCACAAATAGTTTTTGGGGGGATATAACATTTAATCATATTGTCTTTGTAGATGTTGGTGGGTGCATTTTTTGTTTTACTTTGTGCTAGGCTAGCTGTTTTCCCCTGCTGTCAGTTGTTATGCTAAGCTATAGGCTAATCACCTCTTATTACCAGCTTCCCAGGAAACAAGAAAACAAGATATTATTGTCAACCTTCTTTTTGTTAAGAATGTTAAAAAGCGTACATCGCCAAAATGTGAACTTCTCCTTTAAGAAATCTATACGCTTCAATACTCAAAAGTCTTTTGGTTTGGTGTTTATTCTGAGGAGATTCTCACAAATCTACACCACTGTCATGAAGGGAAAATTCACCATTTCAAAGGGTACATTTGAGAAATCTTTAAATCAGTCAAGGCATTTGAACTGGACTAATTTGACAAACAGATCTTAATAAATACATGTCAGAGATCAGATACTGAATTATCCTTGAAGGACAGTGAGCAGAGTGGCGACTGAGCAGGACTCCTTCGTCCATCTTTCTCCTGCCAGACTGGCATCAGTCAGCCGTGTTCACAACCACATGATGACTAAACTAAAATTAAAGTGGCACAGATCGCATGCAGCTCGCCACATCTGTCTGAAGACTCCCCAACTAACTGTAGACCACTGGAGCCGGAGTGGAGGCCTCCCCAGACAGAGCTGCCCCAGGGCAAATGTGCTTTATGTTCCAACAACCTCCCCAAAACAGCAATTTTGGTTCTTTGAGGTTGCTTTGGCAGACTGACATAAAAGACATTGGCCATGAAGTATCAAAGGACATTTTCAGTTGCTCAGTTTTTTTGTGTGACATGATGGCAATAAATATCTCCAAATGCTGTATGTCATAATATATAAATAAGACTACACATGTTGAGCTGCTCTGACATGCTGAGAAGGTTTGGGAAAAAGCTTGTTGTGAACATTTCTTTAAAAATGTGTTCAAATTAAAGAGTGTATACTTGTAGTAGTTATCATGTTTTACCTTATTTGACAGATTTCTGTCTGTTAAGGGATAAGCTGAGTGGAAACATTTGTTTTGAATCAAGTGGCCACAAAAGCAGTAGTGCACAGTTAGCATCGCGCAAGCTCTGTCTCCCTCTCATTAAAATCATTTGCTGAATTTGGGCTATAAAAGCAAATGCAGCAATTGCTGGCATGAGGCTTCAATTAGAGTTACGACGAGAGGTGGGGGCTGCATGGGGGATTTTCCAGTTCTGTGTGTGTGTCTGTGCTCAGCAGGCGATCAAAGTGGATGTGCTGTGATATGTCTGCCATGATTTTAGATGTCCTCAAAACACCCATCTGTGACAGAAAGTAGAGAAATATGGTTGATCTCTTTTGATTAAGTCAACTGCTCATGCAGCGGCTTAACCCTCCTCTCTTCACCTAAAATGACCTGCTAGTTGAAGCTTAAGGCAGTTTTCAGTTTCATTAGCAAATAACTTTTCATAAAATGACAAATTCATAATGTAAATGTACTTTCTGGCATATACACAGCAGTAAAAATAATTTCTGTTTGACGTCAGTAAATCCTCAAGAGTGCTCTCAAGTTTAACCTCTGAAATGACTAGTAAACTCTTCTTATTTAGAGCTACTGCATGTCCTGCTGACCTTGTCAGCAATTTCTGAGTAGGGAAGCCTTTAATCTCCTCTGTAAATGAAAAAAGATGCAGTTGGAGTTTACATTATGCAAATGAACTTTGCGTGCCTGTTCATTGTCCCTTTGCAGTCACAATAAGCCAAAATCAGTAGATCCAGTGTCACTGGATTATTGTACCATAATACCAAGATATCTCCGGCAGTTAAAAGGGAATTTTATTTGAAACATCATTACATTTCTTCTCAAGGAAACAGATGTTATCGCAGATTAACAAGAGTCAGATGTGAGTCAGAAGGTTTCAGGGCAGTCAGAGAAAACAGTCTACAATGCTGGGAGGAGAATTGGATAAGACATTTGTTAAATGATTCAATTCAAGTCAATTTTCTTTATTTAGCACAAAATCACAACAAACGTCATAGCTGGGCACTTAACTTAGAAAGGTCTTTACAACAGAATTTAACAAAATTATAGAGAGGAACCCACCAATTCCCACATGAGCGAAAGCAGGAAGGAAAAACTGTCTTTTAACGGGAAAAAGCGTCCGAAAGCTGGAAGGAAAAACATCCTTTAAACAGGAAGAAAACCTCTGATAGAACCAATGTCGGAGGTGGGCGAACTTTAGCATTATAATATTTTAATTTCAAACTGTACATGAAAAGTATTAATCATCATGGCACTGACAAGCTAAGTGGCAGGAAGTAAAGGAAAATAATCAGGGAGCATTCATTTTAGTCATGTTCGATAACTATCACACCTGAAAGTCCAGAAACATAAACAAATGGTAATCGTTGGTGGTAATTTGTCATATGAAGTCCTGCGTCCGTTCAATCTTAATGCCTCATCTCCCCTTGGTCCCTCTTTCTACTCTGTAACATTACCTCCCTCTTAAACCAGGGTGTTCGTGGTGCCAAGGCCAAAGAGTGTGTGCCTATCGGTGATACCAATGACTTTGACAAAACGCCAGTATTTCACACCGTGGGAATGAAAGTGGGCTGAAACACCTGAGTAACATCCATCATCTGAATCAGATGTCTGATGTGATGCATCAAACAGTTAAAAAATATCTCTCAGTTAATATTAAAAACAGCTGTATCACCTGAAGCTCTACAAGACAAAACACAGTCCCTATCTCCTGTTATCTCCAGGCTATTGAATCTCCTCCAAACTGCACAGGGAGCTGAATGGTGACTGTAGAGTAGAAATAATTGGAGAAGGGATGAACAGTGAGAGAAGAAAGTGACGGGGGAAAAACGTGATGAGAGAAGAGAAAGATCAGATAAGATAAGATAAGATAAGATAAGATAAGAAACTGAATTAATATTTATTTAAGAAGAGAAAGTCATTTAAACACAAACACCTCAACAAATAGTCTGATGCCACAAAACATGACGTTTACACCATAAACTTAGGAGCAGCGTATGTTTTTAATGGGGTTTGTTAATAATTCAGACATATAAAAGATGACGGTGGAATAAATATGGAAATACCATAGAGTTTTCATCTGATAACCAACAATCTCAGGGGTCTGATTATGTAATCATTCATGATTTTAACGTTGCCAGATTAATGACTTTCTCATGGCATGGGATAAGGCATGAACGTTTTTATTACTGTATGACATTTAATTTAGATACAATTTGCTGAAGATTTTGAGGCTACACACAAATGGAACGTGAAAAAAACATAAATCCGAATAAATGCTACGAATCTAAATATATATACATTTGCAACCTGTTTGCGGAGGAGAAAGAAAAGGGATGAACAGATTAATCAAAGCGCTTAAAATATTTTATGTTCACACAAAATACCAAAGCACGAAGTTGAAGCAGTTACACTGAAATCACATTTATTATCTGTGGTGTTTTGACAGATTGCTTAATGCTGATGTAGCATTTAATCTTAAAGGTAGAGTTCCACATTGAGAAATACATTTTCTGTATTTGCTTAGATTTAGTATAGAAGACTGATACCAGCCAGTTAGCCTAGTTGAGCACAAAGACAAGAGGAAACAGCTACCATGGCTCTGTCTAAAAGTAAGATAATCTCCCTCCCAGAACCTCTAAAATTCACCAATTACCACATTACATTTTGTTTAATCTGTATACATAGTCATTGTGTAAAAGGACAATGCAGAATATCTTTTTGGCCTTCAGGAACTTGCTTAAGCAAACAAGGCAGTGTAATAAAGTGAATACATGACATTATTTAAGTGTACGATGAAAGTAGGAGACATCAGCCGGCAGGAATGGTGAGTCACTCATCTACGTCATCATCCAACGGTTGAAGATGGCTGTTCCCTCTTGAACAAACTAATAACAAAAATTAATGACAGTACAATGCGGTTTTACCAGAAATCTGAAGTGAGTTGTAACGAAATAATCTGAGGTGTGCGTGCCACACACCCCTTCTGTACAGTCAGTTTCTATGTCTTTGTACTTAAATGATGTGTAATCTCCACAAAACCGGAATCTGGAAGCACAAGAACAGGACATGCAGGTCAGGCATCTCTGGCCTCATGTCTCACTGATGCTTACCTCATGTCAGGTCAGCGTTAAACACGCGGTCAGGTTCTTGCACAATCCAGACCAGTATATGTAAAATACATAATCCCTCTATATAAGCAGGCCTGATCAGTCTGATTTAAAAATATATATTTTTGTGTTGCTAAGTGCATTCCAGGATATATTTTTGACTCTTTCTGCTTCAACTGTTTTACCTCAGTCTGCTGCAGTTAGAGATTTACTACATTTGCCTAAAATCCTTTTAACAGGCTGCAGAGTAAAACTTATAAATATGGACACCTAACATAAAATAAAATTCCCAAAATCCAAATTTAGAAATGAGTAAAAAAAAAGATGCTCACTCTCAGGCTTTATCTCGCGCTCTCACACTGCCTGAACAGATCTCACGGTAACTAAGTCAAAGCCTCAGAGCATTAAAAAAAAAAAAAAAGGGAGAAAAAAAAGGGAGGAAAAAAAATAAATAAAAAAAAATAAAAATAAAAAATAAAATATATATATATATATATATATATATATATATACAATGGCTATAAAAAGTATTCACCCCCTTGGATGTTTCACCCTTTTGTTGGTTTTATACATGAAATCGTGGTCAATATAATTTGGCTTTATTTGATAAGAATTTGCAAAAAAGCTTCTTTCATGTCAAAGTGAAAATGGATTTTTACAAACTAATTTTAATTAATTAAAAATATATAGTGTAAAATAAGTGTTTGCATAAATATTCACCCCCTTTAAAGTGACTGACCTAATTCAACAGAGGTCCAGCTAGTTGATGCCAGCAGTGTCACAATTAGTGAAATGGAGATCACCTGAGTGCAGTTGATGTGTGTCAAGTGATTGTAGTATAAAAACACCTGTCGGGGAGGTCCAGTCTCTGGTTCATCAGTATTCATGCTACAATTGCAACATGAAGACAAAAGAACACTCCAAGCAACTCAGAGAAAAGATCATTGAAAAGTACAAGTCAGGAGATGGCTACAAAAAGATTTCCAACTCACTGGACATCCCACAGAGTTCAGTTAAATCCATCATTAAGAAATGGAAGGAGTATGGCACTTGTTTAAATCTGCCTAGAGCTGGCCGTCCTCACAAACTGAGTGACCGGGCAAGAAGAAGACTGGTGAGGGAGGCCACCAAGACACCTACGACCACTCTGAAGGAGTTAAAAGCTTCAGTGGTTCAGATGGGAGACTGTACATACAACAACTGTTGCCTGGGTTCTTCACCAGTCGAAGCTGTATGGGAGATGGCAAAGAGAAAGCCACTGTTGAAAAAAGCTCACATGAAATCTCGCCTGGAATTCGCCCAAAGGCATGTGGGAGACTCCAAGGTCAATTGGAAGAAGGTTCTTTGGTCTGATGAGACAAAAATTGAGCTTTTTGGCCATCGGACTTGACGCTATGTTTGGCGAACACCAAACACACCATCGCCACCGTGAAGCATGGTGGTGGCAGCATCATGCTCTGGGGATGCTTCTCAGCAGCAGGCCCTGGAAGGCTTGTAAAGGTAGAGGGGAACATGAATGCAGAAAAATATCGCCAAATCCTGGAGGGTAATCTGACTCGGTCTGCAAGAGAACTACGATTTGGGAGAAGATTTATTTTCCAGCAAGACAACAACCCCAAGCATACAGCAAAAGCTACACAGAAATGGTTCAAAGACAACAAGATGAATGTTCTGGAGTATCCAAGTCAAAGCCCAGATCTCAATCCAATCGAGAATTTGTGGCTGGACTTGAAAAGAGCTGTTCACGCTCGATCCCCGAGCAACCTGACAGAGCTTGAGCTGTTTTGCAAGGAAGAATGGAAAAAAAATTGCAGTGTCCAGATGTGCCAGCCTGATTGAGACATATCCACATAGACTCAGTGCTGTGATTGCAGCCAAAGGTGCATCTCCTAAATACTGACCTGAAGGGGGTGAATATTTATGCAATCATTTACCTTATATATTTTTAATTAATTGACATTATTTTGTAAAAATTGGTTTTCACTTTGATATTAGAGGGGTTTTTTTGTGCAAATTCTTGTCAAAAAAGCCAAATTATATTGACCATGATCTCATGTATAAAAGCAACAAAAGGGTGAAACATCCAAGGGGGGGGAATACTTTTTTATAGGCATTGTAGCTAGTTATTTGGGTTAAACAGACTCTGCACTCCGAACAATGTCTTTACATCAGGCCATTTCAATACTTATGCATACAGACCTCTCTAAAACCACAAAACACCCTTCATATATGTTGAGTTTCATGTCTTAGTGTGATGGGCACTGTTTGTAACTGATTAGATTAATGAGGCTCACCACTAATGTCTCCTCATGCCACTAAATGTAATCTGAGTTTTGGAGGTTTTTTTTGTTGATTACAGATCTTTGTAAGAGTCTTTCCTCTGGGTATATTAAATGGTAAATAGTCTGCACTTATATCGCACCTTTTTACCCCTTTGTAGTTTTTTATAATTTGCCTCCAATTCACAATTCACACACATTCACTCATTATTGCCGACAGAGCTGCCATACCAGACTGCCGAGGTCTTACATAGGGCACTTTCACAGTTGTTTATTTGTGCTTCTTTAATTTTACATATTTTTGCATTAGTAGCATTTGTGCCCATGGATGAATACAGGATGCAACCACTCTAATCATTATAGTTAAAATATTTAGAAACAAAACATTATTATTCATGTTTTTGTAATTAGATAAACCAACATTTCTCATGGACGGGATTTTCCGTGTTTAGAGGATCACAAGTTCAGCTGCCATAAATGTGTCAGCAGCACAGACTGCGTTCAGTCTGCAGGCTTCACAGAGTTCAACTTTTTTTTCTTCTCAAATCCACCTTAGCCGCTTCCCCTTTTAGCATATTTAAAGGGTCAGTTCACCCAAATTGCAATTAAGATGGCCATCTTCTGTGGTGGTATTCATCCATGTAAAGAACCATTTGGTTTCTTGGGAATACTGAGATACAACCTCCTTAGTTACCTCCATCTCTGCTAATGTCAGTCAGATGGCTTCTTTATTTGTGTAGGAACGTCTTGACATGATAGAACGATTACTTTCATTACAAAGACAAAAGTGTAGTTGATTGGCTTACAGTAAGTGAAGCGAGAAAACCTGTGTGAATTTAAACTCCTCTGTTGCCATATAGACGACCACTTTCAAATGCTAATCATTTTCCTCGTATTGGAAAGATGTTTGGTTAAATTTCAAAGAAAATGTAACTGTGTTACCAGAATGTGCATTTCCTCTAACTGTGGCCTACAGAGATTGTTTCCTGGTACTTTCAGTTTATTTACTTATAATCTATCTATTTAAGAAAAAGAAAGCAATACTTATTTAGTTTAGCTTCCTTTTTCTGTTGAAGGCTGTCTGTTTCTCTTTCTGTATTACTATTGAAAATTCCCTCCGCTAGTTTCAACAAGACAGAACGTGCAAACACATAATGTGCCTGTAAAAAGTGTTTCCTTGGAATATCACTGGTTATATGGTTTTAGACTGTTTTTATTTGAAACAATTGCAACCTCATGTTGTTAACATCTGTTCCCAGTGTGCACACTTTTTTATATGAATTCAAGGTTAAAAACAGAAAAGAAAAGGAAATTGGCTTCTCATTTAAAATCATGTTATTTTCAACTGAATCTTGAATGTAACAGACAGAGCACGTAGAAGAAAGATATAATATGCGCAGGACTGGACAATCATGCCAAAGTTTTTTTTCCTTTAGTACAAACAGGATCAGATTGAAGACACTTGGAATTTCAAACCTCTATTAATGCTTGTGTGGCGTGAAGAATCTTCAGAATTGAAATGTAAAATCATGTCAGTCCATGTTTAAATGACTTTGTGTTTACATGAAGCAACACTCATTTAGTAGTACATCAACCTTTTAACAGGACAAGTCATGCTTGCGGGGTTGTCTCTTGATTTGGCAGAAAAATATGGTATTGGAGGTCATGTGTAGCAGGTATGAACTTGTGGCTTTGAGCAAAGATATCATTGCCAAACTATGTAGGCACAAGTCATACTAGTTTAGCTATATAGCAGTTAGAGCAGCGGTGGGTTTGAGTGTTGAGGGAAGTACTGCGACACCAGGACTGCTGATGAGCCTTCTCGAGGGGTCACGGGCCCAACTCGATGACTGTGAGATACTGCACACTCTGAAAGTGTCATACTTTGGTGTATGAGCATAACATACACAGTGTTAGCATAGCACCCTGGGAATATGTGAGTCGTTTGGTAGGCATACAGGTTGTGATACTGAGTCAGTCGACCTTTGAGGTGTATTGATATGGCACTTTGTGTAACCTTTAAAATTACTTTCTTTTTGTAAGTCATTTGTTACGGTCTTATCCTCAACAGCTTTTCCTGCCCCTGTCTGAGGTTGAGTGTACAGCTTCGGTATAAAAGCACAGATTTCACATAGCCGATTGTTCAACACATCCAGCGTCTGGTCAGGCTCATCAGATTTTAAACTAAACTCAAGAGATTAAGTCTGGCTTTGTAACGCCCGTCATTACCGCTATCCCCTCAAATCTGTTACACTATCCAGCACCTTCAGTGCTTCATGCGGGAAGAACATCTCAGACCCATAATTCATGCTCCCTTTTATTTAAGTGCATTATGAGATTATCAACAGCCTTTGCAACATTTAGTGTGCAATGATGTCACCCAAAGGTGAAAGTGACACGGTTGTTTTTGTGATCTCCCTTTTTCTTCCTGCACCACCATTACATAATCCCTTCTGAAAAAAAGAGCAGCCGATACTTACTTTTCTACTTTATTCACCATGCACGGTTGCCCTATATCCCTTACCATTGGTGAATAGTACTTAGTGCAGCAGGTTCTATTGTACCTGCAGATATAGAAAGGGAGGCCCAGGCCCCCTCAGTGATACGGTATCCTGCAGTCTCAGGTTTCCTTCAGGGAACTCCTGGTACCTTTCCGTTTGGCCAACATTATGTGTGACTTCCTGTCTGTGGCAGGGATATGACTGGAGGACCTCTCTGGGGACAAGATGACGATTGTCCTCTTCTTTGGTTTCCCTTTCTTTTCTTCTTTTTTTGGCTGTTGTTGTTTTTTTCAAACAAGGAGATCTGCAAGTGTGTGTGTGTGTGTGTGTTTATTAACGTATGCTGCTCGCAGAAAAAAAACCATTGGCAGATTAAGTTAAAAATTCACTTTTTTATTATGTGGGAGATTTGCATTTGATAGATTTAGATTTTAGGTGTGATCAACATGTTCTGAGGGTGAGGCTGTTGCTGTTGCGCATGAACGGAGCACAGGACAGAGGCGGTTTCCATTTGATTATTTCAATCCGGACAAATGTGTCACTGTCTAAAACTGAAGAAGGCATGTCTGGTCAGGAGCGCAAACAAGAGCATGCTTCGGCTTGGTTCGGCTGACATTTACGTGGTCGTACACCGTGAATTCACATGTGGCCAGCAAAAATACAGCTGGAAACCCACCCAAGAAGTATTGAGGTCGGATCTGTTCAAGCCACGTATGGGGGTGTTCCTGGCACGCATGTGTCCACTTTAGTTTAGCAGTAGAAACACAATCCATCCTGAGGACGCATTGTAAGACCGCCTACTCAGCTGATGTACTCTGAATATCAGCAAAAATAAAAGCAGCTCCACGTTCCTGTGTTTGTATCTGACACGGCGCTCCGGTGAGTTACCGTCACGTTACAGCAGGTTCGTTACTTTTGGATTTTATTTTCTCCATTCAGTCGTTCACCAGATCTGATCTCTGCCTGCTCTTCTTTTATTTTCATTTAATCTCCTGTGTGATTCTGCTGAGCAGCTAACTGCTGCCGAATGACAGCAGGAGAAACTTACTGCAAACTGATGCCCTATATTTGTAACAGACGGCGCATTAAATAACCGACCTGTAGCTTAAACTCCTCTTCTCATGCATCTGTTTGTCTTGTGGTTTATTTCCTGTAATTTCCGACACACATCAGACACACAGCTGTGAGAGCCGTCGCCCCCTTTGATCCACTGAGACGCAGCTGAGACGCGCTGGAACAGTTAATTAATCTGACCCCAATCATTGGGGTTCTGATGTTCAGGTTCCTTTTCTTGTGGTTATTTACTTGTATATTTTCATGATGCATGTTGATGCAAGGTGGAAACACTCGGCCTAAAGCTGGCCACTGTTTGATCCGCTCACAGCCAGGCCAGATGTCTGGATTGAAATAGCCAAATGGAAACAGCCCCTACGATGCCCCAAGACATTTGGGGGAAAACATTCAGTGCAAACAACCTGGGCTTTGGCAAGATAGTAATCAGGCTCACCTACATGACAACACACAAGTTTCTCACCTTCAACAACACAATCATTTCTCCCCACCACCCATACTTACCAGTTTTGGCTCACTTGTCTTCTTCCTGTTCCCCAAAATAAGGTTCAAGCTGAATGGTCGTCTGAGTTTTGACTCTGCGGAGGAGATCCAGTGGGAATCGCAGATGGAGTTTGATGCCCCTGCAGCACGGGACTTCTAGGGAGCATTTCAAGTGTGACAGGAGTGCTGGGAGCGGTATATCGCTGTATGAGGGCAGGACTTTGAAGGGGATCGCATCCAGATTTAAATCAGTTACCAGTTTTTGGTTGTTAGACTCTGAACTTTTTAATCCCACCTTGTATTACATCATAGAAGACAAAACGGGGGATTCTGTAGATTTTTCTATTGTTAAGATTATAACTGGCTGTCGAAAAACTGCAGATAAAGCTAATGAACACAAACATATTCTTTGCCATTCGAGTGTAACTACGAAGCAGGGGTACAAACCTTTTGCTCACAGTACCATTGTCATGTTTCACAGCATTGGTCAAAGCATGTTAACGCCCATTATATGTTGTATACTGCATACTTACAAAAGAAATTCATGTATTTCACAAGTTTCCATTACCACCCTGCTCATATTGAAAGTGCTATTGATGGATGCAATTATCTCTTCAGTCTGCAGTTGTCAGTTGATCCCTTCTTATAGTTCAGTTCAACTCCAGTGCAAGGGATGGAGGAAAAAATGTATAGTGCCTATTAAAAATATATTCCAATGCTAAAGCTACTATGGATGTTCAAAGGTATTTGTGTGATTGCGTGGTTGTCTCCTTAATGCTGACAAAACCAAACTTTAAATCCAGTATTTCCACAGACTGTTTGGTGCTTTTGTGTTTTGTCGCTTTGTATTGCTACTTTCAAATACATGTCAAAGTCTTTTCTGTCTCCCCTTATTTTGTTCAGAAAAGGTTGTCATGTTTTCCTCAACCTGAGAAACCCAAGAGCATCCTTCTGGGACTCTGGTAAAAGGTGAAACTCAAGACGATCTCTAGTTAGTGTAGCGTAGGTTAAAGCATCCTCCTTTCAGAGGCAAGAGGAGAAAGAGGGATGGAGACAAATAGGTTCCCACTGGCAGAGAGAGGTCAGCTCTCCTGGGAAGAGTCTCCACCATTCTCTCAGAGTGAGGTGTGCTAGAAAAGAGTTTTTTACTTCGGACGAGAGTGAAGAAAAGGCTCCCACCCATAACCTCACAATCTGCCTCTGATGTGCACACAAAAACATGTACCATCCCTCTCTCTCGCACACACACAAATGCGCACTGCATTAACCTGCTTAATGGATTGACCCCCTCTGCCTTGTCCCCTTTGTTTTGCGGGACAGATCACTTTCCTCTAGCTTGACTGGAGAACAGCAGGTGAGCTGCGTTCCCTCACGCGCCCATCAAAATGTTCAAGAATAGGTCAACAATATTTCATATACATTGTCCTGTATACTCCTGTGGTCTCACGCATGAACAACAGCTGTGGTTTCCATTTCATCTGGCATCTTCCCATCGTCGCCTGCTGCAAGTTGGAGCCATTTCAAACACCTTTATAGCAACATGTTTTCTGGCTAATACCTTAACAAGATCATTTATTCTCTGTGAACAGAAACCACACTGTATTTTCGACTGAAAAAGCAAGAACCTCTGTTAATATGAAGTTATTTATACTGACAGTCTAGTGCAGTGGTTCGCAACTGGTCTCAGGGCCCAAATCTTTTCCTTGTTTTCGAGTCACTCTAATTTATTTCACAAAAGATAGTGCAATAATACACAAAGCACTGCTGAATTCACTGTTAAAAACTTGAACTAAACAAAACAAGAGCAACAAAAGGTATATGCTTTTCAAACGACTTTAAATTTGTGATGCTCGTTGAACTGTATGAAGTCTGAAATCAAAAGACAGACTTATCTCATCCTAAACCTGTTTACAAATTGTTAAAGGAGAACTAACTACTATTGTAATGATGTTAGTTTTGGTCATTGCTGTCATGACGATGCTCACAGCAAACAGCTACTGCACGTGCTGCATCATGGGAAATGTATGTCCTTCAAAATAAAAGCGCAGCATCAGAAATTATATACACTTCAAATACCACACCACATATATCTGCGACCCACTAAAAATGGCCTTCCAACCCACTTTTTTGGTTGCGACCCACCAGTTGAGAAGCATTGTTTTCATGCATGAGTTGCAGCCTGATGTTGTGTAACTTTTAAATTAGTTCTAATTCGACTGGAGGATGGCCTCTGTACCTTCCTGCAACAGTTCTTGGAACAATGAAAAAGTTCCTCCTTCAGTCCAAAAATGTCCATAGACTCAATACCACTACACATTCTACACATCACAGTATCAGGAAATCTATGATGTGGCACATCTTCGAACTCATCACATCTAACGTAGTGTTACAGAAACACGATTATTAGTATTATTACACTTCATTACATCTACTTATGTATTTCTGTACTTATTCTACTTTGTGAGATTTTATTTACAACGTATCTACCACCTGTCTTTTGTGGTAGTTTTTCTCACTTCGCAGACAAATCCTGGTATGTCGTGTGTGACCAACAAACATTCCCAGCTGAACTCAAACCAGGGAAATTGAACAGTATTGCAGGGGTGTGATCTTTACTCTGAAGCAGGGCCTCCCTATCCCGCCAGCCCTGTGACAGTAGCTCTGGTAGGCAGTTTTGTTTTGGTTTTAACTTGAACCAACCTGGCAGGTTTGGCCTAGTTCACACTGGTTTATTCCCTTTGTGCTTTGAGTTTTTATTTTAATTATTTTTATGCATTCACTCAAACTATACTCAAGTTTTATGGGCTTTACGTCAGGTAGTTAAACAGGATTAACATTAGCTTGACGTTCTACGAATAAATCTGATCTTCGTGAGGCATTATGCTAATGAAAATTATGAAATTTTTTATTAAATTAGATTTATGTTTCAGTTATTAGAGAATGATGACAGTCGGTTGTTAAAATCTCACTTCAATCGTTTAATAATATTTGATGCACAAAATGATTTTCCCCTGTTCAGCTGTTTGCTAAAACCAGCATTGTTCCTATATAATAAAACAAATTTTGTCCCACTTTTCCTTTCAGAAGTAATCTGTTACTCTTCAAGCTCCTTTTGAATTATCCATTCAGGATCTGTTGTGTCTTCTTGTTGATCTGAGCTTCTCCCTCACTCTGACCTTTCTGTTTTGAACAGATAATCCCTCTGTCCGCAGACATGTGTGATGTTTGAGTGTGTGACGAACGCCCTTGATCCACCTGGGTGAAGGATTTTGTGACAAACATGCTACCTCACACCGGAGTCAGAGCGCACACAACCGCTTCAAAGAAATGCGGGAGATGACTTGAGTTTCACATTTATCTGTTTTGTTTGGGTTTCATTCCTGGAATTGTGTCAGTCATTAAATGTATTTGAGCAGGACTGTGTGTGTGTGTGTGTGTGTGTGTGTGTGTGTGTGTTTATGTGTGTGTGTGTGTGTGTGTGTGTGTGTGTGCCCCTACTCATCATCACTGTACCAGTCACTGAGCAGACCTTAAGTACCTTAAAGCATGCATCGAATGCCAGCAGTGTAAACACAGCTCATCATGTAACTACAAGGTCACACGTTTTTAACCTGGAACTGACATCAATGGAGGGTTTGAACAAGACACTGAACACTTGCCTGCTTGCTTACTGAACATCGGTGATGGCATGTACTGTGAATCATGAAGGGATTTCTTTTGTAAACACTGACCTCCAAGACTCCATTCACACTGAAAAGTCTTCATGCTCAGTTTTGGCCTGCTGGTGATTTATATCAGATATGTCTTCCTAGGAGCATTATACAGTCAGCATCAGATCACTGAAACCAGCGAGCTAACAACCTAAATATATGTCACATTTTAAATTGATGGCCTTGAAGATTATCTTCTTTAAAGTGGCTATGGCTCCCTCATAATAACATTAATTCTTGCCGTTCTAAATCAATGCATCAGATTCAAACTGTATGAAATAACAGCAAAAGATGAATTAAAGGTCCTTTAATTTGAGTTGTTTGAAAAACGCAAATATCCGAATCAGCTAACATTGACACAAGCGAAAAAGAAAAGTTACGTGCTACAGCCTGGCTGATAGAGCCTATAAATTTGGAGGAAAGCTGTTTTTGTAGGTTGACTTTTGGGTGATTTTGGAAATAAGAATACACCAATTTCAAAATACACCAATAAAAGATTTAAATTTTAATCCCAAGAAACGTACTAATCTTACTGTTTAGTTTCATGTTGCTCAGCAATGCAAACAGCTGAAACTCAAAGGTTCAGAAACAATATTTCACGGCTTAAAACAGTCTCCTGGACCATTTCCACTCTCCTCCCTCACACTCCCTCTCCCTCCTCCAACCATCACACTCTCAAACTTTGGGCACCTGCCAGGTCCTGCAGTCATTATCCTAATGAGCACTGACAGCCTAAAGTCAGTCTGGCTACACACACACACACACACACACACACACACACACACACACACACACACGCACACACGCACGCACGCACACACATCCTGGATACCTGTATTTTGCTGTAAATATTCATTGTAGCACCAAACAAGAATTACTCAGGTGAAAACAAAGCCCCAACAAATACAGTGTTTACTTCTGTTTGAATTTCTACAAACTACTGCAAACAGCATTTTACAAATTACAAGAAACTGCATGGGCTACTGGTGATCTGTCTGTAAAGATGTGTGACTTGAAAGGGAACATATAGTGTTTGTATTGGTGTCACCAATTAAGTATCCAACCAAATGTGGAAATATAGTCGCAATCTCCCCCTGCGTTCCTGAGTTATGGCGTTGAATAATTAGCCAGGAAAGTGGTTTTGCGCAACATTTTGACATCACTGTGAAGTGGACCTTTGACCTTTTGACTATGGGATTTCATCACTTCATGATTTTATTCCATTAGACATTAGTGTGCAATTATGTCATAATTAGTGCATGAAAAGCAGAGCAAGAAATAGCAGACAACCATAATGTTTGGATCGACTGAAATGGAACTACAAGGTCTTATATGCTGCTTCTTCAGCTAACAAACATGCAATCATTTAATCTACTTTCTAGTTTTTGGGAGATCTTCTCCAAATCTTCACCCAAGTATCACTTTAAAACACTGGGGCTGTTGTCGTCGGCAACAAAACAGTAATGTCTGTTTCACATGGGAAATTTCATGGCTGAGACACCAGCCGGCCTGAACTGCAGCGATCAGTAACGTGACCTGATGACACGGCACTTCCTGGAGCGACACCGCCCGTCTGCCAGGAACACGTACAGGAAACAGGTTAGTGAAGTGGCTGATGTGTGTGCGTACGTGTGTGTACGTGTGCGTGGACAGGCTACACCCTCAGGAGTGTGCCACCACGGCAACTGTCTCCGTGGGAACAATACCACCTGCCGCTCAGGGCGACCAGACAAAGGAGGCCAGATGGGGAGCAAAGGGTGGAGGAAGGAACAAAATGCCGACCTACGCAGGGACATCAAATCAAATTCTTTAGATAGTCTCGATGCCAAGAGCCTATGGTTTCATTGTTTATCAGTGTCTGTGTTGGTAATACAGTACATGACCATCTGTCTGTCTCTTTTTAAATCTCTTTTTGTCTGCAGTTCTTTGTGTCTTTGTCCCTGACTATTTTCTTAAAAAATCTATAATGCAAAGCAGAGATTTATAAACGGTAAATAGCTCAAAATCATTTTAACACTTTGATGATTATCTAACAAAACAATGAGAAATCTACGAATGATTGAGAAGGTGGCTTTTGAGTGTACATATAGGTAATCTATGAAGGCATCCTTTGAGTTCAGGGTTTAAAAAAAAAAAAAAAAAAAAGTTTTTCCCTGATCAAGTACACACAGTCCAAACACCACATAGGCTTTAGAGACATTTTAGTATTTTATTTATGCTGTTATGGAGGGTGAATATACTGGTATTGCTGTATATGTGTGTAGCTTATTAGCATATTTTCAATGCCATATTGAAAAACCTCAAAAACAGTGATCTGTAGTATTTTATTCTAGTATTTCAGTACAGTTTTCAGTACTTCTAAGTATTATTGAGATGTCACCTAAGTGGATGTTTTTTCCTTTTTGAATCCATCAGCACCACACCCAAAAAAACAGGTAATATAGCCGTCACGATGACTTATGATTCCTATACTAGAATATCAATAGCAGCTGTGTTGTGCAGCCCTTGCAGACTACTACAGTGTGAGCTGGAGAATTTTGAGACAGAGAGAGAGAGAAAGCTCTAAGCACTTTCACATTAACCACACAAAATGTTTTCAGCATCTTGTGGCATCTCAAGTTTGTATAGTTCCTCCTCTGAGTGTGAGACAGTTGTCACAGGTTAATCCTTTGCCCTCACTCAAGTCTGTAATTTGCAGACTATTAATGCAAAACCATAGACTCAAACAAAATTATTAGGTCAGGTTGCCGGTTATCTGTCTCTGTATTTGTCTAAAAAGAGAATAAGCAGAAGTTGTAGGTTGCGAGGAGACCGAGGGTTCGGCCACAATCTGCTTCTCTTGATTTCCTAATTTCCTCTCTTGTATCCCTCATGTCCTCCTCCCAGGCTGCATCGGGGAGCCCCCTCCTCTTCCAGAGAAACAGGATGTGAAGAAATGTCTGTGGATCACAGAGATAAATTATCTACTTACTTTTATAGATGGAACATGTCACTCCTTAATGCTATATAAGCCATTTGTACATTCTGAGGGAAATTGCTGCCTGTGTATTTATTATTATATTTGAATGAGAGATCATCCAGTTCTCAGAAATGATCTCTACACGCTGTAATGACTTTGTGTCGCATACTATTTTGTCCCATTCATAGATTATACATAAAAATGATCGTAGTTTCTGGGTCTGACAAGTGAGGCCAATGTCTAAGTATCATAAAGTGCAAAGCTACCGGGTTGGCTCTGAAAAGGCTCTGGCACCATAGACCACCATCCACCGCTCACTCCTCCCCAGCTCATCCAAATATGGTCATTTCTGGCTTCAAAATGGCAAAATGCTTAGCTCACAAGCCAATGTGGCGTCACAGTTGGTTGCCCATCGCTTAAATTGGAGTCTACGGGGAAAAATCTGTTCATCTCATGCAAACGTTTGAATCCTCCGTGAATCAGTGTCCACAGATAAAGGCGGTACACTTGAACACAGCCACAATCAATCATTTATTCACCAAAAATATCAATAGATGTAATATTCTCCTGTGCAAAAAGTCAATAAAACCATCAGAAGCTAGTATTGCCTCTCCTTAGCAGAAATAATTCTCTTCTCTCATATCAGCCTTTTAAAAGCTTTGACCACTCCTCCATGCTAAATTCCTTCAGTTGCAAGATGTTTGAGGGTTTTCTTGCATGTAATGCCTGTTTCAAATTTAACCCCTAATTGGGATGGGAATTTTCATCTGGGCTTTTTTTCTGTGACTAGCCCAGTCCATAACTCTAATGACAGACAGCCTCACATTATCTTCAAGCACTCTTTGATATGACGCAGCATTCAGGGTTAAAGCAAAGACTGCAAGGTACCCAGTCCCCGAGGAGGCGAAACAACTACAAACCATAACATGTCCACCAACATGAGGTTCTTCTCCTGAAAAGCTGCCTTTGGTCTGCAGCAAACATGTGTACTGTTACTGTGGGAAAACAACTCTATCTTTGATTTGTCTGCCCAGACCTCATTATTCTAAAGGGCCTGTTTTTGGCCTGTATTCATTGGTAACTGTAGATTTACTCTGGTGTAATTATTTTGCCGGGTCTTTTCCTGCCACACTGCAATCACTTTTTGATTATAGACTGTGACGCCAGTTGTAAGAGCTACCTGCAGATCTTGTGATGAAACTTTGGGTTCTTGGAGACTTCTTTTTGCATCAAACAGTCTGCCCTTGGCACAGCCGGTCCTGGACAAATTGGCATTCATTTGAAATCTTAACAGCTCATAGAGCAGGGGTGGGCAAACTACGGCCCGCGGGCCACATCTGGCCCGTTGGTCTTTTTAATCCGGCCCGCCGAAGATTGGTACAGAATTGCCCAAATCAAATCATATCATAATTATGACTGCATTCATTTGACCTTGTCCTGTAATACCTGGCAGTCCACCAGGTGGCGGCGCACTAGGCGCAGTGACACGTTGACTTGATTTTGCGGAGGCCGGGCTGCTCTCTGTTGTTACTCTGCTGCTGCTCTGAACACATCTGCAACAATGAACGGGCCAAAGAAAAGAAAAGTCGACAGCGACTGCCGAGTGTTTAATAAGGAACGGACGACTAAATCCTTTTTCACTGAAGTCCAGTCGAAGGCTGTGTGTCTTATTTACCAAGAAACCGTTGCGGTTTTAAAGGAATACAACATCAGCCGTCACTTTTCCACCAAGCATGCTAATTGCTCTAACAACCAGTCAACGCGGGAACGGACGGCGACCGCTCGGAGGTCGGCAGATAGTTTGCAGGCTCAGCAAAACACCTTTATCTGACAAGCTGCCGTCCAAGAATCAAGCACGAAGCCGAGTTATTTGCTGGCATTCAAATTAGCAAAGACCAGCAAGCCTTTCTCCGAAGGGGAGTTTCTCAAAGAGTGCGTGGTAGAGACAGCAGGTGTCTTGTGTCCCGAGAGCAAGAACAAATTAGAAAACGTGAGCTCATCACGCAGGACGGTGACTCGCCGTGTTGAGGTGATTGACGAAGACTTGGCCAGCAAGCTAAACAAAAAAGCGGAGTCATTTACATGATATTTCTTGGCACTGGACGAAAGTAATGACATAAAGGACACCGCTCAGCTTTTAGTTTTTATCAGAGGGATTAATGACAATTTTGAGATAACGGAGGAGTTTTTGGCCGTGGAATCCCTGAAGGGGAAAACGCGGGGAGAGGACTCGTATGACGTCGTGTCGGGGGTCATCGAGAGGCTCCGGCTACCTCGGAGTCCGCTCGCCCAACGTTACCACGGACGGATCGCCAAATCTGACTGGAAAAAAACGTCGGGTTGCTCAAAAGAATCCAGGAGAGGGTGAAAGAGGACAACCCTGAGCAGGAGGTCATTTTCTTACACTGTAAATCCGTCCTGCAGCTCGACCACCTGGTGAAGCCAGTTGTAGAAGTGGTTAACTTTATTGGAGCGAGGGGACTTCACCATCGTCAGGTTTATTAAGTTTCTTGAAGAAACTGACGCTGATCACCAGGACTTGCTTCACCACTCCAACGTCCGCTGGTTAAGTTTGGTGAAAGTACGTCAACGAGTGTTGGAGCTCAAACGGGAGATTATCTCATTTTTGGAGCTACTTGAGAAAGCTGACGATTTTCCTGAGCTGAGTGACACAGATCGTCTTTGTGATTTATCTTTTGCTGTGGACGTACTGACACACATGAATGAGCTGAACGTGAAGCTACGAGGGAAAGACCAGTTTGTGCATGAAATGTACACAAACGTCAGAGCCTTCAAAACCAAGCTAGCTTTATTCTCAAAGCAAATGTCAAACAAGTCATTGGCTCATTTCACCACGCTGGCTACGCTGAAAGACGCCCCTCGACATGTGAAAACATACAGGAAATCACTGGACGACCTGCACGGAGAATTCTGCCATCGGTTCTCTGATTTTGGAAAAATTGACAAGTCACTTCAGCTGGTGTCATGTCCCTTCAGCTGGTGTCGTGTCCCTTCAGCTGGTGTCGTGTCCCTTCACACAAGACCCTGAAACGGCGCCACAGGAGTTGCAGTTGGAACCGATTGATCTCCAATGTGACACCGTCTTAAAGGAGAAGTTCAACGCTCTTAAACTGGATGAGTTTTATGTTTCATTAAGCACAGCCAAATTTCCAAACATCCAGAAGATAGCACAGAAGATGCTGGTGTTGTTTGTCTCTACGTATGTGTGTGAACAGACTTTTAGTGTGATGAACACCAACAAAGCACCTCACAGATCCCAGTTGAGTGATGAACACCTCAGATCTGTTCTGAGAACACACAACAAAACTAACACCAGACTTCGATGCACTGGCAAAGAAGGGTGATCAACAACACTGTTCCCACTAAAAGTGAATGGAAGTATTAACACTGTAATGCCTTTTTTATGTTTATGTTTGATATGTATGCATCTGGCGCTGGCGGGGTCCTGCTGTCACAATCAATGATATCAAAACTGGAACCCCTGATGTTAATTTGTTGGATTGTAGGGGTGTGATCAGTGAAGGGGTGAACTTGCTTTTTTCAGGTGACTGATCCGTTTCATTTTTAAATGTATTTCAATTATGAAAATGACAACAAAATGTCCATTTAATTTAATTTGTTTGAGTGTAACACATTGTGATACATGTAAATGTATAACTTGTACTTATTTTTTCACATGATACGTACATTTTGATAAACATTGAGGGGACAAGACAAACGGTCAAATGCACGTTACATTTTCTCATTGGTCACGAACGAAAAGGGAAACTTGTTGAGTAAATTAGGAGCTTTCAGCAAATAGTCTGCTGGGTGTTGTGGTAAGGTACGGGGTGTTTATTTCTTGTTGTCGTGTCGTGATAAACTCTCTAATGTGTTTAAAATGTAACTGTAAAGTACATAAGACTCCCAAAGTCGTCATATTGACTGATGACTGATGCACGCCAGCTCAGTTTCCATTACTTGTATGATTACCCCATGAAAAGACGTGGTTGGCACAAGGGAGCAGATGTTTTTGTTCCCTTTTTTTCTCACAAACATGCATTCAAGTATAAATCTCAGCTACCCCTGTCACACATGCCATGCTGCAATTGGAAGTATGGGAGTGAAGGCTGAATAGAAGGGGAGAATGTGGGAACTGGAGGTTTTCTACCCTGTCAGCCATCTGCTCTTTATCCATGCTGGCACCAAGTGCCGGTCCAGCCCTTGGCACCTAAATGCACACACACACACACACACACACACACACACACACACACACACTGCATGCATAATATAATTGTAACTTTGCTGAGAAAAGTGCAGGAAAGCCATGTGCACTGCAAACAAACAAATAAAAAAGTAAACAATGTATTCAACAAAAAATATGTGATTATGCTAATTTAAGCATACAAGATGTAATTCAAGTGAGCAGGTTTGCATTTGCAAGCTTCCCAGAGCTTTCCTGGCTTTTATTTGTCATGAGTCAGTGAGTGGAAGGACAAGAGTGTGTCTTTATTTGTGGATTTTCTTGTGTGTGTGTGTGTGTGTGTGTGTGTGTGTGTGTGTGTGTTTGTGGGAGGGGGAGTGCTTGAGTTTGTATGTGTGCGAGGGAGCATTTGTCAGCATTAAAAACAAAGAAAGAGAATATGTCTCAGTGTTTGAGTGGCGAGACAAGAGGGCTGTAAGTATTTGGCGTGTATGTGTGTGTACCTCAGGGTGAAAGCAAAGCCAAAGTGATTGGCTTTTGTTTTTTAAAGGAGTGGGTGGGGAAGGTGTGTGACAAGAGCGCTTTTCTCCTTTTGGGTTACTTGGCTTGGTTGGTGTTAGTGCGTGCGTGTGCGTGTGCGTGTGTGTGTGTGTGTGTGCGTGCGTGTGTGTGTGTGTTTGTTTGGTGATGATGATGTTGGTTCCCAAAACAAAACCTGCAGCTGTTTTTATGGGCTCCCCCACAAATCCATTCAACTGCCCTCCTTTCCTTGTGCCATTTATTTACACTTTCAAATAGATCACAATAAGATTTTTTTAATTTTTTTTTTTTTTACATAAACAATGCAACAATAATGCTCGATCCAGCTAAATCCATTAAAGGTTTTATACTGCAGCAACCAGCAAGTGTTTGGCAGCTAAAAACTCCACTCTCAGGAATTTTACTGTACGTAAGTGAGAATATGAGAGAGGAGAAAAGAATGATCTCTCACTGTGGTGACATTGGGAGTTGGCATAGCAACCAATGAAGCACAGCTCACTGATGTGTACAGCTGGCACCACATCTGTGACCAAATAGATTGGCTCAAACTTGCCGTTGTATAATGGCATGTATTCGTCAGGAACTCCCTTGGATGTGCCATTAATCTGGAAGGAATAAAGAGTCCTTTTTTCAATTTCAGGAGTTTTGTTTTTTTTAATCTTGTCAGCAACGGCAGAAGCTCCAAAACTGATAAATTTAGCAGGTGATATTCTGTGCATGGGAGATAGGCTGCCTGGCAATTTGTATGAAGACAGGAGAATACATAAATAAAGCACGCAGACCACTGTTAAGACCTCTGCCGAGGCCGCAACTGCAACTATCATACTGTACATGTCTGGATATGTTTCCAAAACTATTAGAATGATGTCAAAATATGCTGTTGCCAAACTGAAGCCTCTAATCTCAGATGATGTACTGGTTCCAGTTCTTCCATTTGAAATCACCGTCCTTCACTGCTCCATAACGAATGGTGGCTGTCTTAGGTTGAGCAGGTACTTGTGTATCCCAGAGGATCAATGGCACCTGTGAATTTTTTTTAATGACATATGCTTTGTCACTGTTGAACTTTATGACCACCTACTGGATTTTTAAATTAAGTTTTATTCACACACACACGATAGTACTATCTGCAAAGATTTTAGATATCCGTATGGACACACACACTGCTAAATTGCAGCTTGCTCCCAAGGTTGTGTAACCGCTATGGAGGCAAATTGACACACAATAGTCAATCATGTATCCCAGATATTTGAATTGCTTTAATTTAGTAAAGTCCACAATATAATCCTACTATTTCCAACGGTTGTTCTAGATTAACAACTAAAGTTTTATTGTCCAATTTCAGTCTCTGTTCCTGTCAGTGTTTCACAATAAAAACCCTGTTAAGAAATGAAAGGTTTACTGCAACACTAAAGGGCTTTTAATTTGAAATGGATGCAGGAAGCATTATGTTTGTATTAACACATAATGCAGTAACTTTAACAGGGCAAACGGTAGCGGATCAAATCCAGGCTTTGAGTTAACATTATGAATCACATTAAATGTCAATCAGACATCTTTGACCATTCCATTTGTTTCTATTGGCTCTCTTGCATGACATAGGCTTTAGAAATGATTGGATTTTCAAGCACTTACAATTTAAATGAATTTAAACCCGATCAAGAGAATTGTGAACATCTTGTTTCCTCACTTGAACAAAAACAAGTGATGTGCCCTGGCTGCGCTACACCTATGATATCGCCACAAGAAAACTCATTTCAGGGCACTTGACATAGTAAGATCTTACAATATTAAATACAGAAACCCAACAATTCAACACTTCCCACGTGAGAAAACATTTGGCGACAGTGAGAAGGAAAAACTCTCAAATGTGGAAACTTGTAACAACACTTTATACTTTAGAGTGCATACATACCAAGTTCTTAAATGATCCTTCTGTGAACCATTTTATGCAAAGATGTGCCATGTAGAATAAACTGGCTCATTTTTGGTTATTTTTGATTAATCATTATACTGATTAAGTCTACAATCACTGACCTAATGCTTTTACTTTTTCATCCTTTCCATTCTTGTCTGCTTATTAAAATGAAACAAAACAGAACCAAGTTTAAAGTTATCCTGCTTCACCATCTGAAATCCTGCTGTTTTAGTTTTACGTGATGGCGCGACAACTTGACAAACAGAACCAGCTCTTTTATTTACATGAGACTTTCAGAAAGTGTGTGCGTGTAAATCCAGTGTGGCACTGTTTGACACCACAAATTACTCCGACAGGCCATGGACACGTCCTGAAAACAATAAACAAAATGCAAGACAGAATCTCTACCCTGCAGTCATATAGTGTTGCTGACAGTTGTTGATGTTCATGATTTATGTGCCAGTGACAAAATGCCTGTGTGTGTCTTTGCGTTGATGTGTGCAAATGGATGTGTGTGTTTGTGGCTTCAGAGTCAGTCCTTCCAAACAGGACTGTCATTAACCCTTGTTGCTCTTGAAAGACCACCCAGATGTTTGGCTGTGTGTGTGTGTGTGTGTGTGTGTGTGTGTGTGTGTGTGTGTGTGTGTGTGGCCTGCAGATTGGCATTGTGTTGTGTGATGTCTAACCACTCAGCATCAGTCTCAGTCTGTCCATTAATGCTACTAAGACGACAATCCCCTCTGCGAGAGGAAGACAGGAGTTTGTTGCATCACCAAGGCAACTGGCAGCACTCAAAATGGAAGGAAAAAAAGTTTACAAAATAAATTTCGTCGGGATAAAATGAGATTAAGATGAGTTAAAACTGTGGTTTTAACATTGCGGCTACCCTTGCCCTCTTGCTTGACTTAACCCGGTCATGTCCGTGCCCTCATATGACACTTGCTTGCTTCATCTGTGCCCTCGTGACACTTGAGGGGCCCACATGCCCTCTGTTTGGCCCAAAGAGATTGGTTTAAATGGCTCTACAACCGGCCCAAGAGCCGTCTGTTCAGCCAGCGTGTCCTCTGATTAGCCCGGGGGCAGTCTCAGTTACGAATGGCTGCAACAAATGATTATTGTCATTATTTGGAGATGGATTTAGCTGAAGTTGAGAAGCAGACTATGAACGCCTTCCTGCATTGCACACCTGTTTGTCATGGTTTCCACGCCCCACCTGCTCTCCCTTGTTTCTCTATAATTATTTTTCTTTGGGCCTGCATGAAAGCCAGGGTTAAACTAAACCAAAGGCATCTTCCAGCTCCATCATCATCATCATCTGCCAGATACTCCTCATATATTTAATCTTTAATAAACAATTAATTTGCATCTAGTTTGATGCCGTGCTTTGTTTTCTCCTTTATTTAGTCGAATCATCTAAAAATTGTACAAAGATTCTGACAAACACCCATTCTGTCTTTCCAGAGTTCAAGGTAACATCTAAAAATTGTTTGTTTTACCCAACCAACATAGAAAAACTTAAATATATTGCATTAATTATCATGCATGGTAAAGAGAAGCAGCAAATCCTCACATTAGAGAAGCTGCAACCTGGAAATATTCAGTGTTTCAGCTTGAAAAATGAGAGCTGCTGATCACTTTAATTATCAGTCCACAGTAAAAGCCAAAGAACAAATACATTCATAAAATACCATGTTGTGTGATCATAGCACAGTATATCAGAATGAAAAGTACCACCACACTTGGGTGAATAAATGAAACGCAGCCCATTGATTAAAAAGAACTAGCACTTCTGATCCAATGGTCTTAATTTGAGTTACTAGTGAAGCCGTGATTGCTCAAACACTGAATGTAACCTTACAGCTGACCCCCAAACATTTTGAAAGCCCTTTAACTAAAGATTATCCCTGCTTAATTGACTGACAAGAGAGATCAGGCTTTTCTCAGTGGGTTTGTCTTATCTGTGTGCTAATGACAGATAAGACATCAGTAAAGTGTGGATGCAGCAGCCATGGATTCAAAGATCCCGTGTGGACTAAATAACATTTGGGCTTAGCTTCTAAATATAGTTGCTGAATAGGAATTTTAAAAAAATCTATCACGTTTTTTAAAATATGTGATTACAAATGCAACATTTTAAAAAACATCCAGGCACGATTTTCTGCTGGCACTGATGTTTTTTTTTTCTTTAGTGCACCTTAGGAGCTCTGAGGAAAAGGAGAATATTTCCTGTTCACTTTTTCCCGACCCTCACCTTGATTTTGTGCTTCGGTATGACAGTCTGGCAGAAACCAGAGCTCTGAGACTCCTGCAGCTGCTGAATCACACAAAGAATCCCTTCTTTGAAACTTCATGTTGAACACACCGGCCCTCTGCACGGGATATGTTCAAAGATGGAGGGAGAAAAGAGCGTTACATGACGGTTTCAAAGGGCAACCTTGGCTGCAAGACCTCAAACGCACTCTCACACACACACACACACACACACACACACGCATGCATGCACACGCATGCACGCACGCACACTCACACGCACACACCTGTGCAAACTCTCCGTCCGGCTTCCTCCCACCAAGTCACACACACACACACACACACACACATTTCCTGTGGGCTCATACACTGCCATGTCTGTTCTCCAGGGCGTTAGCTGCTGGGCACTCGGTCAGTGTGTACCCAAGTGTAATGCTTTAGTGCTTTGGGACTGGCAGGCAGACAACACACACACACACACACACACACACACACACACACACACACACACACACACACACATGAATATGACATGCCAATACACATACGAAGGAGACAGAAAATATGAAGACAGTTACACATTTTGAATTGATAACCAAATAGAAATCTAAACTGAGATAAGCAGGTACATCATTCCAATTAAAGGATGTTCATGGGTTTGTTTTCTGATATCCAATATGCAGATATTTTCCAACCCTTTTGGCCACCTGCCAACACCGATATACTGCATGCACATATTTCTTTCCAACTAATAGCAGGAACATCATGTCTCTCCTGTAGTGAAAATAACATCATATTATGACTGCTTTTCCTTTTCAAATTGTACACGTTCACTGAGCAGAATAACACAACTCATTCAGCTTAGGTAACATAAACGTTCAGACAGAACTCAAACGGGCTGAGATGATGCTCAAGCTGAGACAATCACTGCAAATAGCAGCTTTGCATTCCTTTTCGGACACGTTAAAAAACTTCCATGCTGCAGACAAATTGTTGCACCCCTTTCAGGCTACATGCAAGAGATGTGATGATGTCATGCTGTGCGTGCATCCTCACACACCCTCACGTTAAGGACGGTGTCCAGTATTTAGTCAAGCTTAAAGCCTTTTGGCATAACTAATGCTCATTTCAGGCCGATGCCAATCTTGATTTCTAAAGCCTTCATCAGCCTTTGCCAATGACGTGCCGATATTATCCCTACAACATCCCTACTTTTTATCAGTAATTCCTAAACTTTAAGGGATAAGTTAACATACATTTAAAGCAGCAAAAACTGATATTTTAACAACTTTAATTAATAATGACAGTGTGAAAACAATGTCAGAATTTGAAAGGGCTTGCTCGTATAATTGCATTATACCTGATTCTGCAGCTATTCGGAGCTTTATGGAGATTTTGACCACATTTTCATCTCATTCTTTATCTGTCCAAACATAAAATTTACTGTCACTCTTAAAGCCCTCATTGTGACATTCTGTGCCAAAACACAAAGCTGTTTTTAGTGCAATAGCTCCAAAACTCACTGTCCATTACATTATGACACCGAGGATGGCAGACAGTGCAGCAACAAGACTACGAGCATAGTGGAGTGTGAACCAGATATTTTGTAGAGACCGAATCAGAGCTAAACGACAGTGAATATAGGACTTATCTTTATCAGTGTGATACGAACCATATCAACATATCAACTTAAAAGGTGACCAAATTGTAAGTCAGTGTTATGCTCACAACGTGTTTATGCGACAGTTATGCCCGGTATAAAGTACAATGTAAAATAAATCGCTCTTTTTATTGTCTTTGGTATCAAATCCTTTAGTTAATATCTGGTGGGCGTCTATGACTTAGCTCCTAAAAATGAAATTCTTACATACAACATTTTCAAACACAGGTTGTTTTCCCAAGACAACAACAAAACCTCTTCTCAGAACTTTATAGTCTATACATCCATCCATATTAACGGATAAAAGGTTCATGAAAAAAGTGTATTTCCTTCCTGAAAATTAGCTTTTTACAACATACAGTATAGTATGTGCATGGTGAAAATTAGAAAAGATTTAGAAAAGATGGTGATTAGAGTTAAAAAACAAAAACAAATAAAAACATGAAGTGCAGTTCAGTGACAGGATACACCCATCTCCCGCTAAAATGTGTTGAACATACCCATCCTCCTCACTACGTACGTACTTGGCACGGCATGTGTAATATTAATCTGTGCACAATCATCAAATGAGTAATGTCTAGAAACACTGGACTGGTTCAGAAGAATCTATGCACTTGATAAAAGTTTGGAAAATATCATGCTCTTGGTTAAATGTTGGAAACGCTAACTTAAAACACAAGACGTTTTCTAGTAGATAGTATAGTATACAACATATACGACTGACATGGGTTTTCCAAAATCACAGTGTTAAGCTTTGTACACAAACTCATTCACAATGACCTACTCCATCTGATTTTTGTGCAGTATAAGGACGTCACTCTTCCCAAAGAGGAAAAAGTTTTGCCAACGAGGGTAATCAAGGCTGCAATTTCCTTTTGAAATTTATTTGGCATTGTGTAGAGTTTTGCTGCCAGCTTCATTTCTTGCTTGTTTTCAGACATATTTACCTTAAGTGTGATTGACAGTAAGTTAAACACATGTTTGGTTGGACGGAGGTGAGGTAAATGACTCGCTTAGTTGAGAAACTCAAACTGTTCGTCCTTTAAAACCCCGTAGTTAAAAACCCTGAATGTCTGGGATCATTGTCCCATTTTCATGTAGTAAAGTAGTTGGAGAGTCCACTATTGTTTTGAACTGTGATAATCATCTACAATATACCGTTGAAGGTGGAGATACAGAGCCAAAACAATGAAAAACACAAAATGAACTAAAGTCCTATTGAACGCAGTATTGTATCCACACAGCTGGGGAGGGAAGGAAAGAACAGGGTGATCTTTAACACACACACACACACACACACACACACACACACCCACACACACACACACACACACACACACACACACACCACCTCCACTGTTTACACACCCCTGAGCAAATATCTAAAGACGGACGCAGTCGTGAAAAACTAAACTAAAACCCTTGCGTCGTGGTCGACATCTCACTCAACATCGAACCAACATCAGTCCACGCCACACAGCTGACGTGACACATGATTTGAAAACATGCATTCACAAGGAGATTCAAGAAAGGCCAACAGCTTTTGTACATTTGCAATTTTTAAAAGATTGATCGCAACATCATTCTAACGTAGCTCCATGTGGATGAAAAACTCAACACTTGTTTCAGTTCAGACATACTGTAAACGGTGGCAGTTGTAGATAGATACCCATCTACTGATAAACTAAACATAAAAAGTGTTCCTTTGTTGGTTGAGAAGATTTTTCCTAAATCTTAATCCAAATCATCTCATTAAAAACTCATTGGATTAGCTAAAATGTCAGTCACAAAGCTGTTTTTCTTAGCTCATGAAAAGCTGATGGCTACAGTATATTTAATGGAGTCATTCACCAAACTCCCCACCAGGGACAGGTGTATAGCCAGTGCACACGGTGTGTAACATACACAACTGACTTTGCCAATAAATCTGACTGTGATTTAAACTTCCAGGAGTTCAAGCTCTAACAAATGTACCACTTTTCCCTGTATGAGAACATAGACAGAGCGATAAATATTACCCAATTCATGCAGGATGTTTGACTGCACATTATCATCTAGCTGTGAATTCCACAACACATACCAGCACTGCAGGCTTTACACAGATTCCTACCATGTCTTTGTCATCCATATTTCTCCTAAATAAAAACAACAAGATCATCTGTTGAAACATTTATTTTTCTCTTATTACTATATCATTTAAATGTTATAAACTCAGTTTAATGTTTTTATGTAATTGTACAATATTAGTGTCTCTTCTTTCCCAGTAAATCTCTTGTGTGCACTTGTTAGTATTTTAATTGATCATATTTGTACACTGATGACAAACTACAAAAACTGTAATACAATATAAAGCAAACACATAAAGCAGGTCTTATTGACTAGATGGAGTTTTCCATTCACTGATGGAGACTGTGAGTCTAAGTTGCAAATTAAAGCTGATATAGTTCTCGTTAATCTTCTTATAGTCAAATGATATGATTCTTTCCAAGGTCAAGATTGAACTTTGATGCTCAATTATTGGTTTACGGTGACATCATTGTTTATGGCGATGACAAATAAACACAAATTAGAGAAATAAAATCTGTATGCGATGAATATATCATAGTATAGTACAGTGTACGTATATAGCAAAACATGATGCACATCCAACTCTAGTGAATCTGGTCTAAGGTCTTAAAGTGATTCAAACGCAACTGTAGCTACAAGTAGGTTTATTGGAGGCCATACAGCCCTCTGCATCCGTCTTGCCATGTTTACCCACCGACAGCACTTTACTTCCTACTGACCAAGACGGTCTCTCCCTCTGACCTGGCTTCTGACCTTTCCCCTTGGTATCACCTGCCATAAACGGCCAGCGTTTGAACAAGACATTCTTAGTTGGGGTGAGGCAACAGTCTGTATCAGGAGGCAACAGCGGCCCTCTGGGAGGGCTGGAGCCGACCCCCTCTCTGCTTTATGGTGTTCATTTAGGACGGCGGAGTGGCGGTTTTGATGACTCTGTGTGTGTGTGTGTGTGTGTGTGTGTGTGTGTGTGTGTGTGTGTGTGTGTGTGTGTGTGTGTGTGTGTAGGGGCTGATTTAGCGCAGGAGGCAATGAGTGTAGACCAGTGCTGGAATCCAGCTGGCTCCACAGCTAGCTAACCATCAACTAATGAGTCCCTGAGACAGACAGTCAGTCGGACAGAGAGACAGATTGACGGATGCATTAACCAGCAGACAGAATAGTCATAGTAATATAATATATTTGAAAAAAAAAAAATTATTCATACAATATGTATTGTTAAAATGAAGCTGTGTTTTACTGTTTTAATGACCCTTAAGATTCAACCCGTGTTTCTGAAGTAAATCCAATGAGAGTTAAGGCAACTTAACTGTCAATAAAAAACTGGTGTTATCTTTTCACAACAAGGAGGCGTTAAAGAAGTAATGCTGAAAGTTAATTGCCCCCACGCACTCAAACACAACATACCTTGTGCTCCCTGATAGGAAGGAAGGGTTGTAAATGTGTTACACATTCAGCAGGGGACATCTATAGGGGAGAGGAAACTCGCTGGAGCTCAGAACAGGAAAGAGGACATCATGACTTTGTAGATCATGTTTGTGTGTGAAAGTGAAAGTTTGTCACAATGTCAGTCTGTACATGAGGTGCCTCTTTTAGCTCATATTAAAGAGTGTGATTGGGTTAGCTGGTCCCCTTATTCAGTTTGGACACTTTCATCCCGCTTCAGTGCTCACACTAAAACTAAAGTGCAACACACACAGGCTGCTTTGCATAAACTGGTGTCAACAACACTTGTGTGAATCACACAAGTACAGAACAAGTAGTGAGGGTACAGCAGCCTGGAAGTGCGTCAAAGGAAGTATTATGGTGAAGTTACTTCTGAATTGAAGTGCACTGATGTTGCAACATATCATGCAACAGAGATGTCCTCACTGTGTGGGCATACAATGGTTTTAACACTGGTGATGCTTCCTTTGGTGCATACAGTTCAGTTTATTTTAAAGGTATGTCTTCTATCTCTTAGTACTTGCAAAGCGCAAATTATGATTTCCACACATCTGCACATTTGTATGGGTCATTGCAGACTGTTCACGTGCAGCCCAAAGTTACAGATGACATGAGGTGAAATGCATGAATGCATGCATGAACATGTATACAGACACCTATTGAAGCACCTCTGCTGTCCATGTCCACGTCAGCTCTGTACTGAACCTCCCTTAAATGCTTAGCATCTACTGTATCCCCTATTTACAAAAAAAGACTAAAGGCTTGGAAGCAGATCAGAATCTTGCAGTGAAAATAATAGTGATTCAACATGTGGCCCCGTAGATGACCGAAAAGATGAGAAACCACCGTTTTGCTGGGCAAACTACAGATAAAATAAGGAACTATTACTGCTGCCATTGTTGCTGTGGCGCTGGTATCTTAAAATGATTTATAATGTTTGAATTGTGAGGCTTTTTTACACTGAGTGGTACAGCTTAACTCAACTTGCCTTTTTTCATTCTCAATCAGGAAACAGTTGTAGATAGTACCTGGTGCTTCCCCTTTAGTTGAAGTTTCAAGTGAGCTGAGCCGATACTAAAAAGGTGACGTAAAAACACTGAAGGCCACTATTATTCAAACAGTATTGCCACGAGAGTCATCATTGCGTCATTGTTAACAATCCAAGCTACTATAGCAGCCACAATTTATTTTATTCATCGGACTACTCGATTAAATGGCAACCAGCAAAACCACACTACTGTTAAAAGAGGAATTGTAGACGTTCCTCTATTTGTTTTGCCGATAAAAAGTGTCACGTCACGATTGTTTCAAGGGGTGTTGCTACAATGACCAGCTACACAGAAGGGGTGGTATCGACAGTGGAAAACTAAATCCAGAAAAGTATGTGTTATAAAAAGTGAGTCCACTAGAAGAAGGCAGTTGCGTGTGGTGGAAAACAGCCTAAGTGTTTTCAAAAAATACTAGAAGCAAATTTGCTGCAGTTATCCTTTTATTGATATGATTCTTACATGGATTAATGGGAAAAACAAAAGAGCAGCAAGCAAGAGATGTAAGCAAATATTAAAATATAGTGCAACATTACAACTTACTGAGAGAGGTCAGATTTGTTTTGTTGACCTTTGCAGGATCATCTTACCTTTAGGAGCCACTGGATATTTATGAGGGTTTGGTTTACATCGAGGAGCAGATGGTCTGCACAGAGTTAGGAAGATGCCTTTAAACATGTAACCCTATACAGCAAAACCACATGCAGGTATGGATACTGTTTCAAAATATCTATTGAACCTTGAAATATTAGCACTTACCTGTTTAAATCGGCCCGACATTATTGTCCTGGAACAGTGGATTTCTCCACTTCAGCAACAGAACCGGATGCCTGCCAGGTGCTTTGAGTTTGAAATATCTGACAGGCAAATTGCCCTGATTTAACTAACTGAGGTAACAGCTGGTACTGTTTCATGCGCCCCAACACTATGTTAGGATGTTCACCTTCACAATTCATTGCTTCTGTAATTTTATAACAGTTTTTTTTTCTCACATGACTTTGACCTTCATGCTGTTCTTCTAAACTTTACTCTGACTGATTACCTTTTGAGAAGATTTGAGAAGATCACTCTTCTGCTATTCTCACCTAAAATGTAGAATAAAGTTATTATTATAAAAGTCAGACTCCTTTTCAGTAAAACCAAATATTTCGGCAGTAATGCCTTTTTATGTAAACGCTGCAACAGATTTCCTCTTCAAATTTTTTCATGTTACCTAAGAGAAAATAAAACCCTTATTTTGTCTAGGTTAATAGCCTACTCTCATTCATTCATACGAATCAGAGCACCTTTTTTTTTCTTTTCTTTTTTGCATTAAACCACAAAAAGTGTTATTAGAGACAGAAATTTTAACCATTTAAAACGTTTACATTTCCTGTTGGGATATAAAAAGGAGCAAAGAAACGAAAATTGAAACACTCGCCACGTTTTTATTCTTAAAATCCTGTAACGCTTTATCACCAAATTACAAAAAACGAGATTTGTGTGTTCTCTACTATATGGGTAAAAAGATCAGTATAACTGAGGCTGAAGAATAAAAAGCAAAACTGATTTTTGTCACATATTTTCTACTTTGGGAGTTTACAGTGAAAAGTTTGTCCCTTTCACATCTGCACAGACAGTAGTCCATGCATGGCCTTTTTTCTCTGTCTCAATCCACCCAACCCCCACTGACTTTGTTCTTTCTTTGATTGCGTGTGTGTTTGTGTGTGTGCTAGTAAAAGTGTGTGTATTCTCCCTCTGCAGCACAAAGCTGCCATTGGTTGGCTCGATCAGTTGGAGGGAAAAAAAGAAAAAGAAAAAGAAGAGTGTGTAGCAGGGAGAGTGAGGCAGGGAGATAGTGCTGACTCAGGCCCTTGGCCGGCCCATTGTTCTCCAGGTCTTGTAACCCTACACCCCCCCTTCGCCTCCAGCCAGATAGCCCATTGGCCAGCAGCAAGTGCTGGAGCCAAGGGGACTGCCGTGTTAAACAGTACCAAAAAAAAAATCTTATCTCTTCCTCCATTAGTCCCACAATGAGAGAATTCAGCAGCCGAAATCACAATGGACACAGGGCCATTCAGGTTGCCATATCTCTGCAGAATCTTGACAAGTTAGAGAGAGGCATTTTGCTTAATCAGGGCGTTTTATGTAAAGGCCTCTACCTGTTTGTTTGTGCGTTTTGGACAAAAAAAAAATGCACACTCTGTAAGCAGGTCCTGAAAGGGTTGAAAGTGTAGGTGTGTCAGTCTGCTCTGGTGTGTTGGAGCTCTGTGAGACCTTGACAATGAAACTTTGTGGTTTACACCAGTGTTGCGCAACCTTTTTGGCTGTGATTCATTCAAGCAAACCAATTGTGATCTCTTATTACCATTTGCGTGTCTGCCGGTTATAATCAGCTCCACCAAAATGAGAAATTTCATCTGTTTTTCTTTTTCCTTTTAACATTTTAGAGACCTACCCAGTAATTTACAAGAAAATTCAAACATTAGAAGAAAGACTAAATAAACAGCAGTAGTGTGTTGCCTTTTCTCATGTTTATCTTGTGACTATGAGATGGCTGACACTTATATTTCCAAATGTTGGTTTTGAAGCTTTTATTTTGGCAGAGCTGTTTCACAAAAATGCAAAAAATGTGCAGACCAACATTCTTGGACCGCGTCATACGTTTTCTCACCAATCCCTATGTTCGGCAACGGAGCGGCCGTGGCAAACTTTCAAATTTGTAGCACATATTGTCAGTATACCACAGGAGATGTGATACGAGGGGAATGCACGCCGTGGGGAGACAGATTACCAGGTAACAAATCAAGGCTCGACAGGGGAGGAAAGTGAGAGTTGCAGCAGCTCCAGTAATGGGATCCTCAGTTAACTAGGCCATTTAGATCCTGAAGGTGATAAATGTGTTGCGCCTGCTGCAGAGGGGCCAAGTTTAGTGAGCTGACACTTACAAGAAGCTGAAAACTTGTTTGTGTAATATATTTTACATCACTGTACGTCGGCCTATTTTTGATGTGGATTTGTATTTTGTTCACTGCTGATTGTGTTAAATGTCAGTGCTAATATGATTTCCACCCATCACTACAGCAATAATGATTAAAAAGTGTTTGTTTTCATCTTTTTGTTCATGTTTTAGTGAAAATGCTGCCATGTTCTCTTGAGGCAAAACATTTAATCGAGATGTCACCAATCCTCAGGAGGAAGTTGTTTGTATAGTAAAGTGTATTTTACATGAAATAATTTAGACGCTTTTTCCTGAAGCGACTTGCCCTAAGTGCAAGGTAAAACCAAATATTATATGCACATCCCTACATATTGAGGACATAGAAAGTGAGGTTGTTACGCATCTGTTATGCAATCTGTTCTAAATCAGCCATTTAATTACTGTAAAGCAGGAAAAAGTATATATTTTGGTCTGACAAAGAAAACTGTGAAAAATAAAATTTTAAATGTACTTTTATATACTTCCCCTCTTTTCAGTGTTTGGTTAAATCCCACACTAATTTCTATTGCCAATTAACAGGGATCATCAGAAATCTTTATAAGCTGAAATGTCAACTTCATAGACCCACAGAACAAAATCAGTCAAAGTTGTGCTCGAGGCCCGCGCTCACATAAGTAACATAACTGCACAGGACTACATGAGGTAGAGGAGATGGACCAAGAATATAATTACCAAACAGTTTTTACAAACTCGTCCTCCCCTCAGAAGCCAAATGGAATTTGGAATTTCCATTGATAAGATTCATAATTTAGTGTAAAACTTGTTTGCAGACCTTAATAGCCTACCAGGAGACACGCCACAGTTTTTTCATGTGACAATGCATTGGTTGAAGTTCATATAGCTCTAAAAGAAATAACTTGGTTTGTTTGAGGGAAAGTTGATGGTTTGGTTTAAAATAAATCAGATAAGGTTTGAAAACCTTTGTTGCCGTGGTTACAATAATAAACATATGGTCAGGGATTGGTCATGTTAAAAAGACCTGATTCTCCTGTTTGCTCCTGACACCATTTTTTAAGTCACTAGAGGGCTTTGTTATGGTGTTTTTGAGCTTTTGCTGAGAGGGTGGATGCAATCTTACCGACCACTAAAGGTCACTCAACAATAAATTATAACTCTGGGTTGTAATAAGCTTCTTGCACAGACGATCTGTTCTGTCATTTTTCAGCGAGTCCATGTCATTTTAAAAGACGAGCATACATTTGACTCTGGGAAACATGAGCGTAGAAATATTTAAATTTGTAGAAATGTAGGCCTTCAGGCCCTGCTCAGCTTACATGCATGTTCACACGGATATATCCCCTCACGACTGCGTTCTTTACGTTCTCCACAGTGAACACATCACAATTGAGAATCACCACATTTCCAGGCTCTCATAGCTGAGGCATTGTCTGCCTGTGTTTCAGGACAATTAGCTGCTTTTCCCATGTGAGACAACTGATTCTCCTGAGCCTACGTTTATTAGATTCCACCCTGGTTGTATGAATATGGAGGAGGGTTGGCGCTAGGGGCACAATGCCTTGCTCCTGTCCTGGACTGCACATCAAGCTTGGTCATGGATTGAAAATTCTGCCCACGGCCACTACATGAGACAACAAGGCTCTTTCAGCTGGCGGGGCAGCCCAGACCCTGGCTTGGCAGCGCTAGTTTGCGTATTTGTGTGTACACCTCCTCTGGGAATGCTAGGCAGTGGGTCAAGTGTGATTTAATCACGATCAGAATTTATTTGCAAATACGATAAAGACATATTCTGTAAAGTTGATGGGTCAGTTTTGCCACCAACAAAATTCATATAACTAAGATTACAAGCTGCTGATTTTGTGTTCCAACATGCGAGATGAATTATCTGTCAAAAAAACAAACTCAGCTCACTTTGAAGATATTTTACCTTTGAAAACTGAGCTGAGCTTGCTGCCATGTATGTAGAAAAATACACACAAACCATATGTGATGTCTGCTCAGGTGCAACCAAATAAAAATCTTCCATCAGTGTGTTCAAATAGTTAGTCAACTTCCTACAGTAAACGGATGTTTTAAATGTCTTAGATGATTAGATAAGCCTTGTTTTGTAAGTTATATCTTATTTCTTTAACATGTGCACACATAAATAGACACGTAACAAGTTTGTCAAAGATTTTTTTTTTATGATATTGCTGAGACAGCAGAGCAGAAGGATGAAAGGAAAAGGCATAACACGTATCAATGGGTCTTTATATTTATAATAGTTGCAAACAAAGTCAAAGTAAGACTGAAACTGGTTGTTTTTGTAAGCAGTGGTAGAAAAACTACTCGAAACATTTATTTACTCAGTACAACCATGTATGATATGAGTAAACAATAAGGAAAAGTTCTGAATTTGAAAAGTTTATTTAAGTTAAATTACAACCAAATGAAGCTAAAGTTTTAGTCTCATTTAGCCGCAGGGGCAAGTACTTAAGTACTTAAACACTTGCCCCTGTGGCTAAATGATCATATCACTACGCTAAGGAGGTTATGTTTTCGACATTGTTTGTTTGTCTGTTTGTCTGCAGGATTGTGAAAAAAAAAATCCCCCCAACTTTCCTGAAACTTAATGAAAGAGTGTAGCACGGGCCAAACAAGAACACATTCAATTCTGTAGAAGATCAGCACCAAGGGGCAGATCCACAAATTATCCTGAGTTTCATTAGAACTATACACGACAGGGCATTTGGCCCATACATCTTAAATACCAGTAGATAACAGTAATGTTCAATCATGACAAAACATAGGTCACTTTTAGACATACGATGACTCCATGTCACGATCCATATTCACAGACAGGGTCGGTAAAAACTGTATGGATATTTGAATGGTCCACCCCACTTATTTTCCAGTATTTCCGATGAAGGGTATTTCCGATGGCCAGTACACCACCGTGGGACTGCGGCACATTTGTAACATTTATAACGGTTGCTTTTGAAGTTTTGGATATCATAGAAGAGTAGACTATTGGCCTTGGTCTGTGCTCTTCAAGTGACCTTCCAGTTAAATTGTTAAGTGGTTACATGAATATGTCATTGCATAAGCAGCATTTAGCTAGTCCAGGTGAAGCTAGATTACAGTTTATACAATTGGTTAGTTTATTCCAATGGTTCCCAGCCAAGGGGTCTGGAACCTCCTAGAGTTGGAATATAAATATAGTTTTAAATGATTATTGGGAGGGGGAAAAAAAGAAAGAAATCTGCAACAAAAATGTTTCACCAATTTTTTGGAATTGGTTTATGGAAATATTTGACAACTTTGCTTATTTTTTTTTAACAATTATCTAAATTAAACCATGTAAGACTTTGTACTGTTGCTGTACTGTTGCTCCTGTCGTTGTCTTCTCTCCGCTCATTCATAGCTTCCTCTCCCCTCCTCCTTTTCCTCCTCTCTCCTCTTGGTTCAGGGTGTACAATCAGATGTCTGGCCCCCTTTTTCATCTCCATGTTCCTTCAAAAGAGTCAAAGCTGGGCCTCTGTGAGGTATTAAATATCTTTATTAAACTGCTGCTTTGGGGGCTCCTGCACAGCCCCCCTGCCTCTTTCTTTTCTCCTCTGTACACCCCAACTGTCCCCACAAACTTGGCCCCTGTCGACTTCTCTTCAAAGGCTCCCGACATGCGGCTTCTGTCGGCTACCTGCTGTGCTGCAAGATTATGCACAATAGCCTCCGCTGGTCCCCGCTGCGTTAAACCAGGCAAGCTCCACCACACTCTGCTGGGCCACATCTAACGCGTGGGGGGTGGGGGAGGGGGGATGGATGGGTGGGTGGGGTAGGGGTTGCCCAGGCAGAGTCCGCAGGATCGGCAAGATGAGTGAGACAGAGGTGTGTGTGTGTGTGTGTGTGTGGGGGGGGGGGGGGGGGGGGGGGGGGGTGGATTTCACAGGCCAGCTGTGTCATGGTTTAGTGACTGCTATCAAAGGACGTGCTCTGGTGTAACCAAGTTGTCCCCCACAGACAAACAGATGCCCCTTTAGATGATTTCGCTCATGCACGTAGTGTCACTGTGTCCCTGTGTGAAGGTGTTCGGGATGCAATTCGCTCCCGTGCTACGTGAACAAAAAGCTATTTGGCAGATGGTTGCTACAAATTTGTACCTCCACAGGTCCAACAGCCCTTCGTCAGATGGCGACTACACTCAAAGGCATTCCTGACTCGCATTATTCTAAATCCTAAAACCATGACTTTACACAAGTCGTCTGTCATCATAGTGACATCACATTAAATCATATGCACGATGAAACATCACAATCACATAGTTTAGTCGCTCTGTAATGGAACCGAAAATGAGCAGAAAAGAAAGGAAGATGTGATCACGATTTAGTTACCTGTGGAGTATACTGCTTTCCTCTGGATCAAGATTTCTGCACACAACTGCATCCTAGAATACTGCAACACGGCGCAGGGTGGCCTGGCGGTGCAGTGGCTAACAAGAAGCTTCTGGGTTCGAACCCCGGCTGGGGTCTTTCTGTGTGGAGTTTGAATGTTCTTCCTGTGCCTGCGTGGGTTTCTCTCTGCATTCTCCAGCTTTCTTCCACAGTTCAACACATGCACTGGGTTAATTGATGGGCCTAAATTGGCTTTCTGTGATGGATTGGCGATCTGTCCGGGGTACATCCCACCTTCGCCTGCCTCTCCGTAACGCTGTACAGGTTTAGTGGATGAACTGACAAACTGCTTTGAACCCTTCAATTTTCACAACCTCAACAGTGTGTGTACGTGTTGCACATGAATGTATTACTACTGCAAATAACAGGAACTGTGATTGTAAAAATGGATAAACATTTCCTCAACACTTCTGTGAATCCCTTATTTGTTTCACCTTAACAATCGCTACAGTTGTATTTACTTATACATTTGTGATAGATACATAGATAGTTACTTTATTAATCCCACAAGGGGAAATTTTTTTCGCTACAGCAGCATTATAGGTACACTTTCATGCAACAAAATTAACAGGAGAGTGAGACACATCTGTCAAACCATTACGGACCCTCAGTTCTTAGAAGAGATCTAATCAGCCTAAAAAGTGAAAACATTTGAGGGTGCTTGGTGAAGCTGTTCTTTGAAAATGGAGTCTTGTTCGACTGGTCTTTAAACTGGTCTTTAAACTGGTCTTTAACCTCCCGAAATTCACTCACACTACTCCGCTCCTCTGCTCCCTTCACTGGTTACCAGTAGCTGCCTGCATCCGTTTCAAGACATTGGTACTTGCTGTGAACAGATCGGGTCCAGTCTACATCCAGGACATGGTCCAACCTTACATCCCAGCCCGTTCACTCCGCTCTGCTTCCACCAATCGGCTTGTTGCTCCCTCGCTGTGAGCTAAACTCTCTACAAAATCACGACTGTTTGCTGTCCTGGCTCCTAAATGGTGGAATGAGCTCCCCACTGACATCAGGACAGCGGGAACTCTGTACATCTTCCGCCGCAAACTAAAAACACACCTCTTCAGACTTTACCTTGAACAGTAGAACTTTAGTAGCACTTAAAATGGCACTTACTGATAGAACTTTGTAGTTTGGCTTTCTTGAAGAAATTGTATTTTCTTGATTCCTGTTGTTCTGGGTTTTGTTCCCTCATGGTTGAAATGCACTTATTGTAAGTCGCTTTGGATTTCAGCTAAATTAAATGTAATGTTAAGTCACTGATGAACAGGTAGCTGTCACAGTTAGCTCTTTATTATCACAACTGAACATTCATTTCATTTTTTTACACAATATTTCGCAGAACAAAATGCACAAAACCTTTAAATAATGAGTATATATACAAGCTCAAATAGGCCTAGTTGATGTGTCAAAAGATTGTTGACTCCATTCCTACATAATAACACAACATTTGGAATCTGACTAACATTTTGAAGATTACTAAAGATATCAAGTATATTTATATTAGCTGTGTTAATCAAAAATATTTTAGCACTTTGAGTTCTTTGACTATTAATAATGCAAGATGAGTGAAATTAGACCATTCCACGTGTAAAGTAACGAAAGTTTGAAATAATAAATCTTTCCTTTGTATACACTAAGCCGAGGCCACATTCACTCAAAAAAAAAAAAAAATTCAGTGAAAATAATCAATGTAAGTTTAAGCAATATTTCCTCCCTGTTGACCGACTTCTTCCAGTGTGAAGTGGCTGCTTGTAAAACTACACTTTCAAAGTAGCCTCCCCCACTCTGCCAGTTGCAGAGCACTCTTTGTCCACCACAATGTGAGCCGAGGAAACAAAGACGCCTTTGCTGACCCTCAGGTTTTTTTTTAGGAGCCGTCTGTCACTCATACCCATTGTTGACATGTGCAGGACTCAGAGGACAATAGCACTTTGTGTGAGGAGAGAGCCGGGCACACCCTCCCGTATCTCCACCTCTTATCCGTCTCTCTTGTCTCACTGTCAGGTTTCTTTACAGCTCTGTCTTCTTCTTCATTTGATTTTTTCACATCGAGTTTGTTTTCAACGTGGCGTCACAGAACAACATTAAATGGAAAAAAAAAAAAATTTGCAAAAAAAATGTGCTGGTCACAACAGCGCTGTGATGTTCAGCTCGTCCTCGTTGAACAGGTCCTGGGCTAGTTGGCTAGCAGTAAGCTATAGCTCTTTAACTCAGTCGATGGTGGAATTGTTTCGACCTCAAAGTGGAAATATTCACCTGAACACCTGTCAAACTCGTAGTAGGCGATTTTTAAGGGCTCCGAGAAGGAGGTTTGACGTGTTGACATGGCAGCATTTGAGGGGAAAGGAAGAAAGGTACTTGCTCTGAAAATAAGGTGAAACAGCCAAAATTGGTAGCCTAGACTACCTAATTTCCTAGCTGTGTTAAATGTTAAAAACTACATCAAAACATGTAGAAATGTTTTGTAGAAATCATTCTGACCTCCTGAGCATCCCTGCGTCCCTGTGGTGATTTATATGAATGATGACGAGGTTGTTCGTCACTTTTAACTAAATGGGAACTTTTCCAATTCCCAGCTGCCTGAATGCAACATAGTTGATGCCGTTCAAAAGTCCTATTTATACCGTGTACTCTTGTCTATAACATATTCCTCTTTACAACATGACAGAAGGGTGTTTCACAAAACAAGTTATTATGTCTTCAAATGTCAGCACAGTTAAAATGGCTCTCTATTGGTCAACAAATTTGAGTTGGACTACATACAAAAACTAAGCTCAGATTTATTTTGCGCCCTCAAGGAAATCTACTCAATGCTGCAGTTGCATTGAAACAATCAATGCTGTTGTAAAATCTTCTCTCTCTCTCTCTCACACACACACACACACACACACACACACACACACACACACACACACACACACACACACACGCACACACACAAGAAGTAACATTTCTTTTAACATGCTATTACAAATGCACTTTCATTTGTTGCTATAAAAAGGAATGGAAGATTGAATCGTGTTGAAAACACAGACACAAATAACAGTAAAAACAAAGTACTTAAAAGACTAAGCTGGTTTTACGTCACCGCGGCGGAAAAATTCCTTCAGACATACATTTTTGTGTTAATTAAATCTAACATCATCTCAGAACTTCACAGATGAGTAGAAAATGTGTTTCTGGCTTCAACTTCTTTGTGTCTCTACAATCCTGTAACTGGTCCACTGGGTCAGGACGAATAAAGCTGGGGTTTGTTCGAAGACCATGGCCAGTCTGGTTGTGTAGGCATCACAATTCTGCCCTTTGACCCTGATGACATCATATGACTGGCTTTCGTGCGTCTTTCGTGAACCGCGGAGGTCAAGATTATTCAGTGGACTTTCAAACAAGTAAAGAGTAAGTGTTGAGGAGCGAGAGGCTTTGACAATTATGTGTGTTTGCTCCGAGAGGCGCTGCTCTATGTGTTGTCAAAGTTATTGACTTTGTATGAGTCACTGACTTTGTAAAAAAGTAAAGCATGTTCCAATATGTAATTCTGCATTTTTGTGGATTCATTAAATTCTTGAAAACTTTAAAGACATCAGTCTGTCCTTTTTCCTTTTGTCCATGACAATGAAATCCTTTTTGGTTAGTTATGAACGTCATTTACACAACATCACTGATGGCTCTGGTTAAATTGGAACTTCTTACAAGAACAGATATGTCATCTGGGATGCTTAAATGACAAAAAAGTAACATCGCATCAGTTGGCCATGACATCATTTGATAAGGTTATTTACTTTGTTTATGACTGACTTTCATTTCTTATCAGCGTGACTCCCTTGATCATCCCTCCTCTCACCTTTCATTGTCTGTCTTGTCTGGCAGACTTATTTTACCATAGTTTTAAAAAATCTACATATCGTCATATAGCCAGTTCATTGAATTTAGAAGAAATACAAGTTAAAACAAACACGCATTTCCTGCAAACTTGTAGCAGATCTTAAAAGTTCAAGCCTTGAAGGTTCAGTGTAAGATTCAGGGGGATATATTGGCTGAAATGGAATAAAACATTCATAATAATGTTTGCATAGGTGGATCATCACCTGAAATGTGTTTTTGATACCTTAGAAAGCGCCCTTAATATTTACATAGGGAGCAGGTCCTCTTCTACATAGCGTGCCACGTTGTACCGATATGTTTATACAGAAGCCCAGAAGGGACAAACTTTGGTTTGTTTGGTTTGCTGGCTCCAGAGAGGGATCTCAGTGTTTTTCGCAAGTTTCAGGGTCACTTTTGATTCTTGTACACACTGGAGGAAATGGGAGGGTGCGATGAGGTTAAGTTTGTGGCAATCTGCAACCTCACCACGTCATGCCACTAAATCCTACACACTGCTCCTTTAAAAGAGGACTCCACTGATTTCGCATGGCATTCCAGTAACCTGTGTTTTCCACAGGGCATGTGTCCATTACGTCGCAGCTGGGACACTTTTTTGTTCTGGTCTCTGCACAGCTTCATACCTGACAGAAGCGAAGCAGTTAGTCTAGGTTAGTTTTTTTGTTGTTGTTACTTCTAGATTTTCCTGGTAAACATTGTTAAATGGTCTCTTTTTTTGTCCGTTTTGTGTTCACTGTTGTGGCTTCCTTACTCAGTGTTGTAGCTTTGCTGTGTTTTAGTTGTTAACATTTTTTTTTTGATCCTCCTTACTATTTCATGACCATTTCACAGGAGGAAAACACACATCCTATGCAAGTTGAAAGAGCGCAGGGGTAGATGTTGATGCAGTGATGTGATGAGATGAAGTCTGGCATGAGTGATTTATTTTTAAAGTTTACCGGATGCTCTATGCTTTCCACAGTCTGACTTCCTGCCACGCTGATCTGCTCCGTGCACAGTGATGTAATCTCTGTTGCGCTTCCATCAAAATAGACTCAACGCCTATCTTTACCACAGCAGATCGCAGATGTTGCAGACACATGCCACGACGTGTCTGGTGGAATATCAAGCTTTGACTCGAGCGGCAGCGATCAGCTCCAATAGATGTGTCAGAACCAGAACGCGACGCAGACGAAACTGGGGGAAAACACCCTCAATGCCAGTGGACTCATGATGGTCAGTTCAAAATGGATGCAGCAAAACCATCTTTTTTGTTTATCCCACGCTTATTCTTGCCAAAACCGGCCTCCTTCATAACCCACAATGCATCTCAACCGCTGACATTTTGGTCAGTCGCGCACACACCCTAAACTCTTTCGCTCCAACTAATGCTGAAACAAGTGATATCATTTAAGAAGTTTATCATATTTTATGTAGCTTCCTTCAGAGCCACAAATTCATACAACTGTTTTTTTTTCACATACACAGGAGTACAACCAATAAACCTATAAACAATATTTTGCTGATTCTTTAGCACAATTTCTGTATAAAATACAACGCAACGTGCTCTCAAAAAGTCATAAAGTGCAATTACATATCTACATACAATAAACAGGATGACATTAAACTGAAAAGACAAGACAGAGTCTGTCATGACGAAATCCTCTGAAAATCTATGAAGTACTGACCTTTGACGTGAAATGACATGTTTTGACACAAAAATCTGATAGTTGATACGACTTCAAAATTATCCGAAATTCAAACAACCCCTCCTGCCAAAATACCAGCTTTGTTTTTGTGTTGCATAACTGAAATATGTGACTCCTGACCTGGAAACATGACACTGAACTCAAACAAATGCAAATGAAATGTAACACTAGTTGTGTTGCATGAGAAAAAGGCTCATCAGTGTCGCAGTAATACATTTCCTGTTCTTGTCATTTCCTCCTCTTTACTTCATATCTATTGCTCACAAGGTTATTTTCCTTTTCACACCCACAATTCAAGTCTGTTGGAGTGGAGTGAGTCCATTCAGCTGCCAGGAAGGAAGAATCTTACAAGATGTGTCATCAAATAATGATACATCAGCTGATTATGCAACTTGTACTTCTCCAAAACCAAACAGTGATTTCAATACCTTGAAAAAAAAAAGCTGAATGTCCTTTCAGTTTCAGTAGAAATGGTAAATAGTTTATTTTTCCTTCCCTTATTTGTCCTCCATTCTCTCAGGGACTGTCCTTGCCTTGTTCCTACCTTCTCTCCAAATCTGCTTCGCTCTTGAAGTTTGTGTTTTAGTGAGATAATTCTGATTGAATCATAAACAAACAGAGAATCAGCAGTAAACTTTATTCAAGCTAAATGTAAGGGTTTGATATTTTTTGGATATTAATGATTTTTACCCCCCCAAAAAATGTATATATGCCTTTGTTTTGTGAAGAGAACAGATGGTTATGAAATCTGTTGATTTCTGCCACTTGAGGTCTATTTTTACTCTAGTTTGTTTACAATGCAAAAGGTAGATGAAAAAGTCCCTAAAGAGCTGCTGATGAAGCCCTACTGCCACAAAGTTTAAAAAAAAAGTTCAAAAACACAGTTTTCAAAGGCTCTTCTGCTTTACCTGCCTGTACGTTTCAATTGTTTTTTAGTGCCCTCTCCCAAAGATGAATATTTAAGGAACAAACTGAATTAAGTAAAGAACATAGAAGGACACACACACACACACACACACACACACACACACACACACACACACACACACACACACACACACACACACACACACACACACACACACACACACACACATGCTTTCTACTCACTCTATTTCTGGCCAGAGGCCAGGAGCTCTCTGTGGCTTCTCCTGGCCTCTTGAGTCAACAGGGACAGGAGGTCAAAGGTCAGAAGAGATAGAATGAAGCCCAAGGAGAGAAAAGGAGGGTGGGAGGTTGAGGGCAGTGCAGGAGGAGGAGTGAGGGGAGAGCAAACAATGGGGGAGGTTTTGGCGGCAAAACTGAGACAGATTTGGAAAGTCACCTCCTGCAGACGGTGAGTCAGAGTCTGCTTCTGCCTCGGCCTAGGGACCTCAATCACGCTCACATGCTCAGACACAAGCAGAGCTCAGATGTAAAGGCATGCACACACACACACACACACACACACACACACACACACACACACACACACACACATTCTCAAATCCCCCCCCCTCACCTTTATTGGCTTACACACTCACACCAGACAATAGCTGCACCCCTTGCAGTTGCCCCCCTCCTGCTGCACACACTCTTTGAGATGATGTCATCTTTCTTTGCCTGGGATTGCTACAGACGCATGACTCAACTTTGTGTGTGTGCGTGTGTAAAGTTGAGTCATGGGGTCAAGGTCCACATTTTCAGTCTGAAGTCACTTGTCACTGACTAATCCTCTCTGAACCACTGGAACAAAATAGTTATATTTGTGTTTGAGTGTTTGTATCACTATGTGTGTGTGTTTACTGGTATTATGTTGTGAGGGCAAGAAGCTGTTTTCAGTTTGACATTGTGGGAACTAGACTTTCGGATTAAGTCCCGATAGCATAAATGATAATTCCGGTAAAAACATTTGTGGTGTTAATGTGTGTTCGGATAAAGGTTAGAGTTTGGCAAGCACTCTCCATGAAGTAAATATAAGTCAATGTAATGTCCTCTGAAGCGATGGAAACACGACTTTGATTGTGTGTGTTTGCAAGGCGCAAAACAACTTTTGTCCCCTGCCATTCACACATTCGCTACACATGCACATTACATCACTCTTTAAGTCTTTAATTAGACACACACCCAGTGCTTACTGTGCTAACTTAAAGAAACACAAGCACCTCTCCTCTCTGTGTCACAGAAAAACACACATTGAAATAATAACAACTTCTACCACAGGTATTTAAAAGTGTGCAAACTCTTCTAATCACATGAATATTAGCTACTTTTGGCAAATACGTGTGCATTTAGAGTCCACACACTTCCTCAAAATGAGCAGTGTATAAACACATCGCCATCACCTCCACTTCAGTGAAACGATTAGAGCCTGGGGCCAAGTTAAACATCCCCTGGACTCCAGCCTGGGAAATGAACTCATAGCTAAACCCATGACATGGCCCAGTAGACATGAAAGCCCTCATAGAGCGGCTCATTCTGCAAAAGGGGGCAGAAGCAGAGTGGCACCGGGCCGTGCGGATGTGGCAAGAGGGCGTGATGTCAGCGGGGTCTCTGCGGGCCCTGCCAGGCAGCGCAGCAGCCCGTGGATCAGCGTTGTAGTCTGATGCCAACGCAGGTGCGCTGGGGACTCACACACACACACACACACACACACACACACACACACACACACACACACACACACACACACACACACACACACACACACACACACACACACACACACACACACACACAGTGGGAGGCAGGAGATGTGGAAAGATGGATTGCATATTTCACTCTGGTGCATAAAGAGTGTGAATGGCAGCACGGTTTGTACAAATCCTACTTTGTATTTAAGTAGAGTGAATGTGTTTTTGTGTCATTCTTAAGTGCAGAGGTGATTTTATGTCCATTGCTGCTGGTATTGAGAAGAAAAACATCAACATGACAACAAAGAAGAAAGCTCTGTGAGTGTTTGTGCAGTGTAGCAGTGAATAAACATGCTGGTTGTGTGGGTTAACTTCTGGTCTCTTGTAGGAAGGAGTTGCAATGTTTCCTTGCAACTGTAATAGGGATATGTACCTACAGTAGGGATAACGCCATGGTGACTCCTAGAGGAGGAGATCCCAGTGTTGACCCTGATGGGATGACATTTCCTATTTGGTGCTGGGATCCCTCACAATTTCCCAGGAAGTGCAGGAGGACCTGGAGGAAGAACGCGTTACCACCTCGACCCAGACAAGCAGGGAAAAAAAAGGTGTCTGACTCTTTGCTGGTATGAGAATGTGTCACTGAGAACCACCCACAGTGCTGGGCAGTCATTTTCTTCAGACCAGAAAACCAACCAGAAGTAAGCAAAGGGCCACACATTGGATTTGAAATCAACTCTTAATGCTGAATTATTTCAAACTATGAATTCGGTAGAGATGACAGGTTGCTTTGGCTCATCTCAGCCGGTCTCAAGCCAGCTGACAGTGTCGCCTGCGACTCAGCTGGTGAAGTCACCATTAAGCAGTTTTAGAACGTGTTTTAGAAGCGTCATCTCTTTCAACAGCCAATCAGCTCATAGCAAAGTCTACTGGTCACAGTTACAAAATGTCAGCTGATTGAAATGACAGAGTTTTAGATGGGAAAAAAGAGAAGATCTCCTCATGAGTTTATTTGAGGACAAGATGCCCGCTGACATATAGTGGAAACATGGCTGCTCCACAGGTCTATCAATCAAACAGACACACCCCCCCAAACATACTGCTGTTTAAGGCCTAATGTCTAATTAATGATGGCATGGACCACCAGCACATTGATCTGATGGACTTAGTTTATGCAATGACATGGTAATGGGAAGTTGAATGGGACTCTATGGAGCCAGAGCCTTTTTGGAGCCAAGTGGCACTTGGTGGTATTGCACTTAATGGCACACTGCATTGGCCTCACTTGTCAGACCAGGAAGCTACGTCCACTTTTATATTCAGTCTGTGGTGTAAACTACTACTGCCTGCATCAATGTGCCCCTAGTTGGAATCAATTTAACTAGCAGTACAGACTCATTGTAGACATTCGCCTCAAGATTCATTAACATAATGCTGCCTTTTAGTGATTTTTAGGGGTCATTTATTTTCCCTTGAGGATGTTGCGGGCCGGATGGAGATGGCCCGTGGGCCAGTTCCCAGTCTCGGGCTGCATTTTGGCCCTAATATATGCTCAATATTGAACAGGCTTCTGATTTGCTGGCTGTTTTTGTTTCACAAAATGGGTGAATCGAAGGTTGTGTTTCTCAGCTGCTTTAGTGACTTACAAACTGATGATCAGTTAAAATTGCTATAAAATATACAATAACTGTTATTTCTTTGAGCCCTTATTTTCTATTGAAGGCGCTGAACAGAAAAGGGAAAAACCACACAGTACATTGTGAACGTAAACGAGAGTCTTGAGACTATAAGAGCAACGAAATATATCATATTTATAGGATATATATTGTAATATATCAAAACAAAGTATTGGTTGGTGAGCAATAAAGAGTACAAATTAAGAAAATAATTCAAAAATCAGCAATAAGTCACTGATGATTGGATGCAGTACATGCGGGATTTCTACAATGCATAATTTGTAATCAAAGCAGAAATTATGACCCATAATTGAGATCCGAGATGTATGATGAACCATATGTACAAAAACCCAATCACCGTACCAATGTAATGTGCTGTGGTTGATTCAAGATGGTTTTGCAAATCCCGCACAGACAGTGCATCATGTAGCTGACAGACAGGGAGGCTGTCCTCTAGTAAAGCCTGTAATTTGTGCGGAATGTAAAGTTGGTGTTAGGCTTTAGTTAAACATGATGGTTTGGGTTAAAACTAGCTAAAGTCAGGGCAGCTTCATTATCACAGTGACCATGATAAGTACATGGGAAATTAAATGTATTGAAAGCCCATGTTTTGTTGACCCGTCCGTCCACCCAGACCTCCTCTCTCGGCTGAATAATTCCACTGTCATACTACAACTGCTAGAGTCACATAACATAAATGTATATCAGCTTTTCTCTGTCATTCACCTTGGAGGACTTGTTGCTTGCGATCTGAGATATTTGCAAAATGATCTCGTAACATATATTTGCTGACACGCAAGTTCTCCCATAAGCCCACGATGACTTCACATTGTTCACCTTTTTGATGCTGAGGTTTGAGAACAACTTTGTTACTAAGGTCAAGTTATATTAAAAGCACCCAGGGAGGACTTTGACAGTTTCCAGAGGAAGTGAAAGTAGTGTGTGTGTGTGGGTGTGTATCCTTTCTCTGTTTTCTAGGCAGAAATGTCACTTCACCATCTACCAATCAGTTCAGGTCTTTAGTTTTGTCAGAAAATCATTTGTGTTTGGGTTCTGTGTGGGCTGCAATACTTCAAACTCGCATAGCGCCGCTAACAGGTGTGCTCTGTAAACTTCAGGTCAAAGAGGTCACATCATATGAACATCTGTGTGTGTGTTTGTGCGTCTCACTTTTTTCAACCTCCATCTTCAGTTTTTCTCATGAAGTGGTGAAGTGACATGTTTCAGACGCTTGTACTGGGTAAAATATCGTCCAGTCTTATCTCTGTGGGATATCGTCACGGGCCTCTGGTCTCATCGGTCAGACCTTGGACACCCCCCCTGCTTATGTATACATATATTTATCATTCCCCATAAACAATGGTTGCCTCCCGGCTACTTTTACTCTCACCATTTTCTCATTCTTTGCCTATTTTCACCTTTTCTAAGTGTCTTTCAAAACTCACTTATTTTATCACTCACACACACACCACACCACACACACACAAACACACACACACACACACACACACACACACACACACACACACACACACACACACAGCGTGCTCTGACTGCAGCTGTGAGACAATATGAGGAAGCATTTGACCTTTAGCTCGTTAACGGGAAAGTGCACAGATTCGCGAAGCAGCAGTCCCTTTAGGAATCTGCATCTGGTGAACGCAGACCACCCCCCACCCCACCCCACCCCCACCCCCCCACACACACAGACACTACATATATCCTTAGTTTTGGACATATCCATGGCAACAATGAGTGTTGGGGGCATTGTTCAATTGAGAAAGTTTGTTTGTTTGTTTGTTTTATCTCAGGAGGGAACAATAGGTGGAAGCGCAGAGGAATGAGTGACCGTTGGAGAGCTAAGTGTGGCCCAACGTACCCGAAGTAACCAAGTCAGCTCCTCCTGCGACCTCCTAGGTTGTAGTGACACACACAGACACACACACACACTTGACACATGTCGAAGAGAAGTGATGTGATTTCACGGATTTCTCTCAGACATTACCTCTACCTCAGTGTGTGTGTGTGTGTGTGTGTGTGAGAGAAAGAGAGACCAAAAAAACAGACCGCTCTTCTCACGAGAACAGGGAGGAAATGGACATCTACTGCCCCCCTCTGGTATTTGAAAAACCAAAGAAATTACAGGTCCAGTATGTTTTGCCCGTTTCCCTCAAACTGACATGAGTAAGGATAGAAAACAAGTGTAATTCAATTAAGTCTAAATCGGTTGAAATTATATTTACTGACTTAATTTGATTTTATGATTTCGATTTTTAGTGGGGGAAGCCAATTTAGGTAAATCAATTGCGGCTGTGATGATGATTTGCCTAAAGTTTTTCAGGAGAACGAATTACCAGAAGTGGCGGACCTAAATTTAAAGGGATAGTTCATCCAAATTACAAAAAAACAAAACAACTCATGACTGCTGTGATTTTGAGATATCTGTTGTTACACAATGGCAGTGTATGGAGCTTTGGTTTGCTTTTTTTTTTTTTTTTTTTTTTTTTTTTTTTTTTAATTAAAAGGTAATCTGCATTATTGTGGATAATTTAAAACACTGTCAGCAGTTTTAGTAGCTATTGTTTACTTAGTAGAAATTAGTTACTATAAAATCTGTTATCAGATTATTCTTTATTTTTTCCAGATAAATGGGGATATTGTCTGTAGACATGCGGTGCTACTGTCTATTTTAATGGATTCTTTGAGCACCACAGACAAATTCATTTCCTTTGGGTGGAGGCAGAAATGTCATGAACAGAAGAAAACCGGTCTGTTATTAATCCTTAACATGACTCAAAACTTAATCCTGAAATCAAGCACAAGTCCTCAAATTGTCCTTGTAGAAATGAGGACCTAAAGTGTTCCCAAAATGTCCTGACCCTCAAGGTCAAACGTCACATTGGTCCTCATAAACATCAGAGCACACATACAATGAGTCTGGTCTCACTGCTTGCCTGTTGAGCATGGTAACACTGTCCGTTCACTTCTGACTGTAAAATAGTGCTCTCAGTAATCACACACACACACACACACACACACACACACACACACACACACACACACACACACACACACACACACACACACACACACACACACACACACACACACACACGCCTGGATCAACACACACACATGGACACATTATCCTCCACACACACACACGCTTCAGGAAATGAACCCCATTACCTTCACGTGGAGTTTGAAAAGTGCTACCAAAACAGCACAGTCACCACTTTACACAGACTGGCCTTTCAGCGATACCTTCCACACACACATTCACACACACAGACACACACCCACACCCAAACAAAGAAGCAGCTCTCTAACAAGGGTGTGGCTAACCAGAGGTGGGCTGTACACTGAGGTAGCCCTATGTCTGTGTGTGTGTGTGTGTGTGTGTGTGTGTGTGTGTGTGTGTGTGTGTGTGTGCTTTATTCTATATTTTAACTCTATTTGTTTAATTTCATGCATTTTATCTGTTTCTTCTGCATTTTTTCTGTTCTTATGCATCTCATTTATTTTCTATATTTTTAAATGTTCCTTATATTATATTATATTATATTATATTATATTATATTATATTATATTATATTATATTATATTATATTATATTATATTATTAAACATATGATGCAGGAGTTAAATTCATATGAAGGCCATAACAGTATGGAGAGACTGGTGTTAAGTATATAACATGCTGGATGGAGACAAGAGTGTAGTTTCAGCAGAGCGTCCAGCAGTCGAACACCGCCTCCTGGTGGTGAGAGTTACCTTATATAACACATCCCATTGCATTTACAACTGTATTTAAATCATGATGCAAAATAATAGCAGTAATATGAATATTCCAGATTATAACATGTTATTGCATGTTACATAGATATTAAAGAGATAGGTTATCTCTTCATTATATTTTAGCATTATTGATCCCAAAGGAAAAAAATGGTTTAATATAGCAGCAAAGAATAAAGGCTGAAGTTGAGACTGAGACTGGAGATTGAAATAAAACTAAATACTGAGATCAAATAGGAAGAGCATTTTTCTGATGTCAACAAAATGTAAACATTTTCTTTTGTGTGGCTAAAATTAAATTAGTGCAAAACATGTCAACTTCTGTAACGCTTGATTTATGAATTGATATTTTTACACTGTTTGTGTGCCTTTATTACTGTTAAAATAACCTTAAATTAAAAACAACACATAATCCATGCTATATACTGAAGATGTCTTTAAATTACTCGAAGACAAGCAGATTACAGACTTGGATCACTGTTTATTATGATAATAATACTGACGCCTTAAGAAGGACAGCCATGATGATCACACTCGCAGACCAAACTTTTTCAACCTGTTAATAACCTCTTTTCTCAGAAACAATGAGTCACTCTTACTGTGGTAAAAAAAATTATTCAGTTACCAAACCAAACAAAGCACTGAAATCCAACTCCAGAACAGTACTCGCACTGCTGTCTTCTGAGGCAACGTTTCACTCTAAAATAAGATATCAACTAAATCTAAACCAGTTAAATGTTTTCATTGGGGTGACATGAAACCTGACATAATATTTCACAAACAGATACATAATACTGTTTGCAGTTTTGAGACATAAAACAGGCCTGACAGATTGTGTGTTTAATCAAACCTCAGGAAGCACTGATAAGCTCTGCCTCAAGATAGAAAGTGATTAAGTTCCCCACTTAAAGCTTTCTGATTTTCCCTCGGCATGACCAGCAGAAAACATACACACACACACACACACACACACACACACACACACACACACACACACACACACACACACACACACACACACACACACACACACACACACACACACACACACACACACACCATCGCGCAATCTCATGCACACACATGCACTTGCAGACTGATGGACTTTCTTGCAGACCAGGAGGGCTGATAGCGGAGGCCTGTATTTGATAACAAACACAAAGTGACACAGATGTCACCAAACACTGAGATTAAGCAGCGGTCAACAGGAAAGAACCGAACACCTGACATACAAAAAGGTGTGCGTATCTGTGTGTTGGGGTGGAGGAGGAGGGGGGGTGTTAGCATCTAATACAAAGAACAGCCAAATAGAGGCTGTGTTATTGTAAGACTTTAAAAGATAGGAATCCCATCACACAACTTCAAGGAAAGACACTGTCGAGACCTCCAGTGATCGCAGAGAGTTTAAACAAACTTTCAAGCCAAACCCTGGCAGAGGAACTGAAGATGATCAGTAAAAGTATCCCTGAAACTGTCTGTTGTCAACATCTCTTTTTCTGTGTATAGGATCATTACCAATATGGCAATAATCTACAGCTCAAGCCGGCCCTCCTGTATTGTGGTTCATCATCTTATTGGCACCTGAAACAACACAACAGCATATTTTTTTTTAATATTATAATCAAGCGGCAACCGACAGAGACGTCACCCATTGGTTTGTGAACTACCGTTATGAAGACTTGAGAGACTTTTCAGCAATCAGTTTGGAGGCAGAAGTGGCCCAATTGGAAGAGCTGGGTGGATCTGCCTCAATCTGATTGGGAACTTGAGAGGACACTACACCCAACCCATAATAGCAGAAACCTGACTGCACCACAGGCCTGACAATCAAACAACGCCCCCCAAAATACCGCTTTCTGAGGCCTAATATCTAAATTATGATGGGATTATTTTAGAAATGGAGTGCCAGAAAACTAATAAAAAAGGAGTGACTTTAGTTAACATCACCATAATAACATGTGGAAACATTTTAACCCTCGTGTTGTCCTTGGGTCAAAATGACCCGCAGCTGTGTTCAACCAAGTTCTATTTTATTTTCATATTTTTTGGGATCATTGGTGACAAGGAGGCTGTGAGGGTTTCTTTAAAGAATGATGACCAATGATCCCCAAAAATATAAAAATATAGAAATAAAATAGAACTTGGTTGAACACAGCTGCGGGTCATTTTGACCCAAGGACAACACGAGGGTTAAGGACTTTGTATTCAATGAGAGAAGTTGAATGGGAGTCTATGGAGCCAGAGCCTTTTTGGAGCCAAACCCTTGTGGCACTCAGTTGTATTTAACTTTATGGCACTTCTGCACTGGCCTCATTTTTTGGACCTTATAAACAGTCTATGGTTTTAGCGCTGGTTTGAATAACGACGTTAATACTCTGTAAAGTCAGGTGTGAGAAAAGACAGAGAATCCATAAAGGAAGTGATACACCTAAATTTTGGGGACCCAGTTCATCTTTTACATTTGCAGGTAAACTGGGCTCTTCAGGCATTTGAAAACTTTTAGGGTGATTGTTTTGATCACAGTTTGACTTCCACTGTGTTACCAGATGTCAGATGCCAGATGTCAATCATTTGCAAGTTTGAACAATCAGACCTTTAAATGTCCAGATTTGACAATAGAATTTAGATTTGCATGAACAGTTTTAATCTCAAATCTATGTGATATCAATATTAAACCATACTGCCACTCAGCCTTTGTTCTTTGACAAGGTTGATCTCCCAAAAACAACCAAAAATTGTACAATATGTTCCAGTGGCAGTCTGGAATAAATTGTGGCAATATGGTCAATTAATTTTTGGAGTCCATTAACACAATACGCCCATTAGAATCTACAATGCAAACATCAGCACAGCTTTCCAAAGCCACTCAGTGCTCTGTCAGTCATCTGTCACCCATTGTTGTGCTCTTAATCCCACCATTGACAGTGAGGTTCATTTCCACCATCGGGGACCCAGAATTAATCAGCGGATTTAAATTAGCCCAGGGCAATTAAAACACCCGGCAAATGGTTAATTAATTGACCTTGATGGTCATTAAACAATTCATAGAATCAATAAGGAATCAATGGTCACCAGCGACCTTTCATGCTCGGAGCAGATGGACTGTGGCCACTTAGATGAAACTGTAACTGGATGACAGTGAAGATGAGCTGATCATGCTTTATTTCCCAGACAGATGGATACGTATAGCCCCCATCCCCCCACCTTGATCCTCCCATCCTCATCCTCAACTCTCCCCCCAGAGGGAAGGTTTTATTTTTTAACCCTGAGGATACAGTGAAGTTAAGCCTGTGGGCCTAAGAAGGGTGTTTTCTCCTAATACTGTACATCACAAGTCAAAATGTATCTTCATGTTTTGGTTCCATAAAGCCATAAAAATAGCTATCATTTGTTGTTATTTTAATTAGTGCTCATGTTTCTTTTCAATATTAATTATTCTGCAGATTATTTACTATATAATCGATTTGTCTACTAAATCTACCAAAGTTGACATGTTCAAATTGCTTGTTTCATCTGACCAACAACCCAAAAATTGCTTACTTTCAAGAGGTTTGTAATGTAATAGGTTTTCAATTTCTTAAAGAGCGACTAATATCTTAATCAACTTATTGTTCTTCAGCTTTTCTTTTAAACAAATATTGACTTGTTAATATAATCATAATAATATAATATAATCATTAATTTGATGACTAATTTTCCATATAAGCATGCAGGTCTTGAGATGCTCATCACATGCAACGGTTATTATAGGTTTTGTCTGTTCTAAAACATAAAATTACTGTTTATGTTTAATCACAATAGACACGCAAAACTGTTACCTTACAGCTGATTCTCATTCATAAATGTGCTCATGTAATCCAAAACTCTTCAGTACCTAACTTAGTTTCTTTCATTCATTTCTTGCCAAATGTGTGTTTTGGTTTGTTTGTATACCGATGATTTCTTTTCAGTAACGACAAGGCAGCTGCACTCAGTATGACATCAGCCTCTCCTCCTTTCTTTACCTCTCTCTTGAACCGAACTTTGCTCCTGACCCCTGTACGGCCAGACTTTTTGAGGACAAAGGAACTCTGCTTTCTCATACATCCACCTCCCTCCTCCTCCTCCTCTACTCGACTTCTGCTCATTTAAACTCCCCAGACTCCCCATCCCCCAGTCACACACACACACACACACACACACACACACACACACACACACACACACACACACACACACACACTCAGCCAGGTCGGCTAGTTCTAGATGGATAAGGATGTCAAAACTGTGGTTAACCTACTGAAGAAAGAAACATCTGTCTTCTTATAGGACGTTTTTTATTTTTTATTTTTTTGGACCTGCAAGATCAGAATACCAGGAGCTCAGTAATTCTACATCTCATATTTTTACATGCCAACTGGTTCACCACAACACTCGATAGCAGAATGGATAACGGCTATTAAAAATGACATTAAAGATGAAAGATTGATTCTACCTAATGATGCCTCCCTAAGATATGCACTCCATAGATTCATTTTTCATCATCCATAATATTGTGAAATTCCATATATCTTTATTTGCCAGTTTTTTTGCACGCCTTTTTCGTATGTCTTTTACTTATCACAGAATCAATCTCAGAGCTTTAGAATATACATATGAATGCCCGGTGGCATAATGTTGAAATCAAAACATCTTTGCGAAAAAATATCTAAAGTAAATCCCATGAGCATAGCTAAAGCCAACAATACGTTAGCAAATGTCTCAGCAGTGTGTAGGATTTAGTGGCATCTAGTGGTGAGGTTGCAGATTGCAGCCAACTAAACACCCCTCCCCTTTCCCTCACTTTCCAAGTGTGTAATGTATCATATAATCTATGGTGGCTGCCAAACTTGCAAAAACGTGAAAGTCCTTCTTTAGAGCGATGCGTTTGGTTTGTCCCTTCAGGGCTACTGTAGAAACATGGCTGTTCTTTGGAAGAGGACCTGCTCCCCTTGTAGATATGAAGTACTCATTCTAGGGTAATGAAAACTCAACCGTTCTTAGCTTTGATTATACATAGTAATGAAAACATAATGATGAATATTATATTCAATTTCTGCAAATTACATCTCATACTCTAATCAGCTTGTCTGTGCCACTCAGTGCCCAAACCCACTGGTTCAAAATCAATGATGATAACAACAGTTCTTCAATATGTTGTTTCATTATCATTTCTAAAGTTAGATCATTAAACAGCTGAGATCTGTAGTTTTCAGCAAAAAATACTCAAATAAGTAAATAGTAGATTTGTAGGGGACTATTTTTTCCTGTGGATTACCGCACATTTACCTTGGGACATATTCAGTGCAACAGCGTGACTTCTTGATGTCTATAATTTACAAGAATGAGATTATTAGGCTTTGGTTACACGGACAATATTGTTAAACGCTACAATCCTTTTCAGACTTCATTACAGACACAAATGCTTACAGCTGCAAACTTGCACAACTTGTCAGCAAAAAGAAAATCATGAGCATGAAACAAGACCGAGGACATGGAATGAAGTACACATGCTGTACACCAGTCCAATATTATTTTTAAGTGCATGTATAGCGCACGCTGTCACAAATCTTGGGCAGCCTTTGCTCAATGATGTAACACTCAGTTCCTCACTATCATGTGTACGTGACCATGAATCCGTCTTTAGTAGAATCAAGTCTTTCATTTGTTTTCCCCGTAAGCTGTGTTTATAAGAAAAATATTAGAAACTTGTACTATTCACATAGGTACTATGTGAATGAACCTAAATGCATCTCTTTGGTAGTGATGCCATTGCTGCTTTGTCTTCCCCCATTCCGTGCAATACAAAATATAAACACACCCTCACCCTCCTCTCTGGAGCATGCACTGGCCAGCTGTCTCTCCTGCTGCTTTCAGCTGATGGAGCATAGGGGCACTGGGAGGATATGAAGGAAGAGGGGTGGGGGTGGGTGGGTAACAGCTGAGGAGATGCAGTAGCCCCTCCTGGGTTTGCCGGGGACGGGCTCTTTCCCAGCCACCCCGCAGCCGTGCAGCTGCCCAGGCACCAGCTGTCCTGATGATCGCACCAAACAGACCGGGGACTTCCTCACTGTGGTGGTTGGCCGGGGAAGGAGTGGAGGTGGTGCAGGGTAGTCTCACTGTATGCACCAGCTGACACTGTCCAAACACCCCCCACCACTACTCCAGACCAAAACTATCCCAGACAAAACATGCGTGGAAATGCACAATGTGTCCCCTTTGACCTCTGACCACTGGCTCGCACACAACAATGCATGCAAGGGCAAAATGTATGTGTTGCAAATTAGATATTGACCAGTAGATCTGTAGCTTCTAATGGAAACAAATCACTGTAAAACATCCAGATTAAATGCTTTAGTGTTCTTTAAACACGTTGGTTGTTAAACATATTGTCCAGCTACGTCTTTAGTGTTCTTAGTAGTAGAAAGTATGCTACCATTGCCATCCTGTAGGTGTTTTGTTGGATTTTCTGATTTGAAAAAAAGAAGGCAGATGCAGCAACCGTAAGCAAACTGTAGAGATGTCCTGTCTTTTTCAAAGTTAGTCTCTTTCCATTGCATTTTGCCACGCAGTGCATATATCTTACCAATAAAGACACTGTAAGTATGAATTTGACCCCACTTTGTTATCTTGCTGTACTTGGATTGGCTATTTTAGGACATGAACAAAAACTGAGAACACAGATTATGTCTGTAAAAGGAGGTACGTGTTGCTCAGCCTGACCTCAGTTATAGTCGTATCGTACTTGAGTTCCACTTCATGAGTCCATTAGAACAGCTGGATAAACAAACCTTATGTATCAAGAATAATATATCGGCATACAGATTCAGTTTCACTGAAGGATATATTTTATTTTTCACCTCACATAGGTTCACTTAATGTTTGTACGTATACACAAACTTAAGCGGTTACACTCCTATCTGGCAGCTGCTTGTTTGAATAATGAAGTCCGTTGTGCAATTATTTTTAATATGCTATTTGTATTCATTAAAATAAGTCCAGTCCAGTAGTCCTCACAGGGACCAAAGCTATGTCCTAATAAGGCAAAATATTGTTTCAGTTAAGGTGAAGGTTACAGTTTGGGTTAGGCTGTACACAATAAATGGAAGTCATAGCAATAGTCTAACAAGGATAGCTGTGTGTGTGTGTGTGTGTGTGTGTGTGTGTGTGTGTGTGTGTGTGTGTGAGAGAGAGAGAGAGAGAGAGAGAGAGAGGGATGGAGGGATGGAGGGAGGTGGGGGCCCCAGATGGATGATGGATGGGAAGTGTTTCTAGGGGCTTGGTACAGGCAGGTATAAAAACACGCCACTGGTGGGAGACTGAGGCTTTATGTTTCCATTGAGTGTTTTAGCACAGTTCCAGAGCTAATATCCGTCCATACTAACACGCCTGAAGACCGTTCACGTACAGCAGGCATGCCATCCAACACCAGCAATACACCATCTTTGGTCTTTGGTGTCCCAGAATCTGATGGGTCACCAAATGAGCTTCATGTATAGGGATGGTAATACTGCTGGACACAGGAATTGTCCCATTGCCTCCTGTGCATTTGGGCAGCAGTAGCATTATAAAATACTTAACTCAGTATCAGGGCAAAGCGTCTCATACACATACCTGTCCACTAGAGGGAAGCGTATCAGTTTTGTGTCTTTGCATTAGTGCGCTAGGAAAACAAAACCATGTGGAAACCGAGTCAAGTCACCCATTGGTTTATGAACACTGTTCTGAAGCCTCGAGTTTGGCATTTCAGCCGTCGCCATCTTGTTTTTTGGAACCAGTCGTGACCATATTTGGACGAGTTTGGGAGGACAAGTGGTGGATCTGACTTGATCTGATCGGGAACCTAAGGACACTACGCCCCGCCCACCTATAGTGGAAACATAAGTCAAAGTGAGTCAAGTCAAACAGACACGTCCCTAAGCATACCGCTTGTTGACGCCTAATATCCAATTATTGATTAGAGTATTTTCAGATGGACTGCCAGAAAACTAATATGAAGGAGTGATTAGCAAATGACACCATGATGACTTGTGGAAAAAATTTATTGACTTTATATTTCATGAGAAAATAATAATTTGAATAATAATAATAATAGAAATCCGAATCCTCCTAAATGAAGGTCTATAATTTGCACCACCAAGCCATCCCTCCCGCCTCCCTACATGGACTTCAATGACCTTTCTACTTTGTCTTTACCTCCTTGAGTGATGTTTGTTTCTTCTCACGTCTAGACTACACCCGGCGTGTCAGAGACACACTTCCCTTTAGTGGATGGGAGTGTGTATTAGATGCTTTGCTACGATACTGGGCTGTGACAAATCCAAGAAAAACATGTCAGACCCAATCAGGAAGTGAACGTCTGAATCAACAAATATCAATATGTGCTTGTTCAGACTAAAACACAATCCTGGAGTTTTTAAACTGACATTGACAGAAAAACTCTTGCATGATAATCAGACTGTAATGTAATTGCTAAAATGAGATGTTTACAGTTATGTTCAGCTCTTGTAGGCTCAAGATTCTCTGGCGTGTATCACGATAGTTGAACTAATTAAATATATGTAGCCTAACTGAATGAGTTATAACTGACAAATGTGTAACACAAATCTAATTTCACTGTTTCTTCTTCACACTTTAACACAGTGTTTGTGCTGAAGGAAAGAGTATATTTACAACAGCAGTTTTCAGCACTCACCTGTTGATATCATATTTCTCATAAAAAGCCCATAAACTGTCCAGCAAACCGATACATTGCTCGAGTCCTGCTGTGAGTGGGTGCAATAAACAGAGAAGAAGTGGCCGTTGGGGGTCAGAGTGTCCTCAGGGTCAGGTCGTCGTTAGATCAGTTTCCCCCAACCAGCACCATCTCAGCTGTACTCATCCATCACAGAGGCTCCAGGTGGTGGACTGTGAGCCCCTAAACCAACAACGACTGACTGGCCACACAGAAAGGTGAGCCGCCGTCCCCTTCCCTCCTTCCATCACCTCTCACCTGTTGTTGTCGTCACACATCAACAGCCCTCTGACTCCTTCGGCAACAAACAGAAAACCGGGCAGCAGCTGGGCTGAGCAGAGCATCCCCTGTGTTGGGGGTTGCCTCTGTGAGTGTGTTTAGGGTTAGTTCCTAATCCTCTCTACTGTAGATGAAGGCTTTCTTATGCCCCGAGGGAAGAAACAAACCAAATCACAATGGAACATGCAACACATCTAAGGGGAAAAGAGGCTTGCAGACCTCAAAGCAAAAAGGAAAATCACCATGATTTAGTAAGAAGGGGCAGCAATATGACCCTTTGTTTGGTCCAGAGCCAATGATCAAAAGCTTTTCATGCTTTGAAGTATTCCCATTGATCCACTCATATACCGGCAATATACTAGAGTCAATCATTTCTTTGAACATTTTCTTTTCTTGTCCTATAATTTCTGCAACAACCAAACCTCTCAACTGACTTACTGAGCAAAGCTCACAAGAAAAAGATGAAAATAAGATCAAAGCTGAAACAGTGGAGGGTGCGATATCCTAAACATTTAGTCAAACTCCAAATACACTTGCCCAGAATCCAACATCATTGCGTTTTTGAGGAAATCCCCTTTTGCCTCTCAAATGCTCACATCGTGCACCATGCAAAAACGTGTATGAATACAATTCAGTCCCTCCAGGAAATTGTGATGACTACTTGATGCAAATTCAAGCAATTAGATTTGAATTGTTTGAAATTTTGCTAAATTTACCACAAAAAATGTAGTCAATGGAAGCTCCACTGAAGGTATTATAGCACTTTAGTAAAAAAAAAAAAAATTCTCATCATTTATAATAAGCAGGGGTTTTCAATCTTTCCTCTCATCATCAGAACAAATTGCGTGCTCAATGGAACTGACTGGTGGTTTATGAGAAATGTAGTCTGATCATGGGACAATAGGAATGTGTCGAATTATTTGGATACAGACGTCCAGTCATAAGAGACTGCACTTTGTTTTTGTGCATAAAGTATTTCAATGTGTTGAATTAATACTTTCAAAAAAAAAAAAATCATGTAATACACTTGTTTTTACAGTAGATTTAGCTCTGTATTCTATATTAGTCGCAGACTGTCCGTTTTTATGACATTTATAATTGATGCCCACGGTTCTTTAAATTCAAACATTAACAGTAAAAAACAGATTAGACTTAAAATATGTATGTGATGTTTAGTACGCTTATTATACGAAGTGATTACATATGATTCTTTATTAGGTAGAAGTTAAAAACAAAAATTGCAATTTCTCACAGTTTTTGCTAATTCCCACAATTTTACAGGATAAACAAATCATGTACAACTCCACAATTGACATCGCAATTTTAGAGAAAAGCCAATCCAAAATCCAGCAGATTTGATCGCAGCACAAAAAAACGCTGCAAAATGCTGGAGGAACTAATGTTGTTGTTCTTAACAAACCTTTTTCACAGTAAACTTGTATAAAATTGGACTGCTCCTTGAAGACAATTCTAAAATTTTGCACCGATTTAATATATCTGAGAATTTACAGGCAGCCTTTCGAAAGTTGCGACACATCGTTCTTTATGCATTGTTGTTTGGTTGTAGAGAAATGAGACAAGCCCATTGAAGCTTTTTACATTTATTCTGTTGCTTTCACCCCATTTGGTGTTTTGTAAATGTTAAATTAGGCCTCAAAGCAAAAGCAGAAGTCCTGATATGCTTTGTAATCCTCTTCTATTGTCAGTTGTCTTTCAGAGACTAGCTGAGATTATCTACGATTCTCTTCAAAATGAAGTATTGACACAAAAGACGCATGCATGGCTCAGAGCAAGAACATTGATCACCAGCTGTTTAGCAAATGGAGGGCGGATCTCTTCTCTTTTCCCAATGGCTTACCTGCCATCAACTCAAGTCAGTCAAAGCTGCTGCTAATGGTGACAAATTGGCTGAGCAATGACTGAAGTCAAAGAAGTCAGATTATGACTATTTGTTGACTCGTGTCATACCTGTCACCTCATAAGAGGACACAGCAGGATCCTGTTGACTGTCTTCAAGGAGATCACGATATGTAGTGTGAAGTCATATCGCCCTGCCACTCTGTGAGGGATCCGTTGCAGATGTCACTTCCCGTTGCTGTGGGATGGGGTTGAAGTTGGCCTTTGCACCAGAAAGTGACAAAAATCTCCACAACTCACAGGAGCTGTCTGTTCACAAGAAGTGTCAGTGGAGCCATTTAACTCTGCCAGCCCATTACGGTAGCCTGTGATGATGGCTGTGATAGACGTGAGAGAAGGTGCACAAAAAGCAAATGCATGAACACAGAGAGGAGCCGGCCGCCTCTTCATGGCTTTACCACAACAACACATGAAAGCAGCACCATTTGTGTAGTAAATCACTCACTAGTAGATAGCATAAAGCATTTTGAGTGCAAATCCAAAATTTTATTGCGATCATCCGCTGATATCGAAAGAATTTGAGAAGACCTAACGGACTGGTACTAGGTTTACGATGCTGAACTTGATGAACAGCCACATTCAAATGTGAACATTTTCCAACTATATTCTCTTGATTTTGCTCAAATTATACAGAAATAGATTGATGTGAACAGAATCAGCTTTATTGGCCAGGTATGTTTGCACATTCAAGGAAATTGATTCACTGTAACAGATATAAATAGACATTTAAACAGCAAAATGTTATATATACAGCTAAAATACATATACAGTTAAATCACATTTACAGGTAAAAGCATATATACAGTTAAAAAGGACATATATACAGATAAAGACATATATACAGATCTTCATACAATGGTGCAGTTGCGCAAATGATGTAGGTGCATGCGTGTTGTGGTAATTGTTCAACCGAGTAATATCTGTTGGAAAAACCCATCCTTGTGTCTTTTTATTTAGGTGCAAAGTGCTCTGTAGCGCATGCAGTCTGTCCCTGTCCTATTTGGCGGCTGATCCAAACCAGACGACCTTCCAGTGACGGAAGTGCGGAGAACAGACTGTGTTATTGCGGGGTAACACTTGAGCCGCAGCTCCTGAGGGAGGTTCAACTGATGAGCTCTTAATTCAAAAGTGTGCATGGTTAAATGTCACAAACAAACAGACCAAAAAGTTTAAGAATTATCTATAAATTCATTTTTAAAAAGTCCAAATATAAAATTAAAATCTCAAGAAAAGAAAAAAAGAAAAGAACACAAACCAAAACTTCAACCTGTTAGTTAGTGTTTGTTTTAAAACTGCCATGCAACATTTTGTGTTTGTGGATGAACTGATAAGAGTTTGAAGGTCAAAGGTTAAGGTCACTGTTACGTCACAGCTGTCCCATTATTGTGAACATGATGCAATAACTCGGGGACAGAAGAGGGGGTTGGGACCACCTGTAGTTAGATACTGAATTTGTGAACCTAATACTGGGTGTGCGTGAAGCATCCATGTAGCTTCTTGTACCTTTTTGTAGCTTCCTTGCAGTGACATCCATGTTTGTGTCATTGCATGCCGTCTAATAGCTCCACTTTGTCGAATCACCTTCATTGGCCAAGCATGTAAACGCATAAGAAGCCCTTCAGTGTCTTTACTACATATAGTTCGGACAAACATGGATGTAAACTGCACCTTGACTGGTTAGCAGAGGAATACAACCGTGAGGTGGTAATTTTAGTTCTTTCATGTTCTCTCCAACACTTTGATAATGTTACAGTGTTTGTTTTACTATAGTAGTATATAATAGTATAGTGTAGATATATTTGACCTTGTTTTTTTATTTTTAAATCTTGTAAAGAGAAAAGGCTTCACAATGCTCTCATGCTGCAGGCATTAAAGACAAAATCAACCATCTTGTTTATTTTGTGAAATTATTAAATGAATGGGTTAGTGATGTATTGATGTTAAAATACTATATGTCACACAAAAAAGCACACGTTATGCAACTACAAATTGCTTTTATCCTTTCATGACACAAAGCAGGAAAACACAAATTCCCTCTTCAAATAGCAAACTGAACTGCTTTGAAAATATTTGCATGAATGGACATACAGTGCATCTGGAAAGTATTCACAGCGCTTCATTTTTTCCACATTTTGTTATATTACAGCCTTATTCCAAAATGGATTAAATTCATTTTTTCCCCTCAAAATTCTACACACAATACCCCATAATGACAATGTGAAATAAATATTTTAGAAATTTTTGCAAATCTATTAAAAAAAAAATCACAAAAATCACAAAAAAAAAAATCACATGTACATAAGTATTCACAGCCTTTGCCATTACACTCAAAATTGAGCTCAGGTGCATCCTGTTTCCACTGATCATTCTTGAGATGTTTCTACAACTTGATTGAGTCCACCTGGTAAATTCAGTTGATTGGACATGATTTGGAAAGACACACACCGACTATATGAGGTCCCACAGTTGACAGTGCATGTCAGAGCACAAACCAAGACATGAAGTCCAAAGAATTGTCTGTAGACCTCTGAGACAGGATTGTATCGAGGCACAGATCTGGGGAAGAGTACAGAAACATTTCTGCAGCATTGAAGGTCCCGATGAGCAGTGGCCTCCATCATCTGTAAATGGAAGAAGTTTGGAACCACCAGGACTCTTCCTAGAGTCGGCCGCCCGGCCAAACTGAGCGATCGGGGGAGAAGGGCCTTAGTCAGGGAGGTGACCAAGAACCCGATGGTCACTCTGACAGAGCTCCAACGTTGCTCTGTGGAGAGAGGAGAACCTTCCAGAAGGACAACCATCTCTGCAGCACTCCACCAAGCAGGCCTGTATGGTAGAGTGGCCAGACGGAAGACACTCCTCAGTAAAAGGCACATGACAGCCCACCTGGAGTTTACCAAAAGGCACCTGAAGGACTGTCAGACCATGAGAAACTACATTCTCTGTTCTGATGAAACAAAGATTGAACTCTTTGGCCTGAATGCCAAGCGTCATGTCTGGAGGAAACCAGGCACCGCTCATCACCTGGCCAACACAATCTCTACAGTGAAGCATGGTGGTGGCAGCATCATGCTGTGGGGATGTTTTTCATCGACAGGAACTGGGAGACTAGTCAGGATGGAGGGAAAGATGAATACAGCAATGTACAGAGACATCCTTGATGAAAACCTTCTCCAGAGCGCTCTGGACCTCAGACTGGGGCGAAGGTTCATCTTCCAACAGGACAACGACCCGAAGCACACAGCCAAGATAACAAAGGAGTGGCTTCGGGACAACTCTGTGAATGTCTTTGAGAGGCCCAGCCAGAGCCCAGACTTGAACCCGATTGAACATCTCTGGAGGGATCTGAAAATGGCTGTGCACCGACGCTCCCCATCCAACCTGATGGAGCTTGAGAGGTCCTGCAAAGAAGAACGGGAGAAACTGCCCAAGAATAGGTGCTAAGCTTATAGCATCATACTCAAAAAGACTTGAGGCTGTAATTTCTGCCAAAGGTGCTTCAACAAAGTATTGAGCAAAGGCTGTGAATACTTATGTACGTGTTATATTTTCGTTCTTTATTTTTAATAGATTTGCAAAAATTTTAAACAAACTATTTTCACTTTGTCATTATGGGATATTGCGTGTAGAATTTTGAGGAAAAAAATGAATTTAATCCATTTTGGAATAAGGCTGTAACATAACAAAATGTGGAAAAAGTGAAGCGCTGTGAATACTTTCCGGATGCACTGTAGGTGACAACAGGAAATTAAAAGAAAGTGACATAATTAAATAGACTCAGGATAATCCCAAGTGGAAGACACATGGAGGCAACTGTTAAAGTGTCATTAGGACCTCACACAAAGACAAAGGCTGTCCAGCACCTCAGCTGCCTGTTGACATGTGGGTGTAAGAAGCAGGCGTTAGCGGTCACAATAACCGGAGGTGTGCAAACCACACAGGGGAAATGAAATTCATTTGTCTCTACAAAGTGACCCAAAGGAAAGAGAGGGTGCTAGATGTCATCCTGCTGTCTGAGTTTTATTTGCTCCTCTCTTATTTTAGCTTGGCCAAAAGAGGAAGACTCTGCTGGTTCATGTGAGGACAGAGAAAGGTCAGAGCCCACATGACCGACACTTTTTAGGCAGTGCAACACTTCCCCCTTATGACTGTATGATGAGGCCTGCAAGCCAGATATTACAGTGAAAATTGTTGTTATGGCAGATCAAAAATTAAGCTACTTCTACAATGTCATCACCTTAAGTTTGCCAAGTTAGCTTTGTGTTTGATTTGAACGCACCACACCAGGATTGGTTTGCTTGGAGTGTAATGTGATAATCTTGTACAAACTGGAACTTTTCTCTCTATCTGTCTCCATAGCTGACAAGACATTCACTAAATCATCTTAAGGTCAAGTAAATTAACATTTGCCCCTAAACAACCAGAAAATGAGAAACCCACAACACCTTGTTGCCCTGGTAACACATCAGTCTTTTCAGGATTTAATGGAGACTTGCTAATTTTCTAATATTTGAAGTATTTTCAGGAAACTTTTGTGGAGGAAAAGAAATCCTCCATCTCGTGAAGAATTGTGCATAAAATTAAAACTATCGTGATGTGAAGCACAACTTGCAACTTAAAACAATGGATATTGTTCCTGTTTTTTTTTTGTTTTTTTGGTATGGGTTTAAATGCGAGGATGTAGTGTCTTGGTTTTGGTGTTTTTGCTGTCCATTTCAATATGATTGAAAACCAAGAAAAAAAAAAAGAAAAGGAAAGAACAACAAGAAAAAAAAAGATTAAGGAATAAATAAACCAAAATCTACATGGTGTATTTAATGAAGAGCAGGTGATGGAAGGCAGGGCAGACAAATATGTCCTGCACTTTTTGTTCACAATAACCAACAACAATCTAAAATCCTAATAAGGACACAACAGATGGAGACACGTTGACATTCCTGAGCTGTTGGATTGAAGAAGACAGCAGATGCTTTGCTTTAATGTTTACGTGTTCGCTCAGTCATTTGGAGGTATGGCAGCCCGAGAAGGACAAAGAGCCAAGGACAAATATCTTGGCTTTGGGGGGACAACAGCTGGGAGGAACAGACCAGGAAGTCGTTTCACTTCATTAAATACTCAGCATGAGAGCAGCCGAGCTTTTCTAGCTCTCCCCACTCTCTTGATCACTCGACTCCTCCCTCCCGTCTGTTGTTACACACATACACACCTTCCCTCACAAGTGATGGTTAGTAGAACTACCTGAAAATAGGAGGAGGCCACTCCCGCTGCAGTCAGGACTTTGTATATAAAACTGTTCAGCACAATTCATAGACCTCACTCTGAAAGCATTTCACCAGTAAAATATACGAGACCTCAAATGTCATCTATCCTCACGCCTTCTATAGATAGATAGATAGATAGATAGATAGATACTTTATTAATCCCTCAAAGGGACATTTACATTTTTTTAAACACTATCTGCAGTGTACCACATAACAAACTGCTCTCTGTGTCATGTGTGTGTGTTTCTAATTCTTCACTAAAGAGACAAGCTGACTTCTAAGATCGTCTGATCTGATCCTCCTCCAGTGTGAAAGTGTTGCTCTCCAGCAGCAGCCACACTAATCTCCTCCACAGTGGATCTCTGCTGAGCTGCTCCACAGTCATCACAACTGATCAGCTGCATCAGAGCGTCACCCTCTCAAAGTGTGGCTGTTTATGTGAATGATCTAGCAGTTTACTACTTGCTTTGCTATTTTTTTTTTCTTCCATGTCATCTAACTCATTTCCTTGAGATATTACCCCGCCTCATAAAAAATACACCAACGCACACTCATCACTAAGCAGCCAGTGGTGTCTAATAGCACATACAAGGCCAAAAACAAACATTGGACAACACACACTGACACATGCCATGGCCTTTTGGCATCACTGGCCCCATCAGTAATAACCAATCACTTCATGATTTGCTCGTCCAGTGATTGAAGGACCGATCCCTCCCCCAGTACCACAAAAGAAAACACCTGTTAGAATCTGCTTAATCCTGGCCAGCGGCCCTGCTCTCTGGGCTCCTAGGGCCCAGTCTAATCTGCCCAAGGGCACCGGGCCAAGGCCATGGCAGATTAGACCCCCACCATCCATCTATCCATCCATGCACACACACCTCTAAGTCTGCCCCCTATAACAAGTGTTTGAGTTGGCCTCTTAATCCTTGGACTCAGTGGAGCCCTCCACGCAGCACACAGCCACCTTCCCCCTCAACCCAAAACCTAATCTTCATACCCTCTCGCAGACCTGGCCCAGCCCAGCATTCACTACGCCACCTCCCACCCTACATCACCCCCACCTCTTTTCCCTCTCCTGGTGGGGCTGAAAGCCCATTGATTTGTTGATTTCTCTTCTTTTGTCTGCGGCCGGCCGAGTGTTAACGGGACATCCAGGGTCCAGAGCACAGTGCCAGTACTTTTGGCATGGGAGATTAAGGTCCTAATCTGGGCATCTGTCAATGTCCAATCCCCCTTCTCACCCTAGTGGCTCGGGGAGTGGCTTTTCTTCAGTTATTTTCATTGTAAATGAATGAGCAGCTCAAATTGATCTTAGCTGATCAGTGCAAACAGAGCAGACAGTTCACAAATAAAAAACAAAGGTTTGAAGATAGTTTCGCAATAATTTAAATCATATTTCATTGACTGGCTTTACATGGTGGCACATACACAGGAACACATGTATACTTTATATGCACATGTATAGTCTACAGTTATACATGTCTGTCAGCATTTCACATCCAGACACATAAACACAATTTCTAAGGTTAGAATTAGGTTTCAGTTTATCCACTGAAGAAACGTGTCTAAATTTAGGTGTGGGATATATAATCTGCCAATTTGCAAGAAGAGATATTTATGCCCCAGGACCGGGATTAATGGAAGACTGACGTAACAAGCACCATTATATTATGCAATAGTTACAATATTTGCCTTAATTTTGACAATGAGTAAGACAGACTAGTTAAATGAGTCTAAGATTCATTAAAGCGCCATTACGTTTGAACAATTACTCAACAATAACGTTTAATTGAGTTTGTAAAATAGTAATTTAATATTTTTCATGAATTACCTTTTTTTTTTGAAAGATCATGTTTATTTACATACCAATTATTTTAGGTTTACATACAATACTTCACCATTTTCATGGCGTAAACCAAGAGTTGTAGTTTTTTGTTAATGAGATAAACATTAAAAAAAAATAATAATATAAACAGCCCAGATCAAGGTATCAAACAAACTATAACGTCACAGAACAAATGAGAGATTTACATGAGTGACCTGGAGGTTAATTAGACTTTGTCTCCATCTAGTGGTATAAAAATATAGTATGTCTGTAATATAGTATTTTTGTCACGTCAGCAAGGCTAAATTTGATTTTGATTTTTTGATTTTATACACTTTATTAATCCCCGAGGGGAAATTTCTTCGCTACAGCAGGGGGGCTCTCAGGGGGGAGCTGCTGCAGCAGGCTGCCACTAGCGCGGCGCCAGGTAACCTGACCTGAGGTGCATGTTTTTGGATGATGGGAGGAAGCCGGAGAACCCGGAGAGAACCCACGCAAGCACAGGGAGAACATGCAAACTCCGCACAGAAAGGCCCAGGACCGGATTCGAGCCCAGGACCGGATTCGAACCCGGAACCTTTTTTGCTGTGAGGTGACAGTGCCCGCCCTAACGAGATGATAGAAGATATTCTAATGCTCCATCTTTGTATTTTTATAAAGTACTTTTTTTTTTCCAATGAGATTGTGTTTTAAAAACGAACTTGATAAGAATAGTGAACATGAACATGTTAAGAGACGATTCTGTTCTAAAATGACATGACCAGAAACTTAGATTTGCTGTTAAATAATTAATGCAAAGCATGCAAGAGATGGTTTACTTTAAAAATGTTTCAATAATATAATGCATTTTATCTGACATACAGTCCCCAATAAGGATTAGGTAGGATGATAATAAAAATATGGTTGTCTTTTCCAATATCAAATATCAAAAGGTGACTAGGTTGTATAGACGTATTTTTGCGCTAGTGTCAGTGCTTGTTTTCCATTCACACAAGTACTGAAGTATAACTCAAACCGTCTATGATATTAGACAAATGATCTGTCACCAGTGAGGTTTGAAAGCAAAACAGTGAAGCTTACACTGCCCTCTGGTGGCAGACTGTGATGTAGAAAAAAGACAAACAAGAAAAAATAAACAAAACATTAAGTCTTTTGTGGCTTTTATTAAATAAGGCACATGGGAATGATGTTTTCATGTTGGCTTTTCAATAAAAAGATCATTTCAAAATTACAAAAGTATCGAGACATTCTCACAGACAGTTTAAAATACTCATTAGTATTTGAAAATGTTGGCCATCATACTAGCAACTAGTGCAGTTTTATTATTGCACAGCTTCCACAACAGGGATTGACCTGTTCAGTTAATGACAACACACCACAGTAACGTTACTTCACTTTCAACCGCATCACTCAACCTCTCCAAACTCATTCACATCCAACCATCAGCCACAATTTACAGACGTTTTGGACACAGCATGTGCATATTTTACTGTCAGAGATGTAGTATCTCAAGGCCAAGTCCAGAGTCCCATAAAAATAAAAAAAATAAAAGTAATTTCCTTTTTATAACAACTTTTAAAAGGTCATGATTTGTTTTTAAATTTAACTTTATGATGTTTAAGAAGATTAAAATACTTGCCAAGGGTGTGTATAATAATTAATAAAATATTCCTCTCAACATGTGCGTAAACAGAATTGCACTTCCAAGTTTCTCATCATGAAGCCCAAGACGAGCACAAGTGCAGATTTCCAAAGCTGCCGAGTGGACCAACTAATTGGAGACGAGCTTGTCACATGGCAACAGAGGGCTGACACCAATTCTCTGAGCACATTCATTCTGCAGAAATGAAATGCATATTTAAGTTAGCTTCAATCTCAGGCTTTTTCTTCAACTCAACAGTTGCACACTAAAACATTAAAACATTGTTTTACCTGAATGTGGCGTGCAAAAACAAAATTGCAAACGATGCAACACATTTCAAATCCATGTGATTTGTTTAGCGTTTTTTAAGTCTGTGTAAATATTCCTCATTCCATTCTCCAGTTCTTCTGCTCCTGACAGAAACATATGCCCTGAAATGTATCCTATAGCAATAAAAAATAAAAAGCATTGATGTAGATTCATTTGTCCTACATGCAAGAGCTATTTATAGCCTTGCAAATTGTTGGTTTCTTCCCAAATCTTCCAAAGCTATGTTACCTTACTGTTACACATTCACTGCATGAACCATGGGGAAAAAAATAAAAATAAAAAAATAAATCCTTAATTGAGTACTTCCTGATTAGCAACTTCCCAGCTTGTTACTATTGCAAAGATATTAAAATGTGTGTTCTAAATCAAACTGTGAACAGTATTAATCAGAAACGAATACGTTTCAACCATAAAGTTTAATTAGGTTTTGTTATTCAACATTAAACTTGGTTTGATCCGTAGAACATTTTGGCAGAGATTGCTGCCCTCCTGTCTTCATCCTGATGATTGTATTGTGCTTTTGCAGCCACAAGAGGGCATAAAATAGTGTGCAAGGTGCAGTAAACCTAAAATGTAATGTCCTTATGTTTTTTGTATGGGAAGTATTCAGCAACTGAGGTTTAACATTTTGTTTTCATCCCTGAGCAAGTCGTGAGCTTTTGAGGTGCTAGCAGGTGGCTTGTGGGAAGTTTGAACAGAGCTAGATGAGATGTCTCCTTTGGTTGGACTCTAAATGGTAATTAATGACCAGCTAGTTGTAACTTTACACTTTTAGGATGTATCCAAAGAGGAGGGTGTTATCAAGCTGGTCATTTAATTTTCTGCAATAAAATAAATTAAAACATTTTAAAAAGAGAAGTGATAGTTTACCAACAAAAATATAAAATCTGTTGCTTCATTTTCTTAATCAAAACTGGTCCGAGGGAGGACACTTAAAAAAAACTGTTGATACAACCTTCATTTGGAACTAGATGAGAATAGTACACTTTTCAGTACTCACCATGTAGTTGACGACATTGATGTGGTAGAGGATCCCGCCCATCTCCTCACACATCTTCATGTTCGCCCTCTCTGGATCTCCAGCAGCCAAAACAGGAGTGTTAGGGTCAGCCTGCAGCAAAATGACAAGACAGAGAAGTTGTAATCACTGGACATCATCTGCACTTTTTTTTTTAATGATCTGTAAAGAGAAAAAACTCAACATAAACAAATAGCAAACAAAATCACAGGTCAACCATCATAATGTCCAACATGAAAAGACAGGTAGACAATTGAACTATTAAGCGTTGGAATTGTTTTTTCCACATTTAAAAAAAGGTATGCAACTGGGACTTCTAGTCTGATGGCTGGAACTCACACAGAAACAAAACCACATCTTTGAATAAGCAGGTAGCACTTCAGAACTAGTGGACCGCGTTCAAATAAGTTTTAAGCCCCTTTGAAAATGCATCTCTTTAAATAATTTTGAAAGAAGTAATGCTTTAGGTGCATCAATACTGAAACTTAATCAGTTATTGGAGCAGTTACGACAAAGCACAACAGAAAAGGTTACACTGCATATGATCTCTATTATTTATTATTTAGAAGTAAATCACTTCCATTTATAGCAAAGCCTTTCAAATACAAGTTGGATTTGGAAGGTTACTTTCTCGAGTGTTTCAGTGGGTCCTTTAGAATGATCTACTCACGGGATCCTGGTTTCTCTGGATGAACAGGAGATCTGACATCCTGTCACTGAACCCGGGAGCAAAGTTCTCTGGGTTGATGGCCACAAAACACTGACCCTGAAAACACAACACGAGACACTGAGAGCCGACCCAATACAAACAGTAAAGAGGGTCGTGATGTGATGTAATATGGCCCACGTCAGACTTTTCTTTTAGACAACAGCTGTCAAACATGTAAAACCTGTTTCATGATTGACTTCTTTGCTTTTATTGAGCGAGAACTAGTCATGGCTTGAACTTTGTTCCAGATCAACCAGCCTTCATTACATTGTACAGACATGTCTGCCTTAACTATTTAACCTATCTACTCAAGAATTATATTTTACGGGAACTTTTATTTCATTATTCTGCTGCAACTGGTCATTTCAAAAGTGAACAGTTTCTTTAAGGTAGCTGCTCTTTCTGTCACTTTCACCAGAGGAACAAAACATATCAACATTATCAGAGCAGTGGCTATTAATTTAAGTGTTAGCAGCTACTTATTATCAGCCCGGCTGTGCCAGACTATAACTCATAGCTTCAGTTTTCCTCGCTGTAATTATAGTCTGGACACCCTGTTCACATTAACATTCGCTCAGCCTCTCTGAAGAGCTGATCAATTAATGAACGGTGTCGGTGTGATGGCGTTGAAGTCAAGTGTTTTTTTTCTAAATGTAGTCATTGCAGCGGGGGAAGAGTTCTGTGCGGTTTTGGCACATACTGATTGGTTAAACCTGCTCCAATAGTCAGTGATATTAAAATCTACCTGAGGTCTATGCCCAGTAGGATGCAACAACTGCAAACAATTCTCTGAGTGTACCCAGACCTATACAGTCACACAGTGATGGTAACATCAGATTGACTTTTTAACTTCTGCCCATTAAAATGGAGAAATACAACTCTACACAGGACTTCATATCAAAATTAGAGAATAAATTGTAGAAATTTAATTAAATGGGTTTTAGCAGCTATGAGTTACATTTCACAGACTTACAGTTTCATATCACAGACAATGAGGAGGCTGACTTTCAGCATGCTGTGTGACATGACAACACGACACAAGTTACTTTGTCTTTTTACAAGTAAGAAGAAAACCCAAAACGTACCAGGTCAGCAACACGATCTGTTACTTTCCACGTGCGGATGTGTTTGCTGTAGCGAGCTCCAGCCAAGATACCACAGAACACCTCCACCATCATTCCCAGACCGTAGCCTTTGTACCCTCCTGAGGGCAGCAACAGACATCATGAGAGGAGATATTTAAGGTAATTTACCAACAATAGAGAGAACTGGGACATCACCATACAGAATGGTACATCATCCCACCCTGATAGAGACTGCTGTCACTTCCTGTCTTCAGTTCTTTATGTGAAAAATCATCACACCATAAAAAGCTGGAATAGTGTGAACATTTTAACATAAGAAATTGCACCGATAAGTGTAGTGGAAGTGGAAAAACTTAATCTGATAAACTTTTTCAGCATACAACGTATTTGAGTCTGTCCTGTAATTTTTCAGATGCTGCAATAGTAGATAAAGAGGATCACTTTAATGATATCTGGATGTCAGCAGAGTCTTAAAATTTAACTGCAGGGCTAAAGAGGACTTCAGTATTGAAGCCGAAATGCTAACTGAATGGAAATATCTTGACCAGAGTCTCTTACTCCCTGAGCTGAATGCTATCAGTTGTGTCTACTTTGCCTCTGACCTGTGGCCTCACTGCCCCCAATGGGCACCAGTCCTCCTCCATTGAGGACTCTCTTGGGGTCTGTTGTCAGCCGTCCCTCAGGATCAGCGCCCCAGCCTTCAGGAATGGGGTCTCCATGCCGTGCATGAAGCTCCACCTGCAAAAAAATGACATGAAGTACGAGAGTGATAAGGCTTGTATACTGTGTATGGTACTTTCAAAAACAGTTACAAAGAAGTTGATTCATTCGGGAGGATGCACTCTGAAGTTGCAGTGCCCAGTTATGCCATTTATTTTAAATTTGATTGGACCATTAATAGGATTTGGCTTTTCCTCTCCTATCCTTGCATGAAACCTTTCAGAAGTTATATGATTAACACAAAGCTATTTAACTTCCTTCTCCAGTGACCAATCATTGCACGCTTCCACTTAGTTCCCGACAAGTTTAGATATGTGACAAACAAACATAGCCTGCTGCCGTATAAATATTGACCTTACCTTTCCAAGTGCTACTGCTGAAGTGGCCATGTCTAGAACAAAGCTGTCTCCATCTTTAGCTGGAGCTGCCATACTGATGGGGTTGGTGCCCAAAGTGCACTGCAGACAGATGGTTTGAAATCATTTTTAAATGCAAGCATTGTTTTGGAAACATCTCGGCTAAATATTCAGTCATTCAGTATGCTGACGTTTATATTGGATGTTGTAAAGAGTTTCTACAAGACCTGGTGTCACATATGACAGCCGTAGCAGCATTGGAGTCGGAGACACCAACAGACTTAACAAACTGGTTAAGAAGGCCGACTCCATCATTGACTGCAATCTGGACAGCCTGGAAAAGGTGGTGGAGAGGAGGACGCTGAACAAACTATTATCCATATTGGATAATCCTGACCAGCCTCTCCACCACCTGCTGCAGGGACAGAGGAGCACTTTCTCCAATAGACTTCTCCAGCTCTGCTGTCACAAGGACAGATACAGGAGATCATTCCTGATACAGGAGATCATTCCTGATACAGGAGATCATTCCTGCCGACCGCAATAAGACTGTACAATAACTCACCTCTGGCAAAATCAATCTCACAACAATAACACCGTTGTCTGTTGTCTGTTTTTATTGGTTGTTTAAAACTATTGTTGCACTATTGTTTAGTTAGTTTTAATTTAATTATTCTATTTTATTTTATTCTATTTATTGTATGTACTGTGCATTTTTAGATTTAATATTTTACTGTTGTTTTATTGGTTTCCTGTACCTATAATGCTGCTGTAGCGAAAAAAAAATTCCCCTTGTGGGATTAATAAAGTATCTATCTATCTATCTATCTATCTATCTATCTATCTATCTATCTATCTATCTATCTATCTATCTATCTATCTATCTATCTATCTATCTGTCTGTCTGTCTGTCTGTCTGTCTGTCTGTCTGTCTGTCTGTCTGTCTGTCTGCCTGTCTGTCTGTCTGTCTGTCTGTCTGTCTGTCTGTCTGTCTGTCTGTCTGTCTGTCTGTCTATCTATCTATCTATCTATCTATCTATCTATCTATCTATCTATCTATCTATCTATCTATCTATCTATCTATCTATCTATCTATCTATCTATCTATCTATCTATCTATCTATCTATCTATCTATCTATCAGTTGAGCTTCTATTGAACAAATAATACACGTACCTCTTTACCACGTGTGGGAACCATCAGTGGGGATGTGTTGGTGAATGACATGCCCTGTGAAGGTCAGGTCATCATTAGAGAGAATATAACACTCAGAGATACATTCACTCCCATTTGTTCTTAGTACAGTAATAGAAATATCAGACATTTGGGTATTAAAGTATAGCTTTCCCCTCTCTGGAAAAAGCTGAACTGGCACTGAAATAAATGAGTTAACAGGCAGAAAAACATTTCACTCACAATCATGTTTTCCTGCAGTGCTTGCATTGCGTAGTATCCCGCAATACCGTAGTGGTTGGAACCTAAGAAAGAAATTCAACAGTTTAACAGCTGTGAAAATGTACTGTCACTGTGCATTCATCAAATTTGTTTACTGCTTTTTTACAAGAGTGAAGTCACAAAGTAATATGTCAAAGGGGGATCAAAAGGGATTTTATTGCTGAAAGCTATCAAATTAATGCTTGTTCCTCTTAAATGAAATTGTATTAATTCAAGTTTTCAAGCTGTCAGTCTGACCTGCAGTAGTTTTTGGTTTCTCTTCCTCCACACTTAATTACCTGTTACACTCAACTAATATTTAAAGAAGAAAACAAATCCCTCTGTGAATGCTGAAGTCTGTCCAATCAAACACAGGCCTGTGCATGTCAATGTGAGTCATCAGTTTATAAGAAGTGAGTAAATGTGTTTATCCCATGGATGAAACTTGACTCAATCAAAATGCAGACCCATTCAAACTGGACCAGTGCAGCCTTTCACATTAAAACATTCACCTATGATTATAGCAGTTACATCAGGATACCTAAATTCATAATAAGCCAGGTGAGGCAGAGGTTACAAAGCATATTTTGTCTCAACTTTGTCATCCCCATTTGGGCCAATGAGACGATTTTTAGGCAGAATAACAAAATAAAAGCCATCATTCCTCTGTCAAAATAAGAGCAGCTGTGTCTGAGATACTGCACTAAAATGTTCTCTGGGCTTCAAAGAAAAATGGGAATCACCGTGTGCCACCACCCAGCCAATGCCGGCTTCTTTGGCCTTCTTTATGGCCAGATTCATGCAGAAGTTTCCCACCACCGGGCCCAGGAGGTTCTTCCCATCCACCAGCGCTGTGGCCAAGCTCTCCTTGTCCACCACCGGCTCACCGTCCTTGGCACAGATTCCTGACTTGATGTCCTTGACATACATGTCTTGTCGAAAAACATAGAGACAGTGAGCATCATTGGCACCCGTATATAGAGTCACAGTTTACTCTGGAAATCTCTGACATCACTGAAGGACCATGTACAGTGTTTGTATGTGCAAAATAACAACTTAAGAAATGACCAACATTCTGCACGGCAAACATTCAAAAAGAGTAACATCGGCCGAAATATGTTTTTGAGAGGAGGGAAACTTTCAACATACAGATAAAGTGATAAACTTCCAGTATCCCACTGACCCAATCTGTTGAGTCCATGGCTGTAGTGGCCCCTGTGGTCTCCTTCCACCAACACCTCGGCCAGGCTGCGGGCATGATGCGGCTTGGTGCCCACTGCCGTCATACATCTTTCAATGAAGCTCTGCACCTCCGACTTGCTAATCAGACATCTGCAGGGAGACAGGACGTTTCATCGTCAGCATTTTCAAAAGTGCAGGTAAGTTCAGATGATTATGTGACCTGCTGCTGCTTTAGATGAAAATAACACAAGGATCTTATTTTGATATCACTTTTTTCAATCAGTTAATTTTGAATTACAGCCAAAACAATTAGTGTTTAATGTTTAAATCAATGGTATTCAAGAAATTCAAGAACGCGAACGTCAAAAAGGATTTTTCTTAAACAAATTGAAAACAAAACAAATGATATGATAGGATGGATCTACATCATCTCAGTGATTTTGAAGAATAGTCCTTTAATAAGGTTGCTTTTATGAGAAAATAGGGTTGTTTCGTTCGGAAGTAAATTACATTCACATACACTCTATAGCTGCAGTTCAGTGAGGCATTCAAAAGGTAATATTCATATTTTAAAACAAATTGAAAAACTACCCAATTATGTCCAATACCAAAGTCAAAGGTGAAACCTGGACTGCCCCACGTTTAGGATTTGACAGACTGGACTGCCCCATGCTAATTCAAGGTTCAAAGTCCATTTTTGCAGTGACTGCCCAACCTGTGACCACATCGATGATGGAGGTCAAGGCAGAGAAGCTCTACTGGATCATATTAAATTGAGGTCAGTGGAGAAATTCTGGTAGCAAACACAGCTAAAAACTTTGTGTTGACTGTACAAAGCAAATTTGAGAGGAATGAACAAGCAGAACCGTGTCAGGTGTTTGAGTGTTGGAAGCAATTACGACATGGCAACAACACAAATAATCAATCAAAGTGATAACGGTGATTATTTTGCGTTAAATTTAATGATTCATGTTTTTAGAGAGAAAGCTTAAAATTATGAAATTCTTCCTTCGCATTTCCAGCTGTTCCTTTTGCATTTGGTTAGCTATGAATTGTCATATGTTCAACTAAACCCATGCCTAATTTAACAGCACATGTAGTCCCTCAATCAGTAGAAAAGAGGCCACTGTGGCAAAGTAAAGATTGTTGTTGTAAAGAGAACCAAACTGTGCTCGCTTGTCTGTGCATGTTTAACGAGCGCTCACAGAAACAAATCTTCATCCTAACTAGTTCTTAAACAGTTTCCAGATGTTTTTCCATCACATTACACCTCATCCTCGCCGTTACGAAACAAGTTTTGGGCTGGAGCCTGAGCGACATATCGGCCAGACGAAATTATCAACCGATACTGGCCAAAAAGAAGATGCTTGTGGTAAATTAGAAGTTGTTCAATCAGTGTGGTTTGCTTTATTAATAGTAATTTATTATTATTCCCAGTGAAGTTTATTGTTTCAGTGCCCTGATGTGAATGTGGACGATAAACTGTAAAATATCCTGCCTTAATTAGATATCTTCATTACAAGTGTCAAAAGTGTTCGATAACCACCCTCAATGAATTATTGCAAAAAATATTTAATATACGTTTTATGCAGAATATTTATAAAGAATATTGGCAGAATTATTCATATCAGATTATTTTACTCACGAATATCGGTATTGCGATCGGCTCCACAAATCCAGTATTGGTCGGACTCTAGTTGGAACAGCTAATGAGAAGCAGATTAAGGAGGTCACTTAGTGTTTACTGGCTTGTAATGCTAAGCACACAGTGTTCTTCTTCCTCTCTTTCTCCGTTATTCTCCTCCTCTTCTCCTTCTTTTGTTCCCATCATTTGTGGTAATAGAAGGGAAGACAAAAGTCTTAAATTGTGGAATGCAGCACAATTGCGTCCAGATATGAGCTGTGGGCAACTATGTCTGGTGATTGGATGATTCCAAGTAACTCTACAAAACAACATTGTGCTCTGTGCAACAGATTCACTCAAAACTAATAAATGATGCGACTCAACACATATTCTGCAGCTCAGAGAACTATGTGAGGGTATGTATTGGTATGAAATAAACACATGCTGATTCAAATTTGTAAAATCTCGAGAGCAGCATGTTTGGATTCTTGAAATGATTTCCCCTTCATTAAAAGTAGAACCAACATTTTCTTTGCGACTTCAAACTTGTCCGACGTTTCGGTCCAACCTCACCAAAAATGTGTTGGCAAGATAATTAGTAAATTGTGCTCTTCATCGGTTACTCAAGACAAAAACAAAACAAAACACAGAAATGAAGAAATGGCAAAACCAAGAGCTCAGAAAATCCATCCGCTGAGTCCCATCATAAACTGCAGGCAAAAAAAACCCTCTCTTTAAATCTCCATATATTTTTAAGGGATTAAAGTTCACAGATATTACAACACATATATGTCATGTCAAGGAGGAACTGACTTTCAAGATCCTCTTGACTGAGTTCAGTCTGTGTTTGTATTTCTCAGGTGTTTACTGAACTGTCGGTGAAAAAGTTGACTTTTTGATTTGAAGAATTTCAGTCAAGTAAGGTGTCTCTAACTGATGATTTGATTCATCAACACAGTACAATCAGGCTACTGATATCTCAGAGACGTAGTCGATTCTAGATTCTAACTTAAACATCAATCAGATAAAAGATCAATGAGTCGGGCAGACTAGACAAACATATTCAACTTCACAACCCCTTTGTCCATTTACTCAATCTCACACTAGGGGATCGAGAGGGTAGATATTAACAAGGGGGATGCATTTTGGTATTTTTGCTAACAAAGTGAATGGCATCACCAGGCCTTCCCCCTCAAATCTCATATATAACCTGTATAATCACAGTTTTACAAGGACTCAAACTACTCTTCAAGCTTAACAACTATAAACTGAACAATGTACACAATGTACCTGTTTGACAGACTGAAGACTGCTGCAGATGTTTGATTTCTTTTTACTGTTTGCTTTATTTTTTACAAGATTCTCAATAAAGCATTATTGATACATGAAGTCTACTTGAAGTCGATTATCATGCTAAAACTAAGTAACTAAATTGAACTGAGGTGTGAATGTAACTGAACTGGGATGTAATGTGATGAAGTATTACAATGTCAGTGGTGAAAGGAGTTCACAAAATACATGCGTCACTTGGATCTGGTGAAGCTTTTGATTAAGAAAGTGTCCATAAAAGCACATAATTAAAGTAATTAATGTCGATTATGTGAAACACAGCAGTCAAAGGAACAGGAAAAGACAATGCTCTACTTATACAGGGAAAGAAAAAATTCAGACAGTTAAGATCTTTGCTTTTGGTGCAGACAGACAGAGTCAATCACCAAATATTACCACAATGTAGAAAGTTTGTATACCAGTTAAATAAAATGATAAAAGTAAAAGTACTCATAAGACAGACTAACATTTCACGTTTTATTGTGTATAAATGTTTTATTTATACCGAGGTAGCCGAAGTATTTTACTAGATGATCAAGATAGAGGTCATGTTAATTGCCATTATCTTTATGTATAACAATGCATTGTAAATTGATCACCTGTTCTCTATATAACAAAAACAGCTGTTAAATATATGTAGTGGGTAAAAATATTTCTCTCTGCAATGTAGTGGAGTAGAAAGTCCTCAAACCTGTCCTGCAAGTATGTGACTCTTGTCATTCAAACTATCGTAATAAGTTCCTAGTCAGGTCATCATGCCATGTTGCTCTTTAATTGGAGACCACGCCGGATCCTTACCTGCTCATGTTGCCCCTCCTGCTGTGTGCTCCTTTGGCTCGATGCTCTGTCGCTCCTGGCTGTGGTGGAACTGGTGGTGATCTGGTGATGTTTGATAATTCACCGACTTGCTTTACGAGCCCCGTAGTGTTGGGAAACGCCCAGTGTTGTCAAGTCTATCAGGTATTCTGTCTGTCCTGTGTCTGTGTGGGCGTGGTGGAGTGGAGGTGGTGGAGGAGGTGGAGAAGAGGAGAGGTGGTAGAGGTGGAGAAGAGGAGAGGTGGTAGAGGTGGAGGAGAGGAGAGGTGGTGGTGGTGGAGAGGAGAGGAGAGGTGGTGGTGGTGGTGGAGAGGAGAGGAGGTGGTGGTGGTGGTGAGGATAGGAGAGGTGGTGGTGGTGGTGGTGAGGATAGGAGAGGTGGTGGTGGTGGTGAGGAGAGGAGAGGAGAGGAGAGGAGAGGAGAGGAGAGGAGAGGTGGTGGTGGTGGTGGTGGTGAGGAGAGGAGAGGTGGTGGTGAAGAGCCTCTGTGCAGCAGACAATATTAGAAAAAATACATACAGTAAAATTTGCATGAAGACATAGATGAAGCTCCAATTGTAGTTATGACACCTTTCAGTCTGTCAGTTTGTCTGAGAAGCCAGTAACATTGTTGCCTGGAAACACAGCTGTAGGTTTAGGTGCTGTCACAGGTTGTGACAAGTTCAGTAGAAAAACATCTGAATTTGCTTGTCTCATCTCCTGGTTAAGATCTGTCTTTGATTAAATGCGGTACTTTCTGTTCTGGTGATGAATGTGGGAGTTGCTTGACTATTTACTAATGTAATTGTCTTGCAAAATGCCAGCAGGATCAGAGAAAACTCAAAACTGAGTGTTGAATCGAGCCTGAAAGTGAAGAGCAGCAGAGAGAGGTAGGCTGAAGCAAGATTTAGCTTGAAGGTGATTAGTATTTTCTTACTGTTTACAAGCTATCTGGCTGCATTGTTGTGCAGACTGCATGGGATCTCTTCAATTTATGAATGGCCTTGGATCAGTTTATTTTTACAGCCCCATATAGCCTACTACAATATTATCATAGAATGGTGATAAAAGCTGGCAGAGAAGCCAACTTGACACAAATCTGCTTGTGGGCTCACAGGTGTTATCCTTTTTCTAAAGTGTTAACACTTAGACCTATTTTTTATAACATCTTAACTTACCATTTAAACACTGACAATGCTGCAGGAACAAAGGGTGTGGAAACCAGTTTGACTACTTACTTATCCGCTATCTGAAATGAAATGTCACAAGGTATTTAGCTGCCACTGCAATTAACCATATGTAACAGATACTTTTGCAACATGTTGGCTAAAGTCCGAGTTCAGTTACAAATTGTTCATTCATAACTCAAATGTAGAGCAGCAGTTACTCATAAATGCTAATAAAATTAATGAATTAATGAAACAGATTGAAATAGTGAGTTGTTCTGTATAAGAGCCAAGTGATTCAACTCGTTTCCAACTGAAGTTCATAATTTCTTCTTCAAGGAGTGTTGAACCAGAGGATGATTGTCTCTATTTATGTGCAAGGTAACTTGTTTTAAGAAACTAATATCAAAGGCAGCGTTTCCATTACATTAATGATATAAAGGTCCAAATGACTTTCCCGTATAGCACCACATTAAGGCCAACTTTTCTATTGTAACACCCCATTCTAATGAGAAGATTGCATGAAAGGTATATGAGCTGTTTTTGTGCCACCTTTGGACCAAACGTCAGCTTCTCACTCGGGATACAGTACACTGGTGTCATGTACTTTGGAGCCGCTGTTCACTTCATGCTTTTTTTGGACTGTTGGTGGATAATCTGTACGAACAAGAGCAAGCCTATGTCTATGTTGAAACAGTTATATTTCTCTCATAAATACAAGATTAGGTAATTTATTTAAAGTGTTATTCAAAATACAATGATACTCAGGAATCAGGCTTGATCAAAAGTGAACTAACAAGCTAATTAATTAAAACTCCTTTTCATGATTAGCTTTATGTGAAGGTAAAAGTTAGGCATGACTGATGTAGCAGAGGGTGAGAGATGTTTGCTGACCCTGAAACACAGCAGCACAAGTGTACTTGTTCCTCCTGCATGTCCTCCTCCTGCTTCCACAGACCTCAGCATGAGAACAGCTCCCAGGGAGAGCAGGGAGCAGTGAGCGCCCCCTCCCTCTGCAGTTCCGACTCCTATCCTGTAATTCTCCACGGCTCAGACATCTGTAAGCATTTCTCTCAGACCACAAGAGGAAAATAGAAAGTTGGAATCTAGAGGCTGTGATTTGGGTGTGTATAAATAAAGTTGCGAGGAGCGTAGAAGCTGCTAATATGGTGGGAGGTCGGTAGGAGTCGGTAGGAGTTGGTAGGAGTCGGACACCCAAGTCATCAAAGACAAGACGCGAGGAGCTGGAGGACAAACGGAGCCTCTCTGGGTTTTAATGAGGAATTTGAGTCCTAATTTCGTAACTGCTGTCAGTGGGTGTGCTTCACATCCTGCAAGTAGAAGCTTGATTCAGGCAACGACATCCTACTTAATTTGCATGTGTGCTCACAACGGAGCCTCTCTGGGTTTTAATGAGAAATTTGAGTCCTAATTTCGTAACTGCTGTCAGTGGGTGTGCTTCACATCCTGCAAGTAGAAGCTTGATTTAGGCAACAACATCCTACTTAATTTGCATGTGTGCTCACAACCTGTGTTTATCAAAACCTACTGTATGAGATGTTACTGGCAGCTACATGGGTTAAAACAAATTATGCACGTGGCTCACATCCAAAATCTGTATTTCCTTAAGGATTGTATAGTAACTAAATGGACTTCATCTCTGAAGCAGTTTTGGCATGGCATATAAAAACACTTGGTAGGGAAAGACTTGTTGGCCAGGACATTTTGGGAGTCATTACATTTTATATTTGTTTCTACTTGTTCCACTTCGGAATCCAAGTAAATACACATGCAACATTACAAACGATGAAGCACTATTTTCTATATGTCTAAGGGTCTTTGTCAACCTGAACTTTGGAGGTTTAATTGTGTTCTAAATTATTCTGTGGTTTTACAGAACAACAGGAGGATCAAGTAGACTAGACAAGATGTCCACACATTGGCTATGAAGAGTGTTCTGGAGCTCTAACCCGCCAGCAAAGGACAAGTGTAAGATGATAAGACTTTCCTAAAACGTTTGCCATTCAATTTGTAATCATTTCTGAGAATGAATCGAATAGAAATGAGCCACATCGCTCTGCTTCATGGCCTCCCCACTCCTCTGTAGTGGTCTGACTGGGCTGCCCTGCCTCCCAACTGGAGGGTACATTTATGCCGTTTCCTAAAACGGGATGTTCTGTATATAGCTGGTGGAGCAGCAGGCTCACAGCTGGGATGAAAACAACCAAGCCTTGCCCGTTCCCTCAGATCCGCCCCAGAATCCAGCCTACGACACCCAAAATGATCACTTTAAAGCTGGGTGTAGGTGCAGCAGCAGAACCGCAAGAGCCATTTGGATGAGCGTCTCTTCATCCCTGTGTTCATTAGCTTAGTGAAGATCTAAAAAACACTTGAAAATTGTAAGTAGATTTGGTGATAAAGGAAAGAAAAAACATTTTATGAAGGAGGCTGATTTGTTTTTTCGATGCAATACTGACTTAACAGTATCTGGTTTATTAATCTCATTTATAAGAAACTGACAATAAGATAATGTAAAGTTAAAATGCTTAAAACAATGAAATACTAACAAAAATACATGAATAATGACAAAAATAGATGTATGTTGTTACAGTAATCAAAATTCAAATATTGCTGAAAGATGAAAATAAATGACTTTTAATAGGAGGTGAATGTTTGTAAAGTGACTTCTCATCATTTGGCTCCACAGTCTTCCTGTTTATCTCTGCTCTCTCTCTTTCTTTCTTTTTTTTCCTCTCTAAAGATAATTTCCATTGCGTCATTCAAATCTCCACGCAACATAAATACAATAAATAACAACAAAAATGACGCAGAGTAGCTGCTCGCTTAGTTGCTCAACCTTGATACAACCTCTTGTCTTTCTCATCTTTTCCCTTATTTTCTATTTAAGCCTTATTCAGTCTTTGATCAACTTCACATCTCAACTGACCATTTCTTACTAATGCTGATGTTACAATCAGGGAGGCTGTTTTAACACATCCCAAGCACCAAGCTGCTGGATTACTTTTACTGAACAATTCATATATAACAATTATAAGCAGTTTTTAGGTCACTTGTCCAAAAATCTTTTGTTTTATTCATGTTTGTATGTGTTACTAGCAAATTCTGAATACCTCTTGCAGTTTTTTCTTGTTTTGGCCTAAACCATTGCAACATTTTCCTTCTCACCAAATAGGATTACTTTCGTGCTGACCAGCACACTTCCTGACTACAAAAAGGAGCATTTAAACTTGGTAAAATTCTAAGGAGCTACTATATCAGCCTTCATCCTGTGTATCAAATTAAATGCCCTGTCCTGATGGTTAGTGTAAATGGGTTAAACTTGAGATATGATCTTCATTTATCTCCTTTTGCCATTATCTACCAGCTGAAAAGTTTCATGAAGCTTTGGAAGCCGTCTTCTCCGAAGAAGTCGAAGGAGCCCTGAGACGAGCCGAGGTGGACGAGCAGGAGGACGAGCAGGACGATGGCCAGAAGTGGAATCAGCAGGTTCCATCCGGCTGCCAGGATGTTGTACCACTTGGCTTTGTCGGAGCACTCCTGCGCCAGCTGCAGGTTGCCCTGGGTCTTCTGGTCTCTGGCCTACAACGATGCACAAATTCACATTATGACATGCATCCAGAGGAGTCAGTTTAATCTAAAGCAGAAATTACGACTCTGAATTGGAAGTTTCATAATTGTTGCAAAACATTTAAAACTTTGTCTCCTATTAGATGCTAAATATTGAGAGGAAGAAGGCAAACAAAGGCAGATTATAACTTTCTGGTATGTTTTTGTTTACAGACAGATCATTGCACTACATTACAATTCAGATTCAAGGTTGTTTGAGGCCCGAGTGATACGAATCCTGGAGCGGCTTCTAAGTGTAGGTCCGAGCTGAGTCTTTCCCTATAGCACTCTCTAATTTCCCATGAGTACTTGCCCATTAGGAAGATGCCAATTACGCCATTTTTAACTCCCCAGACAAGCAGCCAGTCACTGTCTTTAATTTGAGTGCTGAACCAATAGTGGGCCTGTGATTCAGAGCTGCAGCAAAAAAAGACTTAAATAAAGGGTATACACACCCTTTTGCGGTGAGCTTTTCAGAAACCGTTTTATTCAGGTAGTCAGAATGTGTTTCCAATCCTGCTTTGTACATGACATTTTCAGGCACCTTTTAGCTGTTTTTTTTAGTGTGTAAAGTTTCTGTTTTGGTTTATTTTTCCTGATCCTCTGCAGCCCCATTCCTGTGGTAAAGGGCACGCCAACTTTCTATTGTGTGCCATCTGATCATTCACTAGTCTCTGCAGTGTTCGAAAATGTATTTGTAGCATTTGCCATGAAAGATTTTCCACAGTGACAAACAACATAAAAGGACAATTCAAATGTCCTTTTTTTTATGGCACCAATCAGTTGCATTCTGAATGCAGAACTTTCCTTGACTTTGCCAAAGAAGTAACAGCTGGGTTCATTGTGTTCTTTTAGATATTACATTGCAGTGCTGCCATTTGTTTGTGCTTTACTTCCCGTTGAGGCATTTGCCACATCATCCCCTCGGTTTTATAGCTATTCTTGCCAAGTCGACCCTCCTTTTTCCTGATGCTGCCAACATGCTTTCATGACAAAGTTCTTGTTGGGTATTGTGTTGCACTAGACCCGCACTATTAAAATCTAATGTTGCGTGGCATTCTGTTAAATAATTGCAAATTGTTCCATTTTCTCACAAAGTGTTACCCAGTGCTTCTACCTTTGGTGTAGTCACTCATCAGTGAAGACATCAGCTGACAAAACAGTTTCACCAACAGGTTCAATAATTGGCAGTTAATAAAACGGATTTGTCGTTACAATCAATGATCAAATCAGTTTAAAAAAGGACTTAAAAATGAATGCAACCTTGTCAAATACAACAATTGTACTGGACAGTGGACAATGATCGGCTATTGTGTTGTCTGGAGTCCTTCTGCAAATTTAGCGCAAAAAGTGCACTCTTCTTTTGACACATTTCTCAGATGTTGTACATGCTTCATAAAACCAATCCAAACTGAAACTTACAAGTAAAAAGAGTCAGAAAAGTTCAAATAAAAGAGCATAAGGCCTCACCTTGATGGAGTAGATGAGCGCCATGAAACCCAGGCAGCAGAAGTTCACGTACAAGGTGTTGCACAGCGACCACAGTAGATAGTCTCGGGGAGGATTCTTGCCGTTGTTGCCCATGTTCACCACGGTGGATCCTGCCGGCTTACGGGCAGACTTGCAGTTGGTGAGTGGGGTGCAGTCGGAAGGGAAGTTGTAAGAATGGTTGTCCATGCTTAGAGAGGAGATCTCCGGTTGTGGGTGGAAAGGTGGCTCTGTGAACTAGATGGCCTTCCAGATGCTTGATCCCTCTTTTGAAAGCAGTGCCCCCCCTCCCTGTGTGAGAGGCTTATAAAGGCCCATGAAGAGGGTGGTGACAGGGAGAGGACGCTTGGGCAGGGTCCTTTAATATACAGCAGGTCTATCATTATGTGGTCAGGCCTGAGAGAGGCTGAAAAAAGAGGAGGACAGAGAAAGAACTGAATGAGAGGACAGAAAAAGATAGAGCAAATATACATGAGAGCAGCGCAGAGTCTTCCACCAAAGAAGCCCTAACCTCGTCTTTCTGAGAGATCTTCTGAGATGTGGGGGGAGCGGAGGGCAGTTAAAGGCTGTTCAGAAGCCTTGAAGGTGCTGAGGAGGAATTAACCTGAAGTGCTGTCTGCCAGAGGCCATCAGGAACAAGCCTGTCATGTCTTGACACACAACACAGGTCATAGGACATGTCCTAGAATATATGTCAACTTCATTAGGCCCATTAGGTTTTCATAACCAAAACAACTAAACTTCAAATAAAGTTATGAGCAGAAATCATCCAACCTGAACAATTATTTTAAACTGAAGCTGCAACAAGTGCATATTTGTTCAACTAAACATTTCGGAAATTAGCTTCAATGTGTTAATTCAGTAGATATTTTTCCGGCTAAAATACCACAAACCCTACCACTATTTTTTCAGCATAGTTACTCAATGATCACGTCTTACACAAATCTCTAATTGAAAAGTACAGCTGTCACATAAATGCTGTGATATCACACATAACATTGGTCCCTTTTTAATTTTGTTTATAATATAAGTTATTAAAGGGTCAAAACAAACTTTCTATCAATGTGTGTCACAGGGTTGATTCTGTTTCGTTCTTCCACTGTGGAAGTTAAGTGACTTAAAAAAACAAACAAAAACAAACACCTGCGTGACCAAAATTGACGCCGGAGTTTGACTGTGCTGGGCAGGTGATGGAGCTGGTTTTCACTCTCAAAGGGGACAATAAATTAATTAATTGGGGGACATATCCAACCCTCCATCTCCTCTCCCTTCCTTCCATCCCTGCTGGACCAGATACCCACCTTTAACCAGCACACAAAGTGGAGGATATGATGGCAGCGTCTCATGTGTTTGAGTAGTAAACTCAAAGCCAGGTCACCTGTACAGTGAGGCAGGGACAGGTGACCGGTGTAAGTCCAGAACAAGAATAGGTGTCATTAAGATTTCATCTGTTTGGATACTTCAAAATGTTGGGAGCTTCAGGCTAAAAAAAAAAAAAAAGGCAAGAAAACATATTTTAATCTAAGTTCACTTTGTTTTCACATCCCGTGAACTGTACAGTTGTACAACAGCACAGTGCAGCTCTGCTGATCAGTAAACTGAAGTGCAAATTAGTTTTAATATAGTTTTGGAAAAAAAAACAACAACATTATAATTAAGAACAACTCAGTGTAGCAAAGCTATTTCTTATGTGAGGAGAAACACCCATTAGTGATTAACTGATTAATTATATTTATCGCTTTGCTTTGTGTACATATTTGTGTTTTGGACTGTTGGATGAACAACAAAAGATATTCAAATTAGTCATCACGGGCTTGTCTGAAGTTGTGACGGGCACTTTTTGGCATAGCTGCGAAGAACCCTCTTGTCTTAGTTCCCATTATTATTATTCCGCTTCTGCTTATTTTTCTTTGCTAAAAGTGATTGCGCAGCAAAACTCATACGGTGAAAACTCACCAAATGTGGCATGTAGGTTGCAAATTGCTCCCACTTCTCAGGCACAAGAAATGACACTAAATGACCTAATTTCAACTTTTGTCAATTTTCTCTCAGACCTATTTTTGCGAACTCATCCTAGACCGTTGGGCCAGTGGTTCCGAAACTTTGGCAGAATAATCTTTGGACCTTCCTGATCTAATATTTTATATCACATGTTTTCAAAGGGGTTCTGTTTGGTAAAGTGGTGAGTCCGCAGTGATATTCAATATCTTTCTGTAATTTGTGCTGTACGGGCAATTTTGTTTTCCCAAACATTTGATTAAACTTCACCAAAATTGTAATCAACCTTTAACAGGACAAGGTGGGATCCGAACCATCAACCAGGACCTTGATAAAAGAGGAACTTCACCTGTTGAGCTAACCTCTCTGGTGCACATTTTGAGCCCTTTAAGCAACCCTTTCCGTAAATCCGCATTTCTGCAGACATTTCCAAAGGAAACCCACAGTTCATAGCAAAATGCGTGACATATTAAACTCAAATTCATGTCGGACTACAGCTGCAGTCTTCTCGTTGTCCTGCCCGTAGTCTGCCGCCCACAATATGTAAACAAACAAGCATGGAGGACGTTATAAGTGACAGCTTTTCAGGGTAAATCTCTGCATTTTACTTACTAACATTAATGCCTTTTCTGGTAATTAGCTAAAATGAAAACATTATATAGACCTAAATATAGCCAACGTATAGACTTAAACACAAACTGCAAAGTGAATCTGTCCAAACTCTTCCGGATGTTGTATGTTTGGACAGATGAGTGTTGGTCGTTCGTCCGTCTCCCTCCACAGTACCTGGAGTATCAGTGGCCTGTGGATGACGTCACCATCTCTGCTGGTGCTTCTCCAAACATTCGTTAACCACACACTTTAGCAGCATCACTGCTGCGATGCTGGAAAAATCACAGCCGTACAGGACAAAAACGCAGCTTTAATTTGAGCCTTCAGTTCACTCGTGGACCGAAAAAGATTGATCACTTTTAATAGAAAGTCAGATTTAGAAATGAAATTCTCTCAATTCACGCGGCATGCGTACAATGATTTGATCATCTAACCTGCCCATGTGTGCACACTTCTGAAGTTCAGACATGTTGTGATTATTTACTTGGGTGTGTCGTGCTTTCTCTTGCTGTGTTTTTACTACACAGACATCACAGTAGCTCATTTAGTTATCATATCTGAAAGAGAGAGTAAATCCTCCCACCTGGTGGACAAATGGCGCCATTACAACTTGTCAAATCACCTGTTCCGTGTGCGTTTGTGTCCCCACTCAAACGAGTTGTCGGGGCACCCTGAAACCAAGATCCTGTGTACTGTTAGATTTCTGTAAGTGAAGCACACATCAAATATATATATATATATATATATATATATATAAAAAAATAAAAAAAACACACAGGTGTGGAGCCTCTGTCTTTGCTGCTCATCCAGTCAACACCACATCAAAGAAGTTTGTTCTCACTAAAAACGGGGCTTTTCTTCGTTATGACTAGCTCTTACTTTGCGGGAGTGGATCCTGTGTTTGTCCTGTGTTTCCTGCAGCTGAAGGCAAAAAAAAAAAAAAAAAAAACAACAACAACAAAAAAAAGAGATTGTTTTCCCACTTTCTCTGTCGGAAGGAACGTTTGACGGATTGCGTTAGTTTCCGTCCGACGTGGGACGCTGACGGACCCAAACAAAATGTGTTCCGCCTGAAGCTCAATCGTAGAGTAAAGTTTACTGTCATTACTCGAAATGAAGTTCCGAGGAAAAATCACAGACGTCGCGTGTCTCAACCACTTCACCCGTGAGTCCATTCAGCCTTTTCTTTCTCAACAAGTCCCCGACACGCGCTGCTAACCCGTTAGCTTCACCCGAATATCGCACAAACACTTTGCAGCCTCCGCGGAAAAATAATTATGCCGCCAGACTTGAAATTCGTAACATGTTATTGAGTTGTGTCTTTGAGTTTTGTGACATGTTATGGACAGTCTTTAGTTCGGCATACATCATGAGCTGAAATTGTCACTAATTTAAACACGTTTGCCTCTTCTTAGCGCGAATTTCTGAAATTAAAATATAGCAAAATCTACAATGGACCTTGGTTTGCAACTTAATGAACGATATTGTACTTGTTTTTAACCACAGTGAATTTCACCTCAGGGCTGATTGATTAATTATCTTTTTGTTGACAGGTCTATTTTGAACCATCCCAAATGAATTATTCCTGGAAGAACTTGTCAATTAAAATAAAGCTATGGAAAAAAATTTTTTTTAAATAAATCTCTGATTGCAGTATCTTTATACTGACTAGTCCAGGGGTGTCAAACTTATTTTAGTTAAGGGGCCACATACTGCCCACTTTCATCTCAAGTGGGCCAGACCAGTAAAATCATAGCATAATAACGCATACATAATGACAACATTTCTCTATGTTTAAATCATTGAAGGTTTTTGGATGATAAACCCTATTTTAAAGGTCTTTCTACAATAAACTAGAAACATAAAGAGCAAAAACTCAGACATCAGCCCACTGTTTATCTGCCTGGGCTCTCCTCTGCAGATTTAACGGGTCACAAAGCGAGCAGCAGCAGCTTCTCCCTCCGGAGCAGACGTTGCATTTACGCTGTTTCTGAAGCAATTACTGGATCGATTAAAAAAAACAATTACACAACGTTTGTACTCGTAAACCTCCATATTCTCATAGAAATGCAATTTATGTCTTTCTGTAATTTTCACACTTAGCAAAGTCATCCGGCGGGCCGAGCCGGACCCCCTGGCGGGCCGGTGTATGTTTGACACCCCTGGACTAGAGTAATATTTGTCACGGTTAATAACTTTGTTCTTCCCCGTCCTCACCAGGTGTCATCACCACCATCTCAAAGCTGACCAAGATGTGCGTCCTGCGGCTGACTCCAGACAACCTGTTCTTCGTTCTGTCGGGTAAAGTGGCCAACGGAGGGGTCAGCATGTGGTGTGAGCTGTCTCAGGTAAGAGCGGAGGCTCCGGTTCAGCTTTTGGAAGCAAAAGTCAGTCACAGAATGGAGACAGATTAGTAACGAGCCTGCAAAGAGATGAACCGACAGGGAAATAACGACACGAAGAAGAGTTTAAGACACCTTCACCAATTGCAGCTGTACAACAATATACACTGAATGTTTACTATATTTACACTCTTCAGAAACTACCTGCAGGTGTGTGTGTGTTGAAGAGGTGACAAATGTCACTGCCTTCAGCGTCGTCTGTGGTTTTTTTTTTTTTTTAACTTTTATTTGTGATTTTAGTGAAGTGACCCTTTATTCCTCCACCTTAACCTGTCAGCGTGTCTTTCCTCCCTGCAGGCCAACTTCTTTGATGAGTACCAGATGGAGGGCGTGTCCTCTGAGGACAATGAGATTTGTCTGGAGGTGACTCCGGAGAACCTGTCCAGAGCTCTGAAGACGGTACAGAACGCCAAGGTCGTCAAGGTCAAACTGACCAAGAAGCACTGCCCCTGCCTTACCATCGCCGCCGAGCTGGTGAGGCTAATTGACTCTGAAAAATTCCAAATGACCAACCGTTTTCAATTTCCTTCTCTTACTCAGGTTAATGTGTTTTGGCAGGACAGTTTGTCTCTGCTTTATCCCCTCCACTCGTATGTTTGTATTTGGCCACTTGGGGGCAGCAGAAATGACCTTTGAAGTTGATATTCTACTTGTGAAAACAGTGTAAAAAGTGTCTCTGGTCGTGAATCTGCTGCACAAAGCTTAATAAGTTTCAGCTCAACATTTCGCTGTCCGCCTACAACTTTACCGCTCTGGTTCACTCTCAGTGCTCTCATAGCGTCAGTTTCTTTCGCAGCAGGCAGCTGTTTTCCAACACACAACTATAAAAGTCTCCGCACGTGACCTGGTCAGACGCAAACACCTGACAGATACAGTTAGAGCTGATTGACATTGGGGAGCATTTAGCAGCTAAAGGGATGGATATTTCCCTTTGGAGTTGATGATGATTTAAATATTGAATTATTATGGAGTTTCAGCTGAGAAACCTAAAGGAGTGATGTCGTCCTCTCGTCCAATCCAGCCCACCCTGTCCAGCATCAGTCGAGTTGTCACTCATGATGTCCCGGTTGAAGTCATCCCACGGAGACTCTGGCATGAATTCAAAGAACCGAGTATGCCAGACTTCGATGTAAGTGACGTCTCTGTGAAGTGCAACACGCGTCCAAATACCATTTTATCCTCGTACAAAATTCCCATTTTAAATAAGTATAAATACACGATTATTCCTCTGAAATTTCTCTTCCATTGTAAGTGCCTTGATGGTTTACCTTTAATCAGCATCATTTCGTGTGTCTGCCCGGTCCTTTATATGTGTGTCTTTGCAGGTCAGTATCTATCTGCCTCCTCTGAAGACCATGAAGAACGTTGTGGACAGAATGAAGAACCTCTCCAACTTCCTGGTAGGAGAACATTCCTCCAGACTTCACCCAAGTTAAGAGTAAGGCAATCAGTTCAGTTCAAGTTCAAAGACTTCTCCTTTTGCTCCAGAACGGCAGGTTTCAAGCGTCGCTTGATCGACACCAGCACCTCCTGAGTTGTACACATTTTTGTGACCACTTGCATGTCTTTGATTTCTCCATGGACCTGAAACATGCAGCGGGGAATAGCAAAAAATGTTGTCAAATTTGACACGAAATTTGATTTTGACGATTTGATGCTGTGAGCAGGCACGTTGTCATGTTGGAGAACCAAAGTGTTCTCACGCCATCGTTCAGGCCGTTTGCACTGAATGTTTTTCTTTCAGACAACTCAAGATCGTTGCAGTCAAACAGTCTGAACCTGCAGGACCAGATCACAGTGCACAACCCCACGGAGTCTGACAAGTTGACGTGCCTTTTAATGACTTGGGACAGCGACATTTTGACCCTCTTAAAACATAAATGTCCCTCACAACACCTCGCCCGGCTCACTGCTTCTTTGCACTAGATTTTCTGAATCATTTCGATGATCTACGTTTCTGATTTCCTGACTTTGACACAAAGTTTGATGTTTGCTCTCTGCTCACATCAATGCTTTCATATTGATTAGTGTGGAAGCTAATTTAAAGTTGCAGCTTGTTGGATGTAAAGTAAAATGTGTGTGTGTCTGTGTGTGCATCAGGTAATCGAGGCCAACCTGAACGGAGAGATGAACCTGAAGATCGAGACAGACCTGGTTTCTGTGACCACTCACTTCAAAGACCTGGGGAACCCTTCGTGGGGTAAAGACGTTGTTACTGTCAGCTGGATTTCAGCCACACTAACACCACGGCTGCGTGGATGGTAACATCAGCCTGTCAGCCCAACACGGAAATGTTTCAACTGAAAGTCTTGAGATTAAATTTGGGGCAGACCCCGATGCTCCCTGCAGGATGAATCCTCCTGACTTTGGAGTTTCCTCTCACTCTTCCTCTAATGCCACCGCGAGGTCCACGTTTTCTGTTCAGTTATTAACGAGGGGATGGTTGTCCAGTACTTTGACACGTGACTTAAACTTCAGCTTCAAGCTATAGCTTATTGTTTTTAAAGCTAAAAGAGGTTTTTGTATTCTGTGTTTCCGTGTGTACAGTAGAGAGGCAGACAGGAAACGTAGGGACCAGGGAGGGTGGTCTGTCTATATGTATGCATGATACATAAGAAACCTCTGTTGTCATATCAACAAAACTTGTGTTGACAGGAGGATGAGGAGGCTGCAGTTTTTTCATGCAATACTGTCACTGGTCTGAAAACGCTGGGCCTCTTTCACCAACCGTTCTTAAGAAGAGATTTCTTTTCTTAAAATCCACTTGCGCAGTTTTTACGAAGGTTCTGGCATTCACCAATGTTTTCTTATTTGGGATTTTTTTCTAAGGTAAGAACTAAATCTACGAACACTCAAGAGCGCTCTTAAGCACCTCTGAGTGCTGGAATCTTTGTGCCAAATAATTGTTTTTTGCGTTTTCTTCAATTCTTCACTTGTATAATATTACAGTCTTCAGTCTACAGTTATATTTTTTTTATTTTTAATAATTATTTTCATTACTTTACCATCATGGTTCTAACACCCTGACGGCCAGACGACAGCTTTGCTGCAGTCTGCGAGCTGCTGGTTGTTTTGACACAATTGGTTTTGCGCCGAGCAATCTAATCACATGCATCTTTTTGTTTTTTTAAATTACATCCAGTACTTACGCTGCGCTAATAAATATGACAGCGCTGTTCACTTCCTGCAGCTGCACCTCTGCTTCATCAGAACTACTGAAGTTGTTCTTCCTCTTGGAGTCTGCTGCTCCACCGTCTTTCAGCATTCTCTCAACTTCCCCTTATTCCTTTTAGATATTAGATCATTAGTTCAGTATATGATCAGCTATTTAATTTACTGTGATAGAAAAGGAGTTCAGAACACTTCACGTTTCCATGACTTGGCTCTAACTCCTTTCTCTTCACTCATCTCCCTCCCTCCCTTTCTGCCTCCTGTCCGTCCAGGCGATGACGCCTCTCAGGGCGGTGGTCCGTCTCAGAGCGGAGACCAAGACACCATGGTGGAGGCCAGGGTGGACATCAAGAGGCTTCAACAGTTCCTCATGGGACAGCAGGTCAACCCCAGCAAGGCCATGTGCAGTAAGTCGACCCACAGCTCTTTAACTCTTTATCATGTCATGCTGCCCAGTGGCTGCATTCACAATAATATTACTCCTTTTCACATTTCATTTCACTATTGTTACAGCAGCGTTATGGTTTAGGAAACAGTTTTTCAAAGTTCAAAAAGTAAATGCACTTGTAACAGATAAATGTGGTGCTGTTACTTTAATTGCAGTAGTTTGTTCCACGGCTGGTCACATTGTGTTTTCATTGACGTTGCCCTCGTCTCCTCAGATATCGTCCATCAGAGGGTCCTTCACTTGATTTTGCTGCATGAAGACGTGTCGCTGCAGTATTTTATCCCCGCTGTGGCGTAGACACTCTGCAGACCACACAAGTTATTTTTCAATATAACGAATTGCATAATGGGCTGCCAACCCATGTCAGGTGTTTCCCTGCACGGTAAAGGACTCTTCTTTAATGTGGGACCCAGAAGACCAAACTCCTGATGTCTGGGAGTCTGTCCTACATTCAAACGAGTTCCAGTCCTCACAGGGGACCTCAGGATGACTTCACCCTTCATCACGGGGGGAGGTCAAAGAACAGAAGAGACGTTTGGACAATCGAGATGAAGGTTGCACATTTTTTTGTTTGAGAAGTTCAGATGATGTGTTTTGCATTAAAAGTGTTCAACACTGGGAAAACAAAAATATGTACCTAACTTTTTATTTGGAATCCAAAACTTTTTGTCACTTTCTCTTTGTAGCATTTACTGTTTACTGTTAACTGTCACACTATACAATAGATACAAATTAAATTTGACTTACTCTCCCAAAATTACAACTAAACAGTGTCATGACTTAATAAAACATTCAAGTCTCTGAAATGGTCCGTGTAAACTGTTGACAGCAAAAAAAACACTCAGACTTTATGCATGTCTACTTACTGTTTTGGGTAAGTAGAATATAATTTGGATGAACTTTGACATTATGATATCAAAGTCTGACCCTTTAAATAGAAAACGAACTAACGTAAATTCCATCATCACTCAATCAATTCCAATGTGGCCTAACTTCTTCCAGCTAACATGCTGTTATTCATGTTAGTCAATAATGCCATCCATTCTCATCCTGTTCATTTGATTCTTTAGACAGTTTGCGGAATGATTTGTTCGTCCTGGATGAAGCAATGCTGTATGACGGTGCACTCTTACTTTGAAGGAAATAAAAATGAACAGAGACAAGCCCCAACAGGCACAGAGGAAACAGATTCATGGACATAAGCCTTGTGTTATTTCTGCTCCTGTTTCTTTTATCTACGTGTGTCCCCTCAGTGTTTCCACTAATTCCACGTGATCACTGATAAACACTCCATATTACCTGTGAATGTGGTCAGACTAAATTATGTTGATGCATGATTGGTGAGGTGGTGCACAGGAGACATGCCTGCCATTAAAATGGCAAAAAAAAAACAAAAAAAAAAACAGCTGAATTCTGCTCCTAATCATTTAATAAGCTTCACTGTTAAATGTAAAATTACCATTGTCATGTCAGATTAAATTAAATGTTATGGCTTTATCAGGCTTCTAAGAGAATCTGTTTGTGTAGTTTGCTTTAAATTGGCATGTTTTGCTTTTTAAGTGACAGTTTCTTACATATTTGATCATATTCAACTCTGTTGGTCTTTGTTCATACAACATAGGTGGTTAGTTTCAGGGCATCAATTGTTGCTCGGCAAAGACTCCAGTCAGAAACCAGTCGCCCTGTTTTTGGTGCAGTAAATCAACAATTTCCCTGAATTTCTGTTTCACAGAAACGATTCTCTAGATCAACTCTCAGTGGTTGTCAAACTTTATTCCCTTTCTACTTTGTTTCAAAATGCATTGGTTAATGGCAACGAAATAGCGACACTTCAACTCAGTTACTGCAACGCTGTTGTTATCCACTAGCAAACGAGTACACCAAAGAAAAATATCTAGCAGAGGATGGTTTCGATCCATCGACCTCTGGGTTATGGGCCCAGCACGCTTCCGCTGCGCCACTCTGCTAATCCTACTACGCTCACGGCTAAAAGACATTATATAGATTTACAATATTATTTTGTTTACAGGGTAATGTCATTTAAGAATACTTCTATCGCGCGCTTTCGCCTCGCCTTTCACTGGAAAATGTATACAATAATGTATATACAGTTAAATGGTTCGTCCTTACGGCAACACAGATGGCGGGAAATACGTCACATTTGTCCTGCCACAATAAAAGAAGTTAGCCCTATAAGAGAGCCATAGACTATATATAAAAGGAAGCGGTGACTGACAGAAACATTTTAAGCCACATAATGAGTCGAAGAAATACTTTGCAGCCAATATGCAGAGTCCAAACTGTCCCTACAAACACGTCTGTAGTTTGGTCCGTATTGTAAAACATATGACCTGTTTCGCTGTATCCGTGTCAGGAGTTATCCACCAAATGTAAAGACATAGCTGCTACTTAGCTTCAGTAAGAGCTACTTCATCAACTTCATACTTTTACACAACATTTTTAAAGCGTCACTTTTAACTTATTAAATAAAGTGTCTGATAAACAACGTGTGAAATGTGTGAAATGTGTGAAATGTCCTCTTTTAAATGGACCTAACTTTTTAGATTACTCGTAAAGGGACTGAACATTTACATTCAACCTAAAACAAATGAATGAATGAAAGAATTGAGACTGCAGCACTGCTGTACGTTTTATTGTGTCACATGCTTTCAAAACACCCCTTTGAAAAGTGGTATGCGTGCACACGCTTTAGTAGCCTAATTCTTACAATTATTTGCTTGAATAATTTTTTAAATAGGAAAATATGTCTGTGCAAAAGACATAATGCAATGCTTTTTTAAAGGAGATGCAGATGCATTGCAAGTCTAGGAGGACATTTTTTGCAAATACTCAGCGTGAGTATGCCTGCAACTAAAACTGCATAATTCACCGTCTTTTATGCATTTTAAAACACTGTAAAAGCTTGCTGCTGGTTGACCTGCTGGGTGTTCTGAGAAATGAGTCATATTTTATGCAGAACTCATGAGGTATTTGGTCCAAAGTAAGCAAAGTCTCATGAGAGATTTATTACACAAAGGAAGACATTTGGAGTCCAAAACTGATCCTGCAGAGTGTTACAAAGGGATAATTTAGAGTTCAAGGAGACCAGGAACATTACCCAACACAATATCTATTTACTCTGTCAAGATCAATGAAAATGGTCGTAAAAATTTCAGTTTTGGGATATTATGTGCTGCATCTTGGATTTAATATTCACAGGACAGGATGAATGGATTTCACAGAATTCCTTAGAAATGCTAAACAGTCATGCTGAGTTTGAAATGAATAATTTTACTGAAATAGTTACAGATTTGTAATGTTCAAAGTGCAAATCATGCACTACCCAGCAGAAGTTTGATAGTCACAGTATGTCAGAGACGTGTCACTATGAATAATCTAATGATGTCATACATAATGGTATATCAGTCAGTTGGACCAAACCAGGACTTAACTTTAATACTTTAACTATTTTGTTGCTAATACTTATGTAGCCTACTTTTATCTATGCTTTTTCGTACAGGACTTTAACTTGTAGTATTTTTTACATTGCTGTAGATAGATAGATAGATAGATAGATAGATAGATAGATAGATAGATAGATAGATAGATAGATAGATAGATAGATAGATAGATAGATAGATAGATAGATAGATAGATAGATAGATAGATAGATAGATAGATAGAGAGATAGATACTTTATTAATCCCCAAGGGGAAATTTTTTCGCTACAGCAACAGAGGTAAAGCAATACAAATAACAGAGTAATAAATATTAAATATAAAAATGCACAATATATACAATAAAATAGAATAATATTAGATTAGCTAACTAAACAGTAGTGTAAAGACCAAACAAACAAACAACAGTTTAACGGTGTTATAGTTGAGATTGATTTTGCCAGAGGTGAGTTATTGTACAGTCTTATTGCAGTGGGCAGGGATGATCTCCTGTATCAGGAATGATCTCCTGTATCTGTCCTTGTGACAGCGGAGCTGGAGGAGTCTATTGGAGAAAGTGCTCCTCTGTCCCTGCAGCAGGTGGAGAGGGTGGTCAGGATTATCCAATATTGATACTTAAGGATCTGAATACTTCTTCTACCACTGGTTCTGTCGTTCTTGTTCCTTGAGGGTTAGGGTTAGGGTTAGAGTTAGGGTTAGGGTTAGGTTTAAGGGGTTAGTTTTAGGGTTAGGGTTAGGGTTAGAGTTGGGAGTTAGGGGTTAGGGTTAAGTTTAGGTGGTTAGAGTTAGAAGGTTAGGGTTAGGGTTAGATAAAGCTGTTTTTGAAACATTGTGTTTTCTGTGAAATTGTGAACACAAAGTGACTTGAAACCACTTTGTCCATGTAGTTTGTCCCATTTGCCATAGTACTGATGAAGAAATTTGTTTGTAAACACTTAGTTTAAGCCGTGGCACTGTAATGCAGTTTTATGCTGTATTTGAGCTTCTCTCGCTGAGATAAGGCTGTTTTTGAAACATTGTGTTTTCTGTGAAATTGCAGACACAAAGTGACTTGAAACCACTTTGGCCATGTAGTGTAACCCATTTGCCATAGTTCTGTGCAGGAAACTTGTTCATAAACACTTAGTTTAAACCGTGGTGCTGTGATGCAGTTTTACATTAGGCTGATAAAGTGAGATTTGAAATGCTGTTTTCTGTGAAATTGCAGACACAAAGTGACTTGAAACCACTTTGGCCGTGTAGTTTATCCCATTTGCCATAGTTCTGAGAAAGAAACTTGTTCATTAACACTTAGTTTAAGCCGTGGCCCTGTGATGCAGTTTTACATGAGGCTGAGAAAGTGAGAATTGAAATATTGTTTTCTGTGAAATTGCAGACACAAAGTGACTTGAAACTACTTTGGCCATGAAGTTTACCCCGTTTGCCATAGTACTGATGAAGAAAGTTCTTTGTAAACACTTAGTTCAAGCAGTTTTTTTTTTAGATTTTATACACTTTATTAATCCCCGAGGGGAAATTTCTTCACTACAGCAGGGGGGCTCTCAGGGGGGAGATGCTGCAGCAGGCTGCCACTAGCGCGGCGCCAGGTAACCTGACCTGAGGTGCATGTTTTTGGATGATGGGAGGAAGCCGGAGAACCCGGAGAGAACCCACGCAAGCACAGGGAGAACATGCAAACTCCGCACAGAAAGGCCCAGGACCGGATTCGAACCCGGAACCTTTTTTGCTGTGAGGTGACAGTGCTAACCACTGCACCACCGTGCCGCCCTGTAATGCATTTTTATGCTGTATTTGAGCTTCTCTCGCTGAGATAAGGCTGATTTTGAAACATTGTGTTTCCTGTGAAATTGTCCACACAAAGTGACTTGAAACTACTTTGGCCATGTAGTGTATCCCATTTTCCATAGTTCTGAGTAGGAAACTTGGTCGTAAACACTTAGTTTAAGCCGTGGCACTGTAATGCAGTTTTAAGCTGTATTTGAGCTTCTCTCGCTGAGATAAGGCTGTTTTTGAAATATTGTGTTTCCTGTGAAATTGTCCACACAAAGTGACTTGAAACCACTTTGGCCATGTATGAATTTAATTAAAAATTATAAAAACACTTTTGAACAGTTGTAATGCACTCCCTTTCTGAAACAATCATCCTTGAACATGATATTTACACAGCTCTAATTTAGCAAGGTCGTCCTTTAAGGCTTGTGAGGTCCGGGCTACTGGAAGGAATCAAACATCTGAATCAAACAGATTAAGGTCGAAGGAGTCACCTATACAGAGGTGCAACTTCTACAAATAGAGGGCTATCATTTATAGCCTGTGTTCTTTTACTATCTTTTCTTTCTTTATATGAGCAATGAACTATTTTTATTTGCCATTATGGAAGATTAATGTGGGCGTAAACCACTGCAACTTTGGTGGTGTTGTTTTAAGAAGCATGGTAGGCAAGATTTAAAAATCACAAGTCGACAAAACAGAGTTGAATCAGAGTTCATATTTCCTTGTGAAGAATAAAACAGAATTTTCCGTTAATCTCATCATTAATACATAACGTGTACATTTATGTTACATAAATGAGTCCATGTTCAGGAAGCATGTACAAAGTGAAGACAAAGGATGACAAGAACAAATATATTTACATGTACTACAGTTGTATTTATATTGCAGCGCTACCTTCATTGGACAATGTCTCAAAATAATATTGTACAGTCTGACAAAGCGGGAGACCAATACTGTATTTGACCCATCTGGCACAGTGTGGCGTGTAATAAACTGACACTATTGTTGCTGTTGCAGACTAAAGGCACCTTTATCTTGTCTTGTCTTATCTTCTCTTATGAAGCTGAATTTACCTTCTGTGCATGTTACTCCAGGTCCATGATCTCCAGATATTTCAGAAGGGCCATTCATACCTTGATGCCCTGAAGAGCAGGGAAATAGAAATTAAGCCAGTTGAGGGAAGATTGTAGGATCGTAAGTAAAAAACAAATTCATTTGCCAACAAATAATTGGTGAAGACTGGTCAAAGATTATATTTTCAAAACACTGTTGTGGTGAGGTAGATTATCTTTTTTTTTTTAACTTTTGGAACTGGAAAGTAGGCACACCGGTCAGCCCAAGCAGCCTAGGTTTCCCAGGTGCTCCAGGTATCCCAGGATGTCACGATCTCCTTTTTCAACTTTGGGACTAGAAGGACAAGGAAGCTGCTGCGGCCTATGGGTGACAGCAGACAGAGGATGCAGAATAAGAGAAGCAGCCTCTTCTTCTCAGTCCAGAACTGAAACTGTAACAGCCAAATGTTCGATATACAAATATTTTCCGTGATTATTTGCAACCGTTGATTCAATGTGAATTTCAACACACTTTTTCACAACAGAAACTATGATACATTTTGTAATCTACATATTTATAGTGGTTCCCTGAAGTTTTCCAGCCACCTGTGTGTCAGTGTGGATTCTACTAATATTTCGAAAAAACTGCTTTACCAACCTAATGTATCTGGAAATTAAGTTAAATTTAATTTACTTATTAGCAAGCTGTAGTTGTTATTTCAAAGCTCTTGGTAACACTAAATCTAGTATAATAATATATTGATGAGCAGAAATAAATTGACTGTATTAAATAAGGAGTAATTTGCTGGATGTACTGCCTCTTCAATGCTTCCAAAGAAAAATGACTGAGATATGAAGGAGAACTCATGTACAAGGGATTTGGTCCAATGTAAACAGCAGATGCAAAGTCCCATTTGGGAACTCAGAAAAATGATCCTCCCCTGTTTTAGAACAGAGGGGAGGATCATTTTTTTTTTGCCAACAATGGCAAAGCATTGTGACAGCAAAAACATTTGATCTCATTTGAAATAAAATGAGAAATAAAAGACTGATTTTACATCTTCGTTCCTGAAACCAGGCAATTTAAGTTGTCATGACTCCTTTGTGATATTGTTGCATAATTCATTTTAAAGATGACATAGTTAATGTAACCACTGGACAAAAGTATTGAGGGTAAGAAAAATAGTTACCACCCAGTTTTGACTGTAAGTCGTTATATGTCTTCCTTAAATCAACAGAACTTTCTTTTTTCAGCAGATTTTAGCTTTAAAGCAGAACCATGTTTTTCACTATCGCTGCTATCTCAGCTGAAGAAAGAAGGGACTTAACCTTCCTGCTATATTCGCGGACACAATGCGAGAGCTGCGAGGACAAAAGGTGCTTAGTCCTACACTGAAAAATGTATCAACATTTTTTTTTTTTCAAACCTTGCAGCCTGTATGCCTCCGCCAACATGTCAAGTTACAGTTTACATCCATTTGGGGAGATCCAATGATAGATGAAAATTCCTTCACCACTATATGAGCCTGGACAAACATGGATGTAAATTTGAACCTTGAATTGTCTAGTTTATGTACTGAATTGAGATTTAGTTTTAAAATTGAGAACTGAAACTGAAAAAGTCCTGAAAATCCCAAAGATTCCTGCATAATTAATCATTTAAAGTGTTGTGTCCTTGTGCTGAGTGTCATGCCAACCATTGTAAAACTAATCCACCAGAAAATGATGCACAAGTCAGCTACAGTTGGAAAGATGTGTGACATTGTCCAGCCAAACTGGGCACTGGATTATCTTGACATTTAAATAAATGAAGATGAAAAAGGGTTTCACTGTTGAATATTTTATTGTGGTATGTGCTTTTTAATAATGCCATACTGCTGAAGCAATTCTTCCTTTGAAGCAGAGATTGACATAGATAAGTGTTTTGGAAAGCTATTACTCTTGAATAGCTAGAAAGGTATGCACTGCTCTCTTTCAACATGATTCCTGCATGGGAAACTTGAAAAGGTTTCCGTGCAGGAAGACCAAACATTTCTATAACTGACAAATGATGTAAGCATTCAGGAAGCAGTCGTCTGTCACTCGCCAGATGCTATTTTCTGACAGCATGGTGCAGCCGCTCTCCTGTACAGATTGGTCTGGCTGCCCTTCTCCCCATTTGGTGAAGATCAGAGGTCGGGTTTCCATATCAACCGCCCCCTCTGCCTTTTTATTGTTGAAGTTGATCCAGACCGTTTTGAGATCGTCCCAGAACACTTCAGTCAGTGAACTGTTCTCGTCCTCGTTCTGGGGCAGAGCCAGCTCTAAGCCTCGTTGGGAGCAGAACTCGGCAGCCCGGGAGAAAGAGCCTCTCTCCTTGTTGGACACAAAGTACTTCTGACCAACCCTCCGGACAAAGTCAAAGTTTATAACTGAAAAAAGAAAACAGCTTACAGTTGACAAGTGAACACATTTGTTTTCCAAAAAGCCGGAACAGCCGTATATTCTTGGTACTGACACGTATTTCTTCTTCTGAAAATAGCATTGTCATTGTGTTGAGCCATGGGGCCGTGCCCACTTAACAGTGCTGTAGGTAGAAAACAGTTTCAACAAATACATGATTCACAATATATATATAAAACACTTTTTCACACATGGCCATGTGGGTTTGGATTTTTTTTTTCTCCCTTAATAATAAAAACCTTCATTTAAAAACTGCATTTTGTGTTTACTTGTGTTATCTTTGACTAATATTTAAATTTGTTTGATGATCTGAAACATTTAAGTGTGACAGACATGCAAATAAATTGGAACTCAGGAAGGGGGTAAACACTTTTTCACACCACTGTATATACATATATATATATATATATATATATATATATATACAGGGGTTACCTTTAGGGGTTAAAGATCAAGGTCACTTTGACCTTCTGCCAACCCACTCTTGTGAACACAATATCTCAGGAACGAATGGAATTTCTTCAAACCTTGCAAAACTTTGTCTTTGACTTTGTCTCAAGGAGGAACTGATCAAAGTTTGATGGTCAAAGGTCACTGTGACCTCACAAAACACGTTTGTGTTCATAACTCAAGAATTCATACACCAATTTCGCACAAATGTTTAACAGGATAGCATGTAGACGTGATGACAGTTCATGTCCAAACGGTCAAAGGTCAACTCTCTTTCCAATTGCCCTGTATAAACCCTGTTCTGGAAATTATTTAATGCTATGATTCAGCAAAAGGAGGGCAGATTATGATGTCATTTTGGGTGTTGAACTTGAAACGTTAGTGATCGTATAGATCTTCTGGGTTGAAGATGAGAGTGAAACATCGTGTTTTTTGGAATTTGTAGTTTCTATGCAGTAAAATCCATATTTAAAGTATTGTCTACTGTCATTCATCTTAATTGGCCCAGCATGTGAGCACAGATAACAATTCCTTCAAAGTCCTTCCAACATACAAGAGGGGCAATCAAATAGTTCTGAGACTGCTCCTATTGCATGTGAACGGAGCGCAGCACCATGATGTGCACAGAGCAGGGGAAAAACACTTCAAAAAATACTGAGGTAAAGCCACAAACTTAACACACACCATAATCCCCAATAACATGCATTCATTTTACTGGAATGCTCCATTGTAGACCTTAAATTGGATACTTACCCTGGGTTAACTTATTAATGCTCTTCTTTAAGGTGTCCACGTCCCGGCCGATAGAAACAAAGGGATCTGAATAAACAAAGTCAGTTCAGTTTTCACAGTTGAACTCGATTGTAACTCATAGATGATCAATCCCTTCAATCTTTCACAAATAATATACACATGGAAAGATAACAAAACCAGTGCAAACGACCTTGCAATAAATGGTAGAGTAATACTTTTCATCTTTTTTTGAGAAGTGTTGAATCACTGCTGTTGTAATTTAACATGTTTTATGCAAATACTGATTTAACTGTCAACTGATTTGTTCTTCTACAACAGCGACTTATGGTGTGTATGATTGACTAATCATTATGGCGCTATTCCCAATGTGTATAATGGATATATTTGAAGTGCATGAGGTTCTGCAATTTTGGGTCTCATTAAATTACCCAATATCACATATGTTTGGAGACAAATGAGTTCAAGTGTATGTACATATCTAATAAAGTCAGACAGTGATAAATAAAATGATTTTAACAACAGTTAACTACAGGTAGGCAAAAGGAGAAAATCTTATCAGATTAGCTCTAATATATAATATATTTAACTTAATATTCTTTGACTGCAGGTTTATGGGCTGAAAATGAGAAAACAGAACTGAATCAACATGTTTCTAAACAAACATTTAAACATTACAAGGATGGAATTGTTGCAGTGGAGGATGCAATATCCAGGATTTAATCTCTTTATATACATCATCAAGTGTTCAACAACTATAGTACACGTGAACATAAAATAAAAAGTTCTACAATAACATCTATTCACTTGCATCTTGTTCCACAGCTGCAGGCTGAGTTGTGAAAAACTAATTATTGCAATTATTCAATTTATTTCAAAATAATTGTGATTCAAAAACTAATCACCTCTTCCACACATTACACGTGGTCCAGGTGGTCCAGGTCGTCCAGGTGGTCCACGTAGTCCAGGAAATCCAGTTAGTCCCTGTGGTCCAGGTGGTCCAACAGGACATCCTGACAACAACAATCCAAACAACAGTGAGTAAAGGAAGTGAACATGAAAAAAAAGAAAAAGCCACCCGAAAGAAATTAGAAAAAGAAAATGATTTTATCGCTAAAAAACAAAACAATAAAATGTAACTTTATTGACCTGATGTCCTGCGTAGGACAAATATAGAACAGTTTAGTCAGAAGAATACATGAAAAGTCATGTTACATGAGGTTTAATTCTATGAGCTGAAAAGTAGTCAGAGATTTAAATCCTTCTTATTTTTAGGCCTGAATTTCACAGTAGATGACTAGTAACACAGTGGGCAGAATACATTGAGCTCAATCAGTGTTCAATCAGTTGTTACCCACATGGTACATTTCGAGATGTTTTAAGTATCAGCTTACATGATGCGCTTCATGAAAGGTAGAACTGTAACTTTTTAAAACAGGGTTCTTCCTTTAGTGACAATGATTTTATATCAAGTGAAGACTTTGTATAGGAAGTACTACAGTACAGCACCCTTCACAAGCAAACCTGGACAATTTGTTGACAAGTGGCAAACCCAAGAGGCATCACCCATTGGATTGTGATGTTTGAAGCACAGAATCTGGCATTTCACCTGTGGTCATCTTGATTTTTCAAACCCAAAGGTGTTTGGACGAGAGGGTGGAGCCAGGGAGTTGCAAGGAGTGGATCTGTCTGAGAACAACATGCACACCCACCTACACCCGAAACCTAACTGCACCCCAGGAATGTCAATGGAACCAGGCACATCCTAAATATAGCTCTCTTCTCACCATGAATATTCCAAGGACCAGGTCTGAATATTCATGGTGAGAAAAGTTGTGGCCAAGTCCTGGAAACCAATTTCATTCACCGTGAAATCCACTGGGACCGGTCTCACCTCTTACTCCTTTGGGATCAAAATGACCTGCAATCTGGCTGCTACAAGTAGGAGCCATCAGGAGGACGATGCAGAATAGGAGACACAGCCTCATCTTCTGAAGGCAGAACTGAAATCAAATCAAGTTCTGATTTTCAGTTTGTGTATGAATGATTTCTTTTCTTCAATTAGTATAAACATAAGAAAACAGCTTACTTAATCTACATTGTAAAAAAATCATTACAAATGATATGTCTTAAGTTTGCTCCACTTTGTAACACTTAATGTGTCTTCTGTTCAAGTGTATAGTGAAGTTATTTAGCAGGCAATAGTAATGCTAATCTAATGCTATTAGTTGATAAAAAGAGAGAAACTCACGGTGTACTCAGGAATTGTATCCGAAATGTGCTGATGCTTTGCTGTTTCCAAACCAAAGAGGCAAAGAAAGTAGTTCAAAGTTAGATGTATGAAAGAGCCAGCCCAGAAGAAATTAAAAACATTTGAAAAATATCAAATATGACACTCAAAACAGAACCAGATACCTCGCATGAGAACAAAGAGCCCATTCAGAACAGATTTTTTTCATTTAATCCTTTAGTTATAAAAGCAAAAGTATGTGGAGTTTTGTACTTCTCATTATTTGAAATTCATCACATATAAATTTCCATAGAGAACCACTTTCTGATTTTGATCATCACCGAGCACATTGGTGAGAGAAAAAGAGGGCTCTGGTGCTTTGCTTCACCCACAGATAAAAATACATGAGTTTTCCATGTTTTTCTTACACGTGGAGGACACATGTTAACATGCTAATTTGATTTTCAGGGCATTTTGATCCTCTTTACTGACATTTGTGTCAATACATTTGTATTGCATGTTTGAAATTAAAAATGTGTTTTTTTTCTGTGGATTCCACACACGCATGGGTTTTTTTATAGGTAAATATATGGATTTCATGTGGAAATCTACACGGGCTTCACACATTGTTCATTTTGGTCACTGTGGGTAATAATATACCCTCAATATCCAAACATTATTAACCACTCTGAGTCTGTTGTGACCAAACCACTGTCTCTCTTTCCTAAGTACTTGATAGATGCCTCTTCGATGTGAGGTCCATCTTTATTTGGCTTACATCTAGATAATTGTGACAGACATCTTGCCGTCACCAAGGGTTCTTCCGGCCCGAACGCACAACAACCAGCCAAAGTATAGTTTGTTAATGTGTTTTATTCCACACAGCCAATATCTCACATCTGTTGTGTTCTCCTGTGAGCCATTCGAGCCTCACGCTGCCTCACGCTGCATCCACAGCCAGCCTGCTGCTCTGTGTCCTCCAGGGTGAGCCCTGGTGTCCTGCTGCTTGGGTTTTTATGGGGAAGAGAGAGTCAATCAGTGATTGATTTCAGCTGGGCCTAATCAAGCCCCTTCCAGGTACCGGTCCCTGAACCACTCCCCCAATCAGTCCCTCCTGCAGCTGAGCCAAACTACGCCCCGCCACCACAATAATTATTTTACCAATTGTATAAGCTTACTAATTCATTTTGAAAAGAAACTAAATACAAAGCTGAAAAAAATGAAACATTGAGTATTCAATACTGCATGCTTCATTGCCTTCCACAAACAACATGAGTTTCCAATGTACAAAAACACATCTGAACACGTCTCACCACATGACCACATGTGATTGTGCACAGGGGAAACTCAAAAATGGGAAAACATGTTGAAATCACGCGCACATGTGCTACACTTGTTTAGATCATGGGAAATGTGTTTTGGAGAACTTTCATGGCAAAGGTGTGGAGCACATGTACATTGCTGTGAAAACTATGGGATAACTTGTTGAGGTCACGGCATTACATGTGATGCCCACGTATATTCTCATGTGAAACCCTTATATTTATTTTTGTGACACCCATGTTATTCCACGTGAATCTCAAGGGATTATATGTGAAACCCATGTGTATTCCCACGTGAAACCCTTACATATCAATCCCATGTGCATTGTCATGTGAAAGTCATGGGATTACATGTGAAAACCTGGGAAGTGCTAAGCTACTGACGCAAAATGCAAACACACTATGGAGTTAGGGAAGCAGTTCAAGGTGTTTATTACAAGACATAGCAGAAAGACTGGATAAAGGGGTAAGTGGAGCTTCAAACTGCAGTCCAGAGAAACCCATGTGAAACCCATGCGTATTGCCACGTGAAATCCATGTCATTACATGTGAAAACCATCAAACCTCGACAAAAACATAAAATAAATATTTGGCAAAAAATAATTTGTTTGTTTTCAAACATGAATTGCAAATATTGACAAAACTGTCTGTAAAAAGGATCAAAATGCTCCAAAAATCAAATCAAGTGGGTCAATAATTCTGGCACTTTGTCGTTTTCAAGTCTCTGTCTTCTCCGCTGAACCTCAGTGTTTGTCAGTGCTCACATTACTGCACCTGTTAAAATGTGTTGGTGAAAATTTGCAGTCTTTGTGACAGATTACATGTGATAACACGATTTCCACATGTTTCACATACTATTACAAATTACAACATGTCGATACTTTTCCACATATTATTACTATATGTTGTAACCTGTGGTAAACACGTGTCTTTACATGTGATCACATGTTTCCCATGCAGAAAACATGGGAAACCCATGTGCTTCTTCTGTCAGGGCTGTTGGGGCTACTTACCAAATACACAATCTGTTTTTTTACACATAATATCCTATCTTTAATTTTATGCAGACATTCTTTTTCAAACATGAATATATCTGTAATAACAACAGCAACAGTAACATTGCCATGCTAATACTGCAATATTATATTATTATAATATTATTCATGGGTACTTTTTGAAATAAAAAGTTTTTACACATCGTCCATGAAGCAGTTTCCTTGTGATACACAAATCAATGGGCATAGATTTAACACCACCATTTTTAATCCTTTACGTTACGAGCCTTTGTGTTAGTCATGTAAATGTTACCTGTTGGTGTTGTTTCTGAATAAGCACCCTGGTCAGTTTTACCACAACGTCATTGACAGTACTCTGACTGGGTCGGACCTGGTTTCATTTCTGCATCACTTTCAACATGACACAAGAGTGAAACTCAATGCTGTCACAGAACAGAACAGAACGGGCTGCAGCAGACTATGTTTAAACACGCAGAGAGAGAGAGAGAGAGAGAATAAATGTGCTTCTTTTGTGACCCATCAATATCATTGTTTGACATTTATAACTGACAAATGATGTAAGCATTCAGGAAGCAGTCGCCTGTCACTTGCCAGATGCTATTTTCTGACAGCGTGGTGCAGCCGCTCTCCTGTACAGATTGGTCTGGCTGCCCTTCTCCCCATTTGGTGAAGATCTGAGGTCGGGTTTCCATATCAACCTCCCCCTCTGCCTTTTTATTGTTGAAGTTGATCCAGACCGTTTTGGGATCGTCCCCGAACACTTCAGTCAGTGAACTGTTCTCGTCCTCGTTCTGGGGCAGAGCCAGCTCTAAGCCTCGTTGGGAGCAGAACTCGGCAGCCCGGGAGAAAGAGCCTCTCTCCTTGTTGGACACAAAGTACTTCTGACCAACCCTCCGGACAAAGTCAAAGTTTATAACTGAAAAATGAAAACAGCTTACAGTTGACAAGTGAACACATTTGTTTTCCAAAAAGCCGGAACAGCCGTATATTCTTGGTACTGACACGTATTTCTTCTTCTGAAAATAGCATTGTCATTGTGTTGAGCCATGGGGCCGTGCCCACTTAACAGTGCTGTAGGTAGAAAACAGTTTCAACAAATACATGATTCACAATATATATATAAAACACTTTTTCACACAGGGCCAGGTGGGTTTGGATTTTTTTTTCTCCCTTAATAATAAAAACCTTCATTTAAAAACTGCATTTTGTGTTTACTTGTGTTATCTTTGACTAATATTTAAATTTGTTTGATGATCTGAAACATTTAAGTGTGACAGACATGCAAATAAATTGGAACTCAGGAAGGGGGTAAACACTTTTTCACACCACTGTATATACATATATATATATATATATATATATATATATATACAGGGGTTACCTTTAGGGGTTAAAGATCAAGGTCACTTTAACCTTCTGCCAACCCACTCTTGTGAACACAATATCTCAGGAACGAATGGAATTTCTTCAAACCTTGCAAAACTTTGTCTTTGACTTTGTCTCAAGGAGGAACTGATCAAAGTTTGATGGTCAAAGGTCACTGTGACCTCACAAAACACGTTTGTGTTCATAACTCAAGAATTCATACACCAATTTCGCACAAATGTTTAACAGGATAGCATGTAGACGTGATGACAGTTCATGTCCAAACGGTCAAAGGTCAAATCTCTTTCCAATTGCCCTGTATAAACCCTGTTCTGGAAATTATTTAATGCTATGATTCAGCAAAAGGAGGGCAGATTATGATGTCATTTTGGGTGTTGAACTTGAAACGTTAGTGATCGTATAGATCTTCTGGGTTGAAGATGAGAGTGAAACATCGTGTTTTTTGGAATTTGTAGTTTCTATGCAGTAAAATCCATATTTAAAGTATTGTCTACTGTCATTCATCTTAATTGGCCCAGCATGTGAGCACAGATAACAATTCCTTCAAAGTCCTTCCAACATACAAGAGGGGCAATCAAATAGTTCTGAGACTGCTCCTATTGCATGTGAACGGAGCGCAGCACCATGATGTGCACAGAGCAGGGGAAAAACACTTCAAAAAATACTGAGGTAAAGCCACAAACTTAACACACACCATAATCCCCAATAACATGCATTCATTTTACTGGAATGCTCCATTGTAGACCTTAAATTGGATACTTACCCTGGGTTAACTTATTAATGCTCTTCTTTAAGGTGTCCACGTCCCGGCCGATAGAAACAAAGGGATCTGAATAAACAAAGTCAGTTCAGTTTTCACAGTTGAACTCGATTGTAACTCATAGATGATCAATCCCTTCAATCTTTCACAAATAATATACACATGGAAAGATAACAAAACCAGTGCAAACGACCTTGCAATAAATGGTAGAGTAATACTTTTCATCTTTTTTTGAGAAGTGTTGAATCACTGCTGTTGTAATTTAACATGTTTTATGCAAATACTGATTTAACTGTCAACTGATTTGTTCTTCTACAACAGCGACTTATGGTGTGTATGATTGACTAATCATTATGGCGCTATTCCCAATGTGTATAATGGATATATTTGAAGTGCATGAGGTTCTGCAATTTTGGGTCTCATTAAATTACCCAATATCACATATGTTTGGAGACAAATGAGTTCAAGTGTATGTACATATCTAATAAAGTCAGACAGTGATAAATAAAATGATTTTAACAACAGTTAACTACAGGTAGGCAAAAGGAGAAAATCTTATCAGATTAGCTCTAATATATAATATATTTAACTTAATATTCTTTGACTGCAGGTTTATGGGCTGAAAATGAGAAAACAGAACTGAATCAACATGTTTCTAAACAAACATTTAAACATTACAAGGATGGAATTGTTGCAGTGGAGGATGCAATATCCAGGATTTAATCTCTTTATATACATCATCAAGTGTTCAACAACTATAGTACACGTGAACATAAAATAAAAAGTTCTACAATAACATCTATTCACTTGCATCTTGTTCCACAGCTGCAGGCTGAGTTGTGAAAAACTAATTATTGCAATTATTCAATTTATTTCAAAATAATTGTGATTCAAAAACTAATCACCTCTTCCACACATTACAAGTGGTCCAGGTGGTCCACGTAGTCCAGGTGGTCCACGTAGTCCAGGAAATCCAGTTAGTCCCTGTGGTCCAGGTGGTCCAACAGGACATCCTGACAACAACAATCCAAACAACAGTGAGTAAAGGAAGTGAACATGAAAAAAAAGAAAAAGCCACCCGAAAGAAATTAGAAAAAGAAAATGATTTTATCGCTAAAAAACAAAACAATAAAATGTAACTTTATTGACCTGATGTCCTGCGTAGGACAAATATAGAACAGTTTAGTCAGAAGAATACATGAAAAGTCATGTTACATGAGGTTTAATTCTATGAGCTGAAAAGTAGTCAGAGATTTAAATCCTTCTTATTTTTAGGCCTGAATTTCACAGTAGATGACTAGTAACACAGTGGGCAGAATACATTGAGCTCAATCAGTGTTCAATCAGTTGTTACCCACATGGTACATTTCGAGATGTTTTAAGTATCAGCTTACATGATGCGCTTCATGAAAGGTAGAACTGTAACTTTTTAAAACAGGGTTCTTCCTTTAGTGACAATGATTTTATATCAAGTGAAGACTTTGTATAGGAAGTACTACAGTACAGCACCCTTCACAAGCACACCTGGACAATTTGTTGACAAGTGGCAAACCCAAGAGGCATCACCCATTGGATTGTGATGTTTGAAGCACAGAATCTGGCATTTCACCTGTGGTCATCTTGATTTTTCAAACCCAAAGGTGTTTGGACGAGAGGGTGGAGCCAGGGAGTTGCAAGGAGTGGATCTGTCTGAGAACAACATGCACACCCACCTACACCCGAAACCTAACTGCACCCCAGGAATGTCAATGGAACCAGGCACATCCTAAATATAGCTCTCTTCTCACCATGAATATTCCAAGGACCAGGTCTGAATATTCATGGTGAGAAAAGTTGTGGCCAAGTCCTGGAAACCAATTTCATTCACCGTGAAATCCACTGGGACCGGTCTCACCTCTTACTCCTTTGGGATCAAAATGACCTGCAATCTGGCTGCTACAAGTAGGAGCCATCAGGAGGACGATGCAGAATAGGAGACACAGCCTCATCTTCTGAAGGCAGAACTGAAATCAAATCAAGTTCTGATTTTCAGTTTGTGTATGAATGATTTCTTTTCTTCAATTAGTATAAACATAAGAAAACAGCTTACTTAATCTACATTGTAAAAAAATCATTACAAATGATATGTCTTAAGTTTGCTCCACTTTGTAACACTTAATGTGTCTTCTGTTCAAGTGTATAGTGAAGTTATTTAGCAGGCAATAGTAATGCTAATCTAATGCTATTAGTTGATAAAAAGAGAGAAACTCACGGTGTACTCAGGAATTGTATCCGAAATGTGCTGATGCTTTGCTGTTTCCAAACCAAAGAGGCAAAGAAAGTAGTTCAAAGTTAGATGTATGAAAGAGCCAGCCCAGAAGAAATTAAAAACATTTGAAAAATATCAAATATGACACTCAAAACAGAACCAGATACCTCGCATGAGAACAAAGAGCCCATTCAGAACAGATTTTTTTCATTTAATCCTTTAGTTATAAAAGCAAAAGTATGTGGAGTTTTGTACTTCTCATTATTTGAAATTCATCACATATAAATTTCCATAGAGAACCACTTTCTGATTTTGATCATCACCGAGCACATTGGTGAGAGAAAAAGAGGGCTCTGGTGCTTTGCTTCACCCACAGATAAAAATACATGAGTTTTCCATGTTTTTCTTACACGTGGAGGACACATGTTAACATGCTAATTTGATTTTCAGGGCATTTTGATCCTCTTTACTGACATTTGTGTCAATACATTTGTATTGCATGTTTGAAATTAAAAATGTGTTTTTTTTCTGTGGATTCCACACACGCATGGGTTTTTTTATAGGTAAATATATGGATTTCATGTGGAAATCTACACGGGCTTCACACATTGTTCATTTTGGTCACTGTGGGTAATAATATACCCTCAATATCCAAACATTATTAACCACTCTGAGTCTGTTGTGACCAAACCACTGTCTCTCTTTCCTAAGTACTTGATAGATGCCTCTTCGATGTGAGGTCCATCTTTATTTGGCTTACATCTAGATAATTGTGACAGACATCTTGCCGTCACCAAGGGTTCTTCCGGCCCGAACGCACAACGACCAGCCAAAGTATAGTTTGTTAATGTGTTTTATTCCACACAGCCAATATCTCACATCTGTTGTGTTCTCCTGTGAGCCATTCGAGCCTCACGCTGCCTCACGCTGCATCCACAGCCAGCCTGCTGCTCTGTGTCCTCCAGGGTGAGCCCTGGTGTCCTGCTGCTTGGGTTTTTATGGGGAAGAGAGAGTCAATCAGTGATTGATTTCAGCTGGGCCTAATCAAGCCCCTTCCAGGTACCGGTCCCTGAACCACTCCCCCAATCAGTCCCTCCTGCAGCTGAGCCAAACTACGCCCCGCCACCACAATAATTATTTTACCAATTGTATAAGCTTACTAATTCATTTTGAAAAGAAACTAAATACAAAGCTGAAAAAAATGAAACATTGAGTATTCAATACTGCATGCTTCATTGCCTTCCACAAACAACATGAGTTTCCAATGTACAAAAACACATCTGAACACGTCTCACCACATGACCACATGTGATTGTGCACAGGGGAAACTCAAAAATGGGAAAACATGTTGAAATCACGCGCACATGTGCTACACTTGTTTAGATCATGGGAAATGTGTTTTGGAGAACTTTCATGGCAAAGGTGTGGAGCACATGTACATTGCTGTGAAAACTATGGGATAACTTGTTGAGGTCACGGCATTACATGTGATGCCCACGTATATTCTCATGTGAAACCCTTATATTTATTTTTGTGACACCCATGTTATTCCACGTGAATCTCAAGGGATTATATGTGAAACCCATGTGTATTCCCACGTGAAACCCTTACATATCAATCCCATGTGCATTGTCATGTGAAAGTCATGGGATTACATGTGAAAACCTGGGAAGTGCTAAGCTACTGACGCAAAATGCAAACACACTATGGAGTTAGGGAAGCAGTTCAAGGTGTTTATTACAAGACATAGCAGAAAGACTGGATAAAAGGGTAAGTGGAGCTTCAAACTGCAGTCCAGAGAAACCCATGTGAAACCCATGCGTATTGCCACGTGAAATCCATGTCATTACATGTGAAAACCATCAAACCTCGACAAAAACATAAAATAAATATTTGGCAAAAAATAATTTGTTTGCTTTCAAACATGAATTGCAAATATTGACAAAACTGTCTGTAAAAAGGATCAAAATGCTCCAAAAATCAAATCAAGTGGGTCAATAATTCTGGCACTTTGTCGTTTTCAAGTCTCTGTCTTCTCCGCTGAACCTCAGTGTTTGTCAGTGCTCACATTACTGCACCTGTTAAAATGTGTTGGTGAAAATTTGCAGTCTTTGTGACAGATTACATGTGATAACACGATTTCCACATGTTTCACATACTATTACAAATTACAACATGTCGATACTTTTCCACATATTATTACTATATGTTGTAACCTGTGGTAAACACGTGTCCTTACATGTGATATCACATGTTTCCCATGCAGAAAACATGGGAAACCCATGTGCTTCTTCTGTCAGGGCTGTTGGGGCTACTTACCAAATACACAATCTGTTTTTTTACACATAATATCCTATCTTTAATTTTATGCAGACATTCTTTTTCAAACATGAATATATCTGTATTAACAACAGCAACAGTAACATTGCCATGCTAATATTGCAATCATATGTTTCATAAGCATGGAGTCAGTTTAATGGACATGTTTATTCATGGGTACTTTTTGAAATAAAAAGTTTTTACACATCGTCCATGAAGCAGTTTCCTTGTGATACACAGATCAATGGGCATAGATTTAACACCACCATTTTTAATCTTTTACGTTACGAGACTTTGTGTTAGTCATGTAAATGTTACCTGTTGGTGTTATTTCTGAATAAGCACCCTGGTCAGTTTTACCACAACGTCATTGACAGTACTCTGACTGGGTCGGACCTGGTTTCATTTCTGCATCACTTTCAACATGACACAAGAGTGAAACTCAATGCTGTCACAGAACAGAACAGAACGGGCTGCAGCAGACTAAGTTTAAACATGCAGAGAGAGAGAGAGAATAAATGTGCTTCTTTTGTGACCCATCAATATCATTGTTTGACATTTATAACTGACAAATGATGTAAGCATTCAGGAAGCAGTCGCCTGTCACTCGCCAGATGCTATTTTCTGACAGCGTGGTGCAGCCGCTCTCCTGTACAGATTGGTCTGGCTGCCCTTCTCCCCATTTGGTGAAGGTCGGAGGTCGGGTTCTCATATTAACCGCCCCCTCTGCCTTTTTATTGTTGAAGTTGATCCAGACCGTTTTGGGATCGTCCCCGAACACTTCAGTCAGTGAATTGTTCTCGTCCTCGTTCTGGGGCAGAGCCAGCTCTAAACCTCGTTGGGAGCAGAACTCAGCAGCCCGGGAGAAAGAGCCTCTCTCCTTGTTGGACACAAAGTACTTCTGACCAACCCTCCGGACAAAGTCAAAGTTTATAACTGAAAAAAGAAAAAAGCATGGAGAAAATTAGGAATACATTAATTTGGTTTTATTTTGCAATTTGTTAGTTTTCAGACCAGACTGATTTGTGTAAATTCATAGCACCACGCAGGTATTGCTCTGTGTACTAAAAAATGTGGCTAAAAAATGTGGAGAGAAATCTCAAAATGAGGTTTGACTTGAGGGCTTCTAAACTGATTACGTTAGATCAGTGAGTGTTTCCTGTTTAGGCCTGAGGGTGGAGATTAGGATTGGGCCAGATACTGAGCTCTTACACTTTACAGGACTACCTGCTGTCACCTGAGTCAGTTCCAGTCGGTGATCAAGACAGTGAGTTGAAATCTCCATGTTTATAGCATTTTTTCCACGCTTGATGTCATTTAACGTGTGTTCTTCCACTGACAGAAATATATCAAACTCTTTTATCTTTGCACACAGGTGAAATATTTTGTCCTCTGAAATCTGTTTGCATTCTGCTTTGTTGGTCAAATTCAAATCCAATGCTCAATAAATGTTGGAAAAAACAAACAAACCAAGGACACAATAACAAAAAGAAGGTGATAACCACCAAAAGTACAGAGGTAAAAAGTCAGATGTAGTATGCACATAAAGTAGAGGAACAACTCTAACAATATATTGGTCTCTTTAAGATCAATCACTATCCACATGCACAAATATCCTGAAACACCCATGTAATCCTTGAACATGATACTTACCAAGCTCTAATTTAGTTGTGCTCTTCTGTAAAGTCTCAAGATCCTGGTTGATGGGATCAATGACATCTGGATCAAACAGATTAAGTTACCAAGGTTGCAGCAAACTTCTCTGTGCACATGTATACTGATATAAAAGGCTTATTTTCCATTTTCAGCTTCAGTCCTCCTATCATTGTTTTGAGTCATGCAGGGACATGGCAGCAAGGTCGTCAGTGTGTTGGTTGGCCCAAGACTTAAGTCCAGACTGAAATATCTCAACAACTGCCATAGAATTATGGACAGACATTCATGGTCTCTGATGGATAAATCTCATTCACTTTGGCTCAAACTTTCTTAGGGACAATCGTGTTTCCAAGATTAATGACTGTGGCAATACTCTGACTTTTCCACTATGTGGCTGATATTATTGTTTTTTATTGAGATGTCTGGACAGCTGTTAGGTGGATTGTGGTAAAACCTGGTGAGAGACACAGCACACAAGGTACCGTCAAATACTGCTGACTAAAATGATATCACATTAGTTTTTTTTGGTTTGATTTTTTAAATCTCAGCATTACCCTCACACTTATTCTGTGACAGCATTCATTTTATGTTACGCTGTATGCATTTTTGGACTCTATCTAGAAAACAAAATCAAAGTTTAAAAATGTGCTAAAATTTCGATATTTCACATTTAGAATACATTTAGGGCCTGATTTACTAAGATCTCAAATAAAGGGTACTAAATTGCGTGTGCCCACCAAAAGTTTGCAAATTTTTTTGGACCCGTTTTGCAGGTGATTTACTAAGAGTAATTGCGTCACTGGAATCAGGTGCAAATCGCTGGATTTAAATGAGGGGTTTGCGTGTGTTAAAGAGATTGCAGTAATGGGAAACAGAGCGACCGCAAAAGGAAAAGGAAATCAAGAAATATAAATATAATAAGAACAAAATGTTATATAGAAGATTATCACGGGTGTAAAACCACGTTCTCTACATATTCTGTGATTTCTCTGCGTCTCCTTCTCACCACAATAAGAGCAGCCGTCTCTGCAGATTTGCGAACCTGATTAATACGTTCCTTTCAGTCATACTAAAATACACAACAATCACTTCTGTTTCTACTTTCAGGTTTAGTAAATATCGTTGCGGGTGTTAAATTGTTCTATTCGCATTTCCTCTCCCAGTATTTTGCACCTTCAAGCAGAAACGCCCAATATTACATATGCATGCAGGCAAACACGCAAAATGGACAACTTGTGTTAAATTGCACATTTGAAAGACGCAGTCTTCACTGCACATCGTTAGTAGATCTGCTTGGACATTTTTTTGCGGGTTGTGTGGAGTTTGCGCGTGATATCACACACACACACACACACACACACACACACACACACACACACACACACACACACACACACACACACACACACACACACACACACACGCACACATCTTTAGTAAATCAGGCCCTTAGTGTGTGGGTCATTTTCATGTATGAAAGAGACCTTGCTTCACATAGCAATTGTAATATTTTGAATGCAAAAACATTTGAGTTCAATATTGCCACACTGCCTTATGGAACCTTATAATTCCAAGCAGAAGACATGTTTTTATAAGCATTATAAGCAAAAGTAGTATTTTTCCAGAGCTAGGTGTCTGTGTTGTGTCTGTTATGTAAAATCTGCTTTCCTTGTGCCTGACAGTTAAAACCACACTACAGCTGCACTCATGTATTATAATAAATGATAACTGCAACTGAACACTTACTAAACTGATGAAAACTGTTGGAAAGTGTATACATATTGTATAAAAACAAATCACCTTTACAATCTGCAGCTCTTCCATGTTCTCCAGGTGGTCCAGCGTTTCCTTGTTGTCCTGCAGATCAGGTAGAGAGACATCAAGTGTGACCTACAGGTCCGTAGCCACACTGGTAACCTGGTGAGGCTAACATTCTCTGTGCACATTAGGAAAAAAATACTAAATGATTGAATAGCTCAGACAATTCTGATATCTAATCTTGTAGGACAGAGAGGTTCGGCTTGAAGGCAGCACCTGAAGGAATGGGTCATGGGATTGATGAGCATTAAAGTATTCAAATATTACATTGACAATATTCCAAACAAAATATATTGGGCTTGTCCACCATGATGCAACAAATACTTCATGGTCATGCACACTTCACATCATAAGCCTATACAGTAGGTCGTGCATCAAGAAAAACTCATTTGGCAGTCCAAAAGGGAGCCAGGGTTCAGATGATAGACAAATGGAAACTTGCTTGTAGTTAGAGTGAGTATTGGCACAGTGAAAAGCATATTACCCACCTGGAAAACCTATTGGTCCAGAATCCCCAGGTGGTCCAGGAATTGGGTCTGAATAATCCAGAAGCAGACTGTAGCCAATTGTGGCCACCAGGCACAGGACACAAAATAGGAGACACACCTTCATCCTCCAGAGCTAAAAATTAGATCAAATGTAGTTAAAGGATATTCCATTTATAGTATGTGTTCATTTTTTAATATCAATACCAAAGAATATTAAAAACAGAAAGAAACTCACTGGTAACGAAGGCAATCCACTGGTTCTGCTGCCTCTTTGCTGCTTTCAAACAAAAATGACTCAGAAAACACTTCAAAGTCGAAAATAGGAGTGATCCAATGGAGAGGAAATGGAAAACAGCTGATTTTTTTTCCTGATGATACATGACACAGAGAAGAGAAACAAATCCCAGAGTCTCCCAGCCTCCCTCTTTTTAACTGAAAACAGTTTGAGAGAGGAAAGGGTCTATTCTATGATATAAAATGATGTCAAACAAACTCATTTAATATTTTGTTTCCTGACCTGTGTGATTCTGATAAATCTATGTTAAAACCTCTTTCAATTCAGCAGGTGATGTATCCACAGATGTAGACAATTCAGCAGGTGATGTATCCACAGATGTAGACAGTTCAGCAGGTGATGTATCCACAGATGTAGACAATTCAGCAGGTGATGTATCCACAGATGTAGATGTAGGATGTTTTTCTTTTTTTTAGATCTAGCACGTGGAAATGGAGCATCTAAAGAGGGATTGGTTCATATAATCTGAGATATGAGGCCTCCCGCAGGGAGCATTTGCATGTCACTCAATAGAAACTGTTTTCTGACAGCTCGGTGAAACCTCTGTCCTGATGGATTTGTGTGGCTGCCTTCTCCCCCAATTGGTGAAGGTCAAAGGTCAGCTTTTCACATCAGCCTAAAAATTCAACTCTGCCTTTTGTTGTTGATCCAGACCATTTTACAAGCATCTCCAAACGCTTGAGTCAATACAAAAAAGATGAAAATTATTACTCTACCATTTATTGCAAGGTCGTTTGCACTGGTTTTGTTATCTTTCCATGTGCATATTATTTGTGAAAGATTGAAGGGATTGATCATCTATGAGTTACAACCGAGTTCAACTGTGAAAACTGAACTGACTTTGTTTATTCAGATCCCTTTGTTTCTATCGGCCGGGACGTGGACACCTTAAAGAAGAGCATTAATAAGTTAACCCAGGGTAAGTATCCAATTTAAGGTCTACAATGGAGCATTCCAGTAAAATGAATGCATGTTATTGGGGATTATGGTGTGTGTTAAGTTTGTGGCTTTACCTCAGTATTTTTTGAAGTGTTTTTCCCCTGCTCTGTGCACATCATGGTGCTGCGCTCCGTTCACATGCAATAGGAGCAGTCTCAGAACTATTTGATTGCCCCTCTTGTATGTTGGAAGGACTTTGAAGGAATTGTTATATGTGCTCACATGCTGGGCCAATTAAGATGAATGACAGTAGACAATACTTTAAATATGGATTTTACTGCATAGAAACTACAAATTCTAAAACACTATGTTTCACTCTCATCTTCAACCCAGAAGATCTATACGATCACTAACGTTTCAAGTTCAACACCCAAAATGACATCATAATCTGCCCTCCTTTTGCTGAATCATAGCATTAAATAATGTCCAGAACAGAGTTTATACAGGGCAATTGGAAAGAGATTTGACCTTTGACCGTTTGGACATGAACTGTCATCACGTCTACATGCTATCCTGTTAAACATTTGTGCGAAATTGGTGTATGAATTCTTGAGTTATGAACACAAATGTGTTTTGTGAGGTCACAGTGACCTTTGACCATCAAACTTTGATCAGTTCCTCCTTGAGACAAAGTCAAAGACAAAGACAGATAGACAGATAGACAGATAGATAGATAGATAGATAGATAGATAGATAGATAGATAGATAGATAGATAGATAGATAGATAGATAGATAGATAGATAGATAGATAGATAGATAGATAGATAGATAGATAGATAGACACTTTATTAATCCCCAAGGGGAAATTTTTTTTCGCTACAGCAGCATTTATAGATACAAGAAAGAAATAAAATAACAGTAAAAAATATTAAATATAAAAATACACAGTATATACAATAAAATAGAATAAAATAAAATAGAATAATTAAATTAAAACTAACTAAACAACAGTGCAAAGTTTTTTTTTGTTTGTTTTGTTTTTTAATACTTAAACAACCAATAAAAACAGACAACAGACAATGGTGTTATTGTTGTGAGATTGATTTTGCCAGAGGTGAGTTATTGTACAGTCTTATTGCAGTGGGCAGGAATGATCTCCTGTATCAGGAATGATCTCCTGTATCTGTCCTTGTGACAGCAGAGCTGGAGGAGTCTATTGGAGAAAGTGCTCCTCTGTCCCTGCAGCAGGTGGTGGAGAGGGTGGTCAGGATTATCCAATATGGATAATAGTTTGTTCAGCGTCCTCCTCTCCACTACCTTTTCCAGGCTGTCCAGATTGTAGCCAATGATGGAGCTGGCCTTCTTCACCAGTTTGTTAAGTCTGTTGGTGTCTCCGGCTCCAATGCTGCTCCCCCAGCAGACCACAGTGAAGTACAATGCACTGGCCACAACAGACTGGTAGAACATCTCTAACATCTTGCTGCACACATTGAAGGATCGGAGTTTCCTCAAGAAAAAGAGTCGACTCATCCCCTTCTTGTAGACAGCGTTGATGTTGGTCTTCCAGTTCAGTCTGTTGTCATGGAGACACCAGGTACATGTACTCCTCCACCATGTCCACATCCTCTCCCAGAACTCTTCACGGTTGTGGAGCCGTCGTCTTCCTCCTGAATTCGACCACCATCTCTCTGGTCAGGAGCAGGTGATTTCTACCAGCCCACTCCACAAAGTCCTCCACTACTGCCCTGTACTCCCCCTCCCGTCCATCCCTTATACACCCTACCATTGCAGAGTCATCCGAGAACTTCTGGAGGTGACATGACCCCGAGTTGTACTGGAAGTCGGTGGTGTACAAGGTGAACAGGAAGGAAGACAGAACAGGTCCCTGTGGAGCTCCAGTACCACTGACCACCGTATCAGACAGCACACTGCCCAGTCGGACAAACTGTGGTCTGTCTGTCACGTAGTCAGTGATCCAGAAGACGGTGGACGTGTCCACCCCCACCACCCGCAGCTTCTCACTCAGCAGCAGTAGCTGGATGGTGTTAAATGCACTGGAGAAATCAAAGAAAGTGATTCTCACAGAGTCACCGGTTCCATCCAGGTGAGACTGAGCTCGTTGCAGCAGGTAGATGATGGCGTCGTCCACTCCCACATGAGGCTGGTACGCAAATTGCAGAGGGTCCAGAGAAGATTTCACCAGCGGCCTGAGGTGGGACAAGACCAGCCTCTCCAGCACCTTCATCACATGAGATGTGAGGGCAACCGGACGGTAGTCGTTGAAAACGATGATTATTATGCTTTTATTCTGTGTGTACTCAACTACAACTGTAAGAGTCAATAGGTTTTCATTACCTTAGAATGAGCCCTTCATATTGACGAAGATCAGACTGGCACATCTGGGAACTTTGGCATTTAGCACGTCTTCCCCTTTTGGGGGAAAACAAGTGACCCTCGATGTCTTCACTTGTATCGAGTGGTGCCCTTCTGTCAGGATCTTTTTTTGGACATGTCAGGGAAAATAAATCAGAGATAAGAGTTTTTCACTTCATTGTTACTACACAGCAACTCTTCGGCATAGCGTTATTATTAAAACCGGTTAGTTTAAAGTAGAAGTTTGGAGAAAAGTCTCAACTTCCTCTAAATCTCCATTGCTGTTAATGTAGTATGCAGGTTTATTTCCCCCCAGAAAGGGGCGTGGTGTGGAGAGCCCGTCCTGGATGATGAAATGCAGTTCTGGTCCAAAAGGAGGGGGTCCTCCTCCACAGGGCTGCCATGTTTCTACGGTAGCCCAGAAGGGACAAACCAAACACTGCTTCTGAAGAGGAACTTTCAGGCTTTTGTGAGTTTCACGCCCACCATGAATTTTCTGTCACAATTAATATGTGCCTTCAAGAACATTGAGATCATCTGTGTTAACATGCCTGAGCAGCCATGGAGGCAAATGAGCAGGTCAGGAGTCCAGGAGGAGTTTCAGATGCAGCTTCATTTTTTTTTTTTTCAATAAGCACCACAACACAGGTTTGCCATCCCCTATCAGTATCCCCCCTACACAAACAAACTGAACTGCTTTTATACAAATAATTGTACTAATTAGCTGGGACATACCATTTACAGGTAACTATATACCGGCAGTAAACCATACAATAAATATTTACATAAATCTACTAACCCAAAGATAAACACAATATTGTACAAATATTCACAGTCCCTATAAATTCAGGAAACATTAATAAATCAATTTAAATAAATATAGCAACACATAAATGTTGACTTCCCCTACCCGCTTCGTGTGGTTAGTACCCCCGACAACTATTTTGCCTGAACACCTTGGAAATAGGGAACGGGTAGAGGTAAGTTGTTGCAATATTTAAACACCGTTACTCCGTTATCTTGGCAATAGATTTACATTGTTTTTCTGATGATCTGCCACATTACTAATTAAATACTCTAGCAATCAGTCTGTTCGATCCCTCACTCAATGCAGATGTCTTTGTTTGTCCTCAGGAAGAACAACCCAGTGTCCCTGCTGTGTCCCTGCTGTGCACATGATTCCCAGCACCTACACTTAAACAACGGATACATTTAATAAAATTGTGTGTGTTCTCTATTTGGCAACTTTAATCCAGACATTGTTATCACACCACATCTCATAAATATTGTCTGCAGGATTGGTAACAGCCATGCAGGACAATATGCTACTGGTATATTAAATTATTATTTAAGCTGTATTTCTAGTATGAAAGGTGCTATACAAATACAGTTTATTATTATTCGTATTATTATTATTAATTGCAAAGAAAGGGGGAGGCAATGGGTGTTCAAATGGTTCAAATTTGAACCTTATCACCAGATGCCACTAAATCCTACACACTACTCCTACCAAGAAAATTTGAATAACTTCCATTTATGAGGTTTGTAGACCTAATAAAAACCTGGATCTGTTTTGCTATATATATACAGTGGGTACAGAAAGTATTCAGACCCCTTTAAATTTTTCACTCTTTGTTTCATTGCAGCCATTTGCTCAAATCAAAAAAGTTCATTTTATTTCTCATTAATGTACACTCAGCACCCCATGTTGACAGAAAAAAACAGAAATGTAGAAATTTGTGCAAATTTATTAAAAAAGAAAAACTGAAATATCACATGGTCATAAGTATTCAGACCCTTTGCTCAGTATTGAGTAGAAGCACCCTTTTGAGCTAGTACAGCCATGAGTCTTCTTGGCAATGATGCAACAAGCTTTTCACACCTGGATTTGGGGATCCTCTGCCATTCTTCCTTGCAGATCCTCTCCAGTTCCGTCAGGTTGGATGGTGAACGTTGGTGGACAGCCATTTTCAGGTCTCTCCAGAGATGCTCAATTGGGTTTAGGTCAGGGCTCTGGCTGGGCCAGTCAAGAATGGTCACAGAGTTGTTCCGAAGCCACTCCTTTGTTATTTTAGCTGTGTGCTTAGGGTCATTGTCTTATTGAAAGGTGAACCTTCGGCCCAGTCTGAGGTCCAGAGCACTCTGGAAGAGGTTTTCTTCCAGGATATCTCTGTACTTGGCCGCATTCATCTTTCCTTCAATTGCAACCAGTCGTCCTGTCCCTGCAGCTGAAAAACACCCCCATAGCATGATGCTGCCACCACCATGTTTCACTGTTGGGATTGTATTGGGCAGGTGATGAGCAGTGCCTGGTTTTCTCCACACATACCGCTTAGAATTAACGCCAAAAAGTTCAATCTTGGTCTCATCAGACCAGAGAATCTTATTTCTCATAGTCTGGGAGTCCTTCATGTGTTTTTTGGCAAACTCTATGCGGGCTTTCATATGTCTTGCACTGAGGAGAGGCTTCCGTCGGGCCACTCTGCCATAAAGCCCCGACTGGTGGAGGGCTGCAGTGATAGTTGACTTTGTGGAACTTTCTCCCATCTCCCTACTGCACCTCTGGAGCTCAGCCACAGTGATCTTTGGGTTCTTCTTTACCTCTCTCACCAAGGCTCTTCTCCCACAATTGCTCAGTTTGGCTGGACGGCCAGGTCTAGGAAGAGTTTTGGTCGTCCCAAACTTCTTCCATTTAAGGATTATGGAGGCCACTGTGCTCTTAGAAACCTTGAGTGCTGCAGAAATTATTTTGTAACCTTGGCCAGATCTGTGCCTTGCCACAATTCTGTCTCTGAGCTCCTTGGACAGTTCCTTCGACCTCATGATTCTCATTTGCTCTGACATGCACTGTGAGCTGTAAGGTCTTATATAGACAGGTGTGTGCCTTTCCTAATCAAGTCCAATCAGTTTAATTAAACACAGCTGGACTCCAATGAAGGAGTAGAACCATCTCAAGGAGGATCAGAAGAAATGGACAGCATGTGAGTTAAATATGAGTGTCACAGCAAAGGGTCTGAATACTTATGACTAGTGATGGTGAGATGAAGCCTCATGAGGCATCGAACCACTTCAGCCAATTGGTTCGAGAAAGGGTTCATTACTCGAAGCTTCGTGTGCACACGAAACCACCTACTGGCCAAGTGTATAATCACAGGCAGCTGTATCTGAACCACATGTGATGCATTGAATTTTTGTGTCTGTTATGGCTGTTGGGAATGACTGAATTACAAAAATGTATGACCAAATAATTTCTGTACATAAATTATCACATATGTGCATAATAAAATATTTTTTGAATGTATTCTGTGTGTGTAAATTTTCCCAAAATGGTCGTATCATATGATATGGCATGTTGTGTAATAATGTTTTTCTGTCACTTTAGGAAAATGGCATGGGCTTAAGCAGGCAGAGGACAGTGGAAGTGCTTGTGGAACTAGGAAGAGGGGACTGAATATGCTTGTGTAACTTGGACAATGATGTACAGGACAGGGGACATTTTATTCATTTTTATTCAGAAATAACAGTTTCTCAACAGTTTTTGGTTTTGTGGATGTCCACATGTCAGAAGTAAGGCTAACAGCAGCCACCTTTTCCACTTTAGCCTTAGCCTTCTCCTTAGCTGACTCATACTTGGCCTCCACCATGGCCTTCAGAGCCTAAAGGAAAAAATATATAGTGCTGAACTGTGAGACACAATAAAGTACTCATTTGTTTCATGCATGCACCCATACATACCTGCCTTGTAGGGAGAACATAATTAGGATCCAGTTTGGACACAAATGCCCTGAATCCAACATCATCCACAATACTGAAGGGCTGTGTGTCCTTCACTATCATGGAGACGAGGGCTTCATCCAGCTCTTGTTTTCTGGTGGCTGGTTAAAAGAGAATAAATACAGTGTCTGTTACCTGTCTTTATTTGCACAATAAACAAAAGTGAACAGGGAAAAATTGTGAGGGTGCATTTGTAATATTGTAATGACTTACCTTGGCTGGGTGAAGCTCCAGTTTCCTCCTTATTCTCATGCAAGGCACGGTAACGCCTCAGCATGGATGAGGTGTTGTTATTGTACCCCAACTCACCTTTGAATAAAATAAGAAACTGTGAAAAATACAGTTCTTGATAAGCAAACCTAATGTGTCTGAAATAGAGTTAGATTTAGTTTACCTTATTAGGAGTTATCAAATCAAAGTGTTCCCACACAGGGGAAATCCTCCTCTTCCTATCTGGCTCCATCTTATCACCTCCTTCTCTCCTCACTCTCCTAAATCTCCAAACTATCTCTCTCTCTCTAAACTCTCCAAACTATATAAACACTATCCAAACTATCTCTCTCTTTCTCTCTCCTAAATCTCCAAACTATCTCTCTCTCTAAACTCTCCAAACTATCCAAACTCTCAACTAACCGCAACTCTCCACCAACAACCCACATTTTGATCGGAGCCTGAGGGGTTTATATTGCCGTCAAACCTCCAGGCAAAATCTGAACCACTTCCCGAAGCAGTCACGTGGTACAGCCGGGCAGCGAGGCTTCGGACGTCATCATTTTTGGCTCCTCCCCTAAGTGAAGCAAGCCTCAACACGCGCTTCGAGGAAACGCCCCCTCCGTTACTCGACACACGCTTCGAAGCGTCAGCACACCTGGTAACATCACTACTTATGACCATGTGATATTTCAGTTTTTCTTTTTTAATAAATTTGCACAAATTTCTACATTTCTGTTTTTTTCTGTCAAGATGGGGTGCTGAGTGTACATTAATGAGAAATAAAATGAACTTTTTTGATTTGAGCAAATGGCTGCAATGAAACAAAGAGTGAAAAATTTAAAGGGGTCTGAATACTTTCCGTACCCACTGTATATATTGGTATTTAACTATTACTATTTGTGTCATGGCTAGAGCAGAAAAACATCAGAGTTAGAAGAACAACCAAGACAATGTTGTGTTGATGTTCACAGTGGTGTACTGAACCAGCGAGGAACCTTCAGGCTGTCCAAAGTGTCCATCATACCTCCCGTCCTGCAATGGAACAGCTGTAGACAGGCACAGCTGCAATTTGAAGTCGGTGCTGCAGCAATCTGATGAGGAACTGAAGCGTTGCTGTGACGCTCGATTTCATTTGAAGGTGTTTGTGGTTTGCATAGGACTATTTTCCACTGGAAAAAAAAAGACCGAACACAACCTGCATTTGCGGTTGCTTTTGCAAAACAACACTTGCTTTCAAGCATTTGTAAATTTACAATGCAGTCTCACCACTGAACATGCCTTTAATTTCAGTAAAGTATTATATTTCTAAAGCTAAACTTGAGAGTAAGAGCAGCCAGATGGAAAATTGATTTTGAATTGTTTTAAATGCCAATTTTTTTTTCTAGGCTCTTGATGTAAAAAGGCTCCAACTCGATCAAAAAAGCTAAAACAAAAACATGAGCGAAAATCAGTGAAGAAACTACACCAGAAGTTCCTACATTACATCTGACGTGGTGCCATTTGATCAAACTTCACATTAAAACAGAAAGTTAGAGTAGGGCGGCACGGTGGTGCAGTGGTTAGCATTGTCGCCTCACAGCAAAAAGGTTCGAATCCGGTCCTGGGCCTTTCTGTGCGGAGTTTGCATGTTCTCCCTGTGCTTGCGTGGGTTCTCTCCGGGTTCTCCGGCTTCCTCCCATCATCCAAAAACATGCACCTCAGGTCAGGTTACCTGGCGCCACGCTAGTGGCAGCCTGTTGCAGCAGCTCCCCCGAGAGCCCCCCTGCTGTAGCGAAGAAATTTCCCCTCGGGGATTAATAAAGTGAAATAAAAAAATACATAAATAAATTAAATAAATAAATAAACTGCAACACAGTAAAAATGTACAACCACAATCTTGTTTTTACCCTTCAGAAATTCACAAAGCACACTTCAAAGAGTTACAAAAAAGAAAAGAAAAATGTAACTTTCATTTCCTGAAGCAGTTGATGAGATATAGGCCTGAATACTACGAAATCTGATTTGAAGAACAAAATCAGGCATTTATACCTGACAGCAGACAGCAGTTAAGGAAACAGGGTGAGCTCCACTTTAAATTTTTGTAAGACAAATAAAGTTAAGTGTGTTGTATCTGTTTTTCTCAACAATGAGTAACTGTGTATAAACAATTACAAATTGTGTTAACACCACAATAACAATGTCAACTGTATCTGTCATTGTGGCAGCTGTAGCTGTACTACTGTATCAGTGCATTCACAAAGAGGATTGAATTGATAAAATAAATGACAACACAGAGTTGTCAGTTGAAGTTGGCCAGAAACTGGCACAAAGAATAATAGGATGTGGCTGATTTCCCTGACTGTGTTATTGTTTAGAAATCTATACAGCAATCTGTAACATTTTAATTCTGATTCTCATTCATAGGCTTAATTAATGAATGTTTGAGAAATATACTTTGACCCCTTTTGCTCACATTCTTGCCCTCATTTCCTATCAGTGATATTCTTATTTTATCCTCAACTGTGAAGTAGCCTAATTTGTAAGGGTCTTTTTCAATACTAGCGCTATAAATTAGTTACTGATCATCTTTCTCTGACATTGAATGGAGATGAATGAGATATCACTTTAATAACTGTTTACAGATACGTGGGATAAATTAGAGATGATAGCCACAGCCACAAGACAGCTTTTCTACTGTTACAGAACCATGACATTCCTCTCAGTCAGGCCTAAAGGGAGGTTGAGCGCAAGTCTTGATTTCAAACGGCTGTTTAAGGGTTTTACAGTACCTATTTTGGGCTGAATGTGGAAGCGGAAACGTAGCTCTTACATGTGTTCAGTTCCACGATTACCGAGATTTGTAAAACAGAACCAGACAAAAAAAAATAAAAAATGCCTCTGAATATTTACATCTTTGTGTGCACACAGTTTCATGAATGAACAGATGTTTTTTATGCATCTATCCTGACAGGAAACAGAAGAAGAGTAATACGCTGCCTCAGGTTTAATAAACACTACAGTGAGGCAGGATGGATTTATTTCAGAACACTTTATTTTTTTCAAACACGCACATGCCATGAAATTACAATAATGTTTTCCCACATTTCACAACCATATTTAAAATTCTTCTCTTTGTGTAATGACATATAAACTATGTTTTTTCCTGTTTTTCAATTAAGAATAAATTTGTTTGGAAATTGTTTCTGAAATGAAGCCTTCCTTTCTTTTGGCAACTGTTGACTGACACACAAGTGTTGCTACACTTAGAAATAAAGGTTTTAACTAGAACCATAAACGGTTCTATGGTCCATTGGAGAACTGTTTTTGGTTTGTTTCCTGGCAGAACTGTTTGAGTGGGTTCTATGCAGAACCATCTGAGAGATTCCACCCACAACCTTCTAAGAGAGGTTCTATAAAGAACCCTTCTAAGGTGTAATGGATTCCAGCAGAACCCTCTGCGGGGCTGCTATCCAGGACCTTTCCCCCTTTTAAGGGTTGCTAACAAGAACCCACCCAGACGGTTCTACTGAGAAGTATTTTATATTCCAGTGCTTTCACCTACACTCAACAAAAACATTTTTTTAAAAACAGCACTTTTGTTTAAAAAAAAAAAAAAAATTCAATTCACACAAAAGGTTTGCGTCTCTCTTATTTTGTTGTTAGTGAGTACTTCACCTTTTGCAAAGTTACATCCACCTGACTGGCGTGGCACATTAACATGCTGAATAAACAGTATGATGATTGCACAGGTGTGCTTTGGACAGGTTACAATATGAGGTTACTCTAAAATGTGCAATTTTATCTGGTTTTAGAAGAGTGTAGGAGACACACTGTTTGTTTCCGTGGTATGCTCTTTGCTACTGGTCTTCACTGCTTTGTTGGTGCATTGACTTTGTGCGCTCCCATCACCTACTGAACAGAATAAAAGCATCAAATGTATTCTGTCGCCTACATGCTCTCCTGCAGTGATGTTACATTTCCTCAATCAGATTCAGCAGCTTCGAAGCGAAAATATATTGAACCTATTTAAAATATTCCTTCATAAAACACTAACTGACAGATTTTTTTTTTCTGCTACCACTGAGGAAAATATGTCTTTAACAGCTTTATTTGAATAAGATCCATCTACGGTATTTTCTCCCTCCTGCATAAGTACGTCAGGTTAGCACAAAGAAGAGCACGAAGAAGACCTGGATTCCTAAATCTGTTCAATGCTTATGCAAACTCAACTGACAGTCAGTAATTCACCCACTCATAAATGACATGTAGCCTATATTTCGATTCAGTGTCATGTCTTTAAGTATTTGTATATAAAGTATGTGTATTGTGCTCCCTGCTCTTATTACAGCCATTTCATTGGCTCATAAATCCTTCTCAAATTCTCAGATGGAGGAAACACTGCTTTGTGTGATGTTGTCAGTCAGAATAATAAACAGTAGGCAACACCCATTTGCACTTCATGTGGGAATTATTTAGCTTGATCATCATCAGTTGCACAAAGTGCAAATGTAAAAAAAAAAAACTGTAATTTGTGGAAAATGCTTGATCGTATGTAACAACTGCAGACACTGTTATTGACAGATGAATATGTTCTTTCTTTAAATAATGGCTGAGACAGAGGATTTGCTGAGAAGAAATTTCATTTTTATAACAAATTCTGAATTCTGAAAATGTTTCATTCAAGAAATATCGATGAATTCCATTTACAATTCTTGCAACATCATTAAAAACGAATGTTTTTGGTTGACAGTGTAAGTAAAAGGGAATACAAAGTTACAACTTGTATCAAAAGCAGAGAGTATAAAAACACAAGTATCACTGAGGCGCAGCAGCAGGCAGTTCCAACAGTGTGACATTTACCATCTGTTATTGTATCTGGTTGGAATGTAATTGTTTGCAACCTCATGCATCTTTACAATTGTGACGATAAGTGAAATAACTGTAATAAGGATCCCGGTGGAGACCAGAACTGTGGCCAAGATGTTGAGGCAGCGGGCCGTGGCGCCGTAGTGTCGGGCTCCGTCCAGATCTCCAGCCACCTTCTGGTCTCTGGCCTGGAACGACCAAAACATACTGACTTTAAAATTTTACTCAGTTATCTTCAACCTAAAGTGAGCTTCACTGAGCTGAGTTTATAGGCTCACTCTCATTAACTCCTGAATAACTTTTAGATTCTCATTTGCAGGTGATGCAAAACATTTCTCTCATTACCGTTTCTTGAACTCACTTGTCCCTTATAGAGTTCTTTCCACGTTTCTGTCAAATTCTTTGTCTTTAAAAATGCCCAGAAAGGTTTGTAACACATTCAAAACAGCTGCTGTAATTGTTGTTCTTCATTTCTATTTTCTATCTTTTTTGTTATTTATTGTGTCATTAGTTTGTACATTTTGACCCTAATAGGGAAAATCTTCTTGTCCACCACATGACCTTCCCCTGAATGATTCTTTTTAGGGCCTTTGTGAAGGTTATGTTTTCCTTGTCTGTAAAAATGTAGGTAAAGCTTTCTGCTAGAAGTGTGATTTTTTTCCCCCCCTCCGACTAACTCTATCCTGTCACTGCAAGAACTGATATTTACATTTGCAAATGTAGTTTGTTATTCAGTGGCAGAGATCGGACAGTGTACCTGCTCAGATTGTAAGATTTTCCTTTTTTTTCTTCTGAATAGACGTTAACAGAAGATTGGTCCATGAAAGGTGTAATTCTAAGTAATCCAGAATTGTCCCACATTAAACTCACCTTGATAGAGAAGATGAGAGCCGCCAATCCGAGGCAGCAAGGGTTTCCATAGATTAAACACCAGAGGGACCAGATGATGTGGTCCTTGGGGGGTTCAGTGTTGATGTTCACAGTGGTGTAATTAACCACCGAGGAGCCTTCAGGCTGTCCAAAGTGTCCATCATACTTCCTGTCCTGCAATGGAACAGCTGCAGACGGGTAAACTTCAGGATTCATCGCTCTCTGCTCAGCTGCAGTTTGAAGTCGGTGCTGCAGAAATCTGATAAGGAACTGAGTGTTGAGTTCTGGTTGAGGGTGTTTGTGGTTTGTACACGCCTTTTTTTCCACTGAAAACCACAGCTAAAACAAACCTGCGTGTACAGCTGCTTTTGGGGAAAAAAACCACAAAAAAAACACTTCCTGAAAGGAAGTACAGCACATTCTGTCCATTGAACAGTAATTTCAGTTAAGTGTCAAATTTTTAAAATTACACCTTCAGAAGGGGGCATCCAGTTGGAAGTTGATTTTGAACTGTTTTAAAGGCCTTTTTTTTCAAGGAGTCTAATTGTGGGAAATAAAACAATTTCCAACTGGATCAAAGAGGCTAAAATGCAGAGATGAGCTTAAATCAGTATGGAAACTACACCATTGTTGATACATGGTAATGAACAATAAAGCAAGAATCATGTAGGATTACATGCCATTGAATCAAACTTCACATTCAATTAATTAATGAGAGTATTTACACTGCAACAGTTAAAATGGGATTATAATTGAGACAAATGAGGAAAATAATGTTGGTGTGTCCCACAATCTTTTTTTTTTTTTTTTAATATACTCTCAGAATTTCACAAGCACACTTCAACAAATAGCAAAGAAGAAAAATGAAACCTTCATTTCTTAATGAATGAAAGCTGAAACAGTTGATGAGATACAGGCCTCAGCATTAGGAAATCTAATTTGAAGAACAAAGTCAGGCATTCAAACTTGACCTCAGACTGCAGTTAAGGAAACAGGGTGAACTCCATTTAAAAATGTTTTCAGACAAATAAAGGCAAGTAATCCATCCACCTGACCAGTGTGACACATCAAGGAACTGATTAAACAGCATGATTATTGCACAGATGTGCCCTGGACTGGTAACAATAAAAGGGGACTTGTTTGTAAGAGTGGAGGGGACACACTGCTTGTAATAACACACTGCAGCCCAACAAACACACCTGTTGTGGTTATCGAATTGGTTATTATAAGAAAAAAAAAACAACTATGTGTACATTTGTAAAATAATGCTGGTATGTATACAACTACAGACACCTTTATTGACAAATAAACATATTGCATCTTTAAAATAATGGCAGAGACAGGACTTGCTGACAGGAAATCAGAATTTAATATTAAAGAAATATGCATGAGTTCCATTTGGGAGTTTTGTAACGGCAATAAAAACGTGTAGCTATCTGATTTTGCTTGGGGATGTAAGTAAAAAGAAAGCCTACAAATTGTAGTAAAAGTATCACAGTCACAGCAGCCGGCAGCTCAAACACAATGTGAAATTTAGTATCTATTATAATAGCTGTGCGTTTCTGTTCCCATTGCTGATAAAAATGTAAATAAGGAGTCGCAAGAGGCTGAAGTGCCTCTGGAGCTGACAGGAACTAACGAGTCTGCAAAGGTTTGGCACTGGGTGACACCAACTTATCTATTTGATATAAAAACATCAAAACTGAAAGTAGAAGCGTCACCAAAGGTTTTAGACGGTGCTCCAGTACCGTTACAAAAAAAACAATAAAAACCTGTCTCCATATTCAAACAGTATGTTTTTTTACAAATGGATGAGGATGTGGAGAACTATGTTATGATTTAAATTACAGAAGATTTAATCTACATTACGGCTGGCCCTTCTGTTTTGTTTTGTAGAAAAGAGTGCAACAAGTCAGGTGTCAGTGTTGGCTTCCTTTTGAAGGCTTACCTACATGTCTGTGACCACACGAATGAAAGAAGGAAACCAGAGAGAACTCTGTTCGTTGCAAAGCACAATCTGTCACATTAATAAAAGTGAATCTGTGTGCTGGCAAACCACTTCTGACCCCTTTAATAAAAACCAGAGACACAAGATCTGGTTTCCAGTTCTTGCCACCGGCTACTAGATGCACGGTTCTAGAGATCAGTGTCCGTAACTACACTGGAGCAAATTGAAACATGACATTGCGACATTTTGCGCAGACATTCATGTCCCCCAGATGATGAATCCTATAGTGGTAGCCTGTCTTTCCTGTAGCACCACTTGAAGTCAAAATGTTCTACTTTCCCTGTGAAATCGCTCAACATTTCCTGGATCTATTGGCACAAAATTTTGCAAGATTCACAATCATTAACTTCAGCGTGATCTTGTGCCACAACTGCAGAAGGGGACATTCAAAAACACCGTTTAGACAAACATGGTCAAGCACTGAACAGATGTATCTGTACTGCTGTCATTTGATGAAACCAAACATTAAAATTAAATGTTTTTAAGTCAATCTTCTATGATCAAAGACCCATGAATACACATTTTAAAAAGACCACAAGAGACAAATGAAAGCTGCTGATAAGCTTTGATTACAAAATCATTAATACGAGCACCAAACACACATCTCATCTGAAGCATTAGAAAAGAAATCAGTTACATTCAGATCAACATTTACAAACGCACAGCAACAGCAGTAACATGGAATATTCATAATGAGCCACCTGAGAAGACACAAACATGATTTCTTTAAAATGTTAGATTTGGTTATTATGTAATTTAGCCCCAACAAAACCAACATTTTAGATCAGAAGTTGTTCATCTCTAGATTTACAGCTTCGATTCTTGTGTTACTGATGTCACTAATGTAGTCTGTTTCTACGCTCTTGAAAACTACATGCATCTTCACCAAAAATCAAACAGAACCATCCAGAACAGATCATTTCAGATAAAGGTTAAAGCCATCTGTAAATTGTAGTTCTTGTACAAAAAAAAAAAAAAGGCACCAAATCCAGTTTTAGTTGACTTCACATTGTGAAATTAGTTCGGCATGAAATCCCAATCTGATGAGTCTTTCACAAAACCCACACAGGAAATGATTCATATTAAGAGTGACAAAAGGGTTTAAATGAATTTAAAGGGAACAATTGTGTTTTCATAACTAATGCTTGAATTGTCAAGCATGAAGAAAAGTCAAAACTGATCATTATTGCGCTAAACAAATCAAGACTCCACATCCAAGCAGCTGTCAGACGTCACCCTGCAGTACATGGATATGTACACATACATTACTTTTGTGTGTTATTTAAATTAGAAAAAAAAAATTCTATACAAGTGGTACGTAAGTGAGGGATTATTTGAAAACAAATCAGCTGTTGTGGTTAATTCGTTGATGCAATCAAATCAAAATGCAAAAAAAGAAATAATGACTCAATTAAAAACACCGCAAAGTTAGTATTTCAACTTTGTCTCTGACGGTAATTGGCAGGATGAGTTTAATGTAGCTGCTGCTGTTCACACAAGTGCATTTGCTTTCAGAATAATGAGGAGGGGGATATTGAAGGCATCACATCTTGGATGACGCGGCGATGGCTGAGGCTCCTGGACGGCTGTAAACATGTGGAGTTGTTTTCTGAGAAGGACAGTGGGAGACAGAGAGATGAGCAATTTGAATGTACAGCACATGCAGCTGCTTTAATTGTCAATATAAATATTAACACCGTATACAAAAACCCTTGATTTATGAATTGGACGTCTGAGTGATGGTCCTGACATCTGTCATAGAACTCCATCACTGCAAATGTTCTTGCTATGATACCAAATATTTGTATGAATCTGTAATTCACCTTTGTTAAATTAACATGGTCTCACTGAACCAGTTATACTCTGACGGCATATTTGAAATGTATAAAAACTTTGAAAATAATGATGATTGATATATTTTTGGGGATCAATGGATGCAAACACGTATAAAGAGACTTCACTTTGTAAAGGTTTGTGGAACAAGAAATAAGTTTGACCTGCTTGCAGCCCTCTTGGTGATCCCCTAAATTCCCAGAGATGTAAATCTATAAACTCATCTTCTGGTAACCACGAATATATGTTCCAAAGTTGTATTGCAAAGCCTCTTAACTTCGTTGAGATATTTCACTCTGAAGTAGTGCATAGATTGACCACAATGACAGCCCTGGAAGATGGACCACTATCTACCACAGGATGGAGACCGTGTTTACCTTCTGGCTTTCTGTGTTGAACTTGTTGAGAAGGGCCTGAACCCCGTTTCCATAGTCTGGATGGACAGCCTTCAGGTTCTCCACCTGCGTGAAGGAACAAGACAACAAAACTTTCAGGCCTGAAATACATCACTTTCTTCTTACAAGTAAATGTGCCACTGTTGTTATTTCAGATGAGACATTTCTGCATTTCTTGTACTTCCTTCATCAATCAGGATTCAGCGACATTAAAAGCAGTATCTGTCCAGTTGGTGGACTGTTCAATATTACCTCTAAAATCAGAAAAAGGAAGTGTAAACTCATCACAGAAGGTTTCATCAACTTTTACATAAAACCACAGATGTACGGAGAAGTGGGTATGGGGAAAAAAAAAAAACAAAAAAAAAAACAGGTGCTGTTAGCAAGAAAAGCAGGGTTTGCAATAAAAAAATTAAAAAAAAAGAAAAGAAAAAAGACCACACAGTTACAACGCACCATACTTATGAAACAAATGATCCGATAATTTGTTCCCCAAGCCACCCTTTAAAAGCATACTTTAACATCTATTGTTTTCTGCTGCCTTTTAATGGGCTTATATTTTGTTATTGTCTTTTTATGTTCATTTTCTTTTTCTGGAATAACTTCTATGTTTGTATGAATGTTTACTTTTTGTGTTATTCAATCTTTTTTTTTTTTTTTTTTTAAGTAGGTTTTGGTTTGGAGGATGTGAACACATTTCTGTTCACACCCACGAGCGCAGGCTCGTTGGTACATTTTGTGCTTTTCAAAAGCTGCAGGCTGCGGTTTTAACACATCAACATGTTTTCTCAACCCAGTTTAGTGGTTCTCTTTAAAAAGTGCAATTCATATGCAACAGTCTGGTGGTTTAAACTACTGATTTTCCTTTTTCCACAATCACTGTACTTTCACCCAAAAAACAAAACAAAAAAAAAACCATCATCTTTTAGATGTCTTAAAGCTTGAGAGAATGAAAGAGTCAGGTGAGACAGACCGTACTGCTCGCACTAAGTGGACTTGCAGAGATGATGTGTGGACTCACCATGCGCTTCTGGATGAAGAGCTGGGCTCCCTTCAGGGCCCCTGCCATGTTCCGGCAAAGTCTCTGGCGCTCGTCTTCATTCAGCACCTGAGTGAAGAAGGCACGAACCTGCAACCAAACACGGAGACGTTTACCTCCCGAGGAACGTGGACCAAAAATCAAACGCAGATTCATTGAAGTGCATTTCAAACAGAGATAAAGAAACTAATCTCGTCATCGCCCTGCCAATACACTGTACACACTAACTATACGGAGTTCCTGTCTCTGTACCTACACATGTTCAGTGCTGTTGTTTTAAATGCAACAACATATTTGACCTTTGACTTCGGTCTAGATGTTGCAGAAGCATTAACTGGAAACACAACATTGGTATATTTTCACTAAATGCATTTGTTATGGCAAACATGTTGGCGAGTAGGTGCATATTTGCATATCAAGTAAAAGAAATAAAAATATTAGTATTCATTTGGAGCTGTTGTTCATTTTTGTGATTTAAACCAGCACGAGTGACAGGAAAGGGAAATAAAGAGTGAACATTTTTGTAGATAAGGAGTCGCAAGAGGCCTGTAGAGCTGACGGGAACTAACGAGGCTGCAAAGGTTTGGCACTGGGTGACACCAACTTGTCTATTTGATATAAAGATGCCAACGAGTACAGCTGCAAAACATCAAAACTGAAAGCAGAAGCGTCACCAAAGGTTTTAGACGGTGCTCCAGTACTTTGATGAAAAAAAACCTGTCTCCATATTCAAACAGTATGTTTTTTTACAAATGGATGAGGATGTGGAGAACTATGTTATGAGATTTAAATTACAGAAGATTTAATCTACATTATGGCTGGCCCTTCTGTTTTGTACAAAGTACAGCTGGGAAGTGTGTGAATAAATCCTCATTATGTAATACACAAAGCAAACGTGAATATAAAGCGTGTCGCCTCATCATCACCTGGGTGACATTATCCTCATCTGCACTGTTGTAACGGGCCACATCTGGAGACACCTTAAACTTGGACTCCACAAACCGAGGCTGGGTCTCTGGGGCACTGAAGCTGTTCGGATAGTAATTCGGAGCGCCACCTAGAGGTCAGACAAAGCAAACATTGGTGAGCCGGTGAGGAAGAAGAACACGTGGTTGAGGTTTTAACGCCGTCAAATACTGTAGAAGTGACCGACAACAACAGACCACATCTGCAAACACAATGAAGACATGATCTAAACTCAAAGAACTGAGGCCTGGCGAGTGGTTTTTTTTTTTATTTTTTATTTTTTTTACTGTGATTGAATAGCTATGACTGATTAAAGGCTTTTTAATTAATCACCCTCTTGAGTGCCTCAGATTTCTTCAAGTTTTCAACTCAAACTGTTTGATCCCCAAACTGAAGAGCACCAGAGGAACGCCCATTCACACACCTGAGCAGCACTCCACGCTGACAGGTTTTGACAGAAGACATAATGTATTCCCAGACACTCTAGTCACTGCAAAGCATGTTACAACTTTTCAAATCAATGATCTGTGGTCAGTTTGGAAAGTTGTTTTTAGGTTTTTAAGGATTTCAGTGGCGAGTGTTCATAATCTACCACAGCTAAATCAAAAACGTTCTCCTGTACCTTCTTATGTGCTTTCTGAAGCACTCAAACCTCTACAAAGAAACTTTGCTGAAAATGGTTCATAGTGTCAGAGTATTTAATACAGTGGGAATGGTGACATCAGCTGGCCAACACATGACATTGCATTTGCATGGAAATCAAAGATGCCAACAATCAGAAATGGTTAGTCAGAATATAAGAGGTCTCACTGCTGTTATTGTTGACATCTTGTCCAATATCACTGAAATTACAAAAACTAAAACATTTTGGATTTTAAATACGAAGGCAGATTGATATTTCACATGCGAGTGTTGTCACAATTTTCTTCAAAAGTAACTTTTAACTTGTTCTACTATTATAAATCATAAATATTTGTACTACACTTACTGTTAATGCTAAATGTTCAAATAATGCTTCAGTACTGACTGACCACTGTCATATTTGTATAAACTAAAATCACATTATTAAATAAAACATGATCAATAATTAGTTGCCTCACCTGGACTATGACTCACCTTGGTTGTCAAACATGCACATGGGACCATCGCGCTGGTAGTTGGCCACGCGGGCCCTGAAGGGGCAGTTGACGGGGATCTGCAGGTAGTTGGCTCCCAGCCGGTGACGTTGTGTGTCTGGGTAGGAGAAGAGTCGACCCTTGACAAAGACATGAGAGAAACAGTGCTGTAACTATACACACTACTATTGCAGCCGGTGCTTTATTTTCAATGTAAAATTCAACTATTTTTTTTTTACTTTTTCAATTCAACCTGAATTAAAACATCAAGAGGAAATCTTTTTTTTTTTTTTTAATTACCTGCAGCATCTTGTCGGGGCTGGCCTCGATGCCTGGTGGCATGCTGCTGGGGTCGAAGGCCAGCTGCTCCACCTCTGCAAAGTAGTTGACTGGGTTCCTATTGAGGACCATTTTGCCGACAGGAATCAAAGGGTATTCGTGATGCGACCACACCTGGACCAGAGACCAATTCATTCATTTAGCTCACAGAAATTTTCACAATTGTGATTTTGTCTTAATTTCAATAACCCTTGTTACAAGTGTTTCTCTAGGAGATAACCTTCACTTAAGATCACAAAAAAGACATTCCTCATTAAGCCTGATGGAGCCAACACCATTAAAAAAAAAAGAAGAAAAGAGAACCCCAACAATACTGGATTTTTGGGGTCCATATCGATATTAGGAGTACAAATCTATGTCAATATATTGACCGAAATGTGGATATCAAAGGTTATCAAACACTTTTCATAGTTTAACCCCCCTCCCTCCCACACACACAAACTTAACAATTCCTAAATTACACCAAGCATCTTTACTGTTGGTTTTTTTTAGTTGTTTTTTTTACATTAGACAAAATAAGGAAATACCGATATGTCTGTGATAGGCCGATATTGGGCAACCAATTTCAAGATAAAAGTTCCAGTAAAAAGTAGTCGTGTGATAATGTCCACGGTTCCTTGGAAAGACACATTTTAAAGATTGTACAACAAGTTATGGTGTGACTGCATCTGAAGATCATTTTGTGACTGTAGCAACCTTTTAACCCCGTTGAATTACTGAGGAGAGATGCAGTACCTTAGTAACATCGAAGGGGTTGAACTGGAACTTCTCAGCCTGCTCGAAGGTCATGACCTGGATGTAAAAGGTCCAGGACGGGAAGTTGCCATTGGCAATTGCATTGAACAGGTCTCCGATAGCATAATCTGGGTTGGTGGATGCTAGGCGGTCTGCCTCCTCCACTGATATATTCTTTATTCCTTGATCAGTCTAGAAAAAAACAAAACAAAACACACGACATCAGAATGGAAATAACACGTAACAAAGTGTTTTCTAAAGAACCTGAGCTCAAACACACCTTCAAGTGGAACTTGCAGTAGATACGCTCGCCGTGGTCATTGGCCATTTTGAAGGTGTGAGAGCCATAGCCGTTCATGTGACGGAAGCCATCAGGCAAACCTCGGTCACTGAACAGGAAGGACACCTGCACGTGGGACGTGAGACCAAAGACGAAACACAAATCTGTAAGTCATCGAATAATTACTTCAAGTGTGATTACAATGAGAAACTGAGCACTGCAACACTAAATCACTTCAGAATATTTTGATTTGATCTAGAAATAAACATTTCAAGTGCCATTAAGTAAGTAATCCTCCTTGATGAAATATTCCTCTGTCTAATGGACTGGAAACCAGCTCAGCAGCAGCTACCTGATGCAGACTCTCAGGCCTCAGACTCCAGAAGTCCCACACCATGTCGGGGTCTTTCATGTGGGTTTGGGGATTGCGCTTCTGGGAATGGATGAAGGACGGGAACTGCAAGGGGTAAAAGGCGCAGGTCAGAACGATACATTTCATACTTGATTCATGTCGACAAAAACCTTGTGAATCTTAGAAATGTGCTTCTGATTTTATTCATCACACAAAAGGAATTCCAGGCTGCGTCCATATGAATTTGTTTTTCATTAAATTATGAAACTGCATCTAAAACCTGATCCTATAATCATTTTCATGTTTCATAGAAAACTGCAGATTGTTGTGTTATAACATTGTGCCTCCCCTCCCTCCCCCCAAAACACACACACACACACACACACACACATGAGTGCAGAGCTAATTCTACACCCACTCACCAGCAGGGCGTCCCTGATGAAGAAAATGGGGGTGTTGTTGCCGGTCAAGTCCCAGTTGCCCTCATCAGTGTAGAACTTGACTGCAAAGCCTCGGGGGTCTCGCACTGTGTCTGCTGAGCCGGTCTCCCCAGCTGGAATAAAATACAAATAAATAACATTTCATTCATACAGTGGGGCAAAAAAGTATTTAGTCAGCCACCAATTATGCAAGTTCTCCCACTTAAAAAGATGAGAGACGCCTGTAATTTTCATCATAGGTATGAAACATAAACTATGAGACAAAATGAGAAAAAAAATTCCTGAAAATCACATTGTCTGATTTTTAAAGAATATATTTGCAAATTATGGTGGACAATAAGTATTTGGTCAATAACAAAAGTTCATCTCAATACTTTGTTATATACCCTTTGTGGGCAATGACAGAGGTCAAACGTTTTCTGTAAGTCTTCACAAGCTTTTCACACACTGTTGCTGGTATTTTGGCCCATTCCTCCATGCAGATCTCCTCTAGAGCAGTGATGTTTTGGGGCTGTCGCTGGGCAACACGGACTTTCAACTCCCTCCACAGATTTTCTATGGGGTTGAGATCTGGAGACTGGCTAGGCCACTCCAGGACCTTGAAATGCTTCTTACGAAGCCACTCCTTCGTTGCCCGGGCGGTGTGTTTGGGATCATTGTCATGCTGAAAGACCCAGCCACGTTTCATCTTCAATGCCCTTGCTGATGGAAGGAGGTTTTCACTCAAAATCTCACGATACATGGCCCCATTCATTCTTTCCTTTACACAGATCAGTCGTCCTGGTCCCCTTGCAGAAAAACAGCCCCAAAGCATGACGTTTCCACCCCCATGCTTCACAGTAGGTATGGTGTTCTTTGGATGCAACTCGGCATTCTTTCTCCTCCAAACACGACGAGTTGAGTTTTTACCAAAAAGTTCTATTTTGGTTTCATCTGACCATATGACATTCTCCCAATCCTCTTCTGGATCATCCAAATGCTCTCTAGCAAACTTCAGACGGGCCTGGACATGTACTGGCTGAAGCAGGGGGACACGTCTGGCACTGCAGGATTTGAGTCCCTGGCGGCGTAGTGTGTTACTGATGGTAGCCTTTGTTACTTTGGTCCCAGCTCTCTGCAGGTCATTCACCAGATCCCCCCCGTGTGGTTCTGGGATTTTTGTTCACCGTTCTTGTGATCATTTTGGCCCCACGGGGTGAGATCTTGCGTGGAGCCCCAGATCGAGGGAGATTATCAGTGGTCTTGTATGTCTTCCATTTTCTAATAATTGCTCCCACAGTTGATTTCTTCACACCAAGCTGCTTACCTATTGCAGATTCAGTCTTCCCAGCCTGGTGCAGGTCTACAATTTTGTTTCTGGTGTCCTTTGACAGCTCTTTGGTCTTGGCCACAGTGGAGTTTGGAGTGTGACTGTTTGAGGTTGTGGACAGGTGTCTTTTATACTGATAACAAGTTCAAACAGGTGCCATTAATACAGGTAACGAGTGGAGAACAGAGGAGCCTCTTAAAGAAGAAGTTACAGGTCTGTGAGAGCCAGAAATCTTGCTTGTTTGTAGGTGACCAAATACTTATTTTACCGAGGAATTTACCAATTAATTCATTAAAAATCCTACAATGTGATTTCCTGGATTCTTTCCCCCCATTCTGTCTCTCATAGTTGAAGTGTACCTATGATGAAAATTACAGGCGTCTCTCATCTTTTTAAGTGGGAGAACTTGCACAATTGGTGGCTGACTAAATACTTTTTTGCCCCACTGTAGATCAGTCAGGCAATATGTTCCAATGACTGAGTAAATTACGGCCTCAACAATTAAACGAGTCGTAAAATCACAGAAAATGAATCGGCAGCTTTTGTGATGATCAATAAACCATGCAAGTCATTTTTTTGAGTGAAAATAAAAAAAAACTTTGATGGTAACAGCCTCTGAGGCCGATTCCTCACAATATTTGAGTCCGAGTTAGAAGTGAAGGGGTGCAATAATCCACAACACTCTTGCAAATGTAGCCGGAAGTGACTGAACCTTTCAGCGCCTCAGAATAATCTTATTAATCGCTCGGACCAATCAATGCGCCAAACTAATGTGTTCAGAGGACAACCCACCCGCTGGCAGGTATGAGTCGCACAGAAATTCTTACCCACAGTGGAGAAGCGGACAGCAACAGGTGTCGTCTTGCCGACGTGTTCGAACACCGTGGCCTTGCAGAAGCGAGTGATGTCATGAGTGATCTCAAAGTAGCCGAACGCCCCTGGATCATGGAGGGAAAAATAATAAAACGTGTTTCTTTGGCATATCAGGTTCACATTCATGCGTTGACTGCCGGGTGTTACTGGAGGTCAGCACTGAGAAGAATGGAACTCTTTCCTGAGGCGACCAACCAAAAAAATGTTCAACATCAAAGTCTGTGACTTCGATCTGAAAAGCTAGCAAAGCATTTGTCTGGAGCTAAACCACAAACAACAAGGACCCTTATTTGCTCTTCGTCTGTATCCCTGGTCTGTTTGTTTACTCTGGTAGGTTAATGTCCCCACAGCCGCACCAGTGCTCACAAAGATTTGAACACTTTCCAACGTCAAGATCCGGCCCTGTTTCCTCGTAACAATTCATCTCACGAGGAGCGTTTTTTTTAAGAGCATTTCTACGCACACGCATTTCATCAAGAGCCACATATTCAAATATATACACATCACAAAGCAAAGGACTTATAACGGCCCGACACGCACCTGCCCCTTTGGCATGCACCACTCTCTCCGGGATTCGTTCCCGGTCAAAGTGGGCCATCTCATCTGTGAAGACCACATCCTGGACCAGCAGAGGGCCTCTTGGACCCGCAGTCTGCAGGTTCAGCTTGTCTCCGATGGGATGTCCCGCCCCGGTGGTCAGCACGTCCGGTCTCTGAGACCAACAGCATCAACAATACACAGCAAAGCATTTTGTGCAAACTTGAGCTTGACTGAACGACTGAAGCAAACAATCAAAACCCGCTGAAGATGAATCCGTTGTTGAGCAGCTAATCTAACAAATCCCTTCATCTTGTTCAGGTTTCTCCCGAGTTGAATTCAACTAGTTTGAATAACAGTGAAGTCGAGTGACAGAACATTTTGTAATTATGGAAGCACCGACATCAGATGACGCGTCTTGAAGAGCTGTGACTTTTATCACAACATTGCACAGCTGCTTGTATAAAAAACTACCGAGACATCTACGTTTAAATGAACCTGCATCGCCGGAGGTGGACTCGGTGACCGGAGGACAGTAACACCGCTGCGCTCCCGTTATATAACCGACGGGGTTGAAGTTTAAACACGGTGACCTACTTCTTATCCGGACACTGGATCTCTCCTTCGGTGGGATGGGGGGGGAATTTAAAATGTTTTGCATGTTTGTTTTGTGACTGAAAAGGTTTTCAGAGACGAGCTGGACGTCGTTTTGATTTCTTTGAAACCAGTTTTAATCTGTGACGTCAGCGAACGACCTCCGTACAGTAATAAAACACGAGACAAGACAATTTAACACAAAACTACGTTGATAAGCTTTTATTAACACATCGATATCAATATTAAATGAACAACAGCTTGCTCCAAAGGCTGGGTTGGGGTTTTTTTTTTTTTTTTTTTTAGCTGTTAACGTCAGCTATGTTACTAAACGACTTATTCCTCGTCAGGCAGCGCGACGAACATTACTCGATTAAAAGCAGCACATATACAGACCTGGGCGTTTCTATTCTCCTTCCATATCTTCATTTGGTCGGTAGCTTTATCTCTGTTGTCAGCCATCTCGACAGGTCAGCGCCAACGAAACGTAGAGTCAAGAAGGTGTAGCGAAGAAAAACGTTAACTCTTCATCCTGATGCCTGAAAAACCCTTCCGGGACTTTACCCCACGTGACCCCGCCCCTCCTCTGCGACCCCCGTCTTCTGATTGGCTGATAGAAGCTCCCCGCCCCAGCATGACCTGACCTATTTTTGTGAAGGAAAAAAACAAAAAAAGGCCTGTTTTTCTGAACCGAGTTTCAGTGTGAAACTCTTTCAATCCCAAATTGACGTGCCAAGTTCTTCCTTTAAACACAAAATGCTGTCATTAAGGTGCAGAATATGAAATCGCATACTCAGATTACACTTGACATCTCATGTTGGGACAAGCCCACATGTTTACAACTACACAAGCAGATCACTGAATCAATGCAATATGTTTGCAGTATCTTAATAACATTTCTTGATGAACAATGCATCATAATTAGATTCCTCATTGCTGTCATGTATTGGTAAGAAACACAATTTCTAATCTTTTTGATTATTATTTGTCAAATTGTGTTTTACTCCTGTTTTTTTTTTTACATTATCACATTATCGTAGCTTACACCATTTCAGGTGATTAACTGTGAGGTTGAGTAAACACAGTCAGATGGCATTATCTTTATTTTATCTTTTTATTTTAACAAGTCAACCAAATTGATCAGAAAAAAATATCCTCAATTGCAATAGGCAAACGCCATCTGCTGTGGAGCTACTAATTGTTGGTTGCTGAGCTCATTTTGTCAACTACTATTTCCAAGGTCAAGTATAAATCTCTTTAGCAATTCTTTAAATATCTTAGATTTTTTTCATTTACCTCACCTGCTTTGTTGATACGTGTACTTTGATGTTTAACTAAAAATGAACACATCTATCTTCAGTTACCTTGGCATTACATACAGCTGCTGTGTAAGCAGCAACCTGCACAAAAGCTTCTCCCAAAACTTTTAGCAACAATCAGAAATTATTATTGTTGTACTCAAAAACAAAGGCCGGGTCTCACCCATCTGTTTTTCCTTATCTTTGACTCTTGCAATTTCCCTTCATCCCAACAAAATGAACACATTGTCAGTCTATTACTGTTGAATTGCTTTTTATTTCAAACAGCATTCACACAATACACTGGATTCTTGAGGCACATTCACATCAAGTGCTAAATAACTTCATGCATGGTTGAATGTAGGCTACAGCTTTGTTGAATCAAATGCAAATGCTGACTGTAAATGAAAATATTGCTTCATTATTTGGCACAGTAGGAAATATTGTCTATTAGATGACCACAGGTGTGTTATTTTTGGATTGATTTTCAAAGTGAAGTGAGAAATGCGGTCAGAACTTGACTGAAAATTTGCAGCAGGTTCTGATTGGAAAAAAACACAAAGATCACAACAATGCATATAAGGCTGAATATGCTTTTAGCAGGTATTTCACATGATAATTCACATTCAAAAGTTACAACAAAACAGCACTGCTCCACAATGTTGTAGAGAAAAGCTTAGACAGATAAAAGCCACTTTGACATTCTGACTTTAACAAGACTCTTGTCACATGTCTTCATTTTAACTTTTCAGCCTTTGACCTGCACTGTGTCTCCAGTTGGATTCGAGCAGAAAAGGCCTCAGTGCTCTCCAGAAGTTGGCAGGTAGCTTCACAATAAAAGCCAAAATGAGTGCGACAAGTGACAAGATAAACACAGAATATCAAGGTGTTTCCTCGAACATAAAAGAAACTGTAAACCCATTTAAAGGGGTTAGTATACTTTACATCACAAGTTAAATTCCCAGAGGTGTTTTAATAATAGTTCATTGATCAGCAATGACACTGGTGTTAGATATAGTGCTGTATAAATGGAGTTTGATGTTTATTAATAGTCATACTATGAAAAATATTTGTACCCAGAATTTAGAGGAAAAAATGTCGGAGAATGTTGAATTACACTATTTACACTCTCAAATATGCTTATGCAAGTAGTATTGCAGCAATCGTGGTAAAAATAGAACAATGTAACATCATATTTATATGCTGATTACATCGGATTTGGCCACCCTGTAACAACTGCTACAAATTACAATTATTTCACCTGGATAAGAGTACCTGGATTTTTTTCAAAAGCACAATAAATACTGAACATACCAAAACCATGATTTTTTTAAATTTTTTTTTATCAATCTCACTGTTAACAAATTACACAGGCAAATCCAACAGAGCGAACTCAACCGGGTTCTAAAACACTCACTATGAAATCAATCAAGTAGGCGCAATCAGTGACAAATGAGTGTTTTCCTGAAAGAGAAGCGATTTCACCCCGCCGTCCAGTCGATCGTTCTCTAGACAGCTATAATAGGCTACAACCAGAGTAGGCACCATGCAGAGGGAGGGGTTGCGCCCGCCAAAGCTGGGCTCTTTTTCTTGAATTAAAACTCCCTTCAAAGTCCAAACTAAAACTAAAAAGGGAAAGAAACATTCACATATTCATGTCCCCTTTAAAATCCCTTGAATAGAGAATCGGGTTTTCTCTCTCAATGTAAGGATGAAGGATGCACACCAATTAAAGCTAACAAGTTACTGTCAGTGGATAATTTCTAATTTGCTTATAAACCGACACAGGGTGAAGCTGAATAATAAAGATGGTATTTATCCAGAGATCAACTATCCACCCACCTCAAAGTCAAATACTGGATTTTCAGACACCTACCTCATATATAAGAGATGAGGAGTATATTTAATTTGTTACTCATCAGCAGAGTGACACTGTGGGTCACAATGTGAACTCTATCCTGGTAAAACGATGTAACAGATCTGGCCCCAAACAAGGTGGGAGTTCAAAGGATTGTGAAGAAGTGAGAGTTTGACTTTAAACTGGTCGGGTGGTGTGTGCGTGTGCTGGGAGGACTAGATCCTGCGCAGGGGGTGCCACATGGATACAGGCTTCCTCAGAGTGGCCAGCATCTGGTTCCAGTGGGTGATCCCCATCCCGCTGGCCTCGGGGCCGATGATCACATGACCTAGGTTCTCGCCCCGGCCGTCGTCTGTGGCCTCCGCCACCGTTATCCTCAGAGAGAGCTCCTGCAAACAGCACAACACGGTTACACACCTTGTTATGTAAGTATGACTCTGCGACTTTTGGACAGCTTGGTTTACCCTAATCTTTATGTAATCAGTTAACCCTCATGTTGTCCTTGGGTCAAAATTACCCACAGCTGTGTTCAATTAAGTTCTATTTTATTTCTATATTTTTTGGGATCATTGGTCATCATTCTTTAAAGAAACCCTCACAGCCTCCTTGTCACCAATGATCCCAAAACATATGAAAATAAAATAGAACTTGGTTGAACACAGCTGCGGGTCATTTTGACCCAAGGACAACACGAGGGTTAAATAAATGTGTGTTAACATTTGCAACTTTTATTGCTTTTTGCATTTGAACTTTGTCACCATTTGATACACACATTCATACTTCTCTAGGGATGATTTGTAACTTTGGTGATCTCTTTAATATTTTTCCTCTAGCACTGTCAACAGTTCAAAACCTGATACTTTGGCTCATGACCAAATATGAAGGTATTTTTCTGTCTTAATCATGAGAGCAAAAAAACCCAAACAGTTCTGAGAGCAATGATTCTCACACTGCAATAAAAAAAAAAATCAAGTTTGTAAGTAAAAATAAATGAACTGAGATTAAATTACTTGGTTTGCAAACTAATTTGTTCTTACAGTTTTGTTAGTTTTGGTCACAGAATTCAGAATTTTACTGATGTAACTGGACTTTTTGATTGGGAATCACGGAAACCTTTGGTTGCGAGGTGAGTTGGCTGTAATGGGCCGAATATACCAAATACTCAAAACACCATCAGCTTCATGTTATACGATCCTACAAGCAGTCATAACAGTATAAACAGTACAAGTGAGCAGGTTAACATTGCCCTTGTGAGCATGCTAATGTTAGCATTTAGCAGAGCCTCACTAGTTCTGTAGCCTTTTGTATCCAGATTAATATTTGTTTCAATATATTGCTACAGAGTATTGAACTTTTATTTAACACAATAAATTTACAACATGTTGCACAATAGAATAATACCTGAGTAGCTTGCTATTTGCCACGTTCATGGCAAATACATTGTATTGTAGAAATGCTGGTTTCTTTTTTTTTGCTATGTTTTATATTTTACATATTTTTCTTTGACATTAATCGTCCTTACAGAATAATAAAGTTCATCATTTCCTCATTCAGGAAAAGTCACGGCCCGAGTCTGAAACGTCACCTGCAGGACGATGGACGGCACAGAGAAGATCATGGCTTCATTGAAGATGGGGTTTGTGTCGTCCCTTTTGGTGGAAGTCTTCTTCTTGCTGATCTTCCTGCCATCTTGCAGGAGATACACTTTAACAAACGGATCTGATGATGAGAAGGAGTGAACGAGATTACAACCGCATTTCAGGCCTTCTAAAACCCAAACTACACATACGCAAACATACACAGCCCCTCACTGAGTTTATTGAGTTCACTGAGGATGCAATACATTCCTTATTAGAGAGTAATCAATTAGACGCACAATCCTGTACACATAATTAGCTCTGTAGATGATAATGACAGTGTTTCAGTGGGAGACCTTTATCAGTCGAATGCTAGCGTGACTTGTCATTTAAGCCCCATTTGCCTTTCTGGATGAAGACAAATGAACCTTCTGGGAGTTGACATTAAAACTCTTTTATTACTGAGACATGTAGATATTGTGTTCAGTAAGAAGATGTGAGTCATTTTGGAAACTTTACAGATTTAATGGGAGAGAGAGACGGATGTAATCATGCAATGCAGTGAACGATTCACACAAAAAGAAAACACACACACACACACACACACACACACACACATACAAACACACACACACAAACACACTATGGTCGATCACTTTTATCACACGGCAAACAAATGCAAGTCGCTGACCTGCGGTGTTCTTGCTGTTGGTCCACACCAGGTTCTTGCACTTGGCAACAACCACAGTGAGGCGCTCCGCTGTCGGCAAGTAGCTGAGAGACAACAAGATCTCCCCGACTGCATCCACAGCCTGTGGAGACAAACCCGAGAGTGGAAGAAATTAAGTGAAATCTATAATAATGTGTAAATTCTACCTTCACTACCTACTTGTTAACAGTAAAAACTGCTACATAAAAAAAGAAGATAAAATGTACCCCCAGATATCAGCCCTGCACTGCAACGTGCACATGCGTCAGCATTCAAGCGCCAAGCCTCACTTCATTAGAGCAACACACTGCAACTTAAGAAACAAAAAAGTGATGTACATACCTGAAATTAACCTGAGGTTAGCCTTATGCTTATTATTAGCCTGATAATTCAAATATTAAATAATATAAATTAAAAACCTAAAGATAATGCAGTCTAGTTCAATAACATTGCTAACTACGACCTCAATAATAAACATTTAATTAAAGTAATATCTGTCTGACAGTGTAAAACAAAACCGAACATTATTATCTTTGTAAAGAAAAATAATTACAAAATTACAAACGACAACAATTTCATGTCTGGCCTAAATATAAATGCTTAAGCACTTTTGAAATGTCTTGTTTCTGACTTTATTTTTCCTCCATAGCTGGACTGAAGAGCATGAGAAGCCTTCACGTATCCCAGATTTCACAAAAGATACAAGAACAGGTACTTGAACTGAACACAGACCGAGGACCCTAAATTGAGGAATATTATGGGTGTGCTACCCGATTGCAAATGATATTGGGGTCAAGCATTTAGGTTTTGCTTTTTATTTATCACCTGTTTGTATTGAAATGCTGATTTATACAAAAAACCCTGCTAGTGTTGAATTGTTTGACAAAGAAAACTGAATTGTATTGGAAGAGCATGTTGTTAATGTGTCTAAATAAAAAAATGCTTATGCTTCTTTTTTCCCTCTTTTATAATATGGAGGACGTAAGTGAGGGCCACACTGACCAAACCATGAAGCTGCTTGTGGCTCATCATTCTATGACCTAAGAGGACCTAGCAGATGTGTTGATTGTGATGGAGGGTAACCAAGTGCTGAGAGGGTGTGGAAACCAAACCAACGCATGTATGCTGTTGATAAGACTAATCTACGGCCTCAACCATGAGTATTTCAAGAAGCTTCCAATTCTGGGTTTGTTTATATATTTTGGTCTTAGTTCTTATGCACACACAAACAAGTTTGAAGTGTTCAAGACACTTGGTTTCTGCTGAATTAAGAGAGTCCTTTTGTAACCTTTTTTTAAATAAAAAGTTGCTTTTTACAGTGTAGGTGTCAGGTTGGGTGATGTCTCGACAAAAATAACTCTTTATAATGTGTTGGCAGGAGTGTGGCCATCAGAGATCCTTCTGCTGCCTTGGGCACTGCATTTAATTAAAGTTTTAGGCAATATGCTGCTCATAGATATTTAGACACTTTAATTAAATGAAAGCAGTCACAAAATGAAAACTGTAAATATTAAAGCAGGATACAAATTAAGAAATTGAATTTTATACTGTAGGCAGACTTGTAGGTAAATATAATAAAGACATTCTACTAGAAACGTACATTTTCACTTCTACAAATCTTTGCACAAGAAAGATTTTATTCCTGAATTTGAATTTTTATGGACCCTTTTGATCTATAACAAGATAATTCTGTAATCGTCAAGTCACTCCAAGAAGCATTAGGTTAATTTTGTTGAGAGCAATAGAGTTATGATGACGATTTAAATCATGACCTCTTTCCTTTGCTCCCAAATAGCTTTTACGTGTTCTTTGTTTGTTTGTTTTTAAGGGCCAGTGTGCAGGATTTAGGAGGACCCATTGGCAGAATTCAAATTCCATTACTGTACAGTCACCTGAAGCTAAGAATCGTTCTATTTTCATTAGTTTAGAATGAGCCCTTCCTAACTACATATTCTTTCAAGGAGCCATGTTTCTACAGTAGCCGACAATGCACAAACCAAATGCTTGGCTCTTGAGAAGGCCGTTTGTGTTTTTCAGGAGTTTTGTGGCCACAGCAGAATCTCTTACACACTTGGGAGGGGAGGGCGAGGCGAGGGTGTTCAGCTGGCTCCAACCTGTAACCTCACCACTCGATGCCACTAAATCTTACACACTGCCCCTTTAAGTTTTATGATAGTCAACTGTAAATAAAGATAAAGACATGCACAGTTGGGGACAAAGGACGTATTTCTTCTGCTGAATCCATTCCTCTCTTTACCAGGGCACACTCCAGTGCACTGTTTCACAGATTATTCAAATCATTTGTCCTTTACATTGGTTAAGGTCAAGGAATTTAGTTGTGAGCATTTACTGTTAAAGTAACATAACAGATCAGTATTGTTGCCATCCAATCGGTGCCATGATTTACAACGATTATTAAATTCGAGTGCAACTCTGATGTGCAATTTCACAGCTGCCAGTCAATCAGAAACATCGCCTGTAGAGGCAGGAGGCCGGTCAGTCTGTTTTTATTATAATTAACTGCAGTACAAATAACATCTTTTATCAGTAAATCACCAGCATATGTTGGAAGTAATCCACCAACTCAACTTTCTATTCTTGTTTAGTGAGCCTGACATGTAGTTTTGTTTAATGTCCAGCAGGGGGTCTCAGTCACCACCGTGCTTTCTCACACCTAACAACAGTCACAATTTAGAGCTTCAGTTTACAGTAGGAGGCAATATACCATATATTAGATTGGAAATTAGCTAAAACTCCAAAACAGTAATTTATTATTTGTATTATTTTTCTGCCGTGGTACGTAATTGTAATCGATTACACAATACCTTTTCCCAACATACCTTATTGACATCTTGCAGGTAGAGCCAGGCGTTGAACGGTCTGACGGTCAGGTCCAGGTCTGACAGCTTGAGCTCTGCCACGCCTGCACTGATGTTTCTTTCATCAGCATCGATACCAAAAGCGGCAAAGCGCAGGCTGAACTCGTCCAGGGAGGAGGAGTGCATGGGGACGGAGAAGCGTTCATCAAAGATCACGGTGAACGCATTCCTCTGGACCTGTGAGAAGCAGAATACGAGATGTTTGACCGACACGTCAACGTTTTAAAAAGCGAGGACGGTGAAGGCAGAAACCTGAACGTCAGGAGAAACAACAAAGCAAACATGCAAAGCATATTCATCAGAGTACATTATGTTGAGGACACTTGCTTTCTCAAAGATTTCTGACAAACTCCTGGTGTTTGCATTTGTTTGGGAATATAAAGTGTATTAAAATCACAAGGTCATAGCGGATGTCATCTACCTCAACCGCCACTCTTCTGCTACAAGATGTTTTCACTTAAATCATCCTGAAAAAAACACGAGCAGCATCAGCAGGTCATGAATAAGAACATATTTCTATCTACCAGCCACAAAACCAAGTAGAAAAAGTTACCATTCACTATTCACTTTCTCTTCTTGAAAGGCAAAGCAGCTTTTTTTTTTTTTTTTTTTTTTTTTTTTTTTAATGAAAAATACAGTCTGATATGAGTACTACTGAGGAGCAGAGCAGCAGGACTACTTCAGATCAAAGTGAGCGACTCGGCTGCCACCGCTTCAGTTTCAATATTAATTTCAAGTCATTACATCTTGAAGCGCAGGTGGGAACCAGTGTGGTCAGAAGTTACCAGGCAACTAGTAAAGTGAAGAGGAGATTTAATAATAGCTCTTTTTCACACCAGTGTATGTTCTTGCTAAATATATCTGAAATAAACACTCTAGCTTGAATAAAGCAGGCTAAAATAATACGAAAAAAAAAAAGCATGTACCAGTCGGCAGGAGTTGCTGTTGATAAATAGTGAAACAACAACTCACTGTACCATGAAGAGAGTTGTTTATTCAGAGCACAGGGTCTGCAAATCAGCTTGAGAGGCCGACCTTGGATTGTGCCTCATCATCCAGCTGAATAGGATCATAATCATAAACCTGACACTTACAGAATCTGGAAAAGGCCCTATGCTCCCGCTGCTGCGTACAAAATGTACATGGAGGTATAAAGCACAAAAGAACAGGTGGCTTCTGTCTGACGGCCTTCCCTCCATCCACAGTGAGAGTCTGTGTTGTTGGGCTTCTCACTTGAGGGATAACAATGTGTGTGGGGGGGAAATAAGGCAATAAAAAGAGAGACAAAGGCAAGAAGCAGCGGCAGCAAATAAAAGGGGTGAAAATGAGCCAGCAAAAAGAGAGGCTCTGGGAGGAAGAGGAGTGATAGACGGGCCAAACAAAAGCTGCAACAGAGAAGAGATGCTGTAGAAGAAAATGAGCGAGGAAAAAGCGGAGAGGAAGAGAGAAGCCTGCTTGACCGTGAGGGCAAGTGGAGCTGATGTCAGCATTTTTCTTGGTCTTCCTCGACATTAAAGAGGGAGCCACTAAAGCTGCCGCATCAGTGGCTGCTTCGGTTATTATTACAGCCGGCCTGGACAATACAAAACAAAAACACGGAAGGAGAGAGGAGTGTCGTCCCCTGACAGCCTGTGAAAACCACAGACACACGACGGAGCGATGACTCGGTGCCAGGCAGGAATTTGTGAATTTTCTGGCAACGCTGAGCGAAGAGCAGAAGGCAAGTGGCAGGTGTAGCAGATGGAGGAATGCAGCCTTGTTGTTTTTAAGGGCAAAATGATGGCTTCATATTAGAGTCAAGCACTTTATGGAATTGTTTTCAAAGGAAAACGAACAATGATGCTTCACACGGGCCACAAGTGGAATAAAAAACAAATGATTAAGATTTCAAAAAGAAGCAATTTTGAAAGCTGAAATAAAAAGAGCAAACAGGAAAATATACATTAAGAAACATTGCAAATAAATGTAAGTCAGTTACTATAAATATTGTATTTGATATATATATATATATTTTTATCTTGTCTTTTGTAAAAGTCCATACAGACCAAATCCTTTATCACAATATTTGTGATATAAATCATGATGCTGTCTATTTTCTGACATTCACTGAGAAATTGTTTTTGCAAAAACAATAATGTTAACAATAATAATTACAACTAATTACTAATTTGGAAAATTATACTGAGAAAATAAAAATCAATGCACTTGATCACATTATCTCGTTCACTGATCTGCACAACTGTTTTTGAAACCACAGAAACGTTAAAAGGATTGTGGGGCATGACTCTGATGCTCTATACTAAACATATATCATATATCATCTAACCATATAATGTAATCTACGCTCACTTTTGTTATATTGTGGGCAATAATAAAATCTCATCATGAGGATTGTTGAGGATCTCATCGTAAAACGTGCATGATGTCACAGATCATCACTATTATAACCTGCAGTGCAGGTAAACCCAGGTTACAGGTTACACCCTGAGTGAACTGAAAGTCAATCACCTCTTCATGACTGATGGGAAATCCACCTTCCCGCCTCCGGCTCCCAGGGGACTGACCACTCAAGAAAATGAAATGGGCTCTTCCCCTCCGACAGGGAAGGAACGAGCTCGTCAAGCTGCAGGATCGAGCTTCTCACCACCGTGGGACGCATCACTGTCTCAGTCTAGAATTCAGCCGGGGTTACAATCTTAAACACATTTCAAGCGGGCCAAAACTGCCCCCTGAGCGAGAAAGCTTCAGACGGCCACGACGTTGCTCCTCTTCCCCGAAGTCAGGAGCCACTTTTATCTTTCGTCCTTTGCCCACATTCACTTGTCAAGAATCAACTGCTAATTAAGAAGCTCTTTTTTCATTTTTCCCCTTCAGTCCTGAATCTCTGCTCCATTAGCAGTCGAGAAGCAGTTATGTTCAAAGCCCACCGTCTCTCGTTTTCACCGAACTGCCAGCCAATGCGGAACTCCCTCATCTCAGATTGAAAACCTAAAAAAATGTGCACGGCATTACAATAACATAAGCACCGCCATGTTTGCACATGCCTTCGTGCCTTGATTGATAGGTCATTTGATATGCTATTTAATGTAATGTATGGATTTTATTTTTTGAATCATTGCATACTGTAAACATTTGAGTTTTGGGCTGCTGGTGTGACAAACAATCAATGTAAAGATTTCCCACACTGGTCATATAAAGATCCTTTTTTGCGATGATAGCTGACCAACTCGAAATGTTCTGCATTTATATTGCACCTTTTTATCTTGGCGGTCTACAAAGAGCTTTATCATTTTTGCCTCTGATTCACCGATTAAAACACAGACTCACACACCAATGAGCTGCCATGCAAGGTGACTGGCTGGGTTCAGTGTCTTTTACAAGGACACTTTGGCATGCAGACGGGAGAAACCGGGACTTGAACCGCCAACCTGCTCTATCTGTGTCACAGCCGCCTCATGCTCTGGAGATGATAGTCTGTCCAACACTTTCATCCAGACTGAAATGTCTAAACAGTTCGTCCTGGTTTTGCTCGTTTCATTCATTTTGCCCTGTTTATCTGCTGTCTCTGCTGTGACTCCCGTCTCACCTGCTTTCTCCCCTTGCTGAGCAGAGTGGGAGCAGGTGAATAGAAGATTCACCTGCAAAACTAAAGAAATCCCCCTCACCCTCAGATGTGTTTTGCGTTAATTGCTAATTAGAGAGTGTAAGACATTAAAGTGAGATGCTGAACATGACAAATATCAGTGTTCAAATACCAGAGGAAACTGTTAACCCAAAAGAAACCCGAGCTCTCCCAGAAACAATATAAAAAGAAAAACTGACAATTAGCCATCAGCAAAAATAATGTTTCAATTAATGATAAAAGAAATCCAATTAAAATCTGAAGTCCTGTCATTAGTGATGTGACATGTACAGTGAAGGAAATAATTATATGATCCCTTACCGATTTTGTAAGTTTGCCCACTGACAAAGAAATGAACGGTCTATAATTGTAATGGTAAGTTTAATTTAACAGTTAGAGACAGAATATATATATACAAAAATTTAAAAAAAATCCAGAAAATCATATAAAAGGTATAAATGGATTTCCATTTGATTGTGTGAAATAACTTACATGTACATCAATGAGCAATATTGGGTCATTTTGCGTAATAACTACTTTTACTTTTGATACCATTTTGCTGACAGTACTTATGTACGGGTGCAATAAATGTATCACCTGCATGCAGGCGCATCTGTGGCCTTGTAAGCGTAAATGAGAAAAGTTAAATGGGGAGCCACTCATAAGAACTTGGCTTCATGGTGCAAATAGTGGACAGAAACTCAAGTGGGACTTTTGAGTCATCTATTCACTCTGCATAACTTCAGCTCTAATTTTACACCAGGTTCAGCCCACACGCCAGTCTAAACTTAAAAGTCCTAAAAAAAAAAATCCTCGTGCTGAGGAGGATCAAATTTTTGGACCACATTTCAGTGTTTTTGCTTCATTTCATCGGGAGTCATGGACTACTAGAACACAGAAGCTTCCTTACCCTCGTGACTCCCACATTAAACTCCTCTGGCCCCAGCGACACTCTGATGAAGCAGCCGGGGAAGTCCCCCTCCTCTCTCTCCAGCAGGTCTTTGCCCTGGTGCAGGGTGATGTTGAGCAGTCCCGTCCCCTGGCCCGGCTGCCTGGACGGCTCAAACTCCAGGGTCACCTCCAGCTGGCCGACCGTGAAGTCATGGCCGAAGTTGTTGGCGATGGAGGAGATGGAGCTGAGTGAGTCGGTAGAGATGGAGCGGTTGAGCTGAGCAATGCCGGTCGGGTCCAGCTCTTTGCTCATCAGCTCCAGGTGGCCCAGGTCCCTGAAGCCGTCCGGGGTGTCGCCCAGGGCCAGGCTGGGTTTGCGGCTGGAGGTGGTGGAGGTTCGCCGATGGTTGTTGGCCGCCACTCTCTTCAGGGAGGAGACAAAAGAGGGACGATAAACCTTTTAATGGCTCAGAAATGAAAAAATAAGAAACCACCTGCTTCAAAAAAATAGTAGGAGCTCAGATTATTTCAGTATAATCAAAAAGATTTCTTACATTGACAGTCATAAGACCATTTCATGACAAAACAACAAACGCCTCAAAGTATTTTTTTGTTGGCTATTACTTTCAGCTCCTTCTCCAAATAGTTATTTTATCCAAAAGGCAAGAAATGTGTCATGTATCTTAAAAGTTAATAGTCTCGCAAACTTGATTCTTCCCTTAAAACATTCATTACGACAACAGTCTCCAGTCTTCAATATTACTGATATGATGCTGTGTTTGAACGTGTTCATGTCTGTGCTGCACCGTGAGCTGTAATGGCAATAACATTAAACCTACAAGAACATCTTTCTCCCCTTAGGGCAGCGGAAACAAATTATGAACAAAAAACTGACATCAACTTGTAACTTGAAATGGTAAACTTGTTGGCAAAAGGGAGCAACATTGACATTCATTTGAAGTCCAAGTTTGAAGTCTTTTAGCTCTGCTTTTGGTCTCTACCAACTCTTGAGGCTGAATGCTCCACACTATGTTCACCAGCTAGTCACTACATGTGTTGTCATCATAGCCAGAGTTGGGCATAACTAGTTACATTTGTTACATATATTTTAAACAAGTCATTCAGGACCAAGTGATGAAAACCTGTGAAAAGTACTCAGCCAAGTTGATACTTCACTCAGAATGGAGTTGACCTGAAAGCAGACTTGGTTTAAGGTTCTGGGAACGTTTTCCCTTCGTGCAGTCAGTTGTGATCTAGAATACTTGGAATTTGTTTTGTTGTCGTGCTTTAAAATCAAAACAGTTCAACCTTAATTCAAGTTATATTGAAGAGCTTTTGATAAAAGTTTGACACTTTATCTTTGACAGTGTTGCCTACTGTTGGTTAAACTAACTACTTTGCATTTATTTATTTTTCAACCTTATCGCTAAGTTTAAGAGAGTTATTAGAAAAGTAATCACAAAATGTAATAAGTATAATTATTCTAATGAAGCGATTAGAATAGTTACATTATTAATTATATTTTTAGCAGGATTGGTAACGTATTCCATTTCAAAAGTAACCTTTCCAACACTGATCATAACTACGGCCAAAACTTTAAATTACACCCACATCATGATAAAATGAATCATCCATCAAGGAAAAAAACTTGATATTATATTTTACATGTCTGAGAGTGTAAATGTACTTTTTGTCGGACTTCTGAGAAGGAGGTTCCATATTTTTCTTGCAGATATCGATAGTCAAAGTTGGGGAAGGGCGATGGCGCGGGGAAAGTTCCAGATTTCCACAACTTCCAGATGTTGAGCCCGGCCACGCCCAGCAGCACGAAGAAGCCCACCAGGTAGATCCCCACCTCCCAGCCCGGCGGATTACGCACCACTGAAACAGACAATCCTTACACAATCCCATTTCATTTCATCTGACGGGGGGAGTTTACTCACTTGGTGCATAGATTGGTAGAACTCCAGGACAGAGTCTCTTTATTTCAAGCCCAGTAGGAGTCCTAACAAGCTCACAATCATTGAGCACAGTCAGCCACTGTTTCAGGCCTTGTCATTTAATAGCGAGTGGTGACTATTGGAGACAGGACACATAAAGTTTTATGTGATTCACATAGTTGGAGACAAAATCAGACAAAATCTTACAGACAAATTGAAATGCCTCTCTGAATGAAATGTTAGAGCATCTCATGCATTGCATTTTAGAGAGGGATTAGGAGCCTGAGCCGAGCCAGCTTTCTCAAGATGAATTGTGTCTGTGGGAGGCTTTGACAGGTTTATCTCCACTTTTGAACACAAGCAGTAAGCCAATTATAGAGCAAGTGAAAATGTCTTGTCACATCAATGACCTCCTGCAGCAAATGAGGCTAGAGGTGAGCCGACTGCGTTCAGAAAGGCCTCAGAGCGGATACAACGGCTTCATCTCTCATGGTCTCACTATAGAAACATACAATTACAGCAGTGTGGATAAAAGCACAGATGTCAATCGTTCATCCACAAAAAGATGTTCATGCAAAACATGAAGTAAGCACGGCAGAAACAGTCTGTGACATCAGGTGTAGTCGACTCACCACTCAGTTGGTAGCCTGAGACATCCCCACTTTGAGGCGAGGACATGGTGCTGCAGCCAGCCTGCAAAAACAAGTAATCCTGTTCAAGTGGAAATAAACATTAGAAACCATAACATGAGCTAATTTTCCTAAGTATAATTTGATTGACCTTTTTTTATAATGTCAGCAACAACTGTCATTTTGAAATCAGAGTAAATGTGGCTGCACTAACCAGCTTTTGGCATCATATTAAATGTAACACAGGACCCTGATAACTCCTGACATTCCCTTCTGCTTCAAGATACATGAACAGGACAGGTGCATGCACAATAACATGCTTGGATTGCAGAAGATGTCAGGGTTCATGGTACATTGAAACACTTCTGCACAGGGCTGCCCAGTCAGCAGTTTTACATACCATCCACTGGTTAGCATTGGGAGAAGGAGAAAACCTCCTCAGTGAAGATGATTGGTTTGAAGGAAAACCTGTTGACTTCAGGCTCAAGAGGACACATAGTTGGCCACCAGAGGTCATCCAACCTTGAGAACATCATGGTGTTTGTGTCATGTCACTTATCTAACCCAATTAAAAGTGTTTCCTTGTCTGGTCGTCTCATCAGCAGGACGACATTGGTTTTGCAGTGCTAGAACGTCTAGAAATGGGGATCAAATCAAAGCAGCAGGAAATTAAATATTGTCTTTTTTATTTGACACATTTTTCTATCAAAACGGGCAACTACAAAACCGACAATGCAATTGTCATTGACTGTTTGGTAAGATATATCGGACTCCACAACTCCACATTTTTTTAATTCAATTTCAAAACTCTTAGTCAGAGTTGAAGCACCCCAATCAACACTTGAAGGAGCTACCTCGATACACAAAAGGTTCCATAAAACTTTGTCAGTCGTACTTTACTTTACCTTTAATCAGACTTTGATGTATAAAAGGGACTTCCCCTTTAAAGGAACTACCTTGACTATCTTGATAGTTTGACACAGAAAAAAAACTGTGAGCATGTGCAGTAATTTGAAATAAAATACAGACTGAAACATGAAACAGAATTTTGGGCCCCTTTTGAAAACACTTCTATTAACTGTGCATGTGAAAGACTCAAACCTCCAAACTGTGCTTACGGAGCAAGGCTTATGGATGAACACACTGATTGTCCATTCACTGTATCAACACACAATGTTTTCCTGCGCCACGCTCTTCTTCCGGAAAAAAAAAAAAAAAGAAAGAGAAAAGATGGTCGCTGGTGCGTGACTCATTCCTCCCCCCCTCCTTCCACTCTTGTTGGAATCTCCCCATATCTCACTAGCTTGGGGGAAATGGGAGCATTATACTAATGATACAGAAAGGCTGGAGGGGGGCTGCGGGGTGCGTGCGTGCGTGTGTGTGTGAGTGTGTGTGTGTGCGTGTGCGTGTGCGTGTGTGTGTGTGTGTGTCAATTCTGCTGAGCGCTTTGCAGACCACAGCCATGCAGGCCAATTAAAGTGGCTGACGCAGTGCAGGGCCCACTGACAGCTGCTGATGTGCCATTAGCAAAGCATGGGGAATCTCTGGGAGAGGGGAAAGCGTTAAGAACCGCCCCCTTATCTCAGCCAAGTATGATTAAGATCGGCTCTGCTCGGCTCAAGGTAAACATACGAGTGTCGAGGTGCTCCAGAGGAAGATTAGAAGAAGAAGAGGATGGTATCAAGAGTGGGGAGGGAGAGAGCAAGACAATGCCTCAGACAGATTTAGGAAGTAACGAAGAAGCAGCGTGGGTGGTCTGTTGTCTCAGTGAGCTTAAGGCAGCAGAATACTAACAATGACGTCCAACTGGCCAGAAACAGAAACACACCAGAAAACATGACAACACTGTGCAGCCTGGTAAAGTCTGTTAATTTGATTGCATGACTGGATGTGAGGAAGTCGTTGGATTGGTCGTAAAGGTGCAATTTTTAACACAGTTGTTCCCAATCTGAATTTGCTGATGTACCCTCACAGTCCTATTGACTCAGGTGTTTTGTTGTCAGTTTAATCTTTCCTTAGCTTCTGGTAACTAAAGATATATCCTCAAGTGTAAAACAGTGTGAGTCTGTTTGAGTAATACACCTGTCAGTCCACTAGAAAATACCGTACCAATGTCACGTTTTGCCTCACTTTGGCGTGAAAAGTACACGTACGTACAACCAGGGCCGAAGAAGGAGGTAATGTGACGAATTCAAGCAGCGACCAACTGTGACGTCACCCACTGGTTTGTGAACTGGAGTTCAGAAACTTCAAGTTCGGCATTTCGGTATTTGGACAAACTGGGGAGGAGCCAGCGGTGAATCTGACTCGATCTGATTGGGAACCCGAAGGCACTATGCCCACGCAAACCTGACTGCAACACAAGCCTGTCAATCAAAAAATAAAAATCCCCAAACATATCACTTGTTGAAGTCTGATATCTTATTAATGATGGGATTATTTTCAGACTGATCGCCAGAAAACTAATAAGAAGGAGGGGCTTCAGCAAATTACACCATAATGACTTGTAGAAAAATGTGTTGACTTTGTATTTCATGAGAGAAGTTGAATGTGGAGCCGAGCCTTTTTGGAGCCAACCCCTAGCGGGCCGTGGTGCTACTCATGTTAAGGCATTTCCACATTGGCCTCACTTATCATACCCAGAAGCAATGTCTACTTTAATGTAAAGTTTATGGACATCTACTGTTGGGAATCACTAGTCTAGAAGTCAGTCAGTCAGCAAACTGGATCTGAAAACGATTCAGTTTCTTTTGACCACAAGAAGAGAACACAAAGGCAAAATCTGAAGGGAAGAATCTGTAAAGCAAATGGAGACATTTTTCTGAAACTAACGCTATTGCATTTGCTCTTAAACACATAAACAGATTCGGTCAACAAGTGACTTGTTTCCGCAACAACTCACCTGCCAGCAGACCAGAGAGGGCAGAGTAATGGGTAAAAATAGATCACAAAGGAGCCAATGCATGCAAGTCCCAGTGTTCATCAAGCTTTGAAAGCATCAGAAGCTTTGAAATAAGACCCCATCAGACACCTACGGATTTCGTCTTCTACTGCAGGTGCCAAACACTGAAACATTTTCCTTCCTTGAGGTGGCATTCGTGCATGGTGTCCTCAACAGAGGAAAATAAAATCTGGCACACGACCTTTACGTCTTGTTAACCTCTCTCCTTCCCAATTTCTGTGGCCATACCACAAGAAATCTCAGCAGGTGTCAGATAGAGTAGGAAGGTATGTGATTTGATGAGGATGAAAATAAACTGAGGCAGGCAGAAAATAGGAAAACAGAAAAAACTAATCCTGAAATCGCAATGTCTTACTCCCAAACTATCAACATACATCAGATATAATATCCATTTTCTACTTTAGCTTTGAGACCATCTGCTGACGGCTCGGCAACATACGGCTGTGACGAGAAAGGTGAACATTTGCATAATATCTTTTCCACTAATGTGTCATCTTCATGCCCACATGATCCTGACTCTCACACTTGTTTAGCTGTATCTCACCGCTGCTGCAGAGATTCCTCATCTTATAAGAGTCCTTCATAAAGCCTGCTAGACCATCTTCTGTTGCACACAGAGCACAGCTGTTGAAAGGCCATTTTAATTACCACGATACGCATGAAATAAATGTCTTGTCACAATGTCAGCTTGCAGAACAGGCTGCGATGAGCGTTCAGTGGCATGTGAATAATGCAATGGAACAGAGATTGTAAAATTACCATGTGAAATATTTTTCCAGAACAGTAATGAGGCTCTCAAAGGGAGAATTTAAACACAGGAAAAGTCTTCCAATTAAAAATCATGCATCAGAAGACAAATATTTTAGCTGTTGCATTATGAGGGACAAAATGAAGCTTCATATCTCAGTTCTAGTTGTTGGAAAACTTTGACAACTTCTTCCACGTGACATTTCTTTCCAGGCACTTGGGTGGCTTTCCTGACTGACTGCACCCTGGTTGAGTGTTTCTGCTCCATCAAGACATGTAGAAAAATTAGAGGGTGTGTGTGTGTGTGTGTGTGTGTGTGTGTGTGTGTGTGTGTGCGTGTGTGTGTGTGTGCGTGTGTGTGTGTCTATTCCCCATCAATATCACGGATACAGTATCACAGTATCAACTTTCTATTCACTGCAGTGTGTATTTGCTCCAGTTGGTCCTAAGGTGCATAACATGCAGTCACAACATCCTTGGTTAACGTCTGACTGGGAACTTTGGTTCTCCTCTTATTCAATTAAGCTTTATTTTGAGTATAAAATCATAAACTTTAGAGCCCTAGCTTACTCTTTGTTGCTCGTTTATCTTCACTCAGTCCCTGCTCACGCTCCTCGAAAGCAGATATGTCCTCTTGGGCTTCTACCTTCCTCCTCTACTATCTGGCCCTCCTCCACCTCATCTCCTGACAGCTCCAAGTCTGACTCCCCCTCCGTAGTTCTGAATAAAATCCTTTCAGTTTCACTGAGCCCTCTTCATCCTGAAGCCTGGGACCTGGTTAAATACATGAGATGGAAAGTTCTGCTGTCCACTTCAAAGGGCATTGAATAAAAGTTATTTTAAAAGGGTTACAATTACTACGCACATCTGAAATTGTACAAATCTGAAGTTAAGTTGGTAAATGACTCTAATATTGAAGAAACAATTTGACTATTGGCAACAGAAACATAATATCTGCAAAAAGCTGATCACTTAACTCTCTTGTTTGAATAAAATGAGGAAGCCGTGATGCCCGACATTGTGAAAAGAAAGACGAGAATCATTCCAAATTGCATCCTCTTTTTTTTATTTTTACTTTCAATACACGCTAGCCTTATAAAGTATGTATGGTTGCATGCAGTATGCATTCAATTAGGACATACTATGTCATCAAAAATGACCCTTAAACTTTGACCCTCTTGGTCAAATCCATCGCGATATTTAGCGCAACATAGAATGACTGCAACACTTTACGTTATACTTATTCTTAATGCTGGAAGCTTATCTTCTTCTTTTTCTTCCTTTTGTGAATTGCAACTGGGCTGATCATTAGCGTCACCAAATCTCTCTGTCGTTCAGTCAATGTGATGTGTCTTCCGCTGCGCAAAGAATCTGTGCGTCAGAACACCCAGAGAAGCACGCTGGCCTTCATACTGCAAAATACGACTAGATTCAGTTGGATAGCCTGTGATTTTTGGTGTACTACATTTCACTAGGACTCAAATAGACTGCAAAAATAGCGTTGGACATAGAGGTCTCGGACTCGTCCCCCAAAAAGAACAAAAAAATGACTTGCCAGGTCAGGAGGACATAAACTGAATTCAATTTGAATTCATAAAGAACATTTGAAGTCACAAGCTGCCTTAAAATCAGAAAAAAATACTCATCAATGAAAAACAGCTCTCAGTATTACAGTATAAAAATCTCCTCTGTGTCTTTGGTTTCTCTGTGTTCTGATGTAGAATCTCCTACAAACACCAGCAGGACCTGGGAGGTAACACGCTGTGACTGCTGCATGCAAACCAGGCAGCTTTCTCTGTGTCTCCACTCTGAGTCTAAATGCAGCTCAGACACCGAGAGTCAAGCCGACACACCTGCTCAGAGAGATTCTGCACTCTGGATGTAAATATGTCACCGATGCTGCTGTTTGCTGCGAACGAGGAAGAAAGAAAACAAGGAATGCCTTCTGTTGAAGCTGCATGTTAAAACAGGTATGATCAATAAGAACACACTGATTTATCCTCTCTCTCATTCACTCTCACACACACACACACACACACACACACACACACACACACACACACACACACACACACACACACACACAGAACAGATGAGAGATTAGATAGGGAGCGAAGTGAGTCAAGGCTGAGATAATAAAGAATACTTGAAAATAAAAGCTGGGTGTCGGTGTTCAAAAAGCAATAAGAATGAGAGGGTCTGGGAGTAATAGAAGAAAAAAGGGAGGAGGAATCACAGGCCTGTCAGCTGCTCTCTTCGTACTCTTTCTCGCTTGCTCTTCCGACAACTGATCAATCAATTCTGCTTTTAATATCGCCCAATGACTCATAATTAAATTAACTGCCTCGCTGCTGTGCTCGGTGAAACAGTCTGACATAATACAACACTGCACCCCGAGTACAGCCAGCAAAGCAATATGTGTCTGTCCCTCTCTCTGTCTGTTCTACCTCCTCACATGTCAGTCTGTTTCCAAGTCAACTACACTTTGACTCTCTGGTTTGTACAGCTCGTTTGGCGCATGTTTAAGTAAAATAGCAACCCACAGCTGGCGCCGGATTATAAGTGTCAGCGTTGGCGCTAGCGGAGGCAGAACGAATCTGTATACTGCAGGGAAACAACTCCATCACTCACAGTTAAAACAACAAAACCAGGACTCAAACTTCTTTGGCAAGGCTACCTCACATTAGACCAAAATTCACTGCGTCAAAATGTGGGTCCGACTACCCTCCATTCGGGAATTGTCTCCAGTTGTTGCATCCGAATGGGAATAGACAGGTTCATTTTGAAACTACTGCATCAGCCTTCAACTAATCAGCATTGACCACCATATGCACCAAAACTCGCTGAAAATACATTTAGAAATGAACACTGTACTTCAATTACAATTAACCACCGACCCTAGTCTCTGATTGGTCCGCCGAATGAGCAAACGTGAATGCAAACAGGGTTTCCAGACTATAACCGCAGCGAAGAAAACTGAAGCTGTGAGCAACAGGCGGCCAGAATAACTTCACATCTAAAGGTGGCTTAAAAAAGTGGAAAACTTAACAATGTGCTCTCAATTGTTAATGTTAATATTTATTTATTTTTGTATTGTCAACAGGAAAACGTATGTTACAGAAAATTATGAGAAGAGCTGATGTTGACATGTGATGTTAGGCGTGTGTCAAAGGTCATGTCGAAATAAAGTCGCACAGAGCGAGAGTTCCAGTTCAACTGATGCCCCACGTGTTTTATTCCTCCGCCACATTTTTTGGTCGATCATTGGGTATACCTGGCAGAATCGCTGAGCAACACAACCTCTGTCAACAGATTATGGGCCCAGAGTTACCACCGTTCTACAGAGTTACCACCGTTCTACAGAGTTACCAACGTTCTACAGAGTTACCAACATTATACAGTTACCAACATTACAGAGTTACCCAACGTTCTACAGAGTTACCACCGTTGTACAGAGTTACCAACATTATACAGTTACCCAACGTTCTACAGAGTTACCCAACGTTCTACAGAGTTACCAACGTTATACAGAGTTACCAACGTTCTACAGAGTTACCACCGTTCTACAGAGTTACCAACATTATACAGTTACCCAACGTTCTACAGAGTTACCCAACGTTCTACAGAGTTACCAACGTTATACAGAGTTACCAACGTTCTACAGAGTTACCAACGTTCTACAGAGTTACCAACATTATACAGAGTTACCAACGTTCTACAGAGTTACCCAACATTATACAGTTACCCAACGTTCTACAGAGTTACCCAACGTTCTACAGAGTTACCACCGTTCTACAGAGTTACCCAACATTATACAGAGTTACCAACGTTATACAGAGTTACCAGCGTTCTACAGAGTTACCCAACGTTCTACAGAGTTACCAACGTTATACAGCGTTACCAACGTTCTACAGAGTTACCAACGTTCTACAGAGTTACCAACATTATACAAAGTTACCAACGTTCTACAGAGTTACCCAACATTATACAGAGTTACCAACGTTCTACAGAGTTACCAACGTTCTACAGAGTTACCAACATTATACAGAGTTACCAACGTTCTACAGAGTTACCCAACATTATACAGTTACCAACGTTCTACAGAGTTACCAACATTATACAGAGTTACCAACGTTCTACAGAGTTACCCAACATTATACAGTTACCCAACGTTCTATAGAGTTACCCAACGTTCTACAGAGTTACCACCGTTCTACAGAGTTACCCAACATTATACAGAGTTACCCAACGTTATACAGAGTTACCAACGTTCTACAGAGTTACCCAACGTTCTACAGAGTTACCAACGTTATACAGAGTTACCAACGTTCTACAGAGTTACCAACGTTCTACAGAGTTACCAACATTATACAGAGTTACCAACGTTCTACAGAGTTACCCAACATTATACAGTTACCCAACGTTCTATAGAGTTACCCAACGTTCTACAGAGTTACCACCGTTCTACAGAGTTACCCAACATTATACAGAGTTACCCAACGTTATACAGAGTTACCAACGTTCTACAGAGTTACCCAACGTTATACAGAGTTACCAACGTTCTACAGAGTTACCCAACATTATACAGTTACCAACGTTCTACAGAGTTACCAACATTATACAGAGTTACCAACGTTCTACAGAGTTACCCAACATTATACAGTTACCCAACGTTCTACAGAGTTACCCAACGTTCTACAGAGTTACCACTGTTCTACAGAGTTACCCAACGTTATACAGAGTTACCAACGTTCTACAGAGTTACCCATCGTTATACAGAGTTACCCAACATTATACAGAGTTACCCAACATTATACAGAGTTACCACCATTCTACAGAGTTACCCAACATTATACAGAGTTACCCAACGTTCTACAGAGTTACTAACGTTCTACAGAGTTACCAACGTTCTACAGAGTTGCCAATGTTATAGTTACCCAACGTTATACAAAGTTACCCAATGTTATACAGAGTTACCAACGTTATACAGAGTTACCCAACGTTATACAGAGTTACCAACTTTATACAGAGTTACCCAACGTTATACAAAGTTACCCAACGTTATACAGCGTTACCACCATTATACAGATTTCACATTTCACATTCATGAGCATAACACACTGTATTACATACAAACAGAAAGTGATGGGTGTGATGACCAGTGTAAGGGCTGCTATGATATACAGACATGGGATGAGATCTTGGTGACACTGTAATTATGATGCTGTTCAGAAATTACAGAATGTTGTTAATGGTATGACAATTAAGGGTAAAACAGACAAACACACCCCATTTTGTGAAGTGTGCACAAGGAAAGTTCATCCAAACCAGAAACAGCCAGCCAGATGTGAGAGCCAGAGGAGCTCTGGAGTTGGTACACACAGATGTTGCGGGACCAGTAGACCCAGAGTCCAGAGAAGGCTTTAGGTACGCGTTATCACTCACTGATGATTATTCCAGTGCAGTGTTTGTGTACTTTCTTAAAAATAAGAGTGACGCAGTGCAGGCAACAGAGACGTTTCTTGCTGATACAGCTCCACATGGGAAGATTAAATGTATCGGGTCCGACAATGGTACTGAATTCATGGGAAAAAATTACCAGTCACTCCTCAGCAAAAATGGGATCAGACATGAAACCTCAGCGCCATACTCGCCGCACCAGAATGGCAGTGCAGAGCGAAATTAGCTCACCTTATTTGACGTGGCGAGATGGGTGAACGCTAATAGAAAGTGAACTGCCAAAAGAGTTGTGGACCTATGCAGTACAGACAGCAGCCGTAGTGAGAAACACATGCTTTAACAATCGCACAAAACAGACAGCTTTCCAAATTTCCGGGTTCGAATCCTGTCCTGGGCCTTTCTGTCTGGACTTTGCATGTTCTCCCTGTGCCTGCGTGGGTTCTCTCCGGGTACTCCGGCTTCCTCCCCACCATCCAAAAACATGCACATCAGGTTCATTGGTGGTTCTACAAATTGCCCTTAGGTGTGAATGAGAGCATGAATGGTCTTTGTTTCCTTCTGTCTCTATGTGTTGGCCCTGTGATGGACTGCCGACCTGTCCAGGGTGTAACCCTGCCTTCGTCCAATGTGAGCTGGGATAGGCTCCAGCCCCCCCCCCCCCCCCCCCCCCCCCGTGACCCTGCTCAGGATAAGGTGGGTATAGATAATGGATGGATGGATGGATTATGTAATTTATGAGGAGAGTGATGATCAAGCTCGGACTAATATTGACTATTGTTACAGATTAATGTCAGACGTACCACTAACATTCAGGGAGGCAGTGACCTCACCTAACTCAAAAGAATGGGTTCATGCGATAGATGAAGAAATGCAGTCGCAAAGAGAAAATGACACATTTGCCATAACCAATTTGTCTCAGGGTAAGAAAACACTGGGGGGGTAAATGGGTGTATGCAGTAAAGAAAAATGTTGATGGATCTGACAAATACGAGGCACGATATGGATAAGGATACAGTCATAAAATGGGTGTTGACTATGAGGAGACATTTTCTCCGACTGCTAATCTGACAAGTATCAGGGTGTTGATGCAAAACGCAGCACGGGAAAATCTGATTTTACATCAGATGGATGTCAAGGCTGCCTACCTTCATGCACCAATAGATTGAGATTTACATGGAACAACCAGAGGGTTATGAGGTCAAATCTAACACAAATGAGAAGTTGGTGTATAAGGTGGAAAAATCTCTATATGGACTAAAACAATCAGGCAGAAATTGAAACAGGATACGGCATACGTACCTGAGTGAAAATGACTTTGAGCAAAATCCTGCTGATCACCGTGTTTACACAAGAGAATCCGAAAACGGGAAAGTGATCAACATAATGAGTTGATGATGTAATCATTGCTGCCAGTGATGAAAATTCACAGCTTGATTTCACAGACATTTATTTTCTATCAAATTCTGCAGATTAACAAACGTCAGTTTTAATCCATCTTTTTACTTTGACTGTAAAATTAACAGTTATAAAGGCCAAACTGCATTTGATGAAAATGAATGGAAAAGGCATCTTTGAGTGGAACAGCAAGCAGGAAATTGTTTGCACTCTGTCTCGTTTGATGATTCAGCGGAGATATACTTAAACAGCTCTCCCAACTGGAATTGGATTTGTCTCCAAAAAAACCTGGAAGTTAAATATTTTCTCTCCATCTTTGCCAAAGAGAGAGAAAAGCTCTGTGCATTTAGTGATGAGTTCACAAGAAAAAGTCTGCTGATTTCACTCTAAATCACATTAAACATCAGAATGTCCAAAAGGCTCTTACACAATATAGAGTGGATAAAACACAATCACACCGAGGAAGAGCTCTGCTTTGGTTCCATAAGAGACGTAATATTATATTTTACCTTCTTTTATCCTGATAAAGCCTGACAGAGCACATGTTGTTTTTCCAGAAACGTCTTAATCAGGTCCGCAACGCTTTTAATTACATTAGAAGTTGCAGAGTTGCCATTTATTTCCACACCTGATGGGACTTTTTCCATGCCACCAATTTTTCATCAGTTTTGCGATCTAACCTCAGACTGGTGCCGGCATTGAAGCTAAATCATAAGTGATGTGTTGCCGCCTCCCATCCCACTAATTTATTGTGCCTACTACTTATTCGATTAATAACCTCACAATGAGGCTAATATAGGACAGGGAGAGCACTTAGTGTTACAAAAATATGTCCCACCTGATTTAACATTTTGGAGAAAAGGTTCATTCACTTTCTGTGAATGAACCTTTTCTCCAGGTCATTTTAATTACCACGATACGCATTACATTTTACAGCCCAACTGATATTTGACTTCTCCTCACTTTTTGTGAGAGGAAATATAACCCTTAAAGAAAAACGACATAGATTTCCCATTTGCAAAAAGTCATGTGATCACATGTGACCACATACACGTGATTGTGCCCATGTGAAACATGTATTTTGCCTCTTGGGGGGGAAATGTGTGGGTTTGGAGCATTTTCATTGTGTACTGTGCGAAGCCCACATAGATTCCCATTTGAGAGATTTTCCCCATGTGATCACGTGTGTCCCATGTAGACAACATGGAAACTCATTTGTTTTTCTTCTGCAAGGGAGACTACAAGGAGTGGTATCAATCTTCTCATCCTGTTTTTACCTAGAAAACAAATAAACATATATATGTTTTTCACTCAACTAGCCCAGAGGTAGTAAAGCAACCAACTTTATATCTTGTCAGAACTGCTTAATGCCTGATTACTTCCCAGAGTGGAAATCTCATAAAGGTGATTCATCTGACGACGCGTTACGATCCAGCCTGCTGCGTTTCGAGGCGTCTCTGAGAGAAGTGAGCTGTAGCTACATTTGGCAGCAAACTGCTCTGACCACAGGTATTCGCCATAAAACGAGGCGTTCCATGACCCGATCCATTCTGGAAATATTAGCTGTGATACATTGAGGCGTGAGCCGGCGCTCGATGTTGGGGACAGACCATTTGGATAATGGTGTTGGCCTTGGGTGTTACGGTCGACTCAAAGGGCCACATGTCTCCAGCGTTCATCTAAGTGCTCAGTTTTCTTAATGTAATAACACTTTTCATCCCAGGAGTTCAGCCGGGACACAAGGAAGGGGAAGAGTGTGCGTTGGTGCTGTGTGTGTGTGTGCGTGTGTGTGTGTGTGTGCGTGCGTGTGCGCGTGCGTGTGTGTGTGTGTGTGTGTGAGGCAGGGGAGGCCCGTGATAGAGAGCGAGAAGGAGAGTATGTGTTAAACGAATGGCTGAGATGATTGCGAGTGCTGGTGGAGGAATAGAATCCTGAGCAGGTCGTATTTCAGCTCGGCGAAGGGGCAGAAGTCCCAGCGACACTCTCACACACAGAAACACAAACACACACAACCGGTGACGTCATCCGGACTGCACACCGCCAGCGTCATTACAAAAGCTGTGGGCAACACGCTCAGAGAGCGGGACGGGACTCGGAGTAACATGATCGAATTTTTTTTTTTTTTTTTTTTTGGAGTTCGACATTTCTAACGAAACCCCTCTTTTGTAGATTCTGAATGAGCTTCTTCCTTTTAAACTCGCAGCACTGAGAGGCACAAAGTGCACTCCTACACATCTCGCTGTTCACTGCTCAGTCAATCGGTCACACATAAAAGTCACTGATATCCGTTCAGTCTGTGCAGAAAACGCCAGGCAGCTTAGAAGACTGAACAGGAAGGAGCGTTCAGACATATTCAGACATATCGCATCATTTTGCAGGATTAGTCTGGGGGAAAAAAAAAAAAATGCAAAAGCCAAAGACAGAGTGACTTCACTGGTTCCCAACCTTTTTGGATTCTGACCCTCTAAAAGTAACGCAGTCTTCATGTAACCCTTTGTCACAGGTTGCATAATATCCGAGCTGCAGTTCAGCCACAGAGTGACGCGGCCTTTGGTTGTTTCATATGATTTAAGACTGCAGTATTTCTTAATTTAAACAAAACAGAGCAGAGGGATAATCTGTTGTCCTAAAACTGCAGCTATCGCTGATTCAATGTGAACAACCCCTTGTTGAATGTGATTCAACATCACCCATCATTTACTGTCCTCTCTCCACAGAGGAAAACACCCCCGAAAAAGCAAATTAATCTTGTGACCTTTGTGTTGGCCCCAATTTAGAGGATCCGGTGGTGCCTACCGACAGACAAAATATATTCACTGAATGTGTGTTTAGATATCGTGATCTATTCTCTGGTCAGATATCCTTCACTCACTTTATTAAGTTCTGGAAAAACAATAAACACTGAAGGTTTTTGGAGCAAAACATGTTCAACAAAGAAACCCACTAAATTAAGCAAAACCAAAAGGATGTACAGTATGACACGCAGTTTTATGGTTGCCCTAATCTGCAAACAAAAGGCTGGCAGAACCTGACTTTTATCGGTCTCCATTTTACACAACATCCTCACAGCTGCTCATCTGACCTGCACTAAGTTTTGTCAACTGGAGTTCAGCAAAGTGCTGCTGCGTGGACAGCTCCCTCTGCCATGTATTGCCCCTCCTTTAACCCGTATAGCCACTGAAGGCTGAGCATCAATCCACTCCCACAGCCAAAAAAAAAAAAAGAAACCCCGCTCCGAGTTCAGGTCGACTGGCAATGCGAATCGATATTCGGGGTCGAACGAGGGAAGAGAGAGGGGACGCGGAAAAGCCGTGCCAAGAGAAACCTGCCATCCCGTTTGTTGGGATACATTCACAAGCGCAGCTCATGCTTCGCACGCTTTAAATGAATCCCCTCACTGTCAACAAAGACCCCGAGGGGAGAAAAGAAAGACGCATGCAAATCCCAGGTCCCGCTACGTTGTGCGCAGAGGAGCGCAGGAGCGCAGCGGCTTACGGCAGGTGGTCGACGGGGCCAAACGGCCTGAGAGCACGCATTTCTTACCCGGACTTTTCTTTTTGGTGCAGTAGGGAGGAATGAGGAGGATGAGGAGGAGGAGGAGGAGGAAGAGGGGGGTAGAGACCAACTCCACCGCTCTCCCTTCTTCAGGCGCCTCTTTCCATCCAATGACTCCGGTGCCGTTCGGGCTTATCTATCCCGGGGGAGGAGGGGAGGGAAACGGCGTTCACGCTCCTGCTGGTTCAGCGCATACGGGAGCATTCAGACGCGGCCAGCTGGAGGAGGAAGAGGAGCGGCGGCGGGAAGAACAAGAGGAGGAGGAGGAGGAGGAGGAGGAGGGTTTATCTTCAGAGGTGTCCGTCCGCTGCTGCTGCTCGCCGGAGTGTGGAGCGCTGCAGCCAGAGGCATGTCTGTGTGAGCCGCAGCTCAGCCCCGACCGACTGACTGCACAAACAAAGTCCCACCCCTGCAGCGCAACTTCTACCGCCGGGGCGCTCAATAACGCGACCACCGCCTCCTCCGGTGAGGCTTCACAGCAGCAGCAGCAGCACTGGCGAGGACCTCCCTGCTGCGCGCACACACACACACACACACACACACACACACACACACACACACACACACCCTGGTGTTATGCAACGGGTGCACAAGGGGGAAGCCTCTCCGGGATGGGAGGAGTGTGAGTCTATTTCAGGGACACCCATACTTCTCAAGTGTTCCTCATCATCCCTCCACAACCTGACGCCCACAAAAAAAAAAAAATAATAATCTTCTGACCCCCCCCAAACAGATCAAATTCTGTCCCAAGAACAAACCTCCTCCTCCTCCTCCCCTCTTCCTCGGAGATCTGAGCTGTTAGGGATGATTCAGTGTGAAATTGTGTAACTGTCTGTACTGGAGGTGGGCAGGGTGCAGAAATGACACCTCTGATGGAAAGCACACATCTTTCCTCCTCTTCTAATCCAGACATTCCCCAGATTATCAAATTAAAGATGTATTAAACTACTCCTCATGTCCTTCATCTGCCAGCAGTGCAAAGTCAGCACCACATGAAGTAAACCGTTGAGGTGCTCCTTCCTAATGAGGCACAGTTTATAAGCTGTAGTCAAATTATGTATAATTGGTGTAACAGAATGTTAGAGGGTTTTTCACCGTTTAAGAAGGCAAACATTCTTATTCATTCATTATAACCGGTGTTTAATAAAATCATTATAATTCCTGCTGGAATTTTGGAAATCCTTTTAACTTAATTGACTTATTTCTGATTTAGATTCAGACAACTTTATTGATCCCACGCATGAAGGCCAATTCATTTCCAGCTCACCCAGTCACACGGCAACAGAGCAGCATGTCAACATAGATGGTGGATACAAGGTAAGCTAGATGGTCTGTACTTTCAGTGCTTTCTCAACACGGTGTTCTCAGAGCGCTTTACACTGTTTACCCATTCACGCACACATTCACACACCGGAGCTGCCACAAAGGCTCGCCTGCCATCAGGAGCAGCTTGGGCATCAGCGTCCTGGCCGAGGACACTCCGGCATGCAGACAGGAGGAACCAGGAATCAAACCTGCTCCCGCAACCTGTTCCACCATCTGAGCCGCAGCCACCCACAAAGGAGCAGCAGCATCTAAAAATAAGTTATAAGAAGTTATAGACGGAAAAAAGTTCTAATAAAGACGTTAAAATCAAATGTTAAATAAATAATACAAATAAGTTATGGTTAATACAAGTAACCAAATTCAAAGACTGTCACTGGCAGCTGTAATTTGAGACTCTCTTACTTTAAGATTTCAGAAGGACACGTTGCCTGTTTTAGTTCCCTGCTCTCTTATGAAGCCACGTGGCAAAATGCAGTTTAAGTGGTGAAATATGAAGCCAATTCAAAGTGTCAAGGTTGGACTTCCTTCTGTCGTCGTGACCTTCAGCATCTTGAACACGCCTTTTCTTCTGATCACCTTGGAGGACACACTGTTGACAGAGATGCATCTTTATTTTTTTTTTATTAGGGTGCAAATTCCTATGAGTTCAAGGTCATTCTCAATAACACATCAGTTGCAACATTTGGGAATATACACTGTGGCAACTCTAATGACATGCAGCTATAAAATACATTTTCTCTCTCTAACATAGAACATGTTATTTGATTTCACTTTGTCTGATGAATAAACCCCCTGCAGTGGGACCCTGTGACACCCCCCCCCCCCTCCCACCTCCCACCCCCAGTCTGGCTTTGACTTCATTCAGCTCGATTATTTATCAAGCAATGACTCATAATGCAGGTGATAAATCTGTTGGAGCATCACTCTGGTTCCACGGTTTGATTTTACTGCCCAGTGGATTCAGACACTTTGAACCCCAGAGACTCCTGCAACCGGTGTAAAAAAAAAAAAAAAAAATCCTTCTATATGAACAGCAGCTGTCATTCTATTGCTTCCTTGGATGGTGTCCGTGTTGCATTGACAGAATCCACAGTGAACACGTCGGGGTTTTTCCTCTTTTCTCCTGTTGTGCCCGTCCTCTGCTGCAGCTGTCACACTCAGCGGAAGACAGAAAGGCGAATGCATGTTATGAACAGCAACTGAGAACGAAACTTTTTTTTTTTTTCTTCTTTTTTTTCCAACAGCGGTACGTTGTGCCGAAACAAGCCTTAAACTGCAGTAATTTGCCAAACAAGTAACATAAAACATTGCTCGCGGTAGTTTTCTGTTCTATGAAAGAAAGTCCTCCTTTTCATCTACAGAGGAAGAGCGAGGCAGCTGAGTAAGACATCCAGTATTATGTTAGATAAGCGTATAATCTCAGCCTGGACAGGATAATCTCATCTTTTTTTGCTTCAAGCTGAATGACATGAGGTTTCATCAATAGCAAATCTTCCCAAACGTGCTGGGAATACATCTACTTTCACGTTCACCCTCCGGACCTCATACGCTGTCTTCTCACAGCTTTCACCATCACTAAAAGTCAAAGTAAACACTACTGGACAGTGAAGAGGCTTCCCAACAGGAGAGCGGTGCTCGCTGGTGTTTCTTTGCCTTTTGCGATGTCTCCATCTGGTGGTGGATGCTGACAGAAACATCATATTGCCATAAAAGAAAGGTACCAAACTTTACCCAGTCTAAAAAAAACCCCAACAACAACACTATTAACAGGACATGTTGTACTTTGCTGTTGGACAGTGTAATTTAAACCTTATCTTCCAGTATTAAATGGTGGAAATGACCATCTACAGACCGAAGATTCGATGACACACGAGATGCACCGAGATGATCCGGTAAAGAAACATATGGCGTGCGTGTTCTTTAAGTTTTTATAAGAAACAATTCAAAACCTTAGATTGTAGGTTTCTTTAGAGTTCCATTACCACTGACGGGATAAATATGTTTCCAGTTTTAGTACGGTCACTGTAAATGATTTAAAGGATCATTACCAGACAGAAGCTTGAGGACGGATCTTATCCAGGGTTCCCACTCCAAATCAAACGTCAAATTCCCTGACTGTTCCCAGACTTGCACTGACTAAAAAGCTGAAACTCCATATAACTCCTACAATGAACAGAAAAAAAACTGGCTGCTGTTATGCCGAGCAGACAAAAAACAAGACACATTTATTTTACTCATCAATTTGAAAGCTCACTGCCGTTTTCAGTACAAATCTTTTCACTGCTTAAAGCTACTGCACCCTTATAAACACACGGACCCTTGTACAAAAAAACTTTTTCAAGCATGAACAGGAAGAAGCTATCATGCTTTTTACCATTTAAATGGCTGCCGATGGCTCCCTCCCAAATTTAATAGAGCTATACTAATTTTACAAACTTTTACTTTTAGCTTTTCTGTCATATTTTTTTTTTTATCATTCAGTCTTTTAATTCATAATTTTGTAGCCAAAGCTCTTGAAATTGACATTTTCCTGGCATGTTTTTATCTTCCTAAGCAAGTACAAGAAAAATATTTACTGAAGCGCTTGCAACCTGTTGACAAACAGAAAGGGAGTAAAACCGAAATGTCATCAATAAAAGACAGAAAATATTATATTTTGATAAATGGCAACTCAAATTTAAACAAGCCAAAAAGATTCCCTGTCTGGGAAGGAGTTTTTAAAAAAAAATTTTTTAACTTCCCTGAAATTCTCGGACACGCGGGAACCCTGCTTATCAGTTCAGGTACAGAAGGACTGCAGACAAACAGTTTTTAACTGCACAAATAAAAATCCTCTTCATCTCAACACACTACGATGCAGCGAAACGTCTCACTTTGTCATCGCTGACTGAACTCCTCTCTTCTTCTGTGCCGTTTCCAGTCGCTCCCTGCCGGCGGGCTCAAATCGCAGCAGCAAGAACACAGGGACGCGAAGTGTATATATAAAAACATATATTTATTGTTCTGTTACTGTTGGTTAACTCGATCAACAATAAGTGGCGGCAGGCCGGGAGACATACTGTACACAAATGTAGAAAGCCTCAGTGAGCTTTTGTTTTTAGGTTCAGTGGCAATTAACAACGCAAAGAGAAAACCAAAAAACCAGAAAGAAGAAGAAGAAGAAGAAGAAGAAGAAGAAGAAGAAGAAGAAGCAAACAACATCTGCTGTCGTCCGTACTGTTGGTGAATTTCAATGGTGCGTTCCAAAGTGGTTCTTCTCCTAAGCAGGTACATTTACAAGAGGCGTAAAAATACTGTACATTGTTCTGTGTGTTGATGCAGCTGAACAATAAGATGTGTTTTTTTTTTTTTTTAATTCATCCTGCTCTCCCTTTTCTTCCCCCCAAAACATGCAAAGTCAAGTAAAGCTTTAATGGATATATGAATATTAGACAGAAACAGAGGTGCTCCGACAAAATAGTGTGTGGATTAAAATAGATAAAGGCTATATATACTATATAAAGGCTTAAATCTCTGGATACAAGGACAGCCACCAGTGCCGTCCCACACACATTCCTCAGTACACAAACCCTTTAAACACAGCGACAGACTCACACCTGCTTTGTCTCATGTTCGCTCCGTGGACCATGAAGTTTTTTTTTCTACAGCACATCTGCAGTGAAACAGACACAGGATCCTGATCCCAACAGTGACGAGCTGAACGACCGCAGTTTTTGGATATGAAAGGGAAAAAACAAAACACAACCAGAGCAAATAAAGGAAAAGTTGTGTTTGGAAACAATGTCCAGCGAGCTCTTAATTCTCTGTTCAAGATGCGTTGTGGGCGCTTTGTTCATCACGACCACAACTAAAACTGGAAGCTCGTGTCCACGCGTTGCCTCCACTGACTCCGGGCCGGAGGGTTCCGATCAATAACACAGAACCCGATTAATTCAAGCCGAATAAATTTGCGACGGGGAGCGTCGACGCAGGATTTACCATCCTACTGGCCGGATCGACGACAGAGAGGACGGGGAAACAGAATGGAAGCCAGCGTCAGCGGCGCAGGAGGGTTTTTAAAAAAAAAAAAAAAAAAAAAAATTCAAGGCTGTCTCGTACACAAAGAGTTCGCGCGCGAAGCAAAGTGGTTCAGTCGGAGGGTGTCGCTGAAGCGGATGAGACCAGGTCCAAATGTCTGTTTCAGTCCGGGCAAACGTTTACATTCCACACGCTGCAAAACAAACCCAGTTCCTCAAATTCACAGGAACTCCTCTCGAGCCTTCTTCCTTAAAAGTCTCTCCGTGTCCTCCGGCCTCCGTCGAGGAACGCCGGCGTTCAAAACTGAAATGTGCAAATGTCGTCCGTAACGCAGAACCATTCAAAAACTACTTGACAAAAAAAAACAAAAAAAACAACAACAAAAAAAAAAAAACACAACAGACAAAAGACAAACTTTTTTTGTTGTTTTTTTTGCAGTCCCTGAAACATCCCGTCCTCTGGAAGAAGTTCTTTACGCCCAACTTCACTTTGTGTCTGAAGTCGCAGTTTATGTGCCACAAAACTAAACGGAAGGTAAGATTAGTAAAAGACTGCGTAACGCTGTAAAAAGATTCATATGCCGATACCTCCGGGAGAAAAATAACAAAAGTAGGATATTTAATTGCACGTACGGCGACTGAGAGCCCAAACTGACAGCCGGGGGCGGTCGCGTCCCGTTTCAACTTCAAATCGTTCAAAAAAAAAAAAGACTGCGAAGCCAAAATGAGCCGAGCGTTCTTCAGCTGCCTCCACAAAGCTCCGTGCACACGATCCGACAGCCCGGAGGGCAGAAGGTCGGTTCAACTCAACCGCAGAACGGATTCTGAATTTCTGAACCCTAAAAAGAGATTCAACGAGTCGGTTAAATTAAGTCCAACTGAATTCAAACGTTTCCGGTAAAAACTTCTTTTTTTTTTTTTTTTTTTTTTTTAAAGTATCTTCAAACGGACGATTAGTGGCAGGTCTTTGGCTTCAGTCGTTAAAACATATTCCTCTTTTCAGTCAGTCTATTTGAATTTTTTTTTTTTTTTTTTGGGGGGGGGGAGTCACCCTGGTTAGGTTTTTATTTTGAGGAGGACGAATCCATCAACGGTCGGGGAATTCTTTTAACCCCCCCCCCCCCTCCCTCCCTCCCTCCCCCGTTCCCTTCATTTCTCTTATTTGTCTTTGAAGAATAAAGTGTTGCTTAAAATACAACACCGACGTAATAATAAGTTAAATAATTGGGACAAAATTCTCCCATTTGCTGATGCTGTCTCCAGTTTCCTTTCCAAAACTCTAACCGTGGTGGATCTTTAGATGTCGGATGAAACTTTTGTATAAATGATTTAGGTTTTAGTATAAAAAAAACAAAACAAACAAATCCACTTTTCCATGTCTCACTGCCTCAGATAAATCCCCGCAGACAGCTGCCATGCAAATGATACAGAGACCTCGCAGCTCTGCAGTCTTTGCACAACTTGGCGGACAAACATAAAACCTTCAAATTATTCCTCAAACATTTGGTAAATTCTTCCGTTTCGGGCTGTCGGAGTGTGGAAACACTTGAGGCGTGAGGATTTGGGCATCGCTGATCAGATGATTCTTTTGTTTTTGGAGTTGACTTGAGAACAGTGCCAGAGAGCCACGGTCACCTGCGTTTCCTAACCCTGATGGTGAAGCCGTGTCCGGTCGGCCCGCGGATGGATCCCTCCGCGAAGGAAACGGGCAGCGAACGACCGGCCCGTTCGGCTTCAGGTGAACACGGGCGGCTGCTGCAACAACAAAGCCGACTATGAGCTTACATCACACTTTAGCGTCAGCGAAGGGACCGCACGGGGGAAGGTGGATCTGTTGCCATAGTAACAGCTGGGCAGAGGAACTCAGAGTGGCTGTGACTGAGTCAAGTGGAAGGTGTGTGCTGGATGGGTTTGGTTCTGAGACGGGGGGTGCTGATGCTGCTGATGCTGCGGCTGCTGCGGCTGCTGATGCTGCTGCTGATGCTGCTGATGCTGCGGCTGCTGATGCTGCGGCTGCTGATGCTGCGGCTGCTGCGGCTGCTGATGCTGCGGCTGCTGCAGGATGTGCACCACCCGGCTCAGGGTGTCTGTGGTAGCAAACGCCAGGTATTGGCAGCACAGCCAGTCCTCTAAGCTCACGCCGCAAGCCGTGTCCAGCGAGCGCTCCGCGAACTTGATCATCATCAGCGTCCGCTTCAGGTCCAGCCAGTTCTGCAGGGTGGCCTCGCGCTGGCCGGAAGCGGTGCTGCAGCCCAGCGCCTGAAACAAGTCCTCCCGGGGGCCCCAGAGGAGGCACTGCAGGCAGGCGCGGGCCTCGGACATGCGGATCCTCTCGGAGGGGTTGACGGTGAGCAGTAAGCGGGCCAGCTGCTGCAGGCCCTGCGAGTAGAGCGACCGGACGGGCAGCGGCGGCAGGTCCGCCCACGTGTACTCGCGCTCCTTCAACTCGGGCGACTCCTCGAAGGGGTTGGACCGGTGCAGCATCTCATAGATGAGGATCCCCGTCTGGAACTCGTCACACTTGCGGTACTGAGTCGCCGTGACGATTTCGGGCGCCAGCCTCGACTGGTCGCGCAGCGTACCGGGGTCGGTGGCCATGAGAGTGCTCTTCTGTTTGGCCTGGGAGAAGTTACTGATGATGAGGCGGGCGGGGCAGATGGCGTTGGCGGCGGCGGCGGCGGCGGCGGCACCGGCGGTCGCACCGCAGCCGCTGCCGCTGCCGCCGCCGCCGCTGTTGCTGTTGTTGTTGGGCTCAAGTAGGTCCAGATTCCAGGGGTTGCCGGGTTGGCACTGGACCAGCAGCAGGTTTTCCAGTCGCAGGTCGCAGTGGGTCACGTGATACGGTTTCATGTGCTCCAGGCCGGAGCACAGCTGCAGCAGCAGCAGACAGACCTGGCGCTCGTACAGCTCGGGGTTGTGAGAATGTCTGGCCGTTCCTTCTCGGACGAAGTCCGCCACCGTCTGGAAGGGCACCTCGCGTGTGATGACCACCACTCTGCTCCGCAGGCGGCCAGCCGCGTTCATGTGACCGGCTGCCGGGGTTTCATCTACTTTACCGTTTGGCGCAGATGCTTTAGAGTCTGTCATTTTTGTGCCCGTTTTCATCTCCTTCTCTTTCTCCGCCGGCCCCTCGTCCTCTTTATCGTCTTCCTCCTTCTCCTCTTTTTCCTCTTCCCAGGGCAGCAGGCGCGTAGGGACGTCGGCCAGGAAGTGTCCACAGTCCTGCTGGATGTTGAAATGCACCGCCAGGCTTTGTCTCACTGCGAGGCTGTGGAAAAACTGCTGCTGGGTCTCCTTCACTTGGCTGCGACAGATCTGGAGAAGACAAAGAAGGAGAACCACGAACGTTAACGTAACGTCTGAGTTCGAGACGAGACATTTCTCACGGTGAAGCAACTCGCTGAATTACTGTAAATTGCCGACACTGCGAGGAAGGAAAAAAAAAAAAAAAAAAAAATCTGCATTTTGACTATTTTATTTGACCATGAAAACACCACAACAAACAAAGAAAGTTATTCTGTTCAGATAAATATGAAACAGCATATTCCTTTGTGCCATACTGTCTCGAAAAAAACAAAACATAAATGAGTCACACTGTTGCCCTTCAGTGTTGTGTTCCTTTCCTCCTACAAACATGAGCACTGTGCTGTGTTTTGAGTGCGTGCCACATAACCCCCCCCCCCCCCCCTCTGCTGTTGGAAACACTTATGGAGAATCAGACGTGTATTGATCGGTGGTTCCGAAAAAACGCATCGCTTACTCTGGTCTACGTGATGTTTGGTAAATAAAATAGGTTGCTCAGCTGCTGGGAAAATGTTGAAGCTCTTTTAAAACATTAAACTTTAGACTTCCCACAGACAGGGTGCGGTAGTTAGAGGATATTGAGAGAGGAGTTTAGAATATGAATAGCCCGCCTTATCTTTCAATATGGATAAAATGTCATTTCTAATATTATGTGAGCTGAAGTTTGTACCTTTTGTTTTCTCTGGCGAGTATTTTTTTTTTTTAAAGCTTCTATAATTCCGATAAATCTACATCCGTTTAATATCGAGCGACCAATTTGAATGGAATAGAAATAAAGCCCGCAGGCAACAAAAACTGCCGCGAGAGACTTTAAACAAACAGCAACGAATAAAAAAACAACAACAACAACACCATTTTAGCAGAGGATGAACTGGAGAACTCAAGAGGTGAAAAAAAAACAACCCCTTTTCAGTTTGGGTGAAAACAGTCTGTCCTGGTGTGTTTCTCTGCAGCTCGCTCCGTTAATGATATATGGAGGTGAATGAGGCAGAGAGCAGACTTGAGGCTGTCAGAGCAGCGAGAGCCTCTCTGCCTCTGAACCACAGCGACAGCTGCTGCAGCGTTCTCTCTTTCTACACTTTGATCACAGCACTGAGAGGTGAGGGCGACTCGGAGGTGGGATCAGCCTCTGCAGAAGACACAGCATTCACTAAAATACCGGCAGAGGATCGAAGTCACGACACGGGACCGAGATATCTGGGTTGAACAGCAGGGTTTTTTTTTTTAAATTAATTTAATAGGGTGGGTTTATTCGTAATTATCAAATTAGATTCTGTTTATCTGTAGTATCTGCTGACATGACCGACTTTAGCAAATATCTCTCCGTCAAAAATGTCTGAAAATGTCCTGAGAAACACAATAATATAAAGATTCTGGGAGAGAATTTGGGAACATAAGATGTGCATTTATTGACATTACAAATACACAATTAATTAACTCCTGCAACAGTGTCTGCTGAAATATAGAATGACAGAACCGCTTTGTGATTTGAGTTCATTTTAAAGTTATATTTGGCATCATTTTAAGTGTTGTTAAAACACAACATACATACTGTCAATGCAAAGTATGCTGCAAATGCAACGTTGTGGTGAAAAACCTTTTAGTCTTTGTAGTTTAGAATGAAAATCTCAATACATGAGATGTTGATTTCTCTCATAATATAGGACTTGGACATAGAAATTAAAAAATATAAAGGCCTCCTTTTAGAGCTGCATGTCTACAGGAAAAGAATAAATTACTTGTTTTATTTTTTTTGTACGATTGACTTATGACACTATGATTACTGATGATTATGTGAGCGACAGCCATCCTTGACATAAATCATGATACGTATTAAAAATCACATAAAACTGAGTTTAATGTAATGAACTGAATTCCCCTGTTATGTCTTATTATTACACAAAACTTTGGACAACTGATTTTTGTAAAACTATTACATGATAGGGATTCTACTAAAAGTTAATGTATGATAATAGAGTTATTGTTCTAATCTGCTGTACTTCGAAGACTTCCTGTCCTTTTGACCTCTGACTCTGAATAACACGAACACGGCTGCTGTAAACCTGCATGCGTGTTCTTTTATGACTCCAACAACCTCAATATTTTCACTTTATTACTTCTATTAACGTTGACTTTAGTCTTTGCGGTCTCTCATGATTTATGTTGATTTTATTCAACTGTGATGGAGCATGTAGAAGTGTGTGCCAGTTCACTCCTCTCGGACACACACTGTGTCAGTGTTTAGGAATGTGCAGCTTCACTGGATGTTTGTTTGGACACGCTGGCTCTGAACCGCAGCTGCCTGCTGATCGCTGTTTGAGGACCTTTGGAGACTTTTTATCGTTTCGATACCACATGCTGGCAGCAGCATTGTTGGTTGTAACCCGGCGCTCCAGGTAAACACAATCAATGTCACTTATTGTTCCCTCTCCTTTCCCTGATGGTGACATTTCAGAGATACTGTGAAGCTTCAAAGAGCCCTTCGCTGAATCCCTCCGAGAGTCGAGATTTCACACAGACATTCTGAAGGTGGATTATGAATAAGTAGCGCAGCATTAAAAAATATCACAGCATGTAAAAATCTCATTTGCAGGAGGATCGACTACACTTAGGGGGTTAAGAAAAGCAGCGGCACAGTTAAGACCACATTCAAATGGAGAGTTGGGGAGCTTTTAATTGGGAAGTTGGGGCCCATTTGTGTTCTGCTGCTCCTGGTGGCCTTATTTATAAATGAACATTATAAAAAAAAAAACGACTTTCTCTTGAGCCTGCTGCTAATATGAAGGCAAAGCTTTGAAGTGCCGTGGAGCACAGAGGGTTTTATATCCTGTGAATAATGCAACCTTCATCCATACAGGCTTCGTATTTAGCTTCAGAACTCTTCTCCTGCTTTTTCTCCTCTATCTCACGCACACATATCCACGTACACACCGAAGATGAAACTGCTACCTTCAGACAATTATGAAACCCAAACATAAGCACACACAGGTTTTATTGCACAAGCACATGACCTAAGGGCATAAAGTTTAGATGCCAATATTTCAGCATAAACACCTTCCTCCACCTCGGCAAAGACGGTGGGAAGAGATTCCTGAACACAAACAAAACAAGGATTTCCTAAATCTACAGCAAGGACGAAAAGCACCAGACAACAAATTGATCTACAAAGGCTTCTTGATACAGGGAAAATAGAAAGGACTACTGATCGAAAAACACACTAATTAAATCAAAGCAAAAACAAGCTGAAAAATCAGCTGTTTATTGAACCATTTTGGTGAAATCATACAGGATGAACTGTAGCTGTTTTGGGCCTTTGATTGTAAAGTAAGACAAACTACTTTCGGCTTGTGTAGTCAAGTGTTTCAGGGCCATTTAAAGTTTCTGGGTTTTAAATATTAGATGCAATTGTAGACAACATGTGGCATAAAGTATTAAATCAAGACATTACCGATTTAAACTTGACAGGATAAGTAAGCATGAGACTGAATATTAGTCTCTAAAAAGGAGACAAAACTTTGAGAGTAATAGAGTCAGTAATACCCTCCTGGTTAAAGGCAAACAGGCGTCTGCGTCAAAAGAGAAACGGTCAATCTGAGTGTTGTCGTTTGGCAGAACCAACTGATCTATAAACAGAAAGCGAGATCTCACCTTGATGGCGTAGTTGACCAGTGGGTCCTTGGCGTAAGAGGCCGTGTAGTAAACAGCGTCCCCCGCCTCGCAGCAGGGTTTCCCAGTGGTCAGCCTGAAGTGGGACCAGCTGTCGGTGCCGAATCTCAAGTGATCCTTCTGGCCAGCCATGAAACGGTCCTCGCACTTTGTTGCCAGCTTCCGCAGGGTGTCCGTGTGAAGCCCCCGGATCCTCCCCACCACCTCGTCCCAGCTGTCTAACCCCCTGTAAAGAGCCGGCCTCTGGGGTTTGGGGTTTGGTCCTCCAGCAGCACCTCGTCCGGTTGTCCGACCCCTTCCGGCCAGAGACTCTGTACTTGGGTAGACCCTCCTCTCTCTGCCAGTGGTGGTGCTGGATGCAGCGGGTGCAGGTTGGGGGGCCAGAGAGGTCACGCTGTTAGTCAGGCAGCCCTTGCTGGCAGCCGTGGCAGCTGATGACCTCTCCAAAGAGTCACCGCTCTCGTGGTCGTGCGCTCGATGAGGCTCGGAGCTGAGAGAGGAGCTCTGACTGGCCGTCTCACAGGTGGAGTCCAAGTCGTAGAGAGGGTTGGCCACACTCAGGTTGGTGCCCCCTGGTTTAGCCTCGGCCCAGGGTCGAAGGGGTCCCTGGATTGGCTCTTTGCCCACCAGGCTGGGTTCAGTACTGGAGCGAGGAACAGCCTTCTTGGGGAGTGGGGGTGGTGTGGCTTTAGGCGTTGGCTGGTCAGCGAGTCCATCCAGGTCGATGGAGGCCAACGTATCATTGGAGGCTTTGATGTTCCGTGGCTGTTTCAGTGGGATCATGTTCGCTCGAGATTGACCTGGAGGAACAGAGAGATAACATGAGTATTGCATGAATAAGAACCAATGAAATTCGGATCGACAGACTGTTTCACCCACTGCATCATATGAAACTGGATAAAGAGCATTATAAACCGCAACCTGCAGGGAAAACAGTTAACTGCGGCTTCAGGAAGTGAGTCAAATAAAATAATATTGCACACAAAGTCAGTTCCTTTACTTAAACACAGTTTGAGGTATTTGGTCATTTTTGAGTGGCCCATCATACTTCTACACTTCAGAGGAATACATCGTACTTCTTACTCCACTACAGTTATAGCACTATTACTATTGACACTTATATTTTTGTAATTTTGCTAATACTGCTTCTGTACTTCTACTTAAATCTTAAATCTAGAACTTTTACATATAATGTGTTTTTTTCAAATTGCCAATGTCCCTAAGTTTGTAAAAGACTACAAGTTGAGGTTTTAAGGGTCCTCTGCCTATAGATGTTTTTCAATCAAAAAAATATGTAACTTCACACAATTTTTGAGCATTATTAATCCCTTATCTGTGTAAAATTTTCCAAACATTTGGAAAAAAATAGAGCAGATGAATAAAAAACACCAAAAAAGCCTTGAGGCAGAACTTGCTAAACACAAACTCCGAGGAACAAATACAACCATCTGGGGAAAAAGTCATGTAATTCGTTTTAATGTTCTCCACAATGATTCAGTTTAGGTACGTTTTCCTTTTGATTGATCAGCTACTTGTTTTGGTTAGAACAGTTAACGTTCACATCTAAGTTTTGATTCTTTATTATTTGCTTTCCTGTTGGCAGAACATTTTTTGACTCACTCTAGTCCAGGGGTGTCAAACTCATTTTAGTTAAGGGGCCACATACTGCCCACTTTCATCTCAAGTGGGCCAGACCAGTAAATTCATAGCATAATAACGCATACATAATGACAATATTTCTCTATGTTTAAATCATTGGTGAAGGTTTTTGGATGATAAACCCTATTTTAAGGTCTTTCTACAATAAACTAGAAACATAAAGACCAAAAACTCAGACATCAGCCCACTGTTTATCTGCCCGGGCTCTCCTCTGCAGATTCCCTCGCTTTGTGAAAGCGAGCAGCGAGCGCTTCTTCCTCTGGAGCAGACGTCACATTTACGCTGTTTTTGAAGCAATTACTGGATTGATTAAAAAAAATTACAAGATGTTTGTACTCATAAACCTCCATATTCTCATAGAAATGCAATTTATGTTTTTCTGTAATTTTCACACTTAGCAAAGTCATCCGGCGGGCCGAGCTGGACCCCCTGGTGGGCCGGATCCGTTATAAAATAACATACAAAAATACTTATGTCGTTACATGTTACTCATAAATATTAGCCAGAATTCAAAGCAGATAAAAAGTCGATAAAATGACACCTGAGCACACAAAAAATTCCTCCCTCTTTCACCTACTCTCATGAGGATGAGAGGCCGTCATGAGGTTGTGTGCCGCGGCACGTGAAGGAACTGGTTGCCCCGAGGAGAATTCAAGCCAGAGAGAAGGACAGCTGGGCACAAGTTGTTCCTCCAACCATCCAGCTGCCCGACTCAATCTGCAGTTCAGTTCTGCAGTGAGGCTTAAAGAGGCAGCATTGAGAGCAAATTCATCACTGGCTTGACGTGACCTTATTTTTCTGCGGGAGGGAATTGGAGAGTTGATTGGACTCCCTGAACGTTCTCTGAGGTTGAGGACCACAGAGGCAGATGGGTCAGAGACAAGTGTGTGACAAAATGAAAAGAACGAAGGAGCCGTGCCGTTTGCATGATGGGAATGAAACAACCCGGTAGTTTTAACTAAGTGGGGGCAGAAGGTCACATACAACCCTACTGCGCAGCTTTAACTCACCAGGGAGCAGCCCAGCTTCTTGGAGGATAATACTGAGAGGCTGCTGACGGTAGAAGATGATGTCTTTTAAAGTCACCTCCTCTGTCAAATTACTTTTTCGATCGCTGTGGTAAAAGGTATCTGCTTAAACAAACCGTTTCTCTTTGTAATGCTGCTGATTGCAAATTCTTGCTGAACGGTATGAGGTATAATGGTATAACTCCCCACGTGCAAGTCGCGCCGCCACCGTCTTAAGAATGCAGTAGAAGCCTTAAGACAGAGTAGTCAGGATGAAGTAAATGAGTCTTAGTAATCCTCCCTGGAACGAATATATTTAATGTGTTCCTCCACCAATCTGCAGTAATCCAACCAAGAAAACAAGCGTCTCCCTCATCCAGTCGTAGGGATCTTCTATTGCAGTAATGTGGCTGTGACTTAACTGAATTACATAATTACAAACGACTAACTCAGTTTGTTGCACGCTGCGTCACTGATTAAGAAAACGAGTGTGTAAAATATCACAAAATAGTCTGAAAAAACATCATGAGTTCTCATTTTCAACCTTTTTTGACCAGAAGTTTAAAATTAAGATGCAGTCGGTTCAATTTACAATAATAGAAAATAGAGTAAAGCTCCAAACCATCACGTTTGAGAAGCTGAAACCAGCAAATGTTTATTTTTAATGAACAAATATGAATAAAATATCCTAATTACACCAGTTTAAATAAGGTTAAGTGTTATTTTGTATCTCATTTCCAGAATTGTAAGAAAAGCACAAACAGTCTTTTTACATACACAGAATGGTTTTATCTGTCTGTGACAGAAAGATCAGATTTTAAAATTAAACCTGGTATCTTATCTGTGAACTTCAACTCACTAACAGTGTAACACAAAGACAGCAGAGCAGTGTAAAGTAATTGGAACCGAGAGCCATGACCACAAAGTAGTTTTAAAATAATTTCAAAACCACTGCTGATAAACTTCTCTTGACGCATGTCTATCTGAGATGAAGCTGCAGGGAGAGAGAGAGACGGTCCACAGAGTCTGTTGTGGATTAAAAAGCTAATTGCATTTTCTCCTGCTGTAGAATCCCGAACCTGATGTGTCAAGAGATAGCTTTCGTTACTGTGTTGTTTGGGTACCAACACATGCAAATTCAGAGTTATCACATTCTCTCTGCAGCACAATATCAGATTCTCATCATCGATCAAAAAAACAAAATCAAATTAGTGACATACACGCACATAAATTAGAAGTTACACAAGTTGATATAATTTTTTATCTGTAAGTATATTACGAATATAAACTGAAATCATTTTACCTATTTGTAATATCATAATAAACTCTAATTTTAATGTGTATTATATTTATGCATACTATTAAAAATACTGTATTAAAGCATGTCATTTAAAAGTCTAGGGACCTGTATTTGCCAACATTGTTATGAGGGGATGAAGGAACTTGTTGCCGTGGCAGTGATTCCTGCTCAGCCATTATGCTGCGAAGAAAACTAACTCTGGCACCGCAACAAGAGGAAGCGATGGAGGAGGTGGGCAGAATAAAGAGGACCAGTAGGGGAGGAATAAAACGAGAAGCAGCGGAGTGGGTGGGTAGAGGTGATAAAAGTAACAGGGGAGTGACAGGGGAAGAACAATACAATAGAAGCGAGGGGCTGAGTGGGAGACACTTTATAAACAGACAGAACCGGGAGAGGGGTGATGACGGAGACGAAGACTGAAAGATGAGGAAGAAAAACAAGAAGAACAAGCCTACCTCAATTCCACTAACGCCTCAACGTTGTCTAGTTAAACGCGGTGCAGCAGCTGTTCAGAGAGGCAGAGTGAATCGCTGCTTCCCTGCTTCCATCCCCGAGAGTCAGTGAGGAGCCGCTGGTGCCAACAGGCAGGCTCAACGCTCCCACCAATACTGGAGACTTCTCACTGAGCGAGGCAGCGAGCGCTCTGCCTCCTACTGCCTGATGCTCTGATTAAAACACAAGTGCGTGTATACAGTATGACGGCGAGTGAGAGAGAGACACTTATGTTTGAAAATGTGTGAACAGAGAATACGACTGCAGCCAAAAATGAGAGCGAGCAAATCAATTCTCGTCCTCAAATCTTGACTAGAAGACGAGACAAGATTGATGTGGAAACTTAAAATAAGCATCACAATCTGTGTCTTAAAGGAGCCTGCGTGTGCGTGTACGTGTGTGTGTGTGTGTGTACGTGTGTGTGTGTGTGTGTGTGTGTGTGTGTGTGTGCGTGTCTTAAAGGCCATACACTCTCCCTCAAAAGTAAGACGTGCTGTACTGTGCAAAATATGACGGGAGACAAACAGAAACCTAAACTCCTACCTTGTCCCTCATTAGCAGCATGCGGGAAAGTAAAATTAGGCTGCAGGCAGCTCAGCGTGAGTCATCCAGGGGGCTCTTAACACAATCACAACACATCTAAACATAGAGCCAGTGTGCAAACTGAGCTTAGCAAATAGACACATACGAGTGCTGCATACCCAGTCTGCACATACCCTGTAAAAAAAAAAAAAAAAAGCCTAATTAGTGCGACAACGACACAGAAAAACAAACAGTTTGTCGCTGGTGAATCATTGAGCTGGAAGGAAAAGCCCCACATATCTCACATCCACATGTAAACACACGGTGAAGCACCTGCTCCACAAACCCCCACTCTCTACCACGATCACTTTGTGTTTCTATTTCCTCTTCTCTCACACACCACTCGATCACTGAGAGCTCCTTTCCCACACACACACACACACACACACACACACACACACACACACACACACACACACACACACACACACACACACACACACACACACACACACACACTCTCTCTCTCTCTCTCTCTCTCTCTCACTCACACACGCACACCTACCTTCATATTTCAAGTGCCCCGCAATGCTGTGCTCACCTCTCTCTTCCTCCCCTCACTGCTACAAAAGACTGGTCATTGTTAGACCACCATCAAACCTGCAATACTGATCTGTTGACTAACTATGAAACGTCCATCATCGGGACAGTAACAGAGGAACTTCATCATCATGGTATTAGAGGAATATAATAGTCTTAAAACCCAAAGTGTGCATGTAGAATAACAGAAGAATAGGGACCAAGTCAGCAGTGTGGGAGATGCATTTGGATTTTTAGGATAAAAGATTTTTGATGCCCAGCACCATCAAAGAATTTGTATGTTGTGCCTCTCAAATATTTACTGATTTCTTGTTTTCACAAACAAACAGGTAATCTAATCGAAAATAGGACTTTTGCCCAGATGTCTTCAAGCAATTCTTTGGCTTCAAATGATGTAATTAGAGGCTGATCAATCTATCAGTTGGCCAGCATTGGTATCGGCGTATATGTTGTCCAATATGAGCTTTTTTTTTTTGCAGGAACATTGTGCAGAAATGATGCTTTGGATAAAGTAGTAATTGTGCCATGTGTGTTATTTATATTTACAGTTCTTTGTAAATATTAGATTCCCAGAGAAGCTCCCCGTTTCAAGCGGTTAAAAAACAAGATTTGGTCGATATATAAATTTCTGAATTTTTGTATTTCCTAATAGATATATATATATATATATATATATCTATTAGCTCCAAAATCCAGTATCGGTCAGGTTCTAGATGTAACAGTAGTAACAACGACAGAACAAAAACAGACACAATTTCTCTGTTTCTATCTCCGTCCAGTCTCGGCTCTTACGACTCCACTTATTCCCAATGGAAACTGTTTGTGTTTGCTAGAAACACCTGATTTGTGTGCTACTGTACAAGATGTATCAGAGGAGTCACATGAAAATGAGCCAAAGCACTGCCAGTAAATAATTCAGGTTGTGGAGGAGACTGGACTTCAATATAAACATGTCAGACCAGACAATTAGGATCATTCAGAGAACAAAGAAAGCATATAATTAGTTTCAGATCACATATGAGGATAAAAGCTTTAATGACACTTTAATAGCAGGACTGTGGTCAAACAGGCAGTTCTTATATTATGGTTCGGCAGCAATGTAGCTAATAGTGCAGCCCTGTTCAAAACTCATCAATCATATCAAATATGGTTTTCAGAAACACTGAAAGAGACAAAGACAATGAGAACGGAAACAGAAACGGACATTTCTGCACGTCCAATGAATTCAGTTGAAGACGGGCCCTATGTTTTGACCACGATCCCAACAGGGACATAAGCTGCTTCACAAACAGCAGCATCAACACCGCGACAAAGATTACCCACCCTCCAGCTGAAAGAATGTATTTCAAGTTATTGCAGACACCAAGCTGCAGACCGTAGGTGACAAGATGTGTCGAGATTTTGAGCTCCAGCTGTTTGAGCAGCGAATAAATTAGAACTTGTCACATGAGGAAGTGTCCGGATGCTGGCGAAAAGTAAAATCAGCCACTGAGGAGGGAAAGAACTGACGAGCAATATTCATCTGCTGCTTAGTTCATTTTACAGCAACTCTAAACTGAAGACCTGCACAATGACTTATGATGCTTTTCTTTTTCCGTTAAAAAAAATAATAAAAAAAATAGTCTGTTATAAAATCAAAACAAAAAATATGAAAATTAGAGGAAAATACAATTTGCGTTTGAGTTCAAACATCAATGGTTTTTGATTGTTCTGATTTTAGTGCATATTCAGCAACTCTTTAGCAGTTTTATCCCATTTTCCACCTCAGATTTGTTTCCAATTTTTGGAGCTCAGTGATACAAAATCCACGTAAAAATCAGTAAGAGGATGCAGCGGATGGAGTTGTGATTTCAACTTTATGTCAGCTATCTGCACCACTGATACAAGCGAAACGACAAAACAAAAACAGTTTGAAGAAGCCATCTTCATCTTGCACGTGCCATTCTTACCCAGATTGCTGTAGGTGGCACTGCATTGGCTGGAGGCAGGAGAGTGGGAGTGATGAGAGTGATTCCCGTCCTCCTCGGGCTCTCCGAGGCTGGCGGTGCCCTCGCCGGCCGAGGCCGGAGTGGCAGCCTGGTTGGCGTGGCCCTCCTCGCCCTCCCCGAGCAGCAGCCCCAGATTCACTTTGGCAGGCAGGGAGGTGGCGCTGTGCGGCTCCCGATCCCTGGCATTGCTGGCTCTGACGGGTACCTGGCTGCACATGACAGAGGGAAGCATGGCTCATTTAGTTATGCAAATGTGGAATACTTGTTCCATTAACAGTCCGATTGAATTTATTTCCTTTCCTACTTTCTGATCATATTTTCCCACATCGTTTATGATTTGTTTATTTAAAAAAAAAAGAGAGAGGAAGGAGGAGACAACAGCGCTGCTTTTGATCAGGACTTTAATCTGTCATCATTCATTTTGTTCTGTGACAGATAACTGTATCTAACATCAGAGGATGTGAACAACGCACATACAACAACGTCTTTATCTGGTCAGGTTTTTTCTTTTCTTTTTTCTATCTCTCCAATCAGCCTGTGCTTCACCGTATCAGCACCCTTCATTTTCCTCAGAAACTGATGAATGTTAGATAGCACAGCTGTAAGTGGGGGGGCTTTTGAAGCGGTATGTGTTTTATATGCAGCTCCACATACGGTGCCTGAGGGAAGGTGGAAGAGACAGAGCAGGTCACACCGGCGTGTGATAATATGTCTTGAAGAGCGCAGTGACGGTAGGTGGCTCTGATTAGAGGTGTTAAAAGAGGTGCGACGCATTTAATCTAGATCTTCCACAGCGGTGTGATGACAAGGCGGCAGACTTAAATGCGATTATCAGCTTCGGCTCCACGACCGTATGAAACCTCTGTGGTTTTTCTGAAAAATAAGCTTACGATTAATGGAGATTCAAAATGTTATGAGTAGAGAATTAAAAAAGAAAATATGGTGATCTCTGTGTGATCTGGCGGAGCGGCAACCAGACGTGACGTCACCTATCTGTTTATGAACGGCCGTTATGAATCCTTGACTTCGGATTTTGGCTGCCGCCGTCTTGCTAGTTGGGAGCGGTTTGGAGCAGGAAGTGACCATATTTGGACGAGCGAGCGGTGGATCTGACTCGATCTAATTGGAAACCCATCAACCCATCGATACTATGACCCGCCCACCGATAGTCGTAACCTGACTGCACCACAGGTCTGTCAATCAAACAGACACGCCCCCAACCATACTGCCTTTTGAGTCCTAATATCTAACAAATTATGGGATGTTTTTTAGATGGACTGCCAAAAAAAACTAACGAGATGTAGTGACTTTAGCCAGCAACACTAAAATAAAATTTGGAATTTATTTTTTTATTTTGAATTTAATGAGAGAAGTCAAATGTCTATGGAGCTGGAGGCTTTTTGGAGCCAACCTCTAGTGGCACTCGGTGGTATTACAGCTTAAGGCACTTCCGCATCGGCCTCATTTTTCAGCTACGTCCACTTTTATACACATCAGGCTTTTATACACAGACAGGCAGCCACACTGAGACAGTGATCTAGGTGAGCATGACATGGCAACACAACACCTGTCCTCTTCATGGTTTGATGCATTTTATGTCCGTTATAAGAGCTTTTAGGAATGACTTACAGAAGGGAAATATATGATGTTCCCTATTAAAACAGGAAATCATATCTTTATGTACTAACAGTGGCCCTGTCGAGGAGTGGCCACGGGAAATGTGGGTCATATCTCACAGTTCCTCAGAGCGTGTTGTCACTGTGAGAGCTCAGATTGTACAGAGTAACTCCAGTCACAATGTGAAAGCCCTGGGGAGGCTATGAAGAGACTTTTTGTACACTGTAGCTCGTTGCTGCCAGAGATGTGCGAGTTGTACAGGCAATGTGCCACATATGTCTTCTAAAGGAAGCGACAGCACCACAATTTTCCCCCATGAGGGCCTGAGTGCATCACCACGTTATTGGACTGTCTTGTCTGACATGTCTGATATGGTCAGAAGCCAGATACTTGTATTTACCTATTGCAACTGCAATTAACTTGAATTACCTATTTTACTACCTCATTATTCACATGTATGTGAAGGTGTACTAAATATACTGTATTTACTCATACTGGTACTTTGGCCTAGCTGACAAAATGTTTATTGTGTACTTGTTTGCTTGTTCATCAATGGAAAACAATAAAAGGATTTGTTTAAAAAGAGACAGAGAAACAGAACAGAGGACGAATGAGCCTCGCAGAAAAATGTTACAAAAGATGTGACGCAGTCACAACAAGAAAACAGTAAACATTTAATGAAACCGACACATTTGATGCAGAATACAAACTTTATACATGGCAACTGGTGGGAGCAGGACGTAATGAATGTCTGCAGTCAGTGGCACACGGACACAAGTTAGGATTATAAAAGCATTCTGCTCCGCACAGCCCTTACTTTGAATTTAATTTAACTAAAACAGCTATTATAAACAATAAAAGCAGACAACATGATAGTTTTCAGTCACCAAGGAAACAGCGTCCCTCTGGTCTACATTGAATGTACTGTATCTTGGGCCATCTGGGATCGGTCTACCCTGGTTACTGACCCCTGATCAGATTAGAGTTCAGCGACAGTCTTTCAATGTGACCTGTCTGAGATATTACAGACTCAGGCCACCGGGGTTGCGGCCACCCAGGCTGGGTGACATTCAAAACTACTGTATAATTTAACCTCCACTTTAACACACAAAGTAAGTGTCTGCCAACTGCTCTGAACTTCAGGTGTTGTTGTGTTGGCGTATTGTTCACTATTGTGGTGCTGCTATTCTGAGTTTGACCCATTTATCTGTTATATTTAATGTCAAAAACAATGTCAAGGTTCAAAAGGTCACAAAAAGTTCAAAGTTGGTTTCGCAGCCAGAGGCCTGGTTAGGGGTGGGAACAATCGGCCACTGTTTGTGTTATCCTGAATCAGATGTGTAATTTCCTTTTGACTGTAATGGTGATTACACATGTTCCTCCTGTGACTAATGATTTGTGTCCACATGGGACAGACACAGCTCGTTAGAGGATTTCACTGTCTAGTTTAATGTAGAGTCGCACATTCTTCCCTCAAATCTAGTACACCAGTAAAATGACTTGATATTCTGCTGTCACCACATAACTGGTCACTTATTCACAGCCAGTCATACAGAGTGCAAAATCAAGTGGCTAAAGCCTTCCTGCATGCCGGGACTACAGTTATAAAAGTAAGATTTGGGATAGAAATATCACATTTAGCTTACAAAATAACAATGTGTAGCAACACATAATGATGTTTTTTTGGGGAGAAAAAAAATTGTCCTTTGCTAAAAGAAGTATCGTAAACAGGACAAAAAGTAATGACTAAAACAAACTGGACAAGATTTTTTTCCAGTTTCCCTTTTCACTATCATTTCAAGTCTGATTTTGTTTTTCACTGGGTTTCATGAGCAATGCTTTGTTGGGTAATGTCAAATGACCCTACAGTCACCCAAATACACGTGAAGTTAATCTGATTCCTGGCATTGTGTGGAGCTACATAGCTATTTTGGGGACAAGGATGTTGTTCCTGATAAAAGATTATTGCAATATTTTGTCTGTGATGTGTGAAAAGTGAACACCTACCTGCTCGTGTGTCTGTCTCTAACTTGGAGCAGTGTGTCTGAGGAAAACATCAGATCTGACATGTTTATGATCTGCCTCCGTAGGCCATAAGCCTGCTGTGTCTCTGTTAAAGAGAGTCGATCAATAGCTTCTAAGTTGCCACAGTGCAGTACTTGTGCACTTGCCAGCAGTGGACAGTTAAAGTAAAAAGGACCGTCACAAAGTTGTGAGCCAACGAGACACAAAAGGGCAAGTAAACTGTGAATGGATGGAGGCATAACAACTGAGCGCATTATGATTAAAAACAAAACTACATACAGTGCAGTGCATTGTTAAAGCTTTGCATAGAAATCTGTTGTTTGCCTCGTCAAATCAATTTCCTCTTATGTTCTTCCCCGTTCTGTACCGTATACAAGGATACAACCAACATTGATTCGACTATCAGTGGTTTACAATTAGCCATAAAACTGTCTTAAACACCACTAAGTCACAAAGAGGACAATCTCCACCACATCATCCTGTATGAAACTAAACATCCAGAGTGCATACACACCTTGATAGGCCCTTGACACAATAAATACCTTTATGGCTGCTACACCTTTCAATGTCAGGACCTGACTTGTTCAGACAGCACGGAGCTGCCTCAGTGCATTTCACTGTTTCTAAGGCCTCTGCTGCGAGAAATGAACAATCTCTCTATCAAAACACAAATCGTTACATCTCCAACCCTCTCCTCTCGGCTGAGACAGCACACATTCAAATGGCCTGGGTGGTCACAGGTTACAGAGGTGTATGAGAGAATAAGGATTCGGTTCTTACCCACTGTACTGGCTCACACAGTTTCCCATCTGGAAACCTTGAATACAAGGTGAAGGTAAAATCACATTCTTGGTAGCGCTGTACTCGAGTGGTGCAAGCTGTCTTGTTGTGAAGAATCAAAAAGTTATTTTTCCTGCATGTGTTCTTTCTTGTGTTCTTGTGTTTTTCCCTCTTTGAATGTTCGTACCTGTCCAAGGTAATGTGTGTTTGGCAGCACTGAAGAGCACGCCCACTGTTCGCAAATAAAACCGAGTCCAGTCAAAGAAAATCCCAGCAGAGTTAACCCCTCATCTGCCGACCAAAACAAAACGTCCTGTGTTACAGGTCCACAAGATGTGAATCACTGACCGACTGCTCTGTGTAACCAAAGACAGTTCAGGATTTTAAGAAGCCTGCGAAGCATTGAAGTCCAGCAGTTTTTTGTTTTTTTTACAGGTATTTGGAGACATACAATATTTATATTTGTCAACAACAGCAATCAGTGCACAAACATGATCTTAAAAATGTGGTATGAAGAAATTTTAAACAGCAAGAATGAATATTTAATGAATAGAGGACTTAAACAGTCCAGGATTTCAGAGATAGATTTAAAAAAAAAAAAAAAAATCAAATAAACAAATAAATCATCAACCATCTTTAAAAGTGGATCAAACAGCCCACCTGTTTGAGAACGCTTCGTATGCCTTTAACATCTGCTACTAAAACCCAGAGGCATGTATTCACATTACACCGCATTCCTTCCTTAAATTTTGTCACAGCTTCCCACAACACATACTAACAGATCTGAGGCACCAAAGAAGAGATTCAGCTATTTTCAAAACTACGTGCCGATACCCGAGATAAACATCGCTGGAGTAACAATGTAAGCCCCGACCAACACACCAAGTGAACTAGTTGGTTACACATTAACTAGTTCCCAGTGAAAGCTGTGAATAGCAGGGTTCCAAAAGAATGCTTGTAAAAGAAAACGTGTGAAGCAAGATCAAAGGTGAGAAGCTTTTGAAAGTGTTTCGTGTGAAGTATTTAGTCCTCCTGGCTTAAAGCAGGACTCCACACAGGCTTCTATGTTTGGGGTCAGAGCATGTGAGTGTGTTTTGTACAGTGTGTGTGTGTGTGTGTGTGTGTGTGTCTTAAAGGCCATACACCCTCCCTAAAAAGCAAGACATGCTGTACTGTGCAAAATATGACAGGAGACAAACAGAAACCTAAACTCCTATCTTGTCCCTCATTAGCAGCATGTGGTTTGTGTAAGAATGACTAGAAAGACAATAAAACTGGAGTTAGTCTTACAATAAAACTGCCAGGAGCTGTTTAATATGCTCATGTTGAGACAGCTGTTTCCAGATGTTTTATAGTCAGTATAGCAGAGAAAACACTGAGTATGAAGAATAAAGCTTCAGCTCTGACAATAAAACTTGGATTCCTTGCCTCTACAGGAAAGTCATCCACTTCTTTCATTTAGCGTAACAAATTCAATTCTGGGGATTCACTGGGAACAAACAAGCAAACAACAACAACAATAAAATTCCAATCTAGTAATCAAATTTGCTCGGCGCAAACTTTGCTCTGACTAATGACTTGTACGTTTTTGCATAAAACCTTTGAGCATCATGTACTGAGTTCTCTCCAAGACACACCCTAATAAATCCTATTTTAGCATAGCATTAGCCAGAAATTCGATATTAATAGCAAAACGAGCACACACTTGTACCACTTGTTACAAAGTGAGAGACGAGACAGGAACTTCAGGAAAAAATAAAAGATGACGAAAGCTGAAGCTTGAGGAGGAGAGAAAAAGCAGCAAAGTTTGGGGAAGAGACAGAATGGGGCCGAGCTCTTGACAGGATGGAGGAGTGAAATATTTAAGAGTTCACGGTGCTTTGGGCTCAAAGGAGAAAAATGTAGAAAGAAAGTATGGAATTATACAGAACAGAGGAAGGGATGGTGGAAAGCCAAACACCTTGAAAGTAACCCAGAAGGTATGGGATAATAAGAGGGTGGCACGGAAATAAAAAAGAAGAGGTAAAACAGCAGAGAGGGCAGTTTCAGGAGGAAGCCAAAATGTGAGAGATCAGGTGAGAAGAAGAACAAGTTGCACGAGAGCTGAGCTATAAGCTGTGACGTCTCTTCACAGACCTATTAGGGCTGTTCCTAATAATGTGAGTGGCTGTGAGATGCAGTATGTGAAGCACAACAAGATGCCAGATGACAGTTTCCCAGTGAAACAACTCAAAGATCAGATGGCGCACACTGTTGGTTTCAGTTAGTTTCCGGTGCTTCGTGACACGTACCATCCAACAAAACAAAGGGGAATGTGCTTTTTCCATTTAGTATTAAAATCTCAGAAAACACCCACAGGAACGGTTAGTGAGGGCATACTGAGAGTACTCAACTCAAATGAAGAATATTTCTAACAGCAGAAGCATCATACCACAAAAAAAAAAAAAAAAAAAAAAAAAAAATCCTTCATTTGCTGCTCAGTCATAACTTTGAAATCACAGAAAATACAGCATGTTTATTTAGCAAAAGAAGAGATGGCTATCTGTAACACCAGACATTGCTTGGTGTGAGGTATAACACTCTTTCAGTACTGAATCGCCTAGAACATCTAGATGGGCTTGTGCTTGACATTTCCTAAATACACATTTTTTTAAAGATATGATTTGAAATAAAATCTTGGATCTGAGGTTCAAAAATATTTCTTTACTGTCAACAAACGGTAAGCTTATAAATAATGTGCTAAAACAGCCACGAACACAAAATGTACTAGGGATGTGTTATCCAACCTTCTGCCAAAGTTATTAGTGTACAGCTGTCTTGATGAATCATTTTTTTGTTTGGCTATTGCAGCAAACATTAGTCTGACTATCATCAATGCCCCAAAAAAATAATACTTCTTCACTTCAAAGGCAAAAACAAGCTTCTGATTTAGAGCAGAAAATAGAAATCAGAAAAAAATCTGACACCATCTGGCCTTTATCTTTATCTGGCACCATTAGTCACACTGCAGGATACTAACTTCAAGACTTACTCAGGGCAAATATTAAAATTATTATACAAGAACACTGCAAGACTGATTAGTGTGAGTGTATGTGGGCGAAGCTTTGGTCAAATTTTGGAATCTACAGGGAATAGGCCATCTAAAGCAGTGTGTAATAGTGATGGTTGATCCGACTGTTGTTGGACGACTTCTAACAAACTGAGGTCCGGTCTCTGAAGGGAGAACCACCGAGCACAGAGCCTGCTGCTCAGGTAATGGATGACATTACAGAGGAGACCACATGGGCTGCACAGTTCATGCAGTCAGCTGGATAAGTAGACAAACAGACATCCCAAATTAAGATCAAACAGCTCTAGAATATGTGATGAGGAAGCTGCGTGACAGGAGGGAGAAGCCACCCTGACACTCTGGAGCAGCAGCAGGCAAAAGGTTGAGTATCTTCATCTTAAGCTGGCTCCCGTGAGAGCACTGAAGGGAATGCATGTGGGTATCAGTAACATGGGCATTGCATGCAAAATGAATCATTCCAAAAGCAAGACGTGATGAAGGCAGAACATGTGTGAACTGATTTGAGATTATTAATAGTTTCACTCTGCACCTTAAAGGTGTATTTAAAACTTCAGATGGGAATGACATATTTGCAGTATCTTGCAGCAGTTTAAAGTATCAAACACATCTCCAAGTCCCTGTTTAATTGTTCATGGGTTGAAAACTGTGAAACAACTTCTCTAAGGTTATCTTTTTATGGAGCATCAAGAGCAGCATTATGTACATTCTGTCAAAGGGTCCGCATATATCTACATTTGCATATCTAGCAGGTGATATGACGCCTTTTTTGTAATGCTTACTCAACTATACTCACTGCACAAGAGATGATCAAAGATATTCCTATTCCTCTCATCAAAGAGTCCTGTGCAATATAGGTTTAGTTTAGTCGCTTCATGTTTTGTCCTCAGTATTTTGGTCAATATCTGAAACCACATTCTCAATTGCGTATTCTCCTGTTTTGGGCACATCTTGTAATATACTGGTGTCGGAATCTTTTTTTTTTTTCTTTTTTTTAATAAATACCTGAAGTCCTTGCTGACGACATCACCTCCAGTGGTTAGTGAGGCTGCTGTTTTCCCTGGTCTCAGAGGTGGAGGTTTTTTGCCTTCATCAGGTGTCAATGGTGCCGTCTCTCTGCACTCCTCCACTCGTAGTTCTCCATCTCCATCTCCATCTCCGGGGCTGCTCCCACTATCTGGTTTGTACGTGAAGATAATAGTTGGCTTCTGGGTGGGATCCTCAGGTTTGGCCTCGGTGAACCAGTGTTGATGCTGGGCTGGCGGAGGTGGAAGCATGTGAATGACTGTCCCGTCAAGCCCAACCAGCTTGCCCTTCTCCTTCTCTCTTTCCGCCTTCTCCCTCTGCTCATCCTCATCTTTCCGCCGACGAAAAAAGCTCTTAAAGGAGATCCAGCGTTTAGGTTTGGAGCTATCTGTTGAAATGCGTCTCCCCTCTCCACCAGGACTTGCTTCGCCTTCGCTCGGTCGTACAGGAGAACTTGAAGCAGAGATTCTGGTCCAGTTTCCAAAATGTCTCTGAAGTATGTTGGAGGCGTGGTAAGGGGAAGATGTCGATCTTGGAGGGGGGAAGGGGGCATTGGGCTCTGACCGCGGGCTGGAGAGTGGGACAGCAGCAGAGGCACTCTGGGATTTAGACAAAACTTTAGAGGGCGTGTCCTTCTTTGGCTTGGAAAGACAGCCATCGGTTGTGGAAAAGAGAGACTTTGGCCGAGTGAGGGTCTCTTTCATGGCATCAGGTGGGAGGGCATACAGCTCCTCTGAACTGAGAGTTTTGGCTTGTGTTGAGGTTATCTCTGTCTCTGGAGGAGACTGAGGAGGCTGGATAGAAGCTACAATCTGGGAAAGCACAGTGCTGGCCTCCTCCCTATGGCTTACCACTGTTCCAGATGACAAAGCTAAGCCTATATCACCATCTTTACTGCAAGCAGCATCTCCAGCTGTCTTGTAAGTGTGTGTAATAGCATTGACAGTATGGCTAATTTTCGGCAGGTTTATTGTAATGGCAAGACCGGCAGGGGAATTTGGTGATGTAGTGGGCGAGAGGGCTCCAACTGGGGAGCTCATTACAGTGCTTGTCACAGTGTTAGAGTCTGTAGTGGTTCTAGGTTGTAAATTTGGTGGTTTTGACAATGCTTCAAGTGGAAATTTTGTCTCTTCAAAGGGAGCTCGCTCAGACGTGCCTCTACCAGAGAGAGTTTTCTCTGTGGACGAGGACTGGACACTCTCAGAGGATCCAATCTCTTCATAAGTATGGCTGGCTACTCTATTACCGACCCCTTTTGCCTGCGGCAGTTCTCCACTGAGTCCCAAGAAGCTCTTGTACACAGCTAGGTTGTCATATGCACTTGGATTGATAACAATAGGTACTTTAACAGCATTCTTGGAGCTGCGGGCATAGGCTGGCTCATCTCGGATGATAATGGGAAAAGGAGGCATGCCTGCATTATTGAAACTGTTAAACTTTATCTCTGATAAGTTGGGGGATTTTACAGGGACAGTTCGGGAGGAAGACAACCCAGCAATGGGAGAAGTGGGAGCTGATTTGTGACTGCATTGTTGGGGAGTGATAGAGGGGCCGGGGTTACTCCCAACGCCTGCATCTACTTTAGGTATCTTTTGGCGAGGACTTGTGCTTGATGTCCACACTTCTTGGTAGCGTATGCTGCCTAATTTCTTTCGGGGGATACCTGACAGAGCAACACATGTGGGTGATGTTGGCATTACAGGACAAGATGGGGAAGTAGGGGATGTCGGAGACAAGGGCTGGACTAAGGGAGCGCTACCAAACGATGTAGGACTGGAGGGCATTGACAAGTTTTTGGGTTTTGGAGAAGAGTCTGGAATCTGTTCATTTTTATTGGCCATGGATGCTGACACATCCACTACAGTGTAAGGTTTACAGATCAGTGATTTTTCCAAATTTACTACACGGTACGGTTTAGCTTGCTCCTCTGTGGGACTAAAACTTATAGTGACTGGTTGACCGGGAAGGGCTTGGGGCATCGGCATGCCTTCTCTGCCATCCTGATCCTCTAGTCTAATGGCCAGGACAGCCTTGTGTGTTTCAGCCACCTTCAGTGGACTCAGTGCTCTGTTGACAGGCTCCTTTTTTGGAGGAGAAGTGCAGGGGACAGGTGCCTTACAAGCGGTGGGACAATGCAAGCCATTTCGAAGGGCACAGTAAGCACTGCTCCCACTGCTGGAAGTAGTTTGAGAATCCTCAGGTAGTGATGATGACGATTCTGGAGACGTGGTGCACTCTGAATTTGACAGGAAACCACTGCCTTGCATGTCTCGAGGCCCATATAAAAGAGGAGCTCCATTTGAATCCACCGAGGGGTATCCATTCAAGATCTCATCATAACTATCATCATAGTCCACAGCACAAATGCGCTGCAGTGAACGGTTGCGGAGCGGCACAGTATTCCACTTTTTCCCCGCAGCAAAGGGCACTGGAGACAATGTGGCAGCGCGGAAGTTTGAAAATCGCGGTTGGCCTCGCATTCGGATCTCCATTGCTAGTAACTCTTCATCACTTTCATCCCAGCTCTCATGTTCATCATCATCATCATCATCATCATCATCATCCCTTTCAGTCTCTTCCTCCTCATCTTCCTCATCATCATCATCATCATCTTCACTTTCACTGGAAAAGTCTGGGTAGCAAAAGAGACCACCCTCTGTGCTGATGATCTTGGTACTATCGCTCAGCGATACCCGTTTTTGTGCGTTGCCGCCGCCACCGCCGCCGCCACCACCACCACCACCACTAGGGCTGCTGCTTCCCAGGGCCAGACAGCTTGAGGCTGGTAGACCTCTTTCTAAGGATCGCCTGTATGAACTACTGATGCGACCCCAAAACAAGTCTTTGGAGCCAGAAAAGGGGTTGGGGCTGGAACTAGGGCCCAAACCAGCAATCTCCTTCAGGACATCTGTCAGTCCACTGCTGTTGTTATTTCCACTAGGTGTCCTTGGGCTAAGTGGTCCGTAACCCTCAATCTCCTCACTGCTGTCCTCTCCTTCGTTGTTGTTGCTGGGCCCACCAGGCCTCTTGCGGTTCAGTCCATTGCGATTCCAGACCGTAAAGGCTGATGTTTTACCCTGTTCTATTACATATGGTGGTTGCTGCAGGTTGCCATCTGAATCCAGTCCTGCAGAGGAGCAGGGCAGCATCATAGTGGGCTTAACAGCAATGGTTGGCTTCTTGGCCACCGGTGGACGGAAGTGTCCTGAGCGAGCAGAGCCACTGCCAGCCCTCTGGGAGCTGGTGGTAAGGTTAGGGTTGGCTCTGGCCCCAGCAGACGGTGGGTTCTGTTGCGGAGTTGTTGGAGGCCTCTGCTCAGAGGGAGGCTTCCCCCCACCACTCGGAGCCAGACAGTGCAGACTCTTAGGTTTAAAACAGTTCTTGCACTCGCCTGGTTTCCACACGTGCTCGGTGAAGGTGCTGCAGGCTGACATGGCTGCTGGTCCAGGAAGGCAGCCAGTTGGGTCAGTGGACCGGAAATGCCTCCATGAAGCTACAGGCAACAGGGCGTGACCGGCGAAAAACCAACTATTCAAACCTCAAATGTGGGAGACCCTGGACCTGAAAAAAGACAAAAACAGAGAAAGGCATACATTAAACACATTTTTGAATTTATAGTTTTTTGATATAAACATTAATTAGATTTCTTTGCTATACATAATTCACGTAGACACACTGCACTGAGTACAAAGTTATCCCCATGCGGAATAAAGATATCAATCGAAACAAGGAAAAGTTTTATTCTATGATACAATTACATTCAATACACACAGAAAAACTGAAGTAAAGAGGTTACAGTGGGTCACAAAGGGGGTAGTGGGTAGTAATGACAATGAGTGAGAATGAACTGACAGTGCTACATGTTCTCCATTAGGTGGCAAACTTTCTCTACACAGAAACCAGTTCATCATAGGGGCAGTGATCTCTCTCCTAACCCAAGAATGGGCCTGTAAGACCCAAAAAGCACAGGAGCAGAACTGAAGAGGATTAAGAGAGCTTATTTCTGATTTGCTGTCCTGTGTTGTTGTTGGCTGTTTCAGCCAGGCTTAGGTGAAATAAAGGTACTGATATTGGCACTGAATCAAAGCCTTAAAAGTTCTACATCCTATGAACTACAGCAGTTACAGGGAAAATGTGAAATCAAAAGTGCTTCAGCTGAGTTCACATGCAGTGAAGTCTGACAAATGACATCAAGGCAGAGTTTTTCAGGCTCTATATTTGGAGAAAAGTCTGAAAGTGAAAGAGGAATGACGCATTACTTGTAGTTTTGGGTTTACATTCCATCTAACTGCACTTGAAATTAAACGACAGTTGTAAGAAGCTTTTGTGGGTGCTGACGTGAACACCTAATGATCAGCGTCATACAAGTACCTCGTCCTTCATTGCAATTTTAGGACAGTTCAGCAAGAAAATGATCATATAGGCAAAACATTTGCATTAAGTAAAGGTACGAAGTTTAGTTTTAGTGGATTGTTCTTCACTTGTTGAAGACTAAATTTAAGTACCCAAAACCAGGAAGTCAATAACAAGTCCATAGAAACAGCAATATCAAAGAACATGCAAGCATCTTAAACCTTCTGTAGTTCACAGACTTGGAGCACTCACTGCAAAGAATTTGCAACCACATATTAAATTAGACGACTATTAAATTTCAATGTAGCGTGTTCAAAATTATTTGGCCCCAAGAAGTAGGAAATACATAACATTTACGTTGGATGTAAATGTAAACAACCTTAAACTTGAAAGTTGGCACCTAAACCTCAAAGTCATTCTTATTTTCAAATCAATCCAAAAAGCTTTCTGCAAAAAGCTGCCACAAAAAAAAAAAAATCAGCATACATACAAAATAACAATAGGGTTAAAAATTCACACCATTCAGTCTATAAGATAAGAAAGGCTGACATTTGAAAACCTGGACACAAACCAGGTTTCAGGTTATCAGCACCACTGCATACGTAGGAGACACATCCTGTTTTCTCAGCCAATCATGTCAAACTTATACTGTTTAAAGCACAGTGCCAACGTACCCCAAGTTAAATCCTTTTTATGTCATTCGTCAAACCAGACTCCAGCTTTGCTAAATATATTCAAAGGAGAGAAAGATGGGATGAAACATCTTTGTGGAACATTTGTGAAATTAGTTTAAGCCCCACTTCAATGCAAATCATGAATCTAATGGAGGCAGAAAGACAAAGGAAAACTCATTAGCATTTACATTTGCTTCATCTCGATTGACCACTTCACTTTATCTCCCATTTATAACAAGCTCTCAAATACCACATTAATGTCAAATCCATGGATAATAATTAGTGTGTTGCCCAAATAACCGATTAAAATCAAGCCGTTACATGATTCCCTGTTTAGCATCACACAGGAATCTGAATGTTACGTAACCTGCTGCAGTTTTCACATTATTTCTACAACTAACCTGATTTGGACGGGTCGTTTAAGGACAGAAGACATTAAATAATACATAAAATATTAAAAACTGTGTGGAAAGGAAGAGATCAGGTCAGAATGAAATGCAAATGGAAAAGCAATGAAAGGCAAATTAGCAGCTGAATACTTTGCATAAGAATTTTGAGCCTAAAAGTGCATAAAGATTTAACAGTAATAGTTTACTCTGATGGACTGACAAGGTAACCACAGTGCAAAATATATAAAGATGTGCGAAATCTCAAAATAGGATCGGGTTCAAAACACACCTGACGCATTCAAAACCAGGAAACTGCAGTTTCAGTTTTTAGTGGGGTTTTTTTCAGTTCAATTTGAAAATATATTCCGCTATCAACCATGAAACTCTCGCAAGACATGAGGTTATATCAAAATGAAAGTCTGATTTTAAAAATCATGACTATATGTCGTTCTCAAGATGTTGTAAACACAAGGTTATCAGACTAAAGAACTTTACTTCCTGGTTATCTACTCCCTCTGAAGCTAGAGCACAGACATCCTCTCTTGAACACATGATTGGAATCAAAAGGGACATATTTCCACAATAAAATGAATAAGTAGGTTGAGAAGGAGGTTATCTTTGTACCAACCAAAACAGGTCAGAAAACAGAGTCGTCCTCCTTAAAGAAAGCATCCTGGATATGTGTTGCAGGCCTGAATCTGCTCTTGACTTTGCTCATGGAGGAGAATCAGAAACGGCTTTTCTGTCATGGAGACCAATCAATAGTTTGGAACGCTCCCTCACACTCAGCCGCCCCCCTCCTCTCTCTCTCTCTCTCTCTCTCTCTCTCTCTCCCTCTCTCTCCCTCCCCTCCCTAACTCCCCCCCCCTCTCTGCAGATTGACAGCCCTGTCTGACATGTAAAGGCCCCCAAAGGATTATCATCAATGCATATGGTGTACTTCAGAGGAAATGACCTGTACAGATAGTCACTGACTGAGGAAGTGAGCTCTTGCGTATTGTTTGGATTGGTGTGATTATGAATCAACATAAACAAGTAATATTAATGCAGACATTTCACAATGACTTCCTGAAGAGCTGGTAATTTATTAACTAAAACAAATATTACCTTGAGCAATGAGCTGCGTGGTGAGTCTGTGGTTTTATGGGTGAACCAGACCTTCATTGCATCAAATAAAACTGGGGCTACGACGCATTCGGAGGGCTGATATCGACAGGGACGGGTGAATCAGTCTTGGTGTCACGGATGTCAGAGCCTGTACGGAAGGATGTTACCATGACAACGCCTAACCCGGGGACCAGACACAATAAAGCAGGAACTCCTGAATCAAACTTTGCTGACCGAGTCGCGCTGGGCGGGAGAAGATTTATCCTGGCACACCTCAGCGGCCGCATCCTCAGGAAACACAGACTGTAATTCAAACAGTATTATTCCGAGGCCTGTCAGCGCCGGGACACGTAAGCACCCTGTGTTTCTGTGGCAGGATTTCAAAACCGCATGGACAACCAAACGTACAGCCAGAGAAAAGTCAGATTTACGTCTGTGAAATGTCTGTAACAATATTCTGCTCATTTACAATGCTGGCATCTAGAATTACTGTCAACTCCTGACCCTTATGCTCTTTAAAAGACAAAGAACAAAATTAAGACTTTGTTTTGCACAGCTGTAATGCAGCTGTGCACAAGTACTTTTAAAAAAAACTGACTTGACTTCAGAGAAAGGCATAAAACAAGAGGTATTAATCTGGACGTCTCAATACTTTTTTATACATTGCAAAAACGCTGAATTTTTTTTTTTTTTTTTTTTGGGGGGGGGGGGGGGTTAACACCAAACAGACCTTTGTAATTACGTTATCTCAATGCAGGGGTTGTGCTTACTTTCTTCAAAGCAACTCAAAGGACTTATGAGGAGCAACTCCCAGGGTACATCCTAACAAGATAATTCAGGTTTTCATGCCTTTGTGTTTCTGATCACACTTCTGAGAATCAGGAAAATATCCAATATTCAACATGTACCACATGTATTATTCCACCAGCAGAAAACCCCCAGAGGTGATGTGACAACATATTTCACTTTTCTCTCAGCCCTCATTAAAATTATGTTGTTGTTTGATTACATTTTCCCATCCCTCCACGGCTGATATGACACTGCATCCACCAGTCAGCAAAACGTGGTTAGAGTCTTGTTTTGCACTTAGCCAGAGTCACAAATTAGCACCATGTTGAAACTGACAAGACCCCACATCATCTAATCTGCCAGTCCTGACTTGGGAACGCCAGCAATCTCACCTTCCCAACAATCTCACCTTCCCAACAATCCTCTCCTCCTCCATGCACTCCAGTACTTTTACTCCACGCAGTTCACAGCGCGAGCCACATTATTAAAATATGATAAATCCAGACTCCATATGAAAAGACGGGGAGGAAAACCTCTCTGAAAGAAGGAACCCCTCCCGCTTATGTAACCGTCTTTGTTTCTACATGAAAATGATTCTAACTGCGGTTATGTTTTTTGAGATGGAAGTGTTTCTACTCGTGGCCATCAGCCAAATAATAGCCAGCTATTTTTGTGTTACTTTCATTATGTAACATATTATGCAATACAATTGAAATGTGGTGAATTATGATACAGCAAATTGGTTTTAATACAAAACCCTCATGAACACAAAGCCTTTTTAGTACTACAGTAAGGAGGCGTTATTTATTTTCTTCTTAGGTGTTTGGGACGGCTCTATAGTATTGACAGTGTGTTATTGATCCAGCCGTTGCGTGTGTCCACAGTGTGACTGTATAACATCTTTGATGCTTATTAGAACGATGTGAAGCAGCACTAAGACAGCAGCCACCACAGAATATCGGCAAACAGGGAGCGGGCATACATATTTGATCTCATGCTTCAGTTTTCTGTTTGTTCTGTTCCCCCTGCTTTCTCTGACTTTGCTGCTGAAAAAAAAAATAAAAAATAAATCAATGAAAGCTATTACTAAACACAAACACTGATTTCATATTGCATTTTCATTATTGAAAGGTTCAAAACGACAAAAACAAACATGCACAACATAATTTGTCTGCATTGCTATTGTTGTCCGCTTAGTTATTCTCCTTTGTCTTGTTTTTGTTTATCACCGACATGCCTGTCACGCATATTTGATGAGGCAGAGCCATTAATGTCGACAATTGAAATGGATCCCTCATAAAGACTGATGACTCTCTGAGGTAGGAGGATGACTGCTCTCCATCAAACATATTAATGTATTCTGGAGAATGAGATGCATTTGTGCTCAGAAAAATGAAAAGTACATGATCAACATAGAACAGAGGCATCTATAATCACTAAGTATGACTCGGCCTAGTTCTTAAAAATGCCCACTTAAGTAATAGAGTCAAAGCATGCGATTGGCACGTGCTTCAATAAAACTCTCCAGTCCGTGTTCGGCGTTGTTTCCATTTACTGGAAAGTTTCAAGTACAAAAGAAAAATCGAACTGCACAAGCATGGCGAGTGTAGTAAAGACAGCAGGAACAAAATAACCTGCACTGAAAAGGCTCCCGAGGCTCTACAGCTTCATCTAAACTACGTAACGAGCACATGCAGCATGTCATACATTTGAACCAATCAGGAGCCAGGGCTGACTGATGTTGTTATCGGCCTTAATTACGCATACTGCAATGAAACTATTTAACTGTTTATCTTTAGCAAATCTAAATTATTTATAACCATGTTTCCATTGTAAACAAGGCTCTAATAATATCCTAAACTAATGAGAGGGACAGTACTCAGTGAAGCTGCTTCCACACATGCACTGCAACCCTGAACTTAAGTGGACATCACCCAGAGGAGCTGCATGTGACAATGCAAATATCCAAATCAGTTGGATGGGACGTTAAACGCACTTTAATCCACGAGCTTCCCGGTACAAAGTCCGTGTGATGTCTGATTGAGCCGTTGTGTCTCACCGTCCGGTGAATTCACAGCGAGCGGGTGGGCGTGTTGCTGACGCTACTATCATGCACAGCCTCCACCCCTCGTCTAAACCAAATGGGAGTGTTTCTCGTCGGTGAGAATGTGTCCGACACAGACAATCTCCCATTGTGTGACACAAGTGTGAAAGGGCAACCGACAATCTCCAGACAACGTCCCAAGCTCATACAGGTTGGAAAAACAGAAAAAGAACGAAAGAAAAAGGTTAAGGCGTCTTACATGTCTTCCAATAAAATAATAATGAAGAAAAATGGGGCTAATCCGTAGAAGTCTGCATCACTTGCATTTCACCACCTTGGCTGTTAAACAGAAATGTTTCTTCCAGAAATTAAAACCGGCAGCTCGAATTGATGTGAGGAGTTGAGAAACCAGTCGGAAGCCCGTGTGCGTGGGAACACACGGCTCACAAGAACAGCTAAAGCCCTTCTGCATCAAGCTTCCTCCCCTGTGACACAGTTGTTTTGTTTTGTAAATGGTCAGTCACACATGTCAACATGCTGTTCTCCGTTGTGCAGATTACACTACATGAAACCATCTGGCACCAAACATTACAGCCCCTGCTCATATGATTGTAATCTAATTGTAATTGTCTGCCAGATCCAATAAAGATCAAAAAACACACTCCTGGCCAGTTTTCGTAGTGTCTTACACGAACATGGGGAATTCTATTCTAAAAAAATAACGATTAAAGAAATGATGCAATGTATCCTGCTGTAATATTGTAACATTAGGATCCACATGTGCTGTACTTATCAGCTGTATCTTACGCAAACATTCCTTACATCTGCTTCTTCATGGTTAAATGTAGACAATACTTTCAAAAGATATTTGTCTTGAGGCAAACAGTATTTGTGAGTTATTAACATTTCAAAATCCTACAAATGAGTGGGAGGCCTGTTCAGTCACTGATGAGCCACACGCCTCGTCTCTTTCACTGACTGTAAAACCAGCTTCTGTGCTGCGTATTTGGTTAGAGTGAAGGGTATGTTGTTTTTTCCCTTTTTAAAATCGTACTTAAATCTTTGTCTACAAATAAAATAAACTTCATCAGGAAGCTTAATTCACTGCATGTGAAACTTTGATAGTCTGTTGCTGGTGATCATAACTAAATGTTCATTTTGGGAAAGATAAAGTCACAAAAAACTGTTCTGAATTCCTCTTCACAGCACTCTGAAGAAATTATACTGGTCCCAGCTGTAAATACAAAATAAAATGAAAGAAGGGGCTGTAAATTAAAAAAAAAAAAAAATGTATGTGCCATGTCTCTGCTTTGAAGAACATTTGGACAGCAGCTCAGCTGCAGCACGAGTGAGTTATAGAGAAGGCCTGCCATTTTCCCTTCAGCAGTATTTTAATCAACTATGAATACATTTGGAGAAATACATCCTGTGAATCTGTGTGTTTGATCTAAGCACTATTAAATAATACTCAGAGTGTGCGGTGACATGCACACAGTTCTTTCTGGAGAAAGTAGCTGTAAAAGATGAAAGGTCAGATCAGAGACGGCTCATTGCAGAGCACACACTCATTATCCCTGTAATTAACCTCCTCTCCTCTCCTCTCCTCTCCTCTCCTCTCCTCTCCTCTCCTCTCCTCTCCTCTCCCAATCTATTTACTGAGGCTCTTCTCTTTGTGTCCTCCTCCTCCTCCATTCTCTCTCTTTTGAAAGTTCCCTTTGTCATTTGTCTATTTCCCGCTGGCTCCAGAGTTCCCCACTCTCTTCTCTCTCCATCCCCTTGTCCCTACCCACTCACTTTTTATTCAGGACATTTTTCTGTAGGCTTTTTTCTCACTTTTGCTTTCTCCTCTGAGATATGTTAATCTGTCTCCCTGCTGCCCCCCTCCTCCCCCCCTTTACTTCAAACAGTACTTCAAGAGGCTGCCACACTGAAATTATGCAAACCACCACAACCAAAACCACCAAGAGCTGCAGGGTGACCACTCACACACGATCAGTAAAACAATACACTATTACAAACACATACACTTTTACCAAAACGAGCCTTGGCGAGTGAACCTGAAATCTCCTCCCTGATGTGTCAATTTTGACAAATGACTACTGTTAATCGGTTATTTGTACAGAAACTGACTCAGTTAAGCTTTTTGCTGTGTGCCTGAGGTTACATAACTTGGTTTGATCCTCAGCTCCTCCTCTCCATGTGTCAATCTGTGCTGGAGCAGGATACCGAACCAAACATTGCTTCTGATGAGTCGGCCACCATTTTGCCAGATTGCTGCCACCGTTACTTGACTGTGAACTGCTTTGGATAAAAACACCTTTAACATGTGGTCCAGTCCTAGCCTGGCTCTGCTAACTATTATTCACAGCTTTCTGTGAATAAGTGTCAGGTCTTTCTGTGAGTACAGTCTGGAAACCCTGTTTGCATTCATGTTCCCTTATCCACAGTGAAATGGCACCTAAGCACAATGACACTGAAGTAGTTCCAACAATGAAAGCGCAAGAGTTTCGGTGCACAACAGTTTATGGTGGTCAGTGCAAATAGTTATAAAATAACCTCAGGTCTACGCCCAGAAGGATGCAACGACTGGAAACAATCCTAAATAAAGACTGTACAATAACTCACCTCTGGCAAAATCCATCACGCAACAATAACAACGTTGTCTGTTTTTATTGGTTGTTTAAATATATATATAAAAAACAAAAAACAACTTTGCACTATTGTTTAGTTAGTTGTAATTTAATTATTCTATTTTATTGTATGTACTTTGCATTTTTATATTTAATATTTTTTACTATCTATCCATCTACCCACCCACCCACCTACCTACCTACCTACCTACCTATCTATCTATCTATCTATCTATCTATCTATCTATCTATCTATCTATCTATCTATCTATCTATCTATCTATCCATCTATCCATCTATCCATCTATCCATATGGATCATGGCCAGACCCACACAGTGAATTAGAAAAACCTGGCAAGTTCAGTCCCAACATGAATTGAGAATGTACTAGATTGACGAATTTAGCTGCAGTGATTTAATGTAATAACATTAACTAATGAAAAATTTGAATCATGAATTAATCTGTCAATTTCTTTTTTTCAATTGTTTTATCTTTATAATGTCAGAAAAGGTGAAAATCAGCAAACATAATGTCAGAGTCCAGAGATGACTCAAGTCAAAAGATATTCAACGTACTTGTCACATATAACAAATACATTACACTTCTGTGTACATCAAAGTAGTTGAATTATTTTTTTGTCAGTCTAATAATTGTTTCCCCTCGAGGTTTAATTACTTCACAAGTAAGCATCCTGTAATCGTTATTTGATTATTTTGTCCACCCTTCAAGGTTTATTCTCATCTGTGCGGTCAGAGTGACATAAATAAATCTCACAGCTGTATTAAGACAATTGAGGCTGCTGCAATGCTGAACATTCACAACACAAAATAAACACACACACACACACACACACACACACACACACACACACACACACACACACACACACACACACACACACACACACACACATCAATGTCTGAACACGATTCATCCCATGCACCCACAAAAATGTCAACATTTCTGTGGTACCACTTATGGCTTTCTCTCTGACAAAAATCTGAAAACAACAAACTGGTCACACAAATGACAAACACCACACTAACCAACAAAGCTTCGCCTCATTAGAAACAAAGACAGTGAAGACGGCGAGTTTGAGGTCACGTTTCTGTTTCGCTGGTCTTTTTCTGCGACTGTGCTCGCTGGTGCACAGTTAGCCATTCGTACGAGATGCAGTGTTGGCCCATGATTTGTGGCCATCTGCTGCAGATTTGATAGCAGCAAACACTGTCTGGTATCAAGCCAGGCGAGATACCGCACAACACCTGCTGCTTGGTGCCACTACCACCATGACACAAGCTCCACGGGACTGCCAAGTGAGACCCAGATTTGTACTGGGATAAGAATAACTTCAGAGGAGCCACTGGTGGGACAGAACTTTATTTACTGAACGCTACCCCGGTGAGGCAGGCTAATGCATAAAACATTTCCCTCAGTGTGTGACTTTTTAAAAATGAAGAAATAGTTCAAGACGGCAGTTTAGTATGCAGCGAACCAGCCCTGATCTTAGCACTACGGTGAATGCAATCACTGTGTAATCGGAAACCAGATTAGAAAGGCAACCTCTCAGTGTGACTTCTTCTCCGTTTAACCTCTAACAATAACACAAGAAAGAAAAAGAAGAAGACATATTGCTGCGATTGGTTTTCTGTCCATGAGGTCTTTTACCCGTGTCCCAGCTCACTTTATCTTCAGTCAAATATGTGTGCTTTTTGGGAGTTTGGGAATGGTTTTAACACGACTCAGCTGACAAAACACTGGACTATATGCCTCTCATGAATTTATACTTTCTTTTTCTTATATAATTACCAATACAAAATCTTTTTACGAACAAAGAAAAATCATAAACCAGACGTCTTCTGGTTTGAATTGAGTAAACATGAAACATTTCAATTACAGTTCTTGAAAGCCTGTTTTTGAACTCCCAAACCAATACCATCATTTCATCTTTTTCTTCCTCCCAACACACCTGAGACCTCGCTCATCATTTCCTCTATCAGTTATAGCTCAGTGAACTGACATGCCAGAGAAATGCTCGTTCTGAGGGAGATAAAGCTTTTGGGACAGACGGCACGGGCGTCACTGTGTGTTTACTAACCAGCGCATTTCAGCCCGAGTGGAGCGCCCCCGCCTCAAACCTCATCTCCACCCCCGTTTCCGCCTGGTTTCACTGATCCCGACTCAGAGAGACCGAGGTCTGACTGTTTGACTGGCTGGATGGAGAGAAGGGGATTCGATAATGGTGTCTGTGTGAGTGGAAACATCATGTGACTGCAGGATATGAAGATGAGGTGAAAATGCATGAATGTGAGTCTGTGAGTAAGTACAAAAAAAAACAACAACAACAAAAAAAAAAAACTTCCTATATCTTTAAAGAGCAATTAAACACTTGAATGCATCCACTTTAAATTTCATTTGATGTTTTGAAACCCGGCGTGGCCAGTGGTAGTTGTTCTCAAGCCCTCCACGTCTTTACAAATGATATCGTCAAACTCTCTCTTCAAACTGTTTGTTGGCACAGGATGGATGTTAAGGGTGAATTCAGGAGGTTGGAGTACCGGGGAACGTTTGATCCATTGATAGGAAAATGAAGTTGCTGCACAACTGGTTGCTCATTAAGATACATTTCATTAGTGTGTGTGTGTGTGTGTGTGTGTGTGTGTGTGTGGAGAGGGGGGGGGGGCATCTCTACAGAAGCCGGGTTTAGTGGGAATAGTGCTCTGATGCTGCAATCGAACACCAAGACAATGAGTTGGTCTGCGATTCAACAGAGAAATGTAGCATTCCCTGATGAAGCTTTCTTCCAACACAAACTCACATTTGAGTCAAACATCTAGGAAGCATCAGGGAAGCTGTTTGTACAACAGCTTTGCACTAAAGAGGAGGACAAACGTACATGTTGCCAAAGCACTGCTATTCTGTCACGGGCAGCTAGCTTCTGTTAAACGCTGTTGCTCGTAGCAACCACTACTGGCACGGTTTCATGGCAGCTGCAATTTAACCGACAGCTACATTCACTGTTTTGTCCGTTCAAACAAACGACTGTTGCCAAACATCCTTTATCTACTCTCCAAATGTCCTTGTGGGACCATTATCTGTACGGACTCCATTCGTTAGAGATATTTAGTGGAGATTTTAAATACATTTCCCTTCAGATTAGATAAGCTGAGGTTAATGTATTACAACATTTTCTCTTTTAATTTGAAATTAAAACTTCTGTTCAAGTTGAGATAACGTCAACTTTTCGAGGTGTAATGACTTGTCCAATAGAAAACCTTATGATCTATATGGACAGATCATTTGTAAAAGAGGAGCTTCCTAATTCTACAACAACAAACCTGACAGCTCACCTGAGGAAGAGGAGGCACCAGAAACAAGTGAAGCAACAACAACTGTACAAACTTTCTGAAAAAGCAAAAGCACCGGTTACTGTTTAGTTTTACTCTTGTGTTTCTCTATGTAATGTATACGTTTACAAAAATGGTTACCCACTTGTATTTTCCCTTTAGGGATTTATATTCTCTTTTAGTATCGAGATTTGTATTTACCTAGTAGACAAAGTGTGATCAAAAAGTTCTGAGACTGTTTCTGTTCCACATGAACATAGTGATGCACATGAAGCAGAGGGAAGCAATAACTTTTATGAGTCAGTATCCCAAAATATGTCCCTTGATCGACATCACCTCTGTTCCAAGTGTACTTGTGACCACTGGTACATGTGCATTTGCTATTTCACCATGGACCTGAAACTTGAGCAGCGAGAGCACATTTCATTTTGTGTCAAAGTCAAGAAAACTGTCTCAGGCCAAGGAAGGTGCATCAGGTCGAGTGCAAACAGATGTTTTTTTTTTTTAGTTTGTCCCCTGCAAATTCGTTATATATCCCCCACGAGGCACAACTCCTTTTATTATGCAGAAAAAAATGAAAAAGAAAAGAATAAAACGTGAACAGTATCTTCCTTCTTTTTTTTTTTGAATTTCTGAGGGTTTCGCTGGATTTAAGTTTTCAAATCAGTGCTTTAAATTTAAAATCCGACATAACAGGAGGTTTTGTGATTTATGGTCGAAACACAATGTAACTGACACCAAGAGATGAGAAGATGTCCGTGACACAAATGCAAGAATCCACCTCACATTGTTTTATCATCCTCATGCAAGTTATTCAAATTCAAAGTGACACTTAAAGGAACACATTTGCACAGGGGACCAACTATTGAGTAGAAGAAGACAAACAGCTTAGTCTGAGGATACCGACACGTTCAGTGCCAATGAATAGAGAAGGACTATGTCAAACATGAAGTGGACAAACAACAAAGAAGGAAAACCAGTGACCGCTGAAAAGAGAAAGAGATGGACAGACAGAGATGAACTGAGGCATCAAAACCACCGTCAGAAAGCTCACCATAACATTTCAAATCAGCTTCTAGTGTTCTCACCTCTCCACGGAGAGGCAATGTCGTCGTCCCCCCTGAGAAAAGTCAGTATGCTGAGGACACAAGCTCATTTCCCAGCCAGAGCACATTCATTGAGAGGGTGCGGGAGCTCACTGAGCCTGGTACATAATAGTGGAATAACTGAGGCTGGAAGCCAAAGCCATGAGGAGATGGGATATGGGATTTTATGCCGCTTTATGGCAGAGGGCTTGAATGATAAGACAGCCGTGGCAATGGGACAGACAAGAGCAGAATAGATATGAAATAGGAACGGAAATGCCGAGCAAGAAGCCGAGAAGTGAGAGAAAGCTGTGTACGCTGTTGTTTGTTAAGGCGACAGTAAGCCAGTGTCCGCCAGCACAAGTTCTTTAAAGAAGAATCCGCCATCATTTATTCTTACAGAGTTACATCAAAAGCTTTCAAGATGTTATTTAGGATAGAAGGAAAATGGGCCAAGAAGCGCACAGTGCGTCACGGTCAGTGATGCTGCAGCCGACTACAATGACACAAGCTTTATAAAATATGAGACAAGTTTTAGTTTGTTTGTTTTTTAGATGTGTTTTCCATCATCTTGTGTACATACCTTTACTTGCAGGACCAATGGTGACAAACATACAACACCACTTTTAATTCTGAATGTCAGAGTGGTAATGTTGATTAAAATGTTAAAGGTAACCTCATACCATGAGCATGCTTTGACCATGAGTCAAAACACCACTTTTAATTCTGAATGTCAGAGTGGTAATGTCGATTAAAATGTTAAAGGTAACCTCATACCATGAGCATGCTTTGACCATGAGTCAGAACGGTGGTTCAGTCCTCATATGTTGAAGTCTCCTTGAGGAAGACGATGAGCCTCAGATTGCTCATAATGTGTGGAAAAACAGTGGAAGTCAGTTAGGTGAATGTAAAATTAAATCATGTAATTATGTTGTAAAAACTGCTTAGAAACAACTACATTTGTATTATATTGTCATATCAAATTCGTTGATACATGTAAACAAACTCCCGAAACTACCTCAAACATTTGGCACATATATATATATATATACACTGCAATTCCTTGTTACTTATGAGCCGACTGAAATTGGGTGCTAAAAGTTGATATGTTTACTCCCGTCTTTGTATAAATCATTTTGAATGGTCATCGTGAGGGACATGAAACACAGCTGGGAGTACAGCTAGTAAAACGAAAGGCTCTGAGCAGCAGTTGAGCTCTTTGGTGAAGGGCACTCCGACAGCAGTAGATGAAGTGCAGGCTGCACTTATTGCCTCCTTTCCTCCGATTTTCTCTGCTCATCCAGGGATTTAAAGTGATGACCTTCAAGCATCTCCCCCGCCAAGTCAAGCGTCGCCTCCTCGAAGTGCAGCCGGTGGCGCCATTGACTAATCTCTTCACGTGTGCTGGTGGTACGTAACAAGTCTGTTTAACTGTAACTGTTTAACAATGATTCGGACTCGTGCTACTTGCGTGACAATGACGGGTCGGGCTGAACTTTCCTGTAATTGAGTGTGAATGCGCACACGAGTGTCGGCGCATGGCGACGCTGCTTTCAATTCCAGAAGCAAACCCACTCTGCGTCACGGCCGACTTGTTCCCCATAATTCCCAATTTCTACCAAATCTTAGCTTGTGTCCACCGAGACACGCTGCCAACATGATTCCACCGAACGTCTCTCCACGTTCAAGGAGCTTTTCCGCTAGCATGACTCTCATTAGCTGCTCAATTGAACTTGTGTTTGGAGCAGAATCAACTATTCAGCTGACATGAAATGTGCTCTCACATTTATAAGTAGTGAAAGTGAAAAATCCTCTCCGCTCAGTAACTATTTCTTTATTAAGACGGACAGTATTAATAGACAGGAAGGCTGAGAGGGACACAGAAATGCATTTAAATCGTGTAACTAAAACAAACGTATTTTTCTAGTGCGGAACGTGAAGACGAGTTAAAAAAAAAAAAGGCAGATCGAGGTTAGTACGAGTTTTGAGGCGAGATGAAGACACGCCGCTTTATCTCTCTTTTCACTGTAAAAAATCGGCCTCTACTATAAAGTGATTTCTGTTGGTGAAATAAACACTTTTCATCTCATAGTAAATCGAGCAGTTCCAGACAGACCAGGTCTTATTTTCAGTCTTTGAGGGAGATGCCTATTTTCAAAAGTATTGATTGAAGCCGGGCCAGTGGAATAAAAAGATGGATTCTCACAGCGAGCGGTGAATCCCATTAAAAAGATATAAGTTCCACGTAACAGACAAATGGCCAACCATTACAAGCAGACAGTTTGCAATTACGATTTACAAGCTTAAGAGACGCATGTGTCTTCAGGACACTAATTTGGTTACATTCCGATAAAGCGGAAAATAGAGTTAAAGCTAACGGGACCTGCAGAGAGAAAAATAGTCTGAAGGAAAACAAATGCGCAACTCCAACACGGCCGAGAAGAACAACGACAGACTTCACCGGGAGAGCTTTGTACCAACAAGTGATCAGCAGGGACGGACATGGTATGTAATCTACAGAGTTACTTTCACAATCCAAACAGGTCACAGAGCAGACAACACGGAGACCACCGAAGGAGCCTGACAGAAGAGAGGCGGTGAGCAAAGGCACGATGACCTAACTTCATCCACATCGTGTCAGCTGCGGCTTTTTCATAGCCGAACATTAGCAGAAACGTCAGCGTGCCTTTCTGTCTGACTCTGTCCTTTGGCACACTGGATGACCTTGTGGTTAAATCCTGATGAATCCAAAACTGTGACAGTCAAGAAACAATCTTCCCAAAATGAACTTACAGATGTTGAAACTCTTAAGGTGAAAAAAAAAAAAAAAAAAAAAAAAAAAAAAAAAAAAAGATCAGTCTTGTGTATTACAAAGAATAAAACACAGACAGCTGTACAAGATTAAAAAAAAAAAAAAAAAGAAGTCCCGAATCGACACCAGAAGAGAAACGTCGGTGTTGTGCAACAGACATTCATCCAACCCCTGAATGCAACACGGAGAAGGACGCAGAGTGGCTGACAGCAACAAGAGAGGCATGAAGAGAGCGCGTTTTATGTGTAAGAGTGTTGTCTTGCTGTCATATTAAATACAAGAAAAGTGCACTTATATAGAAGTGATTTGCCCCCAAAAAAAATATATATATATTTCAATTATTTAAGTACGACTCCAGACACCTGGAACAAAGTTTAAACATCCGTGAAGCTGTGATATTAAATATAACACTATCCCATGATATGTATATATATATATGGGACTTAAAAATGCTTGAACCTTGGTTTTCATGGCGGATTTGCCTTTACAGTGTTGATGCTGTGACAAGGGCTCATCCATATTGATGAAACACAAGATGGACTGAGTGCAATGGACTGTGATGTACTAAGTGGCTAGACGGCTAGCTCTCTGTGCGCATGAAGGGTGTGTGTGTGTGTGTGTGTGTGTGTGTGTGTGTGTGTGTGTTTTGTAGCTGGCAGTATGTTTCTGTGACAGAATGGAGGGTGGACAGGTACGGTTTTATGGCTGCATGCAGCCGAACGAATACTTACGATGTGTAATGAGTCATTAATTGTATTTACTAAATCCATAAGGAAATGCATTAAGTTGCTTGCAATTTGAGCACATATCTTGGCTGCAACATTGACTGCGGTGCACCTGCACTTCCTTCAAGTCTTCCCACAGTAAACAACATAAAAGGCTGGACTGCACAGGCCCTTTGAGCGGTAGTGCTGGCAGACAATGAGTAATGTGACAACCAAATCACCTCATTATAAGCTCACCTCAACATAGCTGTTCACTGACGGGTTTGACTTCGAAGAGCCGTTGCTGAACCAGACGATTCTGTCAAAACAACGTCCCCGCTGCAGTAGTGAGGCTCAGTCGTTACTTGGCAGTTCCAACTGTCTCAGTTTTTACTGCAGTTTAGTTTCAGTTCAGCCAGTGGAGATGTGAGCTGTGGTTTATTTGCTTTCGGCATTTTATTACTTTTTTGTTTGAGTAGGATGACGTCTGAAGCAACACCTTTCATGCAGAGCGCAGTTTTCTACGATAACTTTAAACGTCAGGTTACCATTTCTACCGCAAGATTAAAACCCATCCGTGCATGTAGAGGTAAGTCTGTGTGTCATGTTCCTCACCTATTTCTCACCCTTAAACTAAGTGTAAAATAATAAAAGTGTGACAGCTCTCCCTCCTCAGGGTGAAGCCTGTCAGAAGACACAGCGTTAAATCATTTGCGGTTCTCTACCTCTCTGCAGCCTGAAGGCTGACTATGCAGTTTCTGAATATATTTCATGCAAACAAGATGGGTTGAAATGTGAATTAATGCATTATAATGCTGTATAATTTGATCTGTCTGCAATCAGACTCTGGGCAGCTACGGTTTGAAGCACCATCCGGGTATATTAGGGTAGGACGGAGAATATTCAGTATTCAAGTGAAAGACACTGAGAGCGAGTCGGTTGCAGAAACTCTATTACAAAGAGTGCGGGGAGGGAGAGCAAAACCCCAAAAAAGAAAAAAAGAAAAGAAAAAGAAAACAAGGAGGCAACAACATTCCAGTGCAGTGTTTGGTATTGTGCAAGCTGTGGTGGAGTTGTTGCCTGGGAAAGAGCCCGTGCAAGTCTCTGGAGAGACCGACCCGCTGGCCTCCAGACAAACAGCAGCGAAGTGGCACAGCGGACGCAGCCAGATGTGTGGGAGTGCATCACATACACAAAAACAACACACACATTCAGTGACATGCACAAACAACAACAAAGTTTCTCTCCCAAAATAAACACTGACCATTCGGAACATGTGGTAACTACTGAAAGTGAGATATATTATGTAATATCAGAGGCATTTGGGTAAGAATATGTGTCATGTTTTCTGAAGGGAGCACAAAGGAGGTTTAAAGAAATACCAGCTGGGAGTTATGATGTACATACAAATGTATAACTTATAATGCTCAGGCAGAATTCCAGCGTACCATATACTCTATAGTACAATACACACTGTGACTTCACACTTTAAACCTCCTGTGTTCCCGCCCATTTCAAGCTGTGCTGTTAAACAAATGACTTTTACACAACCAGGTATTTGCCTGGATGACTGCAGCCAATTAAACCCTCCGTTCAATATAAAAATCACGAGATCTCAATGTAAACTAATGGTATTAACTGACGTATGTAAACATGTAGCATTGAAATATATACGTAGCTGCTTCTGCAGAACTACCAGACTGCTTATGTATATATATATATATATACCCACGTTTATATTTACACAGCTTCTACACGATCACATAAATTCTGAACGGGAACAAAGTGTCCTTTGTGTTGCAGGAACGTCGGAGTGCACGCCGCCTCCGTGTTCATGAAGTCCTTGTAACTGGAGCAGGTAAAAAAGTTAAATGCGATATGACATATTCGTGACTTCTTTGCATTTGGAGAGGAAAAACTCAACTATCTGAAGTCATGTGTAAATTCTGTGTTATTGTAGATTTTTTTTTTCTTCTCCCATTTATAACACTCCTCCAGAAACTCCCAGTGGTAGCATAACTATAGAGGAGACAAAAGAAAAAAAGAGGACTTTAACGTAGACCGCAAGGAAAACAGTGAGAAGGAGCCTGGTGAGACAGATCTGGAGGCTGCACGCTGGCTTTTCTTCATGTCCTGGTCACACATGCGCCTCGTGTCTTTGGGAATGTTTAAAAAAAAAAAAAAAGTAAGATCTCATTTTAAATGCAACAGTCATGGGAGAAAGAGGAAACGTACACAACGTAAACACAAAGTGAAACATCCACACCCTGAACACAGCTGCAGCACTGTAGCAGGTTTGTATTCACGCGCAATCCGTCTGTCGGGCTATAAATAACACGCATGTCATCGTGTGATTTCTTTTTTTTTTTTTCCTCTCTGACTTTTCTCTTTTCCTTCTTTCACCCGTCCTGCCACACCAACACACACATTATCTCTCTCCCTCTCTCACGCTCTCCACACTCTGGTGTAAAACTGACACAGTGATTATCCAGGGGCAGGCTGCTGATAACTGTGGAGCGCGGGTGAAGCCCCCCCGACTAAACCCCCCCCCTGCTTCCACTCCTTCTACCCCGTGGAACAGAGGCTTGTTTGGCAGCAGGAAGCGTCGAGGGGGAGCATCGCACTGAGAGCTGGGTATTCCTGGAGTGTCGGTGGAGCTGCAGTGAACGGAGATCACTTGAGATCACAGAAAATTATTTTGCCCTCAAGACTGTAAGATCACACTAAACACACTCGCAAAAAAAAAAACCCCGCCTGCGATAGCTGCTTGCACAAGTGCAGGATGTCCTATGAGGCAAGGCAGGCGGTGTGATCACTTCCAGCGATGCTTTTACTGCAATAATACCTTCTAGAGCCGGACCCATACTGGGGTTTTGGGGCCTATACTGATATTTGGAAGTTAAATTTTTTTTTTATTTGTTCAAACATATATCGGTATTTTGACAGAAATGAAGTCATCAAACACTCTCGACGAAGAAATGTAATGAAGTCAGTGTATTTGACATTTTAATGATTAACTTATGTCCAATGACATACAGTGCACCCAATAGTGAATTGCACTGGAAATGTAATAATTATAACTAACTATGCATTTTAAGAACACAAAATATTTTGTACAGAAAAGATTTCATATCAGACGCTGATATCCCCCGATAAAATCGGCCAAACAATAAATCCGTTGAGCTCGAATACCTTTCATATTCTATATGAAGCTTACGCTTCTTCTTGTCAGCTGCTTTCTCATCTCAATTGGGGAATTTTAGTTGAGTTTTGATTCGCCTACAAATAATTGCAAATAATTACTAAAATGTGTTCTGTTCATTTAATGCCACTTTCGTCTTTGAACCTTAACCATAGGTTCATAACACATATACACCTTGTGAAGAAGAAGATAATTTATTGGCTGTGCTGTTTGGATTTGCAACTAAATCCAATGAGGTTGATGTCAACAGTTGCTCAGTGAAATGCACCAAAAAGTCCTGCACGTCCAGATAAACAGTTGTTGGCGCTAATTCTCCGTTCCCGTGGCAACAAACAAGAAGCAGAAAAAGGGGAAACAATGAGATGACCTCATTAAAAGAGCGCCAGTCAAACTTCAAAGTGACGTGATAATACTGATGGAAATATGACATTTCTATCATCCAGCTGTTCTTCTAGAGATGAATGGGAACGGCTCCAACGAAGATGCAAATGACCAAAATCAGCTGGAATAATCGGGGCTCAATGTCGAACTCAAAAATAAGCAATGTAAAGATGAAGATGCAATGAAAGAAAATCAGAGTCCTCTTATATAACAAACAATAGTTTAATGAATATAAAATGTCAGAACTCGGAAAGGATTTTTCTTTGAAAATCAGCACAATAAAGTGTAATCAATGTATTTATATACTTGATTAAACCTGCTTTTAAAAGCCAAGAATGCAATACAGCTGTTGCACTGCTTTGTCCGATGTAAGTATTTATCTGCATGGTCCAAATAACTTTGTTGTGACAACGCTGCTACATCGTACAGTATTTCAGAATATTAATATGGACAGTCGGAAGACCTCACATACATGTAAATATGTAACACAGGCCAAAGCTATGACTCTTCACCATCCTACATTAAACACGAGCCTATCCAGGCTTTAATGAGTCTTTCTGGAGAACAGGCATGAGAAGATATAGGCTGAATATATAGGAAGCTACAAAAGACAGGAAGAGCCCCAAGACAAAACTGAAGCTGCTGGAAAAACTTGTCCTACTTTCTTCAAAGAACAAACGCCTGTTTCTGTTGCGGTGCTCCACTCTGGGAGAAATGAGAAGGAGGGAACAGATTTGATAACAGTTCCCAATTACCACAACTAAAAAGAAACAGTGTTTCTGTGAGAGAAGAAATTCTTTTGCTTTTCCCATGGTGGGTTTGGATTGTGTTCGGCTGATGGTAATGGAGGACAGGCTTATTTCACTAATGATTTAACCATGGCTTTGTCTTTTTTTCTCTGCCCGCTCTCTGGAGAATGGCTACCCTAATCCAAAAATCTGGCTTCGGGTTGGGAGGCATTCCCAGCTGTCTTTCTGCGGTCTGTGAAATCAGGGAGTTTTTTTTCCCAAAATGTGACAAGACTTTGGCGGAGGAAAATTTTTGATTTAGAAAAGCACAAGAAAAAAAAAACCTATGAATCAATGTAGTGCTTAACAAGTTTCCATTTCATATCAGAGATTAACTTCCATAAACTCGATTAAAGTATTAAAACAAATTCTGGCAGGGTCACACGAGGAAAACCTGCGGCAGCAAGAGAGCAAAGAAAAATAGTTATAAACTGATGATAATTATAATGGTTATCACAAGAGAAACAACAACAAATCCCTGACCATCCCATCGTTGTTTTACAACATTTTCTCGCAACTGGTTTTGGAGGGAGACGCGCAGCTTAATTTTTGCAACGCGAGCGATCATTTCTCTTCGTAGCTTTGAGGAAGGTGATGAAAGGGAGTGGGCCGAGAAACGACTTCTGGCATCAAGAGCTCGCAAGATAATACCACATCATCCAATTACAACTGAACACAACACCAACTCTGCTCTTAACTGCCAAGTGCAAAACAAACCAACAGCGGCAAGACGGGAGCGGATGGAGGTAGCGGGAGAGCGGCGATGCCGTCCCACGCCACAACGCTTGCAGGTGAAATGCACGGAGGACGAAGGCAGCAGGATGCCTGTTGGTCGTGAGCTTTGGAACAGAGAGTTGTATGCTCTGTACAGCTTTTCATACAAGGTACAGCACCTCCGCGTTTGCCTGAACGAGCTGCTTCTTCCAACCGGCCCCAAACGGTTCCAGTTGGTGTGTGAAATCTTCACCTGACGGCTCTCATTAAAAAAAAGTAGGAGGAAAAAAAAACCTAAAACAAAAAACAGACTACGATTTCACGCTTCCTGGTTGTGAGGGGAGATTTGCTGCCAGCTAGTGTTTGCTGCTTACTACATGATTTTTTTTTATTTTTTTTCTTGCAATAGTGGAGTTCTCCAGGAAGTTTTTAAGAATTATCATAAATTTCACAGCAAAATTTACTCTTATGAAATTCTCCACGTTATTTTTTTTGCAAAAAAGGGGGTAAAAAGTATTACTATTGAAAAAGCCAACACCATGTGATTGTTTATCCAAACATAGCACGTGTGCGTGTTTGTTCAAGGTCTGAATACAAAGCACCAAAGAAACGCAACACTAAACAGAAGATAGCTGTCTGCTGTTTCTTTGTAAAAGGTCAAGTGCAGAACAAGAAGTATCTATTGTTGTGAAACACTCACAGCAACATCTGTGGTGGGAGCTGCAGAGACTGAGCTCCGGCAAATAGAGCAGGACCCAAACCTGCCGAGACACAACAGCACAGATGGCTGCTTTCACCCAGCCGGCTCAGAGACATATGGAGACAGAGATCATTAGTGTGGTAATAAGTGCATGACAGTGTTAGCGAAGGTAAGTCATCAGCTAAATCCTTACAATTACAATAACACAAACGCCTGGATGAACAGTTCCTACTGAACATAACTATGCACCGCAATAGTCAGTACATTAATACTGACCCTGGATCAGAAGTCTGTGAGTTACGTGAACTGGGCGCTTACAGTGAAAAAACATGCAGGGAATAATCAGTGAGTTGTGCAGCCTTTACAGGACCACAACATCTCAGTCTCACCGCCCGTCGGTGTTTTGTTGAAAAAGCTCTGATTAACCAATGAGTGGCGACCATCACACAAACACAGCAACCAGCAAACAAAAATGTTTGTGGAGACCAAATCAGGTTTCTGGATTGTTATCATGGACTGTAAATAAAAAGTGGACGTAGCCTCGGTGTTGTGAACTGTAGGTTTCCTGATTAGCGTAGTTGAAGCTCAGTTAGTTGCCATCTTGACAGTGCCTGACTCAGCTCACTCCCCGCTAATCCAAAAATGAGCAAAGAGGTGATGTGCCCGGGTGGAGCTGAGGTGGGCCGGATGAAACCTGTTTTCTGAAATCAGCACCTTGAACAGTCTCCGTCTGTGTGGTTCTGGCTGACAGTCTACGGCTGAAGGCTGCAGGAAGTGAGACGACTGGAACGGCACCTACCTGTCATCTGGCTTTAACTATGTGTAACTTTAACCATGGACAAATTATAAATTATAACCCCCCCCCTCCCTCCTTTTGTTTTTGTTTTTGTACCAACCTGTAAACATGTTGATTTCTGCTGTAAAGTCATTTTTAACACCGAGGTCTACGGGGACGGACTCGCTTTTGGATGCAGCCTCACTCTCCTCTTTTCAACTCCAGAAGTTGCTGCTTGATTTATGTACGAGTGAGGGGGTGTAGATTTACTTTTAAGAAATTTATAACCTGGAAATGTAAAACCCAACTAGACACTAACAATCATTAAAGCATAGTATTTGTGCATATCTTCAGCCTGTAGGGTATCGTTATGCTTTCATTTCCCACACATAATAGCAAAATCGAATATTTACATAACGTTCCGGTGCATGCATTAGCTGCAGTACATCTCATCTGCTCCTGCAGTTATTCAGGACATCATGCCCAGTGGCAGTTGAGAACCCATTTATCCAAAAACATTACAGCAGCTCATATACATATCTTATGTCCAATATGGTTAGAGGGATAAATCCAGTGCAATGCGAGGAGCTGTAACCAATATCATGGACTGCCAGTCATGAAGTTGGGAACAGTTGGCGTCATGCATAAAGTTCCTGTTTTGGAGAAAGCCATTGTTGCCATACTAATGCCTGAGTGTGCTGGAGCAGCGTGGAGAGTGGAATCAGCAGAATAATGAACACAGCGTGAGAAGCTAATCACAGCATGACTCGGGTCCGCGGGGAGTAACCACCATCTCTTGGCATAAACTTTCAGAGTGCCTAATTCGTGGAGAGGCAGATACTGCAGAGGACAAGCTGAGGGTTTGGTAGTGGATTAAATGAAGTGTGGATGCTAAGCTGACAATGTGACAAAAACACAGACGGACAAACAAGACCACGTCACACGAGCGAAGCCACACAAAACAGAAGTAAACTCACAAGTGCGACGAGTCAAGCAGCAGCACTGGCAGCCATGGAGTCCCAGTCGGCGAAGCAGAGAGCCCCGACTGCTGGAACCTACAGACAGAAGGCCGAGGAAGACAAGATAAACAGAAAACACGAGCGTGATGAGAAGCAGAATAAAAGGGGGAGGGCGATGGAAAGAGAAGCAGAGAGAGTAAAACAAAGATGGAGGGAGAGACGAGGAGGAGAGAGCATTTTGTTTCTACGCCTGGAGCACGTCTCGCAACACTGTGGCTCATTTTCAGAGCAAGTCATTGTTGTGGCACGACGTTACAGCACACATATCACATTTACTGGTGCACCGAACACCCCGGTAAAGTCATCTAAAAAGCCATCGCTACTTTTTTACCCAAATGAACGCAACTTTATGCATATAAACGCATTTGAGCTTCAAGTAGCCTCGAGGTCTTGTACTTAGCAACGATCTCGTCTTCTCCTACAGTAGGACAAACACATCTTTAAAACTAATCTCCTTGGCAAACAGCACAAGATGGAGAGCGTGAAACTTTGCTGTAGGCATTTAATATGGCTGCTTCATAGTTGCTGTAATAACTGTATAAACCGTCTGATCTTGCATAGCCTGGACACATTTCTCCAGATTTCTCCAGCTGAAAGTTCTCTTCAGGTGCTGTTTTCAGAGTAAACTACTCCGTGCAGACAGTCTGCTCTACAACAGCTGCGTCATGACACTTATCAGATTTAGTGGTACATTTAGGGAACATGTTCTTCTTCAGTGCAGAAAAGCTGAGACACAATAAAATGCATATTAACATATTTTGTAGAGATCCTGGGTGCTTTTAAGATGAACTTAAAGAACATCTTCCCTCTTACTGCCTTTAGAAGGCATAATTCACTGGTCATTGTGTGTCATGGTTTACATTGTTAGATACATACACACTGTTCAACCGAGCAGCATGCAAAGCATCCCATGAGCTGAAAATAAACTGGACAGTGACAGCACTCCTAATCCAGTTGGTGGATTTAATGCCAGCTGAGGAGGGAAGTTATATTTTCTGTCACTGAATTGAAACTGCTCAGCCAATTTGTAAACTCAACCCTCCTTTTACTGTAGGATTTGCTTGAGGTGTTACATTGGACACAAAAAAAATAGGTGGCTTTATATGTGTTGCTATGCAACCATGGAAAACTTGGGAAAATAATGCAATACCCCCGCCCCCATGTTGAGGATTCTATCTTAAAAACCGTTCTGCATTAATGCAGCCAAGGACCAGGCATGTTGTTGGGGGATTAAAATAACCTCAGTCATCTCGGGAGCTTTGAGTTTTTTCGTGAGCTTATTTATTTGCTATAAAATGGAAAAATGATCTGTCAAAATGGGAATATGGAGAGAAAATCCTTGGAAATCCTTTTGTTGTTGTTACATTAGTGAGCTCATAAAATGAATAAATGTGGTTGGGTTTCAAAATGATACCTTCGTGAGCCAGCGTCCTCTGGTTCTAGGTTAGGGTTGGGTTATGATTCCAGTTTTCTCACCAATAGCAGGATACATGTTATTGCTATAATGGAGTCCAGTGGGGCAAATAATACCAGGGAATCTTCAATTTCAATATACTCAAAATAAAAGTTATGACGCCAACAGCTGCATAAATCCATGGGATTTTGCAGAGTTACAATGTGGTTCACATTTTTTGACCAACTTAATACAGTTACGGTTGCAAATTAGATAAATCAACACCTAGTTTTAAAAACAAATTGGCCACTGGTCTTATTGAATATTTGTTTACAACTTGCATCATCATGTGCTCACTTGTATTACTTTCCTTACTGTACTGGTCCGTGTTTAGAAGACTATAATTAATTCGGTGGGTTAAATAACAGATAAACTGATGGACAAAACGAAGTAAATCTAAACCAGACCAAAGTTGTATAGCATCTTTCTTTAACAGGGCCGGGATGGAACTCTCAGTCAGGTCATCAGCTGCGGTTGTAGCCAAATACTCAGCTAAGAGCTAACTAGTTATATCATGAGTGAGTGTAAAACAGCTAAAGAGCACATATACATGATTCAGACAATGAAAGGTTCATGAAGAGCATTTCTGAAGCTGCCTGCTCTCCGTTAGCGTTTATTGTTTTTTAAAAAACAGTAGGATGACACTTGCTCTAGCCAGCGTCGCCCTCCCACACACTCTCAGAGCTACACACACCTGGGAGCTGCCCGGTAGACCCATAAACTTACCTCCAATTGACCCAAGCAGCTGGAGTCACGGGCTAAATGGCTCAGGCGATAAATGACATCAGCAGCATTACTGAACTCTTTCTTTTTTTTGTTTTCAGCTCCTCTGTCGCCTTTTATAAAGGAGGCCGTCTTGGTTGTCGTAATTATCATTATCAAACCTTTTCTTTACTACCACTCTGTTGTGACTTTCCTCTTCACTACTTTAATATATCAGCGCAACACTGTCTGTTTAGCACATTTCAGCAGGTTTCAATCCAAGTGTTTTATTTGCAGGTGCCGTCACACGCATGCCTCTGCCTCAGTGAAGCCGCTTTGACCACAATCCCTCCCTCCTTCCTTGTAAACAACAGCTGGTTCCAGTAGTCCATCTGCTACCTGTGAATCCCCGTCCGCAGGACTCACCGCTCCGACATACCTATTGGTTTGTCTCCTCTGAGGGAGACACTATGTAACACACTTTGATCATGTGTTGCTGCTTTTACAATATAATAACAGTTTGAATGTTCAACTGGCACACTCTGTGGTAAACAGGCTTTTAGTTGACAGTCTGGAGTACGTTTTTTTGTTGTTGTTTTTTTTCAAAGCATGACTGGGCTGAAATGAATGCACTGATTACTGCTGTGGCTGTTGTCTGAAAGGTATATTCAATATCTACATAGTATGTAGGGAAATTAAGCTTCCAGATGGTCTCAGACTCATACTGTTTGTTTACGACAAAGAGGCTGTTCAATTTCTGTCGTGTCACAACTGAACAAAAGCATCAACACGTTATTTATTGAGAGGCCAAAAGATGCTCAATCACCCAGAATGATAACGTTAACTGCTGGGAGCATATGGTGGTCTTTGTTTGGTCCAATATTAGAGCAGTGAGCACAGATTTGCTGGCTTCGTTGTTCGAGAGGCACTTTCACCTGACCTACTCGATCACCTTCACCTTCCTGAGCCCATGATTACTTTCTGCAGCCATAATTTGCTGACTCACTCTAATTAACACTGTCTGCAGAGAGGTTGAGCTCACAGTTAAACTACTAAAAAAAAACAACCCTGCAGGACAGCAGCATGATGACAGTAAAATATAATAAATAAATAAACAACAATGAAAAACAGACCAGATCCATTGACATTGGACTCGACCTGAATCTATAAAATCTGCATGTGGTACAAACACTATTTCAAGCAAGTAACCTCACCTCATTTGTGCCTACTTGAAATCAGGATTAAGGTATAATGACTCTAAAATCCCACAATTCTGAGATCGCACACATCGCTGTCAAGCAAAACATACCAAGTAACCACATGCATTAAACCATGCAATGGTTGCATGTATTGTTGAGAGGAAGCTCAGTAAGGTATCTACATATGATCACAATTGTCGGCTTTTCTGTCTTGCTCAATGGCATGTCAGCAGTCCTGTATGATCCAGTGCGCTAATTTTGTTAAGAAAACATCCCGAAACAGCACGAAACTCAAAGTACCGAACGGTGATTTGTCTCTTTAGGTTTGATGGTTATCCTCCACTAAATTTAAGGGATTGCAACGCAAGCCTGTCTTAAAATGTAAGGCCTGTGTTTTCCTTAAATATGGTGTGTTGAATATAGTATAAGTCTGTGGTCGAGTACAAAGTCGCACAGGAAGCTTTTACACAACAACATGGCTCAGTGGAAGACCACAGACAAATCGCCACTTATAATCCAGCGTTCAGCGGCAGAGTCTACGCCACACAGACAAGGAGGTAGTGACTAAACACACACAGGTCAGTGTGTGTGTTTAGTTGGTTCTGGTTCATATGTTCCCCTATAGTCTCTTTACTTTCTGAAATCCTTCTTGTCTTTGTCTGTAACAATCATCTCCGAACTGTTTTGCATCTTCGGTGAGAGGCCGGGTGCTACTAGTGATGAGCACAGTGACATCTACCAGTGCTGCTCCTCAGTTAAGGGAAACAACACAGACAGGTGAGCTAGAGTTCAACAAAATCATGTATAGCCTACTCGTGACAAAACGTAACTAACCTCATATGCAGAATTCAAGTTTGCAGACGTGATACTCCTGGAGCAGATTTTTTTTTTTTTTTGCAATATGAAACTCCATTTCAGACCAGTCTGCTTTTCAGAGTTGTCTGAAGAGAATTACTGCAGATAGATCTGTGGAGTTTAGGAATAAAATCCCAGGCTTTCGATACCATCACACTGCTGAAGCTGCCCTCTGAAGATAATGAAGGATTTTTCTGTCATCAGACGATGCTGACAAACCTTCTGGTCTGGGCTTCTTACATAGCACGGCAACATTTGATACAGCGGGTGACATTTCTATAATTCGTGGCCAGCAGTCAGTGAGCAGCACTGACACAGCTCTCGAGTGTACATTATACAGTACGGATCTTTAGTTTGTATGTGGTTTAGAGGGGGAGAGTGCAACCCTAGTTGTTCCCTAATAGCCTGACATGCTGTCAGTGGCCAGCCGGCTGTGCAGAAAGAAGCTTTCAGTTACTGCAGTCTAACTCAGACAGGTGTTTGGACAAAAATAAGTTTGCAAAGAGTGAAACAAGGCGTTCCAGAGTAAGATTTGGTTGGTCAAGTTGAAACCGAGCGTTTTTATCTCCCTGTGCGGGCCGCACAAGTCGAGGTCACGTATGGTAAATGCTGTGGCTCGCTGACACTGAGGAGATTTACTCCTGCATAAACCGAGCAAAAGTAATGCATTTTAAAATGGAACTGTGTCGAAGTGGCTGTAACCGAGGTATCAAAATTTGGTACCAAATGACAAAGAGTTTGTCATTAGTAGATAGTATTGAAGCCATTCAACCGGTCCCATAAAAGTATAAAACTACAGTTATCATCCCTATTAACTTCACACTTTAATCTGAATGTCCAACACCAGAAAACAATCAAATGTGGCTCACCAGTTCTTCTGTCTGCCAACGTGCTAAACATTTTCTCTGGAGATTCTAGCTTCTCATTTTGCTTTTTCAAATCAGTCCCACCAAAAGTAAAACTGTGCCAGGCTAAAATCATGACTCATCATTAATCATGGGTGCAGAAACAGATTTGTGACATTATCCATACTTAAAACTGCTTTTTGGCAACATCCCTTCATTACAACACGCCTGAGGGGATTCAGCAAGCTTAAACATTACAATTCTTTTCGAGTACGCTGGAAAACACGAAGGCTGGCAGCAGTTACATCAAATGTTTGCCAAAAACAGGCTGTCTATTCAAATTTGGTTCTAAGATAAGACTCCAGCAGTATGAAAAAGTTGAGCTCTGACAAATTATTACAGCATGTTGTAAAGCAAAAGTAACGTGTACATGTTTGTGAATGTTCAACCACACAACTATCACTGGTCCAATGCGACGGTAGGACTTTGGTTACACTCTGATTTCAGCTGTGTATTATAGTAAAAGTACTTTACTGACAAGGAAAGCCAAGTTTTTCGTCCATATGTCCTTGAGAATCATATGGAAATCATAAATCATGAATGAATTCTGATAAATTTTTCGAGTTAAAATGCACCCTCCTTGGACAAGTGGCAACTGTAACTTCACCCTTTGTCTCGAGTGTTGGTAGAGATTGGCTTCCAAATGGTTTGGCACACATGGGAATGAGGAAAAGAATGGAGCTATGCCAATCCACACCTTAGCTTAACAGTCTGCCTGGCGATTTTTAGGGGCAGTAAAACGTATGAATAATGGAAGAAAAAAAATCTGAGGTAAGAGGCCTCAGTGATAACATGAGGCCAAGTCCCACTACTTCAGGTACTGATTTACTAGTCTCTACAATACTGCTAGTATTTTTTAACATCAGCTATGACAGAGGGATTTTGCCAGAGATCTCTCGCCTGTCGTGGAGCCAGTTTGCTATCATGTAATGGGATAAAGTCTGGGCCAGTGAAAATAAGCACAATAAACCACCCCTAAAAAAAACCTTCAGATGCTCTTTCCCTGGTTAATCTTGCTATCTGACAATCCCTTTAGGTTAAACATCGTGCTTTTAATACACTTGCAAGTCAGCAGCAGGATTTTGGGTTGTATCACTCTCGATCCAGACTCACAGCTACATGCCTGCAGTGGCACGGGGATGAGCTGAATTGGAAACGAGAACTTAACACATATCGCCAAAGATTCTCTCTGATTTGATTGTAATCTCTTGTGTGTGTGTGTGTATCGTGTCTTCCTGCTTAGATCTGATTAGAAAGAAATGTGCTGGAGGAGGGGTGGGATTATCTAATATACATACATACAACAAAAATAGTCACAGATAAACCACCAATCAAACTGTACTACTCTGATCCCAACGCTGCTGAGCGAGGACGTTTCTTCTTCACATTTGAGCAAATGAGAAAAGGGTTACCAAATCAGTTATTCCTCGGCTTCAATCTCAGTGTGCAATTCCCTCTATTTCACTCTCAGGTTCCATTATTACAGTCAGCCATAATCATGTAGAAATCCTTTTATTATGGCTGGAATTTCTAAGCAGACAATGGATTGTGTGGAAAATGAAGCAAGGGAAAGCAACAGTTCCTGTAACCGGGATCAAACTCCTTTGAACAGATTTTAAGCTGAGAAAGTTGCTCCAAGACGAATTCAATATTCACAAGGATGAGAAAAAGAATCACAGGCTGCAACGATATTGTATAAGACAACACTACATTAACTAAAATCTTTGTCCCAAAAATGACTGGGTTACATGAACAGATAAAAAGTAGATTGTGACTCGCACACAAGCATTTCTGAGCAATGAAACACTGCTACTCTTGTCCCAAACTACTGAACTGTGCAACTAACTGCAACTACTCCATTGTATAAAGAGCTCTCATTAAAATGTGAGCCAGCTTGTCCAAAGCCACATATCTGGCTTAATTAGAGGGCGTCCCGTCAGCGCCGAAAGTCCCTTCTCCAAACACTTGACACTCAAGACAGGAGATGGTAATGATGCACCGGCTTGTGACTCCCTCTGCTCTGCCTCTCCCTGACTTCACTTCGTCTAATCCATCCCTGTGCGCAGCCTTTTCTCGGTAGATCTCTCTAAGTCCCGTGTGATCATCCTGTCCATCTGTGTCTCTGAGCCCCATCAGCATGCTAGCAAGCCTCAGCCATACTGAGCAGCCAGCAACAGTTGTTGAAGCCTTGAAGAACAGGAAGAGGAGGCAGGTGAAGATTGAACAACAACAGCAACCAAAAAAAAAAAAGGGAGCAAACTACTTACAAAGCTGTGGTGTGTATCCGCTCAGCGGCAGAGCAGATGCGTGAGGCAGAGAGCCACATGACAAGTCGAGATGAAGCCGGCGCATGAATGAGAGGGAGGGGAGGGAGAGCTGGAGCGCAACGAGAGGAGGGAGGGAGGGAGGGAGGGAGGGAAGATGTATGAGAGTGGTTTATGAAGAGGGAGCCAAATTATAGCAGAACAGAGGCAGAGGAAAGGAGGGTAGCAGGAAGAAAAGCTAAAGTACAGGACATCGAGACTCTGATCAACTTGGCTTCTCACATCGAAAGACAGGAGAGTGAAAGGAAAAACCTCAAGGGGAACGGAAGAAGAGTAAGAGGACGACAACCAGAGGCGAGATAGCCTCGGCCTTCCCCTTTCTCTTCAGCGGTGTGACCCGCTGCTACAACAGTCACGTCATCCAGGCCCATTAAGAGCTCCTCGTGTTGTTCAGAGGAGGAAAAAAAAACAAAAAAAACCAGAAGAAATGAGAGAATGAGGTTGAGCTGAATCCTTCCAGTAGAACTCTTATTCCCAAAGAGACCTATCGGTTTCATGACGCCTCTTAACCTTACATTTCGCAGGCAGGGACAGAGTCGAGCTGCTGTCAGCCTCCCGATGATATGAATTCGAGCACAGGCAACCTCTGCTCTGCTGAGTGCACATTTAATAGATGTTTCAGGAGCCAAATGGTTTGACAAGCAGGTCTAGACAGAGAAAGTGTTCCCCCCTCACGACACAAGAACCATCAAATCCAGAATCATGAAGCCAACAGTGTTTGCATGTGTGTTACTGTTCAGTGAGGTATAAAGAAATATAAGCGATAATGAAACAAGACAACTATACATGATTTATTAATTTATACTTCACTAGTCAAAAGAAGAGACAGTTTTGTTTAACGTTTCGGAAATATATTAAAAATATGTCCCAAATATGAGTTTGTACAGAAAAGGTTTATTATAGTAAAACTTTTCCAAGTTGTATAATTCTGATCCTGGATCTGATTCGACCTTTACCACAAATATATAAAAACACTGTTGATGATTCTACAGGACAGTGCATTTGGTTATCTAAAATCAAAACTTATTTCCTCACACAGCTGTAGTCTGAAATACATTGGACCTCAACATACAAGCAAATCGTCAAAAAGCAGAGAAAATCCTGTTTTTACTCCGGACACAATCACCCCTTTTCTTCTACGTGTGAGTGGCATCGTTGTTGGGGGAATCACCAGCCGTTACTGCAGCATTTCTTACCAAAATATCTTCAAGCAGATGGGATATCTTCAGTGCCATCGTCAACATGTGCAACTCACGAGCCCAACCAGCCCAACCTAAATAAAAAAACACATCAGTGTTTCCACAGCTGATTCATCTACAGTTTCCAGTCCTGCCCCCGCAATTACTCACTTATGCGAGCCTTACAAGACATTTGTTAAAATAAAGCAGGCGCTATGAGTGACTTTTTTTTAATAACCAAAACAAATCAGAGGCATTCTGGCTGATGACTTCTCAGCGTTTATTTGGCATTTCTACAATAGAAACAGTTGATGACTACCAGCTTTTTCCAGTGTTTAGTCTCAATGGCACAGGGGTACTAAATTAGCCTAAAGAGGCAATTTCCTATTGACCGCAAAGGCACTGTGCATGCAGATGTCAGGGCAGTTGGCAGATGATGTGGTGAGGTCTTTGTGGCCCCATCATCTGTGCTGACATCTGGTCCTCCTATGCCTCCTACATTGAAGGGCCAGGGTCCATATTCACAATGAAGTCAGAGCACTGGAGGTGGAGTTAGTCCAAGGACCGAAAAGGGCATAGTTTGCAATGAGAGAGGTGAAGGCTGGAGGGTAGTTCGTCAAATGATAAAGTGCTGCTGGAGGCATTTTTATGAGATACAGAGTGCATGGGATTTAAGTTATCAATGAAATTTGCATTTCATGGCTTGAACATCATCATGTTATTAATTAGAAATGAAACAAACTGATACAGAGCAAAGGAGGAAACTCTAGAAAGCCTTTTCTTAGAGCCTTAGTTCCTAAGGATGATCTCTGGAGGGATGGTGAGGACGAACAGGGCCGAGGACCAAACACAGGCCGGGATGGAAGCTAGAGGGATAAAAGTAAAGGGCGGGGGGGGGGGGGGGGGGGGGGGGGGGGGCAGGAGAGTTGCCAGTAATTAGCCGTCCTATCGAAAAACGGATAGCTGATATAAACAGAAGTTTCCTGGGAGATGGATTTACATAACACAAAAAGCCTTTGGAGGCTTGGTGGTCACTGAAACTCCTCACAGATCAGATTAGCTCCACGAGATATGATTCAGCTCCATGAAAATATTACTGATGTTATCGCACCACGTGACTGCCAGACACGCTGATGATATTGTATTTTCGCTACACTGCACTGCAGATGATGAAAGATACCGAATAATGCTACTTGTAAGGAAAACACCGCTGAGTGAGAAATGCGCATGGTAAAATAGATACCTTGACTTTGATCATGTTTTTTTTTTTAAATAGTCATTTCATAAAATCCATTTAAAAAAAGAAAATGACATCACACTATGTGGTACAAGTCTTTAGTTTTCATGCATTTTAGAGGGGGAGAGTGTAACGCGTTGTTTTCTGCAACTGCAATTAACAGATGTCCCTAAATTTCCCCTCGGGGATTAATAAAGTGAAATTAAAAAAAAAAAAAAAAAAGCCTGACAATTAAGGTGTGTGTAGATGCTACAATTTACCAGTTTCTTAAACGCCTCATGGAAGCTGTGGCTTGATGCTACATTTGCAGATGTCCGATAAACATGCCATCAGTAGACGCTTGCTTGCCGGCTGCAAGCAGAGAGGTCTCCCGTTTCTGTAGAGCTCGCATCTCAGTCAGGTGTATGTCCAAAGATTAGTTTGAAAACATTAAAATGTTCGGTTTTGTTGTGAGATTAAAGCTACATAAGTTTGAATGGAGTGATTATATCTATGTGAGCGGGCCGCCCGAGTAGAGGCTACGCACTGTTGCTGCTCTTTACACTGATACGATTTACTTCCGCGTCAAACAGAGCAAAAGTTATGAATTTGAAAATGAAAACGTTTTGGTGTGGACGTGGCGATCGAAATTTGGTACCAGTGACAAGACTACACAGAGTATGTAGGAATAATTAGGTTTTTTTTTAAGGCGCCTTTCATTCACAAGGGACCTGAATAGATTTGAAGTACCTTTGAAATGATTTTATATGTCACTAAATATGATACACTTACATATTCCAATCGAGAGTTTTATTCATCTGCGATTTGGAATCTACGTTGACTTTTAAATCCCATGAGTCACCTGTTACAAACCGTCTGTTAGGACACTTAATGTGAGCTGCCATCCAAGAAAACACCTGTTTTAAACTGCCATTAAGGCGTACTTCCTTTCATCTGTGAATGTTAGCTTTGTGTTTGTGTGCGAGGCGCTCACTCTTTGCATAAATATCGCTGCCATGTGTTCATTCACACACAAGCGACCCGCTGAATCCTCATCCAACAGCTGTTTTTCATCACCACCCTCGCATATGTTTGCACATCTCCCGCTTCGTCGTCCTCGTCTATCCCTCCGTTCGTCAGAGGCCGAGACGATCCTTCACTACGCTTTTTTTCTTTTCTTTTCTAACCTGGAGTGACAGGGAACATAACGGGATCGTCCATCCCTCCGTCCTTCACTATCAGTTGTTCTGTCTGTAGGCGGAAGGACACGCGCAATCAAAGATGTGTCACTATAATGACGTCCTTTTACATGTTGTGTCACAGCAATAAAGTGAGTGAGTAATGCGAGTCTTGACCCATTCTTCTTTCTCAATGGCGATTTACGTTGCACCTGAATAAATCAATTATTTTATTGAGCTCTGGGATCATAAAAGTCTCTTCTAATGGCAATATAGTAGAAACAAGAGTAGGATATCAATCAGTGACTCATGAAATAAGGCAGAGGGGGGAGAGGGAATAAAGCTGGGTTCACGACTTTCCCAATGTTTATGAGCACAACAAGGAAGGAAGGACCGAATCTCATAATCACTCCTATTTATTTCTGGCAATCTCTGACATTCAAGACTCATGATTTGATGGGATCACAGCGTTAGTGAGTAGCCGAAGAATACAGGAGCTGTTTTAAAGAAGGTCCATCGTCTGAGAAGGCTCCTTCAACGTCTCCAGGGCCATGATGCATATGTTTTTCCACTACGATGGGGATTGTGTTCTGTTAGGCGTCTGCAGCTGAGGCCAACAGACTTAACAAACTGATGAAGATGGCTGAGTTGAACTAGAGACTCCGGTGGACGTGTCTGAGAAAAGGACACTCAAGAAACTTCACAGCATCATGACCAATTCCGCTCACCCCGTGTGTGCCTGCCTGGTAGGACTTCAGAGCGCACACAGGAAAAGGGCTCATTGCCCTGAGGTGCAGGACTGAACGCCACAGGAGATCCTTTCTCCCTGCGGCTACTGGAGTCTATAATTCTTCCACTTTCTGTGTGTGCGTGCGTGCGTGCGTGCGTGTGTGTGTGTGTGTGTGTGTGTGTGTGTATCTAAGGTGGGACTGCAACAGGACTACTTTCCACCTGTGCATTAGTCTAACCTGATATGTGCAAGGTGCAAAATCGTCATCAAAATAGTGTAAAGTATTATATAAGATGATATATTAGCTCGGTTGTATTAATTGAAGGGCTTTTTAGTGTTGTATTCCTGCACTGAGCACAAGAATTGCCTCATTTGTTTTATCTTATAACATACTAGGCCGGTATGAATTCAAGAAACTATAGAGAAATGGAAGAATGTCAATGTAATCCATCTCCAGCTCCAGTGGAGAGCAGAGGGTGAGGAAACAGTTGAACTCCTCGGCTTGTTTTCCCCCCCAGCGAATGCTTTTCTTTTTCAAACTTGCCAGTGGACCAGTAGGAATCTCCATTCCACTGCTGCTCTGAGCAACTCTTGGATGGGGAAGTGTTTTCCAACAGCGAAGGAGGGCATGGATGAGATAAGGCAAAGCCACATTTAACTGATCACAAAAAAAAAAAAAACATCAGCAATAGAAGAAAATAAATGGTGTGGCGGATGCAGTGAATGATCAATAACACCAAAACAGGGGAAATATATTTCAAATTCAGCTATTGTTTATCCATGGCTGGAATGTTGTCCTTTGGCGTAGGATTATTTCAGATGAAGCCCTCAGGCCGTTCCCCGCTCTTTCATATTCAGCGGCAGAGTCTGGGAAGGACAACACAGGGCTGAAACTCCCACACCACAAAACATCCAAGTCTTCCTCCCCGCTCTCAATGTGCCTATCAGCTCGCAGCGTTCTGCTGCTTTCTCAATCTGCCCTTCTTCTTCGGCTGCACGGCAAATAATTATTAACAGGATCAAAGCATATGAAAGGGCTTCTGTGTCAGTGAGGTTTGAGCTCGGGGAGCCGGGTGACTCAAAGTGATAATGGCACAGCGCTGAATTGTTTTTGCTTCTATATACAGCGCTGGGATATTTGAGCTCTGCAATTAACAGTGGTGGAACTGAGAAGTGGTCTAACTTACTCCAAAGTAAATACATTTCTGCTTGTACTTTTATGAAGGATTGCGTCTATGAATGAGAAACTAGTTGACATCTCTGAATTAGAATTAAAAGCAAAATAAAAATGAATGAATGATTCAAATGACTGCAGTCAAATATAACAAATAGAATTGGCACAATGCACCACCAGACAAGTTGGACTAAGACAGTTGTGTTTGTGCATGCTTTGCGATACATGTGATGTACACGTGTGATTATTCGTGCTGGAGAACTTTGGGTCTTGCAGTCAAGCTAAAAGGTTGCTGACATGCAAAAAACGCTGTCTAGCACCCATAGACTGTACATCAGCAAGACAAACTGACAACATGCAGTTCACTCTGGGGATTACGTGTTTTTTCAACCATGGGGAGAATGATGAAATGCATCCTGGGAATTTAGAGCACAGCACAGCACATGATTGACACTTAGACAGGCTCTGACTCAATCAAAGACTGTGCCCTCATTCGCATGTCAAGTAGGACGAAACGATATCTGGTGGGGGTTTCAGATGTGTGCTTCATCACTCTCGCATTCCCAAAGTAGATCACTATGGACCTAACAAATAAATAACAGCCTCGTTTTCCTCTATATGTACAGCGCCACAGTTAAAACTTCTACTAACAGCCTTAGTAGAAACACAAACAAATAGGAAAGGGGAGTGTGTTCCTGATTAAAATTTAAAAAAAAGAAGAGGTGCAACAATCAGTGTTGGCATGTGTGAGAAGCTAAATGATATGGATGTTACAGCCTCATGACATTGCAAGTTTGAGTCTTGTTTGTTGTGTAAACAGGTGTTGTTGTACTGTAAATAAACTGAATTGTCCTTGACAACAGAAATGACAAGTTGATTCTCATTTGCTTCTTCTTTTTTTTTTTTTTATATATAAATTGTTTATAACATCATCAACAGCAACATGATCTTAAGCCATTAATGTGTTATATAACATGATGAGCACATTATGTAGTATATAGACAGAGGATGAACTGCTAGGGGGCTTTTAATTTGAAATGCGGGCTTTTAATTTAAAACGGATGCGGAATGTAACAGAAATCTGGCCCTCCAATGGTGTTAAGTTCAGTCAGTCACATGGTATTCAGCCGACCAATAGTGTGACTATCACTCGCTCAGTGAGACATTCATGTGTACAGAGCTGTTATGGCCCAGACGCAAATTATCCTCTGATGAAACACACGTGGGAAACAGTGATTTATTTGTCCTTATCTTGAGATGAATATCACATTACGTGTATGACCCTACTATACATAATTTACTAGGTCGTTTAAATCTACACAAGCCACCGTGGTTGTGTTTCTGAAGAGCAGGGCAATGATTTTCAAATTAATATTTCACATGGCCATTAGATCTTAATAGATAGTAACAGTGACTAAAATTGCTGTTTCCCTCCCACATTAAGGGCAAAGGGTCGCGTTAGAAAGCAACGACTACAAATCAGCGTGGACGCGTTTCACTGACGCGGAGGAAGGCATCATGTCATAAAATATTCAGAAGAGAGGGATATTTGATAGCCTAACCCGAGAACAGAACATAAAGTGGTGAGAGTGATGAAATGGAATATGCAATATCAATCTCTGGCCATAAAATACTGAGTCACAGTTTAAGTATGCATACATGGGGAAGGACTCAAAAACCCATTATCTAATAGAGCAACCATGTATGGCGGCAATATGAGGAAATGAGAGGATCCAAAAGTTCCAGTGCAAGATCCAACACATCAATGGAGAGGAGGAACAGTTTGAATAATTTAAATTTAATATTGTTGAATGTTTTGATTTACCATGCTTTAATATTCCATCAAATGATTTACAGAAATGTAATGATCCCCTTCAAGCATATTGTAATTTGATCAACAATCTGGAATATAAAGATAACATCTATGCCTCCTCACCCCACAAATACAGAATCAATGAATATGCAAATACTTTTCATTTCAAAAGTAAAAGTACTGCATACAAAATGTCTCCTACATACAACTGACACACCATTCTCCGGGTATCCAAAGCAGGCTTCAGGTTTCCACACCACACATGTGTACGTTTCCTATTGGATGGGAAATGGTTTCCAAACTAGTTCCTCCTTGTTACACAGCTTGAACTTAAAAGAATGTGAAAACTGTCCTCCAGTGTCGTGTCAAAGCACATTTTTCCACAGCTACAATGACTCGTTCTGGAGTGGAAGGAGCTTTAAACAGTTTGAGAAGTTGCTTCAAAGGAATCCAAAAGCATCACCACAACACTGAAAGAGCACCAAGCCAGTTACCGTAGAAACCACTGTGGTATGCAAAGTGTCACCGATGTCTCATTTGGCCACAGAAACACCACTAATTAAATTAATAGGACTTCGCCAACTGACAGAAGTGACATGTGATAGTGTAAACAGCTGAGCCTTATTAGAGGTTAAGACCACCTCAGCGATTTGTTATTCATACTATGATAACTTTGGGTAAAGGGAGATCTGGTAGCAGAGGTTAGTGTGCGCTTGCCACCCCACAGCCGTCTCCGACACCTTTTCAGCCAAGCTGTCACTCCGTCAAGCACGTAAAACTGAGCATACCATAAGAGGCAGGAGCAGAAAGTCAATTACCTTTACATTCCAAACAAAAAAAACGTGCACAGACCTTGTATAAGCATAAACAACATCCATCGGAAATCAATGCGATCCAGAACTTTCTTTTAAACTAAATGAGCCGAGCTTCATAGAGGGTCGGGGTCATTTTTCATCCAGTGTGTCAGATGTTTTTCATCCACACATTTGACTGTAATTCACTTCCAAACACACTGCGGGATCACAAGTTTACTAAAGTTCGAGAACAAGTCTGTTCGTAATTCAAGTTCTGACAACAATCTGTTCGGAGACGAGTTTGTGAAATGTGACTGATCTGAACATTATGTGGAAGTAAGGTTGATATTGGAACTGTTTGATTCACTTTCTATTCACAAAGTCTCCAATCCACTCGATTCAATGCATTTAAATGATTTATGTTTCAGTTGTTACAATGTGACATAATACTGGTTATAAAAAAATAAAACAAACAGTTGTTTCCCTGAATATAAAACTGTATGATGTGGAAATTATACTACGTCAATAATACATTTCCCAGCAGTAAAACTTCTGCACCACTTGCAAAGGCATGATCATTAGTCATTTTTTTTTCTTTATGAAAATGATATCCCACCGCTTCACATGCACTGCCAGTACAGTATGCTTCAGATAAATCCAGACATTATAATAATGATATAATGATCAGTATGAGGACAGACAGGGCAGATACTTCAAGTCTGATCATTAATGAATGTGCAGTGTTTGTGACTGGACATGGAGCCTGGCAGGTAGCATTAGCTTCCCAGAATGAAATCGTCACTTTGGGCTTTCAACACTTCATATCCCGTAGCCAGAAAACAATATCTTGTCAAATAATTCAAACAGAATTTAAATCATTGTTCAGAGTCTTTTCTTCCAGTCAATCCTTATGGCAAAATCAATCTCTGGACTGTAACTATTAACGTTACAGTTAACAGGACTGCTGTGAGCTGAAGCGGCAGAAATAACCAGCTATCATCTATTTTAGTTTTTAACCTAAAATAACTTTGTGTGCAAATGCAACTTGATTGTCACAAAATCTTTCTTTAACCATCATGCAGCCCAAACTCACAACAAGTAACAACTGCAGGCAAATATCATTTCACACAGATGTAATATGTGTGCTGAGAAAAGTTATTAATAAGGAGACATAATTTAATCCAGCCTTATATGTAAGAAATTGTGAAACAATATTTGCAAAATTACAGTTCAGTTACAAAAAACTAGTGTTCCAGTTATAAGTACAGGTAATACTGTTTACTGTTGGTTGTCTATTAAAGCACATACTAAGCAAAATGTACAAAAATGATTGCTGAGTAGGATTGGGCAATACATCAATATCATGAGGTAGCTCGATATAATTTTACACTTTGAATATTGTAACAAAGTGATATAAAAATATTTTGATATTTGATTTTGTCCATATTGTTCAGCCCTACTGTGGCCTTTCATCAACTTGTTTTGGAAGAATGATGAAGTGACAAACAATAAAGCTCCACACACAATTTTTTTTCCCTCAGTTACATAATATGAATTCATCACATTCATTACCGTTTGAGAAATAATTTGAACCTAATTAGCCATTTATAATCATCCTTTCGTTATATAGTCCTATTTACTTGTTACATTTCACTCATGACACTCAAGTATCAGTATTAACTCATGATTTTATGATGTATTGTGCTGTTTTGAGAAGATGAAAGGGGGTGAATGTACAATGCTGATCTGACACCAACTGCAATAAGCCATTATTTGGAATATTAAAGTGCTTTCATCATACCATTGTGACATTATTCAATGGTAGCAATAAGCCACGAGTAACACACTGACACACAACAACATGAGGAGGGTTGTCTGAGCTCGCTGACAAGTCCTTATAAAGACGTATGTAGCCAGAGTACTTTTAATCACATCAGACTATAAACAAACTGTCACCATCTGAAGACAAACTGTGCTGATTTCCTCCGATTTTCCACCGAATTTCTCATTTTGCAGATTAGTCTCTGTTCCAACATCAGCTGTAAACATTTCAGAGAAATCTCTGCTGCGCTCACTTTAAATGCTTCCTCCGTCTGGATCAGCTTTCATAAGAAGGACACAGTTTAGAGAAATGAACACCCAAAGCAAAGACAATAGCTCCTATCAACACCAGTTGGGAGAGGTGAACAAGAGGATAAAAAGGGAGGGATGACAGGAAAGAGAGAACAGGGTAAGTAGAGGATTTTGCTCACGTTGGCTTCCTGCTCTGGGCTGAATGCAGCAGGTCTCTGATGACCAAACGCGTGATAAGAGGTTGTGAAGGGTCCTCCGAGAAAGAAAAAACACACACCTCACAAGAAGGACAAACAAGACGGCGATCAAGAGGTAGAAGCACAGACATTAGTGAGAAAGAAGAGCGTCCTTCTCTGGACGTGAGCTACGTAGGTGGAGGGAAACGGAAAACAAATAGAATGTACAGCAGTACAGTGCACACATCATTTAAGAACTAGGCAACGACAACTGTGTCCACGCAGGCATGACAACAAACGTGTTAAAAATGGAGTCATTTCTGAAAACTAAACTCTCATACTGGGAAAACGTTCTCAGCTCTAACATGTAAAGTGAGGTGTCGATACTTTGAGAAAGGTAAAAAAAAAAAAGTTAACAGTGACCACAAGTGGAAACATCCCATCAAGTACCAGCTCAGATGTATTATGTTCAACAGCATCATTTCCTTTCTGCTGTGTGTTTTAGCCACATGCCTCGTTCCGCTTTTCTTTAATGGACCACTTCCCTCACTCTTGGACTTGATGATGGCTGGCAGTGGACCTCCATCATTTCAGTCTTTTATGCTTGTGTATAAATATACACAAGCATAAAAGTTGCGATGGCCAAGAAAAGCAGATCGTTCATCTTAATTGTAAAAGTGTTTGTCGGGACCACGTTAAAAGTTCACACCATTTGGGGTGAGCCGTTAGTCGAGTGGTCAAAACACAAATACCTCCAGCAGTGAGTTCCTGGTTCAATTCCAAGCTGGCTGGTTCTTTACAGCATGTTATCCCCCTGCTCTTATTTCCCCACATTTCCAGTCGGACTGCTCCTTTCTAATGAAGACCATATGAGTGTGCAAAAGACAAAAATGGCATCGGCTAAAACAAAATCTGATTCTTAAAAATTGTCCCCGTGTAAAGCTCTCTTTGTAAATCTAAATCTAAAATAGGAGGGCAAGCTTCATATTCGATGGTCGACGCAAACCTCCCGAGTTTTCCCGATCCTGGTATCTTTTTTTTCATTTTCGGGGAGACCGTATTCGAGTAGGTGAGCAGGTCTTTAACTTTCCAAATTCAAGAGGTGCTTATGAAGCGTCTTACCAGCACAAACTCCACAGCACTGCCGGACCCGTTTGTCACACTGTGGATTATATTTGTTTATTAATTGAATCTAAAATGAAATCAAGCCTCCTGAGAGGATCTTTTTTAAACCTGGCTTCAATACAACACTTCACCATCTGTGACACCAATATTTCCAGTCTCCTAAATGTTTGTACGCATGAGCCAGACTTTCTGTGCAGGTGCACACGTTCACATTTCTTTAGAATTGGTTTATTCGGGGGTAAGTGACGTACGCGTTTCAAAGGTTCAGAAGTTATAAACAGCACTTTTTGCTTTTTAGCGAAGTGCATGTCAGTGCTGGTAAAAAGGACACCAACAGATCCTGCAGCACCACAGCAGGGCTGTAAACCATCCGTGTGATTTTACATAGGAAACAATAGAGGCAGGTGTTTTCACTCATCTCACATGCCAAAGGATTTGCATGTTTTATGCGGGTCCCTATTTTTCATTGTAAAAACAAATCTCTCCAAAAAGTGCCAAGCTGGCCATTTGAATTTTAAGCTAATCTCTGTTATCACAATGACTTCTGGAAAGAATGTCACAATGGCTCTGCCTTCGACATTTAAATAGGAATGTAATGTAGTTCTTCTATAAGTGGGAGAAGAAACAGGTAATGAGGAAGAAAAAACAGAGAGAAGACATGTCATTGTGACATTTTCTGAACACTCATTAAAAAGTCACATGGCTGTCTTCAAGAAGAATACTTCAACCCTCACGATGAGCGCTCACGATGTGATGACTGAGTCATCATAAGACGCAGCAAGACATCAAAATCCATCAGTGCTGCTTCCAATGCATAGAAATGAAGTCATTAGAACAGTGAGCAACAGCAAACCTCGCTGCGTTTCACAGCCTCGTGTCGCTCACTTCTATTTTTAGCCTGTCAGGCCCGAACTAACCCTCTGAAGTGTAATTCGTAATATTCACCAGGTGAGAAATAATGAGGAAGGTGACTGGTAGTTATGCTGTTGATCAGCATGAAAATGAAAACATACGTTTTTGGATAACAGAGCTGCCAGATATTTGTACAGATTAAATGTCTGCCGGTCTCACTAAGAACAGCAGAAGCAAACCCTTTTATTCATTATAGTAAATTATAAAGAGTACGAGACATCCACCATTTTCAGACTAAACTCCTTCACGGAACGATATGAAACCCTCCGAGTTCCAGGAGCAACTGTGAAATCAACCACCACCTCAAACGACACGTTTGCACCATATTGTACAGATTTCCAGTGATCTCGAGCCTCGTAAACTGGCACCTTCATAAACAAGTAAATACCTGATGCACGGTTCAAATTCTGTTGCCTGTTGATGACATGCTCTGCTGCGCTCTGTAGCGGTGCACGCCGATGCTCGCACATCTATGCCAGTCTGTCGAGAAATATTCCGCCTCCACCGGCCTCGCATTCCATCAACAGCTGAGCTTGTGAGAGACATGCAGCAACAGGACGCCACAACCACGGCGGAGGCGATGAAGGCTTTAAGAGCCGTATCACGTTGCAACCTGACCGAGCGAGGGGGATTCGGAACAATGAAAGCGATGGCACTGCTGCGAAACTGCGAACCGTCATGATGAGCTTAAAGCGCAGCGCACCGTCCTTGTGACCAACCTCATTCGGACGGTGAGAGTGACTCTCTTTAATGCGGCGGAAAAGGTTTTTAGGTGTAGGTGAGTCACAGAAATAGACTCGTCACATTAATCCTAAAACTAATCCAAAAACGAAGAAAGATAGAGCAAAGCACTGATAAAAAAATAAATAAAAAAAAAAAGACTCGTCAGTAAACCTCGTATCTACCATGCAGATGAAGAAACAAAGCTGCCAGAGGAGCTGCTGCTGCTGCATGAAGACTACAGCACAGAACTGGTAGTAATATTCCTTGAACTGAATTCATGTGGAAGTTGAACATCCATCACATCTCAGCACTACTCTTTTTGATGGTTTTTAGTTTCCCATTGCCTTTTTCTTGTTACCCCCCTCGCACCGTCTCCTTCCCCTTTGATCCTCGAGGTAGGTGCTTCTTGACTGGTTCAGTCGTAAAGAGAGGCGAAGAGCAGGGAGATTCCTTCATGAGTGTATTTTTATTGATCTTCGTGAAGAGGAAGTAACATGTTCTTCAAGATTCAGTAGGCACCACAGTCATGTTTTACTGTGTGTTACCTCCATCCACATCAGACTTGGTTTCAATTGACTTCATAAAGGCTGCTCCCAATAAAGCAGAATGTGTAATACATACAGTATATTCATGAGACAAAATCATTTCGCAAGCGGCCTTCCTTTGTGGCTCTATTATAATTATAATGATTCTTCCCTTCTTAATAACTTCTTATCCGCTCTGTAGAGACGAGTCTAACTTCTGAAAATGAGGTCGACTCTTTTGCAATGCTTTAATCTGGGATCTACCATATTTTGCTCTAAGTTTCATTTTCACCTTGATGGGATAGTGAATGAGATATTATATTTCTGGTCAATATTTAACCCCGTCCCACTTTTCTCTCCTAAAATAGTTTCCACTTTCTCCCCTGCCTCCACGCCAAGCTCTCTAAAATCCAATTTAATTTTGGCCATTTGGCACCCGAAAACAGATTTGGCTCTGTGGGCCTTCTGGCAAGACACACAACATTTCCAAAGAAAGGGGACAGACTATCAATCCATGGATAGAAAGTTATTACCTTGTGACACTGGAAGGAAACAGTCATAATAACAGCGTTTATGCAGCAGAGGAGTTTATGTATGATTTTTTACGAATCCGTCTTCATCTCAACAGAAGCCACAGCGTTTCCCCTCAGGCCTCCACAAGAGTATGGGATCGTGTTCTTTCCGCTGTTTGGAGTCACAAACTGACACCAATGAAAAACACATTTGATATCTATTTAAATGTTTTAATCTGCCTCCAGCTCTTCACTTCTTAATTGTTTAACTGGAACCTGCTGGAGGGATGTGCGGTTATAGTCCTCAACACTCGCGGTTAACTTAGAAGAAAGAATGCAGGAGCTGTACGACGATGAGTTAGTCTGAACACCCGTAAGAACCGTGAACACATGATACAAGCGCACAGAAGAGCATCTGTGAGCAGAACTGCATCCTAGCGACGGAGCTTTTCTGCTCTGCGTACAGGAATGCAATCACGTGAGCACAGCGGCTGACGCCTCGTCGGCATTTATGATCCACGAATTAGCCTGAAATGAACTGATCATTTTGTTGAGCTCAAAGCGAAGTGACAGAAAAAAAAAAAAAAAAAAAAAAAAAAGAAGAAGAAAACAATAACGTCACTGGCTGATAGTTCTCCCTGCAGCAGCTGCTAGCACTGAAATGAACTAGATCGGTTCCACATTATCTTGAAGCAATTGAGGACTTAATGGATCTTACATGCAAGTAATGTGAGAATCTATCCTTCTCTTGTAGCTCTATGCTGTCCTTTTCTCTCTCTGCTCTCCTCTCACCCCAACAGGTCGAGGCAGATGGCTCCGCCCACCTCTGAGCCTGGTTCTGTCAGAGGTTTCTTCCTGTTAAGAGGGAGTTTTTCCTTCCCTCTGTTGGAGGTTTTTCTCCCTTCAAGAATAGTTTTTTTTTTCCCTCTTAGCGTATGTGGGAATTGTTGAATTGTTGGGTTTCTCTGCTTAATATTATAAAGTTCTGCTGTAAGGACTTCAATGTGTTAAGTGCCATGAAATAACCTCTGTTGTGATTTGGTGCTATAGAAATAAAATAAAATTGAATTGAATTGAATTGAACTGCTGTCAATACAAGCAGCCTGTGTTACATCTTGGTTGTGTGAAGGGAACTGTAGCGTGTAGAGAAGTGGCTGTTCCCTACTTTTTTCCTCCCGCCTGGTTCTTGGTGACTCTGCCGCAAAACGGGCGGTCAGAGGGCCAGAGACCGGATGTTGACGACGAGCCATCGAAGTAGTGGAGACATCAGCCGCTGTCCTCGGTTTCAGTGTACATGTTGAGGGCACGTACGGAGGCTCGCGCTCATCACAGCCTTGTGCTCGGGAGGCCGCATTTATGCATGTGGGGCAGAAATATTCAATCATGCGGATGCTTTTCCACCCGCAGATGCAGTTCTTTCCTCTCGCATCATGTTCAGGCGCCTGCAGGTTTTGAGATGAATTAAACCCCCAAAAAATGATGAGGACGAATAAACTTCTGTATTGACGGGTTTCAAACTAAAACCATTTACGACGTAAGGGTCAGTCCTCAATCTCCATTTCTAGTATTTCTTTGATGATGATGATGATGATGACGATCTGCACCACATCAGTGCTGCTGTGCCTTTTTAAGTAAAGGTCACACACTTGTTCAGCTACTGCAAATGAGGCCTTTATTTTCCCGACTCTGAATCAACTTCATGCCTAACTTTGCATCTCAACCAAAAGGATAACACATTGCTATATGTTGCACATATCGGAAATAAGGATGTTTGATTTATAGTTTGACTGAGCGATGATGAGCTCACGAAAGACGTCACTGGCAGCAGAAAATGATCTTTTCAACTGTCAATATATTGCCCCCAAAGCCTGAAATCCAAATAAGGCTGATTGTGTAAGATGAGCCGGGTGGTGCCAGCACTGAACCAAAACACCGCCTGGGTAATCGCTCGGTCTTCATCATGTCTCATTCTTTCCCAGTTACAGAGCTTGACTGTGAACATCTTGATGGCATTACTGCTACGCTCTCCATCTGGTCTCTTCCTCCGTCAGAGACACTCATTTCATTCACTCACGCGTCTGTCCATCTTTATTATAACAAAAGCTGGTCATGTCATGATTGCTTAGACTAACTGGCGAGTATGAAACCAGGGTTGATGAACAGAATTCCCCTGATGTGATATTCTTACAGCCGCTCTTTCAGCCATGTTAATCAGCGACCGTGTTCCATTAGTTTCCTCCAGTTTACTGAAATTCTCAACTAATGCGTCGCAGTACATCCAATTAATATCCAAAATAGCTGCTCAGTGACTGCAGTCCTGGCAGCGCATACACAATTTAGATTTACAGTTAAATGAACACGAGGCTTACTGCCTAAGAACAGTCTGGTACTTTTATCCCTGACAACCAAAAAACAAAATAAAAATATTGTGAATACTGTAATGGAATAAAATAACATTGATGCATTATTTATGTTTACATTTCAACCCAAGAAAACATTCTTGTCAAAATTAGCTTCATGTCCAGCAAAGACAACTAACAGTGACTGATTCATTGCTTTAAGTGCAAATAAAAACACTCAAGGAAAAAAAAAATCGAACTGACTTGGGTGATGTTGCGTTCACTTGTATGCACTGAGGTCAACTTCTGTTTAATCAGTCGAATCTGAATCCTTTAAATCCCAGGATTGACTTTGCTGCAAGGGGTTGTAGATATCCGAACCTTTATGGAGATTTGAAGCTCCAGATGACCAGTCATTGTTTCATTTTCTATATTTTATACTGTCTCATTTACAAAATTACAGAGATTATGAGACTATGGATACATACTGATGAACCTGTTGAGGCAATCTATGACCACATATTGCCTTTTACCCCAAAATCAGAAATCTTTGGTGGGCTGCATTACATGCATACAGATGGCACAATATTAGGCATAAAATGGGCCAAATGGTCAATAACAGGAGAGGCGGCTGAGGACCAAGAAGTGGACTCTCATAGACTGAAAGCACCGACTGTGCTACACACCGCAGATGAAAGATTACCTATTAGCTCAGAGGCTCCATTTTCATTCTCATCAATAATGCATGTAGTATAGATGCTTTCCTTCCCTGATCGCTGACCATGAAGAAAATACATAACCTATGAAACGTGGAAGGCCAGCATGAACAACATACCCTCCAGTGAAGTTTGAATCTTTTTTCCCACTGAAAACTTCATTTCCAGGGACGAGTCATCGAAATATTTAGGTGTTATGAGTTAGGTAATACATTCATGTTCAGCTACATAATGAGGTCGAAATATCTGATGTCGATTTCATCGCTGAGGAAACAAACGCAGAACCGCCACTTCAAAATTCAAGTACTCAATAAAGTGAACTTGTAGATTATTAAGTACCAGCTGCTTCTCATTTGAATTCTATGAAAGTTAAATCTTTACATACTGTGTGGTTGTTTTCTTAAATAACACCTGCAAATATTTAAGTTGATATCAATATTTAAAGACTATCTGAAACAACCTTAATGTGAGAATCTATCCTTCTCAGAAATTAGAGACTAATATTACATGACTACATCAGAGGAACATGGGGAAGCCAGAGGACCGTTTGAAATAAAGTCTATGTAGTATTTTTCTGTTAAACACAGGTTTTTGATGTGCACATGAGCTTAACATTGGCGTTTTTCCACCATGTCGAGGGTAAATGATTGATGTTAAGTCTTGAGAGATGTCAAAAGTCTAGTACAGAGGAAGGCATTCAACCCCCTTTCAAGTTTCACAGAGCTGGCATGTAAGCGCAGCTGAAAAAACATGTACTGGAGGTTGGGATGAACGGGGTCCGGCCGGGTGGGGAGCAGTCACAACACGGCCCGAGTACCAAGCGGAGAATGACAATGGTCAGAGGCCTCACTGGCCTGAACCAATATTTTCATATACAAGATAAATAAGATCATAACCCATATTATCAGCCACTAACTCGTAGACTGTGAATGCATTTTTAGTTCTCTGAAGAGAAGCCATGTTTACATTCCATACATACATGCCATGGTCCTTAAAACCTCCTCAGTAAAGATGATATGCTTTCAGCACGTTCGTTTTAATTAGATGACTTCTTGCTCGCCAATAAACCTGGTGTGCTGTTCTGAAAACCAATTTTCCGGTAATAATGTGATTCTAACAGCAGCTAAATCCCTCCAAAACTGACAGGATGATAAATTCTGCTGTGACAAAAGTAATATTCAGCCTCCTCCTTATCTCGACTTGAACATCAACTCCAACACCCTATCTTTCGATCTGTCTTTAAATAATAGCGGCAAGAAACACTTTGAAAGGTGCAGAGTGCAAAATGAGGCCAGCAACACTTTTCAAGTTGTTTTTCATCACATGCTTCAAAGATTCTATAAGCTTTCATTGGCAATCTTTCTAAACTTTGCCAAAGGCGATTAAAAATATGGATCTCAGAGGGCCCAAGAAAAGGAAAGAGAGCTTGAATCCAAAAGATTAAACACTCTGGAACAGTTGTAAACAAGTTGAAGCACACACCGAGTCCAACCTTATTTAAGGCTGTTACAACACATTCAAATTGGCCTCATGTTAAACACATCATAAAACTGTCAAAACATGTTTAAATCTCGACAAACTTCAAGTGAAGTAGAGCACAAAAATGAAATAAAGCCATTTTTAATTAAGTTCTCCAAAAAAAAAAAAAAAATAGATTATGCCACTTACAGTACAGTCACAATGTTGGTCAGACCAGATCCACTCGAGTGTGTTTTCAGCTGTACAAGCATATTGTTTCTGTTGTGGCGGTGCAGCGACTGAACACACAGAGCTGTGACTCAACTGCTGAGCAGATAGCTCAGTGCTGCTATTTAAGCTAGGAAAGCCAGAGGCGTAACTCAACTGGAAAACAGTGATACTTCGTTTACACATTTTTCACTTTAACTTCAACATCAACTCCACAGCATGAGGTCCAATTTCTCATTCCATCTACAAAGCACAAGCCACACAGGCAGGGGCAGAGGCTGAACAGCTGAAACTTCAGCCTGTTTGAAGAGCCAGGCAAGACAAGGTTGCCTAAGCAGTGAAACAATAGGTGGCCAGGCCGAAGGCTCTGTGCAGATCAAGTTGAAAGTCTCCGGGCAGAGTAAATCTGAACCACAGATTACATGTGAAGTAACTCCATCTGTACCCTAAAGTCCAGGACTTCCCCCTTCTCCAATAACATGATTTGAGGTTGTCAGATGGCGTGAAACTAAATAACGCAACGAGCCTGATGGATTAGCCTTCACTGGGAATTTCAGTCAAGCGAATTTGGGTGTTACTCTGTGACTGCAATTCATCAGACACTGTGAAAATGATCCAATAAATGGAATCTGACAGCATGGTCTAATGGTTAGAGAGAGCAGCCTTACACAGGAGAGTCCATGTCCAGCCGTCACATGACAGCAACACTCAATATCTTCAACAGAGCAAAAATAGTGACACTGACCCAACTCCAGCGCTGATGTTGTTCAGCTCAACCTGCACTCTGGTTATCAGCATTACTTTAATCTGTACTGAAAACTGAACCAGAGAAACCAAAGCGACATGATTTTTAAGGCTAAACCAAACTGCATCCTTATGATTTACCTATTCCATCAAATAATAATAATAAATGTGATTACTGCGTTTATGAGCTACAACAAATTTCCCAGTTTTCATTTTAACACCAGTTTATGCCGACGCGCACAAAAATCTCACATGACATGCTACACCAATGAATCTTTGCTGCTTTTGTTCCACCTGCATCAATGATGAAATCCTCGTTATGGATGTCTTAAACAGACTAATTACTCTGAGCATCTTACACAGAAAATTTAATCCAGCCTCTAATCCAGCATGATGGGAGACACAGAAATGTGCCGGGCCATCTTGGGGTTACGATGTATGCGGGGAAAGCAGCTTAACTGACGCTGTTGTGGTTGCGGTGCAACACGATAGGGATGACTTGGTGGCATTTTGGAGACTCTGTGTGAGCCACATATCAAGAAACTTAAAAATAAAATAGAAAAGATAAAAAGATGTATAATCTAAGGCTGGTTGAAGGGAAATTAGTTATTAATTTATGAGGCCAACAATAAACTGGAGCACAGATTTATTTAGAAACTACACGGAATGAGTAAAGCAGAGCTTCAAAGAAAAATGATAGCACTCGTACTTCCAGCGAAGAGCCTGGATGAAGTGAAGTTAAGCTGCCTGCATAATAAATATCTACATTCTTCATTGATGAAAGGGAGTATGGCTCCGTCCGTGGGAAAGCATGTCCATATCCTGGCAGCCTTGACTAAGGACTGGGGAGATCCATGGCAGGCCACAAGGAATGATGACCTCTTCTCATGCACTGGCACATTCCTGCCATAACTAAGTGGGAACAGGCCTGGGATAACTATAGCAGGCGGCCTAGACTCTCAGCTTGGTGGGACTTACTGCTGCCCACCCCTCTTCAAGCTTTCTGAAGAGCCTACCCAAACCCACGGAGAGCACTATTAGACCTAGAGGGTTCAAAAGTCATCTTGATACCATTTTACTGCTTGACCTTTGTTCCACCAGCAGGTGATGACGATCATGTGGTCAGTGTACTTGGGATGTAGGTCAGTAGACAAACGCACAATATTTCCAGTCGTTGAAAATGTATTTGATTCAATATTTGACATTCTTAAAAAAAAAAAAAAAAAAAAAAAAAGTGGCAGTTACAAACAGTGCAGCTCCAATGAATACGATTTAGAGAGTTCGGCTATCCCTCGGAGGGTCGCTCTGACCCATAGATCATTTCATATTGATGTTTCCGACGTCTGTGACTCCCTTTCTGAAATGCATTTCTGCTCTCTGATGGGAACTCCAACAGCTGCTGGTGGTGGGAAAGTCAGGGATTGAGAGAGAGCAGCAGAGCAGGAGTGTGATGGGAATACATGTTCCAGACGCCCACTAATTCATTGATCTGTGCTGACCTCGTCGCCACTGACATGGTGGGCTTCAAGGACACACCGGGTCGAGCTTTTTCCCACTTTCACACCGCATTTCCTGGAAGTTAGACACTTTGTATGACCTAACTGATTCAAACCTTATCAGTGGGATCCTAATGGGAAAACTTTACATTGTTTACTGTTGAAGCTAGATAGCAAGGGCACTTTTAGTGAACACTGTTGAAGTGGTAGCTCTAAAGGCAAAAAGCACAGGACACATTTTAATCCATTTATCAAGGACAATCACTCGGGAAATGCAGCAATCAATGAGATGAGCAACTTAAAGAGCTTCCATGAGTCAACAGTGTGTTATCTTAATGGATCTATAGTGTACATATATACGACCAGTCAATATACACCGACTTTCAGAGTGCTCAGAAACCCCGCTGGGACTCAAATGCACCACTTGGCCTCTGTTTGCCACAGGCATCTAAACAGAACAATGAAAAGCTCAGGAAGAACCCATTTCCATTTTTCTTATAATTTGAAGCCAACGCTGATATTCTACCACTCATATCAGCTGATACAGATAAGATATGCAGTTTTACAATCTTTATGCAGATGAGGGTTACATAACAGATTAACTACCTTATACAACTATCTAATAGTTAAGTTCAGTTTAGCCGTGATAAGAATTTGAAGTTAATTTATAATCTATTTGGTACTGATACTGTGCTCATTTTACTGTGTGGGCTTTCATGACAGCATGAGTTGCAATTTGCAAGGCTTATATTAACCTTCTCACGGATGTCTATGTAAATGAACTTACAGTGTGGTGTCACATTAATAGATTTTTGAAAGGGCAGTTTGAAACCTCTCTGATCACCATTGGTCTTTAACTTGGACAGAGTAGAAGGTAGGACATGTGATCTGCAGTAGGGTTAAGGTCCCTCTGAAGATTTCTTGAAATGAAATAATCCTCCAGAATAAGCATTAGAAGAGAAGACATTACCGTTCCCTTTTTTCCGAGGCCAGATTGTTGAAGAAACACTGGAGAATTTGAGAGTTGACATTTTTTTGGAGCGAGCATCTAGAGGCCAATACAAGACCTACATTATAATTCATGTGTTTTCCCACTGTACTAAAACATACTTCACTATACTTATTTATGAACTGTAAATCTACCATCGTACCTTTCGGAATTAACTTGTTTTCAAGGGAAAACCCATTTAAAAATGTCCAGTATTGAGCACTGACGAGGACAGTTTTATCAACCCCAGTGGGAATGAACCAAACCTACAGCATCTCTACTATCACCCAGAGAAGAATGAATTTGAAGAGGCCTAGAGGTAATTCAGGATTATGTTAGTGCCCTATTCCTGCTGAACATTACCATCTCTGTTGGAGCTACAGCAGCCAGGGTAGGAACTGCTCAGGAACGCTGAACTTCACCTATTTAAATGCTACACGTGTTTGAATACTTCTAAAATGACAAGACAGGGAGAGGTTACATCTGGATGTTTACACTGCATTTGTTCCAACAGTCATAATCAAACGATGAGCTCGTGATGCGCCTTGACTTGAACGTTCATTTGTTGTGTGCCAAGCTTTGGATTTTTATCGCATCTGCTTGTACACACAAAGCAGTTGGAGATGGTGGAGAGAGACATAAGTAGAAAGTATCGCAGCCAGACGGAGGGAAAATCAGTTGGACGGAGTTTCAGCAGATTTTTGAACAGAAATACAATTTCTGGATCAGAAATTAATATGCTGCGTGATATCTGCACTTAATAATTACAATACATACTGTTGCAACTGTAGTGCGCTGCTGATTTTTACTACCACTGTTTCTGTATATTTGTGGATAATTATTATCCTACACAACCCTACCTTGCATAGTAGAACTTTAGTAGCGCTTAAAATGGCACTTAGGAATTGTATTTTCTTGATTCCTGTTGTTCTGGGTTTTGTACCCTCATGGTTGAAATGCACTTATTGTAAGTCGCTTTGGATAAAAGCGTCAGCTAAATGAAATGTAATGTAACAACCCCCCCCCCCCCCCCCACTCTTCCCCAAAAAACACTGATCAAGTTCCCCAGGGGAAATCAAGTGTGAATGTCACATTCCTCATTTAAGTTAATGACCACACTATCAGTGAATCAGCATTTAGAGGATAATTATGCCAAATGCAGGCCTCTCAAATAATCTTCCCTAAAGATCCTGTGATCCTACATGAGACTAGATGATGTGGGGCCTTTCAGTGAGCCTGTGAACACAGAGACATGCCAAAGAGCTGGCGGGTCCAATTACCCTCCGGCCATTTTCATCTAAAGACAAATGTGGGATTTCGCTATGGTGCTTATTAAGGCTTGGCACCATGACATGACATGGCACATGACACTGCCACAATAACTGGACCACATCATGTCCAAAACATAGTGTTACATAGATAGAGATATACTATATATGGCTGCAGATGCAAAACCTTTTTTAGCACAAAAAACAGAAAGTCTACCACTGAAACTGTGCTGTCGCAATAAGAAGAATGAAAAAGGCCGTGGAAATATGTATCCGGAATGTGAAATTATAGAACAGCGGTGACAAGCGTCTCATCATCAAATGCAAAGGGACTTACTGAGGCAACGCAACATTGCAATCATCAAAGTAGAGGTGGCAATAACTACCACAGCAGAACAAAAACAAAACAAGTCCAAAAATAGTTGCTGCGCTTTGTAGGTGACGTGGAGCCTCAATTTTCAAATACCATCATGAAGTCATGAAGTCGGGGAGGATGAAATCATTCCCCACAAAGAGGGTGAGTATACTGAAAGGAATTGTGCCATATCGACTGAATCACCTCAACATGCTTCCGTGGGAGTCATCTTTAGCATATATGGCCGAGAAAACGCTCCCTCTTTTCATTGGTCTTGACCTCTCCACATGGTCATCGGTACTCTCACACTGTGATGCACGATGGGCAGATTTCAGCGTTCTGGAGAGACCTAGACTACGTTACAGACACGCACACCCATTACCACAAGAGCCAAGTTAACAGGGTGAGGTTGTTAAGCAGTTTGACAAATCTGACTCTTGTGTAGCTGCAGTTCTGTGCCAGGGCTTTGAGAATACTGGTCCCAGAACAGAAGATTTATGGAGGGGCAGGCACAAAGACAAAGAATGAACAAACATCAGCCCAGGCAGCGAGGGCAGCAGCTGAAACACACAATACAGCCTTCCATTCACCCGGACTTACCCTTTGTGTAACACAGTAAGTCTACTCCAAATATTAGGTTCGGTAAAAGTTGTCAAAATGAACAACACATTAAAACTAGTTTGTGTATCAAGAGCCAGGCTGGAGATGGTGATCTGGTTTCAGGTAGTCGTACACTGGCGCTGTTACCCTGTGGTGCTGTTTGTACAACCCAACATTACTCATGTCTCCGTGGCCTTTACATGCCCACAACAGCGACGGTTCCCAAACCCTGCCCAAGCCCTTAAAGAAGAACATCAGAGGGGGGGAAACTCCATAAAGAAACCCTGAGGATGTAAAGTGGTAGAAAACAGTCCTGTCATTTTTTTTCTGCTGTAAAGTAACTTTGAGAGAAAACTGACACTGTCACACACCGATTGCAGAACAAATTGAAACAGCAGTTCTAACATGATTAATTGTGCAGTCCGGCAGATGAGAGCAGGAAACAGACGTTGGCTTACCCGTCAGGTCTTCAGTATTCTCAGGCTGAGAGCACCGGAACTGGCTGATTCAGTCAAAGCCTCGGGGCATCTTAAGGCTGCAGACAATTTTCCTGCAGACAAGCGGAGCAAGAGACAAGAGGGCAGATGTCAGCTTAACGTTACCATCACGTCCTCCTGTGAGCTCCTGCTTGAGAGGACTCAGGGATACACTGTAGGCTCGTGGAAATGAAAGGATTATTGTTTAGAAATTACACCAACAAAGTTCAAATTAGGAGAAGCGCAGAATAATGTATAATTTACACGTGTCCTAAATGGTCCAGGTACTTGTTTAGATGTTACTCCGTGCGGCAAATCAACATTTTTTTTTTCCTTTTTCGGGAAAACATGAATTTAAGTTTCACAAGTTTTTATCCTTCTAATATCAACTCCGGTAGAAAAAAAAAAAAAAAAAAGAGCAACTCAGCGGGTTGATTAAAGTTCCTAAAACTGAGAGCGTACATAAATGAGCAGCAGATGTAGTTGTCAGAGCGATGCGATCGTTTTTAAAAGAAATGGCTGAAGGTTTGCGAAACTCATGTCTAACGATCGCTTCCCAAAGAGAACGGGACGCTGGCGAGGAACGCTCGGGTGTAACCGTGACGGGGAGGAAGTACAGCACGAGACGGGATCAAAAAGTCCTGAAACTGGTCCTGTTGTGCACGAACAGAGCACAACACAGTGATGTGCACGTAACAGGGGGAAGTAATAACTTTCATGAGTAAGGATTCCAAGTTACATCACTTGATCAACATCAGCACCCGAGTTACACGTTTTTGTGACCACTGGTTCTCGTGAGAATTTGCGATTTAACCATGGACTTTAAACTTCAGACACACGTCGGATGTTGTGTCAAACTCAGGAAATCGACAAGGAAGCCTTGAAATGCTTCAGAAATACAAGTTTTATTAAAAATAAAACTAACCTGCGACGTTTGTGGCCTCTTAGTAGGAGGTAGGCGTCAACATAACACACATCTATCCTGCTTTGTCCCTCACAGCGTGAGTCGAAAGTCTAATATAAGAAAGAGAGAGCTGCACCTACTCAATGGGAAAGTTATCACACAATATCCTCAAATGATCTAATGACGGGTCCAGCAGTTAAAGACACAAATTTTATACTTTTTTCTGAGGTCAGCGCTTCTTTACAAGGCACCAAGCTGAGAATGAGCCAGATAATAAAAACGCTGCTCCCGCTTGATGTGCGATAATCTTCATAAACATTCAAACCAACCAGCCAAAAAGACAGTGTGCATGAATAATGCCGACAGACTAACGAGCCGTTCCAAAACCCGTTCTCCACAACACTGTCACATCCCAATTCTCATTAAAAGCCATGACTCAACAGAAAATTAGACACGAACCACTCCCCTGCCCTAAATTCATCCCCGCAGACATTGTGGTTTCACCCTCTTATACTGGAGTCTGTTCAGGCAAGAAACCAAACTATATAAGGAATTGTTAGTGTAGAGACCAGCTAGTGGCTCTAAACTGTTCGAGCCAAGGGTTTAGAGGCGGGGAGTCTGTTTACATTGAAAGAGGTTTTATTTTTTTTTGTTTTAAGAGGGTCCACTCGCTAAACATGACTCGGCCTTTTACGTTCAATCCAGCAATAATATTGGCTGCCAGTGGGCGGAGGGTGAACAGGGTCGGTCTGAGAGCACCTGGCAGGTGTGGGTGTTGAGCACATGTCAATATTTGGGTGGGTACCCGCATGTATTTGGTGAATGCTAAGATTTTAGTAGTATTTTCAACATGTTTTGTTTGTTTATACAACATTACAGGACAGTAAACTGAAAATGAAAGCTATTCAATTTACAAAAAAAAAAACCAGCAAATCTTCACATTCATGGAGCTGCAACCAGACAAAATCAAAGCCAAATCAACGTCATTTTATTTCTCAGTCTTATTTTAGCGTGTAGGTATATCACAAGATACTAGTTAAGATATTACGTTCTGCAATTTGACTGGTACTCGTGGTTTATTCTTGCTTAAGAGAGGCAATAGAGCGACAGTAAAGAAAGTATTAAAGTGAAACCAAGAGACTGAGACACCAAAAGTTTCAATAGATGTGAGAACTTTCAACCTCAACTGGAGTTAAAAAAAAAAAAAAAAAAAAGTCCAAAATGCCCCACACAAACAAAATAGTTTAATAAATATGAGTAGCGCCCTGCCAGTTCTCCCCTGGGCTTCCCTTTACCTCTGGATTTAGCCTTGACCACTTCCTTCCTCTGGCTCTAATTGGCAGTGCGCTACAGTATTTCTACGTAGACAGACGGCTAAACAGCTCCATGTGTCTCTTTATGGCAGTTAAGCAACAGTAATCAGGACAGATACCGCGCTAAGCACACAGGCGCTGCTACCGTGATGCAAACTGTTTTATTACATTCAAACTGCACTACCGCAGTCTGCATCCACTCCTTGAGCCGAGCCTGTACTATAGTGGCTCGGTGGATATTTGTGATTCACGAGCTGCTGTTATAATGCCATTGATGGGCATCTTTCATCCGTAACATTTGGGAAATGATCACTCCGAGGCCAAAATTAAAAGTCTGAGCTGACCTGCCGAGACGTGAGCTTTGGACAACGTGAGCCTTTGATCTTCAACTCAAGCGCAGACTACAAGGTCTCCGTTGCAGGGAAACATGCCAAGCTCAACAGAACCTGAAGCAAAGTCTTTGCAGGATTCTGAACCCCAAACCACGTGCAAGATTATCATATTTGACCGGAAACATGCAAAGTTTCAAAGACACCGACATGCTAGCTTACTGCAAACCTGTCGATCATGCAAGACAGGCCGTGGCAAAGGAACTTTCATTGAAAGAAAAACTGGTTTATAGCTATTCCTGCCTGTAAAAATATATAATAGTTAAGAATTGATATTTTTTTCACTCGACAAATATTGTTTTCAGGACAACACAAACATTTTTTTGGTCAGCCACTTGTATTTTGGTGGCAAATATGACAAGAAATGGAAATTTTCCAAGCGCACAAGATTAGAAACAGAGCAGCTCTTAACATTCACAAAACATCTTGTTGTTTGCATGAAATGCACAGATGTTTGTCGCTCTCAGACATGCGCCTCGATTGGCTGTTTCCAGGCTAAGTAGGCTGGGAAGCCGCAGGAGGGGCAGCTGACTGCTTGCAATGGTCCGTGGTGCATGTCTTCAGGCCAAGAACCCGTTCCCAGGACGACAACAAGTTCACCATGACCTTTACAAGAGTCTGGAAACTTGGGTATTTCAGACAAAAGAAAAAGAGTACAGAGCTGAAATCCAGTATTTATATAGATCTAAAATGCATTTTTCCAACACCGATAACTCCATGAACCTTTTTAGGGGTTGTGAGTTAAACAACTGGACCACCATCGAAAAAAATATGCACACAAAAGACTCGCGCAACTACTCTAACCGAATCCAACATGAGACAGCCACGCTGTCTCCATGGCAAAAGGATTATGTCATGACTCAAGCATCTTGCAGCTTCAGTACTCTGACAAGTGATTGAGTAGATATGTTTGCAAAAGAATAAGCAAATGACTAGACAAACAACTGGAATGCAGCGCTATCCACTACATTAACCACGATGGTATTATTATGCATCTTGGAGCCGTGGCAGAAAGAGCATCAGATCTGATCCAACAGCCACTGACTTGCATCATATTTAGATGGCATCAGGCACTATATTTAAATATGATTCGACAGGAGGACGGAAAAGGGATCTGACGTCTCCTGGATACATGTTACTTAACAAGAGCTCCTTTCATCACAGACTTTACAAAACACTGTACTCTATTTATACATTTTCTCCATTTATGTTCCTCCTCTACTTTCTTTTCCTCTCTCTCTCTCTCTCCGTACAGTTCTCCCACTGTTCATCTCCCAGGGTGGGCAGCTGGCTCTGCCTCTGACACATCGGAGGACAAAAGGGAAACTCCAGATTGTCGTGGTGAGGGCAGCCACCCATGGCAGCGCTCAGCGGGATACCGGTTGTTTATGGTTGGCACTAATTACAGATCAGCAGACTTACCAAGCTCTAGAAACTCCAGTTGGTACAAAGAAAACAGAGGACTGGTTTTAACAGAAGAAAAAAAAACAAAAAAAACAGAGTGACCATTAAAACTGTCTCCACTTGCAACAAGCCAGATAAAACACGGAGGGATGTAAACTCAATCGGGTGGCTTCAGGACATCAATCAGAATGAAGCTGAAGCTCCCATGGGGAAGCCTATTAACTGCAGCAAGAGCACATGTTGGCGTTGTTGGTCCCCCGGAGTGTGTCAGTATGCATGTACAGAACCGAATTCAAACTACAGTTGTTTGTAAATGTAATCATAAAAATAATCTTCCTCCGAGCTTCATGTCTCTCTTTACAGTCATTATAGTGACAGCTAAAAGAGTTGCACTGAGCTACATAACTGAGCTTTTTGCAGACGTTTTTATGAAAAGAGAGGAATATGAAAATTGAACGTAGGGGTGGCCAGGGGGGCCAATGGCCCCCTTCACTTCATGCCCCCGTCCCTCATTGGTTTTAAATCACTATGCTGCAGTATTACCCTCCATTCTGAGACATTAGGTGAGATGAAGCCAACAAACTAATCGCAGAAGACATCATATACCATTCAGTTATATACAGTGTACATCGAATGTGCCCATGTTGGGTGCTTTAGTTTAGCAAAGCTTCTCTTGGTTTTGTCTAACGGCACGACTGTTAAGACGACAACGGAACAGCGCATCAGGGATAAAAGCTGTTAAGCGTCCACGTAAAAATTGTGCGCAGGCCGTTTTATTCTTTAGTGTGTCCATCAGTCACTGTTAAAACAGTAGACAACTAATTGTGATAGATATATAGAAATATATCACCTCCCCACCTTGTGCACTTATGGTTTTGGGTTATGCTCCATTTGAGACTAATTTAATTTAGTGGCTTCACTCTCAAAATGGGAAATGACCTTACTCCCTGTCATCTGTGATATGTCATATGTGTGGAGTGTGTACACACGCACGCACGCACACACACACACACACACTTTGGCCTCCCCACCCTGGAAATGGATCCGGCACCGCCACACACTGAGGAATATGTGTGGGAACGTAGGTGTGACTTGTAAAAAGCAGACAAAAGTAGGTGCACAGTTCATTAAATCACTCCGACAGACTAAAAACTCCAAATGAAAAGCAGTGGCTTCTTAAAGGAAGCTGCTCGTCTGAGCTGACAAAACAAATGTCATCAGGTATCAACCCAGAGTGGGAAACTCAGCTGATCACACAGAGTCTCTTTGAAATGTGCAGTACAAAGGAATGCACCACGCAAACAGAGCAGCCCACTGCTCAGCAATTAAACACTCCAGTTTGATACACTACTCTCTTTTCTTTGTGCCGTTTTGAATCCTTGTTTTATACAATGAAACAAACATTTATTTTTACTACTGCTTATGTTCTGGAGGAAGATGATACATTGAACAAAAAATTAAGAATGCAACTAGTACACAGTAATTATTTACATAGAAAACAGTACAAAAAAAAATGTTGACTATTAAACAAAGGATTTTTGTCAGACACACAAGCGCTGACCTTATTTTAACTTTGATATGTTTGCTGTGTTTGTGAATGGTCTTTATGTCCTTTGAAGCTATTTGAAATAACTTCATGACAAACCTGTTTAATTAAAGCTCCTCATGAAGAACGTTAGCCTGATTAATATGCATGTCCTCCTTTCTGCCATGCTTCCACACTGAGCCTAATTCTTACTTATGCAGTAAAGTGAATTAACATGTCTTGCTTAACTAGCGGAGCTGTAATAAGGGTGCAAAAGAGGCAGCTTTTAATTAAAAGAGCATTGGTGAAAGTAGGATGGGTACGCTATATATATTTTGTAGGGCTGAAAGTCACCGAGTCAAATCATCTGTAAGAGACCACTCTGTCAACTTTAGAGTTAAAGTCAAATTTATAGAGGTCAAACAAGGCAAAGATGTACTCTGGTTAAGGTTCTAACTCGCAGGACAGGACAGGACAGGACAGGACAGGACAGGGCAGGACCAGCTGAGGACCCTGCGCTGGCCTCGGTGTGCACACAGACGTCAAACCCATCAGCCCCGGGACCAGGCTGCTGGGAGTGAGCTACTAGGTTGGTAGTGTGAGACAGAAGGTGGTCCGGTTGAGAGCGAGACCCCGATGTTTGACAAGCAGATGTTTTGGACTGCGGCAGCAGTGTGTCGAGGGCAACCGCTGGTCCCTGCCAGCCTCCGTCTACGGACGGTGGCGACCAGAGGCCCGGACGTCAGCAAAGCCTTGGTAGACGTGCACGGAGGACACGGGGAGACCATCGGAGAGCAGACATGCCGAGCAACAACCGATCCAACACCTCCGCTGCTCGCTGCTAAAAGCAGACTGGCAGCGATCCGGGGACAAAGGAGAGGAGTTGCAAATTTTCTGACTGACAAATTATTATTCTATATTTTAAAAAAAAAAAAAAAGGAATAGCCGACTCTTCATATTGAACATATCGAATTCGGCAAAGCCCTATTATTTTGCGCGAGTTTGTGAGTTACGGAATACGGACGAGAGAGAAATTGAGCTGAAGAATTATCTCATTTCAACCACCTTAAAACCAGTGTACTAACTTTGGAAGAACAACATATGATCTATTGATGAATACAAAAAAAATATATAGTGTTAAATTTAAACAACAATGTCCCCGTGCGTGAACGGAGACATTTTAAGTTAAAGAATTAGCATTCCAAGGACATTTTGTCCCTGCTTTGAAAAAAAAAAGATTAAATAAATGATTTTCCAAGCTGGTTGGTTTTTCTAATTAAAACATTCATGCATCAGTAGATGATGTGACTCCGGTGCACTACTGGCAGGGTTACAAACCCAGAGTTCATGCGATACTCAACTTGAATCGGGCCTTTCCTTCGATAAATCGTAGCGAGTCTAAAAGTTGGCGATGACCCTGCGTAAGAAGAACAGCCTCTTTGTTGAGGAACACCTTCGGCCGCTCTCCTTTTACACCGGACCCGCTTCACATTTTCAAAGGCGCATGAAACGGAGACGATAAAACGAGCAGTGCGACGGTGTAAAGAAACGTTATCTCCCGAACTGGATACTTCAGTCCTCCCGAGCGCTCCCTCCGCCTCAAAAGAGACACTTTGCTTTTTGTGGCGCTGAACGAAGCCGAACACGGCGAGGGTTTCCTCTGATCTCCGAGCGCTCGCCATCACGTGTCAGCGCAGGTGTTGTACTCTCATACTTGCCCAGAGGGAAGACGATGTGCTGGCACAAGGGGGGAAATATGCATACCAGAGTAAATACGTGCGTGTACATATTCTATATTTACATTTGATCTCGACTGCAGAAAGGAAAATAAACACTTTGAAAATGTCCCACTGAAGCTCTTCCTCCATCCGGCAGGGAAAAACCAAGGGAGAAGCGATTGTTTATGTTTGAACATCATATTTTCACTTTGATCTCACGACGTGCCGTCCCAGTGCCGAGTGCAGACATATGAAATGAAGTGAATGAGGGAGCTTGTTATGCTGCGTCTCGCTCGCCAGCCTCGTGCTCATTGGCTAGTTTGTGCACAGCCTCTGTTCCCGTCAGTCACCGGCCCGCTGGATCACAGTGCGCCCAACTCCTCCCGCTCTTCCCCTTTCCCTTTCCGTGGCCAAAATCGAGCGGCTGAATGCCAATATCTGGGCAGGGCACCCACCTGCCATCCCGACCACACACACACACACACACACACACACACGCACATCAGTTCAGACCCAAAATCAACAAACGTGCCTCTTCCCTCCAAATAAGGACGCGCATTTCTTCTTTCCACAAAGTGCTACATGCTGCGTTTCACACCATTCTCAGACAGACGCGTCACACTTCTCTAAACCGCTCAGCCGGGAGCCCCCGTTGGTCTGCCGGCCTGATATAGCTGCGGTGCGGGCCGGGGTCTGGAGGAATGGCGGGCCGTTTGTTTACTTGCCATTTGGCTCTTCGTGGGACCCAGATCATGTCACGCACCAAACAACAAGCACTTACGGAGAGGAGTCACGGAGGCGCGGCGGGCGCGGTCATCGCTAATGAGATGGCGGGGTGACGGGACCGTGTGCGTGCGTTTGGTGGGACGGAGAGTGAAAGGAGGGAGTTAAACAGGTCATTTGAGATGTGCCCCTCACTCAGCTGGGCGACTTGAAAACGGGGTGAGTCGGCAAATTTAATTTGAGCGGCACCGACAGGATTATTTGTGGAAAAGAGTGTCGCTGTGTCAGGCGAGGTCAGGCGGTGCATGTTTGTTTACAAGTGGTGAGGTGGTGAATGCCGGGAGGCCTTTTCACCGTCAATGTTGCACCAAGTCTTTAACCACTTTTGGAATGTCCAGTGATAAATACTGGCAGGTATGATTGCTCTCAATTCTATTCAATCCAAATATCATTTTCTCTCAATATCACCAGAGTCGAGGAAGAATAAAGGAAGAATCATTTGTGGTCAGAGACAACCTGTACAATTGGGTTTGACATTAGTTTGAATATCGAATTTCCAAAATGTGTGAGTAAGCACTAATTCATCTCCCAGGGGAATCCCACTCTGTCTGTTACCTGTTATGTCGGTGCACCTTGCCAAAAGTAACTGAGTCTAATACAACAGTCCTGCCAAAATCCAATTCTGACTAGATTGTGTGCTCATTCTGGAGGATGTCATTTGTGGTGTTGTTGATCTGCACTGCATTATACAGACAGAGGGGTTATTTTGCCCACCTTTCTTGAGATACACGTGTTGGACAAAATAATTGAAACATTAGTCTGTAACACAATACAATTCAGCGGCAGCTCCAATTGCAGCATCTTAAACAACAATAGTTGAATTAACACCACTCAACTAAAAGAACATCATCACCCTCATGAAGTTGGATATATTACAGGACTGTTGTATTAGATTGCATGAGTTTTAATTTAATGTGCCAAACGGGCTGGCAGCTGTTTATCCTGAGATGACTTACTGATACGTGACACTGTTGCCCACAATTACATTACATTAAACTGGATAAGCAATATTGAACATTTTGAGTTTTGACTTGAACTCACCGGTCAACTTTGGATTTTTTTTTTTTTCCTTTGGTCCAACGTGTTTCTTATGGAAAATGTTAACAATCATGACAATATTTAGCAAATTGAGGAACGATAATATTCTGATTTCAAGATAATTGCTCTTCATCTCCCATTTAGTCTCTACATCCATGTAGTGCTACGGTGGTGCTATCAGCAGCTAGATACCAACATTTTATATGAATCAACCTTCACTCTGCAGTTCAATGGAACAGCAAGTGACTTTAAACACGTCATACTGAAAAAAATCCTCAGCAACACAGATATTGGCCATATTACATATCCTACATTGACCTAATTACATTGCACTGGATACAGAATGTTTTTGCTGCACTACCCTGCACTTCAGTTTTCATTTAATGATGTAGAAATTGGGTTTATTGTAATTACATTTTGTTTGACGGTCTGTGACGTGAAATGGTAGTAAAATTAGGATTAAATCGCAGCCACACTACAATGCCAGCATTTATTTCTGTTAACCACTCAAATTCAAGACAGCACTTAACACGAAGGACTCAACTGCTCAAATTATTTTGAGTCAAAGTAACTGAAGCCACATAATAATCAAAGTCTTCAATGTTCAACACTGAATTAGGACAAGATTAGAAGCTGCCATGTTAAAAAGACAAAGGTTCTAATTGTAAGAGCAAGAAATAAAAAGCAGCGCATTTCAAAATTTCACATTTGGTGGGAAGTGAGTCACGATGACCTAGTTAAGCATTCAGAACAGTGGAGGAAGGCCTTAAACATTTGCAATGTCAGGAAGAACCATTATTAAGTGTGGATTTGCAGAGCACCACCACACCCGACGACTCCATCCGTCTCATCAGTAAGTTATGAGACTACACTTTATAGAAAACATCCACGCAACACGGCAATTCTGAAAAATCAAGTCTCAAAAAGCCGAGTACGGAGGACGTTTCCTTCTACAGTAACTGATTTGTTACACAGCTTTGCTTTGATACCCAACAAACACACAGACTCGCACAACTCACCTTCAAAAACCTACCGTACTTCATTCTGAAAAGTGGGAGCACCCGTTTAATGTAGGAGATAGTGTTGAGGCACGTTAGCAGCCCTCATCCAGGCTTGTAATCTCCAATAGCAGCCGCAGCTATGCAGGTTCGCCACTATTGTAAACAAGTCCAACAGCAGCAAGGCATGTCTGAGAGATTGCAGCACAACACGTAGCAAGTTATTTTAAGATGCAGGATGAGTCCGGGAGAGTTTGTGAGGTTAAAACTCGGCCAAAAGTGCTCTCAACACATTTCAACAGGCCAGAATTGTTTTGGCATCAGCGCAGCTACAACCACTCAGAGGCACCGTTCAACTCAAACAAATACTTGTGCAGATGCATCACCACGGATCGATCCCGCGCCGGGAAGATTATCCTTCCATATATGGAGCTCAATACGGTATCAAGGCAGTTCACATTAGGGATCATGTAACACTTAATGAAATCTACACAGCGTGGAGCTGTGCTTCAAACTTCAGAAGAAGAACAAAACTGAACCGCAGACGTAGAGACAGAAACGGGCGTTTTCTCCCTGCTCAGTCTTTGTCGGGAGAGTTTCTGCTCGGTAACATTTGTCCAGCGTAAAAGTCACAGCGTCAGACTCTATCTGCCAGAGCAAATCCCCAAGAGCTGGCGCTGCGAGGCCGGACCGGTGCCAACGCTCTCTAGATTAACAGTTCTTCTCTTCTATCTCTATGCTGTCCTTTTCTCTCTCTGCTCTCCTCTCACCCCAACCGGTCGAGGCAGATGGCTCCGCCCACCTCTGAGCCTGGTTCTGTCGGAGGTTTCTTCCTGTTAAGAGGGAGTTTTTCTCCCCTCTGTTGGAGGTTTTTCTCCGTTAAAGAGGAGTTTTTTCCCTCCTAGCTTATGTGGGAATTGTTGAATTGTTGGGTTTCTCTGTGTAATATTGTAAAGTCTTGCTGTAAGGACTTTAATGTGTTAAGTGCCATGAAATAACCTCTGTTGTGATTTGGCGCTATAGAAATAAAGTTGAATCGAATTGAATTGAATAGATGAAAAGCCTCAGCGGAGGAGCTCCGTTGATGCCGGGTATATTCTTCACCCCAGATACGTGATGACGGTGTTGGAAATGTGAAGTGTGCATGTGCAGCTGGGAACACCTGCTGGGTGGGCTCCAAACACATGTGGCTGCATGTCACTTTATTTGCCATGTCAACAGTATATTTGAAATATTTGAAATTCAGTTACCTGTTTAACGCCACATCCGTTGAGGATGAAAAACTAAAATCGCTCACATCAAAACCATGACCCCCATCAAAGCCAAAATACCAATTATCACTACAGCTGCCGCCGGAGAGGAGAGTAGGCACACGCATACTGAAGTTACTCTGGAGATTATCTTCAAATGTTTGGGTGAATTTTGGATTTAAAAATGACTTGGATTTAATAAGTCTTCAGTTTTGTAAGAGAAGGACACGTAACCAGATCTAGTGAACTCCAGCGGTTCAAGGAGTGAAGCTGCTCTCCACTGCTGCACATCATTATGGAAATGACAACTTTCCCCCTCATTTTACCTCAACACGCACACACCAAATTCATTCAACCAATGACTGTCATTAAATCACACTTTCATTTTATAATGTGATGTGCACAAGTGAATTTCAATTATATAATTCACTTTGAAAACAACCTGGATAAAAAAAGAAGCTGCGTCCTGTCACCCACTTTCCGCTGCTTATTTCCGTCTCTGTCCGTCTCTGCCCTTCATCCAAACCAGTTATCTTAACTGTCAGTTACGTTTCACTTGCAGTTCAGCGGGCAAAGAAGAGGAGTCGACGGTTCGGCACACGGCGAGCCGGAGTAACGGCTCAACTATAGCGTACGTCTCCTTTATACTCGACTCATGAATCTCTGTGAATTGAGGATCATTTCTGAATTGGATCGTGACACCAAGAGTCGTAATCAAAGTGTAAGATTGCCAAAGATCTCTGCCCTAATGTCCATCCACACCCAGATTTAAATCAGCAGAAATGCAGAAGTGTGGGACCGAGCCTGAAGGCGCGCTGCTTCTAAATGAAATCGGAAACCAGATCCATGGAGGGATTTTGATCTCCCACCACATATTGTTCGCTCTTTTTTGGCCATCTTCCGCTCCAGCCTCTGGCTGGAAACCGTGTTCGTCCTCAGACTGAGGGAGGTATCAGGAGCAAGGATTTCAAAACTCTAAACAAACATATTTTACTACTTGTACATTTCATGGTGATAAAGACAGCATTAATCTCCTGAAAATTCCCCGTTTAAGAGTTGAGAATTTAGAACAAGGAAGTCTTTAACGTTGACTGCATGAAATGGCAGAAAAATGAAGCCGCATTATCTGAGAGGAGAAATTCTTGTAAGACAACATTCCTTTTAGTTGTTTTCGGACATTTGCGGTCACATATCCACAAATGTACGAAATCATTAACATATCTTCATTTGATATATCGTTAGCCACATTCCTGTGACATTCAGTTGGAGGTCTTACCACCCGGTTGAGTTTGAAACTGGAAGTGAGATGGGTGATTAGCTTGACAGACGGGCCACAAGGAGAGTTGTTACCATTAGTCAGCTTCCTCTGGGAGGATATTTTGCTTTCGACCTGTACATCACTGAATCATATGCTGGTTGCTCTTACATTTTTTTTTTAGTTCACACTGAAGCCGCTCCAGCCGAAGCGCCACAGCGAGTTAACGCTTTAAAATGAAATGAGAATCCATGTTTTTGCGGGGGCAGTTTGCTAATTAAATGGTGAATGGTCTGCACCGATGTAGCACCTTCGTCCAAATGCAACGCTGCAGAGAGAGCTGTACAAGGGCTTCATCGCCGTTAAGAGAGCTACAAAAGAAGTAAAGCCGTCTTTAATCAGATAAAAGAACATAATTCATCACTCAAAAGACAACCGGCCTCGTGGGTAAACAAACAAACCGGGATAGCAGACCTATTAGCAACCATTAGTCCTGCTACCGCTCTATGCTGGCGACTTTCACGTTTGACCATTTAATTAGATGGAGATTAGTCACGACAATATGATGTAAAGTGGCCGGGCAGGAAGCTCACGTGTGCGCATGGAGCTAATATTGGCGAGCTGAATCATCAAGATACACTTGATCAAAATGCACGATAAACTCATCAAAAGCTCGCCGATGAGCTGGTGCTCACTCAAGAGCAGGAGTGCTGAACATTATGGGTGTAATCTACGGATGCGTGTCATTTAGCCTCGACGGGAATAACTGTCACGACGTTTGCATCGGAAGCCCCGATTTGTCTGAGTGACAGCTCGTTCATTTCGCAGCTTTAATTAGGAACTAAGCAACCTTTTCGTATTTTGGGCTGTTGAGCAAAAACACAAGACGACATTGAAAAAACAAAATCTGTCTTAAAAATAACTGACAGAAAGCCCTGGAGATCTCTCGAGTACTGTTAATGGACGGCAGCCACAGCATCACTTAATGTTCCCAGCCTACTCTTGTGTTAGTGAGTCGGAGCCTGAGAAATAACAGAACATATCAAGCTTGGAATGCCGTGCAGCTGGAATCTTGAGATGAAGCCTTTGGTTTTCAGGGTCAGAGAGTCTACTTGAGACCGGGGTGTATACGCAGTGTGAGAACAGACGCGCACAAAGAACACAAACGTGTCAAGGCTCTTGCGTTTAATACCGTTATGAGAAGTCGGACTAAGATGAGCGAGCCGACTTCGTCTGCAGCCAAAACCCACAGTTTTCCCCCCTGAAACGCTCCAAACTGAACGCGTGTAACTCGGCATGAAATCCTACAGCAGTTTGAGACAGAAGTGCACCATCAGGTCGTTGAACATCACAACTGGTGTAGCATTCATTCCCCGCGCGGCTGCACCGTCGTCCTATTGGCTTTCCACTGACCAAAAGCAACAGCTCGCGTAATCTCTGACATGACTCGCGTCAATCTGTCGAGTAAGCGTTGTGGAGTCAGGTAACAGGTCTGGAACACGTCGACAATAAAAGACCTGACATCACCGCTGGCCCCGGTTCAGTCTTCTTCTTTTCTTTTTTCTTTTTTTTTATGGATCCCACAAGACAACAATGACGGTCGGACAAGTTTATTCAACACACACGGTTGAGTTCAAAAGGAGAACATCTGATAATGTGAAATTACCGAGTGCAGCAGCTTTAGCCCATTAAGTCGGTTTGGGATGTGATGAATACATGAACTCTGCCTGCCCTATGAGGAGGAGACACACTTCTAAATCACACACTGTGGTGAGCAGCAGCATCCAGCTTTCAGCCAGAATAAATCCATTAGACTCATAAGCTACGGCCCTCGTGGCCCTCTTTTGTAAACGCTGCAAAACAAATGTGCAAAGAGGCTTGCTGGAATAACGCACTTGGAAAAAACGCAATAAACGTTTGTGTTTGACCTCACCTGTCCTACATTGCTTGTCTAATAGAAGACCAGTAGAAGACCGACAGGCCACATGTGAGAATCTTCACTAAAAGCGGGGTTTTCCCTATATTATTAGCACCCAAGTGCTTTCTCACAGCTCCTGAGCCGAAGGAACATCAGGAACCATCTGAGTGCGAAGTGAGACCACCAGAGATGGAGCAGTTTAGCTGTGTGGACGTAGCAGTGCAGTGTGTGTGTGTGCGTGTGTGTGTGTGTGTAAAAGTGAAATGGGGTTATTACAGACGACGCGTCAGCCTCACCTGACCGGCTGCCCTCCTTCAGAACGCTCCGTAAACAGAGACGAGAGGAATATCTGTCAGCTGAGTTCAGCTCAGTTTATAATATTTATTAAAACCGCTCAATCTCTTGTAAATGTAGCTGCTGGCTGACAGAGGACAGAGGACGGAGGACGGAGGACAGGAGGACAGGAGGAATGATGTCCGCGTTCTTCATCCTTTCTAAACTTCACTCAAGTGTTTTGATGTTTGGGACTATTAGTGAAATTTTGAGTTTTAAGGGACTTTGTTGTTTTGAAATTACTTATGAAACCATATTTTGTAATATTGCAAATTTGATTCCTGTTATGAATTTATTCTTTTTCTAAAATGATCCTTCCACAGCTACCTGCTGCATAAAGAATAAAGGAGCGCAACAAAACCCTCGTTCAAATGCATATAGGTATTATTATATGTTTGATTGACCAATATTGTGTGATTATTATATATATTATTACACACACTCACACGCGCACACACACACACACACACACACACACACACACACACACACGCACGCACAAAGAGCACCTAAGCTCTCCTGAAACTGAGAGGAAATCCTGCTGAAAGCTTTCCTAAAAGCCATATTTTCCTACAAGCTACATTGCTGCTGATTAATTCATAATTTCATTTAAGAAGCATCTCTAAATCATAACCTCAACACAGCTAATGGCTCATTAGACTCAAATTTCCAAGGTCAGCGCCGAGCTAACAGTTTATCAGCAAAGCCACAGCCTTGAGTTTCCCAGATAATCACCAATGTTTACAAAGTCAACATTCCTTTAAAGGTCAGACAGAAATATTTTAAACACAGAAGAAATGGAAAGACAACACGGAAAACCAAGCCAAAGCACTCATGATTACAGACATTAATATAGGTTTCTATATTACACACACACACACACACACACACACACAGAGAGAGAGAAATGAATGTCCAGTGTCTCAGATCAGGAGTAGATGCCCTCCAACTTGATATAAGATCCAAATGCTGCTCTGATCTGCTCCTTGGTCTTCCAACCACTGATGTCACGTCACATTCAACGAGTGTGGAAACCAAGGAAAGAACTGAAAATGTCATCTGTATCTTCATCTAATAAGGTTGCGTTCCTCAAAAAGGTATTCATGAAGGAATTTACCGATTCATAATCCTTTGTTGTCGATCAAACACTATTAATCACCTGCCAGACTTCTTGTTGTGGAACCGACCATGTTTGCGGGTGACTTTGATTTGTTCTGACATGTTCTCCCACCTGGATGACTCAGATGATATTCCACAGACTTTCGGAAGGTGCAATGTTATTGCCTGATGGCTGCAAAATGTACTCGCTGTAAGCCACGACCCGGAGCTGCCAACACCAATTATATCCGGAGCAGAGTTCCAAAACAAAACGCAACCGGGCTCCAGCTCGGCGGTGATTGCAGGCACAGCTGAAGTTTTTAGAGATGGCTTCCAGCCCGAACTGCACTTTATCAGGCTCCACTGACCTTCTAAAACATGCAGTGTTTTGTTTTAGGGGCAACGACATGAGCAAATGCTCGGTGGTGTAAAAGGGGGACGATGTCGTTTATTGCGAAGAGTGTGACATTTGGAAAAGCTGAGGTGGGATTGAACTTCAGGGAGCCGAAGTCCGAAATCTGGGGATCCAAAGTTCTGCGATGTTCATCTTTAGCTATTTTTCGGACTCTCCAATCCAAAAAAAAAAAAATATATATATATATTTTTCAAAAACCTATCATTTAGAAAGGGCAGTTTTCAGTCGAACTGAGAAGAAACAGACATTCTTTTCATTTGATCATACGTGTACATCTGGTTGTTACATGTGATTTGCTCTTGTTTTCTTTTCTTTGTTTTATTGTGTCCACAGTTTGACGTGGTCAGAGGAAGCAACGCTGCAGTGTGGGCTCGACTAGTTTAACTATCACCAAGTTAACTATCCTGCAACTACCTGCAGCTTTTTGTTGGACTTACTTACTTACTTGAGTTGGGAAAAAGAGGAGTTCGATTCACTTTTATCTTGAGGGACAGATGTTGTTTTTTTTCATAACGAATCTAATTTTAGACCTGGCTCCGATCTGATCACTACGAGCCAGGCCATCGCCAAATGTAATCTGGTTGTCTATCTTGTGAAGTTATTATATCTAAAATGGATCAATCTGCTGATCGCTTGATTGTTTGGTTACCGAGAGCTCGAAGTCTAAATGGGCATGAAAATAAAATACTCGCGTAAAATAGAAGTAATTAAAAATTCCACTGAGGTAGAGCTTACTGCCCCCGACCTCACAAATAATATCAAAAACAGAAATATGAACACGATCACACATTGGTAAGGCTGCAAATTACATTTGCAAGCTGAAGTCAGTCGACAGTAACACGACTTGAATCAGATCTCATTAGTACGTTCTTACAACTGGAACATATTTGAGAGTGTGTGTGTGTGTGTGTGTGTGAGTGTGTGTGTGTGTGTGTGTGTGTGTGTGTGAGTGCATGCGGGTGGGTGTGCATGCAGGTGTGTGTGTGTGTGGGTGTGTGTGTGTGCATGTGTGCATGCGGGTGTGTGTGTCCGCATGTGGGTGTGTGTGTGTGTGTATGTGTATGTATGCGTGTGTGTGTGTGTATGTATGCGTGTGTGTGTGTGTGCGCGTGTGTGTGTGTGTGTGCGTGCGTGTGTGTACGCCCTTAACCGCTAGGTCACAGCTGTTATCTCGCTCAAACCCCGGCTTAGGGTAAAGAGGAGAGGTCAGGGGTCACGGTGTCACATGACACTTCCCTCCCAGATCTGATTCAGAGCCCAAACACACAGATGCTGTCAACTGATAAATGACCTGTTATTCATGCCGCTGAGTTCCTCTGGAAAGAAATCCGTTTGGGAGACTCATCCTAAATTCCGAGTGTCATGTCCGATAAACTCGCGCTGCCTTTAATCTCAGGTTACAAATAATCTGACAAGATCTCAGTGGGCCCGACCGAATGGAACTACAAACACGAAGGCAACGCGCCGTATTGAAATGACAAGCTCAGGATGTGAGAGAACAACTCCACACATGGAATTTTTAAACCAATCACAGTTTAAACCGCTTTGAATTCAGGAGAGGCTTTACATGATTACATGTAGGAGGACGGTGCATAATTTTATGACTCTGGAGAAGATTAAAGCCTGCAGTTACACATACTGTAATTCAATAAATTCATTCCAAAACAGCATTAGGTCTCAGCAAAAAAAAAAAAAATGATGTTACTTGAAAATCCATGGGATGATACTTAAAAGAAAAACAAAAAAAAAACCTCCGTGGTGCGCACAAACTTCTAAAAATAGTTTGATGAGATTCAAAATGATTAAATATCGTGCTTTATACTCCAATGCTGATAATTAGAACTGAAAGTGTTCGATTGCTGTTATTCTACTGTGTATTTTCTCCAATGAGGATGTTTTAACATGCAAGAAGTAGCTCATGAGCTCAAACTACAGCACATTTAAGTAAAATATTTAAAGATGCGATTTTAATTTGGCGATCCGAAAGGGATTTCATTGATGACTGTTTATCATACTGTGCGTGTCCGCGAAGTGGACCGGAGTAGAAGACGCACGTCCCGCAGACGAGGACTCTTCGATGCTCCCTTTATTGAGACGTATTGATTTCCTGGCTGGGAGGCACCTGTTCTGTCTGAACGCCAAATCACGTCCGGTTAATCCAAACAAACTGGACAGCCGAGTTTTCACACACCGATTGTGTTTTCAGGTCTTCCGTTGAGATCGTTTCCTCTATCGAAGATAAAAAAAAAAAAATATATAAACTATTTTGTTGATAACTGGTGCTGATATCCACTTAGAAAACATGTATTTGATAAAACAAATAGTAATAAGCTCCAGTTCAGGTGCGGCCGTGGGTCACTGATCCATCTGGAAAACAGGTATAACGCTCAGACTGATTTACGACGCGAAGGGACGGATTTTGAACGTCTCGCTTCCATGATGCCTCCAGGCCGACGACTCATCCATGCAACGTTCACAAAAAGAGCCCCACGGTAACGGAAAAGATCGTTCGCGTCACGTCCGTGTCGTCTCCTCTGACGCACCGCTGCGCTGAGCCCGGATCAATAGCACAGCTGTACATCTGCGAAACGGCAAAACAGGTCGGCCGAAGGCAAATCAAATGCTTTTCCACAGAAAGGTCACCAAAAAAAAAAAGAAAGAAAAGAAAATGGTTCCGATCACTCCGGCATACATCCAACGACCGGCAGAGTTGATCTCCGTCATTCACGTACGCCGTCGAATCCCCCCCCCCCCCCCCAAAAAAAAAACAAAAAAACAACCTCCTGCAGCTCCGTGAAACACAAAGATCGCCGCAAAAACACCATCTTCCTGTTGCTGGCCACGACGAACGGCGGGTATGTTCCCAGCACGTTCCAGTAGGAAGCGATCCGACAAATATTTGTCCCGCACACTTCATTCTGGAGGCGACGCGCACCCGCAAGGGAGGGGGGGGGGGGGGGGGGGCGCTTATCAGACGACAGTGTCAACAAAACGAGGAGCAAATCAAAACAAGAGGACGGGCGCGTGTAAAAACAAGAGCTGACAGCTGCTGTCCCGCGTTGGGACACACAGAGGCGAGCGGGTCGGCGTGTCCAGGAAACGCTGCGCTTTACAGCCTCAACTCTGCCTCAACTCTCGCCGGCCTGAACTTGTGACACTGAAACTCAAGACGGTTTCACTTTCGCAAATACGTTCTGGGAATGAACGACCCAGCTCGCCGGTGAGTGAAAGATCACCGCGGTTCTCGTCACAAAAGCAGTTGTGTTTTGACCCGCACTGAACTTTTTTTTGTTTTTTTGTGTGTGCTTTTGCTTGTTTTTCCGTCTAACGCCGATCTTTATGCCCAGCGCCTGCTACGGACAAGCAAACTTTGAGACCCGCACTGCGGGATGTTGCAGCAAACTAAGGATCGGCGAGTTGAGAGCACACCTGAAGCCTACGCATGTTGGCAGACAAAAATATTGCCTTTAAAAAAAAAAAAAAAAAAATTTAAAAAAAATGACGACAACCTCAATCTTCGCTCAATCACGTGCTTTCGCGTTAACACTTCGTTTCTGCCGTCATTTTAGAGATTCAAAGCCCGATCTCCATTTTTGAAGGCGTCAATAATCGGCAGTGTCGGGACGCTGTTTTTTTTTTTTCTTGTTTTTTTTCCTAGGAAATCACTTCTGGTGCATTCTGGGTGATCATCAATGCTGTTGGCTATAATTATAGTCTTTTGATGGAACAGGGGAAGAGAGAGAGAAAGAGGCTGTTTAAAAAACAACAACAACATACCACTCAGATACGTGTAAAATTATTCACAGTTCGATGTATACAGCATATCATGCATGCAATACACCTGCTAACACACGTCTCCCTGTGGAGGTTTTTGTGTAAATGTCTTGTCGTGGGGATAAAACTGTTGTTGTTGTTGTTGTTTGTTGTAAAAGAGTCTGGCTTTGGTCAGCCTGATGTTAGGAAGCCGGCGCTGAAGACAGGATGATCCCCTGCACCTGTGGATGTCCTGAGCTACAAGGAGCCATACACAAACTTCAACAACTACAGGGGAGGATTTTTAAATCTAGTTCTTCATCCATCAAAAGGATTAGTGAAATGACAGTTAATTAATTGCCAACTTTTTTTTTAAAATTCGATTTATCAAAAAAAAAAAAAAATAATAATCTTTGATTTAAACTTCTTAAATGTGAATATTTGTTGTTTCACTTAGTCCTCCACGATAATAAAATGAATATGTTTTAGTTGTGGACTGTCTTATCAGGACAAAACCAGATGTATTCGGAAACACTGATTGCCTTTGTTGTTTTTTGGGGGGTTTTTTGTACCATTTTCTGACATTTTAAAGACCAAATAACTCACCGATTAATCAAAAAAGGTAATCTACAGATTCATTCATAAACGAAGGTAATCGTCAGCTGTTGCCTTATCGTGATCCTACATTTCTAAAGGGGATCCTAAATGCAAACAAATTCATTTTGAATAAGTTTGTTTTAGACCCCCCCCCTCCCTCCCCTCCGATGGTCCCCGGACCTCCGTTTGGTCAGCGGTCCCATGTCGTGAACGCAGACAAGTTGTGGGCTCCAAACCAGGTGCGCGCACAACTAAAACTTCCCGAGAAGCACAAGACGCTCCGGTTTGGAGACCGAGCTGAGCTGCACCTCCTCCGGAGTTTTCTCCCGCACTCCGCTTCAAGCTGTGACAGCAGCAGCAGCAGCAGCAGCTCCGGTGAGTTGAAGTCAGCGCGCAGTCAGCGATTAGCTCTCCGGTTCGGCGAAGACGACCGAGCGCGAGCAAACTTCTCCCCGGTCCCCCCGGTCCCCGGTCCCCCCCCCCCCTCCTCCTCCCCCTCCCTCCGGACGCGGAGCGCAAAAACAAACAAACAAAAAAAAAAGCCCGACATTTGGCGCTAACGCGGAGCCGCTTAGCATGCACGCAAAGACACGACGTCCCCCCCCTCCTGCTGTGCAAACTGGAACTTGGCAAGCCGAAGGAAACCGACTTAAGACTTGTGGCTGAGACACTTTCAATTTAGGGGGAAAAGGAGCCCTCACCGCTAAACTTTTCCATACCTTTCAGGCGCCGAGTGTCTCTCCGTCGGTCCTACCGCTTATAAATCCCGGTTCTGACAAACGTCGTCCTCGGCAGGAACCACGAAAATCCGAGAGAGTGAGTGTGTGTGTGTGTGTGTGTGTGTAGCTCAACTCTCGCCAGTGTCAGTGATTATTTTTCCGCGCACGGCTCCGCTCGGCTCGGCTCCGCTCTTCGTGGCTCCTCCGGCTACAGCCGCTGCAGTTTTTTCCACCAGCAGCCCGGCGCGGGAGCGAGCGCACCGGGATACTGGGGCTGGCCAAGAGAACCGCGTGAACGCGCAATTTACAAGTGACACCAAAACTGCCTGTGAAAAGCTGTTTGTTCTGGATTGGTAATAAAAATTTTATAAAAACAACAAAAAAAAAACATATATATAGCCTTTCAATACCTTAAAATGTAAAATAATAAATTATAATAACATCTTTTTGTTGTCAGTAGTCTTAAATGCCGGATTAAATCCATTTTAAGTGCCATTGGGTGTTACTTTTTACTCTTCGATAGGCAAAATGCAAAATGATATACTTACTTCCAAATGTACATTGAAAGTGTTACTTGAAGTGTAAGTATTTAGGCTGATATTAATAATAATAATGTACATTACTACCTTACTGTACTTTGTGTTGCTGTGATATTTGCAAATCAACATGTTCTTTCTGTTAATGGCCATAAAGTCACATTCACTGCTGGTAAATCGTGAGGCCACACTTCAAGGCACAAATTCATTTCAGACAGCTCTAATTATTCAGAGCCCTGTTTGTTTAGGAGACAGCTTCGATCACAAAGCCACAGAGACCGAGTGCCTGTAACAGTTATTGGAGAGCGTTGAGTGCAATCATTGAGTCTTTCACTGACATGATGCTTCTCATGAGGGACCACTGGAAAAAAGGAAATCCCCTTCTCTTGCTGCCTTCAGGGCCCGTTAGAAAGAGACTAATCAGAATTAAAAGCTAAATAAAAATGCAGGGAAGTCAAGTGAAATTAAATATTTTCCACCCATTTGGTCACTTTGAACCAGTATTGTTCGTGTTATGTTCAGGTCAGGGTGCCAAGCTTTCATTTGATGAATCATAGTGTGATTGTTTCGGTATTTATGTACAGAAAAGTGTCGCACATTTGTTGCTCTATTTCCTTGAAAAAGAAAATAGGGTAAATGCATCTATAGATTAAATATTTCAGTCTGCAGCACTGCTGGTTTGTCTGAACATTTCTAGCCTGAGAACTTCAACATAAGAGTTTATGAGGAGAACCTGAAGGCAACACTCTTTGGGAAGAGGAGGAGGAGCTGAGCCAGAGGTTGACATGTGGGAATGACTCAAGTTTTTTTTACACATTCCAGGCATTATTTCCTCCTCCTAGCTGCCCAGGTCTGGGGCACTGAGGCCAAGGATTTTCCAGGGCTTGGAAGGGGGAGACGGGGAGGGAGGGGGGGGGGGGGGCTTGGGGAGAGAGGGAGGGGAGGGGTGGGGGTGGATGACAGCTTGAGGAAGAGGAAGGATGACTCTCATTTTCCTCTTGTGCCATGCCTACAGTCGTTCTCCTCTTTTCTAGCTGAATAAATAAAAGTTGGAGGGGTATTGTTATGCACTTTGTCGCTCTGGGTGTTGTATAATTTGAGTGCCACGCTTGCCGGAACAGTTGTTTATGAAATTTGAGCTCTGAAAAAAATGTTAAAACGGTTTTAACATCACAGTTTCTCATGGATCAGAAGGATCTTAAAGCAAGTGACACGCAGCGTAGACGAAGCAAGACACATTTGCTCCGTACATTTTCCACTGCTTTTTGTGATAATATGAGCAGAGCACACGTCATCACAAAACACTGATAGGCATCACGGATGGAGCTGAGTCCCAGAGATGCGACAAAGGGAGGCATGAGTCAGGGTGCAATGAACTCACATTAGAGGCAGACTTGAAAATAAGGACATTGTCTCTGATGATGGAATAAAAGGAAAGTGACACGTTACCTTTCCCTAATATTGAACTCAAATGCAGTAATTTCTTTTTCTCATGTCTTTTGTTTTTGTCGTTCTTATTGTGTTTAAAATAAGCAAATACATTTTGTTTTTTGAATTGGTGATGCTGTCGTTCTCCCTTTACTTTCACAAGAACTAATTTCCTTCAGACATCATGAGTAACTGCCGGTGGAGCAGCAGCTGAGGCCGTACAGAAGATGTGGATTTAACCCCTTTTTGCACCACAGAGGTTGTTCTGCATCTCACCAACCTTAATGTCCCATCAGGTAAATCAACACAGCATCATAAAACCTGTGTTTCTCCTCTGGGCCTTTTTTTAAGAGCTTTCAGATGATATGGTATGAATTATTTGGAATCATCTGAACAGGGGTTAAATAATTAATCATACCGAGTCATTATACATAGTCACTGACCAGGAACTCTTGTCAACGGTATCAGTCAGCAGTGACTCCCTCATCTGAATAGTTCAGTCTAGACCATCAGCAAACATTGTTCAAACTTAATCACTGGTGCATCTCATTATAGGTGATAATAAGGATAGTTATTGGCCTCTGTGATCAAGCCAAAGCCGGGTCGGATCAAGCCTGACTGACTGACAAAAGGTAGCTGAATCCGACCATAATAGTGCGTGTTATTGTGGGAGCAGAAACCATTCAGGACATTACCGAGACCGTCGAGTGCCAATTCAGCACATGACGCCTGACTCATCCTCTCTCTTCTCTGAGTCACTACCCCCCCCCCCCTCTGGTCCAGGATCTGTGGCTCTCTGCTGGAGCTGGCTCCTCTCCCCGAATGTCAAGCCGCCACTCCACTCCACTCCACGGGCAGGACGCTGGCCAACGATGCAGACATTGCCCTATACCGGGGAGGAGGACTGTGTTTGTATTCCAAACAGATTTGTCGTAGAGGACAGATAAGAGCGAGTGAAACGTTCAGATCGACATCTGAACTTAAACACCAGACAAAATGTGACAATGAGGTCTGAGCCATCACTGTTCGCCATTTATTACCTTTTGCATGTTTTTTTTTTTACAGCTTTGGGCCAAAATCAAAGCAAAAAAGGTCGTCGTTAAGCTCATTATACAAATGAGCTTTGCAGCCTGCTGCACACACAGCAGTGCACATGTGAAAGATGATCCCACAAGTTAAAAGGTAAACAACTCTAATAAGGTATTGAGTGTGTCCGGTTACAGAGTGCTGCATGATGCAGTTTATGTCCCACAGTACGTCCAGCACATACAAAAACTGGGATCACTTTGTTGCACTTTTAGCCGTGACTGGGGAGTGAAATGCCATTCAGACATTGGTCCAGAATGAAGCATCTTAATATTTGGCACGACACTTTCTACGGATATTTATACTTTTCAAACGTTGGATCAGACTTTGACTTTTCACTTTTTGTTTTTAGTGTAATATCGCACACATACTGCATGCAAGTTGGTCGGGTATTTATGGTCTGCGGGGGCAGTGGTCGGCCCTCCTATGTCTACTCCTTTGCCTGCCACCCGGCGCTCATGTAATCCAGAAGGTGGTAGCAGAAGCCGGTCTTATTTGGATCTCCTGAGGGATTTCCATCACAGGTTTTCCAGGCACATCCAACCGGTAGGAGACTCAGGGAAAGACCAAGTGGCAACCCACCGAGACGTCACCTATTGGTTTGTAAAATAATGTTTTGAAACCTGGCAGTTTGGCCATTGCCATCTTGTTCTTTGGAGCCAGTGACCATATTTGGATGGGAGAGTGGAGCTGTAGAGGGGCAAGGAGTCGATCTGACTGAGAACCCAAGGACAATATGGCTGCCAACTTTTACCAAAAACCTGCACCATGTCAATCAAACCAGACAGGCCCCTAAACATACCATACTCTTTAAGGCCCAGTATGTAATCAATCATGGAGTTAGTTTCAAGTACCACCAGAACACTGACCAAGAGAAGTGAATGTAGCAAATGATACCATAATGACTTGTGGGAAAAAAAATCTTGACATTGTATTGTAAGAGAAGTTGACGCTTTTTAAATATGAGTCTATTGGAGGCAGAGTTTTTTTTTTTTTTGAGTAGCCCCTAATGGTTCCCAGTGGTATTGCACATTAAGGAATTTCCGCATTAGTTTCACTTTTCTGTCCTGGAGACTATGTCCATTTTTATAAACTGTCTTTGTGGAAGACCCAAAAGTGCACCACCGATATCTCATTTGGCCTCATTGGTGATCGAAGAAAACATTGGAGGGTGGAAGGACCCATCTGCAGTACGTGCCAGAAAATGGATGGCCAGATATTTTTGGTGCCTATAGGCTGAACATTAAAGACTTCGGTGACCCTCAATCATTTTATCCAGCAGGACCAAAATGTCCAAGTTTTCTCTTGTCAATTAAGAAATCTCAACATCAGTTCCAGTTCACGGTTTGTAAACAATGCATCCAACTGACCTTCGTGGCCCCGTGACATCATTTCTTGCACCACGAGGATGACATTTGTGGTTTTGGGATACATCTTTTAACAATTATTATTACCACAAAATTTGGTGCACACGTTCTTATCTCCTTCGGGACAAATCATATTGTATCACATTGGTGATGGCTTAACTTGACCAGGTGATCACTGAAATCTTTTTGATGCTTTGCTCTGTGACTAAATGCCAGTAAAAGAAATGATATTCCATCATCAGCTGTATTTTGAGTATGGTGCTAATGGTAACATACTTACGGGTAAACATAGTAACCTTCTAAGTATTAGCATGTTCAGATTGTCATGTCATTTTTGCATCGGTACATCCTCACGGAGCTGCTACCGTGGCGACAGACTCTTAGTTGTATTTAAGTACATATTGCACAAGTTCACAACTGTTTTTAACAATAAAAAAAAAAATGGAATTACTCCCAAAACAAGCTGGCAGTATATCACCTTCCCGGTTGCAAAATTTCAAACTTCCACTTTTCACACTGCTTCAAATTGCACAGGAATGATTGGCTGCGGGGATCTTCTATGTCCACACAGAATTAGTATCACTGCATTCAGCATTTGTGTATCATTCTGTGTTCACGGTATGACCTGCCGTATTTTCTCTGGGAACAGAACATCTGCTCAGGACAATGTTGGATATAACTGTGACACATGTGGCCATTGTGGAGAGGAAGTCTCAGCTGGTAAAAAGGAAACGGGCATCAGTGGATGGAAACAGGAAAGGCTCATAATGTAAAGTCAAAAACAAACGCAGTACAACTTTACAGTTCATGTCCAAACCAACTGGCCAGCTCCCGATTAAACAAATGGGAACATGCATTCAAAATGTTATGATTTGGTTTATTTAAGAAGATTTATAGCAGAATCTTCAAGTCATTTAGTTGTTTTCTTTGGACTAATACGGTTTTTGAGTGAGAAAAGATCCCCAAAGATTATTGAGCTGTGAATGAGCTGCAGACTGCAATGTAATTTGTGTTTCACCCGGATTCAGGTGAATTACAGCAGAGCTGCTCAATTGACTTAAGCAATCCAAATCTTTTTGATTCAACACATCAGCTGGAAGTAAATAAGCTTAGGGGCCAACCAAGCACAATTCCAAATAGTGAAGTATTACAGCAGGGAAGTCGCATAGTTCTGTGGGTGTTGTACTTTCACTTAAAAATGTGGCTTTTAAAAGTTAACAGTTCTTCCTAGTGTGATAAATTACAAACTGTAAATGCACCATTTACTTCAGCAAATCATAAATCTAGCGACTTTAATATTTACAGATGCAGATGCTTAGATGCATCATCTAAGGGGAATTGTTTCTACACTTGACGGTGGCCAACATGCAGTAGATCAAGAATACTTCATTTTTGCACACTTAACTGTTCATTTTAAATCAATAATTTGTCCACTAGTGGCAAATGAAAGGATTGGACACAGTTTAGTGAGGCACACATCTGTGTATATAAAGTTTCTAGAGGTTTGATCGTTCCCAGGAGCACAATGGCCTCAATATTTGTAAAATGGAAAAAGTTTGGAACCTACAGGACTTTTCCTGGAGTCGGCTGCCCGGCCAAACTGGAAATCCAAGCAAAAAGGACCAAAGCCAAGAGAACATGAGGAAAAATACAACGTCTGTAGAGAAGCCTCAAGATGGCAATTCAGTTTAGTATCAATCCCTGCTGATGAAAATAAGAGGATGTGACAAGAAGAACAGGACCTGCCAAGTCCAGGTGAACAAAGCTTTTAGAAGGCTGTATTTGCTGCCAAAGGAACCTCTGCAATGAACTGACTTAAGGGTCTGAATATTTGGAAAATGAGAGATTTCAGGTTTGTTTTTTTCATAAATTCTAGTAACATATTTCCACTTTGTAATTATGGGTTTTGGCCAGTTGATTTATGGGCAAAATGGCAATTTTACCCACTTAAAATGTTATCTAAAGCAGAGTAAAGCGTGAAAAACTTCAAGGGTCTGAATTCTTTCTGAATCTACATCAACTACTCTAACGTTGAGAGAGACTTTCAAAAGGACGAAGCAGGAAATATAGGCCAATGGTACCTAGTGTATCCGACTTTGATTTTCATTTCAGTGCAAACATATTCCCCAGCCTGTCATGAACCTCTCCAAACAAACTTAATGCTCACATGATGTAAATACATTTATTGAAAACACAAACACTTTTTCACACAGGAAAAAAAAGAAAAAGAATGGCACGTGTTTTTCTTCAACAGAGCATGAAAAAAAAGACAGTCTGCTCAACAACATTTCTTTGATATGGTAAATACAATCCCACAGACAACATGTTTGATAATGGTTTGGATATTGCTGTGGAAGCATTTGCGATAAATGGATGGTGAAGACAGAACAGGACAAACAGGGGCAGAGTTTTATGTCCTGTCTGATTACTTTATAAAACAAATTACAGCGATATTAAAGTGTGAGCAGAGTTTTTTTTTTTTTTTTTTTTTTTTAAATGTACAAAATAATAAATAAATATGAGACGCTACATCACCTTCACCTGTACCACCTTAGCAGAGTGATAAAAGATGTCTTTAACTCAACTGGGATGACAGATCGACAAGAAGATTCAACGTTGAGGAGCAAGGCATCGACCTGGAACCGGCATCAACTCAACGTCGCCGTGAATCACACTCCCATCGCATCAGCTGAACTCGGTCCAATTATCTAGGTTAGACAACAGCAAAAGACTAAATGTATTTACTGAAACGAGAAAAGTCTGACGCTGCTGAAACAGTTAGCCAAGCTCAACAAAAGCTAAGAAGTTAACCTAGAGATAAGACTGTTTTTTTCAATTGTTATCGTTTCCATTTTATCGACAATTAATAAATAAAAATAACCCCCCAAAAAAAGGTCATTACGTTAAGCAATGCAAAGTAAACAAGTCGTACCTGTCCAAACGGTTGACCACGTCTCTCACAGTGTTGATGAGACTCTCGTGTTCCTGGGGGTTACCGACGATGAGGCTGTGGAGTTTCTTCATGTAGGAGTCAATGGTGTCAAGAGTGGGCGTCTCTCCACTGCCTGCAGGACCACAAAGTGTGCGACGTCAGCGTGCCGATGTTTCTTTAAGTGCCGTGCGTGTTTTCGGGTCAAATCTTTAGCTTTTCATTAGCTGCAAAACACATCTTAAAAACAGGGGAAAGGAAACGCCATCCGTTTGTAATCGACATCTTGTCTTTTACTCACGGTGCGGAGTGTTGTTTATTTCGGACTGCTGCCCACACACTCTACCACAAACATGCCCTTTAGGTTCCCTCTGCAGGCGGTACTACCGAACAGAGGGCAGGAATCACCAACAATATGAATGAGCCAAGCGCTACATCGCCACCCACTACAATCACTACCGATAGCTTCAACCGCAAAGGACATCGCAGGCTGGATCAAAGGGTCGGACAGGCAGCAGACAAGGGGGAGGCCATTTCTGGCTTTTCATCGAATTCATTATCATAACAAAATGTGCATCAAAAAGGAGGTGTTAGTAACCGTGAGAGTATTCGCCCCGAACCCTTCGGTTTGGTTTTGACACTTCTGTTTCATATCGCCCCTGATCCAAAAAGCAGATTTATATTTTATGAACTTTCAGGGCTGAAAGCTGGAAACTCTAGCGTATGACTTCCAAGGAAGCATTTCAGCGGCCATCTATCGGCTTCAGCAAGCCAGGAGGGTTTATTAGTATGTCGCACATGTCTCAATGGACGTTGTTTTATTTGGTTTATTTCACACTCATTAGGGTCAAATTCTTATTGATGGATCTTTACTGACATTTGTGCTGCTTATTATCATTTCCTTAGTGACAATATGACAACATTAGAGTGCTTTAACTGTCACACTAAGAATTATGGCCAATGGGACACTGATGAATGTTTATGTATAATTTTTTTACAATAAATAACAAAGATGTTATTTCATGCATTTCTGCTGAACCAAAAACCGAGGTACATGCCAAACAAAGAATTTAATGTCCTGTTACACTCCTGGTCAAAACTAGAAAGATTACCATGTGCAAAGTAGAAATATAAAATCTAGAAATATCACAATATAAAATAGAGGCCTGTCAATCTAAGTAAAGTAAGATAATTCAGGAAAAATACACAATCAAATAAAAACAAAAGATTTGTAAATGCAAAAGCAAAAGTTGTTTACTCTGAGAAGAAGCTTTGATGCTCTCCATTATGAATTTAATAACACTTTCTCCACAACAAGGAGTGCTGGGAAGCTTCCCTGAGGCCAGAACTTAGTGGGTTTTGCAATCATCTTTCATAGTGAAGGTCTTATGAAATAATTCCAGAGGTGTTATGTCAATTCTTGCTGTCTGCGCGTGCTGTGCGAGAAATAAATTCAAATAGGTGTGGAAGAAGATCACAAGAGAAATGTTGTGGGTGTGAACGGAGCGCAGGCTGTCTGCATTGAACACGCAAAACAAAGCGGGGGCACATCTATTACATTTAAATTAGAGACGGGTTCAAATGAAGGCGGATTCATGGGCTCGGTTACAGGAACAGTCCTTAAAAGAACAGCACGTGGTCCTTGTTTAAATGTGCTTCAAGAACAAGAGATGCTCAACACAGTTACACTGAAGGTTAAACGCCGACGTTATTATTCACGTCTCAGCATCTGTGACTCCCGAGACTCGCAGCGTCCCGCACGGCTTGTTTTTGTTTCTAGGGATGAATTAGAGGTTTGAGATAGAACATTTCATAAAGTGGATTGATCAGCTCACTTTAAGCCAAAAAGTCACGTTACACACTTTCAGCAATAAAAAATGATTTTCTTCACTTTTTCCGCACAGAGCTGAATGTTGATTTAAAAAAAAAGAAAAAGCCTATTTCATTATTATCCTAAAAAGATTCCCAAAACTGATGATCCCAGTCTGTAGGGACGTAATAGATCAGACAAAAACTCCATATCAGCAAATCTTACACAAACTTAGGCTGCAGAAATAACCGACATAAAAAGACATCTAGGGCAGTGTAGTCATTTATTACGTTCCAATTTAATTTGATTTGTTATCGAAACAAATCAGAAAAACACAAGATAAGTCTACGAATCTTGTGACGACAAAGTACTGAGTACGACAGGATTTTATCATCGTCTACTGAGTATATATACATTTTGTATTGCACCTCTGTAACTGGAAGCCCCATTGAATAAAGTGATACTGGTGTTGGCTGTTCTCAACTGTCAGTAGGGCTGAGTGAATATGGACCGAAAGTCACATCCCAAATATATTTTTGGCTGAATGGTGATACATGATATATATATCTCGATATTTTCTACGAAGTCACAAGCACTTTTATTAAAACAGTGCCTTAGTTCTTCCTTTGTAACTTTTTGAGAATAAAGCAACTCCATGAATAAGTCCAAACGATGGGTAAAAAGTAGATTTACTTTGAATAAAACAAGCAGTTTTGGAACATATCAATGAAGACAAACGATGTTACGTAAAATGGGATATGATTCGAAACCGCAAGTGTCCAAGATGGGAACAGAAACGCATACTAATCGCACTCCAACCTCCGACTGGTGAAAAACAAGAATGTAAGCGCTTGCGGCCTTAACAAGCGGCATAGCGCGGAAAAACTCCATTTAAAAGGAAACGGTCTTTTTCCCGTATCTCCACAGAAAATAACATCGATACGTCGTGAAAAGCTGAAATCTTCTCCAAGCCCATACCTGGCAGAGGCACGGCGGAGAAACTGGAGGTGAGCGCCTGCCGCAGGGTCTCCAGGTGTTGGTGCAGGAGGCCGTTGCGCCCCCTCTCCTGCATCACGTCGCCTTCCAGCCGCTCTACAGCCCCGCGCATGCTCTCCACGTGCTTCTGCAGGGCCGCGTTGCGCTCCTCGTACTCCATGTTGGTCTTCCTCAGCTGCCTCATCTCGGCTTCGCGCGCTGCGGAGAGAAAACGGGCGCAGAGAGAGGAGAGACGCGGCGGGAGATCAGAGGGGAGCTCCGGGGACACGGCGGAGCCAGACGCAGCAGTCGGTCGGCGCCGTCATCCATTTTTTATGCGAGAGTTTAGGACATCAGTGAGTTCAGCGGACTGAGGGACTATTCTGGGACGGCCGGAGCGCTTTAAAGCAAAGTTCTCTCGAGGCGGCGGAGGAGTGTGTTTAGAAACACTTAGACAAATGGAGGTTTAAAAAAAAAAATAAATAAATAAAAAAAAGCCAAAGCACACAAAGTACAAAGAGAGCCGGCCTGCGTTTACCTTTGCTGTGGTTGAGGAACTCCTCCGTGAAGATCGGTATGTCAAACACAGTTCTGTCCTTCCCCTCCGCATCCTTCTGTTGAGAGCCAGAGAAAGGAAGAGGGAAGCAGATAAGCTGGAAACATTTAGCCACACAGACTGACAGCGAGAGGAGGTCATTTATCTGCCTGAGCTGTGGGTGGGTAATTGATTTCATACCTGGCCACAGGGAAAATACAGCGATGCAGTTTAAGAAATGAGGAGGTAGAAAGTAATTTCATCACCGGTGCTTCTGCGATATCAAAGGCTCTGAAGTGGTTTGCAATAATTTTTCAAAAAAAAAAAAGTGTTTGGAAAAAGAAGCACAGCTCAGGTTTCATTCCCTCCTCTGGAGGAATGCATCCTCCCTCCTCATAGCTTAACACAATGACATTAATGCTGTCGATGTAAACATCTGGAGGGGAAACACTGGTGTGCTGATTCACCTTTACAGTAATATGTAACACTGTCGAAGGAAACCTTTTTATTTACATGCAGAACTCAATAAAAAGCAATGAAACACTTAGTACTTAGTGTTTGGATCAGCAGCAAAGCGGATTAATGCAGCTTTAGTGATGCTAGAATGAGCACTTAATGTGTAAAACAAGAGGAGGTCAAACACAACAGGTTCACATTCCTGCATGAGAAAATAGCACAAAAAAAGATGAGACACATTTCGTGAAATGTTCACTTTGACACACTTTGGAATTAAGCTTTTTTTTTATATACATATATATAAAATTTGTTGCGAAATCAAATCCAGCTGTTTGATTTCCTGTTGTTTACGCTTTGAGAAGTACTTTTAAGCAACACGATGTCTGAAATGAATGCTGACGCCACACATCGACGGTCTGCGTCTCACCTTGAACACCTCACGCTTCGTCCTGACAATAGACGCGTTGCTGAACTACCGCTCAACTTAACGAGGCGCATCATCCTGCTAAGATCTCGTTCTTCCCATCGTTAAACCGGTTTATGGAGCGGACACAATTGTTTTGAAAATCGGAAGAGGATCGCTCTGCTTCATTATATTTGACTTGTTATGATAAGTACTTGTGAGCGTGACGGGTCAGGAAAGAGCTACTGACCTCGTGGAGAGCCTCGTTGGCGACCTGGTGCCCAACATCTGGTGAGGAAAGAAAGAATAAAGAAAGAGGACAGCAGATGATTCAGACTTTTTCCGGTGCGGTGCGACTTCACCACTGACAGACTGAATAAAAGACATCCAGACAAATCACCTCACCGCACTCTGTTGTGAATCAACTGAGATGAAGCAGAGTATTATAGGTCAGTCGAGCAGTTTCTCAGATTCTGTATTTTTTTTTTTTTTTTATGTCGCTGACATTTTGGAGTTTTAAGATTATCCGCAGAGACAAAACAGGAACAGATAAAGCAAACGAGGGATGCTGGAATTTTTGCTGATATTCTTCAATTATTTTAGCCGATTACGGACGCCGATATCGACATGCACCTGTTTATTTCCAACAAATTGCAATGAACAATATGTTTCTTCTGTAACGTAATCAACATATCGCCAAGGCCTTCCCATATTGTGGTGGCTCACTGCAGGCTGCAGACATTTATTACTGTGCTTTTCAAAATGGACACATTTACTGAGCGAAATAAGAAAACCACCTCAGCTCGGGTTGCATTTTCTTTTAAACAAAACGGGTTTGGATGATGCTTCCCCCAAATACAATTATTTCCAAACAGCAGCTTTTCTATCTGTTTCGGACTCCACACTGACACATTATTGCACCCAGACATGCCGTACAAGCGGTGAGGATCAAGCATTTAGTCATGCATCAAAGCATTGAAGCATTATTAAAGCGCTCATTTATCAGCCTGTCACAAATGCTCATTTTAAAGCCTTTATCATCCAATACTGATGACACGCAGATAATATTGTGCATCCCTCATGAAAACCGGATGTTGTGTGAGAAGAAGTGGGAGCTCCTTCACCTCAAGTTGAACTATTACTTCCTGACTGAAATATTACAAACTTGTTCCGTATAATTTCCTTTCCATTTCCACTGACTGAGCACAACAGCTCATAACTTCTTGCATCCTTTAGCTAAATGATGAACTACTGTCAATGTATACAGCAACTAAAAATCACTAAATAGCACGTACAAACGTTTTTAGGGTGAGCAAACCGAGTAGGAAAAGATGTTCAAGCCTCGGTGGTGTTTGTGTCGACCTGATGTTTCTGAGCGTTGCCCAGTAGAAGAGTAGCAGTCTTTGGCTCAAAAGCTCCACGAGATCACTTGGTGATTTGGTGCTGAACAGAACCTTAGGTGTCAAAACTACAAATTTCAATCCACAAGAGTGATTTCCGACTCACATTTCCATTTTTTTTTCTTTCTACTAATGCGTAGGAAGAAAGAAAGATAGAAAGCACAACGACATCCTGACTGCTCACTGGATTGTACGACTTTCACTGCAGATTCGAGATCATGCGGGTCACCCTGTCTGGACAGGGTTTGCCCACCAACAACTGGTTTCTTCAAATATCATCAGACATAAGAAATATATGACCTGCCAACTCCTTTTCAAACAGAATGCCGTAAAAATGACGGTGGGCCGACTGCCAAACTTGCTATTTGCAGCGCTCTGTTGCTTTGCCAAGCAGATCTCACCTCCCCGGTGCCTCTTGCCCTTCTGCTTCTCCTGGACCTTCCTGGTGAAATGTTTGTAGGCTTCTGTCTTCTGGTACTTCTCCAGTTCCCGCATGTAGCGCTCCTTATCTTTCTCCGCCTCGTCCAAGTATCGCTGCAGAGACAAGACCGAAAGGTGAGATGAGCTGTGGGAGGGGGGGGGGGGGGCGTAGCCGAAAAGGAGGAAAATGAGATTTGGTGAAAGAGAATGGAGGAGGATTGTGGGTGAGAGTGATTATTCCTAATTAGGATTAGTTCCTTTCAGTAGACGGAAAAAAAAGAAGTCATTTCAAATATTAATAACCGACATTCACTCGGGTCCTCCAACAAAAAGGTGCATCTTGTAATCAAATTAGTAGAAAAGCATTTATTTAACCATCTTCATTCAAAAATGGGGCTAAGAGATATGGGCAAGAACAACAACATGCAACAAATCAGCAGCAACGTTATCAAGGCTCCATCCAACCTTTGGATCGGAAAAACAAAACATGTCCAGACGATTCAAATCTTCTCTGGAAAGACGGGCGAGACAAACTCCCACGTCTAACTTTGAATGATGTAAATAGTTCAGTAGGCATGATGAATTTTGTTAAGGCTGGTATGAAATTAAATACACAGCATAGACAGAATTTAATGTCATAACATAAACTATATTAAATACTTCAAGATGATTTAAAGGCATTCATGTTCTGCCTTATTTTGAAAACAAAATGGACATTTTTCCTGCTTGAAGCACGGTGCTTTCCATCCAGATGTCTTTGTGGAGACAAATTCATCTTAGATAACTGACTGTAATACTATTTCTATCATTACAAGAAAGCATCTTTTTGAAACTCTCTATATTAATCTTGCATCACAGTCGAGAATATAAGTAGGACATACGGCCGCATGGTTCTGTAAGAAATGAGCGTCGTGATTTTCTTGCCGAGTATTGAGATCGTGATTCTCCCTCGTCATTTTTTTTCAAGATGAAAGTTGTTGGACTCGTCAGATACGACGGTGCCCGACGTCGTACCGGCGTTATGCCGAGTTGCTACTGCTTGCGTACGTACTTGCGATCTCGCCCGCCACATTTTGTGTCCTAATTTAGAAAGACGTCGGCAGGGAGCCAGATCAGGTGAGCATCGTGAGACGCTTCCCATTTAAACGCACCGTGAGCTGCTGCGTCGTCATGTCGGGACAATCAAAAGCTCACACCGCGCCGCAGTTCGGCTCGTTTCGGCCGAATGCTTTCGGGAGAACTCCCGCCCGCTGGCACCACCGACCTGATGCGCTTTTGTCAGTCGTAGACGGTGAAGTTCTGCCCCTATTGAAATGCAAACGTCAACCAAAACGTCTCACGAGCCTCCGTTGCACATTAAGACATCAAAAGTGCGCTTTCTGCTCGAGTTCATGATGACATCGTAGACGCGTCCCAAAAGTGTGCGGAACACGAGTGCTGATGTGTGAATGTGTACGGCTTCCCCCCGCGGTCCGCGCGCTGCGTCACAGGAGCGGCCTCGGGTTGTTTGGATCTCCCCTCGTGTAATGAGGAGGTGCACGGAATTGTCAACACCAGCATTTCCACTGTGGACAACAGAAGGGGAACGCTCCTGGTTTGAGCTCGCAGCTGCTTTATGACACCGGACATGAAAACAATCAACTTAAATCTCTCGTCTTCTCTTACAGAAACTACGGTTGAACGAGTAGTTTCCTGTGTTGCTTTCTTTTCGACGAGGTCTCCCATTCACGCTCGCCGGGTTCATTTGTCTTTTCTGCCCGTTTCTGCTGCTCGGCATCACCTCGGTGTAACGCCGCCTTGTCGCTGGCGGAGGGGAAGTAGGAGCGCTTGTTTTGATGTAGCTAATGTCTCAAATGGAAATGCAGCAGATTTGCTGTCCTTTAGAAATAAGAACACACAGAGGTACGAACAACGATGGTGATTCTGATACGATTAATTGCGCAACCCTACTAGGACACAACACAAGATGCCCTCAAGTTATTGCAAAGCAATCTGTGAAAAGACGTCAAACATCTGTCGAGCGTAGTCGTGTGTAAGTCCGTGTTTTGACAGCTCTGAAACACAGACACTGTGGATCCTTCAGGCTTTTGTTCTTGTGGTGCTTTTGTGCACAGTGAAACATTACATGAAAGTAATACATTGTTAAATCTCTCAGCGGAGAGTCTTAAGTGTTGACATGTTGCAAATGAATATTTCAGTCCAGTACTTTGGAGCACCACTGGTGCAATATCCTAAAGCCAACAGTAACACTACCTTGTTATTCAAAAAAAAAATCTAAACAAATGTTTCTGCTGCCTCTGGTCTGTTTAATCTCCGACCGCTTTCTCTGAAACTCATGCAGACTTTTCAGCATTTTGAAGGCAATCGTAAACCCGGAAAAAGTAGGAAATGACAGCAAAGCTTTGACACATTTCTCTTCACAGTCGGACGTCCCCTCCCCCCGTGTGGAACTTCTTCACTGACCTGCTTCTCCTCGGGGGGCAGCTTGCTCCACTCGTTGCCCAGCATCCTTGTAATCTCCGGAAAGGGCACGTCTGGACGCTCGGCCCGGAGCTGCTCCCGCCTGTCGTTCATAAAGCGAACGTAGCCTGTCAGGGGAGCCTTGGGTGCGTTGCTGTCCTTCATCGGCTTCTTCCTCTTCCTCCCTTTGGTCCAGCTGCCACGTCGGGGTTTCTTGCCAAGACACCCAAAAAAAAAAAAAAAAGTCTAAAGGTTCGGGTAGCAGTATTGATACATACTGGCCAGACTTTCTTGGAGTTTGAACTGGAAAAACGGGAAAAATATGGTATTTGATACGCGTGTTCACTTCTTACCTCATCTCCATTTCTCTGGCTGTTGTTTTCGGCGTTGGCCGCAGGAGAGCCTGTCTGCTCATCCATGGCTTCTATGAAGGAAGGGGAGATCTGGAGGGAAGAAGGAAAGAGATATTAGAATAGGAAACGTCTCAGTCAGCATGTTAACAGATACAAACCCTTATTGCTAATCTGGAAAAGTAAATGCTTAGTTAATGCAAGTGTTTTGCGCTCTGAGAAAAGCTTAAAAAAAACACAAAAAAAAAACACATTAGAGCACACATTGAAGCCAAAGGTGGGTCAAGCATTTAGAGTCTGGGTTGGTCTGAGGCATGGCGGAGGCACCGTCACCAGGGACGCTGCCCAGCCAGGAAATACACAGCCGACTGTTCCTTCTGCAGCTGGAGCGCCTATTCTGCTTTTTGTCCCAACTCCTCCCAGGCTTGGCTGCCAACCTCCTCCTGGCCAGCCACATTTCCTCTAATGGAAACATCTTGCTGCTGTCAATCATTACTGAGCAAGTGAATGAAAAAAATCACGTCACTTTCACTTCTCCTGATACTAATGTCGCCCATTTTCCAACGAGAGCGTTGTTGTACTGCGTTATAATTAGAGGTAAGAAAACACGCACGCCAAAACCATATCTGGAAACAAACAAAACAAAAAGTTATCAAACTGAACTTCTGGTCTTTCTCAGCTCGAAATGGACTCAAGACCGTCGACTAGCTTGAAACAACAATATGTTTGACTTTTAAAAACACGGGGCCATTTAAGAGCAAACGCACTGAAATCAGTGAGAATTAAACGGCATGCCGAGTCAGTACTTGTCGGCAAACAGCCCAGTTTGTGCTATAAAAATAGGAGCAACATCATTTGTTTTAACCTTTGACCCCCTCTTTCTGAATCACAAAGTGGGACGTAAGCCTCTGCATCCTGGATGTGGTCTCTGCCCCTGCAACTAAATACTGTGGGAAAAGTTGCAGAGGAATTAGCCAGACAGCCGCAAAAGGCTCTTTTGGGAAGACAATATGTGGGAGAAAATTCCCCCAACAGCAAACAGTTGAGATGAGCAGGCCCTTTAAACATTTCTGTGACGCCTGATCTCAGCCGCTGTAGATATTAATACTTCGAAATGCCTTCATCGCTGAAGAAGAGGTGGCTGCATCTGTCGTTCTGGGAAGCTTATCGCAGCAAACCTAAGAAACAAACTTTACTTTAAGAGCAAAGATGCCAGCAAAGCTTGGCAATGAATACAAATCTCAAAAGCTGTATGTGGAAATGAAAAAATAAATAACAAAGACCATATACAGTGGTGTGAAAAAGTGTTTGCCCCCTTCCTGAGTTCTTATTTTTTTGCATGTCTGTCACACTTAAATGTTTCAGATCATCAAACAAATTTAAATATTAGTCAAAGATAACACAGGTAAACACAAAATGCAGTTTTTAAATGAAGGTTTTTATTATTAAGGGAGAAAAAAAATCCAAACCCACATAGCCCTGTGTGAAAAAGTGTTTGCCCCCTAAACCTAATAACTGGTTGGGCCACCCTTAGCAGCAACAACTCCAATCAAGCGTTTGCGATAACTTGCAATGAGTCTTTTACAGCTGTGGAGGAATTTTGGCCGACTCATCTTTACAGAGTTGTTGTAATTCAGCCACATTGGAGGGTTTTCCAGCACCAACCGCCTTTTTAAGGTCATGCCACAGCATCTCAATAGGATTCAGGTCAGGACTTTGACTAGGCCACTCCAAAGTCTTCATTTTGTTTATCTTCATCCATTCAGAGGTGGACTTGCTGGTGTGTTTTGGATCATTGTCCTGCTGCAGAACCCAAGTTGGCTTCAGCTTGAGGTCATGAACAGATGGCCGGACATTCTCCTTCAGGATGTTTTGGTAGACAGTAGAATTCATGGTTCCATTTATCACAGCAAGTCTTCCAGGTCCTGAAGCAGCAAAACAGCCCCAGACCATCACACTTCCACCACCATATTTTACTGTTGGTATGATGTTCTTTTTCTGAAATGTGGTGTTACTTTTACGCCAGATGTAACGGGACACACGCCTTCCAAAAAGTTCAACTTTTGTCTCGTCAGTCCACAGAGTATTTTCCCAAAAGTCTTGGGGATCATCAAGATGTTTTCTGGCAAAAATGAGACGAGCCTTAATGTTCCTTTTGCTCAGCGGTGGTTTTCATCTTGGAACTCTGCCATGCAGCCATTTCTGCCCAGTCTCTTTCTTATGGTGGAGTCATGAACACTGACCTTAACTGAGGCAAGTGAGGCCTGCAGTTCTTTGGATGTTGTTGTGGGGCCTTTTGTGACCTCTCGGATGAGTCGTCGCTGCGCTCTTGAAGTAATTTTGGTCGGCCGGCCACTCCTGGGAAGGTTCACCACTGTTCCATGTTTTCTCCATTTGTGGATAATGGCTCTCACTGTGGTTCTCTGGAGTCCCAAAGCTTTAGAAATGGCTTTAGAACCTTTTCCAGACTGATATATCTCAATTACTTTATTTCTCATTTGTTCCTGAATTTCTTTGGATCTCAGCATGATGTCTATCTTTTGAGGATCTTCTGGTCTACTTCACTTTGTCAGGCAGGTCCTATTTAAGTGATTTATTGATAGAGAACAGGTGTGGCAGTAATCAGGCCTGGGTGTGGCTAGAGAAATTAAACTCAGGTGTGATAAACCACAGCTAAGTTATGTTTTAACAGGAGGGGACAAACACTTTTTCACACAGGGCCATGTGGGTTTGGATTTTTTTTTCTCCCTTAATAATAAAAACTGCATTTTGTGTTTACTTGTGTTATCTTTGACGAACATTTAAATTTGTTTGATGATCTGAAACATTTAAGTGTGACCAGACATGCGAAAAAAAAATTGGAAACCAGGAAGGGGTCGAACACTTTTTCACACCACTGTATGTGGGAGAAAATTCCCCCAACAGCGAACAGTTGAGATGAGCAGGCCCTTTAAACATTTCTGTGACGCCTGATCTCAGCCACTGTAGATATTAATACTTCTAAATGCCTTCATCGCTGATCCAGCTGAAGAAGAGGTGGCTGCATCTGTCGTTCTTGGGAAGCTTATCGCAGCAAACCTAAGAAACAAACTTTACTTTAACAAAGCTTGGCAATGAATACAAACCTCAAAAGCTGTATGTGGAACTGAAAAATAAATAAATAACAAACATATAAATATAAATATAAATATTCCTGCAGCCCTCAATGCTCTGTTGCAACAAAACGTCTGTGCTGCAGCGCCCTCTGCTGGATCACACCGCCTAATGCAGCATTCAAATATGTATTTGTAGGTTTTTTTACCTGGACAAAATAAACACATGATCTCAGTGTGTGTGTGACACCGAGAGTTTCATTTCAAATGAGGTCTTTCTGAAACACCGCCTCGCATATTTAGATCATATATAACTAATTTACCGCACATAGAAAACAGCATTAAATACGACAATAGACTTAAGTTTCCATCTATGACTCACACACACACACACACACACTGCATATATATATCTCGTGGAAACAAGCGCTGCGGTCATTACGTTAAAGTCTCGACCATAAACTGTTTCTAAAACATTTAAGTTTGACGTTGATATGAAACTTTACACTGAAGTGTCGGTGAAACCTGCAGAGACCGAAACGCTCCTCACTGGCTCCCGGTGACGTACAGCGGCTGGCTATCGCCCCCCCACGACAGTGGGGGACAAAACCGCGGTCTCCGTTGAATGCCTTGATATTATTTTTTTAATGCCGATTATTAACCGTAAAAATCAAAAGACGCATTGAAACGATGATTACATCAGCAGCACATGAAAACAGCGAGCTGGCGCTTAGCACCAAGGTTAGCACGCTGTTAGCCAGCGGACGAGCACGTCACCTTTTGTTTTCGTTTGTTTTCGCACCTCGTGGTGACGCGATTTGAAACATCGACAGGTGCGATGTTTAACACGCATACAGTGAAAGGTATCCGGTGGAAACTAACCTCAGATTACGTAATCCGTAGCTATAACCTTCCCAAATTATTTTCCTAATCAAAACAATAAGCAGCCGCTCTACAGAACCAGACGACATAGAAAGGAAGTGGCGGATGTTATTATTCTCCCTGCGCGTCCTCACGTGGTTATTTCTGTCTACATGCTGTGAGGTTTCGGATTACCTATTTGTGTTTGTTCCTGTCGGGATATGAGAAAAGCGAGAAATTATAATAAATTTAAATATTTCTGAAATCCACGGTACTTACCTGATGTTTTAAAATGGACTAATTACTGATTACAAGTCCGTAAGAGGTACATGAAAAAAAAAAAACCCTCCTGTGTTGTAACATCGAATTGCACATTGTGTTATTTTTAAACGTAAGTGTGAACAAAACGCAAGAAAGCCAAATTCATTTCATGTCACTCCCGCAGACTGCTCTATACTTTCTGGTTCTGTGGCTCCTCGTTGGCCTCCGTTTTCTTCGTGGACTTGTTGGGGAGCAGCCGGGCGTCCTTCAGGGCGCTGCTGCTCCCTATCGTTGGCGTTGTGTATTACATTTCTGAAACGCAAACATTTTCAGTCAAGTCCCTTGAAAAAATCGTGTTAATCAACCATAACAGCAGGCTACACATCGAGGCTTGTAAGAAGTATTAAATGGATGAGATGAGGAGATCTTTCATCTGATTTGAATGTGTGGCAAAGAGATGCTTTCAGCCAGCTTTCAACCTCGTTGTCATTTTGTAGGGCATTCCTTAATAACTGTTAACACCTTGTTTCAGCGTTGTCTCCTCTCTTTGCTTCTGAGGGTGGGTTTGTAGCACTGTTACACACATGCATGCACACAGGACATACGGGACCACAGTGCCTGCAACCTCTGGATACCAAGAACCTGTGTGAAAAAAAAAATCATATAAACATAAGCAACAGATGATAAACATGATTTGAAATGCACATAAACTCTGGGGAAAGATTGCCTGTTAAAACACACAATTCAGTCAAACATTACTGTCCTGTTGTGGACCCCGAAAAAAACAGGATACACTAAGTTAGGAGACAGAGAGGGTGGCAGAGGGAGGAAGAGAAGACTAATACTCTAATTCCAAATTAACAGATTGCACATCAACACCCAGGAGAGAGTAGCCTAACTGTGGCTGCAGTCTATAATTGAAACTTTGATTACAATCTCATTCCAATTATCCAGTGTTAATCCAACCCAGTTCTCAGGCTCATTACACACAGGTTGTGTACATCAGGCTTGGAGTATATAAAGTCTCCAACAAAATAAAGACACTTGTGATTAAACCCTTGACATAATGTTTTGTCTGTAATTCAGAGATGGAAAAAGATCGTACTCCACATTTTCTAATACAGTACAAACTTTATCAGCTTCGACAGGAGTGTGGTGTTTTTATGGCCTCACTGTTGTAGAGTGTAAAATATTTAAAATGTCACGAGTTGTTTTACAGATATTTTTTTTTTTTTTTTTTTTTTTTTTTTTTTTAACATGCAGCGTTACATATTTGGCGTCTTTGGACTTTTAAAAGTTCACTTGAAGATTTATTGTCTCCAAAGGACAGTACATTTGCTATGAAATGCTTACTGCTCAGTGAAGTATAAAGGCTTTAAAGGATCAAATAATCATTGATCTGTTATGTTTAATTCTGTATTTCTTCCTGAAGTCATATGATAATTTCCTGGATAGCTTTTCAGGTAACTCCCTGAGAAATCATCTGAACTCATATTCACTTCTTGGTTATATTATAGCTTTAGGTGCCGAAGGTAATAGTGTTTTAACAGCAGCAAGAAAATAGGTCTTACGCTGCAGTTTAAAAAGAAGAGGAGACCAGCACTTAATCAAATGTCTTGTGGCTGCAGTGCATTCAGGGGCTGCTGTCATTGGTAAAACTGACGTCTTTGGCTTTTCTGCAATAACATTTACCCCGTTAAAATGTTGACAGTCAGTCCATCTGTCCACAGGGTGCACACCAAAACCTGAAATGTTCTGCTGTTAACTCAACTGAAGCTGTAAATGTAACCTGACCAGATATAAGAGCTGCAAGAAGCTGTTTTTCTAAGGTTGCAGAGCATCAGGTCAACGCTCTCGTGGTTTTAAGAAATTGTGTTGAATTTATGTCTTTTATGTCTAAAAATCAACTGTAAAATCAAATGTAAAATGAAAACTGACACAAAGGTAGGTTTGTTCCTTCATTGGTCAAACAGCAAATGCCTATAGTTTCTGCTCATAAACACCCAGCGGCCTCCAAGACCCTGACACTAAACTACTGAGCATTATGTGTTGTTCTGTCTCAATGTAAAGGGCCCAGATCATTGTGCTACACCACTGCTGCAGAATGAGCAGCACTAATGAGGGTCCAGACGTTACAGAGGGAAGCTTGTGACCATGTTTGTATTCGTTTTGTGTGTCTTTTAGCAGGAGGGGACAGTAAACAGCATTGCTATAGCTGTAAATGGCTAGCATGTTATCAACACATGACGTCTCAGATCAATGAAACTCATCAGCTTTCTTCCTGTTAAAAGGAAGTTTTTTTCCTTCCAGCTGTCACATGTGGGAAATGTTGAATTGTTGGGTTCCTGTCTATAATGTTGTGGTTCTGTTGGAACGACTTCACTATGTAAAGTTCCCTGAGATGACTTGTGTATTAAATTGAACTTAATTGAATCAGCACTCAACTGTGAAAAACAACGTGATGTCAGTTTTGTGATGCAGGATAAATAATTAAAAGAATAAATAAATATTGATCAAGTCAGTCACAAACTAGAAACGGACGCCGAGAGCTGCGGCAGTTTGATGTTCCTTGGTGGGATAATGAATTAAATATAGTGACAAAATGTGCTAAAATAATGACTGATTTAATTCTAAACACGAAGCAGCACTGTCTTTTATGGTCAATTGAGCACAACAGTCCGGTCAAAGTTGAACTTAATTGAAGACTGAAATTCAGTCAGAGTGAACCTACTTCAGAGTTTATGAAGCTAACTGTGATCAGTTCTCTATCTTTGGTTCAGTCATTTCAGCGTCAGGGTTAACAGTTTGTGACTTCTGAAATGTACAAAGGCTTTTTTTCTGGAAGTGATTTGGATGAATGAATATTTTTGTTCTTAATGCTCAGTGTAATGAGGAGCAGTGACCAGAGAACATTTCTGCTCATTTATTTTAAGTGAATTTAGTCAAGGTAGAAATTCAGTTAAGAAAGAAAGCATTTGCTCTGTGTGCTGCATTCAAAAATCATGAATATCAAAGTTCTGATTCCTGTGTGTTTGTGTGTGCAGTTACAACGAGAGAGCATGCATCGTGGACTGCGGTACTTTTTAAACCTCAGTCTCCAGTAGACATCGACTTCTCTTTGGAGATGCTCGATGGAAGGTGTGAGAGACCTTTATCTCCTGGAGACCTCGACCTTCCCCGGATCTGGAAGGAGCACGGAAGAAAGGGTGAGAGCCTTTCTTCTCGTGGTACCATCAGCCCTTCCATGATCTGGGAGGCGCACGGACAAAGAGGTCAGAGCCTTTTGTCTGGTGGAGGCACCAACACCATCAGCCCTTCTAACATCTTGAAGGAGCACGGACGAGGGGGTGGGAGCCCTTCGTCTGTTGAAGACCCGCCTTTAACCACTAATGGTTTCAAGAAAGAAAGACCTATGGGAGAAGAAGGAGAGAGAAAGAAAACTGAAGGAGGAAAAAAAAAGAGAGAAAAGCGACATGAAGGAGGTTTTATTACAGGAAAAGGAGGAAAGGAAAAGACAGAAAAGGGGCTGAGAACTAAATTAAGAAGAGGGAGAAGAAGTTGAGAGAAAGAGAGGAGAAGAAAGGAGAGAAAAAGGTGAAGAAGGAGAGAAAAAGACAAGAGAAGGAAGAGAAAGAAAGAAAAAAGAGGAAGAGACAAACAGTCAGGAGGAGTAAGGACAAGTTCAAAAGAGAGAGGAGGAGGAGAGCAAAGGTCAGCAAACACAGGAGGCAGACAGGAACGAGTCCAAGTCTCCAAATGTTGGCAAGGCAGCAGGACTTTACCTTCAGTGGATGAAATGGCGGAGAAGGTAGGTAGGTAGGTAGGTATATACTTTATTAATCCCCGAGGGGAAATTTTTTCAAATTCAATTCAAAATCAGGAAAGTGATTATAGCCATCAACAGCAGCCATCAGAGCATTAAACTGGTAAGAAAATAATTTGTCATACTTTCACATTAAGAGACATGGAGATCAGTTATAAGTGAGCCAATTGTGTGATACCAGAAAACCTGAGCTGAGCCGAAAGATAGCTGGCCAACACATTTTCTGTAGACACATAACTGTTGATAATTTCCTGTTGGTGAAAGCTACAACTGGACTCCAGATTTAACCTCGCTTGTACTCTTATTTTCAGGTGACAGTAACAACAAATCAGTGGTAAAGCTCCAAAGGCAGGACCACAAGAGGATGAGGCTGATTGGAAAGAAAACATCAATAGAAGGAACTATCATCAAGCACAGCAAAGGTACAGCCAGCTTCGGGCCAAACTTTCAGAGGGACAGCACACTCTGTAATCTAACAAAGGTGCACATAGGAGACCAATTTTTAATATAGACAAGACATCAACTTATTAATAATAAAAAGTAAAAAAAAAAAAAAAAAAAAATCAAAACCCAAAGCCACCACCTAGAAATGTATTTGCAACCACCTGACAACATCTTACATTTTAATTAGATGTGCACAGGACCTACCCTCACCTTAACTTTTAAAAGAGAAATCAGAAAAGTTTTAAAAATATGAAATTTAATACAAAGATGAAAAACACAAAAGTTGACAAAGTTTAAAAACATAAGTAAAAAAAAATAATCATAAAAACAGAAAAAAAAAGACAAAGAGAAAATAAATTAAGCAAATTTCACCAAGTCTAAAACCAAAGTAACATGAAAAAAGAACATGAAAAGTAAAAACAAAAAAACCTAAAAAACATCACCAAAACATTTACAGTCTTAATGGTTTGAAGCCATGTTGAACTCCCTCCTTTCAACTTTCCCTTAAGTTACTTGTCGACAGTCGGTCTCGTGTCAGTATTTAGCCTCAGTTGAGTTTAAAACTCCCTTTCGGCTTCTGTCCCAAACAAAGAGAGCTCTTTGGCTCTCTATCCTTCAAACTGCTGAACTGCTTCAAGGTCTTTAGGGTCTACCTGGACACCTTCACTCGTCACTGGACGCCCTACATACCTGATCTTCTTTTTAAATAGCTCACATTTCTTTGGGTGTAGTTTAACACCATGCTCTCGTAGGCGGCAGAGCACTCGCCTCAGATCATCAACGTGGTCATGAAAGTTCTTGGAGTAACAGAGGACGTCGTCCAAATATGGAGAGCAACACTCGTCCCTTAGGCCGTCGAGGACACCCTCCATGTACCTTTGAAATGCAGCCGGGGCATTGGTTTGGCCAAATGGGAGGCAGATCCACTCATATAGCCCCCACGGCGTGCCAAAAGCAGTCATGTGTCTGCAACTCCCATCAACAAAACCCTGGTGGTAAGCGTTGCCTCGGTCGAGTATTGAGAACCACGAGTAGCCCCCCAGGTTGTCCAGCAGGTCCTGGATACGTGGAAAAGGGTGGCAGTCGGGGACAGTTTTGCTGTCCACGACAGACGCAAAGTCTTGTCTTTTCTTCTGACGCAGACCACTGGAGACGAGTAGGGTGAGGTGGACTTTCTGATCCAGCCGTGGTTGAGCAGGTTTTGAACATAGTCCTTTACCTCTTTGTGCAAGGGCTGAGGAACAGAGTTGTAGGATGCTTGGACTGGTGTTCCATCCTTGAGGTGGATTGTCAGCAGCAAGTTCGGAATGCAACCGATGTCCGAGTCGTCCTTGGCAAACACATCTGACTCTTCATACAACACGTCTCTGACCATTTTTTTGTTCATCCTCTTCCGGGTGCGATGCATCAACATGTGGGTGCCATTTCTTTCCTGTCATGTTTTTAGTATCACATTTATCACTCATTTGTCTCTACTTATCTGTGCTTAGCTGAGCTGCGTTTACAGTGGGATGGCACATTATCTCTGAACCACCTGGAAAACATTTAACTGGTTTCACTTCAGTAACTTCCTCCAAAGTGCCTAGAACTGTTCTCTTTGTGAGGTAGATATCATGTTTAATGGGGTTCTGAACAGGGATTTTAACAACTTTTGTGGACCCACTTGGAATATCTACTAAGGCTGGAAACAGCTCTAATCCCTCGGGACAGTTAAACAAAAGACTGGGTTGAAAGAGCATAGCCCCACCCCTCGGCCATTCCCTTATTCTACACTTAACCTCACAAATCTGCCCAGCAGGAATAGTTACACCTCTCTTCCCTGTTCTCAGACGACACTCAGACGCTGCTTCGTCAGGGGTCAAGACTTGTAAAGCAGAAACTATAGCTTCTACTGCACTGTCACTGATGCTTAAAGCTTCTTTGAGTAAAGCAGAAATATCAATCACATTTTCTTGTTCTTTGTTTGTTTTGATTATTTCAGCTATGATATTACTGCCTAAAAGTGGACAGTTTAGACAGTTATGGCTGACTAATAATGGCACTTGTATGGTGACTTGTCCATGATTTTTACTACTGACCTTGAGCTCAACAGATGCCCGTCCGTCGAAGGAGACATCTGTGCCAGAAAGTAGGGATTCGAGTGGCTGGGTTTGAACGTGTGGGAGTACTTTTTCCATCCAGGTTCTCCCCATCATAGTCACTTGAGCCCCTGAGTCGAGTAACATCTGGAAAGAGACTCCATCGATAGCACGAGACCATACATCGCTTCCCTATTAACTGTGCTAGGTGTTTGTTTGGTTGTGGATGAATCGGTGGATGAGTTCAGATGTCTGTGGTCGGTGTAGTTGGATGTTTGTCTGGATGGTTGTGGTCACGATGAGGTGGACTGAAGCATCCCTGTTGATGAGCTGTCACATTGATACACAGGCTAAACAGCATTGTGGATCTGTGGTTCACTGTGGATCAATGGAGGAAAAAAAATACGATTAGTTAACATCTTCATCAAGCCAGCGCCATTTTATTCTGACTCGCGCTACGTTGGGCTTGAAGGGAAACTTTGGTCTCTCAGTCTGATCCACAGAAACGCGAGAGCGCCATCTACTGACCTGGTGCAGTTAATCCACGATGTGTTCAAGTCAACTCAGTTAGAGTAGTTCTTTACAGTGTTATCTAAAAAAATAAGGGGGGTGTCTGTTTCATGATAAAAACTTGAACATGGCGTTTTCAACCTATTACACTGTCGAGCCTCATCAGAGCCTCAGATGACCTCTGACATTTACCTGATGGTTTACCTGGTCTTGTTTATATCCTCCTTGAGCCCTTCTGGCTGATAACAACTAAACTGTTAGTGGCCTTTAGACATAAACCTGGTTTAACCCTGTTTTAAAGTGAAGTCAGTAAAATCAGACACGATAAAATCCTGATTCCCACCCCTCAGTCATCTGGATGTTCGACCAACACCTGAGCTCCCTCTCACAACACAACGTTTACATCTGTAGACGTCCTTCAGTTGTAGCTGTAGAAGCGCAGTCCTTCTGGTCTGAAGAAAACTTTCTGCCACCTCACTGTTAGCCTTTAGCCTTTAGCCGTTAGCAGATGACACCATGGTGAAAGGCCTCATCAGCAACGGCACCAAGATGGCCGACAGGAAGGAGATCCAGCAGCTGGTGAAGTGGTGAGCTGAGACACAGCTGCCCTCAACAAGCAGAACACCACGGAGGGGATGGAGGAGTTTAAGACCTCCGACGGCAGCTCTACTTCTGGAGGAGAGCTGGTTGACCTCTAACGCTGCTCCACCCAGAGCGTCCTGCCTCATGCTGATGAAGGTTATATTTATGAATAATGAAGATCAAAATAAAATAAAAAAATAAAAAATATTACTGCTTCATTGCAATGATTGATGTTTATGAATGTATTCATCTTCTATAACATAAGTTAAGAAGCTGGTAATATAATTTGTTTCCTCCATATTCAAACTGTCAGAATGAAACACTGCAGGAGAAGAAGTTCTTCATCGACAGATGAGAAACAACTTCAAGAAAAAGTAGAGAAACTCAACGACTGCAGATGTTTGCTTTCTAAAGTGTCAGGAATTCCATTTTGTGACTTTCTTACAGTTCACTTAAATATGTGTACTATACCCCAAAACTACTGCAAAGCTGAATATTAAGTGCCGTGAACTAGATCACGAGTGCACTCAGTCACTCTTTACTGACTCCCTGCACGTTGATCAGAGGTGGATGCTTATAGATGCACTAAAAAAAAGAAAGAAGAGGAAATATGATTTTTTACATTTGAAGAGCCATGAAAATTAATCAGGGAACACTTATTTGCATTCAAGATCAGAAATGTTGGCATTCCCAGACAAAAAGAAAAAGAGCTGCAGCCTACAATTTAACCATAATTTACTGGTAATGAGGAGATAGTTGTTTATTCAATGAATGCAGCTGTTCCATCTTAATCATTACTTATTCAGTTCATACAGATTTCAAATATCCAAACATTTATGGTCAAATTTTGGACAAGGTTCATGTATTCAATAGATCACCTCTTAGTTTTTCTATGAGAGAGGAGTAATAGTTACATCTTTTGGCAATTAAATTGACCGACAGTTCACGTCAGTGAACATTAACAATATGAATTTATTGAAGACGGAGATTAATATCAGTAATAAAAACCATAAATCCTAAGAGTTACCACCTTACCTGGCTGACATTAAACATCTACAAAAACTTGCCTGTTATTGGAAATGAAAACACTTTTCTTATAGACACAGCAGACATATGTTTTAGAACCAAAGAGCTACAGCTGCTATATTTGACTTTGACCAAGTGACCACTAGCAGCTATGTGAAGGTTTCACTTCATTATAGCTTTTATTATCTACATTAATTAATCAGCAGCATTATGGCACGGAATAAAGACTAGCCTACCTCCCTGCAAGTAAAGTTCAAATACTTTACTTGAAATCAGGTGAAAAATGGGCAAAAGCACCAAGGGAAAATCCAGAGGTGAAACAAATGAGCAGTCCAATGGTCAAAACCACTAAAGCACTGATCAATCAAAAGTACAACAAGGGTTAGGCCAAAGACTTGGTCCAAAAGGAAAAAACAAGTCAGTACACAGATTAACTCAAGAACACGAGGAACACCGCTGGAACGAGTGTACGAGGACTTCAAAGATCTGCTGCAGCAGGTAGGGAAGGCACGTGCTGCGTTCAAATGGGTCGTATTTAGGTGTATACGAGAAGAGTCCATATGAACGACTCCCTGTGGTATTCACAATGTGGGAACTTAAAATGTCCTATTAGCCTTGAGTTCACGAGTTGTGATGTGTTTGCTGATGTTTACAGAAATGTTAGAGGCATGGAAGTTCATTTTTGTTGGATGTTAAGCTAATGTATTGTGATTTTAGTCATAGATAAAAGCCATAAGTCTGAGGAAAGTGTTGATCTTCCCAACGTACTCTCCTCCCTTGAGTGTCGAGTCGGTTACTGCAGATGACACTGAAGCTTTGCATCGCTGGCAGCAAACACCAGCTATTTTGACACATTTGGCGACATCCACCACAAGAGGTGAAATATTTTTGGCCTGCAGCATCTCCACACCCCCTTTGCACTTTGATCTGCACGGCATCTGACACTAGCAACAGGACAGAGGGGGAGGGCTAAAGTCTAGAAAGAGATGTGATTGGGCCAGCCCAGTGTCAGTAAAGAAAATGAACCAATGGGTCGCTGTCGCTACTTTCATGGGCCAGTCGTTGGCCCACATTTTTTTTTTTTTTTTTAAAGAAAAATGCTCTCTAACTTGGTGGCATAAGTTTAAATAAATTATAAGTGCAGGAAATAAAGCCCAGTAAATGATATGTTCCGCTGTAGCAGTGTTGCAGTTGTTGTTGACTTTAGACAGCAGGGGTTGTTGTTTCACCGATTCACGAGCAGTCCATGCTGAGATGGAAAAGAACAGTGGGAAAAAACGGGAAGTACAACATAACACGCTCTATTGCTAATGGCCGCTGTTATCAACGGTGACAAAATTTATGAATAAACCTATGTTAATTAGTGACAATGTGCAAAAATACAACAGACTTCAAACTTGGCTAATGTCTTTTGCCTTGTGGACACATTTTGTAGAGCAAAAAGCCTCTGAATCTAATACTTAGCACAAACACTTTATAACAATTTTGCAGGGCAGTGTTTTAAAGGTATGATTTGTTCTCTCCTGATAGAGAGGTGCCACTGATGTATTTGTGCCGTATTTAGTTCTTGCTGTATTTTTGCACCAAATTTTCAATTCTTTTTTCAGTCATTTTTGTTTTGAAATACAAGATAAAACCACCAACAAAATTAGTATTTGTAGTTGTGTGTACAACTTAGCCAGGGCTTCAAATGAATGAACTTGTATCAGCCCCAAAGTCCGTTGGCCCACCGGCAAAATGGCCTTTTTTGTCTTATGGGGATTTAAAAAAAATTATAACAACACGTAAACAAATTGGATGTGATAATTCTTGCTTGAGGTGAGCAGGAAAAAAGCATCTGCCAAAAGTATGGTAATCTCTACCAGCAGGCATTTTACATTCTAGCTCTCCACCATTCATGAATTAATAAGAAGTCGCATCGCTGCGTGGAATCCTGTTTGTCACTAATTGGCTGACTTGGAACATAGAAGTGATGCAGGCCAACTGTTCAGCTCCCAGCAGTAGCACGTCTGGCTCAGTTTTTTATCATTTTTTCCTATCTTCTTTTTCTTTTTTCTTTTGAAGGCAGTGGCACAACAAACAATGCCTGGGAAATGGCTTCAATCAGCACTCAGCTGAGGACTCTTCAGATCCCAGCAGACCTGCGAGGCACAGCATCACAGCTGTCCCCTGTACCGTTATCCACCTGTCATGCCAGGTCGAATCATTTGGTTCCAGCCTGAGAAGCGTCGTGCAGAGGTTTCCAGCCACCGGCCCATCTGTGGGCTGGTCGTATGTTCTTGCCAGTAGGCCTAGAAATTGGCAATGTTGTGACACCCACACTGTGTGCATCCAGCCCTCCTTGCCCCTCAGAATATCATGAGTGATAGTGACACATGATGTGCCAGTAGTGTGAAAACAGAGGGTCAACTTAGTCAATCAGTGGACCAGCTGTCCAAATATTTCGCTGCTGCGTAAATAAATGTAATTTACCATTACATGAGATGAGAGCATCACTGCGAATAACCATAATAAGCACAAATCTGATTTAAGCTGCTGTGGGGCCAATCAGTGTTCTTTATGAGCAAAATAAAAAACTTGCTTCATAACTATTTCATACTTTTGAACTCAAATTCTTTGACATTGATGATGAGACAAGGTTCAACTGTAGTAACAAAGATTTTAAGAACAAATTTCACTTCACTTCTGTCTTCAAATGCATTTTTATTTCCTTCATTGAATTTAATGTCGCTTAAAATTGAAGTTGCAGTTGCAGTTTTTTACTTTTACATTCTCAATTTATTGTCCTGTGCTATTTTATGGTGTTTTTAAATGTTGTTGTAGTGCTCTTCTCTGAATAACCATGATATTTTCCTAAACCTAACTAAACTGTTTCACAACCATAATCCCATTTATTATTGTTGCCATGATGACGAGCATTCTGTGTTTCTGTCACTTATCCTCTCCAACTCTCATATGTGCTGTTTTGGCAACTGAACAACGTTCTGTTGTTTTAGTATGAGAATGTGTTGAGGAAATCACAAAACACAAAACTGAAGCCCACACGGCCTCGTACATGAGGCTGCTCTATACTCCTGGGACACCACAGTAAAACATCCTTCTTTATGTTGGAGAGAATGGGGTTCTCCCTTTGTTTACCTCTGCATTATGAATCATCCTTTAATGATATGAATTAATGAGATAAACAGACAGAACATTTAAATACTTAATGTTTGAACTGCATGTTTCTTTTCACCCTTTCAGGCGACAAGTGGGGTATCCAGCATGACTGGTTACTACAATGAGTGTAACATAGTGCCATCGTGGTGCGTTTACATGTGGACACTAACATAAACTAAAACTAACATAAACATCACGACACAAAGGTGATGCTCTTCCCACAGCCTCCCCCTTAGGGCAGATAATTGGCTCCGATGTTTCAGCAACTTGCTGCATACATTTGGATATTAATGCGAATAAATACATCATCTGCAGCTCCTTCATGCCCCCCTGCTTTAAGATAGGCAGTTCATATTAATGCCACTGTGTGTTGTTTGAAAACAAGTGTGTCAACACATGCTAAGTTATGCATTCATTAGCTTAGTTAACGACCTCATCAGCATAACTGGTTATGGTTCAGGGGATGATGGTGGATATGACAAGGATATCAGGCAGCTCAAGTGCCTCCTGTTTCTCCTGCACATACACAAAGCACAGCTGGGAGCCCTGCTAATATAATGGAAAACAAGCGCTTTAAGGGCGCAAGGACTGTTGCATCATCTTGTTGCTATGCAACCACTTAATTAGTTTTTGGTAACCAACCTAAAGAATCAAAGTCCACAGCGTGGAGAGTTTTCTAATTTGTTCCCAAAAACTGGAGCAGAGATGGGCAACCATGTGTCAGGAATGTAGCATTTCATACCAGTCACACTCCACACCAGGTGATTTCAGTGATGAGCAGCCCACCTCCTCTCTCTCTAGTTGAAGCTAATCACTGAAATTACCTAAAAAAAAAAAAAAAAAAAAAGAGTCTGAGATCTGCTCAGAAAATGTATCACATGCAATCACGATCACCAATCATGCCAAAGCTGAATTATCTGAACGCTATCATTACAGTCGTCCCCCGATCGCTTTTCATCAAAACCGGTGTCCCTCTTTCAGCCCATGTGGTCCGGGGCCCATGAAGAGATGGCAGAAAAGGTTTACTTTCTCCCCAAGAAGGAACTACTTTCATAACTTTTGGAGACCTTTCACCTGAATGCTAATTGATTTGTGACCATGGAGGGTTTTTAAAGGATGCAACTCATCGATTCCACAGTATGAGTACACTCCAGGGAATAGTCGGCAGCTGCTGTTATATTTTGGGGAATATGCTCATGTACTTCCTCCCCAAGAGTGAGATGAGAGCGATACCACTCATATCTATGTGCTAAATACGAAGCTACAGCTACGAGGTGATTAGCGTGGCTCTCCCTTCAGATCAAAAACAACTCCTCGTGACCAATCCAAAACCAAACGTTCATCCTGTCTCTCATTCCTTTAACCTCATACACTAACATGAATGCAAAAGCAACGTGCTATGGTTTTACAGGGAGCTACGAGCGCTGGCATTTTATGACTACAACGACAGGAAAGGCTTCCTGGAGTCAACCAGTGGAGACACTTCAAAGACGTGGTGGATGCATGAACTACTGTTCATCAAAAAAAGTTCCAGCATATAAGTCTACCAAACACCATAATTCCTGGTTCTACGGGTCATCTTTTTCTCCTTTCATGCAGTCTGTATGCTCAGCTACGCTAATTGCTTCACACCAGCTCTTTAAAACTAGTATTTTTGGAACAGGCCGGTCAAGTTCTATTTTTGGCCTTTTTCCTGCTGCTTCTTTCGATTTCTGACTTCGTCATTCACGTCAAGACCTTTCAGCTGCTCCTTAAGGGCGCTGCATGAAGCCGCCAGAAACTCCTGCACAGAAAAACACTTCACTTTCCACTCAAGTCTCATACTCGTGTGCACCAATTGTTTCCTTCATTGCGGGTCCACATCTGCCTGCTGTTATTTGACCTTTAATGTTATGATGATGTTACTGATTACAATACACATTTTCAATACACGCGATTCGCTGCTCTGAATAACAAACTATTATTTGCAGGTTGTTTTGTGTCTATTTTTTGCACCCTAAGCAACAGTTCATAAAATTTAAATCTGAATCTGTGAAGCCACTCTGCAAATCGACACTGGAATCAAATTAGCATTTAAAACAGATGGATAAGTTCATCTGAGATACTACAGAGGAAGCGCTACAATACTTATGCAGCATAGTTGAGAAACAAAAGGCTTCTCAGATTTCAGAGGCAATGCGAAGTATAAAGAAAATCTAATAATCTAATATTTTGTCAAAAGCAGGAGAACAGAAGACATCTGAGAAAAACTGTCTGCAAGTAAATTTGGAGCTAATTCATGCTGAATTATCAGACAGCCATTTACTATTTTTAGTCATGAACATTTTGAATAGCACCCATTTTGTATAGAAATACACAAAGGCAGATCAAATAAATCAGATAAATCCTTTACTGTGAAGCAACCCAGAATCCAAATGATGGCCCAAAAGCGACTAGACTGCCCTTTGTAAAGAGGCGAGAGGAGGTGACAGTGGATAATAACTTGAAGTATGATGATCCTGCATTGAGCTTTAAATGTCTTATCTAAATTCATAGACAATGACACTGCCTCTCCCCAGCCATGTCACGTTTATCATTTTTGTTGCACTGTCTCGCAGATAACAGACAAAAGAAAATCAATACGTAAGAAAATCTTACTGAATGAGCTGATTCTGATGAATGCTGATGAATGCACGCATGGTCATGATGAGTCCTATTCAGAGGGCATACGCACTGCGTTGAAAAAAAGCATCTGTAATGCACAAAAGAATACAATAGACTGCTCTTTACTTATGCACATACTGTATCTCCTCGTGCAAGAAGCAGAAAGTTGAGGAGACAAACTTAAGTTCCCCATTCAATTCCCCATTCAAGCACATGAATGCATTTATATTGAAAAAAAAAAAGTGGGAAAAGACTGAGCGCAGGAATTTAATTTTCAAACAAGAAAAGCACAACGATGAAGTCAATTTAAGGACATTTTTGCAGCACGTAAGAAAGTATGAGATCAAAACAAGGCCTGTGTTCCAAATGATGTATTTCCCTTAGTACACTCACATGTGGTACTCTTACATGTTATACACTGGTTTGTGAAGTACTTTGATTTCCCCATAGTGTTGTCTCAAGCCGCACACTGCCATTCTGCACTTACTGGAAATAACCGTAGCTTTTGAATGCATCACCTGCCAACATGTCTGCGGGGTTTCATTATTTTTCCGAGAAATGAACCTGTTTTCATGCTCTCTGTTTTACACACTCAGTAAACACACTGATAACTTCTATCCATTAGCAGAACGGTGGTACATAGTGAAAAACAAACACTTTTTGTTACGTTCTGCAACAGCTGTAGCTTCCTCAGATGACGCAGTTTGGAAAGAATTTGAAGTCGATGATCCGTCCTCTTCCACCGTAGCCAAGGCGGTGACCGTTGATTTTAATTACAACAAGAACATTGTTACTGCTGTGGTAATTGTAACTTTGGAGTGCGCTCAGATCTGATGAACTGCAAGAAACAACAGAAGAACACATTCATTTGTTTATAATACCATGTTGGCACGAAAAGCCTCAGGTAAATCTTCCTATACATCTGTTATCATCAAAACCCTATAATATCAACCTCAAACTAAACAGAGGAGAGAAAAGCTCAGCAGTGTGGTTATTTCTTGGTCTAGAACTAACGAATGGCATGTCACTGTGCTTAGTTTCAGTCATTTTAGACAAAAGGACTAAGGGTTAAACAAAAGTCTGACATAATAACACCAATAAAATGCAGTCAGTGTATTGATAATTGCTTCTTATAGAAGCGGTATCGCTTGTAAATGGACTAGGGTAAAACAGTTTTAGTTAAATCAAGTCACGGAGAGACACATTTTTGTATGCATGCAGCAACAAGCTGCTCATTGTTCCAGTCATACTGGATCAAAGACACGATTACATTTAATATGCATTGCATAATCGCAACTCCTACTGTCCAGTGTTTCCCTGTGTGACGGCATGTGATCCCATCAGGGGAGTTGTCACCATGGCGATCAGCAGCTGTGCGAGGAAGTGTAACCCGTGGATGTCCTCGCCTGCTTCCTCTCCCTTGTGGATGACAGTGATGGACAGTTTAGGGTACAAGCGAGGTCACCAGCTGTGCACTTTTGTCATACATGTATCTGCTCTTTGCTGCGTTATCTGCATTTGTCCTGCTGCAGTAAAAGCAAACATACAGTATTTGTGGCTTTATGGAATAGTTGCGCCTGTCTGTCATGTCCTTTGATGGACATGGAACAGAAAAACACATCTTTTTTTACAGCCTGACCGGGTCACACGACAAACCCCCTGAGATGCTGGTGACTGTTTGATGGATAGCCAGTGCACAGACGTGAACTCAGGTTGGCACATGTGAGTGTACATTTGCACTTGATGAGGCGCATCAATAAACATCTCAAGCACCTTGGCCAGCGATTTGAGCTTTTTCAGCTGTTGTAACAGTCAGAGTTGGATGATGACTCTCTGTGGGTTCATGACTATGAGGGATCACATTCATTTCATTCATTGATCAAAGCAGCTAATCATAAATAGATGCAATAACAGCCAAAATGAATACAAGACAGAATAAAATGTCAGGCTTTTACTTGAGATTTCCACAGAGTGCAAAACAGAGTAATAATAAATCACAGAGGTGAGGCAGAGGCAGTTCCAAAAGACTGTCTGTGGTCAAAATCGTGTCTGCAAAAAAATCTGGCAAAGGCACAACAGAGGGCGAGACGAGAGGCTCAAATTCAAAAACACAGATCAGGATCAGAAACTGGCTAAACTCACAAGAGAACTGGGAACAATAACGCCTGGTCTGCAGAGCACCATCAATCAATTAATCTGACTTTTTTTGTATAGTATACAAATACCTCGTAACACAAAGTGCTTTACAATAGAAACTATTAAAAACAATACTCCCCCTGAACCACCATCCAGACACACACACACACACACACACACACACACACACACACACACACACACACACACACATCGCCATCCACACTCAAAGCAGCAAATGACTACATTATAAAGAACAGAATCAGGAAGAACAGGGGCAGACAAACTCAGGAAGTGCTGATGAGGAAACACCAGAAATAGGATTTTGCGTTAAATAATATACAAAAATATAGTATACAGTTATGAGAATTAATGAAACCAACTAAACTGGATAGATAAAGTCAAATAAATCAATAAAATTCACTTAAAAGTAAAATTAAATATTAAAACAGAGTCACCAAGTATATATATATAAATCATATCTAATTAAAATAAAAATAAAAAAAAAAATAGTGAAATAAGTATACCAAGAAGTAAAACCAGGTAACATTTATAAATAGGAAATATAAATAAATGAAATACTGATATAAATTGAATAAATACATAAAATAAATGAAATTCAATTAAAGGCCATACTAAAAACGTTGGTATTTAGTTTGCTCTTAAAAGTATCAACGCTTTCTTTTGTCCTCAGGTCATCAGGGAGACGTGGAACATAGGAACTAAATGATGCCTCACCGTAGGTTTTACTTGTCACTCTTGGTGTAATTAAAAAGATCACTTCCAGAAGACCTGAGGGCCCTCGGAGGATCGAATAACAAAAGGAAATCTGATAAATAAGACGGTCCAAAACCAAAATATATTGGTGGACAACGGTGAAGTGGCACAGACTGACAAGGATCTAATGAGATTAATAATGGAGAGAAAAACAGTTTGAAAAAAGTGGTCAAAGTATCCTCAGCTACATCTCTGAGCTGTATGATCTTTATTTAAGGATGTTTGGTAAGTAAATATACAGTATTTATTTAATTGCGGTATCTTTCTGAAATATTTTGGCTAACAGATTTGTCATCTTCTGGTACATCTCACCCTACATTCACCTGTTTCCATTGCAGAAAGGTGAGGGCATCCCATAGCTTGTTGGTGTATTAAGACCCTCCCCCTTAATAAAGACACCCTCCTCAGCTGTGAGTGTGACTCCACACCGAGTGACACTCAGGTGAAGGGGTGTAGGGGCCAGATTGGAATTGGGCCTTTATACGCAAGAGGCCAGGAAGACAATTGGACACAGGTGGAAACAATCAGGGCGGAGGGAGGTCATCACACACAAGGGCAGGAAGTCATGACACCTGAAATGAGAGGAGAGTGAGAAACCAAACTAAAAACAGGAAATAAAGTAAACTAACAGAAAACAGAGTCAGGTGCAGGTCATAGCAATTTCAACAATCAATATCTTTTCAAGACACGAATGTACGGAGAAATGTCCAACCTGAGGTGACTTTCAGTGGCTTTCCGATTTGCCCCTTTGTAGCAGTTCTTCGACTAATTGGAGCCCACATGTGCTTGTGAACACCCTCCACTCCTGTAACTTGTGTTACAACAAGGGGGATCAGTGAGGTTGTGCGGCAGGCCATGTGTTTCATTCCCCCTTTATTTTTCTCTTTTCCTCCTCCAACTCTCTGGCCTCACTGCCAGGCTTTCTTTTGTCTCTTCCTCCACCAGTCTTCCCTTCATCTCCTCTCCTCCCCCGTCTGTCTCTTCTTGCCTGCGGCAAAGTCTTCCACTCCACGCCTTGCTTGAATGCCGGCTTTGTGCAGTTATGCTGTTAGGGCCGCTTGGTTGAAGACGCAATTTAATTAGCAAGTCAGGCGATAAATTACCCCTGCAATTAAAAGTCAGCCCTTCTTTTTTTGTTGTTGCTGTTTGTGCCTATGGGGAGACCTCTCTAAACAAACCGCCGCTCTCTCTCCGTGCAGACACAACACTTCACTGATGAGCACGTACCATTGTAGAATGGCCGAGCGATCCTCAAAAATGATGTAAATACAGTTGAGTGGTCTCCTCCAAAGAGCCAAGCTCCATTTCCTCCTGTCTTGGTAAGAGACGAGCTTTGTCTCCTGTTACAGAGCTCTGGCTTTGGCTGTGGCCCAGGAAGCACCGGGGAGAGAACACAGAGTCGACATCAATGGCCCCCCGCACACACAAAAAAGAAGTGTTCATGTACAAACACACAGAATACATGTGGATGCAAAAGGAGTCCAAGGATCCAGCTGCTACGTCCTTGGTGTTTCCCTTCAGATCAGAGAAGACTTTCAGAGGTGCACAGTCCTTCGCAGGCTTTTTGTCTGTCAAGTAGGCACTTTGAGACTCCTTTTGAATGTCTCTTCAGTGAATTAGTAATGAAGATTTTATGCTCAAAACATTCTCTTACATACATACAATTATTTCCTCTGAATATGTGGCTCATGAATACTGCAGTAACACTCCTGCAGAAACCAAAGTACTTTTTTTTTTTGCCAACATCTGCACAGATTTGCCTTCAGATTATTGGGCCAAAGCTGTCCAGTGCGGTGAGGTTTTTTGGGTACAGGAATCCAATAAATGACTAAAGTAAACCATGATCAAAGTCAAGATTCCTGAATTTAGTTTTCAAATCTGTTCAAATAGGCTCTAAAAGCAACCTGGTATCACGCCAAAGCAGGTAATAGACCTGTCAGTCCGCGAGAGGATACCGAGTCACTGTCAAATTTTGCCTCGCTGAGGCATGGAATAGAACCGAAATGGCCTTTGTTTTAGGCACAAAAATTATTTGGTAAGAAAAATATCATGTTTTGGGTTAAAATAAGCAATTTTATGTAAGTAACACATAAGTTACTTAAGGTACGTTACATAAATTAATTAAATTATGTTTTAAAAGTAATTTAAAACTGTACTTTGGTTACTTAAAATACATTTATGCTGACTTTTGCTTTCTCATAGACTTGAATACCAGTCTTCCTGGTAAAAGTCCTTCCTTCAGCCTCCTCCCCACATGGAATGTATCGCTCTTTTAACTTCGTCACATGACCTACTTATCAGGCTTGCCATACATGCGTGTACTTTTCACCTGGGTGAAGCAAAACGTGACACTGACACGGTGTCCTTAAGTGAACTGACAGCTGTATTACACACTTTTTAAAAAACAATAAGCTGAACCTACAGAGAGAGAGAGGACAAATCTCCCCTTTGCAGTCCTGAGATTTACTGTCTAACAAGTTGGAGCTCATTGTTCAGCTTCTACTTTACTGTTTTATGGCCTACTGACCAATCAGTTCTCATCATCATGTCATCACCAATTGGAGAAGATCCCATGGAGCTCGTTGAGACAGAGCGAGACAGTCCTCTCCTCTGTAGAGCGAGACAGTCCTCTCCTCTGTAGAGTGAGACAGTCCTCTGCAGGGCAGTTTTCAGAAACCAACAAACCTCTGTGGCTTTCCCCAGTGATTTCTATGAGATATAAATTCTGTTTCATTGTGGGTTTTTTTACTGATATCATCCTACAGCAGAGACTGACTGAAGCTCTGAAGCCTCCTACTTTTGAAGCCTACGTATACCGTATGTCAATACGCCAACTCACCGCATTATGTTTTTATATATATTTCTTAGTTGCTTCCCAGTTGCTGAAATGATAAGACTGAACATGTCATACACGTCATGAAAATATATACAATAACTAAATGAAATACACACGTGTATTAGAGTCAGATCTTCCCATGCACTTTATAAAGTGATATTAAGCCTATCAACTTGGGCAACACATTTATACAGCAATTGTTTTTGATTTTTTTTGTTTTTGCCAGCACATCTTTCCATCACTCAGGAGCTGCAGCTGTGCTGCTTTCAAATGAATTATGTGTTTAACGTCTTCATATTTTTCTAAAATGATAGTTTGCAATTGGTCAGCTAAGGCAAACACCGGCTCTTTTATGTGAATGCGCTCAGACCTGGATTCAGAAACCCTGGTTTTGACTTAGCGAGTTGTTAACCAGCTTCGTGTGACCGTTAAGTGTGATCTTGTTTATCAGGGGTTTGTTAAACCAGATAACGGAAAGATATCCTGGGTATGTTGAGCCTGCTTTCGTAGTACAGGCCTCTGCACTAAATGACAGACAAACAAAGACAGCAACTAGGTAGTAATCCCGGTGTAGAGTTAAGAAAATAAACAAACCAAAAACAGAGCTGACAGAAAAATTTAAACTAGACTTGTATTTGCCAGTTGACAGTAACATGGCTTCAAATAGATGATAATTTTGCTGCATATCTGCTGGTTGTTTAAATGTGCAACGGTTTACTTGTTTCTGCTGCACCCAATTGGCCCAAAAAAACATACCCACTGGATAATAACCTCAGGAGTGATGCTCATTTAACCAGTGAGGCCACAGAGAGCTGAAGAGAAACTTATATTAAAACATCAGTCTTGTTGTTTCCTTGCACTAACTGTTTTCATTTCAGACCCTGTCACTCCCACCTGCCGGCCCTCTCTCCTGACTCACCTCTCTATTCATCTGATTCCACTCTGCTAATCAACCCTGCAGTTGCAGCTTATCATTACTCATCTGACAAGGTTTGTTCCTGATTCGCTCTTGTCTGCTTTTTGAGCCTCGCCTATCCTTTGGATTCTGCCCTCTTTCAATGTTTTGTCTACCTGCCTGGTTTTTGTAACCTAGAACCTGCCTATTTTGAGAAAGAAAAACCTCGACAAATAGAATGGGTTCTGTACCTCACTCAAAATCACATATAGTAATAAAAAAAAAAAAACCAATAGAAACTCCCGTCTCTTGCAAAGGTTTTTGATTCGCAAACAAATGTTTTTTCTTTGCGACTAAAAATATTTTTACTTACAAACTAGATTTTTAATTGCAGTGCAAAAAAAACATGTTCTCAAAACTGTTAAAGACACAAAAATACCTTCATATCTGGTCACCTGGTCAACAATGACACAAGTCTGTGGCTACGAGCTGAGTGGCTGCAGGTAGCTCAACATGACAGCATTTATCACATCAGGCTTTAGGCTGGAGGGATTACATAGAAGAGTGTTGCTGGATAGCACAGATTTGAAAGAACTAGATGAAGCAGATAGTATATTGTCATGGAAAGCTTCAGTTTTTTGTAAATGTTATTCAACTTTGTACAGTTATGAAGGCTTTAGCTTTTAACTTCATGCTATAATAATAGGCACACGTGCAAATAACGATGCTGAACTGCAGGAACATGTTTCATTTTCAGGGAGTCTGATCAAAGCAGTGCTCAGTGGGAGATTACATTAAGTCACAGAAGGCAGAGGAAGAGCTAACGTGGGGGCGACTCCGGCACTTTACCTCTCTATAGTGTCTGACAATCCTCTGGGTTGAATGAAAGCCTCAAGGTTCAAGGTCTGTCACCTCATATGGCCCACAGTTATTTAAAACACTTTGCAATTGGGAGCATTTGCTTTACATGAACTGTGCTGAAAATATATAGCTGGTCATTATGAGTTGGACCCAAGGGGGCCGTTATGTCTTGTACCATCACCCAGCGCTCTCACAGTTCCTTCTGTAGCGCCGAGGAAATCATGTCAGACTTATCGCCGAACGATTAATGAGCGGGCGATATGAAGTCCAGACACACGTGATGGCTTCACGATGAAAGCATTAAAGCACTAAAAAGACTGGCCTTTGTTCAACGGACTGGAGGAGCTGAGGGTAGCGGAGGGCGGCTGGAAAAATGAGCCAGCCTTTACAAAATAAGTCTGGGTAATCCATCAGATGCCAGGCCTCATTATGGCTATGGGTGCAGCATGAAAGAGAGCCCTTTATCTGGACTTCCTGTTCTTATTAGTAGCACTCAAGCAAAGGGTAGTAGCAGTTCCTCCTTCATCCCCCACCTCTGTGCTGGGGGGCACAGAGAAGCAAAGTCATTCTCTGGCCTGCGCTCTCCTGGCCAGCTCGGTGGGCAGGGCTGCCAAGTTGTGAGGATAAGTGTGTCTGTGTTTGCCTTGTCTATGTGTAAGAGTGTGTATGTGTGCACACGTACAGTATGTTCTGGAAAGCTCGATAGTCTTGGAAACCTTTTTTTTTGCCAGCTGCAGCACATCCTCCCCTTCACTGACTGTAGCCAAATCCAAAATGGTCGGAGCTATTTTAAGGCACTCATTCTCAAAATGGTGACATGCAGCAATTTTTGCAGTGGACCTGGTGTCTCAAACACACAGTGAGCAGCTGCAGACTGTAATATTCAAATGAGTGTACGTTTTTTTTTTATTATTATTGGATGCTAGTCCGAATTTTACCGAGCTTAAGACCTGAAGTCTTGCCTCTTCTTGCAGTTTCCATATAGATTTTTGTGGCGAAAAAGCAAACTTGGACAAAGTTAGTGTTCCTCCTCAGGCAGCACAGCTCACAAAACTGCAGAGTGTATATGTATATGGATAGAAATGTGCATATCCAGGATGATAAGTTACACCACAGTGTGTGAGAATCACACCCAGTACACCACAAGGTCCCTTATGAGTCTTTTCTGTTACACATCAGGTTTTTCATCACAAAGTACACTGACAAACCTCTGAGATGGCTGCACTTAAGATCACAACCAAGTGAAAGACAAACTGCTAAATCATCCATTACATTTAATCTCCTTTTCATTACAATTCTGCATTCTGGAGGTGCTGCAAAGCGATGCACTCCCCAATGACGCCAGCAGAGGGCAGTAGGTGACAGTAGTGGTGGAGACTCGCTGTCAGCGCTGTCCAGATGAAGGGCAGCGAGGGGCTGTGGAACATCAAGGAAATCCTGACGTATGACAGGTGGAGCGAGTAATACATTGAAAAGGGAAGAGAACAAAACGGTACAAAGACAGCAAATTAGCCCATCTCCAAAGATGAGGGGCTTCAATTATCACAGTCAGACACCGGCTGACAGTGTGAGGGGAGCCGGACTGAACTTTTCAAAGAAGTGGAGGCGCAGCGTGAGGGTCATTAAAAAAAGAGGGGCTGCCACTTGACAGAATGAAAAGTGGCAAATAGGACTGGACTTTTGCACTTTGGGTACTGAGGGCTCTTTAGGGGCATGGAGGAAGAGAGAGAGAGACGGACAGACAGATGCTTCAGTATGCAAGCTTAGCACTCAGTTTTTTTTTGACATTCTTCTGCTGTCCCACCCCCCTCCCTATCACTGTCTCCCTGCAGGCTCTTGGATTGTGCTTTAATCAAGGTGGCGGCCTGGAGAGGGGTATTTGGATGATCTGGACACAAAGACTCTCCACAGATGCAGGAGCCGGCGTGAGCTTTCACTATAACAAAGCAAAAATAATAAACAAATGGGCACTGCAGGTTTCTGTATGTAATTACATGGATGTGCGTGAGGGTTTTTATTTTTGTGAGAGATGAGCATGCGTGGGTGTTATGTTTACACTCAAGCTCAGTAAACACCTGCCATGGGTGCGCTCTCATCAATATGGTCCTATTATCGGCAGGTCAAAGGTTACCAAACAAGCTCACGGCTGAGCAAGCAGTGGGCTCAAACGGAGGAGAGCAGGAGGCAAATCAGTTGACTTTTCCCAAAGACGGGATGACGACTGACAGCAGCTCACAGCCTTAATACAAACACACACAGCTCAACACATGCTGACACACACACTTTCTAGCAGTGCTCGCAGACGCACGCACGCGCACACACACACACACACACACACACACACACACACACACACACACACACACACACACACACACACATTCCTCACTATCCTTCACCATGCATGCAGCTAATTGGGGCCTGATGAGGAAGTCCACTTCATCCAGAGAAACAATGAGGCAGGCAGCCGAGGATATCGCCAGCCAACACAAATGGAGTCACAGAATGGTTCTGCAGATAAAATCTCTGCCAGAGCCTCCAAAACCCCAGAGGAGCCTTTTCTTCAGGTGCTGGCACGGATGAACATGACGGGGCCTAATTAAGGGTCATTTCCTGGGGGAGTCGGCCGCAGCCGCTGTATTATTTGCCCAGTCTGACATGCAGCCAGGCCGCTGTTTTCCATTTCTTTTCTGTGCCTCGGGCCCAAGTGCTTGCCCCACTTCAGTCCACAAGGTGCTCTCAGTCAGGAGAAAGTGGATGGGCAAGCCTGGAGGACACGGGGGACGGACGGGGAGACTCTCACTTCTTGCATGACATTGGGAACATGTTCAAATTTAGTGTTTTAGACTCTGGGAATTGACTTTATCAAGGTAGAATTTAATGCATTAGCAGTAGCTCATTATCAGTCCAGACTCTCAATATCTCTCAATGCCCTGGCCGCAAATGACAAATTCACTGCCGTCTTAGTTGTCAGTCTCCTCTCGGAGCGAAAATGCTAAGCACCTCAATGCAGCCTCAAAATCAGTTGAGAAGAACTAATTAAATATTATTACACACGACTGGGGAAAAAAAAATGGTTTTGTTATCTTGGTGCGTATGGCCTTCACAGCTCAGGCAGTGATATGCAAGCAACCCTGAATTCATCCCTCTGATTCTCTGCACACTCGCCATTCTTCCAAGCACAAAGCTAATATGGAGCGGGCCTGACAGTCACTACAGCGCAAGGAGGCATTTACATAAGCTTGTGTATACGACCATTGTGGTGATAATAGGCGTGTGATCTCCTGTGTCAGCGAAAGAGAAAAACATCTCATCCATTCAAATAGATATGTCAGGCAAGGCATTAGCCTTCCCTATAATTGGCCACAGAGGTCATCCTGGCAAATCCGAGGCGACATTTAATGTGGCACAAGAATTTGTTGTGCTCGTTCACCCCCTCTATCCCCGACAGACAAAACTGCTTGTGCCCAGCTGAAATGTGACACCCGGCCCGCTCGGTGCCAGTCGCAGCTGCCCGTCCCACGCTCGTGTTTCTATGTAAGATTTCTTTAGTGGTTTCCATTAATATCACTCACTTCTATTGTCTCCTTAGAGACGTGCAGCTCGTGTCGTTCTCTTAATGCATTGTTTGTGCACTCTGTGGCAAAGGGCTGTGACAGTCAGTTCAGGGGATTACAAATGAACATTGAAACCTGACCTTGCCGGGATGACACTGCCGTTTATCTACACATTCTAGCTGTATGAAAAACATTTTCAGGAAAGCTTGTGGCTTATCTACCTCACACATTTGTTTGGAGGTTAACAGACAAAGGAGCTAAACTTGACAGAATGAACTGCGATTTAAATAAACTGTGAGCATAAAATACAGCAGAAACATCAGCAACACACCATTTAAAGTTGACAAACTGCTGGTACGTATTGACAGTTTACTTTATTTTAAACCTACAGCAGATCATTCAGTGCCAAGACTGGGTAACACCTGAGCATATGGCTATGGAACTTTAGACAGCTTTTAATTTGAAAAAAGGACTTTTCATTTGAAATGGATACACAAAGTTGCAGCATTTGGCCGACCAATAGCGTAACTTTATAACTTACTCAGTGATAGACATTATGGTTTCTAAGGCTGGACCTGCCATTTAAGTTCAGCAAAAACACAAAAAAGCGATGTAAGGTGTATATTTTTGTCCATGGCTATATTTTACATCAGAGAGCTTTTTATCTTACATCACCTCATTTCAGGTTATTTAATGCCTCACCTCTTTATGGACAATCTCTCACATTTTGTTTATATATTCTACTGGTGAATTTCAAATATCTGTGTTTTTCTCAACTTATTTTCAAATTGTCTTCTTGGAAATTTGTCAAAGTTTCTTTGCTTCACAATATTCACATTTTACCAATCAATTTTTTGATTCTGCTCTTCAAAGCCACTTTGGGTAATTGTTGGTTACTATTAGTGATAGTATTAGCAAGAGTAGGTCCAAACCTAGTATGTAGCTGGTCTGTTTATGAAAAGCTTGAGGGCTTTTAATTTGAAATGAGGGCTTTTAATTTGAAAATGATAGAGGAAGTCATGACATTCAGGGGATCCTGTCCTGTCTCGTTTTTTTTACTGGATCAAATGCTTTACAATCTTAAAATCTTTAACCTGCTGCAATCTTAATCCTCCATGAGTATTTGGTAATCATTTCAAATCGATCTTTCATTGAATTATGTATTTGATCCCATCCAGCTTTTGTTGTTGAGGTTTGGAATACGTGTGCATTTGTTCTTGTCACTCTACATCCTCTCTTTGTCAGGTCCAGTATGTCAGACCTGTCTGACTGCTGTTAAATGGAACTTTGTGGGCTTTTCTGGCAGTTTCAAAATGACCCCTGGTGACCAACAGCCGGTGCTGAAATTACAGGTCACAAACAAAGTGACTTGCTTGCCTCCAATTTGCTGAGAGAGGAGTCGATGGTCGACTCGTCACTTTTTTGTCATTATTTTTCCAAAGTCATCCCACTGTCGTACACCCAACTGTCATCATCTGCTCTCAGCACTTCGAACCAAACAGGAATTGTGCACATACAGGATAGGCAACAGGTTTATCTGAAAAATAACCATGACACTTTAAAAAGAAAAGAAATGCAATGTATTAACAGTCTATCAAACACTGTTCAAGCGAATTTTGTCTGAATTTGAGTGCCATTCACGATTAGCTCTGTAATTCAAACACTGTGAAGAGGATGAATGTGCACAATTCAGCTTAAATTCAGGCTACTTTAATCTGGGGCAGAGCAGCTGAGAAAAATAGAATAATTGTAGAAATATGTTCACTTTAAATATCTGAAGATGGTGTATTAAAAAACAATTGTAAGATCACGATCCAAAGCCTGACTCACTCACACCTCCTTTCCAGCATATATTCGCATCGTTCATGTAACCAGTGAACGTCTGATCTGAACAGAAACAGGCTACTGCTGCATCCTTGGCGAGAATATTTAATTTAGTCAGTAGGAGTTGTAACAAGCTCCTTCGAAGTAGCAGGGAAAAATAAATAGTCAAATGTAAAATGCATGAGCACAAATGGTACACGGCAAATATTACTTTTGAGTCAGTTTCAGTTCAAGTTCATGAACACTTGAAAAAATTCACTGAAAAAAAGAAATTCACATCCGGGCTTTTGTGTTGCTCTGTATGTAGCAATCAAATCACCTCTGAGTCTCCTCTCTCAGCATGAGGAAGGTAGAACATGGGCCTGAGATTGGCCCCCTCGCGCATTTATGTTACACCTCATCTCCGGGAATAGCTGGAGGCGACAACGTGTTTTCCTCACATGATGAGATGAAAATGCTGATTCTTATGTAGATGAGAGATAGCGCGTGCAGACCCCTTCCCCAACCTGCCTCGCAATGTTATCATTTCTGCCCAAGGCACTTATATTTATGTTTAATAAAGTGTTACGTCAACTTATTGTTGTGTCGGTGGAGTGTCTAACAGGACCCAAATGCAAGTACACAGACTCGGGTATCCGTTCGAAATACAGTCTTTATTAAAACAAACAAACAAAAGGTGGCACCTACAGTGTCTAGCTCCTTCCAAGTCGGGAGGGCAACTCAAACGACTGGTGGAACAAAAGGTGGTCCCTACAGCGTTTATTTTCCTCCGAGTCGGGAGGGCAACTCAACCGACTGGTGGCTGCGACTGGTAGCTCTGCAGCAGGAACGAGAGCAGGAGCAGGAGGAGGAGCAGGAGGAGCAGAAACGGGAACGGGAACGGGAACAGACGGACGGGTGACTGGCAGTCCTTGTGGTGTTTAGCAGAAACTCGCAGTGTCCAGAAGTAATGCACCGACAACCAGAAGAGTGCAGGTGGTGATTTGGGGAGAATGGTGGCAGCTGCTGAGACCAGTGAGGGGCGTGGCCATGGGAGGTGAGGAGAGGAGGACACAGAACACATGGGAGGACAATAACAAGCAGACAGGACAGAAAACATGAGGAAAAGTGATTGAGGGTAAAACAGAGGAAAAGACAGGAATCCCTCCAGTCCACTGTTTTATATATACGACTCCCCCATGAGGACATTAATAATTGATTGCCCGCCAGTACTGACCGGTGTTACATTGTTTGTTGTGTTCTTAATGGAGCTTTGGTTCGTGGGATTCACATCTGTCCTCCAGGCTGATGTTTAGATCAAGACAGTCTTCGAGGAACCACAACAGAAACACCCATGAGCAAAGAATGCTTCTTTGTATAGAACTGCTTTGGACAAAACACTGAGGAACAATATGGAATAACAACAGAAAAAACAAAACAAGAAGAACTATTTACTCAAAACAGCCCATTCAAGATTAAAATGTAACAAGCAGTTGGCCAAAGGGATTGAAGATTAAAATACTTGGAAATGTAATAAAACTTTCTAGATATTTCATCATCATGTTAATATGGCTTGTAATTTACCACTTTTTTTTCAAATTAACTACTCAATCATATTCAAATCATGTCTTAAAGGGTTGGTTCACTTCAATTAATCATATTTTTAAATAATTGTATCGATGAAACTGTTCTTTCAAGTCAGTTCTTTCACCAAATTCCGCAAAACTGACATCATAAATAAACACTCCAGCAACTCCAGAGTTTTGTCTCTCAGAAGGGAAGGAGGAGGAAGGAGCTGTTTCAAATCGCCTACTTGTGTACTGACACTTGCTATTTTGAGTACACTAAAGTACAGAAACATGGAGTGAACTATACTACCTGGATGCTGTAATGCTTTTTACCCTTGACGATCACCATCATGACTATGAAGCAGGAGAGATCACCAGTTTACAAACTGTGGGAGCCAAGGAAGCTGCAGCTCTTGCAAAACACAATGGGATACAAATGAAAGTGTATTTTTGTCTGTATGTTTATTGTGTGAAACAGATGGCCCAGAAACATGATCATTCTTCGGTAAAATGACAGAAAAAAGCAAGCAGATATGTTGGCAGGTAATGCATTCAAATGTTAGTGCAGAAGTGTTGTAGTTTTGTCACAATTCATGCCCTATTCAAATAAGTGTACTAACATTGAGTGTACTAGATGGAAGGGCATTAACAGAAGTACAGGAAGGTGGACACAACACAGGTGATGTTTTTGAAGAACTACAAAGTCCACAAAAAGAAGAGGTCCGGACGTGGTTAATGAGTCAACAAATCATGGACAAAGGACTTGACTGTGTTCAAATGACCGTCAGTGTTGAATTCTTTTCACTGTGACCCCAACCACCATGACCGAAACCAAGATGTATGACTATGACCAACAAGTGCTTTTTCTAACCGCAATCCTTCCTGAGACCTAACCACGTCCTGCTTGTGCCTTCATTCCTTTCTAAGCAACTAGATACCTTTCAAGGTACATGTTAAAGTGTCTCTTTTGTTAATTAAAGAACAAACCCTTTCATTAACCTACTCTAATTTACTAAATAAACACAAAAAGTTTTGTGTTGGCCTGACTTTGGCCCCGAGCAGCCTACTCTCACATTTAATAATATATAGAAGGCAACATAATCCAACTGTGGTAATGAGTTTCCAGCAGCAGCAGGGTCCGTCTGAATGTCAGGCTGACATATTACTGAATGGGGGTGATATCCACTGAAGGTTACTGAATGCTAGTCAACATTTATGATGCTCAACGTGGCTTACTCATCAAGCTGTTGTTCAGCTACTCACACGGTTGATCCAAACAGGCAGTCCGGCGTGGTTGTCATGGAGACTGGCGCGTCTCCATACATGCCTGGCATTAAAGCTGCATCTCTTATCTCGACTGTGTCTGGATGTGATTTATCCAAATTACCTTTGGACCTGACGTTAATATCTGACTCGAATATTCTGACTAAAATCAAATTGCGCTTTTCCTTCATAACATGCTTATTCCTCTCCTTTCTTCTTTTTCTTCTATATATTTGAATGTTTTACAAAGCTGGAAAGGCTCATCATTCACACTTTTTCTTTCACGGCACAAAGGTTTTCCAAGATAGGATTTATTGTTTTGGCATATTTGGAAAGCAATTGACTCTAATCCATCTTTCAAATACATTTTTGTGCGCTTTGAGAATTCCACACTGGAAAAGATAACTGCTGTGATCCCATTTTTTATCAGAGTCATTTAGCTCCCTGTCATCTCAGCTTTAAGGTGACTGGATTCCAACAAGCCAAATGTAGGGCAAAAATTATGTTCGTGTGTGACAATGTGAGACACGTTACCAACGCTGAGAGGTTGTCTATAATTTCGATGCATATATCCAACTTAGAAAATGAACATACACGATAGACAGGTAGGCGGGTTACAGGTTTGGCCTTCAGTGTGTCCGGAGTTACCAGTTAAAATGTAGGGCGAGCTGAGAGAGGGACCAAGGCTGCAGGTGAGTGGCTGAGAGAACTGTCGGGCAGAGAACCAGAGCAGAGCTGGATGAGTAGTGGAGTGAGCCAGTGGATCGTGAATCTAAGCAGCGCGAAGCAAGAAGGTGCCTCAGAGTTTCAGTGGACTAAAGGACTCGAGACTGGAATTCACAAACAGGAAGGCGACTGCCATTCGCTGACGGATGATTTGTGAATGACGGACGGAAATGACAATAGTGGAGCAAATGACCCGGGGTAGGTATACTGTTCAGGTTGATTGGTGGAATGAAGATCAGCTGGGCCAGACGTCCTTGTTAATCAGCAGCAGGTGGAGCTTAATGAGCTGTAATGTCCACACACACACACACACACACCAACACACCAACATGGAAAAAAACGACACAAACGGGGAAGTTGGGGAAAACACAAGGGGAAAAATACACCGGGAAAGCAGGGACCCTAACACAGCCTTTAAACAAAAGACTGTTTAAGTGTCTGTCCTGCAGTTTGGCTTTGTCTGTTGCTGTGTTCAAAGGGAACTTGTGAGCTCTTGGTTACAACATGGGAAGTCGTGTGCATTCAAATAGTAAAAACACAGTTGTAAGGCAACGGCAACATGTATTGTGTCTAGAAGCCACAGAGGCTAAGGATTTAATGCGTGACGTCAAACCTACTTCTCTGTGCTCTCAAAAATCACCCACTTTCCTTGTGGGATATTCCAAGTTGACTAGTGTACAGGTGTATTTTTCCCCCATCTGAGGTCAGAACGTTTCAACTTCCCAGTTACTCATGAACGCACCGTAGACATGCGGAGCGCTAATAAGCTAACGAGGCACAGGGGAGCACAAGAACTGAAAGGGGAAAAACACAAAGGCAGAAAGTAAAGCAGAACAGACACAAAAGGAGAGTCACTCAAATTTAAACAGCAAACCCAACAATCGAAAAGGCAAAACCATGACAGTGTGCACATTATAGCCACACCTGCAGACAAACTATTATTTTTATTAAATCAATTTTTGCTGCATTTGACATCTGACATTCATGCGAGTCTGTCACATGACTAAACACTTCCAGAAAACACTTGAATCTACTCACATGAAACCGCTGTATAGAAGTAATTTCATTTAAGAAAAACAACTTCCTGAATTATAATGGTGAATTTATACAACAATGCAAACCATAGAACTTTGTGCTTCCTCCACTGCGACAAGCTACTCCCACTCACTCTGTTTCCCTTGAAAATATTTGACAGTTGTAAGTTGTTAGTTTAATAGTGTCAAGGGCTGACATCATGTTATAGAGACATTTTTACAGCATGGGTGAATCAAAACAAGAGGAACAGCCTTTCTTTATGGTCAAATTAAAGAGTAGCTCCTGCTCTCCATCTGGTCGGACACAAACCACGGTGACAACGAGACAGAGAACTCAATTCTTTCCGGCATAATGAGAGGTGATACGAAATCCACATGTCCTCCATATTTCTTAACATGACCACGAGACTGGGCGGTCTTTGTTTGGGTCTATAAGAAAGCCATTTAAACAGCATCATTAAAAATGATTAAAAGGGAGAGAGGCAGGAACAAACAGAGAATACGTTTTCTTTAATGCTGTGCTCCAAATGATTCCCTCCAGCACCGAGTGTATGCATGAATTGGCATCAAACGCAGAAAGAAATGCAACCTGATTATTTAATTAGATCTTCTTTTAGTTGAGTTGCTCCATAAGGATCACTGTGGATACAATATATGGAACGGCTCATGAGCGCGGTTCTTCTGATAAGAAAACCCATTCAGATGTTAATGAGTTGAGCTCAGTTAATAAATCTCTCTAAAGATGCAATGCACACGCATTCATGCCAGTGCACACATGCACAACTCCCATGCATCTTTATTTCATTTTTAATGGTTGATATTTGTGTACGAGGTTCATAAACAACTGGAATTGCGAGGACGGCCGGCATGTAATCCAAAGTAACAAATGGGGAAACCATTGCGAGAGTCGAAGCTGTTATTGATGCTTTAGATGTACATAAATAGACAGAAGTGCATCGAGAGCTGAAGACGAACAGTAATAATCTAACATTCAAATCCAGGCGATTTGAGCTCAGCGCTCCTCCTCAGGCAGCCTTCTGCCCGCCTGCTGCATGGGATTATTTTCAGAAACAGTTGACTGCGGGAAACAATTATACTGCAAGTCTACATGCTTTTTAAAATTGTATTAAATTAAGCTTCAAACAGTTTTCATGCTTTTTATTAGCACCCCTAGATTATGTCTATAGTCTTTTTCACTGGAAATGCTTCTCGAGGAAACAGCTTGGGTGCAACATTCATTTTTGATGGTAGAGAAAATAGACCTCAAGACTTGAAGTAACGTTCTCTTGTAGCCACTGCATCGTCAAAACCGCTGTCCAGTGTGCTAATCCTTGAGCTGTCCTAGGTACCCAAAACAAAATGTGTTCATTTCAATTGAATTGCAGTAATAAGTAGAATCAGGAAAATCTAATTAAAGTTGAAAGTTAAAGTTGAATTAAACTTTGGAGAACCGCAAACTCTGGCTTTTAAGCTGTCGTTACAGCGTTAACCTCTGAGGAAGAACAGAGTTGGACAAAGCTGTTGTGGCACGGTAGCTGTGTTGCACCATCTTCTTTTTATACAACTTCTTCTGACAATTGATAAACTGCACGCTGGTTAAATCGGACAGGTATTGGGATTGAACCGTGCCACATGTTCCTGATTGGCTAACGTGTTAATGGTTACCTCACGAGGCACTGTATTTTTGTTGTTGTTGTTGTTGTGAAAAAAATGTTTGATTTTGGAGCAGCTTTTCTTTAAATTTAAATGTAACTTGTGGAGTTTTAAGAGAGTTTTGTTGCAGTAAAATTGCCGGAATTAAGAAAAATTGCAAGTTAAGGAAAAGAAAGGACATTTTGGAAGCAACTACCTGATAAGAGCGTAACATCTAAACACTTCCTATGATAATAAGCATGCTGCACACCGCAGAAATATGCTACTTAGAATCTTTTTTTTTTTTAATATATATTTTTGAAAATATGTTCTTTCCGCCACACCCCGTCAGAGTGGTACGTTCCGCCACTCTGGCGTGAGCCTGCAGATCTGTGCAGGGCAGCTCTCCTCTGCTAAGTGAAGTTATTAGTTGCAGTCACTGATGCGTGTTACTGAGTTTTGACAGGTTCCTGTGCGCGTCCATTGATCCGTATGTAATATAATCTCAGATACACTCTTGCGGTCCTGGTTGTTGTTCTTGTTCTCGTTGTAAATGTTAGCATCCACTGTTCGGAGCACGTGGCTAATTGAACACACCGCCTGCTTTCTTCATCAGCTCTGTTGATATCTTGTTGTTATTATACTCACAGTTAAGCTAATTGATGAATATTTGTTCCCGTGTATTGTTGCTTCATATGTACTGGCTGTGTTTTTTTTTAAATTTCATTTAAGTGCTGCAGGCACCTCGTGTTAGTTTGATTCCACGTGGCGTGAGGGTCGCTGCAGAATCCTACCTGCTTTGGCGTTAACACAGGACCTACGATCTCATCGCTGTGCCTCAGTGTTCCACTTTGTTGATATGTCGTGCACGGCTGTTAACGAGTTTCAAGTAATCTGCACTTTATTAAATTGTATTATTCTGACGTTGTGTATTCTTCCTCTGTTTCAGAAACCACACACGCCCACGGAAAGTAACGCATACGAACGCAAACACACAACTCAGTTCTATACAGGCAATGACAACCTATTATAAAGTTCTTTCACTGGAACCTCTGGACTCTTCAGTGGTACGCTGTGATCTTCCGAAACCCCGGTTTATAAGAGAGGCCACAGTCAGACATCCTCTTCTTTTCAAAATCTGTGGCTGTAATATAGAGTACAAAGGCTTTATCTGCTGGAGAAAGAAAAAAAAGTGATTTAAATGCTTTTTAAATCACTAATTCAATACATCGGGACAAAACCAATGTGCAGTCTTTTCCTCCTGGAGGTGTGTATAAAACTGATTTGATTTTCTTCTTTTTCGCATTTTTAGACTATATTTTGTCGGTTATTCCATTTTATCCGGTTAGCTAGCATGCGGTTTGTTTTAATAGAGAGAGGAGAGCTTGAAGAGCCTTGCTAAATGTAAATGAGAAATTAGTTTTGTTAATTAAGTGAGCTTTGTTTGGAAAGGCTACTTTATACATTCAGCAGAGCTTCTGTTGAGGACACTTTTAGGTGCAAAATTGTAAGCTCCCTGCAAACATTGCAGAAATTTCTTAAATTAAATTTCCCTAGAGGGGCTGAGTATGGCATATTATAGCATTATATTTTGCAAAAATCTGCATATATTTAGATAGAAATAAAAGTATGCGCTGAAGTTGCTGCTTGTGTCCAACTCAATATTATAAAACAATCCCATTACATGTAGTTGCAACATTTGGCAGTTACTGTATTTGATTCTAAGGAGTTATCTTTATTTCAGCGAACTAATAAAAGAAAAGGTAAACATACTGTAAAGCTGTTCAGGAGTTGGTGCCATAATGTAACCTCATATTTGGGTTACAGACCATTTTGGACACCAGCTTTTAGCAGCAACTCCCAAACTTTTCCTCATTGTTTGTGGATTTGGCTGTGGTTGTCCACTGCCCCCTGATGGTTTTCCATCAGCGGCATTGTTACCTTCAAATACCGTCCGTTCTCAAAACGCTCTGTTTGGAGCTGTGTAGCAGAGGTCATACGCTGAGTAATCTCATGATAGCCTCCTTTTTTTTTTTTTTTTCTTTGTCTTGTGCCATTTCTGTTCGGTCAGACATTCGGGCCTGCACCTGCTGAGCTGCTAAGACTGACATATTGTTACAAAATAAAAAATAGTTGAATGCCCCACTCACCTCTGCCTGTTGACAGGTTCTTTGAATCAAAGTGCCTTTTAGCAAAACATTTCCACCAATTATCCTTTTTAATCCAATTTCAACTCTGTCCAGATTTGAGTGTAATTGGAGATTTAACAGACATCTGACAGTAATTGTCTGCGGTAAGAGTTGACACTGCTGCTGTTATTTTTTAGCCCACGTCCACCGTTTACTTGTCAAACAGAAATTAGATCTAAATATGTCAAACTATCATTTTAACCATTTGCCAATGATGAAAACAGCACTGTGAACTCAATGTGAAATTTTCTACCTTTTTCCAACACGACAGAAATTTTTGTAACAATTTTATCTCATGACTTTTGTTAAATGGAGCATGTCTGTCACAGTTGAAGCTGTGGAAAAACAAAGGGAGCACACTTTTGTTTTTTTGGTTGGTAAATGAAAACTATTGGTTATATTAACACATTGTATCATCATTTCAAAGTATCATATGGAGTCTTCAAGTAAGGAAACAGTTGTGCTTACTATGTGATGAACTGTAGCCAAGCTAAAGTAACAAAGGTATAACTATAAATAAAGACAGATGATGATTATTGAAGGTGAACAGATTTACTGACACTACATAATAATGATTAAGATCCAAATAACAGGAGAACCATAAAATGTTATGACATTTCTCTACGGGCTGCTGGGAAGAGGGCCCAGTCGAGGTAGGTGAACTCAGCCAGAAATAATGCATACAAAAGACAAAGATTGCAATTAGTACTGCTCCCTATCACTGTTTTTCCACAGTTCATTCATGTATCTCCCCTGTCATGTCCCACCTGCCCTATTTTCTCACTTCATCTTCCCTGCTTATCCTCCCACCTTCATCAACTTCCCTAATTAACCCTCTCAGTGTTTATACTACCTGTCCACCATCCACTTTTTGCCAGATTGACTTTGGTCTCTTGTGTTCCATTTCCTGTTTGTGTTACCTTCCTGTGTTTTGACCTCACCAGATACTTGGACTCATTTTTATTTATTTTTTTTGCTCCCTTCGCTTTGTCGGCATGTTGTTTTGGAGCCTTGTAAGAAAACCTTTGAGTCACATAAACTTCCTTCATAATTTCACCTGCTTTGTTTGTAGTCATGCTTTTGCAGCCTGTATTGTGACAGTTTCCAGTGGGGAAGGGGAGAGGTGGAACAGAAGAGCAGAAAACAGCATTAAAAAGACTAAAACATATTCAAATTACAAAATTGAAGGGCCTATAACTCACGCAGAATGCAGTAAAACCAAAAAGTAAAACCATTCAAACAAAACTAAATTGCTACTATAACCTATCCATAAAAGAAACAAAACAATGTTAAGGAAGATAAGGTGGGGCAAAATAAGAGTGTAATGGTCACCTGCGTTTGCCATTTATACAGTCATTGTGATGGGGGAACATGTACGTCAAGTACTGTAAATTATTTATTGTCAGTGGCATGTTGCATCTGCACGGAAAATGGACTTGGGCCTTTATGTTTATTTTTTCATTACCGGAGTCTATAAATAAGGGAAGTGACGTCCCTGTGAGGAGGGCGCTCGGGTAGGTGGAGAAAACGGCGTCCGGAGAACGTTACCTGGCAGCAAGTCCAGGGATCTTGCTAAGGGAGTCAAATTTTTTTTGGTCTATTTCCTTTGGATTATCCGTACACCTGGATTTTTACTGCGTGACAGTTCTAACTTCGAGACAAAACAGCGGTGGGGAGATCTGCGCGGCTTTGATTGGAGGCATTAAGCTGCTGCGGCTCACCACCCTTTACCTGTCATCACACCTTTTTTGTTTGGGACTATTTGACTGAGGAAAAGCAGGACCAGTGGTTCCCCTCCAGTCTAGACATCAAGGCTACTTTAAAACATTGAACAGCAAAGGCATTAAAAGCTTTTAAAACTTGCCCTTCAGGCCTGACTGGCTACTCAAATGCAGATATTCTTTTTATGTTGTCACTTTGTTGCTATATATTTATATATGTATTTATCAATCCATTAAAGCAAGTTTTAGAATCACTCCATAAAAAATTATAATAATAATAAAAATCTCAACATACTTCCTGATGGCTTCTCTTCACAAACTAATGAAAGGTTGTTTCAGGTGAGGAGAAGAAGGGCAGAGGGCTGAGTACCCTTGAATCAGGGGTGCGTTCAAGTACAGTGACTCTATCACAATACTAAAAAAGCATTGTTTGTATTCTTGTTAAATATGTTAAAGGTCTTTCCTTCCTTTTCTTTTGGCCAAACTAATATTTTGTTAAATATGCCTTCCCTGTTCAGGACCAGGTTTACTACAGTAGTGATCTTCTTTGTCTTCTGCTTACATAATGTTTCTTGGTAACTCAATCAATTGTAAGTCAGTGGAACAGCGTGAAGCCCTCAGCAGGTTGTATGTATCGAGACGTGTGTGTCTTATTGAAAGTGCCAGCAGAGATAAAATCAAAATGCTCATTCGTAGTTTCCCTCAGATCTACTGCTGGTCCAAAGTAGTTGAACAGTAATTTTGATATGTAACAGTATTGAGTGTGTATATTTATTTAGTCTGTGTTGTTAAAAGGACAGGAACTTTCACTTTAACCCCCTTTCCACTGACAGTACCGGCTCAGCTTAACCCGACTTCCTTTTTTTTTTTTCAATCTGGTTGGGAACCTGTGGACACCATGCCCACCCACCTACACCACAGTCCCCACAGGCCTGTCAATCAAACAGACACAATCCCAAACATATGATTTTGTTAGGCCTAATATCTAATTGATGATGAGATTTCTTTCAAATGGACCAACAGATAACTAATCATGAGTAAAATTAGCGTATGATTATGACTATTATGACTTGTGGAAAAAAGTTAATAACTGTTTAATGAGAGAAGTTGAATGGAAGTCTATGGAACCAGAGCCTTTTTCAACCCCTTAGAGCTATTGCACTTTATGGCACTTCTGCATCGGCCTCGGTTTTCAGACCCAAAAGCTACATCCACTTTTATATAGTCTACAGCAGGGGTCTTCAACATTTTTCAGGCTAAGGACGCCCAAACTGATAGAGACATGGAGCAGGGACTCCCTATTATATATATTGTATAAAATTGTGTTTTATATTAAACTGGAGGAGTGCAGGAGGCTTGGAGGGACAGGTCCAGGCTAGTCTCGTGGTGAGAGTGAGCCGGTGCCCAGCTTGAGAGAGCTCCTGTGTGTTACTGAATGTGTCCATTTCTGATTGAAAGATAACATCTTCTGCCTCCATTTATCCATTTGCTACAATATGTTGGATTCATGTTAATTCTATTTAAAGACATTTAAATTTGTGGAAGAAAACAAAAATTGTCTAATTAACAAAAAATGTCACGGACGCCCTTGCAGTACCTCCGCGGACCCGCTAGGGGTCGCGGACCCCCTGTTGAAGACCTCTTGTCTACAGTTTATGGTCCTGTCCCTCCATCACTGGAAGCAGTTTGTTGCACAGATAGGTAAATGTTTCTTCAGACATATTCAAGTTTTGTACCCACTGAGTGTTTAATTACGCCCGGTCTTGTATGGAAATCTGTTTTCAGGTGGGCGGGCATTTTGGGGGGGAAACAATGAAGTGAGTGCACATTTAGAACAAACTCATGCCCCAAGAAGAATCACAAAACCCAAACTTAACTTTCTTAAAAAAATAAAAAAAATTCTGTGGAGGGTTCTGCTTTAGAGGTGAACAAGTATTTTGTTGTTGTTGTTGATTTTGAAGATGACATCACAGCAGTTTCATGCAGCTTGAGCAGGCAATATCTGGATAGGAAAACAAAATCCAGAAAAGTACCTGATACCACAAACGGGTCGAGTAGAACTGGTACATCAGTAGAAATGCAGATTTTGATGAAGACTTTAAAGGTCAGCCTTTTCTTCGTGGATAATTGGTTTAAAATTCAAAAACTGTGATTACACCATTGCTATGTTCTTGTGCCTCATCAGAAATTTGTCATTCAGTTTTGCACATATCCTACAAATATATGACTTTATCACTCCTAAATACATTTTTTTAATTACAAGAACTGAGGCAGATTTAGTCGTGCCCTACTCTTGCCTTGAGAGATTTTCAACATGAGAGTACCTTACAATGCATTATTTAACTGCGTGGTATGTTGAGGTCACCGTGGCTTTCCATCTGAGAGCTTCACAATTAAAAATGCATCACAAGTGAAAACAAGTGACTTCTGTGGATACTCCAGTTAAAAATCCTGCAGACCTCTCATAGACACAGCTAATCAAACTTCATTAACCTCTGAGTAAAACAAAAAATCACAGCATTTCAGGGTTGACAGTATTTCAATGATTTCACAAGCATAGTTCCCTCCGTGCCTTCAGCCTGATCCCACAGCCAGGCTTGTCATCATTGAAAATATGTCCATATTTATTTATGTGGTTCAAAGAAGAATGGAAATAGGAACAGCCGCCTGCTGAAGAGGAGAAGATACCAAAAGTGGGAAATGGCTGTTTGTCGTTATTCATTTCTGTTTTTTCTCACTTTATTCATGATGACATTTAAAGAATGATGGAAATCACAGTTGTGGAAGGTAAAATAATGAAAACAGGTGCCACAGTCTCTCAAGGCCAAAGTAGAAAATGTATTCCAGAGTATATCATGTTAATATTTACATTATATTTGCATCAATGTTTAATTTTGACCTTGTGAGACTGTCTGTCCTCCTTTTTTAAGAAACATCAGACAGCAGGGATGCTTCAAATAATAAAACCAACATCTGAAAAACACTTTTCAGCACTGAAATTAAAATAAATGAGCAAATTCCTTGACGCATATTAGTACAACTTAGAGAGAGACATTGTAGCTTTTTGATTTCTGACACTAAAAGGTGAATTAAAGTGCCTGAATTAATACAGAGACCTGACGGATCCATTTATGTATAGCACTGATTTAAAAGAAGCAGCAATTAACATAAACTCAGCTAAATCTGTGGGATGTTTCTTATGCATCAATTTAAAGCACCTCACATGGTGTATATGGCCTCATTTCTGCAGCAGGACTTAAAACATATAGTGGAGAAACTCTGTCTTGAAAAGTTCCCTGCTTCTAATACCCTGCAGCCAGCCACTGTTGACTGTGTGGTGTGGGGTTGGTGCTCCATATCTCTACATATCGACCTCCCCAGGAGGACCGCTCCTATCATCTCAGCTGCATGCCACTCCAAGTCAATTAAAAGTGGACTGGAGAGTCGGTCCAAAGAGACCGGAGACGGGAGTGACAGCTGGAGTGAGAGAGAGAGAGAGAGAGAGAGTTCAACGGAGAGGTGGACGAGTTAAAAAATATGGAGAAACGATAAGGAGAAACAGGAAAGATAGGAGGGGGTAAGGAGAAGAGCTGGAGGATTAACCGGAGACCGTGGAGAGAGGAGGAAAGGAAGGGTGGGACAGAGACGATGTGAGAGGTAGCAGCGGGTGTGAATTCACAGAGAATTTAGAGAGAGACTCTGTTCTCAGTGCGAACACACACTGATGTCTCAGTCTGCGCCATCAGAGGCGCCTTTCTCTGCTGGGTTAAAAAAACGCCCAGCTGCTGGGAGGAAGGAGGAAGGACAGGATGGAGGGAGAGGATGAAGGGAAGGATGGAGGGATCTCAGATGGACACTAGAGGCAGAGCTGGCACTCGTCCTTTCCTGGCCCTCTCTTTGCCCCCAATCTCTGCCTTCTCTCCTGTTAAGGCCCCTCTCTCTGTCTGTCTCTCTGCCTCTCCCTCAATGTGCCTCCAGTAATAAGCGGTGCTCTGATCCAAAACACAGCTCTTTGTGTTTGTGGGACTCAGCCGGACGGATCACTGTGGGAAGGAGGAAGACGCTCCCGAGTTGCCAAATCCCTCTACTGAGCCGTCTCACCAGCTGTCATTTTCTCTCTCTCTTCACCTACATAACTCAAAATGTGGTTAATGATAGAATACATTGGCATTAATTAGCACTTGCCAGAAACCCATTTCTTTCTGCATGATACAGTTTAGTTTTGAGTTCTTCTTACTATAGAAATGTTGGGAATGTTTGTTAGTATTCTGCGTTGCCCCATTTTTTTTTTTATCACATTAAAGGTTTACACCGTGCAACTATTGACTTTTTAAACATCATTTCCTAAATTTTATGTGAAGCGGGATAGCAGATCCACTTTAAGGACCAGTCTACCCTAAAGACCTGATTAGGTTCCATTCAGCTACGTCTCCACTGATGAGACTGACTCGACCCGCTATTGGTTACACGTAGTTTGCACGATTTTGTTTTCCACTGCATGTAGTACCCCCTCGAGGTGGCGTCACTATAGTGATGTCATTTTCAAACTCGCCTAAAAAAAAAATTCCCTTTCACTTCTACAACAGAACATTCCATAGACAAAAACTGGTAATAAAGTTCAGTTGTGGGCCTTGTGTTTCTATTTAGGACTTCAGTCGTGCAAGCACAGCTCCTCTGGGGGATCTTTGACCTGACTATGAGTTCTCTGCCTTGTTTTCAAGAAGGCAACGCTTGCAGGAACACATATTGTTGGGGGAGCACAGTTATGTAGTTATGAAGCCTCGAGTTCAGATTTTGGCCGTCGCCATCTTGCTATGACAGGCTGCAGACCTCCTCGGGTAAAGATCCACGTTCCTTGCAATTTATCATCCTTTTAGTGCAGGGGTGTCCAAATTACAGACCACGGGCCAACTGCGGCCCGTGGTCCATTTTTAATTGGCCCGTAGCAAATTCTACAAATACAATGGAATATGGCCCACACGTGAAAATGTTCTCTTTTGTGCTTTTGATTTCTACTCAATTGCATGTGATGAGAGCACAGACGCCACAGACACCGCGCAGCTGTTAATTTGTTTGTGGGGAGTTGACGGTAACTTTTGCATTACGGAGGAGCTGCTTGATCTTAGGAGTCTAAAGGGCACAACAACGGGTAAGGACATTTTTGAAGCTGTGTCAGATGCAATTGACAAAATGGAACTTAAATGGGATAAGCTGCGTGGAGTTACAACGGACGGGGCTCCAGCGATGACAGGCGAGCACAAAGGAACGGCCTCAATGGTGTGCGCCAAGGTGTGGGAGAGAGGAGGCAAGGCTGTTAAAATGCACTGCATCATCCACCAAGAAGCCCTCTGTGCCAAAACAGTCCAGCTTGACGATGTGATGAACACAGTTGTGAAAACTGTCAACATAATTCGAGCACGAAGGCTCTACCACGGAGAATTTCAAGCTTCCCTATCTGATGTCGAAGCTGAATACGGGGATGTATTCTATCATTCTGATGTGCGCTGGCTCAGTCGCGGCTCTGTGCTGAAGCGGTTTTATTCCCCGAGATCAGAAATTGACAAGTTTTTGAAAGAGAAGGACCGACCTCTTCATGAACTGAGTGACCCTCTATGGTTGGCAGATCTGGCATTTCTAGCTGATCTTACTGATCATCTTAACGCACTGAACAAGAGACTACAAGGCAAAGACCAGTTTGTAACACAACTTTATGCACACATAAAAGCGTTCTGTGCGAAGCTTTGTCTCTTTGAGACACAACTACGCAACTTCAATGTTGCGCACTTCCCCACGTTGTCCGAAATCAAATGTGCTTTTCCAAAGGCCAACCTTTCTGCTAAAAGGGGGAAATATGTGTATGTGATCGCATCTCTTATGACAGAATTCAGTCAGCGCTTCCGAGACTTTTCTGTCATTGAGAAAGAAATCAAGCTGTTCTCGACTCCCTTCCTGATGGATACAGAAGAAGTGGAAGAGAGTCTGCAATTAGAACTTATCGAAATGCAGTGTGATGATTCTCTGAAGAATCAACATCAGGTTCTCTCCCTACCCGACTTCTACCGGAGCTTGGAAAAGGCCAAGTTTCCTCTGATGCGACGCCACGCAAAAGGAATGATGGGTCTGTTCGGCTCAACATACGTATGTGAGCAAACAATTTCTCTATTAACTCTGAACAAAAGCAGATTGAGAACCAAAATGGCCGACACCCATCTCTGATGGCATTCAATAATGTTTTATACATCTGCAATAGCTTTTAATACAAAAAAAAAAACATAGATAAGAGGTGTTTTATTTCACTTTATAAACCATGAGGTCTATAGTGATGAGTGTTATTAGTTATTAATAAATAGTTAATCCACGATAATTAATGATTTACAGATATGCAATAAGATTTACAGATATGAATAAGAACAACTCAAGGATCTTACCAATTAGGAAAGTCATCATTAAAGAGGATTTGATCTAATTGGACATCAGGACTGCAGTGTTAATTGTTCATAAGCAAAGGATTTTCCCTTTATAATAATCATTTATTCATGCTTTATAGATCAGTAATTAAAAGAACAACATTTGGGTTTACTTATTCGAAAGTGACAAAGTCATTCGCAAATGGTTATAGGTTTCTTACTCCAGCAATTAACATTAAGTAGTGAATCATTAGGGCCCGAGCACCGATGGTGTGAAAGCCCTATTGTTCTTCAAGGAATTATTATTCCGCGTTATTATAATAAAAAACGATTTCTAACTTTATAACCAATCACTTATTTATTTATTTATTGGGTTAATTATAAATGGCTCTGTCACTATAATAGTCAGTCATTAATATTTTATATATTAAAGAGATATGCATTCCTTATGAGCCGTCAGGTCTACAATTAAGTGTTAATTTGATAGTATATTCCCTGAGTGTTGTTCATAACGGATTCCTCCAATACATAATCCAGCAAGGCTGCAGTTGTAAATAGTACAAGTCCTCCAACCCACTGGCACCGGCCTCCGTAATCCTGTTCTTACTGTGCGTACATTTTTTAATGATTTTTTAAATATCTATTATTAGGGCCTGAGCGCCGAATGGTGCAAAAGCCCTATTGCTATTCAAGGAGTTTTTATCTTCCGCTTTCTTATCCTGACAAAGTAGTCGCCTTTTTGGCAGCTTTAACATACTCAAAAACTCATGAAAGTTGGCACACACGTCACTCCTGGCAAATAATTACATATTTTAGTGGTTTCGGAAGTGGGCGTGGCCAAATGGCTTGCTAGCGCCCCCTAAACTGCAGCCCTACATGCATATTTCATCATACCCAGATGTTAAAGTAACTCTTTTAGCACCACGACCTAATCAAACCGGGCCATTTTGAATTTAATCGCAATTTTTTGGTGATTCACACGTTGTATTTTCACGAACTCCTCCCAAAGATTTTGTCGGACCGATTTAAAATTGTATGCACTCTTAACACCTTCAGGATTAAAAATTGTTAAAAGAATTCGCTTTCGTCGAATGGTGTGCCCGTAGCGTGGCGGCCATTTTGAGCATCTCGCCATGAAATTGAAACTACCAGTTGCTGTAATTATGTTCTACATATTCTGATCTTCCTCAAACTTTACATATTTGATCAAATTCCCGCCCTGGAGACACCTGTATGGTAATATTCAGTCATAGTCATAGTGCCAACTGCTGGCAACAGGAAATTACAGTTTTACAGTAATTTCACATGCTTGTTCGAGCTGGTTGATCACATCGACATCAAATTGGGTCAGAATAGCCTTAAGACATTGATGATGATATATTGAGAAGCCCATGCTTTTTTGTGAAAGGGCGTCGCCAGGGCGATGCGGCAAAGTTTGATGTTTTGCAGTGACACAGTAAGGTTGATGTATAAGTTCCAAGGATGCTCCAAACCTCACAAAACTTTGCACATGTGTCAGACACCAACTTCCATGAGTTTTTGAGTATGTTAAAGCCACCAAAAAAAGGCAATTTTTGTTTAAGAAGAATAAGGAACGAGTGATATGTGGGCCCTCACATGCTGCACGTCGGGGAGCCAGCGGGTCGGGGGTGGACGCGGCCGCAGAGTTTGTGGTAAGCTTCACGCCCGCATATCACTGCTTGTTCCAAGTTAAACCTGCAAATCGTTAAACTAATGTCGACAGGTTTGTACAGTCGCGAGTGATTTTATTTTTTTATTTTATTTCACTTTATTAATCCCCGAGGGGAAATTTCGTCGCTACAGCAGGGGGGCTCTCAGGGGGGAGCTGCTGCAACAGGCTGCCACTAGCGCGGCGCCAGGTAACCTGACCTGAGGTGCATGTTTTTGGATGATGGGAGGAAGCCGGAGAACCCGGAGAGAACCCACGCAAGCACAGGGAGAACATGCAAACTCTGCACAGAAAGGCCCAGGACCGGATTCGAACCCGGAACCTTTTTGCTGTGAGGCGACAATGCTAACCACTGCACCACCGTGCTGCCCTTAATGACACAAAATGGCAAAATAAAATCAAGATGTTCATATTTATTTGCTTGGGTTAGGGGTCAGGGTTAGGGTAGGGTAGGGTTATGGGTCCAGGTTAGGGGTAATGGTTAGGGTAGGGTAGGTTTAGGGGTCAGGGTTAGGGGTAATGGTTAAGGTAGGGTTAGGGGTAATAGTTAGGGTAGGGTTAAGGTTATGGGTCCAGGTTAGGGTTAGGGCATCTTGTTTGCAGGAGTCGAATGTGTGGCTTTGTTTCTTTCTTGAATGCAGGTAACAGGTGGTTGTGCTGCTCTATTCTGAACTTCAATGCATCCTGTTCATCCTTCAGCCTCTGGATCTCCTCCTGGTAGTCTGATATAGCTGCAGAGTGATGCCTCCTTTCTGTCTCCAGTTGCTGCTGAAGGGTGTGACTCTTTGTTCTTTCAGCTTCACTGTGACGGACATCTTGCCGTCACCGTGGGTTCTCTTGGCACGAAGGAACAATCAGCCAAAGTACCGTTTCAATGTGTTTATTCCAACACAACTACTACACATGTGCTCTCCTGCCGAGCCTCCGAGCACCCGCCACACATCTGTCCCGCAGCCACTTTGCTGCTCCGTTCCCCAGGAGTGAGAGACGTCCGGTGTCCTGCTATTGGGTTTTATGGTGGAAGAGAGATACAATCAGTGATTTACTACAGCTGGGCTAATTAAGCCTCTCCCAGGCACCGTTCCCTGAACCACTCCCCCAATCAGTCCCTCCTGCAGCTGAGCCAAACCACCCCCCACCACCACATTCATATCTCTGGTGGCCATGTGGTGAATCTCTGATGTTTTCAACGTCCTTCCTCATTTCATTTTGCTTCTTCACCAGCAGCTTCACCTGTCTCCTCTCATGAGCCAGCTGGTTCTGGGTTTCTTCAAGTTCTTTGCCAATTTTGATCCTCAATTTCTGCTCGTCTCAACACTTGGCTCTCTCTTTGCAAAACAGTTCGCTCTGCTCCTCTGCCCAGGCCTTTGCTTTTTTGGAGCTCAACGGTCAAATATTCAATCTGGTTCCCAAGTTCTTTGTTTTCTTTCGCTTCTGACTTCAGGTTGTTGGAGAGCTCTGTGAGGCTCTGCTCCTGAGTGACACTGTGTTACTCGGCAGCCTTTTGCAGCTGAGCTTTCAGCTCCTCCACCTGTTGGAGTACAGCTTCCTTTTCTCTCAGTAGGGCTTCTTTCTCTTGGCATTTCCTTTCTTTTTTTTGTTCCAGAAAACTTGTTAATAATCTGCTGCCAGACCTGATTGTTGGTGTCCTGGGCAGATTGACGGTTTTAAGAGTCACTCACGGTAGTGTATCAACAGTTGAATTAATATTCACTCACAGTAGTGTGTCACCAGTTGCAAGGTTATTGAACGGAATGACCTCAAGGTCTGCCAGAGGTCTATTTATAGAGTTTTGATGATGTCACAAAGGGAATGGAATGTTGCTTGCAGTTTAAATTTTTGGTTGCATCTATTTACAAACAGACAAATTTAAGTTTTATGGGGGTGTTGCTTCAGTAACTTAATTACAAAAGAACATGAATCAGTCTCCTTGCTCTCTCACTCGCTTGTTTAGTAGACGTGTCTGCTGCAGAGTATCATAATTATGATTGGCCACTGTGCATATATATTTCTCCCATTTCCCAGCAGCGAATCCTTAGTTATGACCAGCAAGACTTAGACTTGGACTATTTTAATCCCACAGTGGGGAAATTCAGTACGTAAACACAGGATGTAGATTATTATGATGAAAATACACTTTTGCGGTCAGAAGCAGACCTGCTACTGAATTAGCACCACTCGTTTGGGTAAGGGTACGATAATGGTTTGGATTAAAAAAATGACTTGTGTGGTAAAGTTGCTGTTTCCCTAAAGTTATGCAACCTCTGTTGTCATGGAAACCGTGAACGCCTTCTAAAAATGAAAAATGGAAAACAGAAATTTCTTTGTGGTAAGTTCATGATGTAGCAAAACAATTATGCTGGAGGACGGAGTGAGATTGTTGCTTGATGAAATGATGCAAAATAAAATTGATGATTGGAATGAGTCATGTAAAAGGACTTGGACTTCCCGAGCTGGTTTGGACGCAGCGTTTGGCTCAGAAATACTTCAGAAGGTCACATTATCTTCTTATTTAGATTTTTCAGTTTGGGTGACCATTGAACATCTTTCTGCTGCACAAATAAGTATTTCTAACCATCAACGAATGCAAATACGATAAAATAGTTTATGAGTACTCTATGAAACATTACTAAATATTCATTCCTCTTCATAAAGCCACATGAATCCCTGTCTCCCAATATGTAAAGCGCTTGTCCTCCACATGTCTCTTTGACTAAATGCGTTTTCTTGCTTCTTCCATGTGTAGGTGAGTAACACATGGCAACACATGGAAAACATGAATTGATATTCTGCTTTCAAAACACCATTGTTATGCTGAAAAGATTTCTCACCACCTACTGAGCTGAAAATGTCAAGAATGAACAACCGGAGAGTAATGCATAAATCCTGGGCAGCAGCAGTGGCGACAGCACTACGGTGTCACTTTTGACAAAATGCAGATCTCCTCCAGGCATGACCTTGTTGTCATTGTGCTGGGCAGTAATGGATGCCACAGTGTAATAATGGCTGATCCTTAGAAGTCATTGTGTGTGTGTGTTTATGTGTCATGCCTTACAAAAATGGATTCCTACACACAGGAACATGTTTGCACCCGTGAAGGATTGTGGGAGTGTGTGTATCCCCAAAAAACAGACCAAGGATGTCAGGATGCTGTGGGTGTATGAGTGTGAGAATGTGTATGTGTGTGCGAGATGACAGGGCAGTCGTCCCCCAGGGAAGACAGACACCAATAGCCATCACTGCAGTGGAATCCTGGGGGACTGCGAGCTTTCTCTGGCACTGTCCGTTCCAGCTTCTCTCTCTCCCTGACAATCTGTCTGGAGATGCGCAAACACACCCAACACACACTTCATAAAACATGTCTCACTCTCTTCCACCTTTTCCCCTTTCTGTGTCTCTTACCCAAAACAAAATCTTGCAACCGTCTTTCCGCATCACACTCGCTCATTTCCAATTACCAGGCAGGTAGCTGCCGTTCCAAGACAATAGCTCACCAAACTTGATTACCTGTTCCCAAGGAGCCGGTGGGACAACAGATGAAGTCTGAGGTATTGAACGTAGTGAAAGCATCGGCTCATGTTGCTTAGAAACTGCCTCATTTATCAAGATGTGAACACACAAGTTTGTATGGGGAGGTTTTTTAATAACATACAATTGGAATCTTTTCTATTCAAAAGTTATTTGGAGTGCATTTCTGGTTTACTACACAGCATGTGAGAGAGACGCCGTGAGTATGTGATATGCACGTTCTGCTCATGGCATATTGCAAATGTTTTTCCAGGTTTGAATTAACAAAGGAACACAATAGATGCAAATTAAGCTGAACATTTGCTCTGGCCTGAGACACGTCAGCTCACAGTTTGTGGTCGTCTGAAATTATCTTAAATATCACATGATTGCCTTCCCTTCTCTTGGAAAAGCTTTTTTCTTTTGCGCCAATCAGCCAAACTGCATGCATGTGAATGATATAATGTGTTTTTGGTACAATGGCACCTGTCAAGGGGTGGGATATATTTGCCAGCAATTGAACAGTCAGTTCTTAAAGTTGATGTGTTGAAAGCAGGAAAAATGGGCAAGCGTAAAACTCTGAGCAGCTTTGACAAGGACCAAACTGTGATGGCTAGGCGACTGAATTGGAGTTGTCAAAACGGCAGGTCTTGCGGGGTGTTACAGTGGTCAGTACTTATCAAATTGGTTCAAGGAAGGACAGCCGGTGAACTAGTGACAGGGCCATGGGTGTTCAAGGCTCTGTAATGCATGTGGGGAACAAAGGCTGACCTGTATGATCGAATCTAATGGGGTGGCTGTGGCTGAGATGATAGAGCGGGTTGTCCACTCGTCATACGATTGCCGATTTGATCCATAAATACTTCTGTCCACATGCCGAAGTGTCCCTTGGGCAAGACACCAAACCCCAAGTTGCTGCTGATGGCAGGTTAGCACCTTGCATGGCAGCTCTGTCGCCATCGATGTGTGAATATAGGTGTAAGTGGGTGAATGGAAGGCAAACTGTAAAGATGCGTGACTGTAGCACAAAATGCTCAGAACCTTTAATAGAAAGCTGTCAGAACACACAGTGCTTCAGCTACGTAGCCGCAGGCTGATCAGAGTGCCCGTCCTGACCACTGTCCACCACAGAAAGGGCTGACAATGAGCGTCAGAACTGGACCATTGAACAATGGAAGAAGTTGGCCTGATGTTATGGACGGCCGTGTGTGTGTTTGTCGTTCACCTGGGGGAAGAGATGGTACCAGGATGCATTATGGAAAGAAGGCAGGCCAGCAAGGGCAGTGTGAAACTGGGCAATATTCTGCCGAGAAACCTTGGGTCCTGATATTAATGTGGACTTTTGACAAGTACCACCAATCTAAACATTGTTACAGACTACATAAACCCATTCATCGCAGCTGTATCCCCTGATGTCAATGGCCCCTTTTAGCAGAGTAATGCACCCTGTAACACTTCAAACATCGTTCTGAAATGGTTTGAGGAACAAGACCAAGAATCCAAGGTGTTGACTCAATCCAATCAAGCGTCTGTGGGATGTGCTGGTTAAACAAGTCTGATCCATGGAGGACCCACCTTGCAATTTACAGGACTTAAAGGACCTGCTGCTGACATCTTGGTACCTGACACCACAGGATACACTCAGAGGTCTTTTAAGGTTCATGCCTCAAAAGGTCAGAGCTGTTTTGATGTCCATGGGGGACCTACACAAATGTCAAGCGGGTGGTTTTATGTTGTGGCTGATCAATGTATCTCTAAATAGGTAAATAGTGTGAAAGCGCAGCAGACACATTCACTGCACATGTTTGATTGTAAAACATATCGCCGCCCTCCTGCTGTGCCACCAGAACAGTGCAATTTACAGCGGTACAACGTACATTGGACAGTCTTGGAAAGCATGCTGTATAAAGTTATGTGCCCTTTCAAAGTTGAAAATATATTTATGTATAGATTAAATGTAACCGAGTGTCAGCAGCCGTGTGGCTGAGGGAAAGTGTTTCTATAGCAACCTTTAGTGCTATAATGGATTGCAAAACCCGCACATTCTCCTTCACAAACTCAAATGCATACACACACAGTTTTCATTTGTTCACACACAAACACTCCAACGCACTCCGGACTCAGCAGGAAGACGAGACTGTATTTGATGAACTGAAGCACTGATCTTCATCTGAGTCTGAAGCAAAGTAACAGCTCTCAGGTAGAGGGAAAAAGAACAACAGCCAATCGGCTCCAGCTATATGGAAATGTGGGGTGCAACCCACAATAGTTCGTGGGCGGAGAGCGAGAAAGACAGAAGGTGTGTTCTCTTTCTCCTCATTTGAAAACAGTATAATGTGAGCCAACAGCTGATATTTGGACAGAAGCAAATAACACCATCTGCATCTGAGACACGTGTTTCCTCTTCGCTCTTCTTACTGATAAGGACACCAGCGAATCCTTAGTTATGAAGAATAAACACAGGCTGTAGATTATTATGATGAAAGTATACTTTTGCGGTCGGAAGCAGACCTGTTACTGATCCGCTTCATTAGTATTGATGTCAGCGACTCAGCGTGGGTTCTCCGGGAGCAAGAACCCAAGGATTTTCAGCTTTTACCTCTCCTATCAAGTCAATTGCACTTTGCATGCCTGTCAAAGCACACATACATGTGCGCACACATACACAGCCCTGAGTAAAAATAAATAAATAAATAAACACCCTTATCGCTCAAATATTGCACAAATACCATAATTACAATGCTCATCACAGTTTCTCTGTGTTCCTCCGTGTTAATCATATGAATTATAATTGCTTCATGAATATTTTGAGGGGAAAAGGAACCCATCTTAACCTGAGGCGAAATCTGCCTCTATTTCAAGGCCAATTGACCTGAACAATACCTTCCACCTCCACCCCCCTCCACCCCCCCCGGCTTCCTGTTCCCTCTCATCTCACCCGCAGCTTGAGCTGAAAGCAAAAATCTGTAGCCAGAGCAATATACTCAATAACAGCGACATTATCTACCAGAGTGAAGCAGTGGTGAATGAAGGGAACTGCTTCATATCAATCGTCGCATTTTCTTTTCTTTTAAGTGGCAGGAAAGCATGTTGAGAACGTCGTCCAACATGTGGTGAATCACATGTAACAGATCAGTCACAGGTTGTATAATGTGCACTTTAATGACTGTGCATGTGAAATTATACATAATTATACATAAGAAATTATACAAGTCCTAGTAAACAAAAAAACCCTGCTAACATGTAAATTGTGTGTGACATGTGGTAGATACACATTATATAAATGACTGCAGAGTAAAAAAATTAGTGAAACTTTCAAATCTACAAGCATTCATGACTTTTGATCAATATATGTACACTTCTGTTCAGAAAAACACCTACTCATACAAGGCGTTTTCTTTATTTTTACAATTTTCTACACTGTGGAAAAAGAATTAAGAATATCCAAACTATTCCATAATACATATGGAATCTTGAAAACAAAATGACGTTAAAAAAAAAAAAAATAGACTTCATATTTTAGACGCTTCAGTCTAGACACTGTTTGCCTTGATGACAGCATTGCACACTGTTGGTAATATCTTGGTGTCTGTTTTACTACTGCCAGAGGGTAATAGGTAATGCACCTAAAGGATGGCTGCCAGTCACCATTAAACAACATAAGAATAGTCGATTAGTAAGGGATTATTTCTGAGCGATAAATATTATTTTTGGATGAAATGCCCATCCCTGATGGTATCTGCTTGGGGTTCCCACTGTAAAGCACAGTGGAATATGTATCATGGTGCAGGGGTGGCTTGCTGTGGCTACAATGTTGAGTTATTTAGAATTCAAGGCAACACGTAACCAGCATGGCTACCACAACAAGGACACAAACAACAGGGCGATGACCTTAAACACTCCTTCAGGGTTTGTAAGGGCTGTTTGACTGAGAAGAAAAGGGATGGAGTGCTGCATCAGGTGACCCGGCCTCCACAAACATTTGACCTGGTGAGGGTTTGGGATGAGCTGGGCCACAAAGGGAAAGTAAAGCAAAGGTTTCACTGTTTGTAGGAACTCCTTCAAGACTGTTGGAAAAGCGTTCCTGATGACGACCTTCATGAAGCTGCTTTAGATAACAACTGTCATCAAAGGAAAATGTGGCTACTCTGAAGAATTTTAAATTGAAAATATACTTGGCCTTGTCTCTACATGTTCTACTACATAACATACTACATAAATCCAAATGTTTTGTTTAATAATTTGCTGCGTGAGATGTCTGTGGTTTTGTTCTACAGTGTAGAAAATAGTAAGACAAAAAGAAAAAACCTTGAATATGTCGGTCTGTTCAAGCATTTGACTGCCACTGCACTTACAGTCCGCATTTTAACACGCATGTGTGTGTATGTCACTGGTGACCTGTTCAGAGGGTACCCTGTGTAACAACAGGGCAACAGACTGGGAATGCACACAGATGCACAACTCAAGACACTGGGATCAGTTTAAGCTCGTTCCTGAGGACCATATAAAATAATTAGTTAATAGTTGGTTGGAAGGATGTTTTTGTGATGGAGCATATTTCATCCCGCAGATGTTTTCAGTCTTATATAAATATTCATTAATATTCCTTCTCTTTCACATATAAATATTCCTGCTGTGCCCACATCAATATGTAGGACTTTCTACTCTTCAAAAACTGTTATATATTAGTTCAGAAGATTATTAAATAGATTTCAACTCTTAAACCATTTCTATTTATGTTCCTGACATATATTTCATCTATAAGATATTTAAGTATTACTATTGCATATACATACAATACACAAATTAATATATAACATTGCTGCTGGTTCCACACAACACATCAACATAAAAGACTCTCCGAGCTTTTGAGTTAGCTTTTGTTCAATATATTCACACTTTATGCTCTGCCTTAAGTCATTTAGGAGTATAAAGAGTTCCTAATACCCTCCTTGCTTGGATATTTGTTTGTTTCTTTGCATGAGGTCCTGCTGAAGCAACAGCTTGCAACTCTCATTATTTCAGCAGACACACTTTCAAACCTTGGATGGAGTCACTTGATACTAAACTGAACAGCAGGAGCTGAAGATACATAATACTGCGTGTGAAGGGCATTGGAGTTTAAAAATGAATCACGCTCTCCCGACTATTCAAACATTCTCCAGATGAAGGAAATGAATGTGCATTAAGAGACCCCTCCCTTCTATGTATGGAGAAGGGGATCTGCAGGAGGCCTCTAAGCATTCAACACACCTCCTCGCAGCACTCAGCCACGCAGCACTCAGACGCTCATCTGATAGTTTAAAGGGGAGACATACGCATGCATACAAGTTTTGACTTTTGCTTTGATGGTGTGTGCCAGGGCCCTGCCTGTATCCTGCGCCGCACTGACAGACCACCACCGAACGCCAGAAGGCACACAACCTGACAGTTGCTCTCACTAGCTTTGCAGCTCAGCTTGTGTGAAGCGTCAGTGAGTCCAATGTAAGAGGTTAAAAGCATTTTTTTTTTAGTACCTGTTTGGCACTCAGAAGGAAATTATCTGTAAATGCATATGCATACTGATACAGATTCATATAATGTGTTGACTGTTTACACACACATGCTAGAAAGATATAAAATTGTGTTTAGAGTGTTGATTGTTTTTCATAAATTATCACAAAAAATATGACATCACTAGATCATTACTCTTTAAAATCAGCACACACTGATTTGAAAAAAAAAACAAAAAAACAAAAAACCTCAACTCACATGGTTATTAGAAATCTGCAGTCAACCCCCGTCTGGGTGCCAGAAAAAAAGAAAAAAAACACATCAGGTTATTTACTTGCCGTGTGACAACCCCCGTGATAATTACAAACAAATTGTTCTTCATGGGACTAAAACCACAGAATTAGGCTGGTGAAAATTGCATTACTCAACGTCGAGTAAAACTCGTCCCATGAGGATGAGGCTTTAGACACACCAAGCGGACAGACACACTGCCTTCCATATGGCTGTGGAGTGTGATGCTGCACATGCAGCTAAAAGTCAAATTCCTGGCTTTGCGGGTCACGGTGTCAGAGGCTTGGGGAGGTAAAAGATGTCATTGCGACCTGTTTTTATTCAGTTTTTCCCACATGCATTTTTCAACAAGCCAATCCTTCACATTCATGGACTGGAATCGGGAGCCTCCCTGCAGAACCAGAGGTTTTTACTGCCAAGCTGGCTGAATGAGGGAAGGTTAACGGCATGACAATCAAGGGTACTTCTGTGGTAGCTTTTGTAAAAGAGTAAATACTGATCCTTAGTGGGAATTAACCTGGCACTACTTTTCCCCCTTAGCGTTTCTATTCGTGGGGTTAAAGAGTAATGAGTCACCAGTGATGAGTCTTAAACTCAGATGTTCATCAGTGTGCAACGAGACCTGTAAACAGTTAGTTACTGCAAATCATCGATGCTGAAAATTGATCACAACACATCACACTTCCAAGCAGCTTTACATGTATGACCAAGAGGGAAAACTATTGTCACATGCTTGAGTTGTGTAATTATTCACAATTCTTTGTCAGCGTTACATTAAGCAGTGGGTCGCTGTGACTCAGATGGTAAAGAGGGTTGCTCAACAATCTTAGGGTTGGCAGTTTAATCCCCAGCTCCTCTTGTCTACATGCTGAAGTGTCCCTGGGCAAGACACTGAATGCCAAGTTGTTCCTGACGGCAGCTCTGTCGCCGTTGGTGTGTGAATGTGTGTGAATAGGTTACAAAAACTGTAAAGCACTTTGTAAACAAGTGCTATATTAGTACACAGCCCAGTATCACGGTAAAGCGTGTAATACATACGCACATCGGCGAAATGCATGAGTGCATCTGACACGCTTGGTATCATCTCGACGTGAATGTGCGTAATCAGAGGCAGGTCATGTGTCAGACGTCACTCATCGGAGGTGGGCTGGTAGTGTAAGTCATTGACTTTCACCCGCAAGGATTAAGAGGGTTTTTTTGTGATCTTTTTCCTAACCGTAACCACGTGGTTTTTCCTGAATCCTTCCCAAAGTTTTGTTTTCCAAACCCAAACTCATGGGTTTCTACATGGTTTTGTTTTCCTAAAGCATGTTGACACCATAGACTGTATATACAAGTGGACATTGATCCCAGTTCTGAAAAATGAGGTCAATGAAGTAATACCTTAAAGTGCAATACCACTGAGGGTCACTAGGGGTTGGACCTGTCAACTTCTCATGAAATACAATGTCTCTACGGTGTCATTCACTAAAGTGACTCCTTCTTGTTAGTTTTCTGGGCGGTCCATCTAAAAATAATCCCCTCATTAAATAGATATTAAGCCTGAAAACGCTGTATTTTGGGGGGTCAACAAGCCTGTAGTGCAGTCAGGTTTTCTCTATCTCCCTAGCTTGTTCAAATATGGTCACTTCTGGCTCCAAAATAGCAAGATGGCGACGGCTGAAATGCCAAACTTAAAGCTTAAAAATGGCAGTTCACAAACTATTAGGTGATGTCACATTTCGTTGACACTGATACGTTACTTGAGGCAATGATGCGAAACTGAAACAACTCCCTCGAGTGGATGGGTGACACGCTTTGCAGCCAGCACAGTCGATTTATAGATCGCTGCTGTGCAAAGTAATGCAGTGCAAATTTAGTTTTTTGTGCAAAAAAAAAAATAGACAATTGAAAATAAATTGAAATTTGAATAAATACAAAATGTTAATTGTAATATCTATATATTAAATATAATTAATGAGAAAATCACTGGCACGCCTTTTGATAATTTAAATCTGTGTTTGAGGTGAAATTGTTGCACCAAATTCTGTCTGCCATAAAATGATATTAGCTTAAATACACAGACTTGGACTGTTCCTGATATATCAGTTTAAGGATCGGTATATTTTATTTGTTCTGTTCAGCTAACAGAAACATTATACAACTCTGTTCGACAAGACCTAATACATAAACATAAGTCACGAGTCTCTCTTCTTCTCTGTTGTGTGTTTTCAGCGCATGAGTCATCCTATTATTTCATATTGTGTTATACTCTCATATATAGATTGCAGTTGCTTCATCCTGTTTCCATATATTTTTTTTTTTTTTTTTTTTTTTTTTATCAGCTCACCTTTGATTGGATGAAGAAAATGCAAGCAAAGAGGTCATTATTTTCATCTCATTTTCAGACTGTCATATTAGTTACTTCTCATTGGTTTATTGGTAGACCCTAACCCTAACCCACAGAGGGAGACCTTAGATATAACCACAAAGTCACATTTAGTATAAAGTAATGATCTGCAGAAATGATCTCCACATGCCTCAGCACGCCTGCAGTATTGATAAGATTTTAACTGACTGATCTTTTGATAAAACACATTTATCTCAGAGCGTAATTGTATGAGCTATTAAGTAGCAGTGACTCCCTCTGCCTCTGTGTTTATCAGTTTGTCTCTACTCACTTAGACTTCTACTTCTCTTCTCTCACAGTAAATCCATCAGTAAAAAACCCTTTGTCGAAACTTTTCTCTTTCTCACGTCTCATTTGTTCCTCAGCGGCTCAGACTCGGTCTCATTGTTTCTTTCTATCAGCTCATTGGCTGAGTCTCTGATAGTCTGTCTCCGAATATTTCACATTGTTAGTTCCTCAGCAGTACCAGTGGCTCTCTCAGTGGCTGCAGCAAGAAAAAAGGACACAGAGTTTTGCTTTTTAAAATGAAAAAAAAAATGTCTGATTTGCAGGACAATATCCTCACTCGTCATTAATAATGGGTTGAAAATTGCTGGGATTTAATATGTTTGGTGTTTACGAATTGAAAGCATTATTAGTTTGTTTCAAGGAAACGAGACAGACAACCAAGGGAACCAGTCTGGCAAATTGGTCCTTGATTTTAGCCCTGCTCTCGTCCAGATCACTATCACACTTTTAAATCATGACAAATGAGCTGCTTGAAACTGGATGCATGGACACATACAGTCCTCGAACCCCCCTCTGCATCTAGAGCATTTAGTTGTTCACGGAGAAGAAGCTAGAGGGAGCTGTGGGTGTTTAATATCCACATTCAGACTTCCTCTCCCCTCTCTGTCTCTCTCCCTTTGACAACACATAAACAGAGACACCCACAAACACACACACGCAGATGTACATACACACACGCCCACACATGGGCACAAATACACACAGGTGAGTTATTAATATCTCATGAGCAGCTCACAGATTGGAATCAAGCCAGGCTGCGCTGACATGTAAAATGCAGCGTCTGTAGTCAGCTGTTGGGACAAAGAACAGAACTAAAAGGAAGCTTTTAAGTGCACCCTTCAGCGGCGTCAAACCAATGGAACGAGACATTATACCCACAGCCCAAAGCTGCGAGTTGCTCACTCAGGAGTGCATGTATTAACGTTGTACGCATGAAGCGCCCTTGCCCGAGGTAGTGAAGGAAAACCCTCGACGCTCTCGTCTCAGGGGTGACTGACAGTTCGGCTTAGTTCACGAGCAGCGTGTTCTGATTTCATGCTCATGTGAAATTTCAGTCTTAAGACAAATCAATTCAAGTCAGAGTACATTTACATTGCATTATCCGATGTTCGCAGGGGCATGCGTATCTCAGAGGCCCTTTTATTGAGGATTTTACTGGAGTCTTGGTCATACAGGCAGCATGACGGATGCAGAAAAAGTCTATTTAGTCAGATTTTATTGGTTTCTTTGTTATCTCTTGAGGCAGTTGCAGCATGATACAGAGAAATCTGAAATGCAAATCCATTCAGTAGTGTTTCCTTCGGTACAGCAGTTATTCAGCGTGTTGAATCGGATAAATCTAACTATTTCCATTCACAGCCATCATCACCACAAAGGCAAACTAGTGTGACCCTCTTTGGAAAGTAACCGCTCCCCCAGGAAGTGCCACAGAGGTCCTCCATGTTCAGATATAAATAAAGGACATAGCCTACCAAACGGCCACAGGCTTTGGCCATTGTCCTGATGGTACACGCCTACTCACCAACTGTCGTAGCTAACTGAAAACCACAGAATGTTCCTGGTAGTTTCATTCCCCACAATGTGAAAGAGGACTGATTTCAGATCTTTCCTCCATTTGTAAGATTACACAAAACTTATTTTTTGCCCCAAACACGTGGTTCCCTGTAAATATGGCAACCATTCAACTTAATTCAACTATTACCTTGTCCTACATCTGATCATGTGCCAAATTTGTTTGCATCCTTCTACTATTGTGTAACTTGTACTATATAACCACCAGAGTGAGAACCTTGATTATAACATGGTATTCAGCCTTGTCACTGATCACTACATAAACGTAAAAATTCTGGAAATATCAGAAGCTGTAGTGTAATCAGAATGACAGAGTTATAAAATGAATCAGCATAATTCTTACTGAATAAATGTTGCCCCAAGTTACCACAGCAGATACCGAGTGGTTACCTATCTTATTTAGATAGCAAAAATCATTATAAAAATTGGCTTTATTTGTTGAACAGTTACTTGTAACGTCTATATGTAGGGCAAGACAAATGGACCAGCCTGGTGTTAACAGACCCATATTGAATTTTGAATAGCTGCGGTCTGACCACGATCTATTGGGGATTGTTTCTGGTTGTTGCATCCCACTAGGCACAAACCTCGGGTTAATTTTAAAACTATTGGAACAGCCTTTAACCAGTCGGCATTGACCACCATATGATGTATATCAAGCACTGAATCTCACCAAAAGGTAAACAACCCACATGTTCCCCTCATTGTAAACCGAGTTCAATGGCGTGTCAGTAAGTGACCATTGCAAACTTAATAAAAAGGCCTTGTTCTGGTTTCAATTCCTTAATATTTGTCAGTGTTGCTACAATTGTTTATATTGCTTCATCTAGCCATACAACCGCCAGCAGTGTTGGATTTACTGTTTGAAACAAACAGTTGACCTCAGTGTCTTCATACTTACCACAACCCACTGGCTGCTGATTGGTCCTCCCCTTTTGCAGTGGCTTCACGAATCTTGATGCAAACAGGGCTTTCAGACTGTGATCAAAAACTGAAGCTGTGAGCAGTTGACAGGTGGAGCCAAGAAGGTACAGCTCTTGTTGGACCAGTTAGATTACTTGGGTTATAGTTGTAAGAACTGTTGCTTTGTCATAGATTCAAGTCTGACTCTCAATGCCGAGGTCTCAAACTACCAGCCCGGGGGCCAGGTCAGGCCCAGGAGACAATATAATCAGGACTACAACATGTCTAGAATGCATTATTAAATCTATCCCACAAACCAGATAGATAGATAGATAGATAGATAGATAGATAGATAGATAGATAGATAGATAGATAGATAGATAGATAGATAGATAGATAGATAGATAGATAGATAGATAGATAGATAGACAGATAGATAGACAAATCTTCAGCTTAAACAGGGACTGATTTGTCTCAGTAAAATTTAAAAACCTAAAAGGACCTCTGCCGTTCTCCCAGAAGACAATCAACATTTCTCCAGTAAACATACAGAGCAGTATAACTTAGTTTCAAGTTGTATGTACAGTAGTAGTTGAAATTTTGTGGTTAACACAGTTTTTCTCTGCCAAGAAGCCCTTCTTATGGTCTGAGAGCTTTGTTTTCACAGCACTAAACCAAACATGTAGCTTTTGTGTACATTCATCTGCTGGTTGTGTGAATCAAGTCAATTTAGCTCATGTCAGATAATGACAACACTTTCCATATTTAATAGATTGTTAATATGGCTTAACAATAAATGTCTTTTGGTTTGAACCTTTGTTTTTTTCTTTTGTGGAGTGGTAGTCTGTGCTGTGGTCCACAATGTGAAACATCCTGAAGTTTTTATGAGCATGTAGGTGAGTGCGGAATCATCGGTTCAGGCCTTTGGCAGGTAGATAACAGTGAAGTCCCAGATGGTCTGCAACTACAGCCTACAGGTTATTGATCAGTTTCACACTGAAACATGTAAATATTTCAGTGCCTGAAATTCCACACCCATGTTAGTCGGTTTTGGATATTACTGTATTCAAACAATGAGGCAGTTGCAGCTTTAATCGAGCCTGTTTGGTTTTGGTGTTATCTCTTCAAGCAGGCTGCTGCATGATGCAGTGAAATGTCACATTCCTTGCAATTTAAATGACTGTGAATGTAAATCCATTGAATGGGATTACCACAGGTACAGCAGATGTCCAGGGGCTTTGAAATGCTGGAGTCTACCACACCATTACAACCATGACCATGCACAAAGGTTCCAGATATCCAGCTGACTTTAGAGTTGATCTGTTCACTCCAGCCTACAGATTCCTGACCCATTACACAATAAAACATATTTTAGCAAAATTCTGTGTAAATATAAAGTGGCTATTACTGACTGATACATAGCAACCTTTTCATTATGGATGTTGCTAAATTATTGTACTTCACAGTGCTGTGAAATGTATGAGGACACTGATGCTGAAACTTTTGTAGTCACATAGTGTGAACGGAAGCATCTTGGCTCGATCCGAGCAGAGGGCAAGTACTGCTTCGAGCCAGGGATTATTGATCATCCCCAGATACTTCAGTGACCCTCTTCTTAAAATGTTCACACATTTTGAAAATAAACAAGATACATTTGAGTGCAGCACCGTGGACCAAAAGAGCAGAATATTTATTGTTGTTTGGGCTGAAAGGGGCTAAAGGCTGCTCGCTATTGAAGCACCATCAGCCAGCAGAACATAGTTAGAGGAAGGAGGGCTATTTGTTTCATCTGTCCTCACAGCTCACAGCCATTCATCATACAGAATAGGCTGAGCAACTATCAATGCACTTTCAATAACAGAGGACTGGACTGCCTCAATGTTCACACAGGCAGGGAGACTTTCATGTTAAATACACACAGTACTGTACACACAGGTGCAGGCGCAGACACACTTTTCCTCTCCAAAGGCCGATCACCTTGGCGTTGACCTCTCTTCACCCCCTCCCTGCTATTTCCTTCAGTCCTGAGGGTTAACGGGGTCGAAAAAATTTAACAAGCTGCGAGGCACATGTTGTGCCGCTATTTAACAGTGATGTCAAGTCACGGACCAAGGTAATAGAAAAACTTGAGAGCTGCTAACAGCCAGTAATAGAACGTTAGTGCCCTGTTGAGGGCTGCAAAGGAAAACTCAGAAATCCATTTCTTGCTGCTCAAGTTGCACACAGCAGCACTGACGTGCTTTGTTTGCCATGACACAAAATCTTGTGTGTTTTCTCTCCAGCGTAACCTGCGCTTGTCCCCCTTTTTCCCAGGCTCATTTCAGAGCCTTTGAGGCAACACGAGAGCGGAAATTGTTGTGGAGCAAATAAGTCACGTCGCATCAGCGGTGCAGTAATGTGTTTCTAATGACCATCTAAAATGAGAAATCCTCTCGTATTAAGCTGAGGTAATTAATAATAGAAAAAATGAACTGACAATGAGCAACAAAACAATATGGGGTGTGCTCGACTAACGAGCCTGCAATATGGATTTATGCTGATATATTCCTGTGACGGAGACACTGAAGTGCAGTCACAGGGGTCCACGTTGCATATTATGTGTTCTTTGAAACCAAAACATGTCATTAAAAATCTAAAGTCTTTTCCAGTCAAATCTTTTGTTATTGTTTACTTTTCTTGACATTTGAAATTAGACCAAGTTACTGAGATATGTGCAATGACGATGAATAGTCAAACACATACTTTTGGTTATTTTTTGTCTAACACCGCTATTGCGGCCCTAACATAGAATAATAATGCAAACACAACTTATTAAGAAGAACAATTAATCAGCGGTGGTGTTTGGCTTTGCAACTAAATCAATACTATTAATGTCAATAGATGTGCATTGAAATGTCATCGGTTAAATATTATAAATGAAGCGCCTCCAGACAAACAGTTGGTGGCGCAAATTGTCATCATGTGTCCTTAAACCACAGCAGAAGAAGAGGGCGAGACGAGATGACATGACATCATTAAACAGCCCAGTATCACTGCAAAGCATGTACACATGCTCGTCTCCCAAAGAGAAGCGTGCATTTGACATGCCTGACGTCGTCTTGACCTGAGAATAACACGTACATAAACAAAGGAAGGTCACGTGACAGAGGTCATGTGACAAATTTCACTCAGTAGAAGTAATGAAACCAAGTACTAAAGCTGCTAAAATTGGTGGGATGTAAAAAGGGTGTCCTGGTGGTGTGTCACAGACTTACATGGTTTAAGCCTGCGAAGTGATAATTCAGTTTTCTTGTATTTTTTTTCCCCCCAAATGTAACCACGTTTTTTGAACATAATTGTGTTTTCCTAAAGCACGTGACACTAATTCGTCTCATGAGACAAAGACTTGACAATGATGCGCTTCCCTCTAGTGGACGTGTGTGTGTATTACATGCAAAAGCGCCAATCAAACATCAAATGGTGGAAAGTGACGAGGGGGGGGGGGGGGATATTGCTGGAAATACATCATTCCTGTTTGATCCATCTAGCTGTTTTTATACAGATATATGGAAACCATTTCAACAGATATGCAAAATGATGACAATTATTTATTAAATAATTGGGATCCACCAATTGTTTCAGGCCTACAAATGACAGTAGTAGTGGGTGGGTTGTATGTTATGTTGTTATCTTTGCAGCAATGGGACACATGTGGTAACAAAAGCACAATTTAGGAGGACTGCTTTAATGTAGAACACATTCAATTTTTCATCTGGACTCAAAGGTCAGATGTAGCCATGTGGTCTGGTCTGAAATCTTTATTTCTTTGTATATCTGGAAGCCACTATAAATAAATTCCAATAAGGATGCAGATATTTCTCTTCATTTGTCTGCAGTGAATGGTCTCTGTGGGATCTGATTTTATTTTATTTTAGAGATAAATTGCTAGTTTTACAGTGATGCTGGCTTTGATGTTGGCCTTGCATGGTTTGGCATGAGACCTACTGCATTTTCTGCTTTCATGCTCTGCCTCTGCCTGCTCCTTATTTCATGGCCTCTGGATCCATGCCAACACTAATCCTTTCAAAACCTTTTGGCCCCAACAAGCACACATACAATTCATCATATTCTGCACCATTATTTCCCAGCATGAAGTCCATGATGTAAAGTATCCTATTAACAAAATACAATGTGAGCTCTCAGTTTTGACTTGCCAACATAGGTAAACATACCCAAAACCTAATACTAAATAGGTGAGTGACACAGGGATACGTAGAATTGACCATTAATGAGTGATATCGTGGATGCTTTGAAGAAATCTAACTTATAAAAAGTATAAAGTAAAGTTTGAATGGAAGAAAAGTAAGTGTCTGACCTTCTTACATTCTGTCCAACCTCAGCTAAGCCTAAAATTGCCTTGACTCATATTTTGAAATGAGATTAAAAAAAAAAAAAATCGAACAGGAAGCTAGAACATTATTTTTGAACTAAAGTCTTCTGAAATTATTACTGTTCTTAATTTGAAAGTGAAAATGAAAACAACAACAACAACATCGGCCTCCTTGTCTCCTGATCTTTATAGTTAAATCCTTATTTGTCACACACATTCTGTCCTATATTAGTTTGACCTCTTTAATATTGCCAAACATAGCGTTAACATGACAGCGACACAATGACAGTAAAGTCCCTGTGTCATGATGCAGTTGCTGATATATCCACCAACATCGTGTCCATACGTGTCAACACCGCATACAATGCATCTGCCAGAGGCCTCATGAATGTCAGCTAGTGCTGCTGTATGTGCGTGACAGGCAGCTAACATCGGCGGCTTGAGTCACTGACAGCTTGAGCTATGGCTGATGTCACCATAAGCACCGTTAACTCTATGGCAAACTTGTCATTGACTATACGTCCTTTTCAACCGTTTTTATGCTTCTCTTGTCCTCTGTGGCAGCATCACTCCTATAATCCTATGGTTATGAATACTCACACATGATAAATTAAACCCCTGGCCGGCAATTGATTGCCACTGGAGCAGCAGGGTTAAGTGCCCTAATGAAGGGCACCTTGGTAAAAGACATAAAGCAGAGAAGAGCGTTAGATATTTTCCTATCATGAGCACCTACATGACGTTATGTATACATAAAAAATTCAAATAGGAAACTCGGACATATTTTGTGATAAGGTATGGCCCTGTCAAGGATGTTTTGTTTTGTGGAGCAGTATGTTTGTTTCTTTGTTTGTCTCTTTTTTAGCAAGATTATGGAAAAACTCCACAATTTTTTATCAGATCCAGAAATACATTTTTCCCTTTCATCAACAATGCAAGATAGGGCATCTGACCCACAAAATGCCTTACAACCTAAAATCCAGTAGATGGCATTAAAATTCAAAAGTGACAAAACAGGTGTAGCAGAGAGTGTGCTACGGTGCGGGTTCTCGGACACAGACAACACACTTAGCCAGAGTTCGGTTCAAACGTTTTTGTTTTTTTTCCTTCTCCCGGCAGAGCCACCTCTCTCTCTCCTGCGCTCTCCTGCAGTACCTCTGAGCGCCCGGTTCAGTCTCGGCCTCCCGTCTCCTCTCTCCAGGTCCTGCTCACTTTTAAAGGAGAGACACAATCAGCCATGATTTGGTTCAGCTGGACTAATTATCCTCTTCCCTGCACCGTTCCCTGAACCACTCCCCCACGCTCTCCCCTCTGCAGCTGAGCTATCCACACCCCGCCACTACATACCCCCACCGCCCGACTTAGGCCGGGGAGCCATCATCCAGGTAGGCGGCAGCATGTGCAGCATGTGGACGCAGCACCCTGTCCATGAGGCGTTGGAAAGTGGCCGGGGCACCGAACAACCCAAAGGGAAGTGTGGTGAATTGGTATAACCCAAACGGAGTGGAGAAGGCCATTTTTTCCTTGGACTCTGGCGAGAGAGGAATCTGCCAGTAGCCCTTGGTTAAATCCAGTGTCGTGAAGAAACGCGCGGTGCCCAGTCGGTACGCATCAAATCATGACACATCATTCACCCTGCGATAGTCCACACAGAACCGAATAGATCCATCCTTCTTGACAACAGGAACAATGGGGCTACACCAGGCACTGTTGGACTCTTCTATTACTCCCATCTCCAGCATAGCAGCCAATTCCCTCTGAACAACTTTTCTCTTGTGTTCAGGTAACCTGTAGGGTCGTGACCGCACCGTAACGCCCGGGGGCGTCTCAGTGTGATGCACTATGAGGTCCGTGTGACCTGGCAGGAGGGAGAACACATCAGCAAACTGCTTCTGCAACTGGGCCACGTCTGTTCTCTGAGTCCCGGAGAGATGGGCGTCGAAAGGGAGCGAGGCAGGATTGGTGGACTTTGGAACCTCTGGCCCCACCTCCTCTCTCTCAGATACCGCGGACACCAGAGAAACAGACTCCGCCTCTCTCCATGCTTTTAAAAAGGTTGAGGTGGTAGATCTGTGTAGCTCCGCCCCCGTCAGATCGCACCACCTCGTAGTCGATGTCCCCCACTCGCCGTGTGACCACGAAGGGCCTTTGCCACTTGGCGAGAAGTTTTGACCTGGAAGAAGGAAGCAATACAAGTACCTTTTCTCCCGGTGCGAATTGCCTCAGCTTGGCCCCTCTTGTTGTACAGCCGTTGTTGACGTTCCTGGGCCTGGAGCAAATTCTCAGGTGACATCTGACCCAGTGTGTGGAGTTTTGCTCGCAGGTCCAGGACGTATTGAATTTCATCTTTGCCGGGCTCGGACCTTCCTCCCAGTTTTCCTTAAGCAGGTCGAGCACCCCTTGTGGTTTCCTGCCAAACAGCAGCTCGCAGGGAGAAAATCCCGTGGAGGCCTGGGGGACCTCCCACACTGCAAACAACAGAGGATCAAGCATCCCAATTGCGTTCATCTTTGTGTATGAATTTACAAATCATTGATTTTAAAGTCTTATTCAGACGCTCCGCAAGCCCGTCAGTCTGTGGGTGATAAACACTGGTCCGAATAGATTTAACTTCCAGTAATCCATAAAGTTCCCTCAGTGTTCGTGACATGAACGAGGTGACCTGGTCAGTCAGAATCTCTTCCGGAATTCGCATTCGAGAGATGACCTGAAACAGAGCCTGGGCGACACTCTTTGCAGAAATGTTGCGCAACGGCACTGCCTCGGGATATTGTGTTGCGTAATCCGCCAGAACTAACACAAAGCGATATCCCCGTGTGCTCCGGTGAAATGGCCCGATGAGGTCCATGCCAATACGGTCAAATGGGACCTCCATCAAGTGTAGAGGACGCAAAGGCGCCCTCGGAATGGCCGGCTGGTTTACCAGCTGACACTCCGGGCAGGATGCGCACCAGCGGCGCACATCCCCCCGGATGCCCGGCCAGTAAAACCGGGCCATTATCCGGTCCAGTGTTTTATCATATCCCATGTGGCCAGCCATCGGGTTATAGAGAGCCGCCTGGAAAATTATTTCCTGACGGCTTTTTGGCACCAACAACTGGATGTTTTCCTGAACTGTTTGAGTGTCACGACTCACTCTATGCAGCCTGTCCCTAATCAATGAAGAGTGCGGATATGACGGCGCTGCATCAGGGCGCCACGCTGGCGGCCTCCATCGTCGCCGGATGTTGGCAGCGGACCCATGCCGAAGTCCTGGCCGGCAGCCCCTCCATGAACTGCTCCACCACGATCTTCTCCACCACTGCCGGTGCTCCTCCCGCGCTCCCCGTCTGCAGCCATCTGGCCGCCGAGTCCCTCAGTCACTGAGCGTATGCGAATGGCCAGTCCCCGGGTCCCAGCCTAGCCTCCCGGAAGTTTTTCCTGTGGTCCTCCGGGTACAGGCCCAGCCGGTCCATGATGGCCCTTTTGATGTCCGCGTAAATGTGTCTGCGCCTCCCCCGTTAGGAGCGGCAACGGCCTATTGCCTCAAACATCTCCAGAAATGACTGGACCTCGTCCGCAGGCGTCATCTTGTGCATCACCACCCCTGTAACCAACGAGGGTCCTGGGGCCGGTGGAGCCGCAGCTGGCCGGGCCGCGAGCTGCTCCAATGCGCGGGTTTGCCGCTCCGCTTGTGCCTGCAGCGCCCCTAGGAGCGCCGCGATCCCGCTCAGCATCTGCCCCAGCGCGACGACCGGCTGCGTCGCATTTCACTGTGCTGCCCGTCCGTTTCCATGCCCCACATTGTGTGCCAGTGTAGCAGAGAGTGTGCTGCGGTGCGGGTTCTCGGACACAGACGACACACTTAGCCAGAGTTCGGTTCAAGCGTTTTTTTTTTTCCTTCTCCCGGCAGAGCCACCTCTCTCTCTCCTGCGCTCTCTCCTGCAGTAACCGCTGAGCGCCCGGTTCAGTCTCGGCCTCCCGTCTCCTCTCTCCAGGTCCTGCTCACTTTTAAAGGAGAGACAATCAGCCATGATTTGGTACAGCTGGACTAATTATCCTCTTCCCGGCACCGTTCCCTGAACCACTCCCCCACTCTCCCCTCTGCAGCTGAGCTAACCACACCCCGCCGCCACAATAGGCAATTCTAGAAATACAATACATATCACAATCTACATTCACAGACACGCTATCAATCATTTTCTGGGATACGCATACACTTAAATATAATATAGTGAGCATCATTTCATCTTAAATCATCATCGTGTTTACTGGTTCATTCATCATAACGCGAGGTCTTCCTCGTGTGGTGGATTGAGGGCCAACTCGACATTGTCTCGCTATCACCTGTTGAGGTGCGGGGCGGCATTACGACGCAGGACGGAATGGAGCCAGCTGGTCAGCACGCTTACTTCATACGATATCTGTGCAACGCAGTAGACTACATAAACATCAGCTAACGGCTATTGAGATGTCGTTTCAGGCCATTTTTGTGGCGGTTCATTGACTGGCTACACTTCTCCTCACAAAGGTAAGTGCCCGTTTGTTATTTGCTGCTCCCCAGCATGTTGTGAGTTGTGCCTCGGCTTTGGTCAAGCAGCTTAGCTGCTTCACAATATGGCTGACAATGATACTGTGGAGTGTTATGTTAATTTGGTGCTTGACTTCTGTTGTGTTTTTGTTGTTTTGGTTCAGCTTATTCTTTTGGTGGTTATTTAAATGTGTTACCTAATTCTTTTGATATAATATTTAGCCAAATATTAGACATATTTCACATAAAGCAGCAGACTATGTGACATGTCACTGTTATTTTTTTCATTCTTGCTTGTAAAACCATATCCTTGCTGTTATGGTCATCTTATTTTTGTTCAGTTCAGCTGGTGTTTGTGTGCTTGACAACAGGATTTCCAATGCCACGATGATGTTTCGTGCCTGCTTTGTGCTCGCTGTTGTTATGATTTGTATCATTCCTGAGTTGTATTACTATTTTATTTTATTCTATTTATGCAGAAGTAAAATATGAAAACCCATGTTTGAATTGGATGGATGCTACTGGTTGTAGTGGTTAAACAACATACAGCGGGTGAAATAAGTATCTGCTGCTATCATAGGTGTGCAACAACAGCATTAACTGTGATATCATTTATCAATCTATTCTTTTGGTTGTCATTGTGTTTTTTGACATCCATTCTGCTACTGTCATAATCGTAATGTATGCATTGATGAAGTATGAATATTATTATTGGTTGTTGGTCTCTTATAGAGTACTGTTGTACATTGGCATCAGGGATGTAAATATTACTGTAGTTCTTCATGCAGCTCACACATTTGTTTCACTATACTACTGACTTCACATTAGAAATGGAACATTTGTGTACTGTTCATATTATTTTCCTCACACTTCATATTCAATCTGCCAACATTTAAAAAAAAAAAAATTCACTTTTCAACGTCTTTAAGGAGGAATATCTGTCAACTCACTCCAGCTGTCCCCTGGAGTTCCCTGTGTGTGATGTTTGAAACTGTAGCAACTATTTCAAGACTGAACTCAGTGAACAGATGACCGGGGGAAGTGCCAATTTGCTGCTTTTCCTAATGATTTCATGAGTTGACATCTTTGCTTAGTTTGTGTTTGTGTTTCAGCTTTAAGCCTGACAACAAGTGCTTTGCTTGCTTTTCTGCATGTCTTTGCACGGTGCTGAACTCGGCAGCTGTCATGTATTTCACAGTGCGTGCAGTGGCTTTAATTTTGAATTATTTTATGTCGTGGTTGAGCTTATTTATCTTTTGCTTCTTGTTTGTTGCAGGACTTGTATTCTAATACTTTGGTGTGTTGTTATGATTAGTGGTGAAGTATGGATACTCATGTTTGAGTGTCACATCTATATTTCCCTGGTGGTTGTTTTCAATGAGTGATGTAGGGCTTGTCTGATGACTCAATGGTTGCCTGTGATATTAGTTTTTGGAATGTAGGCAGCTCTTTGATATAATATTTTTTCTTTTATTCTTCACTATTTCTGCAACATATTACACCTTCTGAGGTTTGACTGACATTTCTTTAATTACATCATTCATTTGAGCCCCCTTCTCATGGGGTTTGAAGACACGAGTCTATAATTAGTGCCACCAATTGGTTATCCTGAGGTGCTTAACTTCTAATATTTGAACGACTATTTAGATTAGCATCTATCGACATTAACATTGTGGATTTAGTTGCGAAGTCAAATACCACAACACTGCTGTCGGCACATTTTGATCTTAAAGGAGACAATAATAACTCAGAGGAGGCAAATTGGTGCATTTACAGCAAAAAAGTGGCAATCGAAGGTGGTATTTCACTTTCAATGTTCAATGCCAATAAATGGCTCTTCTTCCTATGTGCATTATTAAGCTTCTGATTAAGTTTATACTTTAAAAGTGGCTTAAAATGAACAGGAAAAACTCAATTAAATCCATAATTAGAATTATTAGTATGACAATTAATTATCAGCTGAAATTTCATGATCATGACAGTCCTACTTATATTAGCTTAATGGAAACGGAATGTGGCCTTTGTCTCACACAAGATAGGTTGTTGTGTGTCCGTCATCTCCACACACCTCCTCGCCAGCCGAGCCTTAGCGAGAGATTCCATGTGACACCTTGCTTTACTATTCTTTCATTGCCTTTTTTGTTGCGTTGCACACCATATCTACCACCATGCACTGATGCAAGACATGTAGTTGGCCTTTGATGGTAGTTACCATTGTGGCACACTTGTACTGTGAGTCTTTTCTGGTTGCTAATGCTGAGGAGGAATTTATTTCTGGTCCTTAAGTCATTCAGATGAACCCACGGCTGGAAGTAGCACGATAACGAGTGAGTGGCCATTGTGTCCTGAGACGCTGCAAGGGTGACATTGAGCAGATTCTGTGGGGCTGCGAGGCAATACAGACTTACAACCTCAGTGAAGTGCCCGAGCAAGGGAAAGCAGAAGAAATCCTCTTTCTCCTTTTCCCTAACACGGGACTGAGCTGGCAGTAGTACAAGGCTAGGATAAATGGAAGTACATCAGAGTGGAGGGATGAGATTATCCTGGTTGGGATTTGGATTGGGACTTTGAGGAAATGCTGAAGGTGGGAGTACAGACGGAAGTTCTCACCTAAGCTACTGCAGGCTGGAGGAGAGCGCTCGGCTGAAAGATGAGAGAAAAGCCTAAGATATAGGAAGTTCCTATCTGTGTCTTTCTAGTCTGTGCTAAGAAAACTGGACAGAAGCATTAAACCAGTATGCGTGAGTGTGTATGTGTTAGAGAGTGTAGGATAGTGGTGCAGCTTTATGCAGTTAAATTCCAGCTGGTACAGTAAAGAGCTATATCTACACCGTGTGAATGCATATGGGATATTTAAGTGTAATTATGTGTGCACAATTAGACAAAGTTGATTGTTCCATTAGTTTGAATTCTCATGTTGATACGCACAGTTAGAAACACTTCAAAAAAACAGTTTAGTGTGTGTGTGTGTGTGTGCATCTTGGAATATTTCATAGACCAATTAAGCTGTTAGGGCAAACAGAGATCCTCCCGCCCCATTGATACAATAAGAGCATGTAAACCTCATTTACTGACCTTCTGACTTTTCTTTGGTGCAGTGGAGCTCAGTGAATAGCAAGCATGACAATATTTAACAACAAAACAACAAGTCAAAGCCACTGCAGCACGGTGCCGAGTACTAACAGAGTCTTGTGCTACATTAGCAACTTCTCAAAGAAAGTCTATCATTAAATTTTCACAGCTCTTCAGCTTTTGTCTTTGTCTTTTGTCGTGACATATGCATTCAAGTTTTTGTCATTTGAAGCAACAAAATACACGGTGGAGCAGGATTTAGTTTGTGCTTTTGTTTTCTTTTCAAGCAAGTTTTTTAAACCACATTCAAAGATCTGAGTTGCTTTAGCAGCAACTTTGCGAATAAGACCACATCCCAGGTGGGTGTTTGAAGTGATTTTATATATTATCCTTTTAGGACTTCTCACTCTCCTGATATGCTTCGAAAAATGCTGCAGCAAGATTCTTTTCATTGTGTGCCAAACTTAGGCCATCTTGTTGCTGTGGTCATCTCAAAGACGTGTCCTGAGTATCCTCAAGTCTGCTGTCGTCTCGTCTTCTCTAAATATAAAATGTTGTCTTCCCTGTCGTAGTGGTAATCACCAGTGCAATGTTTGGCTTCCCCTACTATGATAAAAAAGACCTTTTTACTGCTCAGGTCTCTAATCTACAAGGAACTTAACTCTGTGTCCTGAATTTTTACCGGGAACAACATTCTGCAGTATAAAAAAAGAATGACTGCATCTGGTATACTATTTAAATGGAAATATGCTTGACTGTTGGATGAAAATTGTCAATCCAGCACAAAAGTTTATTGCCTTTACTTCTACTTTTGCTCATGTTGTTGAGATGTCAAACTGCATACAATACCAAAAAAGCAGAGACACTAAAAAAGTGTATATGTTAAATGTGTTTGGTCCCTGATTTAACGTTTATTTTTATGGGTACATATATAGTCCTTTGACCAATAAATACTACAGCATTTATAGAATAGTCTAGTTTGCAAAAGTGCCCCTAAACGGGACTTCAAAGTACACAAGCAACAATAAACTACACCTAAGACTGCACAAAACAGTGCAATTGGGTATCATCATAAAACTTGAGTGAAAAAGTGAACTTTGCAAGAAATAAAATTGGTGGAGGAAGTACACGTGGAGGCAGAACCATTTTCATTTGGTGTATGGTTTATTTACAGTCCTCACCACATAAGACAGTTCAGGCTGATGTAAGTGAGGTTGTAGAAAAACAAAAACAAAACAAAACTATTAATAATAGTAATTCAAAATCTTATAAAACGAAAAAAAAGAAAGAAAGACAGAAACTACGGCAACCAGCAAAAAAGAAAACCTCGACAAGGCCTGTGACTGAACAAACATCAGCAGTGAAGCGCAACAGTGAACTCCTTAAACGCACTTCCATGCCAGCCCCTCCCATAAGTACAAACCGTAGATGGTTATCTATTAGTTAAGACAAGTAATTAGCATTTCAATAATAAAAAAAGCAAAACAACAACAACTAAATTAACAATCACATCTTATTCTCATTGTCCCCCAAACTTTTAACAGTGTTCAGAGCGTTTAAAAGTCTATTCTGTTCTTGAGCCAACGTTGTACACAAGTCAGATATCCCCCTACCATAAAGAGTTATTGACAGTTTGGACCTTTAACCCGACTGACTGAAATTAACAGAACTATAGTGTTAACATAACTTAGCCACAGAAACTTAGGCCACACAATGTAATAGAGAATGTACAACAACTTTATTTTGCTGACTTCGGAATAAAATAATAGAATTGGAGGACAAGTGTATCATGGCCAATGTGCAATCTAGAGATCACAATTAGCCTCTGACTTTGGGGTAAAATCCTTTTGATTTCTCTCTAGTGTAAAGTTATACAAACATTATGTTTACAATTTATTGTCTAACACTTTAAATGTCTTTGCTGCATAGTTTTCAAACCTCAACTGATAACTTAGGAGCTAAGAATAGACCGGCCAGACTGTAGTGCTTGTGTCTGTCTCATTGCACCTTCTTTTCATTTTTAGAGCTCCACCAATGCATATTTATTAATTTAACCCATTCACCCATGAGTTCAGTCAGAGTGTCTGTGCATGATGAATTTTCCAAGGGGAACAAATGTTACAAATTATTCTTTATTCAGCCAATTCATGGTGCTTTGATCTTTAAAGTGGACCAATCACAACTTGTCCCCGTCATCACTGACCAGATTGCATTTTAGAAATTTGCAGTGACAAAAGGCAAGGGAAGTGGCACCAAGGTGGCCTCCTAATTAGCAAGAAAAATGGTTATTTCATGGCGTACTTTAAACATTTATGTGCTCTGAGTCCTGCTGTCAGCGTGGGAACAAGGAAACTACATTATGTAACAGCCTCAAAATTAACCATGGTTTCTTTTCCTTTTCACTCTTAGGGGTTAATAGAAGCAATCAAATAAACATGGGTGCTTTTACTGAAACTTCTAGGAAAAGAGTGGTTTGAGGAAAGGATCTTGCAAGTGCATCAGGTGCCTGTAGTCATTAAAGAGCTGTTCCCCCTTGGTCATGAAAAACTCTCCATGAACCTAAAGTGGGAAGCAAAAAAAAAATATGAAAGGACTGCATTTGAATTGTAGATACTTTTGATAAAGCAAAAGGAGAAAAAAAAAAAATCATGAATTATTTATTTCATCATGACAACATTATAATTAAATGCATTAACACAAAATAGTTCTCTTTAATTATTCAACTCCAGTGTTTTTGTGAAGGAATGTCATGTAGTTTGTGGAAAACGGGGAGGTTGCATGCATAACTGAGCAGTAATATTTCCATAATGGGACCTAAACTGTATTCAAAGCAGTAGAAGGTTATAAAAAAATACAGAAGAGATGGTAACTTGTGTGGAGCCTCCAAAAACATCATAACTTCTGAATATCCGAATTATTTTTGCCAACAAAACTCAAAATAGTAACTCAAATGGTAGTGGCAGTGCAAAGGCTACTGTGTCTGCTTTTGTAACATGATAATTGTATTGTTCAGTGTAGCCTTCAGTGTTATCCAAACCCTGGAAATATTCATGTAGATAGACAGACACTCTATTAGTGGTTGTCTCGTTCACTTTTACTCAGCCTTGAAATTATGCAGGGTGGTATCTCCAGTGTTGAAACATCTAGATAGTGAGTGATAACTCGACTGCCATTACTGCATCCACATTAAAGATGTTCCATAGCAGTACCTGAAAGACAAATAGCTCTCCCTTAAGGATGGCACTCGCCATTGAATCTTGTCCCTTTGCCGAAGATTTTGGTTTAAATTAATGGACAATAAAATCAATTACCTAGATCAGAACATTCAATCAATGGCTTAATTGCAGGTAATTTAATGCCTCATCTGGAATCAATTCTATTTATTATGCAGCTGTGAATTAATCAAATGTAAGTGGTGTGAATGAAGAAGCCACGAGACGTGTTTGGAGTGAAAATAGCAAAGTTTTCGACAGCGTACGGACCATTAAACTAAACTGTGTCTTAACTTCTCCAACAAGGTTTGATGCTTCCACAAAGACTTCCAGAGGCGCTCTTCTGAATGGTCCCAGAATGGTCTGCTTTACTGTTACTGAAAGGATTAATATTTAGTACGTTAAAAGGCATGTTAAATGTCACAAACTCATGTTTCAGGAAGCCTTTCTCAGTGTCAGCAATCTTAAAAGTAACTGTACCACTGCTGCTATTTGTCTTTCCTCCATTCTGTCAGTTTCTTGAGATGGTAATTACTAAGAACAGCAGGTACTGTATAGCTATAGCTACTATATATCCACAGTGTGCATTTGAAACCGTGATGTAAAGAGGCACTGACACATTATGCTACATCACAGCTGGTTGTGCTCACAAATACAAAAGACAACCACCAACTGTGACTGTGTGTCTGTAAAGCCATGTTTTCCTCTTTGTTCAAATTATTTTGACTGCTTACGTGGCATCTAAAAAGGCTTTTCCTATTGAGGAAAAATATTTAGTGCATGCATGGGAAAACGATTGCAGCCAGTCCTCACTCTACCCTTCCTTAAAACTTTCCTGCAGTGTAAATACTCTTGTAATATATAGGGATATTTTTTGTGCTATCAATATTGCAACAAAGCCATCCACTGAGCCCTCGCCATCACTGCTGTACTCAAACAACGTTTGAAAGTTCAGACTGTCCGCGGTAAAGCTCTATCTCCAGGTAAGATCACAGATTGCATTGATCCCCCATTCACACAGAGAAGCTAATGATAAAAACAGCCGTGCCTATTTTGTTTCCATCTATAATGCAGCAGAGTCAGCTCGAGTGTTTGCCTGACTCTTGCACGCTTTCAACTTAGATTGCAGGAGCTTTCACAAAATCTGTAGCCTCCAGCATCTGTCTCATTGTTAGTCTGCCGCTATTTTAAGTGTTTTATGACACCTAGCAGTTGGCAGAGATGGAGGGAGGGAGGGAGAAATATGCTGCTGCTGAATAAATGCAGGAGGTAGAGGAGCACCGTTGGCTATTGTCCATGCAGAAACATAATTTACACAGGCTTCAGTGACATCAAAGGAAAGAACTGTCACCATTACTATAACCACCCCTTCTATTACTATACTCACATTTAGTAAACAAAGCTTTGCACCTGTTGTTGCCTGGCTTTTAAGATGAGATGCACATCTTACATGTCCCTCTTCATCTTTATAAACTGACATGTTGCACGTCTGAGCAACATTATACTGATTGTACGCTTCAATTGAGGCAAAGAAGATGAAGAATGGCATGCAGTTTAACGGCTGACAACTAGAAACAACTTACTATAAGTTCTCTAATACTATGTCTACAGGCACTCACACTGGCGTGTGTGTGTGTGTGTGTGTGTGTGTGTGTGTGTGTGTGTGTGTGTGTGTGTGTGTGTGTGTGTGGTGTGTGCATTTTCACATAATTTTGTACTATTATCGTGACAATATATATTTAAAAAGTATGTTGTGAGCCATGAAAATAATAATAATCCCAAAACATTAGTAAAATAGGTTTACTGTGACCATATTGCCAATCAGTATCCAGTAGCCAGCTGTAGTGATATCATGGACAACATTTTTAATTTGTTCTTATCAATAAACTGTCAGTCCAGTTCTTTATCAAACTCTTACTAATTATTTTTTATTGCTAATGAATTCTTTTTTTTTTTATTTTTATTTTATTTTTATTTTTTAAAGAATTCTCATTTAAAAAAAAGAGTAAACTCTAAACAGTTTTAATATTTTATAGAAGCAACAGTCATATTTACAACAGTAAAGCAACTATAAACTAAATAACCTCTCACTGGAAAGAAATCTAAAAATGTCAGTAAAATAAATAATGTTCTGATCTCAAAACACTGAATGAAATTTAGAAAGAATGAAGAACATCGAGGTCAGTATCAATCCTTCCTCCTGTTCTCCTGTCCTCCTGTCCTCCTCTCTCCTGCAGGTAGAGGGGGTTGGGAGCTAATTTGGGAAGGGGGGCTGGCATCTCGGGCTATTTTACAAGAGTTTGACTATAGTTTTAATAAACACTACAAATTAAGCTGAACTTCTGTTCTCTGTTTGCGATTGTCACTACAATGAGAAAAGCTGGTCCACCTTAAAGGTCGGTGTCTGAGACTATGGATGCTGTGTGACTTATGAGATGTTTTTATTCACCTGAAGACTGAAAGCTGCATCAGAACAGCAACATTAATATCTGTCTTATTTCGCCTATCATATTTATGCACTTTAAGGGGCTTGTTTGGATGAAAGAGTTAAATTGTCTTTGTTGTGTTAAGGTGTATAATGGCAAAAAAGTAAGCATGTTAAAGAAAAGTATAAGTGAATTTGAATCATAGCATCAAATTTTAGAGAGGATGACATTCTGCCGGTCAAGTCAGCCATAAAATCGTGCTTTAATAGTTTGTGAGATCAGTTCAGCTCTCACCAAAGCAGCTGCAAGACTCACTTTGGGTTGCACTTTGAGAACTATCCCGCTGAGGTGTCCCTCCCCCGAACAGTTGTGACGCAGAACCCTTCTCAGAGGCGTAATGAATTTGTGCGTGGCATAACAGCTTGACTGAAGTGACAGTGCTGACAAATATAGGCCAACATCAATACGAGTCAACAGAAATACTCCTCAGCTGGGGAATTCGAAGAGGTTGCCTACATCTGGATGGACAGGCAGCGTTCACAAACCCACAGCGCTTCTGCCCCAAATCTCTGACGAAGAGGTTGTCTCTGTTGTCTGCAGACTGAGGTAGCTTTCATGGTGGTGCTGTAGATGCCAGATGGCGCAGTCTCATGGAATGCGTGGATGAGTGAGTAACGTAGGAAACTGGAGGTGTGACATGATTAAATAAAACAGACTTTGGGAAAGGAAACTATATTATATTGCTCTGTCGTGACAGCAGTGTGGAGCTGAGTCAGTAGCTTCTGCTACTTTTACACTGTGTGCTGGAGATTAGTTATACAATGAAGTATCTTCCATAGGTTTTACCTTTAATCTATTCCTATTCTCTACCTTTATCCCTTTTGTTCTTTGTGAATTTTCATTCTTCAACTTCGGAAATAGTATCTTGATAAGGACAATCTCATCTATAGGGGTTTGGAACCAACCAATTATAATTGGACCAGGATTTAAGAAGGTTTTCACAAGCGTGATTATTTTAGTGAACTCAATCTCACACACAAAGAACATGTTTATTGGTTTGCAGTCTCCCTGCCATCTGAGAGAACAGGTGATTTAACTATGTGTTCTTTAGACTGGCTTCTAAATAAGTGAGAAGAGATCAACATAGGATGTTATTGTTTTGCCAAAAACTGCACAAATCACAAAAGTAGTGAGTGAACAATTTTCATTATCCCAAGAAGAATACCTGCTGATTTGTTTTAGAATGCAGCTATTAGCTGCAGCGATTTGGTCAGAGTCTCAATTTTTATGAAGGCGTTTGATAGTTTTGCACTGAAACTGAGTAAATGTTTGAAGGTCAGACAGGTCACACGGTCACTGTGTGTTCATGGCTGTTTAATGAACGTCTGACAGTGTTTGCCGTGTGTTTCGAGTTTCCGTGTGGGAATTGGTGACAGCTGATAGAGGAGATGTCTCAAGAGGAGATTGAAAAAAACGGCTTTGGATTGAAAATGTATCACGATGTGATCAATTTTCAGAGGAAATGAAAAGAGACTCTGTGCACCTGGTTAATTTTTCTTGATCCTGTTTGACTGATCAATAATACTTATTGAACCTGCTATTGACATCGCTGAAGTGGCTTTGCATTTTTACATTGCAGCCACCTATAATGAGTTCCTGCATTGATGTAACACATCTGGTGTATGTGGCTGGTATATATTTGAGGAAATAGCATGACTTTCATACATACTAATGTAATCAATATAAACAGAATGAGTTTGCCAGAGCTCCTAACTTGTGCCGCAAACAACATGCTAATGTTATTTTTTATTCTGAGTTAACTGTGTGTGGCCTTCTGTGCCTATAACCCCTGCTGCTACTTAATGTTTTCTGAAACATAGGTCATATAATCTTATACTGCACATCTGTGAACACATCACATCGAACACGGCACATTACATCTATGCAGTTATTTGTATTCTCCGTGTTATTACACTACTGTTTATACTGTGAATATGCAAACACTTGTGCTATATTAGTTAATATCTTGAACATTATACATGTTTTAACTCTACATGTTGTCATTCTTTGTCATCCACATTTTACTTATTGATTCATACCACTTGCTCTTTGTTGTAGTTTTATTTTTCCTGATTTGTATAGGTTAGAGACTTGTCTTTTCTTTTAAAGTCTATGTTTCCAAATGTTATGCACCAGCATACCAATGTAAAAACTTACTTGGCAGTAATTCTGACTTCTCTCAAATCTCTCTTATTGCATTATAATTACAACGAGCCACTGTAAGAATTGCCTTGAGAAACACAGTTTAGTATGTGTTGTGTTAATTGCCTAAAGCTGGCAGATGTCTTCTTAAGGTAGCATGTGGTTAAAAAGAAATATTTCTAATGGAAAAATAAGTGTCAAATTCACCTCAAAACCATAATGTTAAAAGCATTATTTCTAAATACTGGAAACTGTTTCATATTACATACTATGTAAACTTCTTTAACTGCTCATGCCCATATTCTAGTGCAGTAATTCTCAAACTGTGGTAGGGCCCGCAAGAGCCGTGTTGAAAGGCCTAACAGTTTGACTCCAACCGGCCCCAGTCCAGATACATTGTCAGGTGGTTTTTAACTTGATCGACTGGCTGACCAGTCTCAGATATAGCAGATTCTTTGCCAGTCAGATTTACATGCATATGTCACACAGTGGTTCACATAGCTCACACACACACACACACACACAGCGGCAAATAAACTAAGGTCATTGCTACAGACTCATATAGGTGTACTGGGAAATATATTCAGCCCTGGACTTATCCACTGTGACTGTGTCGACTGCAGCCCACTCTCATGTGCACATAGAGAGCTGGTAAAGAGATAGACAATGCTGGCTGTGACGAACTGTCTGAATTTGTCACTATATTCTCGACGCCCATTGCACTGATGGCCATTGCACCACTGCACACACACGTGGTCGGTGTGCAAGTTCTTCACCATGAGCAATTTTCAATAACTTGGAGGCCGAAATAAACCATAATGGACATTAAATTTGATGTGTTGTTTTATAGATGTGTTGTACTTGTTTTCTTCTGGGAAAGTCAAACATGTTAGATGAAGTGGGATATACTGCAATTAATTTTCAGTCGCTCAGGAGAGACAAAGAGAACCTTTTTTTTTTTTTTTTTTTTTTTTTTTTTTTTTTTTTTAACACAAGTAGTGTTAAACTGACTACAGTATGTGCACACATCATTTTGATTTACACAAATACAATAATACAATGTTGAGCACCAGATGATTTGTGCATCCCAGAGCTAAACAATCGTCCTCTGGCTCAGTGTTTGACTTTGATGGAAACAATTTTGAAAACATTGAGATGGTACAGTTGACGGCCAAAGTCACTGGAGATTGTAGTTAAGAGCGAGTGACCCACATCATGACTTCAATGTGCTACTTTCATAAAACCACCCAGGACAGAGCCGGCCCTGTGCCAGAAGAGGGCATGGAGAGGTGCTGGTGCTTGGGGATGGGGGGGTTGGTTTAAAGCATTGATGGAAAGAGCAGCAAAGACACAAATCAATATTTGCAGGGTGAATGAAAATTCCCTCAGCTTCCAAGCTGGTTGTCTGGAGGAGTTTGGCTGCTTTTCTTCCCCACCGTTTTCTACTCTGGGTATCCTTTATCTCTTGCCGGAATCCCTCATTCACTGTGCTTACTCCAGAGCTCTTTATCATACAGATTGAAAACCGAGGGAATAGTCAGGATGTGAATCGCATGCGGTTGGGAATTCGGCATCAGCCACATGGTTGCACACCAACTTCACGCTCTGAGGTGTGACCTTTTCTATTGTACCTCATTAGTACCATTGTGCATGTGGGTTCCAGGATGTGTGTGCAGGTTATTGATGCACTGGTGTCCCAGTCACTGGTGCTGTTATCCAGAGCTGATAAATGATGGCCAGCTTCACCTCCCTCTCCCAGGATCCTTCGCTGCCTCTGGCTAGTTTCTCTTCTGTGTATTGATGTTGAGACCTAAAGACCAGTGTCGCTGGTGCCCTTTAACCCCACCCCCCATCCAGAGTATGATAGGCAATGAATTGAGAATTTGTCAGCTTGTCCTCACACTATTGCATGAAGAATAACCTTCCTGAGAGCGAAGAAATGAGACTATTAATTGCACTATGAATGTGAAAGCGTTACTAAACCTTACAGATAAATTCAATAAACTACAAAACAAAATAAATCTGTAGTGTTTCCAACACTGTCATCTCTGTTTCACAGAGACTCAGCTTGACAGCACATGTAACATATCAGTCATAGCCCTCTGCTTCATTGGCAATGAGGCAATCAGTCAAGATGTCATAGTGAGCAAGTGTCAACTGGTGGCAGTGATGGAGGGCATTGGTATGGGCTAGTGGGCTACTCTGTTTTAGCTGGATAAATCTTCAATGGCAGCTCCCAGCAGCTTCTGCCAAAACATTCGCTCTCACCAACAAGCCAGCGAATGCATCTATGTGGGAGCCTCCTTATTGGATAAGTCAATAGCCCCAGGAGCAGAAAGGTTCCCTACTTCTCAATTTCACATTGACAAGAACTCTGCTGTGAGGACAATTGCAGATGTGTTGCTCTGCACATTAAAACGAGAGAGAGGAACGAGGAGAAGGAAGGCAAAGGCAAATAGAGCGCATTGGAGTATTAAATATGATAAAACAATCAGATAACCCCTCTAAAGCAACATTTACTTCTGGATGTAATTGCCATTTTGCACTGAATATTTAACCACACAAATCTGCTCCTCAAAGAGCCACATAGCACACATTGATTGCATTACATTCTGCCAGAGTATAAGTGCACTTCCAGTCTACATTATGCTATTAGCAATTCTCATTACGTTATACTCTTCCATGCAATTCTCTCTATGCAAGTAATAATGGAACACATTTAGTCACATCACTGTAAATGAACTAGAATACTGATTGGCTGTAACTTAATGTTAGTCTATGAACTGGTAGTGCCTGCATTCCAGTGACTCAGATAGTACAAAAAAAAAAAAAAAAAAAAAAAAAAAATATTATGGATATTACGATACTTCTTATAGCTGTACTTAAAATAAATATATTGTAAAATCTCATTTCAATGATGTGGCCAAAAATAATATGATATTTTAGGGCATTTCTGCAATATTCTTGATGTATGACTAAACACTGAAAAATATTATATTATGAATTTCAATAACATATAATTGCAACAAAATAAGTGTAATGGTTTTAAATATTAGTATATACGCATCAGTTTCCGTTCAAATATTCGCTGTGTATACTAACATATTACAGTGGTTTGTTGAAAATCTATCTTTAGGGTGCAAATCAATTTCCCACTACTGAAGTTGATCCACTTTTTGGAATCACCTCCTTTACCATTGAGCCGCTTTCTGCCATACTTGTTTTTGATGTGAGTAAGCTACGTCATAATGTTACACAGTGTAAAAGTATGACGTCATTACTTCAGCAAATCAAAACACTGCCATTATCATCATATGAACTTGTAATATTATTGTGAACAATGCAATATGTGAACCCATAGTTCCCATAATTAACTTTCTTTTTTAAGTCTACAGGAACTTCTTTGCTGTGCTTTTATTTTGAAGGGCATATGCTTCTCATGACACAGCGGGCATTCAGTACCCATTTGCTGCCAGTTTGTCATTACAGTAACGACCTAAAAAAACAATGTCACATCAGTAGCTTGCTCTTACTCAAACATTTGTAAACATGTTTAATGGGCGTTTTAATTTTATTTGAGCTAAATCTGCCATTTTATTTTAATAATTCGTACAATTCAATTTTGATTCTTGAAACTTTATGAGCGAAACCAGTTTAAACTTGTTTGAAAAGCATATATGCCTGTAGTTCAAAAGTCTATCTTTTGATTCCATTGGGCTTTTAGCCCAAGTTCCACATTTGTTGCCGTTTCTTTGTTTATTTCATGGTTTCAACATGACAGTGGAAAAATGTGAGTCCTGTATATCCTGTAAATTAATTAACCTGACATCACTGAATCCAGTTGATTTGGCAACTTTTCATTGTAAGCTGGACATGTGCCCTGGTATCCTTGACTAGTTGTTGTGCGTTCAACATTGTATTGTAGACACCATATTCCACCATTTCCAGATGAAGTGGAGTGTCATTAGTCTCAGAATCAAGATGCATTTTCCTCCCATATGTGATATAATGTTACTGTTTGACATGTAATGACAGGAAATCTTTTTGAAATTCAGATATTGCTTTACCTTGAATCTAGACACTGCATTCTGCACACTGAGACACATTCACGTGTGTTGTCTCCCAAACGGAGACTTGAGCATTGGGTTGAGCAGATACAATCCACAACTGCCATGAATCACCGGCCCTCTCGCCCCGATCGTGAAACATCACCTGATTCAGAGCATTCACCCTCTCACTCTTGCCATTTTCTCGCAAGCTGACTGAACCCGTCTTCCTGCCTCCCTCCAGCTGGTGTCTCCACCACACACCAGATGGCTGTGCTTGCCTGAAAAACATTTACCCTTTCAGTCTGAACGTGACAGACTCTTTGCCAAGCGTTCACATCCTTACCACGGGTATGGAGGCGGCATGGTGGCTGAGTAGTTAGCACTGTCATTCCACAGCAACAAGGTTCAGTACTTGTTACTGTGTGGACATTTTTAATCTTCGCCCTGTGTTAGTGTAGGTTGCTTCTTACCGATAAAAAACCACTATCATAGGACACTGAATAGCCCTCATATATGTGAGTGCCTTCGCCTACCCATGTTTGCCCTTAGAAGAACAGCTGCCCTGTTCTTGGTTCCTTGACACTTGCCCAAAGTAGTCTGGTGCAGTGCCAACCTGAATAAAAATAAAGAGGCAAAGAAAGGCCATATAGGCGCAGGTGAAGGTTTAGATAAACTGGATATTTTTGATTTCCTACTGATACTGAGCATAGCAAGCATCCCTAAACAACCCACATATCTACTGGCAGTCCACAATGTCTCATTCATCTTATATAAAAAAAAGAAAGAAAAGAAATTAGTTCAGCAATGATCGACTGATGCACGAATTCCTCAACCAGAAAATACAAACAACCATTTCTCTTTCTTTTTTCCCCCTCTTATATATACTTTTACTTTGACAAAATGTATTTCACACAAATTCAAGTCAAGTTTATTTATATAGCTCATTCATACACAAAAGTAATGCAATGGAGAAATGTTGTTTCAGTCAGGCAATTTCATTGTACCATTGTAGTTTAATGTTTACTATTCGTAATAGTGTTCCATTATGTCCTCTGCTCATGTTAAATAAACATTATCTTGAATCTGAAGATTAACTTCTTCGTGTTTTGACCTGCAGATGGGAATTCCAAGGAGATTAATTGTCTTCGTAAAATAACTTATGTAGGCCTTTGCCCAATTCAGTATTCAAAATGGCTTTGTATTGAGCACCCACTGTTGTATAATGATAAAATGTGTAATGACTAAATCAATACACTAGAGAAGTTGAAATTGTACTGGCAGAGTATAACATGAACCACTTAAATCAATGAGAGAAGATAAGACACATATTTTACAAGGCTTGAGAAATGAACCAGAAGCTCATGAAGAGACCCACGACTGTGTTTCCACCTACCATTGCTTGGGGCGGCAGTTCATCCCAACAGGACTCTGCCACCCCCTCTCCAAAGGAAAGAAAGTATTTTAATTTGCGGTTTATCTGATTTATGTCAGCTCGGTGTGACAGTCTCTACTGCATTTTGTTGTCATTGATGGTCACGCTAATTTCTTTCCTCTCTGCTGCTTTTATGTATTTTTCACAAAGGGTGAGGCTCAGCTGGGGCAACACACACACGGAGCAGAGGAGTGAGAGGGAAAGTGAAGGAAACATCACTCAAGTTGCCAACAACTACTCTTGTTACGTTACTGTAAGTGCAATAAAAGCCAACAAGAGTAATTTATTGAGTGGACCGCAACAGCGAGGCCAGCCCTATAAATGCAAAGTCTGTCTGACATAGTGAATGAGTGATCATCATTGGTCTGCTGAATGTTGTGATTTCCTTTATCCCTTTCAAAATTAAAGCCCTAGTTTCAAATTAAAAGCCCACTGGCATTTCATACATGGATGCCAACGTTAGAAGCTCTGGTGCTGAATGCAGGTAGTCTTGGCCAAAGCATATTGGGTAAGGACTACCCCCACCCCCACGGTCCATCCCTCCCCAACAGAGCAGTACATTTTCTTAGACTGTATATCTCAATTGCTAGTTAAAACTTTTTTATATTATCCACATTTACTTTTTTAATTTGCCATCTTGCTGGTTATCGAGCTGTAATGCACACACTAAACGAGCAGCAAACTACCTAGCATACCTAGTACTTTGATTAGATTGCAGAAATAATGGTCCCTCTTCCAATAAGCTTGCTTGTGACAAATGCACATCAGGAATTGATAGTAGGGGTGGGCGTATTGATTCTGCGGGATCGATACTTAGATAATTACAAGCCACTCATTTGGTCGGGAATATTTTTTTTAACTATCGATAAATACAAAGCGTGGGTGGCTGCATCACTTCCAAATCGTTTTATTTTTCGTAAGTTTGTCATATTTATGCTAAAAGTTTTTGCCCCGTGTCACATGACCATGGGAACCAATGAGACACGAGGATAGAGTGAGAGAGCGCCGCACTGCACAGGTGCCAACTGAACACCTCTCTTTCGCATATTGAATTTACTCGACGTGAGTGCCGGACAGAATGGCAGAGAGAAAACGTAGCGTGGTGTGCTGCTACTTTTCACCGGTAGACAAAAACACAGCAAGATGCACGATCTGTGACAAAAGGGTGCCACACAGCTGCAACACTAGTAACCTTTTTATGCATTTAAAAACAACCCAGGGGTCTGTCCTAAAATCCAAAACATCTTTATCACAATTTTATTTTAAGGCCAGACACTACAGGTTAATAGAGTAATAAATAAATGAATAGATATCACAGTGAAACTTCTACAGTTGGTTGCTTGAGGTACAATACGAGAATAATGAATGTATTAATGTCAGTGTAATGAATTTTTCTTCTAAAAACTATAATTATTATGAAAAATCACATACCCATTTAAGAAAGTATCGGTATCAGTATTGGTCAAATTCTATCTAAAAGTATCAGTATCGTATCGAACTTAAAAAGTCTGGTATCACTCATCCCTAATGGATAGAACACGACAGCTAGTCACAGCCTAAAGTTATGTGGCACACAGTGTTGTACAGAAACAGACATGAAAACAGACAGAACAGAATGTGGGAACATGTATGGTGTAAGACCTTTATTTAGACAGGACATGACACTTGCCAGGACAGGACACTAGATTTTCTGAACTATTCTTACAGTCACACTTGGTGGCTGAAACACATGTCATGGACCTAATTTGAGTCAGGACAGCCGTGTTCACGTGATAACACGTGTGGGCTGTCTGAGTAGAAATTATATTTCTAACAGTCTCGGTTTCAGTCTCAGATATCACCCTTTCTTTTACTAAAAAGTTAACAAACCCCTCCAACTCCACAACCCCTCCATCCATCATTAAGGACTATTCTATGATTTTCTTATCCATTTTCCTCTGTGATTTTCACATTTTCCTCTTGTAGAACCATCAAAGACATAACCTAAAACAGTCAACATAGTTGGCATGGGAGCCTCAAAGACAACATTTTTTTCATCATGAAAACAGTGAAAAATATTGTGAAATATTTCACAGAGACGAGTGTATTTAATCTAGCATCTGATTACTCAAAACCCAAGGATATTCAGTTGCCGGTCTAATTTCTTAACTGATGGTTTCCGATGTAGTTGTCACCTTACAACAGTATTGTATCACGTGTGTAGCATTGTAAGATAATGATACTTAATAGGAACATTTCATTTGTTATAGCAGGTATGTCTTAAGTCCAAATCTGACTGGCCGCACGTTAGAAAGTGCCTCAACTTGGCCCAAATTTGCAAACGATGTGAAGCACACGGGCAATCTTTTCCTGTTGAACTTAGCTGAGGGGGGACTGCTCAGCCAGCCTGGTTTATATGGTGATCACTTTTCTGCCAGTGATAGGGTGGAGGTTATTTGAGATTTTGTTTGTCCAAAAGAAATAACCGGCATATCCGAGAAAGCCATTATATAATGTCAAGAGTGTTTTCCTATCAGCTTTTACAGCGCTCCAGCACCCAGGAGTAGATGGGGTAAATTGAAGTGCCAAAGTTTTTCTTCTTCTTTCACCCTTTTAAAAAAGTAATACCTCCAGGACCTGATGAACCACTAGGCTGACGGATGTCTGAAGGCTATGCAAACACGCAGAGATACAGTGGAAGCCGAAGAAACTGCCATATCAGCCAAAAAAAACAACACGCTTTCTTTTCCCGTACTGCTGTGCACCCTACTGGTTTGTGATATCTGAGAGGGATGGAAAGGAAGCATGAAAATTATATTGATGGTTTCTTTGGAGTTCAGCAGGTGTTGTGCTTATGGTCTATCGTTTTTAGTATGTTTTATCCAGAGGTGCAATAATTTCTGTATGGCAGGGGAAGGTTTTCATCCTTTAGCAAGGAAAATGCAAACACGGATTCATGATGTGAGTCTTGCTGACATTCAAGCTTTAGCTCACCAGTCTGTGCCTCTCAACACTGCCACTGAATCAGAAAGCCCTCACTGATTAGACGTTTATGAGTTTCTGCCAGTTCCCGGTTGGGATTTTATATAAAGTGATTCCATCAAGACCTAAAAGTTTATAAAAAGCGTAGTGGAGACACTGACCAGTGTGAGAAAGTACATATGTGGAAGATATGATGGAAATGTGGTAATTGAGGTGTTCTGCAGGAACTCGAGGCTGCCTTGATGTGAGCTGTGTGATGTGACCCTGGCCAGACATCTCGATACTTCAGACTTGTAATGGAAGGAAGTGAGGGATGCTTGATAAAATAACTCACTTTCAACATGTGCCAGAACTATTATAATCTGAAGAAATGAGGGCTTTTTATGGACTACTTTTATACTGTTTGATTCAAGATAAAAGACCCTTCTACATCTTGCATAGATAGATGATAAAAGCACAGTAATACAGGTTATCATTCTGCTTCTTTAACCAGCTGTATAAAACATTTACTTAAAATGCACTTATTTCTAACAAGTATTACCATGAAAAGATGTGCATCCATGTCTGTCCCAGTTGTTTTTATCACAGCCTGCAGACAATGTCTGATATATACATGATAAATACAATCCTGACTTATTAAGCATTATTAAGCATTTTAAATTGTTAATACATATTGCAAGATGCATATTTTTATGTGAAAAGAAAACACCATGTCCACATACTTTTAGGTGTTTTTGGTCCGGGACTGTTCATTGTGGTTTACTCCGGCCCCTTTTGATTACAAGGGTGCAAATACTGCCGTCTCCGTCAAACCCACTGGCGTCACGGAAATACGCACAAGGTGCTCTTTTTGTCGCCATCATACAGCCATCCAATTGGAAGAAGGATGCCATGTGACTGAGTAGAAAGAGAGACAAAGTCTACGTAGAGAGGAGGATGAGGACGAACACAGGAATTGCACCTTGGAAATCGATAAAATTCTTTATTTTAACTCCCGTCATGATTTTCCTGAACCTAACCATGTGGTATTTGGTGCCTAAACTGAAGGTGTCCTGTGCGGACACCAGCAGGCTGTGACAAAACAGACATATTTGACACCCTGGGATGAGCACAGGTTGATTGCTTTGTGCCCTTTATTTCCAAGGAAAGTGAATCCTAATTCTACAGCATACAGTGATATTTTAGACCAATGTCTGCCTCCAGCTTGTAGCAGAGAGAGAACAAAAAGAAACAAAAAAAAGTAGGGAAGAGCCCTTTGCCACCCTGACAAGGAAGTGATAATTCAAGCACACCTGTGAGCAGAGGAGGGGCAATCAACAGACAAAGAAAGCATAGAGGAGAACTGATGAGGAGTGGGAATGACTGAAAGAGGAGCTATTCAAAAGTATAATTCAGTTTCTGGAGTTAGTTGCTCTAAAAAGAAAGTTTTAGATATTCTTCAAATAAAAGAGCATTGTATTATCCCAGAACCGGCTGGACTGCTTTGACCTTTTTGGAGACCAAGGCCTGATGGAAATGAGTTGATCCCTGGAGCAGGTGGACCGAGCTAAAATTGTTAAACTCCCTCTTGGACTTGTGTGGCTGCACCTGAGGACCTCCCTGGCTTTGGTTGGGTGTAAGACAAATCTCCTTTAAAGAAACTCTGCAGGCTTCTCCCTGTCCTTCCTCACCTTATCCCTTCGTCTTTAGCTCTCATCTTCCTGGACATTAGAACTTAATTATACATACAATTCTTAAATTGACAGGGTATAATTTTTTATTATTTTCCTGTTTGGCGACCAACTTTTGTTCTGGGGATAAAACTACGTTACAAGCTTTGTGGTAATACTTAGGAGAAGGCTCCTGCAAGGCTTTCATTAGTTTGGTGTGGAAGACCCCGACTGACCTGCTCAGCTCTGCCCTGACCTCAATCCCAGCCAAACACCTTTAGCATGAACTGGAATTCTGACTGTGAGCCAGACCTTATCGCCCAACATCAATGCTCAACCTCAGTAAAGCTTTTTGGTTTAAGAAGAGAATTACCATGAATCTGGGTTCCAAAGTCATGCCGGAAGAAAAGAGGCTGTTGTAGCAACACGGCCATTAATCACCAAGGTGTATTGTCCACATGCTGTAAGCTGTGTATAGTGTTTATTTAAATGTATTTGTTTAATTCATACCCTGCACAGCCTATTCTTTTTTGTATATATATAAATAAAGCAATAGTGCGGTTACAGATCTTCAAAAGGGGACACAAACAATAGATTTAGTGTGTTATACATTGCCCACACTGGTTAATATCTCCCACAACAATGAGCAGAAGAAGACAGGTGGCTAGCGACCTGTGAGAGCAGATCCCTCTGGATGCTGGCAGATGACGGTGAAAACATGGACGGGCATTGTATTAATCCGATTCCATAGCAATAATGTGGAAAATCCAGCAGCTGTCTGAGCTTTATATAGAAGAGCCTTGGGCATGAGAAACCTGCAGTGATTCGAATGGCACAAAAGCACTGGGCCTGAAATACAACACTCTCTTCTGCTGGCATATAGATCTCCCTGGCTCCCTTTTGCCTTGCTTTTCCCTTCTCAACATCACTGCTTAATTTTACTTTCCCTCCAATTTCCTCATTTGCTGTCTCTTATACTCTCATGGTCCTTCTGCTTGTTTCTCTGCCTGCAGTCCCTGTCTTTCATCTTCCCCTTACAACCCAATTGCCTGGGCATTTACAGCCCAAATCCATCCTGTTTTATCCTCCCATCTACACATGCACTCGCTCGCTCGCCTTGTTCTTCTGCCATGTTTTTACTCTCAACGGGGACTCTCAGGAGTCTCTGGGGATGCCGCCTTGCCTCAGTAGGGAGGTAAGGTGCAGCTAAAAGAATATGAATGAGTAAGTGTTTTGTATTTAATGAATACACTGTAATACATCTGCAAGGCTTGATGCATTTCCTTGCAAGGTGCTAAGGGTTTAGGATTGAATTTCCAGCTCTGACTGCCAGCACAGAGAAACACACACACACACACACACACACACACACACACACACACACACACACACACACACACACACACACACACACACACACACACACACACACACACACACACACACATTTTCAACTGCTCAACATGGAGTGCAGTGACCAGCATCGCAAGATATTTCAGTCATAAACGCTAATGAGCCTCCATCTCACGCCAAAAAAGAAAATGACCATACTAATGAGCATAATTACAGTACTTTGCATTACTATACCTCTTCACAAAGCAGCTAAAAGCTGGATATTGAAACCGTTGGAAAAGTGGCAGATGTTTTCTGTGTTGCCCTCTAGTGGCTCCGTTTAGGGTCGCTTCCATTCAAGTTGGGACAATATTTAGTTATTGTCTCTTTAGCTAATTTCACTCAATTAACTGAGTCTGCATGATTTTAATTTTTTTTTTTTTTTTTTTTTTTAAAAGATGTAACAATTCACCACACCTAATAATAAGGCGAAAGCTAAACTAAACATAACATCCTAACTTTTATCTTCCTATAATGTCAACCAAAAATATGTATCAATGAAAGTGACACAGGTTGGTTATCATTGTGCAATATATTAAAGAAAAGTTACAAATTAGTAAACGTCCCACCTGGATAGCAATTATCCAACAAAGAGGGGTGGCCGTAACGAACAAAGGCCAACCCCAACACACAATCAATACACGCTGAATATCCCCAAACAAACCAAAGTCCCACTGTCCCCAAGTGCACAAACTTCTGGTCTTTACGATTAGTCTCCAAACAGAAAAAAAGGTGTGATACCCGGTGAAGCGTGGCGAGCCGCTTAATGCCTCCAAACAAAGCCGCGCAGATCTCCCAACCGCTGTTCATCCACAAGTTTGAACTCTTCCTCTGGCAGTAGACGTCCATGCGTCAGATAATCCAAAAGAAAAATAGTCCAGGAAGATGTGGTTCCCTTCAACAAGATCCCTGGACTCGTTGCCAGGTACTGTTCATCGGACCAGACTTCACCATCCACCCAAGCGCTCTCTCACAGGGACGTTACTTCCCCTGTTTATAAAGTCCTGTAATAAAGAAAATAAACATAAAGGCGCCTGTCCATTTGCCGTGCAGATGCAACCGGCCACTGACAATAAACAATTTACAGTCTAAGGTGATAGCAAAAAAATGAACAAATTACATGCCCCCCCCCATCACAATGACTATAAATGGCGAACTTAGGTGACCATTACAAAGATATGTCGGGTATGTAGGGAAGATTCGGGCAAACGATCCATACTCTATCAGCTCATAATAAACTTAATAGAGCAACGTTTTGATCTCACAGAAGTCTTCATACGGCTTTGTCATCTAAATATAATAGAGCAGAGCGGACAATACACGTAAACATACTAAACATCAACATCACTAAATGGGCTTATTCACTTTGTCCACCATTTTGTGCAGTACCCTCTACACTGCATCTTTCTGTTGAACTCATAGATGAGCTGGAAACTATAGCCAAACATTGTCGTCATTCCTTCAAATTAAAAGTACTCATGCAGCGCATTGGTGAGCGCTTTTTTTTTTTTGTCTTCCCCTTCCTGGTTTGCTGTTGTGTTTTAGTCCATTGCACATGCACATGAGTGTTTATTTCTCTGGGCTTGTTGCTTCTAGCCTGGCTCTGGCAGACTATTGCTCACAGTTTCAGTTTTCTTTGCTGTGATTATAGTCTGGAAACCCTGTAGGCATCAACTTCACTCGCCCTTCAAAATGGTTGTGCAAAGGTTTTGTTTTGTGCATGTGGTGGTCAGTGTTGATTGCAAAAAGGCTGTTCCAAATGTTTCAACATTAACCTGAGGTCTAAACCCAAAAGGACGCAACGATTAGAAAGATGTGACCCATAAATTCATACTGTTAAATTAGGTCTGGTAACACCAGGTTACTCTTGCTTATCCCTGCTCCGACCCATTACCCCAGTTTTATAGATGCCTGTTTGGAAAGCAGAGTATTTTTTATTTAGTACCATGGCTGGCTACTGGGCACTCATTTTTAACTGTTGGTTATGCAAAAATGGGCTGTGAAAGAGGTGTACTCCACTTGTAATGCAAAAAAATACCCCAAAGTTGAATGGATAATGTGTACATCTGTCCTGAAACACTGACCCATGCGTACAAACATTTTGGAGAGAGGGGAAATTGGCAATGTAAATGGTGAGGTGGTAAATTGTTGCCAGATTGTAGAAATTAAATGTGTCACTCACTTAATTTCCCTTCATTGCACACGTTACTTACAGATCCACTTTATCATAAACATTCAAACCAGCCGTGTTATTTGCGCTATATGGTGAGCCACAATCATCCCAGAAGCACATTTCAGTTGTGAAAGATATAATCTAACTCAAATCTCAAATCAGATTGCACTCAATATTTCATTAGCGCTGTCTCAAATTGCCAACACCCAGAGCGCAGAGTGGAAGGCCGCCCTGTATGTTACTGACACTCGCGGTCAGTTATGGAGCGCACGGCAGCTGTTGAAAATGATAGGACGATGCCAAGATATGGCAGGTGGCAGGATTCAGAAAATCTGGTTCAGCTTTCCCTGATATAAGTGAATATACTGAGTCCTTTACACCTCAACCACATAGGCTATTATTTTCATCAGTGATAGAAATCCAACATCCATCATCTTCCGCTTATTGAACATAACATCAAATAATAATGAAGAATTACAGAACAGAGATCTAATTCTTTGCATGTATCAGTTTTGATATAGCTTTTGTGTGTAAAATTGCTGCGATGAACACAACTGTCCTGTCGGGTGCACAGAGCGCACCGCAGTCGCCGGCGTGGCTCCCAAACACAATTGTGTCCCTGAATATAGAGGCTATTTAGGTTTGCAGTGGTGACAGCTCGAATGTGCTCTTGTCCCCGCCAGTAGCAGACATGCTATAACATTGGAATGCAATTCTTTTGTTTTTTGTACCACTGATCTTTTATTATTGTATTTTTTAGGTAGAATCCTGTTGGATCCTATACTGCTTCATAAATGAGGCCCCAGCTCTCTGAACACTGGAATAAATTATCTGTCCTCAGGTGGCTTACTAGTGAACTCTCATGTCAGTTACAGGCCACTGCAATGTTTGGTAGAAGAACAACATTTGATACTGTGGTTTCTAGCAGTCTCCAGCAGAGGTCAAAAATTGGCTGTAAACACATTTTTCAATAAACTGTTAGAGTTTTGGGCTGCAATAAGGGAAAAGGTCAGGGACCATTGCTTTGCATAGTCAATAAGCGCGACTTTTGGCAGCCATTACCGCATTATTTTCCTCCCCAAGCCTGTCCACTTGAAGCGTTAGAAAGTTGGAATGTCCTTCCTCCTCATTCCTTCTCCTCTGCTAACAGTTGTGACCTTTCATCTTTACCGTACCAATAATTGCAGTGCCTGAGGTACTGAGCTTTAACGGCAAGACGGAGAGCGGGAGAATGAACAGAAAGATAGAATGAACTGGGGAGACAAGAAATAGCTGTTTCCCAAACCCCGAACAGACTGCTGCTGCTGCCCCAACCTCCCTCCCCTCCTACTCTTCTCAATCTCTTGTCTAACACACACACACTCGCTCGTCTCCCCTCATCTTTTCTCATTTCGATTGAAGGCTAATGTTCAGGTGCCACATGTCTCTGCCTCGTGAGCCCCCATGTGAGCTCCGATTTGCCCCCATAGCAGCAAAGACTTCTCATTTCACGGTGGAACAAAAAAGGATGCACACGCCAAACAAATGAGGAAAAGGTTAACGTATTCCAAACACCTTATCTACATTGAAAGACGAAGTGGCATCTCGTCAACATACCAACGCGAAAAGACTGAACTTCAACAAGCAGACAACATCCCGGCTCTCCTCGCTTACTTAAATTATGCGCTCCGAGAGAACTAATGCAATGACTGTTTTTCCTTGCCAGTGGACCATAGTGTGCCTATTAAAATCACATTACTTCTTTCTACTTCTTTCTCTACAGTGTGCTCCTCATTAAAAGCCCACGGCGGCATTAAATGAACAGGCCTGAAGACAATGCTAAGAACTCACGGATCTAGATTATTATATCTAAAATGGTCCCCTAAACACCATGACCAAACTATATCAACAGACAATGAAGGGATTCATCAACCCTGTCATATTTGAGCTCATTTCATAGAGCGGCTTTCGGAAAATCATGAGCCTGTCTGGGTCAAGACTGCATCAAAGGCAGTGCACAATTGCTGTCGTGATCAGTGAAATGACGACTACATTTTGCAGGGAATGATAACTCATTCCGGCGTGCGTGGGTGCTCACAGTGAACCCAGTGAGCACAAATGTGTCAACAGCCAGGGTCCTCGCACAGTAGTTAGTTGCCAGGTGGGCACGGTGCTTTTAATGGCATTGACCCTGCAAGACACAAGAGCACAGGTTTCTTTTAATGTTTCACAATGGGAAAGTGGGAGACTCCGGTTACATAACGCAGAGTTCAGATGAACGCAGAAACACAAATGTCACCCAACTGAAAAGAGAAGCTGTTTTTGAGACAGGGTTCATTTCATCTTATTCATCTCCGTCTATCCTTGGGTTTAAAATTAAAGCAACAACCTTGATTGATTCTGTCAAGGTTTTCTTAAACTTTGAGCATTTAGTAGCGGGTAAAAGAATAAAGGAGTAGATGGCTAAACTGATTACTGCGTTTTGAATCTCTGCCAATTTCAAATCCTGCTGGCAAGTGTAATTGTAAGGGCCCTAGGGAGGATATACAAGACCACACAACAGTTTCAGTGATCAGGAATACTTTTCATTGTCATTATCAGTTTTACCAATTATATGTCATGATCTGAATGTAAAATTAAAGAGTGAAATGCATTGAGTCTACCTGACATATCTGGTAGATATTTGTTTGTTCAGCATTTGTTTGTTGTAGATGGTGAAATTAGGATGTGGTTAATTGAAAATGTAAAAACTTCAAGAATGAAAATAATGGAAAACCCATCCTGTCATCAGAGCATCAACTCAACTTATATTTAATTTTTTAAGCTTTCATCCCACTTACATTTTAGGCCAGTTTCACACCATTGACAAACTATCATTTAATATGGTCTGGTAGTTTTTTTTCTTTTAGTGAAGATACAGACTTGGCAGTTGGTTTCTTATTACAGGCTTAGACAATGGGAAGCAAACAGAAGTCGAGCACTTATTGACAGCTTGCAGTGCTTTCTCAGAACTCATTTAACAGTGTTCAGGATCCACAGGAAGGAAATTAGCACCCGTGCGTGCAAGAGGAAATGGGAAATTAATAACAAAAAACACAATATTAGACCCTGTGACTTCAAGTATAAAAGCTCACAAGAGGCTAATTTGGAGAATTTATATTCTTGAGTAACAAACTTTTACTGCCATAGCCAGGATTAAATCCAAAACAGTCAAATCAAAGTCGAATTTGCTCCCCACGGCCCCAAAAATGACAGGCTGTCATCTTCAGTTTTACAAGTATAAAGCAACCAAAAACTGTTTGTTATGCAAAATTCCTGTCATTTCTTTTCAATTAGATTTCAAAATAACGGTTAAATGTCATAATGAAACTGTTTGTAATCAAAGTGATTCCGTCGAATTTTAAATATCGCCCATGTACTGACATCAGTCGAGTTTCCTGGGTGTTTTGCAGGCAGGTACCGGTGAATGCCACCGAAGGCCTCTCAGCTCTGTTATTAGCATTTAACCCACTGTATAATTTAAATATTTTTTGATAAACAGTTTTAATTGATTTAAATTTATGCACAATTGGGTGAATGCCTCAACAAACGAGTAGTCAAATTAAAAATAAACCACTGAATCTGTGTCGTCGCTCTTTTCACTGCACATAATCACAATGAGGGGACACAGAAGTGTCTATGAATTTTACATAAGATGAAAAAAAGCTTAAATTGTTTCAGTCCAGGACACAAAACCTTTAGTGGTGGCTGGCTGGATTCAGTCAACCAAAATAATCTTTAGGCACAAGTGATTGACATGTGTTGGTCATTTCCACTTTCTTTGCAGAAGTGCATCAAGCAAACCATACTGTCCTGTTTGACAAACAGTATGAACAGATTTCCCCCAAAGAACAGAGAAACGTTGGGGACAATTGGATTAGGTGTGTATTTCAGGAACTGAACAAATATTCAGTTGTCCCTTGTGGTCAGTTGTATACATATTTTAAAATGATAGCTAGTCTAAAATTGGCTGTGATCCAAGTAACTGAGTAGGTGAAAGATTAAATCTGGCCCATGCACCGACATAAATAGCATTATTATATATCTCACATGCATTTCTATTTAACAGTGCAAACTCATTTTCTATAGCTCTATAAAGCAGTTTGAATTGCTTCATATGTGCAAATGAACTTGACTATATCATTACATGGCATGCCTTACAAAATGTTTTAACAAATAACTATTGGTCAAAATAGTAAAGCCACATCAACCTCCTCTGTTATTTTCTGCAATTATCATTAATATTGGTACATTTTGGTAATCATTTTTCTAGTTACTTAAGGTACAGCTGGGAAATCAAAACAAACTGGGCATGGTAATGACCTCGTTAGCATTTGTATTCAAAAACTCCAAACAGATGCATTTTCACCAAGAAACTTGTTTATTAAAATGGGGAATGGCAGGAATACTTTGAGAACCCTCCCGGAATGGAAATGATCCTGAACCGGCGAAACAAAAAATGTTAATAACGCTGGTATGAGAAACTGCCTCTGGAAACGGACTCACTGATAGACAATACATAAGATCCCAATTAGATGGGCTTTATTTCTCGCTCGTGAAATACAAAGTCTCCTCTGCTTTTTCCCTGTTGGCTATTCTATGGATTATCACTGCAGCGGCCCTCAGGTCAAAGAAATGACTGAGATAAAATGTCATGATGAGAACAGAAAAATGTCATTCTTGTTAGTATTGAAACGTGACTTGAAATTGAATTTCTGTTTGTGCTGCACACACCTCCCCATCCCCCCTCCCCCCCAACACACACACACACACACACACACACACACACACACACACACACACACACACACACACACACACACACACACACACACACACACACGTCTGACCTATTTCAATGTTAAAAAGAAATCCCTCTCTGCCATGACTGTGCATGTACACACAGACACATGTATCGAAACAGATACACTCACGCATGCACACACATATACCAGCCAGATTAAGCTGAGATAAAACGTCCAGCTTTTTGTCAGCCAAGTCAACAGTGGTGACAGCAAAAGAGCACGGGCACAAACCAAAACACAGAGCGCACACTCTGGTTAGAGACAGAGTGCATGTACTGAAGGGGAATTCATTAGGCAGTGGTTTTCAAATGACAAGAAGACAGAAGCAGGTTAGAGACAGACATGTTGAAGGTGAAGATGTTGTCTGAGACCACATGGAACATGTGAAACATACGACGGTTGCATGGTTCTAATTCTTGTAATAGTGGAAGAAATTGTGCAAATGTTAGGGCTTGATATTTTCCAGGTAAAAATTCACTTTGAGTAAAGCCACATTAGCTTAACTGGTAGCAGTGTTTCCTGGTCCACCACTTTGGTCCAGATGGATGTATTGTAATCTGATGAGGTACACATTCATGGTCTTCAGAGGACAAAACCTACTGACTTTGGTCCACCATCGTCTTTTCTTCCAGCTCAAACATTTTTATCTTTTTAGAAAAAATGCAAACAAGTATTGAATGGATTGACATGAATTTTGATACAGATAACCATGATGCCCAGAGGATAGATATGTATCTTCTAACTTTTCATTTATTTATTTTTTTCTTTTCCAAAGAAATTTCTTATATAAGTGGATTGTCACAAGACTTTGTAAAGACATTCATGGTTTCCAGTTATTGTCCCCTATGACATTCAGCACGCATGTGCAATGCCACCCAGGATCCAGACATTGTTCCATTGGATGGATTGCAGCATTAAAGGGGGAGTCAGAAATTCTGGAGAAAGAATTCCAGCCTCATAATTTGTGGAAGTGGATGTCTCTTTCTCATAGTTGAAACCAAACAAACCTTATTTTATATAACACCATTAAATGAAAATCATGCAGGCACACAAACACAGCATCTAAAATTGAACGGTGTAAAACTCCAATTGTGTAACTAAGTTAACATGGAGGGTAACATTATCTAGCATTCAAAGTTGTGCATCAATCTAAACAATCCCACTGTGCACAAGTTCTTTGTAGCTATAAAACCCTTTGCAAATGTACAGAAACATACCAGGATAGACAGCGAACAATGACACACGTAACATAATTAATGTGAGCTCGGTTGTGGGTTGGCAACCTGCTGTTATTATTGCTGCTGCAAAGCTAACATGCAGACAAGACAGTTTCCCAGAACCAGCACATCAGCTCCAGACAAAAATACTTACCTGTTTCCTCCTAGTATAGTCTGTTAGAGACGTGCACATTGTGCAACGTATAAATGACAGTCACAGTAACATTCTCTAATCAATGAGCATTCTGTGAACAATGGTATTAAAAACAGAATCTATAGTCAGTTGCGCAACTTAAATGTCTTGTTCTTGTCAATGCTCTTTTGAATTGTACGGTCCATTTCCTAAAGACATTGCCAGAAGATGTCTCGATTGCCTTAGCTGTGGTATCAACATTCCCTCAGAGTGGTGTCAACATTACAGTTGAAATCTTTGTGATCTTTTTCTAGTGATTCAGCTGACTGGTTTGACATATTTCCTTAATTGTAGTGATTTCCTTCACATTCACAGATTTTCATCTTAATACATTAAACACACACACACACACACACACACACACACACACACACACACACACACACACACACACACACACACACACACACATACACACCAGACCAGAAGGCCTGAGCATCTAAGTGAATAGATCGAGTAAATGCTGTGATTTGCCTCCTCACCCAGAGTGAACACAGTGAATCAGTATTCTACCACATCATGATCCACGGCAACGCAATCTGATGCAAGAGCTGCCCTTGTTCAGACAATTAAGTAGTATTTTCTCTGGAAAACGCAAAAGATCAGTTTCCGTCAAGCAGCGGGGGGGCAAAAATGTTGACACGGGGGAAACACTTGCCCTTCCAAAACAGCAAGCCTCTTAGATGACATCAAGCTACAAAATGTGCATTTTTGGCAGTTCAAATTGTAGCTATCAAAGCTGTTTTCATGGATTTGCTTCTCAAAGACATGTCTGTCACAGCTTTGCTGACACTGATGCACTTTTCATTGAGTGTCATTTGTGTTTTTTTTTGTTTTTTTTGGGGGGGGGGGCTAAATCACTATTTGTTCAGAGGCAGAGTGGGGAAAAACAAGACATTTGCATAACCTCCCCCCCAACCCTATTTCAATAAAAACAACAAAAATCCACACACCACTTCATTGTGCCTTTTCTGAGCTTGGTAATGTTAAGTTGAAGGAGCAAATTGACACACTCTGGACTCTGTTATGACTGAAAAATACAACAAACAAACCAAATCAGGCATTTAAGGTTCAGACCACTTCTGTAAAGTGATAGGACCATTCAAATAAATGATGAAAATGTTTATTTGTATTGTCAATGCTTTCAATAGATACTAGTTGGTGATGTAAGTTAAACAAATATTCATGATACATTTGGACATGCAGTCTGATTTAATTTTGTTGTAGTCTGATTACACTGAAACAACAAATTATTAAAATTCACAGATGTTTGTTTCCTCTGCAACAACATACAAAGCAAGAGTTCACAAAAGATATCGGAAGAATCCTTTTTTACTTGCAGATATAACTAGACTAACTAAAGTTATGCAAATCCTGTAGAAACAAACCCATATACACAGAAATAACAACTGACAGGCATGTGCTTTAATCCATGGAGACATTCCTTATGCCTACATTATATGCACATTTTCTACAGCATGTGTGTGTGTGTGTGTGTGTGTGTGTGTGTGTGTGTGTGTTATATCTCTCCCTCTTAATATACACCAGTATTTTATTTTGTCTCCTAGGAACCATAGTTTGTTTCAATGATTAATAAAAGTAAAGCAAGTACTCCACCCCTGTCAGAGGATTTACTGTATGGTCATAGTGGGACCAGCGTTATTGACTGCCGTGGAGCCGCCAGCATCAATGCCAAATTCATGGGCTTAATACATAGATCAAAAATCTCCAAGGCAAGGCGCCTTTAGCAACTCACAGCATGCAATTACCAAAGAATAACAATGCCATGTGGCGTGTAATTAGCAATGGGGATTAGCCTCTTCCCCACTTATTATGGCACTGTGACCTCAACAAGTACCAAGAAAGTCAATTTAAGACTGAAAAGCCGGCAGTATCACCAGAAAAGCTGTGTAAATTTTAAAAGCTGTCTGACCTCAAGAGGCCTTGACCAATGGAACTGCTAATAAAGTCGCCTTGTGAAAAAAAAAATCCCTGCCATTTCCCTGGCTAATAATATGTTTATGTTGAGAGGCATTTGTCTAATGAAGCAGTTTTAATTGCGCCTACTCTTATTGTTTGCTCTCCAATTAAATCCACTTTCGCTAATCCTAAAGAACCTTGGCCATATTTCCCCAGACAAAATGCAGCTGTTGCTATACGCTCCTTTTCACATTAACCTCTCACGCTCCAGTCCCCGTGTCGACTGCACCTGCACATTCTGTGTAGATTCACTTTATAGCAAATAATATTTGCACTTTAAGTGAATTTTCAGAACCTGGATAATGGAACAGCGGAGGAGGGTTTCAGCATACAACTGCTCACATCCGGTGCTGCACACAATAGCCATTTCATATAGTATCAAGTGTCTACTGCTCTTAGGTACATGGTGACATGATGAAGATGAATGCTGGCGGCAGTGTCACAGTGAGTGTATCTCTCATTCTCTCTGCAAGACATACACCACAAAAAGGTGATGAGAAAGTTAGCTGCCATGACACAGCAGCACATTGGAAAGGATAAATATGGTGGAGGTGTAGTCTTTGTGTGTAAACTCTATACAAATTTAAATGCAACACTTTTGTTTTCAATCAGTTGAAGTTAAAGATCTAAGACTTCTATGCACACAAAAGGTTTATTCTTTCAAATTGTTTTGACAAATTTGTTCAAATCCGTGATAGTAAGCACTTTACCTTTGCCAAGATAACCTATCACCTGCCAGGTGTGTCATATCAAAAGGCTGATTAAACAGCATGATTATTGCACAGGTGTGCCTTTGATTGGTTCACAATAAAAGGCCACTCTAAAATGTGCAGTTTTATCTCACAACAAAATGCTGCAGATGTCCCAAGTTTTGAGAAAGTGTGCCGTTGGCATGGAAGCTGCAGGAATGTCCACCAGAATTTGGTAGTAGATCCAACTGGCCTGACGACCGCAGACCACATGTAATCACGCCAGCCGAGGACGCTTCATCCGGCGGCTTCGTCAGCAAGATCATCGGAGACCAGCCAGTCAGACAACTGAAGCAGCAATTGGGTTGCACAAGGGAATCGAACCTTTCAATGAAGCTCATCTGAGTGTTCGTTGTCTTTATCAGGGTCTTGACCTAACACTGCCTCTCCCCTCCTCCTGCTCAAGAATAAAATTGTGCCTAATATTGTAATTTTGTTTTTCAAGTTAAAACGGCACATTTTAGACTGGCCTTTTATTGTGACCAGTTCAAGGCACACATGTGCAATAATCAGCATCTTTATGCCCCACACTTGTCAGGTGGATGGATTATTTTGGCAAAGGCCACGTGCTCCATAAAACTGATTTAAAAAAAATTAGTAAACAAAAGAAAAATAACTTTGTGTATAAAGTCTCCGATCTTTTACTTCAACTCATAAAGAATTGGAGCGCAAACGAAAGGATAATGGGAATGTTTTGTTTAATGTATTTTTTCATCCTGTAGTTTTTACACATAAAACCCAACTAAATGTATGTTCAACTGGTTTTGCCAAACCAATCCTTTTGAATCCATCTCAGTTGCAAGGAGCATCGCAGACTTAATGCACTTGTTGGTGGATTCAATCCATTAACTGCAGATAAGTAAAACATTTTTATTAGGATGAGATCAGACTAAAAGGTTTTACACAATATGTAAATCTGAAACATAATGACTCAGTATATTTGCTGACTAACCTACTGAGTCATTATGTTTCAGATTTACATATTTTCCTCAAACTTAAATCTGCCTGAACTTCAAGTAAACTGCAGTTTCAGTCTCACTGAACTTCTGTGAAGGTTACATGCCTCCAACTACCGCCCACAAAACAAAGTATACATTAATGTATGTGCTCTTCTGTGAAGCAGCTGTTCCAGACACATAACATATGGGGATGTTGAGTTTACTTGTGTTACTCAATAAAATGTAAAATGACAAGGGCAGTGTTGTGGGATACTGTAGGTGCCACCATCTTTCTTCTGGTACGTTTTTTTTTAAAAGCTGCTTCTTTCGCCTTTTACATTTTTAAAGACTGGATGAAGCACAAAGAATTCAGACAAAAAAGAAAAAGAAAATCGGAGGTGGTGGTGATTTTTTTTTTAATTTTTTTTTTTTTTTTTTTTTTTTTTAAATGTACTTGTGCAAATCCACACAAACACAAACAGAAGCGATCACATAAATGCAATTAAATATCAAAGATAACAAGACACTTGGAAGTATTTGCCGGCTAATGACCCATAGAATGTTCTTACAGGCGGATTAAGCCTAGCCTTATAGATGTTTTTTTTTATTTTTTTTTATTATTGAATAGATGAGTGTAGTGAGGAACAGGGCTCAGTTCATGTCCATCAGACTGGCTTCTTAATTGAAAAGCTCAGTACACACACACACACACACACACACACACACACACACACACATACACCTGGACAACAGCACACACACAGCCATAGTGAAACAGATATTCTATAGACACACACACACACACACAGCTGTATCAGTCATAATTAAACTGCCTCTCTGACAGGGGCTCTGAGATTAAAAAGTCTGGGAGACAAATTTCACCCTCACCTTCAGCAAAGGGCAGTTTTCAGACACTAGAGACACAGACAGAACTCCTCCGTCAGATCTTTCCGGTTGCATCCAGCCGGAGGATTAGACGGCTAATGTTGATGGGGTAAAGGCATCCTGCAGAGTCACCAGGAGCCAACATCCTCCCCTGCTCTCTCCTAAGAAACCTGATAACCATGCAGAGATGCATGAGAGGGCCACTTTTGATGATTGTGTGACTGTGGGCCAGGCTGGGACACAGGGACTCACACTTGCACGCAAGAGTTGGCACGGACCAAGGCTGAGCTAATCTCAGTTTCACTGGATGTACTTGAGATGTACAGAACACAGTATATCATTACACAGAAGCTGTTCCCTGCCTAAATATGGCTGACATCTCCCAATACATGAGATCTGGTGCGAATATTACGTGTGATGTTTGGTTGAAGTAGCAACTTAAGACCACATGAGAGCTATGTTTGCTGCTGACATTTGCTGTTGGTAGTGTGACACCCTTCCTGCTGTGTTGGAGGCGGTCATACCTCAGAGGGCAGTGGGCTGACGGGGAAGAGTTGTCAGCTAATTCAGTTCATCCGGGCTGACATGTGTTCACTGTTGCTGTGTTCGGATTGTGCGCTTGTCCACTTGTCCACTCGCTCACTTCACAATGTTTGCTACATTGACTCACTCGGGGATAAAGGCAAACAGCTCTTAAAACAGTGTATCTCGGACCTTGACGTGCGCTGTTGTTATAATACAATTAGCACTACTCATTATGAGCGGTCATAATATTTGGCCTTACTGGTGTATTTCCTTACAGACTATAATGCCTGTTATGTTCTTTAGCCTGCATAAAGGATGGCATGTTGTCGGGTTCCATTATAATCACCGTGACAAACCCTGTAGTGCACAGCACTAGTTTGAATGTTCATTTTAATCTCTATTGAAAGAGGTGTTACTTTAACTGTGTTCATTTTTGAGACTGTCGTTTGTGTTGCTGTCAGGGGGGTGTTGCAGGCGGCCCTTGTTGATATAAACAGATTTGCAAAAAGTAGAACTAACTTTTCACTACAATTTATAATTTGGTCAATGGCCTTTTCTGAATTTGATTGAATTACATTGCTTTAGTTTTAGCTACATGTAAGTGTACCTAATAAACTGGCAGCTGGGTTATTTTGGCTAACATTTGTTTTCAAATAAAACAAAAATCAGCTCTGCACAGCTACTAGCGTTCTCAATATGCCATACTTCACAGGAATAGCATGCATACATGAGACAGGCTAACTTTTGCTTTTACTGCTGGTTTGAGCATTGTAGGGCTCCACTGAAATTGTTTGGAATTCACCACAGTGGCTGATGTAACCTTGGCTGATAAGGGAATACAATTTTTTTAATTGCTTTACTGCTGTGTGACTCATAGGCAGAGACGTGGTTCTCAGCTGTCCAATACCTTTCCACTCCTGCTCCACATGCTACAAAACCGTGTTTCAGCCTGCTAGATGAGATGTAATAACCCATATTATTAAGGCAGTGACAACACACATATGGCATATATTCAAAAGACACAACTTTGAGTAGTTCTGGTGCCGTGAATCTTCTGCCTCTGCTTAGAACAACTCCAAAAATAGTGTTTAATTGCTCTGGTAGCAGGTCTGTCCCCCTCAACTGACACCTGATGTCTGCATCTCCATTAAATCAAACTATAATGACTAAATCAACCAACCAACCGTGTATTACTCATTAGCGCAGAAGACACTTAAAATGTTTTGTAAACAGTGCTAACCAAATTAAATTTACATTTCATTAGCAGTGAATGCTGAAATCTTGAACCTTTCTAAGCCTCAGAGAAAAATTAAGATGAGCTTGATTTAATCAGACTGTATAGTGGAATATCTCCTGAGTATGGAAGAAAAATCATTGAAGGGCATTTATATTTTTCAGCTTTGCAAATACGTAACCTACTTCACAAAGCTCAGACTAATTGATCCTTTGATGATTTTATTAAACATCTTTTAGGAAGTCTATGGAGCCAATTTCCTACAAAATGTGAAAAACAAACAAAACATGTTTTGCAAATGCCCTGCGATCCAGTCACAAACACAGTTGGGTTTGCAAATACAAAACCCCATTAAAAATGAATGCATGTTGTTTTGCAAATACAGAACATACTTAAACAAATACACAGCGTATTTCTAGTGCTTGCACTGTATATAAAAGTGGACGTAGCTTTCAGGTTTGAAAAGTGAGACCAGTGTGGAAGAGCTATAAACTGCAATACCACTGAGGGCTGCTAGGGGTTTGCTCCAAAAAGGCTCTGGCTCCATACATTCAACCTCTCATGAACAAAAGTTATCATTTTTTTTTCACATTTCAAAATGCTGTCATTCGCTAGAACAAGTACTTATTAGTTGTCTGGCAGTCAATCTGAAAATAATACAATCAATAATGGATAGTAAGCCTCAAAAAGCACTGTTTGGGGGCGTGTCTGTTTGATTGACAAGCCCGTGGTGCAGTCAGGTTTCTGGTGGTGGTGGAGCAAAATGTCCCCAGGTTCCCAACCAGACAGTCAGATCCACCATTCACTTCCCACCAGCTCTTCCAAATATGGTTATTTCTGGCTCCAAAATAGCAAAATGGCAGTGGCTGAAATTGTTATGGGATGTGTAGATGAACGGACTCAAATGCAGACACACAGCAAAGTCTCTTTGGAACCAGGTATTTATTTCTCCCAGGCAGTGAGAGCAAACAGGAGAACACACCAAAAGTCTGAGTCCCAATCTGAGCCGGAAGTTGGCTCCTCTGGCAGGCCGCAGCGGGGCGTGGCTTAGCTGGGGGAATCCCGTGGTTCTCCTCAGCAAGCGACAGGGTGACGTAGCTGGGTGGGCGGAGCTTCGCTGAGGAATCCCGAGGCTTCTCCACCAGCGCGGCTGATTGGCAGGATCGATTGTGTGACGTCCGCGACTCTACACAGGATGGCCAAACCTTCCTCCGAGGAACGAACTGGAAGGTTTCTTCGTACAGGTGATACCCGAGGCTCGACACTGGACGGAAAGGCAGGGTCGACTGTGTGACGCTCGAAGCTCGACACAGGATTGCCAAGATTGCAGCAGATGATCTCCGAGGAACGAGTTGTAATCTTCTTCGTTCTGGTGAACGGCAGGTAGACAGGAAACAAAACGAGAGTCAGAACCGGAAACTCTCAATGATGAGACAGACGGACTTACGGGACGTGCTACCATGCAGGTAAATGGACGGACTGACGACGAACAGACGGGAGACCAGGGTATTTGTATCCAGCTGGAGGTGATTAGTGGAATGCGATCCAGCTCGATCTACTGAGGTGGGCGTGGCAGATGACGGAACTCGGAGGAGGGTACTGCAGGAGAGACAAAAACAAACAGGAGCACATGGCAGACAATAACAAACAGACAGGGGAATGACAGGACACAGGAGGAGAGGTGATCGAGGGTAAAACAGAGGAAAACACACTCGGATCAGACAGGAATCCTAACAGGAATGCCACCTGAGGCTTTAGAATGGCAGTTCACAAACCAATTGGTGACGTCACAGTTCACCCTCCAAAACAACAGGTGGTGCTATGAGCCCATACCCAGATAAATAAATCTCTAAGTTAATGTTATGACTTTATTTTCGGGGATGCATGAATCTAACGCTTTAATAAATTCTTTGTCTCAGCAGTTTGAATTAAAGACATTTAATGACCAAAGCTAAAACAAGCTATAATCAGCAGTGCATGCACCTCTTACACATAGAAAGGAATCATCAAATGCAACTGAGAGAAATCAAACAGCGCTATTGGCACACTCCATTTTATCAAATTTAACATGACTGAGTGAATCTGACACCCATTCATTGGCCCGCATTTAAAAAAAGAATTATACAATTGTACGTCACTTTTCTATAAATGTCTAAAATGCCAAAAACCTATTGATCAAGAACAGAAAAGACGTACTTTGACTTACAAATCAAAACAATGTTTGCTATTTTTCTATTTTAGCTGTGTGCAGTCCCACAAAGGGCACACAATTAGGCCGGCAGGCTAACTTGCAGCACCACCTTTTGTTCCAGAATTACTTGGGGTGTGTTAGAAAATCCTCAGCACAGTCAAGGTGGTCTTTGTAGGATATTCTTCTCTTTCTTAATACCTAATGTGTTAAAAATATGTTTTCTATTTCTATGTTTTGTGCATGTAAAACTTTAATTAATGGTGTTTTGTATTTGCAAACCACTCTTTGTCTGTCAGTGTCAGGAAATTAACAGCACGGAAGTCAGTTGAGAACGATTTTTCCTCAAAGGATTATGTAGTAGCACACTGACAGAACTAAAAAGAATGTGGCCAAGACACTGTAACACTGTCTTCTCTCATTAGTCTCTCTCAGCCCTGCTGACTAAGTTTGACACTTTCTCATTTTATAAGACTGTAGAACTTTCCGTGATGAAGTCTAACTAGAGCAATCACCACACCCCTTTGGCTGTGACTGTGCTGCAAGACCAATAAACCCAAATGACAAGACACCAACCAAACTCTTTTGTGGAAACTCTTCGGCAATAAAAGAATGAGAACTTTTGGGAAATCAAAATGAAGTGCTTGCACTTGATTAGGGCCTCAGTCTCTTCTTTCAGTGTTCATGGAGACGAGAGCAGAAGTTCTATGTGGAAGGTCAGCAACATAATTCAGTCCTTCCCAGTTTTTTGGGAGATGAAACCATTTACAGAATCCCACGGGGTCAACGGCTTCACACCAGCTGAAGACGTAGAGAGAGAAGAGGAGGGGTGGAGAAGGAGAGAGCATGACAGCTCATGTCTATGATGGGGTGGCTTTCAAGCTGAGTTAGTTCAATCAGGCAATGAATGCATGCAATCCGGTGTCATCAAAGTGCATGGCAACAAATAGAACATGAAACTTTGCCACTGATGTTTAACAGACATGAGTGATGGTGTTTCCCATTATCTGGCTTTGCTTGGCTTGCTGCTGGCTTTGCATTGTGGGAACTGTCTGTCAAACTCCCAGAAAGCCCATTCAAACCACTCCAAAGTTTGACCTGAGTGACAATCGCTTCATTACTTGAAGTTGAAAGGAAAGCTGCTGCCCTGAAGCTTAATGAGAATCAAAATCTACAAGAGGAGTCAGAAGAGCCATTCACATTCCCCTCTGAATGACAAGTGACATAACATGGTGATCGAGAAAATTAATTGGTAAATCTCCATCAGGGGGAGTAAAATCTGTTTTTTTTCTTGCCATGTAGTGTCCTATCTTGTACTCGTTTTTGATGGTTCCAATGATAGGATATTAATGTTATAGATGTTATCAGATATCAAGTCGTACAAGCCACATATTATTAGCTTAATAGAATAGAATAGAATAGAATAGAATAGAATAGAATAGAATAGAATAGAATAGAATAGAATAGAATAGAATAGAATAGAATTATAGAAAGATTTATTGTCATTATACAGAATACGATGAGATTAAGTGCTTCTCATGATCAGTGCATTTAAAAAACAACAGCACCACAATACACATTCAGAATACATAAAAGTCCCAGGTAGAAGTATGAGATCTTGATAAATAACTAAATAATTGTGTAAAAAAATACGCGAGCAGAATATTGCACGAGTATGTACATTGTAACGGGAAGGAGAGGAAAGGATTAAGGCACACTGATTACTTTGTGTTGTTTAGTGTTCCTGTGGCCCCCGGAAAGAAACTGTTCTTTAGTCTGGTGGTGCGAACCTTGATGGACCTGTAGCGCCTGCCAGAGGGCAACAGGTCAAACAGGTGGTGTGCTTGGCGGGCGGTATCCCTCAGTATGTTTTGGGTTCTGCGAATGCAGCATGAGTTGGAGACGTCTTCCAGGGAAAGCAGAGGACAGCCGATGATTTTCTGGGCTGAGTTTACAACCCTCTGTCGAGCTTTCCTGTCTGAGGTGGAGCATCTGGCGTACCACACCGTGATGCCGTAGGTCAGTATGCTCTCGATAAACAGAGCAGTCGAAGGCCACCATCAGCTTTTCTTCCAGGTTGTTTTTCCTGAGTAGTATCAGGAAGTGAAGTCGCTACCGTGCCTTCTTTACTGTTGTCGTGGTGTTTGTGGACCAGGAGAGGTCCTCGGAGATGTGGATTGCCAGGAATCTGAAGTAAATTGTGTCATGAACAACAAACAAGTATAATTTTTTTTACAAAAAGAAAAGAAAGAAGAAAACCAAACTATACACTCAAAAAATTGCTTTGTTAAAAACTAATCCAATCTGAACCCCTTCCCGGGATCAATATGTGACAGAACACGCACTGGGTTGGTTTGACCCAAGTGTTGGGTTTTACCATTAAACTACAAATGATATTTCTGGGTATTTTTGTGATCACGATATTGTTGACGATATGACAAAATCCTGAAAAATATTGCATTATTGATTTTGGGTTACATACGATTTTAATACATTTTTTATTGATTTATGTCAGCACAATTGCCACATAATGCCTTTAAATATTCATTAAAAAATAAACAAAAATCATCTCAGTTCTTTAGTTTGTAAAAAAAAAACAGTAACTCAAAGTGAGACAGAGCTGAGGAGGAATTTGGGGGTGCAGCGGTGCAGGAGAGCTGATGGTCTGTCAGGACGACTAACATGATCACTTGCAAAGCTTCTAATTAGTTCCTCACCACTGACGGCAGATTCAGCGATGTTCTAGCCTGATTCTCTGAAGTTTAGCGTCGACGTTTGACCATTAACAACATAGTTTTGGGCTTTTGTTGAACTTTTATTTTGTACACACTCAACCTGTTCACATGAGCGTCTGCTGGGCTCCATGTATGTGGAGCCGTGTGTGTGTGAAGCGGGGCGGAGATACCCGGTGTGAGAGGACGGAGCAGAAACGGAGAAGAAATTGCTCCTACGTCAATTAAACTCACACTGAGCTGAAACACTGTAGAATACAGCGGCTTTCAGCTATGCTTGTTCCTCGCTAAGCTGCAAACGTATGCCATACATTTCATAAAACTAAGTTGCATAAAAGTATGACGTCATTACGTGCTATCACAATATGATTTTTTTTTTTTATATGGTCGAAAATTTACATCAGTATTATTGTGAACGATATGATATGGCACCCCTAATGGCATCTAACAAACAAGTTCTTATTCACAAAATTTCAGCACGATAAAAACACCACGAGTAAATATATTTTATCTGTACATCAGTCCTAACGTGGCCCAATTTATAACAAAGGCTGAACTTAATACAAAAAAATTTTACTAAACATTCAGCACGCTTTTTTCTTTTAATTAAAATGTTTTACAAGGTTTTTGAAAGCAGTATTCAATTTGAAATATCACTTCTTCTGGTTAATTTTTACCAAAAGTATGCCCCATCCAAGAATTTAGCTCCAAAGAGCCATATCTCTTCATTTTGACTATTATTACTGTTACTGATGTTGGTTTTAGAACTTTGAAACATGTGTTAATAACCTGCTGCTAAATACTTAACCCTATTACTAATGTTTCATCGTTTTACTACTTGATTAATCTTCATTTTAATTGCCTGATTCCTGGAATGCAATTTAATATCTTATTTTGCCTAATCTGAATGCAGGCTTGTGCTGCTTTGAAAGATGATGCTTTGACTTAATTATTTATTTAGTTTATTATTTAGATTAAATATGCATGTTGATCTATATATCTGCCTCAGACAATATATACATATAGGGACTTGCAAAAGTTTCCCTTTGCATCTTCCACCAGTCATGATAAGCAATGGGGAGCAATAACAAAGAGCAACGAGTTGTTGGCAATGGAAATATTCTTGGAAGTGATGGTGGAGATGTGGAGTATGTGCTCTATTCATCTCACTTCCTTATCTTTAACATATCTTCAGGACATAGTGAATCAAACACATATAGAAAATGCAAACATTGCATTTATTGGTAATTTCTTTCATTTTTGCAACTAATCTGTTTCCCTCCAGGACCTTAATCCCTATCAGCATTCGCTCTGTAAACTGAGGAATATGCACGGATTTGTCTTGAATCATCTGTATTACTCTGTCTCGGTAGCTCAGTGTTTGTCGAGGCTGGGTGGTGCTCAGTGTGACGCTAGACTTACTTGAGCAGAAAATAAAACCCTCAGGTGACGTTGCTCTTAATCACCTCATGCAAAGCACGTCATTAAGGTTCTTTGCTTGAGATTACATCAACGTCTCAGTCAGTTTAGGTGAAGTGTAATTGGCACAGAAAGGGCACAAGAAGAAGTGTAAGTGCAGTAGTGTTGCGTGTCCTATCATCATTTATCAAACTCTCTTGTGGTGATACATATTTATGCTGGCAGATGACGTTCTTGCATTGTAAATACTCAATGATGATCTGAGAAAATGGAGAAGGAATGTCAGGGTAAATTAGTGTACAAACCATTACCCTCCCAAAAAGCCATTTGCACAGATATTTTTTGCACATATCATACAATAACTGGTACATTGATAACTTCAGCAGTTACTATATTGCAGTGGACACTCTACTGCAGGGCTTCTGCTTCGAATAAATAGTGCATGCTTTTTCTGTTCGAGTTCCTTTTGGTGATGTTACCCTTTCTATGAAATAGCGTTTCCTTTTTTGGCTGCTTATTTGTGATGTTTTTTTTTTATTTCCTTTGATATCAGCTAACGGGAGATGGAGAGCTAAAAGTAGAACAGCAGGCTTTTTGCTTCCATGTTTAACATGGTGATGTGGCTCCTTGTGCAAAGGAAAGTCAATAAGACATGAGTTTGGGCATTTATTTTACAACACACGTCCCTTTAAGTCTCAAAAATAGAGCCCGTTTCATACAATGTTCCAGTGACTATTGCTTAAAAACTTCTCCAGACTCCATTTGAGTGTGCGTTAAATTTCTAATGAAATTTGTTCTTTGAGATCATCCTCTTGTCTTTTTTCCATTTTTGGATTAATATTCAAGACATTCAGAGCCACTTCTGCTGACATTCTCTGATATAGCTGGTGCTGAGTGTGCTTTTTAACTAGTAATGATTAGCAATGTCCCAGTGGACCATGTTACTTTTTAAAGGTTACTTTTAAAAGACAATAGGTTACAGATTGTTAGTGACCTTGTTATAATTGTGCCAAGTAATGTAACGATGTCAATTTCTTCATCAAAGTAATGTAACTTATGACATTTGATTACTTTTCTAACAAATGCTTTAAACTGCTCAATAAAGCTAAAATCCCCCCAAAAATAACTGTAAACTAACAGAACTCAACACTGATTACTTTCCAACTGTTATTAACAATTATTTAATATAACTTGAATTTAGGTTGAAATGTTTTCAACTACCAAAACAAATCCCAAGTCTCCGGGTCACAACTGACTGCAGAAAAATGGGAAAATGTTCCCAGAACCTCAAACCAAGTCTACATTGAGGTCACCTGCCTAAAGCAATGCACATTCATTTGATTGGCAGATGAGAGGCAGAATGAGAACCAATCAAAAACTAAATTTGAGCCCATTACTGCCAAATGAATGGAGCCAGTTTAGATGTGGGCAGAGGGAATATCTGTGTGATGAAAAGATGCAACACAATATATATGATATTCTAAATAATAAGCTTTTTACTGAAAACAATACAGCCAGATGTAAACCCTTTGTAAACACCATCCTCTTGAATAGTAACTATAATTGAATTACATATCTTTTCTTAGTAACTGATTTAAATTGAATTTATTTTGTAATTTAAATATAACTAGTTTCTCACCAACACTACGAGTGGATGAGGTGTTGCCTTTTTGACAGTGAATCTTTTGACCTTTTTTTTTCTGGCAGCATCAGTATTCAGTTAATTCCTGTAAATGTGCTAAATGTGTAAAAGAGCTAAATGTGATCCACATCCTTTTAATCATTTGTTTTTCACGCGACTTGTTCTGCAAGTACATGAGTACACACAAGAGCAAGTATTGATCGACTAACTTGTACTTCATGCCAGTGGTAATAGCACTGAACATGAGTCTTTCCACATTACGTGCGGATCTAACTGACCATTGTCTGCCTCCCTGTAAGGCACCAGCTGTGCACACTCTGTAGACTGTGGCATAAACCTTTGCCATGTGACCTGGCCTTAAAACCAACAGACCATATACAGGTCATTCTGCCCTCCGAGCCGTTACTCTTACTTCATGACTGTACAGCAAGCTTGACACCAGCTGTGTACTTCCGCCACCAACATTGCAGGTTAAAGAACAAAGCATCTATAATTTCCGATGCAGTAATATTCATATTAAACAAGTTTATACCCTCACTTTGTCTTAGATTTTTGCAAGAATTAGGAAATTTGCCTGTGTATTAATAGATACATATAACTACCAGAATAACACAAGTGAAGTAAGGTCAGTGATGCACTGCAGACAACAAAAACTATAATTTATCTTCTGCTTCCTGCTTTCCTTCAGCTGTCTTTTTAAAGCTTACTTTCACAATGCACTTGAAGCTGCATTCAGACGGTGACAGAAGAGCTGATGCAGAGGATGTGGGCTACAGCGAGGGGGTGTGAGGCGAGGCGATGGGAGGGGTGCGGGACGCATTTGTGACAAACCCAGTCAGTCAATGCTCACAATGGACATGTGCTCCATTCCACAGGGAGGTCAGGCGAAGAGTCTGACTCCCCCCTTGCTCCTCTGGCCCGCCAGAACCCTCAGGCCAAAGTGTGACACTAGCAGTCTCAGATGGGACTACATGTCAAGTGTGCAGTGGAATACCCCGGGTGCCAACAAGGATGTAAGTGCCGTCAAGCATTACTACGAGTTCTGAGGTGCATGTGAAGAGAGCTTGTCCTATTGATAAAGTGGCTCAGACCAGGTTGTTATTTTAAGCAACATCCTCGATAAACCTTAACCCATTCAGTCACACAATCCTATATTATTAGAGCCCTTTAAGTCAAATGTTGATTCCACATGACATGATCTCTGCGAGAGTGCGACTGGGAGCAGAAGCCGTTGGATTCCTCGTGGGCTACTGGCAGCTGTGTTTTACATCAAAAACATTTAAGGTTAAATAAAATAGGTCGTTACAACTGGAGTCAAAGCTTTTAGCGATTTATTGTGCATGCAGCATAAGGAACTCCCAGGGGCCCGCCCCTGGGAGGTTTAAATGCAAAACTGTGAAAACGGCACAAACTGCGTTGGTTTAAATGAGTCAGCCAATAAATACACAAGTTAACATGCTGTCAGTCAGAAGTATAAGTAATACAAATATTATTATTGAAAATTATGGTCAGACTTTTAAAGCTTTAGATTAAATGTATACTGTAAAGCTCACAATAGGTAACAAACTGTACAGTGATGCGTTATCTCTGTCATCACACAATGGAGAATGTCAGTATCTTTGGTTCAGGGTAGTAACGCACTAATCCTCCAACAGAATCACACTTATAGGAGCATGATCATATGAGGAACTGTGTTTGCAGCTCTTATAAGTGTGATTCTGTTGGAGGATTAGCGCCTCCCTCCGAGGCTGTCTAATAGAGAAAGTTGGCCCATCCTGTGCTGCTGCTTTGTGAGTCAATGAGTTTGAATTTCATTTTCCGAGATGTCATAAGGGGGCACTGAATCTGTGAGTGTGCTGATTAAAACTCAATTCAAATCCACGAAAAACTGGGCCAAGCCTCAGTGAGCGATTGTGATGGAAAAATACATTATTCAAGTCAAGGTGATGTTATTTTCTATTTGGAGTGGTTGGAAAAAGTGTAGAAATTCAAGGAACAGTCCAGCATTTTGAGAAAGACACATGTTGGCCTTCAAACCTCTAGTCAGGTGTGAAGATTGATATATATTTCATCTCTGTGTGTCCAGCACACAAATAAAAAAAAAAATCTAATTACCCAAAAAGAAGAACAAAAAACTTCATTAATTAAGTTATACATATCCAAACCCGAACCCTAACTAAATGTCTCAATAATTCTGTACACTAATAGTTTCTGATTTGGAAGAATTATCTTATGGAAATGCTTGATTTGATGGCCGCATGACATTTCCTTCACAAACAAATCTCACATATAAAAATAACTTCAGCTGAATGTCTGAATAAATAATCTTAAACACATTCAAAAAAGTTTTGAGAATCCTCACCGCATGCACACTGCTGCCTCAAGAGCACACTTAACATTGTGAGACATTACAAAAATATTAAACAGAAAAACAAGCTCTGTGTTTCTCTGCTTCAGTAGATTATTCGCAGCAGCTCAATTTGGTTAAGATTGTTTGCAAATCAGTATTACCTTTGTGGACAGAAACTATCATAGCCCAACCAGTGTGGGATGATTAATAGTCCATTCAGGTACTTTGAAATGCATGCCCACGGCACCCACCAGGGGCACGTGGCTTGCGTCCCCTCAGACACTGGAACATTTTGTACTGACAGGAGGCAAATTTCATTTGACGTTAAGTCGGATTTTTAAGGCCGGTCATCCACATTGTAATTTCCAGGACACATTAGATTTCCAAAAAGTGTAACAATTTACTGTCATGATAATGATAAGTATTAAAGTAACAATGCAGACCACTACTAAAGGCATGCTTTGTGTATCAGCTCTAAAGTTTGACCATTATTATTTCTCTATTTTTATTTTCATTGCAGAGTTCGTCTCCCAATGTCAGTCTTTTGAAATGTATACATTTAGAAAAACTCATTTGAGGCTGTTATTTTACTTGATGGATAACTGTGGTTATCCATCAAGTAACTGCAGTTACTGCAGAAGCTATTATTCTGTAATATAAATGCCTTCAATTGACAAGGTTATAGGTTTCTCCTCTGACTGTTGCAGTATTTAGTGTGACATTAATAATTTGTAGGCCTATCAGTATTGTGTAAATTATTTAAATTTGGCTAAAATAATTTCTAATAATAATTTAAGGCCTTCTGCCATGTTTTAATCCATAAATATGTTTTAATTCTTACAGGCCCATATTGTATACATTCAGAATTCCATTTCCTTTTTGATTATACAGCATGTCTAGGTGCTATATAGATACTGTGAAAGTGTCAATGTTCAGTCCCTGGAGAAATGCACACAGCCTGTATTTGTCATCAGGAGGAGAGTAAGCCATATTTGCTGTGTAGATCATTGTTTTATATTTGCTGTGAATCATTGTTGCTTTTATATTGATTTTAGCATGGGTTGTTTTTATTTGAATTCTGGTGTTTTAGTTGCATGTTTTTATAACCTGAGATTTTACCAGGCATACTATTGGACACTACTCTGACCTTAATGAGGCAGATTGCAGTCACTGATCCCCTGCACCTGGAGAGGCTCTTTTGATATAAAGGGACCAATCGTGAGTGCTGGCAGTACCAAACTGGCCAACAGCGTCGCAGGAGGGCAGGATCTCCCCTCCCTCCCAGGTGGACACCAATTACTGGAGCCACTATAAAGGACTGACTACAGCGCAGCAGGGGAGGGAAAAGAGGCAGAGCGAGAGAAAGCAGAGCAGGAAAGAGCACCAGGAGAAGTGGCCACGGATGGGAGGTGGACGTAAAGACGACAGGGGGAGAAGGTAAAGACGACTGGCGGTGGTGTCAATAGTGGTTGGAGGAGCTCTGAAGAGGACGAGTGGCTGAACCAGAGGAACCAACCGGACCCTGACTTCCCTCCTGGTGGCAGGCTTTTACCTGGTGTTGAACGCCTTTTTAATTTTGTAGTAGGTCCCTTTTTATCTGGACATTTAACTCTTTTTAGCTTGTTCTTTTCTTCCACTGGACTTTTAACAACTTAATTGCAGTTATTTTATAGTGTTTTATGGGTTTTAGTTTGTAAATAAAACATTTTTACCATTTTCTAAATTATGTCTTGGTGATCCTGTCGTTCTCCCCCCCCGATTTTAAAAGAACCTGTGTTTTTATGGAGACCTAGACTAGGTGGCATTGTCAGGCAACTTTTATCTTCTATTTATTGCATTGTCAAGTTATAGTCTATTTTAAATTATTTGATTTTAAAGCTGTTTGGACTTCTGTAAATTTGTGATGTCACAAACTCGCACTCATGTCATCTGTCTGCCCTCAGCACAGTCCACTGTCCAACCTTAAATGTGGAAGAAAATTCCCTGGACAAGGGACTCGGGAAAAAAGTCAGCCAATCACAAGAGAGGGTCCTTGATCTTAATCAGCCAGACACAAAACAGTCTGCAGACTTGGTCGAGCTCCAGAGGGGCAGTTTAGGAGAGGAGACGTTAAACTATATTGAGATGTTTTTGGTACTTAAAACCACATAAATATGTTCTTATGGACATCAAGATTACAAATACAATATGGGACTTTCACATGTTTAAGAAGAGCAAGGTCATTATAATAGAAACAACTAGTTTTCTTCATAATAACCTGCAAAAGACTGTTATATAGCAGGTTTATGGGGGGAGGGGGGGGGGAACATCATCTTTGAAGTTACACCAGACTTTCAGTCACCTGTTAGCGCTATTGTAAATCACAATGATTGTATCTTCCATTAGAAATTATATCTGAGTCTCGTTGTGCGTCTGCTGCTAAACCACCAATTAACTAAGTGCTTTAACAATTATTTAAGCAGCCGATGTGGAATTCACAACACTGTGATCAAGTCCTGAGAGCACGGATATAGATTTTCTGTCATATAGTAAACCTACACTATATAGAAATATTTACAATTGATGCCGTCAGTAACCTTCAATGTTATCAGTAAAATTGAACAAATAACCTTTTTGCTGTTGGTTCTGTATGTGAAAAGGGGTTCAAGGCATGACGGCACACCCTTTAAAGACCTCTTTATGATGCCTGCAGCCTCACAGGAGATTATCAGTCTTTGGTTGCTCTAGCTTTGTACTCATGCAGTTTGAGAGAGAAATTGCTGACTGCAATCTGGCAAGCCAATGCTCCATCTTCAGAAGTCCTGCAACGTTATTATTTTACAGTGTTAATGTTTTTTTTTTTCACCAAGGAGTAAGGGAGAACACTGACTCTTTTAGGAAAGGAGCATGTAGACTCAGTAAGTATCAGCACCAATACTAACGCTACCTTGTCCAGTTATTCAGCTGATTAAAACCCAAACCTTCAATTTATATTGTGCTTTAAAGTGTTAATCTCCTTAATATCTCAAAAAGGCACTGTCAAGATATAGTTTTACTGAAATGTATGTCATTCCTAAATTAGATTAAGCAAATCTATTGTGATAACTTAAACATACACACAAAATATGGCCAAAATAACTGAGGAAGCTGCGTACAGTAGCGCTGATGGAGACTATTGGTACACTGAATATCAATGCATTGTGAAAAAGGCTGACATGTGAAACCAAAAAAATCTTTGAGTACAGTTGAGCAGAGTTTGAATAAGACATTATAACTATAGTATATGGATTGTGACTAAATTATTTTATTAATTATGTTTCAATTAAGAAAGCTAATGCATATCTACTGTAACTGTTGTTTTTGGAAGCAGACGCATCCTATATTTCAACAGTTTGAGACATCTGGAATTCAGGTATCACGTCTGGGCTGCTTTTTCACAAGGGCAAGTTGAATAATATTTCAATCAAATATCAATCTCTTACAACTATTTTATTTTTCAGACTTCCGAAAGAATAATTAGCTGAAATTGGATATGCTTAAAAAGAAGTAAAATCTGATGACTTTCTATCAGAACATTGCATAAGACTGTCTTCATCATTCTTATCTATTGCAAAAGATTGAATCAGGCCATATCAGGGTCAACCCTGATTGGCGCTGGTGCTAACTTTCTGCGCAACTATGAGCTGCAGCAACACAAGCAGACAAGAGGTACTTCAGTGTTATTCGTATATTTTATGTGACTTGGTCTTGGCTAAATCAGTTCCTGCATAATCTATCGTAAAATAAAAAGGTTGAGTTTAGCTTATTGAACATTATATACTTTTCATTTGTAATTCCGTGTAGACTGTTGTTTGCTGACTTCAAATATGTACATGTCCCAGAGGTTTATCGTTGTCGGGTTTCCAGCCTGACTTTTATGAACGTTTAAATGTGCCCTCAGCCTCTTCCCTCGAGGATCAGCGGCGTTGGGTCACTTTGATCTCTCAGCCCCTGTCTTTCAAGTTTCCTACCTTGTGTAAAATGTGCCTTATCAGAAAGAGGGGGGTGTTAGAGGGAAAGAAAGAAAACTACGGCATTACTGCTTGGACAGCAAATTTCTGGCTAATCCCCAGAACCCTGCTGCTAGTAAGGCTACTAGTGCATCATTACTCTTTCATGTGTCGGGCAAGCGGCTGAGGTTGTCATCACTGACGGAGAAAGTGTCAAAGTGGATGTTTACATCAATAATTAAAACTGAGGGCTAACAGAGTCATAACATCTGAGGTTCGGGATGACTTCACCCTTTAATATTTCGTACCGTTTGTCCCTGAGCCAACCATTACCGACACATTTCCCAAAGTGCTGGATTGTTGATGCGCTGCAGCGTGTGATACAAAACCTGAAACGATAATGGAGATTTTGTCTCTGCTTATTTTAGATTGACATTTTTTTTTTTTTTCACAAACCAGGTGTAAACTGTGAGTTATGTTATGCTAGAAATATTCATGGGAGTGTTAAATACATACCAAGAGAAGAGCATGATCGAGGTTTTCTTTACATTTTGAAGATGTGATCTGACAGCTCAGACTGTTTTAAAGATAATTTGATATATCAATGTATTGGCACCATTGCAAACACTTTCCTAGTCAGCATAATTGAGGAAAAGATAAGACCAATAAAGTGCAGAAATAGTCCTGTTTCTCAAGAAATGATGGGTCCAATGCATGAACTTACTGGGATGAAACGGTGAGGGGCCTGAATGAAAACACAGAAATAAACCAGAGTTCCTGGTAATGTATTTAGAACAGTCTGATTTGGCACAAGACGGCCAACCAACTATTGGTGTGTGAACTACCCTTTTTGAAGCCTGGGTTTTTTTTTGGTGCCAATAGGAACCATATCTGGATGTGCTGGGAAGGAGCGAGGGGTAGATTTGACCGAGAATCTGAGGACACTATGCCTGCATATACTGGTAACCTGACTGCACCCAAGGCATGTCAATCAAACCAGGCACGCCTCAAAATATGCTTCTCTTTTATTTGCCGAGTCTAGATTTAGCCAAATGGTAGGAAAACAGAAAACCGTAATAAAAATAATCATCATTGGTAGGGAAAGCCAAAGAACACCATCAGCAGTAGGGAGCTGAGCTTATCGAATAATAAAGACCGCCACCTTCATTTGTCAATAAGCCCAAATTAACAAGATTTTCTCAGGTAAAATGTTGTGCTTGATCATCTGTGTTTCCTGATTGCAGTGTGTATTATGTTACTGTGAGATACTTTTTCTGAGTTCAAATCATTATGGTCATGCTTTCATAAAGATTTAATAATTTCAGAGGTTTTGTTTCTTATCTTTCTATAGCTAACCATTGCATGTTTGAAAATATTCAAAGCTGCATATGTAAAACCGATGCAGTATCTGCAATTGCTAAAGTTTAACCAGGTTATGTTTACTTGGACAGGAAGTCAGTATAATCTCAGACATAGTTGGCTCGCAGTGACACTGGATACATGAAAATAGATGAATTCTGGTACTTCCAAAATATGTTTCCAACTTAAATACTGATATAAACCAACCAAAAAAAAAAAGCACAGTTTTCACTACCTCGTTGGTGCCGAGTGCTTCGGGTCAGTGAGGAGCTGCTTTCCTCACTGCTGACAGCGGGAGAAAACAGTGTAGTGTGATTTATGATGTTAATCATTAGCAGGAGAGGAGTGGAGGCATAAGGGAGTGGAGAGAAGCTGCAGTGCTTGATGGAGTGTGTCCCCTCTGCTTTAGCCAAGCCTACAGTTGGCTCCATGCAGAGAGGCTGAGCCCACTGCTGTCTGATGGAGTGAGATCGACAGTAACTACTGCGGTGCATACATCCTTCGCCGGGCTGTAGTTAGGAAGACCATTATAGTTGATTTCAAATGAGTTCAAGATCTCAATTTAGACCAGACATTGAGGGGCTCAGAAAAAAATACAGTCCAGAGCCAATTAAACAGTATGGATGAGCAAAACAGGAGGGAAGCATTCATTTTCCTAAACTTCACAGCAGTCAGAGAATATCCACTTTAACACCACTGATTGGGATTTGTCCAAAGCCAATCAGAATTTTTTTTGTCCTTTGAAGCTTACATTTTTAAATTCAGTGCTTTATTTTGAGGACTCTCCCAATGCAACACAGCTGCCTCTAAAACTGCATAAAGACAAACATATTAGCAAAGAGAGCTATTCTCATTCATTTACCGGTGGATTCCATCAGGCACAGGTCTATAATATCATGTCTGCAATGTTGTTCAGTCCTCAGTACGGTTTCATACCCCACTGGGAGTGTTTTGTTTGGCCAATGTTGTCGAGTTCCTGATTTGGTTATTTTTTCCCTTTTTTTTGGTGCTTGTTAAATGGATTGTTTTTGTGTTCATTGTTATTTCCTACTTGTTGTGCTGGAGCCTACAGACACAGTTAATGCAGTTTGCTGTTTTTTAGCATTCATCATCAAGTTTTATTGATCATTATTTCGAGGAGAACGCGTCTCTTCTCCAGCTTGAAGGACCAGCCGAGGTAAACATTGATGTAGTGATGTGATGTGTGGGTACCATAAGACTGCAAGTCTAATACTTATTTTTTTTTTCTTTGTTTTAATCTCCCCCATCGTCTATTACTATTACGCATACCTAAAACATTGTTAATATAAAAATATGGATAACTGCAGCAATAAAATTCTTTATTGCACTGCAGAAAAAACACCAACCGAAAACAAACATCCCTAATTTGAAGTGGGACTTTTGTACAAATACCCTCTGCTGTACACATATGTGATTATACAATCAAAAAAATGTTTTAACATACATGGTGAATCCCACCAGACCCCTTTTAAAAGCAGAAACCACATGAGTGCTTCGTGACATCTCGGCTGCTTGATACTGAACGGGCAGAATCTAAAGAAAAAAGCTGGCCGTACTTTAGTAATCTTACCAGCATATCCCACCATCTCTCTGTCACATACCGAAGAGGAACAAGGTCTCCGTCAGATGCCGGACGCGTTGTGAAGCATGACAAAAGTTCTGGACAGGGAGGGAGGGAAGCATTTCATATCACACAAGCTGTCAGAAGTTCAAAAAGGGTTCAGAGAGGAGTCAGACTTGACGTGAAGTGAGCTGTTGGTGCAAACAGACCTGAGACTCTACCTGCCGGCTCACATGCCGAAGACATTTCCCTGTCTTCTCAGAAGGCAGGTCGGATTGCTGGAATCTCCCCTCTGATGCCAAGTTTTTGTTTTTCTTTCGGATGCCTTTCGAAGGCTTCAATAAAATACAAGAGGCCACTGCCACGGCAGCCTTCTGTGGCAGCTCTGAAAGAACTCAAGCTCACAACGTGTATGAAAAATAACAGATATTGAAAAAAAATAAAAGTACAAGTGGCAAGCACTTCGATTTAATACGTGATTCTCCAGTATTCAATTCAATACTGATTCTCTAGAGTTTATTAGACACATTTGAGAATCCCATTTCTTGGAGACCTTGTCCTTGAGTAAATAACATTGAAACTTGAAATGGCAACACTACAGTACACTTGAACTAAGTCTGAAGAATAAAACACTCAAATTAAACGTCAGTGCTGGACGCTCTCTCTTTCGTTCTGCTCTTCTTTAGAACTCTCTGGGCCTGAACTCGTACCTGAAGCCAGACAAACGGTTCACAAATGATCCATGGGAGTGTGACTGAATTTATGTTGCTCACGCACTTTTCCCCATGGGTGACGTGGGATTATTCAGTATCATGAATCATATCAACATTTTCAGGTCATTTTTTTGAGACTTGAAGAATTAAGCCCATTTCCTGATTCTCTTGTAAAGGCAATGTATAATGCTGCAACTCTCCATGGATTAACATAGGTAATGTAAACCCCCACAGCATTTAAGCTTAAAAATATAGAATATACAGTAAATAAACAAAATGCGCTTGCTACTTGTTTGTGATCCAATCTGCACTTAAATGAATCTGTTTTTGGGACAATGATTCTGTTTACTAAATACAGTGTGTCACAGAGACATGCAGCTCATAAAGCGGCCATTTGGAATTAAAAGTTATTTTTTAAGGTGCACATGGAATAATAAGAAAAACAAGCTCTATTTCAGCCTGTTGTCAATCTCACAGCATTTTTGATTGACAATAATAGCATACTTAAATGCTCAAGTAAATGTCAGGTTTGTTGTTGGCACTGACCATTTCTGCCCTCTGTCAACACACACACACACACACACACACACACACACTCACACTGCAGTCTCTTACCATAGTCTACTCTGTCAACAACAGCAGACATCATTAGGGGCTCAGAGAAATCACTATGACACTGATCATCGGCAGACAAGAATATTTCTGCTCAGTGGTTTCAGTTTAATGCGTTAACTCACAGATACTTGGATCATATCAGCAAGTATGACACGTCTATGGGAAAACAGTCAATTAATCACCGGTGACGCATAAATACACTGATATTACCAGACCTGTCTCTTTTATATGACTCACCTGACGTTTAGCCATAAGAATTGTTTCAGCCGTGGATGCTGGTTACATGCTAACAGCTGGGAGGCCAAACTGGTGACCTGATTGGGTCAGTGTGTCCTTGCTGCAGCAGAGCAGTGAGGATAAACAAGTACATTGAGATTCAGCTAAGTGGTGCCACCTCTCCAGAGGAATGGACTAGATCAGAAAAGGAAAACACAAAGTCCATGTAGCCTCGTGTAATATCAATGTTTTGTTACAATCCACTAGATGTGAGCAATGTCGTCAACATTGATGCGTTGTTAGAACGTAATTATTTTACTCTTGTCTCTTGAATCAGTGTTTTAGCAGTAACATTTGTCAATTAGATTCAGCAACTGTATTATAGGTGGAGTTAAAACTGAAACAGCAACTATGTGACCCAAGCGACATCAACAGTGACATAACCCATTGGTTTGTGAACGGCTGTTATAAAGCCTCGAATTCTGATCTTGGCTGGGGCCAGTTTGCTTGTTCTGAGTGGTTTGGAGCCGGTAGTGACCATATTTGGATGAGCTTGGGGGGGGAACAAGCGGGGGATCTGACTTGATCTGATTAGGAACCCGACAATACTACGTCCAGCCCACCGATAGCCGTAATCTGACTGCACCACAGGCCTATCAATCAAATAGACGTGCCCCCAAAAACCTGGCTTTTTGAAGCTTATTTCATCATTAATGACGGGATTGTTTTCAGATGGACGGCCAGGAAACAAATAAGAAGGAGTGACTTTAACGAGCAAAACCAAAATAACTTGTGGAGAAATTTTATTGACCTAGAAAAGTGGTAGTAGAAAATGAGACTAGTTGAGGCTTTTTGGAGCCAACCTCAAGCGGCACCCGGTGGTATCGCAGTTTACGACACTTCCGCATGGGCCTCATTTGTCAGATCCGGAATCTACGTCCACCTGTATATACAATCCATGATGTGACTACAAGATTTGCTTGAGTTAAGTTTTCTGACATCACTTAATATTGCTTCAGTGTTATACTGCTACAGTTGATTCAGTTAAGAAGAAGGAGGTGAGAAAGGAATAAGCTTCCATCCTGTTGTGGACTGTAAATTCAGAGCCATTATTTGGGTAAGACTATTAATACTGCACTGTAAAAATACTATACATCCTGCATTTAAATGCTATTTATTTAAAAGTATTTAAATATAGGGATATTAGGAAAAAGTATTAAAAATATTAACTATTCAGTGCAGAAAAACTGTGACTGTTGTACTATTACAATGCAATAGATTAGTATTACTCTTTAATGAGTTCACCATATTTTACAATTGCGCTTGGTGTATAAGTAAGTATTTTGTGTAGGACTGCAGTTTATTTTCATTGTGGATTCATTATGGTGATTTATTTTTGATCAATACATTATTTTCATTTGTAAAAATTCTCTTAAAAAAACAGAGAAATCTGCATCACAATCACATAGAGCCCAAAGAGACACATTCAGTGTGATTGTTTTGTCAAAGCAATGGTTTCAACTTTAATATCAAAAGAATTGGGAAATCCTCTCATTGAAGAAATGGTGACATCTTTTCATGAAAAATTACTTAAAATTGCAAGTTAATTTTGTTTCATTGCAGCTGTACTTGAATATATGATTAGGTAATGCAACTCAAAACAAAATCCTAACTTCCACCATTCAAAAAAATATTGCTGTTTGACAATAATCCAGGTTTGATATATAATCTATCTTTTTTTACTGACATCCTACATAGGGATATAGGGAACATCAGTTCTATTTTTTGCATTGCCATGGTAACATATGTTCCCTGAGCCAGCGTGACATCAGAGCAGATGTCAGTAAGACCTAGCAAATAAAATAAAAAAAATTGCTGCTGTACATTATTTGCACAAATACTTTATTATTTTCTTGTCGTTTTTCCGGGTTGATTAATTCAACATGGGATTTTATGGATGGCATCTTTCCTGCCGCAACCTCCGGGCCTTTCCCAAAGTCAGCCATTTAAAAATATAACTTAATTGTAATGAGCTAATGGATTCCAGGTTCAATTGATCTGTTCAATACATCACAGAAAAGGGTGCACCACCTGAAGACAGGGAACGTTTATACGCGCTTGATTACTGATTATGCCTTGATTAAGGGTGAGAGGTGTGTGTCTGTAGTGTAGTGTCATCTTACGCATACACCCATTTCAGTTTATGCTAGTGCTGTAATTAGCAGATGTGACACTCTCGGGTGCCTCTTGTAGTTAGGTTGCTTAGTTTCTTGCATCAGAGGAGCCCCACGGTTGGCACAGTGGCTGGCAGCCTCCCAGTGGATGCAGAGGCTGGCAGTGCTTACAGCTTAGTCCTCCCAATGCGGCGGAGGGGGAGGGAGAGGGGGTGGCACATACAGACATTTTAAAGGCAGGCCATTTTAGCTGAAAGAGACCTGTTTTGTCAGTCACTTTATTCTGATTGCCATGTTACACGCATACGACCATGCAGAGCAGTGTAAAGTGTTTTGTAGTGTAAATACCAGGGCAGTGATGGAAGTATTTATGTCATGAGTGCATGACCTCATCCCTGAGGTACCGTACATCATTGCCGACTCTGACCCAAAAGGCCTTTCTGTGCTTTGCCAGCAAAGGGTGAACAATCAGCCCAGTCCAGCTGTTGTAGAGGCATCGACACAAGCAAAATCCCCCCCTAAGAATAGCACTTCATTAAAATTTAAGGGCAATTTACTTTTCCAACAACTTGCCGATCCATAATTTTCCATTTTGTTTGAGCTGGAAGAGAAAGACCGCCGTGTTTCCTGTCCTTCGAGTCATATCCTGATCATGTTGCCTCTCCGGCGAGATAAGAGAACAAACAGTCGAGTAGCTCATCTGCAAGTCAAGTGTCACTCAGGTTTCCTGTGTTGCAAGGCAGCTGTTAATCATCGTGAATGAGAATACAGGCCAGCAGGTGAGACATCTAATCTATCTCATCAGCCTGCTTTACAGCATGAATATGAAGATTCACTTTTAATTATTATACATTGTGCTGCAATGTAGTAATCCCCTTGAAAATAGGTGTGTGGAATTTGGACAAAAATGGCTGTATTGTGCCTGTCACAAATACCGAAAACGTGTCAAACAAGCAACATGGCGAGCCTATGACTCTGTTAAGAAGACGCACGGTTCGAGACAAACATGAAAGTGAACTGAATGCACTCCACCAGCTCAGTGACTCAGTTGCACTAGTGCACCATCTTGGGGCTAAAAGATAATGGATATCCTAAACAGTCATGACAGAATCCCTCCAATCTTTGTCATGCTGGGAATAATGTGCCAGTGTTTGGTCCATCAGCTGTGTAATAGCTAAATGGCGCCGCAGACATCAGTTTGACAATGAATACTGACTGAGACGTGCCTTAGAAACTTCGCTGACTGCTCATTACTTCAGTCCCAATTAGAAAGGAAGGCTGCGGCCGTTGATAGTCCGAAACAATGTGGCAGATGTGGTACATGCTTGTTGACGCAGGCAAGTCTATCAGGCCATTGTTACCGTGACAATGCACACGTGTGGACATTGGCAAACCTGCAAATATTCAGTGCAGATTGCTGTTGGCTGAAGCAGAGGAGGGAAATAAATGTTCCCCATCTAAGCAAACACTTTCGAAGCCTAATGATAGCATAAATTGTGACACATTCAAACACAGATACTGTTGCAAAGGAAGACACCTATTGGCTGATTCTCCATGAAGATACAGAGGAGCCAAAATTCCTTAATTCATATTTTAAAGGGATAAACGGTCCCTCCAGGAAATCGGTATTGCAATAATTTTGTAAAAACTGAAGCTGTATTTGTGGGAGCTTGCAATTTTACAAAGTTCCAGTGATTTTTCTGCAAAAAATGTCAGCATAAGCTCCCCTCATCAGCAAAACAAACTCCATGCTAACTCACCGGAAAAAAACAAAACAAGCGGAAAAAACAGAAGTGAGGTGAATGACTGAAGATGTCAGAAGAATGTTAAATTAAACCACAAACATGCATCACTGAAATAGAAACCCGGTCAAACATGTGGAGAATAAAATTCAACCCCCCTGCCAAAACACAACGAACACAAACCTGCAGCCCAACAATCTCAACCTCACACTACACAACCAAACAGTCGGCATCGCCTTCCAAAGCAACATAACCTGGTCAGAACACATCAACAACCTGGAAATGAAAGCAAACAGCAGACTCAACCACCTCAAAGCACTTCTGCGGAAAGCACGGCGCATTACCTTCCACAGTCATCAAAGTGTAACTCGCATACATCCGACCACCGTTTGAACACTCGGTACCTGCCTGGATCACCAGCTCCGGCAATCAAACCATCCACAACAAAGCACTCGAACTGGCCCACAGACTCACGTTCGTCATCAGCGACCATTACATACGCACAATAACCGACATCCAAACACTGAGACAGAGGAACCAAGCAATAGCACCGAAGTACATAAAATCAGCCACAAACAACCCTGCCCTCCAGAAAACCATGAAACGAGGACAAGAAGCACTCAACACCTCTGTCATTCATCCTACACCTGAACAGCACTTAACCATCCAAACCCTGAACCTGATCACTCTTTCACAGCACAACCGCGACTACACCTCGTTATAATCTTCACACCCTGAAGGACAACCTCACCTCCCACTTGATTCTCACCCACATGCACAAACTCGCAACACAAGTTTTTGTTTTGTTTTGTGCCTTGTTGCTATCTCACCTCCTGAGTTCTCCCTCCACCTTCCCGCAACCAACAGATTAAACCAAATATGGACAGTTCGGGACTGAAGTCCTGAACTATCCAAGTAGACCCCTGTTTTTCTAGTTTAGTCTTAGTTTCCTACCCACTTAAAATTGTGGGAGACTTGACTTTGTTTTTCGTGCGTACAGTGTGTTTAATATTAAGTAAGCAGCATTTAAAGCTCTTACTTTTACAGCAGATTTTGCCTTTATATTCTATATTACAGTTAGAGATTGTCCATTTTGTAAAGCTGAGTTTTATGAATATTTGTAACGCTAATAAATAAACAAACAAAAAAAAACAATACATATGTCTGTGATGTGCAGCATCCTTGTTATCAAAGGAAGTGATTACATATTACAATTTATCAGGTCGTTTAAAAAAAAAAAAAAAAGAGTTTTTCCATTACCATGCTTTTTTTTTTTTTTTTTTTTTTTTTTTTTTATTCCTGCAATTTTACTGCAAAAAAACTCACTTAAAACTCTACATGGCGGTTTTTTAGAAAATCTGCTGCAAAATCAAGGATTTTGGATCACAACAATCATAAAAAAAACCTCTGCGAAATTCTGGAGGGACAGTATAAAGGCCACAAGTTTGCAACCACTAAACGATAACTGGAATGAATAAAGAAATGAGTATAGTTTTATTTTTCCTTTGGTATTTTAGTGAAAGTGAGCTAGTTGTTGTTAGTAATGTTGCTGATAATTTGCATCCCTTCAGACTCTAATAGTATCTCCATTGTTTTAGGTTCGCTACATCATCAACTTTCAGATTCATGGAGTCGTAACATTCTGCTCAATAAACTATATTGAGCATCCCATTAGTAAAGCTTCTTCTTTGACTTTACCTCAGACGGACCTGCAGCCATTTGTTCTTTACAAAATCCTACAAATCCAGGGCTGTATATATATGCACTCCATTTTAAAACTAGCTGACTGCATTAGAGGAAGTCTGATGTCTTGGTGGACGTTTGAACAAGCTCTCAGTGCCCTATTTGTGGATTAAAATACCAGTCGGCCGGCCTCTTGATGCCGGTGTCAAATGTTGATCACTGTTAGAGGAGTAACGGTTTCTATTGAACTGAAAAACGTAAACTGCAGGGAGACAATTTAAAGCAACACTAAGCAAATGCACTCCTTTTATTTGGTGAGCAGCCGCAATCAGCCACATGATGATGTGAAATCCAAATTTAAGTAGCTCTGAAACGGCCGAGTAAATCGGACTCTCCAACATTAAATATTTTGTCTCACTTGTTCTCACGATAATCTTGGTAATGTCACCTTTTCATCTAGACTCAAATGAACCACTGAGTGCCATGGCATGGTAAACAGCCCTCTATGGTGACCAGATGCTAAATCCCAGTGACTTTGGTGATCCCCTGGTTTTTTCTCTAGCGCCACCATGAGGCTAACACGTGTGGCTGTGAGTATTTTCTTTAAAATAGACCGGCTCTTATTTTCGTATATTTTGAATGCACCAGGTCAAACACTAATTTTCTCAAATACTTTTAGGACCAAATACCAGGAGTAATTTATGTGCTAATTGCTAATGTTGGCATGCTGACATGTTAAAAGTAAGTTAGTGAACCTATTATAAGTGATAAACACACCATATTATTATTGTCATTCCTTCCATTTTAGCATGCTGATGTCACCATTTTTCTTTCAAATTAAACCTATGGCTCAAAGTTCAACCTCAGCTTGTTTCAAGTGTACTTGTAGACTTCAAATTAAATGCAGTTACCTGTGTCAAGTTCCATAGTATGCACTTTATGAAATCTTCTACGACACAGCTACAACCTGCTTTCTGGATTTTTAACAATTGAAATGTAAATTTGTAATTGAAACAATAACGGTAAAGTGATTCATCTTTTAGCCAATCTCATTATCAGAGAACGCTGCAGACTGATGTCTTGCACGGTGATCTTAGCAATGGATCTGTCCCCTTCCTCGTTTTCTGTCTCTCCTCCGCAGCAGTCTTTGGCTCCCATATAACAAATGCATACTGTTTGAAATATTGAATGTTCAACCTTATTTTCAACGGAACGCTGCATTGTTATTTATATCATCGATTTGAATTTAAAAGGAAGCTATGCCATCTTGCTAAGGAGATGATTCATAGACGGTGTTTAAGGGGCGGTGCAGATTGGCACTGCTGCCTTGGAACAGGAGTGGAAGATGACAAACGGGAAGAAATGACTTTGGATGACAGTGTGATGGGAGGCTGCCCTCCATAGTCCTGACAAGGCGGTCACCACCTATCGGTCTGTCCAATTGCTACTAATCATAGTTCCCTTTGATTGAGCCTGGCATGGTTTCGTAAGCGGGGACACTTGCGACCTGATTGAGCCAAACTCTTTCTTGTCAAAGAAATACTTGAATGGCTTCTTTTCAGGTAATTTTAAGAAGGGTTCTCTCCATGAGCTAAGTACATTTATTGATCCCGACGTACTTGTCTGTATTCTTCTTTCTAGTACGGGTGGAACGGTTCACAACGTTACGGTTCGGTTCATATCACAGTTTTCAGCTCAGTTCAGTACATTTGTTATTGCTGTAACAAAATTCTGGCTACGAACATAAACATAAATAACAGCTTTGTTACTTTTGAATAAAAATGGCCACGTGTAAAGTCGTAAGGCCATCAAAATTGAGTGCAGCCTCAGAGATGCTCGCTGGTGTGTCTTTCATTAGAGGGGTGTCTCTGCAAAACAAAGGACTGCAGTGAACAGTCACAGTAACTTTCAGCAGCCCTGAAGGTCCATCTGTCTGCACTAAGAGCTGTGAAGGCAGTGTTGGACAATTATTTGACAATTCCTCATCGCGTTAGTCATAAAGTTCAGGAATTACTGTGCAGCTGGATTGTCCGCGGGAGGGGATATTTTAGAAAATTCTCCACAACTGCAAAGGGCTGCATATGTTTTATTATAAACACAAGCAATGCTTTAGTTGTGGATTTCGCCATGTCTCTCCTCCTCGCACTGTCAGGCAACACACCATGGTGATGTCCTCTTCGATTTTTCATCCTATTTGAAGTATTGCAGCTTGCATAAGCAACACATGCTGACAGGGTTTACACACAGTCGCCATTTTATTCATTAATGTGTTCTATCATCGTCATAGTAACACCAAACCCATAATGCTCCCAGACAGCAAACTTAAATTCGTTTTTTTTTTTTTTTTTTTTTATGTATTTACTAAGAGTGATTTGATGTTTTTTTTTTTTTTTTTTTTTTTCTGTGCGTGGCTTCTATTTTTTTTTTAAATTTTTTTTAAATAAACCACAATACAGACAACCTGACAGTGACAAGCAAACCCCAATGGATCGGGTTTATATTCAAACAGTTTCACCACTACTTTGTAGGATCTAGTCCCGTTCTCCTTATTGAGATCGTCTCACTGTTTTCCAAAGTTTTACTGTTTTTACCTTCCTTAACCCGGCTAATTTTAAATAAACACTTAAAGTAACATTTAGTTTTCTATTTGAAAAAGAAGAAGACAAATTGAGCCAGCTAAATTCAGCATATTTTATTGTATTTAGACCAAGTATGAATTCTTGTCTTGTGCTTTTTTGTGGAATAAAAAGAGCAGCGGGGAGCAGGGTGGGCATTCACAGCAGGCTGGGTGGGACGTGGTAAGAGCTGTGGTCACAATCAGAGACACTTGTGAATTTGGAGTGTGTATTGGTGTCCGTAGTGATGCTGTGTTCTCATCACAAATTTCTAATGTATCTGATGGTCAAAATACTGTATATATATATATATATACATACTGCAATGTAGTGTTTAACTTTTATTATGATACATATTCTTTTACAAATAGATTTGAATACCTTACTCTTGTTGTTCGTTTTAATTATTTTGTTTCTAAACTAATTGCATCTGTCCCACTCTTACTGAGCATTGTTGGTAATCTGTAGTTTGAAACAGATTTCTACTGTACGGAGTCACTGTAAGGACAAATGGATCAAAGAGAAAAGATATCACTTCTGGTTTTGGCTAACCTGCTGACAAAAATAATATCTGAATTAAAAAAAAAAAAGGCAATGAGAAACAGATACTTTTCCTTAATGTAGATCACTTTGAGTACAGTAATCAGTGAGGTGTTCAGTTTTTACAATTTATATCAATGCTGATAAATACTGACTTGCTTGTTGGTGCCAGAACCTATAAAATAATGGGCCTATTTAATCACAATCCTGCCATATTAGTCTTTTCCTAGCCTTAGCCCTGTCACCAGTGAATAATGGCTGGTCGTGCTTAGGGTCATCCTACAAGGCCTCTCATAAATTCCACCAGCGTTACCTGTCTTCTGGCACTTGCTTGATAACACTCATTATTGCTCAATGACCTGGAGGCAAAGCTCCACTTTGGGCCTCATCACCTTCGGGCCACAGCTGGGGAAACTGTCCTCCTCGCAGCTCACCTCTGTTTTCAAAAGCCATAAACTCACAGCGGACAAGTTAGCTAGGAGACAAGAATCACAAGCGTTGATTATTTGATATTGTAAAGTGAATTACACCCTCCATCATCCTCCAGAGGAAAGTAGGGTTTCCGGAGGACCGAAGGGATGTTTCCAAGATGTGTGCAGTTTATGAGGCTCCTCAATCACACAGAGGAAGAGTGTTTGAATCTCAGTTCAACCCGGGGCAACAATGAAAGTTTGAAGTCTCTCTCAGTGGTGAGATGAAATAATAAAAGGGGAGAGAAAAAAACAAAAACTAACACCTTCTCTGATGTAATTTTTAACTCTGCGGTGATCATTCCAATCCACAATGATACATCCATAGACCACAAGTTTAAGAACGGGAGACTAGATTTTTAATGGTGCTTCACAGTGTAGTGCCGGATGAAGCACCTTTCTTTAACGTAAACATTCCTCTTAGCGCACTCACGCTGGAATATATAGATGCTCAACTAAGGAGAGAAACCATTTCAACGGCCAAATAGAGCGAAAGCCCTAGGAGGCTATTCACACTAGTGCTGATAGTTGTTAAAACCCTGTGTGCTTCACTTCAAATGGGTTTAGAACAGCTTGCGGATGTGAACAGGGCAATGGAGCAACACCATAATACACTCTGGGATGTTCACCTCAGGCAAGCACTCTGTGATGCTAAGCACCTCTCTCAAAGCTGCCAAAGAAAGTCCATTGATTTCTCTCTTTGTTTGTGGACTTGTTTCCATTGTGGGATTTGAGAGAGAAGCAGAACTACCGAACCACTCTCATGGTGGACGCTTCCCAACAGCCAATGGTTCAAGAAAATCAATCAATTAACATGTTTCCTTTTTTTTTTTTTTCAACAGTGGCAACTGCAACAGGCCTCTCAGGGTTATTCGAAAACTGGGTCAAACTAAGAAGTAACATCCCAGACAGGGCCCTTTCTGAACGACTTGGTTCCCTGGGTGAGATGTCCACAGGCACCCGTGAGAGCTTAAATGTTTTCATGAGAAAAGTCTATAAAATATACAGGTTAATATTTTAAAATTTAACATCATTCAATATGACAATATTAGACAATATAGGTCAATAGGAAACTTTCATTTATGACTGTTCCGACCATGTTATATAATACATGTACAATATTTATTATATATTAGTTTCTCACCCTTAAATTTCACAACTAGTAAACACATTACACCAGGGCCTATATCAAACTGAGTTTAGATTTGTATAACAGCTCAACATTAAGAAAATATAACCAACTTTGTCCCTATATTTTCTATAGTGCCCTAGATAATGTCGGTGTGGCTCTTCTGAAGCAACACAGAACTATTCCAACCGGTAGCATCACTGCTGAGGTGCGTTCACCTGCTACACATCACGGAACCAGATGCAAAACAACTGCTTGCTCGCTTTGTTCACTGCCGCTCACTTAAACTTGAACTAACTGCTTTTTTATGGATTTCCTGGCTCAGTGGGTTACTCACTCACAAAGCCGTGCCTTCGGCGGTTTAATGGAGCACAGTAGGGTGATCTTAGACAGCTGTCATTGCCGGAACAAACATCTGGATTCATAGCTGTAAGGCTAACTATATCCAAATGCCTGGATTTGCTGCTTCGTGGCAGCAAAGATATTACTTTGATTCTAGTTGCTTTGTAGAGGCTTTCTTTTATGAAACTTTCTGAAAACATGATTCCTGTTCACATTCGTTGTACAACGTGCACATATAGTAGTGTATGATCTGTATCCCAATTGTGATTTATTTAGAGAAGTATCATAGTATAAGCAGTGTGAGATTACGTGAGAGTCACCCTCCAACAAAGCAGCCTTCTGCAATATGTTTTGGTCTCTTTTCACCACCAGGTGTTTACTGGAGTGTGAACCGAGTTTCTTTTTTAACCATTTTAAAGTGCATTGGACCTCAGCGACAGACTTTTAAAAGTACATGAGTAGCAGTTGTCAAATACCTCTCCGAGGCGCTCCTCCAGCTGGTGGCACCCTCAGCGACCACCTAAGTGGTCTACGCCCTGATCCCGGAAAACAGCACCGACTGACATCTGACATCCGTGCCTTGTGACTGTAGCCACAGCACTTGGTAAATTATGAGACTGGAGACAGCTAAATAATAGACAGTTCCATGACTGTCTCGCCAGTTTCAACTCTATTCTCTATTTTCTTTTTCTCCCTCTGCGTCTTCAAGCACTTTAGTGTCCTTGTTGTGGCGATGCTTTTAGTGCTCTGTAATCTCCCTGTCATAGTTGTCACTTTAAGAAATTAAGAACATTTTTTTGTAGCTGCATGGGTCGCCTGTTGTCAGAGACACCGCTTCAACCAAACTATGTCAGCACGGCATTTGTGACAGCCATTTATCTTGTTGATATAAACAATAACAGAACAAATAAAATGCCATTAAATGCAGAGGATTGGTGTTCTTGTTGGTTTCATGTATAGTTTCTTCAGAGACTCTGGTGGAAGATCAGTCCTAAAGTGAGAAAAAAAAAAGAAAAAAAGATCAATTTAAATTTGTGCTGTATCTTTCCTGCAGACAAGAACCATCTGCCCAAATGGCTATAAAAACAGATACAATTTTGTCTGCTGATGTCTGCATAGTAAGAATCCCACCTGGCAAAATAATGATTTGCTCACTCTACAGCCTAGATGAATAATACTGACATGAAAGGGAATTAACTTTTTATTGCTAGTTTGGCTGAAAATGCCAGTATATTCGAGGCCTTCATCTCACTCCCTTTCAGAGTTGGTATGTCAGAGGTTTTCCAGTGAAGACAATTTCATGAGCTGCCTTTAGACTAGATAAATGTCACTTTGAGCCTAATCTTCATTATCTTGTCACTGAGGCTGGATGCAGAAGAAAGAGGTTAAAAGTCACTTATAAAATATCTGGCACATTATTTTCTCCATGTGACAAATTTTTGTTTCAAACTTAGGCTTTCTTGCCCTCATAATTTCCATGAAGACATTTTACATCCATCCAAATGCAGACCAATTCTCCAGACAGATGCTGTCTGTCACAGGGTCAACAAACAGCCTGTCAGTCAGTCAGTTGTGGTGGTTGTCACCTGCCTGTCCCAGCTTAACTCAACCAATGCTCACAAAGGTAGTGGTGAGCTTCAATATGTCTCTTCAGAAATTCCCTATAGTATCACAAATGCTATTTATCTATTTTTTTTTTTTTTTAATGTTTGGGGGACACCCACTAGAGCAAACACGCACAGAAAGAAGTGGTACCTGGACCTCCACCTTTTTTGCATGTAATGTATTGAATTCTTCAGCTCCCGCCAAGCTGTAAGTGCTCCCAGACCAGTGGGTCCTGGGTCCGCTCCAGGGTCTTCTACCAATTGGCTGTTCACTGAATACTCTGGCTGAACCACCCCTTGCTGGCTCCTGTCAGTACGAAGGAATCCAGATTGACACAATGTCATACAAGTAAAGAGTAGGAAATATCCCAGAGCATTACAAAATCAAATATACTCTATATGTGACATGGAATATCTCTAAAGTTGACAGGCTCTTCAAAATCCCATTGTGATTAAAATTGCAGTCAAAATGTTTGACCTTGCTGCCCACATAAGCTCCGCCTCTGCCTAATATGCATTATGATTTACAATTTCATTGCGAGAAGTTGACCAAGGTCACTTGAACGCTTCATCTAATGATCTAAAACCATCCTACTCTAAAACAGCTAATCAGGCCCCATCAAAGAATAATGTTTCCTTACTTGTTGGATAAATGGCAAGATCAAGTCTTTCATGCTTTGAGACTTTTCTCCTGATACAGTTGATCTTTTAACACTTCTCAAGCTGCTCCCGCACTGATTTATGAGTACTGCTGTGAGAGGCATCAAATATTTTGATAGAGAGTAATATTCTTCTCGGGCGACTCTGATGAAAGTAATGCATAAATCTTCTTGTCTTGTGTTTGCTGCTTCTGCTTAGAATCTGTAGAAATTAAAATGCCATAACTGCTTATTTTGGGGAAAAAGCTGATTTGGAGTCTAAGCTTAGCCGTGGATTTGCTCTTCTTCAACTGACACTAAAAATGAGTTTTTGCGTATTTCTCTGAAGATGAAGCCATGTTCGATTCACTGGGAGGCAGCATAATGCACTTGAGAGAAAGATTAGAGACAACACTGGATTTGAGATTGCACGAATCCTGAAAGCAAAATATATACTCGTACACTTCATGTAAATTTGACTGACAGACAGATGCGAACATGGAAATGCAAATGCACAAACAAAAACACACAACTTTGCCAAAGATCAAAGCAGCATGATAAGAGGAGTCTGCAATATAAATGACATGTGTAGGGTAGAGGTCAAACACACCTGCTTTAAAAGCACATACATCCACATGACTTCCAACAGAGGTCAGCCATATATCACACGCTCCCCGTCACTGATGCACATCTCAGTGTTTTTTTTTTTTTTAAAGCCCACTAGAACATCCGTCCCTGAGCACAAGTCAATCAAAGCCATGCATTTATCTTATATTGTCCATATAGGGTCACATTTGGCCATCATTCAGAACAAGAGAACAAGCATGCGTGAGGCTTTGAGGACATTATCAGCACCAGCCATTGTTCCATATGCCTCAACCCGCCAGCGCTCACGTGTGCTAACATCACAGTTTATACAACGCTGGGCCCCGCCCGGGGATCAGGGCATACTGTACATAGCCTGTGTAACCAGCCATATGAGACCTTGCACATAACTCACTCACATGTAAGGAGAGCAATACATGACCTGTGTGCATGCAGAGGCTTGCAAATCTGCAAACCAGGCTCTATTTCATGTTCATCCTCACATTTAAAGGCAGCTGACCAAGATGACCTGGAGATATACAGTATATGTGTGCGTTTGGGGGTTGAGGTTTATGGTAAAGATGGAACAGGTGGGTTATATACTAAATTTTGCCATTTACTGTCTGTGACAAACCAGATTTTGGGTACATTTTGGCTCATCCTCACTTTAATGGGCTTCATGAATCTGCATGTTTATATTAACATGAAATGAAATTAGTTATTTTTGTGAGAAAGGTTTTCACATGGTGCAAAACCCGTTGAGAATCAACACTAAACTCCTCAAGTTTTTTTTTTTTTTTTTTAAACATCTTTTAGTTCTGTTTTCCCCTGGCTCTCATTTAGACTGCATGCTTGCGTATTACTGGTCTCAACACTTTAATAAGGTGGATAAAAACCATGGGATTAGGATACTCATGTTGTGATACTTAGCTGGTTGTGTTAGTAGGGCAATTGTCTTTATTATGTTCGCTATAAAAAAAATATAAGCCAATGATGTATCAACAGTGTGTTTTAATGAGTTTGTCTTGGGTTCACTTCACTCACTCATTTGTAGAAAGGGTTTGAGTTGAGTCTCAATTATATTTTAAGTGTATTTTGTTCACAAATATACAAGGGGCTATACAGGAGGTTCTCCGTGAATTTAGTTTCACCCTGAACACATAACAAAGGAACAAATCATATTTAATTCAGCGTCGCAGCCCAACAACTGCTGAAATGGGAAACACAAGTTATCATCCTTATCTGTATTCTAATGAGTCAAATAGAATTATGTTGAATGTTCACTGTACCAAAATGCACTCACATTGACTGCAGAGCCCGCAGCTTTATTGTCTTGCGTCTGTGGTACTGAGCCAATTGCAGGCTGTCCAAAACCATTCCACTTGTGAGTGGTATCAGGACGCCGGACTGGGAAAGACATATTGAGTGCAAGGAAAACGGGCTCTTAGCTCAGAGGAATATCTAAGGAGGTAAGAGTGATGAAATGACTGCAGACTGAGGGGGAAGTCAGCACAACTGTAACCGTAAGTGGGATATCTAAGTTTGGTAAAGTTCCACAGCGGAGAGCTGTCGTCCGGATTCTTTGTAAAAATACAAAGAATGCCAGTGCTGATACCATAGAAAACAACAGTGTGATGCATTATTCAACAAATAACTCAAATAACACAAATAATTCATCAAACAGCCTTGGTCCCTCTTTCACTCTTGCCAGATCCCTTTTAATAATCCTTTCTGTCTCACAAGTTCAGTTATATCACTCTCCCTGTTTGTTCCTTGGGATGCAGTCACAATCAAAAGCCACTTTGTTCATAGTAAACAAGGGTGGTGGATTAAGTGCAGATGTCAACAAAGAGATGCTTATTGATGTGGTGACTGGCGAAGAATATGCACATTCATCCAGCCTGGCTAGTTCATTGCACGCTGATAGCAGTGGATTGGTCAAAGGATTACACACTGGGGTGCTTGTTCCTCTCTGCCCAGCTGGCACACACAGGCTACCCCTGTGCTGTTTGGGCAGAGGAACCTACTTAAAATAGCTGAAGTCACCATCATCTGGATTCAGTGCAGACCTTATATAGAATACAAAATTGTTTATTGGAGTCATCAGAAGCCTCTGTGTAAAAACCTGAAATCTCAAGAGTGTTGTGTTGCCAAGTATATGGGCAATTGTTGTGTTGGGGAACTAGTGAACAATTCATAGAGATGTCATCAGTGACTTCTCAGGCGTTTGAGGTATGATTGACAGAATCGTTAAATGGTTGACTTGAGAGAACGGCAACTTGCCAGTGGGCCTAAAGTGTTGAGCATGCAATGGCAGCACTATCGTGTTTCACTGGATGCCAGATGATGCCTGCACTTGGTGAAAACTGCACTTTAATGTGGGATGCAAAGTCAAATGAATTTGTCGGTCAAACATATAGATAAGTACAGAAACGGTGCAAAAGGCAAGTTACCTGAATGATATTTTTTGGGCTTTTCATCCATTCAAGGAAAGCATTGGGAATCCCTCTGGCCTAATTACTCAAGAAGTGTGGATGGGAAAAAAGGTATATGGTATTTGTTGTATGAAATGATTTACACCTGCAAACCAAAATGTTGACTAATATACAGTAACTACATCCTGAACCAACTGTATTTCACCGTTCATTTTTTAAAGGCAGTGCAGGACTCAGACACTAATGAATGATTAGGTGCAAGGCACCATTAAAACAAAGTACCCACTGCAGCTCTGAACCAATGCTCAGTGAACAGTAAACGCCTGTAGTTATACAGGTCATCTCTCAGGAGAGAATAGGTATAACTGTACACAGTGTTTCCCCGCAGGCTGTGAATTTACTTCTGGTTGGCATCGCGACGTGTGACCGATGTGCATGCAGACACTAATGCAGTTGAGAGGAAGAGTGTGTAACCCAGGTTATTTTCTTGGAGCTAGAATTCACAGATGTCCCTTGAAGGCCTCACATGATAGAAGCTGTAATTTATAGATGTTCTCTGGCTGTCTCACATGTAGACTATCAGTAAACGCTACAGTTTGCGGATGTCCCCTAAACACCTCACATCCAAACTATCAGTAGATGCTTCAATTTACAGATGTCACCTAAATGCCTTATATGCAGACTATTGATAGATGCTACAATTTACAGATATCACCTAAACGCCTCACATGCTGGCTGTCAGTGGATGCTAACTAGGTGGCTGTGCACAGAGAAGCCGTCAGTCCACACTCTCTGTTACTGAAGCACATTTAACTGAGATAGGTATCAGGCTAAACGTGCGCTAGTTTGAATAGAGTGAAATAAGGTGTTGTAATGTACGATTTTTTAAAGTTGTTGATTTTTCTAAGAGTGTTTTTTTTTTTTTTCTTCTACCTGAGCAGGTTTTAATCTACACGGGCAGACTGCCCGAGCAGAGCTTATGAAATGCTGATGTACGGGCATGGAGCAGGATGATGTCTGAAATACATGCTTGTTCAGCAACTCTTTCCAGAGGGAATCAAGGCAAATAAGCCAAGTAATTGTATTTGCACAGACATATAAACTGAATGTACAGTGTGCAGATGTGCCACCTAATGTCCGCTGTCTTCATGTTCACATTGTTTGGCTGCACAAACATGTCATGTAGTTAGGATGCAGAAATTGTCCATTTCCAAATTACCAGTAGTCCAAAATATCCCGTCAACAGTAAGCTTGGCTCTCCATCTGAAGCTACGGCCCCTCTCTACCATCAGACTGCCAGCCACCTTGCTGGGATTCTATTTGACAGAATATTGCTGTATGTGTGTCAGCCCATAATATCGCAAGTGAAATTATAAGCATACAAACGGCGGTGGGTCTCCTGTCATTCATAGATTGGAAGACAATAGACAGATGATGAACGATGAAGATGAATGGCATTCTGCCCTGCCGAATGTCGCACTGAACAAATGAATTCCAAGGGCGCTCCTCATCATTTCAATGAGCTTTCCCCCTGCTATGTTTCAGCATAAATCATGTTAACCTTCTCATTTTCAAGTTCATTCATTTTTAAGGTGCTCGTTCTCCTGTCTCAGTGGCTGTGGGCCTTATGGATGCATCAAAAGGATCCGATTGCTGAGATTCCATTACACCTCATACTGCAGAATATTGTGTCACTTTCCCAGGAATGCCAACTCTACTATCTGTCATAACTCAAAACTGTCATTTCAGCGCTCGACACGGCATGCAAATGATCATGGCAGGTCCAAGGATATCTGCGAGAAAGGGGTGTGAGAAATCAGTGTTAACAATGCCTGTGTGGGAAAAGAAGATTGATCCGTGCCATGACGGGAACACCCACATGTGGAAGCAGACATTGTGACACTTATAGTGGGCTCAGAGTACTTAGATGAAAGGCAATCAGTGTGTGATTTTCATCGCCATTCATTTGAACACAGTTTTTTCTTAGAATAGCTGTTCCATTTTGGAAACATTTTAAATTTGACTTTACATTTCTGTGCAACCATCAGACAGAATATTGAATTCTGCGAAATGCCAGATAATGTTCAATATTACAATGTTGTTATTTTAGTAATGCTCAGTATTACATAATTTAAGCATGGGAACCTCACAACCCATTCTCATTCTCAGATAGATACTCATGTTTTGTCACAACCGTTGGCATTAGTGAAATATACACAAAGTGCTATATGTGTTGTGCAGTGTGATGAGGTGGTTTGAAAAAGGTCAGGTGAAGGAGTACAACGGTAGTGAAGTCCGTGGAGGTCGGAGGTTGAGGGTGGTTGGATGGAATAAACCCGGGACCAGGAGACCGGTGTTTGAGTCATGATAAAGCAAAATTCAGCATGGATTTCTTTAAGTAACCCAAACCATTATATTTTCCAAACCCTAACTAAGCAGTTTTAGAAATATTTGGTCAGGATATATGAAAGTAGTTGTAGTTTGACCCACTTTATATCCAGTTTTGTCTTCTGGAGATAAATGTGAGGGGACATCAGATGATTACTGGGAGAGGAAAGAATATAACACAACATTTTGATCCACAAATCTGTTTTCAGTTTTTGGACTTTTTCTCTAATCTTTTCATGTTTGTGAGATATTGGATTATTTGAACATTTTACTGGAGATAAACCATGTGAAAAGCTTAGAGGAATTATTTGGAGCTGTTAACTACTCATAGACATCTGAAATGTGACCCCGACAAGACACTGCTTTTTGTAAGACATCAAAAGCTAAAAAGTTTCAAAACCACTAGTTTAGATGTCAGATAATGTCAAAAGAATGTAGTGGAGAAGCAAGTCCAATATTTACCTCTGAAAAGTTGGAGTGGAAATAGAAAGGAACACCAAAGAGGAATTCCCAAGTGAAGTACAAGGACCTAAAAAATGTGTTTAAGTAGAATTTGGGAAAATGTACATTCCACTACTGCTTGTTGCTGTGCTGCATGCATCAGCAATAAACTGAGTAGCTTGCCCATTAGCAAATGTTGTGGAAAAAAAGCCAACCACCACATACTCCAACAAAATACCGGTTGCTGGGTTGCTGTAATTTTGGAGACAAGGGACACATTGATTCCTGGATCTACAGTAAGTTTCCTCTATTTTTTTTTTTCCTTCTATTTTTTTTCGGCATCTCCAGTGAATTCTCCAAAAATCTCAGTGTCTAAGGAAGTGATTCAATCCTCACCTACTAAAGAAAAAGTTTGTCTTCACCATACTGTACCAAAGTTGGATGTTGTGATGCAGCCTTGTTACATAATAGCTGAAAACTGGACATAATTCAAAAGCTTAATATTTGTTAAATAATATGACCATTTGGAAAGTCGGCCGGAAAGTTTTTGAGAGCTCCAAGAACTAGGTTTGACATCACTTGACATGGCACTGTTTGTGATGAAAGGAAGATATATACTTCCTCAGAGCCAAAATAGGTTACTTCATGGTTAATTTAGATCATTCTAATTAGAGCTGGGTATTGTAACATTTAATAATACTTTGTAATTACTTCCATAAAATTGTCTTCATCATGTAAATCATTTTTGTGGGTCTAACGTAGCGTCAGCCTTCTGGCTCGCGACTTATGGTCACTGTAACTGACAGAAATCCTACCAGTAGATTAGAAAGAATTTAACTTGCTGCTACTTGTGTCATGGACATACAAACAGAACACAAGCAGGTAATTGATCACACCTGTCATGGCAATACTCTTAACTGAAAAATGGGAGGTTCCCAAACTTGTCCACTTCCCATTTGCCTGAATGCATCACAGATCCATGGGATACTGGGTGGACATGTATTTTAACCCTGGTGGGCATAGATTAACTCATTCCACTTGTTGTATATTTGGTTGAAGTAGTTATTCCTTTTTATTTCATTTGATCTTCTTTAGAGCTAAACATTGAGTTCTTGATCTATCTGCAAATAATGTGAAATGAACCCAATGCTGGGGTACCAAGGTTCAATTAGGTTTAAGAAAGAATAACTATTCAAAGATATTTGTGAACCACAATCAATTTCACTACATCATTTTTCATGGGTTCCTGTTTAACAAGACCATGACCAAACAAACCCAAGTGTTTTTGCATGTTTGTTTGTTTTGCTCTCTGTAGTCTTTTTAGAGACCAAGGTCAAAGTTGCACCAAAGCTAAACCGCTAAACCGGATGACCTCCGGTTTTCCCACTGGATTTCATTATAGCGTCTGAGTTGTTTTCTATAATGTATGGTGATTGACTAAAAGAAAAGGAACTGTGCTCATATTCTTCAGATGTTCTCAGGGGAACGTCACACAGGCTCCTTGTGGGAATCTGTTTTTCTCTCATCAGCGTAAATATTTTATAGCAGTTGCTGCTAACAATACATCTCACTTTATTTTGGAGGCTCCTATTGCACTAATATCATCATACTTAATATTATCGTAATTTTTATCATCATTATTAGTGATGATGGATTTATAGCACTATTGCATACATCTTATTTATACAGATGTGTCAAATATATAATCAGACTATTATATATTTTAAAGTCATAATTCAGGTTCAAATGATGGAGTCATGTTACTGCTACACATCTGCCTTACCCATAGACGAAAATGAAATATGTCAAACTACATTACTGTATCATTTTACACCAACTGTAGAATCAAATGCTGTTTGACCACATGGTTGCAACTAGAAACCAGACTCTAGTTTTATTTGAAAATCTGACTGACCCAAATGTAAACAAAGACGTCAATGCAAAAAACAATGACTTTGGTTATTTTACAAAAGTATTTTTAATTAATGTTTAATTAGTTCAAATTCATATTTAAATGTTAATTCACTTCAGTTTAGCTTTCTAATTATTTTGGTCATTTTCAAATGATGAGTACAAGGCCTTTGTGTAGCCATTTTCCTCCATGTTTGTGTGTTTCTGTTTAAGACTGACTACATTTCATTGACATCTACAATTTGCTCAATCTGTCTTTACAGTCGTGTAACTGCTTCTTAACTACCACAACATAACCGCTGTGTTGTGGCATGTGTGATTTTTCAAACCAAGCTGCAGTGTTGACCAGCTATGTGAGCTTTAACTCCTGCCTGGACCTGGTCTAATGCCAGCAAGAAAGATAAATTAATGTTGTTTGTGTACGTCAAAGATGATAATATCAGAATGGTGGCAGCGACAATTCAATCTCTTCATTTAGAAAAATACCACACCAGGAGTGTACATGTATGTGTGCATGTGTGTGAAGAGATTAATGACTGACACTTTGACGGTGGTATGGAAAAACTGAACACCCCCACGGTTTTCCACTTAATCTACTAAAATGCAAATGCGTGACCGATCAATACCACAGTATATTTACTCCAGGTCTTTTTGCTGATATGGCAATTGCTTGAAATGTCAGGGGGTTGTGAGTTTTTTTTTTTGCCTGTGCGGAATAAAAAAGCTGCAATGAAGAGATAAAAAAAAGGGGGTTTAGGTTTTACTCACGAGGGGCCTGATACATCTTCACTGAACAACCTCAGAACGACCCATGAACCATAACGTGGTAAAGATGTCAACCGGTAGACGTAAGCACCAAAGCCGCTTCCAGGCTTTTCTTGATGGAGCAAAAAGCAAACAGTTCTGACACCATTCTCTTCAGCAATCCTCTTTTTTCTTCCTCATCTGTAATGGTGTGTTAAAACAAGTCAAGGGTTGAGATGCATTCAAGCAAATGACAGCGAGGGTAGATAAGAGGTAAATGCGTCTCCGTTGTTGTGACAGAGGTGACACAATGTGAGTAACTTATTTAAGATGGGAAATACAAAATCATATAAGGAATGAACTCAAATCTACTTGCTATTTTGGTTAAAACATGTTTGTAGCCGATGCTTCAAATCCACCAATTAGTTCTGATTTTCTCTTAATTTTGTATTGGGTCTATTGAAAAGCCTTTGTTTAGACAGAATTGAACAAAGCAATTAACAGTGAAATATTTCTGTGACAATATTATGAAGGGAGGGAAACAATAGGAAGTGAGTATGTCCAAAATTCAAATAATATATTCAGAAACTAGAGCCGTCTGCCATAATGTGTGATTACTACATGCCTCTGGATGTTGCAATGGTGACTCAACATTTGCCATGCTGGGATAATTATTATATTGTTCTTGATGAAAGATATGCAATTGACTGTACATACAGCAATGTCTCCTTTTTTTTTCTAATTTGATTCATCAAGCAGAACATTGCATTTTAATTTAATATTTTCTTCACTTGAACTGTGCGGATGGCTTCTTTTTAAAGAATTAGTCACTTTTTAAAGATAATTTTAATGGAAATTACTTTGAAATCAAACAAATTATGCGGAACAGACAGTTCAAGATGCAGCGTGAATTTTGCAATATTAAACTCCGTAGCTCATTTTATTTAACACAAATGGCTGTGATGTCTCAAGCAAGTGCCTGAATAAAAATGAAACAATAAGAAAATGTTTGCTATTGATCTCAGAAATAATAAGAGGCACTGTGGGGAACAGTAGTAATTAATTTTAGTGGTTGGAAACATTTAAATGAACAGTCATTGATATTGATATAATCATTTCCTTTCTTAAATTTAAAGTCACATCATCAGTGTGGTATTGTGAGAATATAAATGGATTTTTAGACGTATTAATAACTTGAAACACCGCCCTAATTGGATTTGTGATCATTAGTTCAATTTTAACACGGATGGGGGATTCACCAGTGTATTTTGACCACTGTTGGTACCTCAAAATTTTTAGGGGAGCGCTTGCAATTGATGGAGCTTGATGCAGTCTGTGGCCAATGACCCACACAGAGATGTATTGACTGGAGCAGAGCTATTGGAAAGATGTCAGGCTCAACAGAAACAGTTTTGGAAAAGTGTCCCCCGGGGGCTGCCTTGGTGGCTTCATTAAAAGTTATCATTTATATGTCGGCTTTCTGTGTGCCGAGTGTGGGAGCCATAACTAAGGTTAGTCCAAGAACACTGAGATTTTGGTCCCAAAGGGTTCCTTAACTCTCAGCCCTCAGCTGTATGTCAGGCAGATATAACAATATGGTGTAATGCATTGAATGGGGTGTTTTTTTTGTCCTTGTGTTACAGGCTCAGAATGAAACTCTGTCTGGTCCAGAGTGCCAGTGTATTCTCAGCACATACTATGTCTATCTCTGTCTTTAAGTAGTAAAAGTTCCCTTTCTTATCATGCAGCTCTCTTACAGACATTACTTAACTCTTTTCAACCATACGTCCATCTCAAAAAAATGTTTAGCACTAATTTCAGTGACTTAGTTCTACCTTTTTAGAAGCTGCTAGTTATAGCAAAATACAAGTAATATGATTATGTTCATTATGTATTGTTAATTATCTGTGAATTAACCATGCTGAAATGACTTTAAATGGGGACATTTACTGTCTGTAATTTACACATTTTATTAAAACCATGCCGTTTTCACTGCATGAGCTGAGATTAGTTATTCATACACCACACTGCAATTAACACCACAGAATCTACATTTTTACAGCTGCTCTACAAGCTCCTCCGTCACTATATACTGGAGCTTTCAAGCTGGAGGGAGCAAAACAACCTAAACCGAGAGCTGATTCTGTGTAGAGCTGATATTATTAGAAGATATTGGCTTATCACAGATATATCACTACCGGTGTATACAATATGTAGTCTAAAATGAAAACTTTTTTTTCTTACAGAACACAATGCAGAAAAATAGGCGTGGAATAATTTATGGATTTTTCTTTTTGTATTTTTGTATTTTTTATTATTATTGTTACAATATTTATAATTATTACATTTCAAGTGAAGTTCCCTGCACCAATGTCGTTTTTGACAATGAGGTTTATTAATAAAATATATATAGCCTATATAAATATAATATATTTGTCATTTCTATAACCACACCTTAGTCGCTACATCGATGGCAGAATTATTTGACTTCCTATTGGAATCAGCGTCGACCCCAAAAGCATCAGTCAGGCACGAGCTTTGCCTATACTATTTGGACTAATATGACTATAGACCTAAAGCAAAGCATGTTTGATTTCTGAATTGTATTATTGCACTTAATATCTTTAGGCATCCAATGTCAGGGAGCACAACCCTTCTGACTTCACCCAAACAGCACTCTGATATCTGCAGATATGATCTGATACTTGTATTTTCATTGATAACTCAGCCGCACAGTTCACCTTCAAGTTCATTGCATTTATTAAAATGTAACAAATGTACATGCTTGAACAAATATTCCCCTGCTTGCAGCACTGTTTGTTGGTTTTGTTAAAAACGATAAAAAAAAAAAAAAAAAGTATTTATAGATAGTCCTTGTTAATTCCACTTAGTGCAGAATTGTAAGAGCATACTTAAAATGAATATTATAATCACAATTCAACTTTGAATTGGTGTTATAGCTTCACTTTCACATTCTCAGTCCCAAAAATTCTAAATCACAGCCACACTTTATCACAGTTACCTGAGTGAGCCAATTTAATTTTGTTGAGTCTTTATCAGGTGCTGATCAAATTAGTTGTATTGAACACAGCTCTGTAACTACAACCTTACACAAAGCTTACTTTGCAGACATTACAAGTGACTATTGTGCAGCTTTTGTTTAAAAAGAAAAAAAAAGCACACTGCACACATTTCAGCGGCACCAATGCCACATGTCACATGTACACTTCTGCAGTCTGACACAAACTGTGCTCTCTGTTTATGATGCCTGTGCGACAGCAAAAAAAAAGGATCGGAGCTCAGTATAGCCGAGGCCGATCAATTAAAAAAATACCTTTTTTGGCCCTGACATGGATCTTTGAGATCAGCTAGGGACATTCCAAGTTTTCATACCTACATATCTGGTATCAGTCATACTTGTTCATCTTTATGGAGAAGGTTTTACTCAAAATCAGAGCAAAAAGTACGTCTCTTTATGTGTTGTTTAAGAATGAATCCGAATGTTCAAATCAATGAAGTACAGATTTAAGGTTATTTATGAATATATTTAAATCTATAACACAGCTGTATCTTATCCTAACCTGTGTTTGAATATGTGTGCATTTCCATGAATAAAAAATTAGGACAATGTGCCTTTTGACCTTTGACTGGTGACCTGTCCTGGGCGTCTGGCATCTCTCATCCAGTGCATGGTGGGATAAGCTCTGTGTGATCCTGGACAAAATAAGTGGTTTATGTGATAGATGTGTGCATAAAAGGATGAATTGCTTGCTTGCACACCTTCAACTACAGTAAAGTGAGTAAGTTAAGGTCATTTTCATATTTAGAAATACATATATGTGTCTTAAAAGAATGTTCATCCTGATAATTCCCATAAACCCATCATGTTTCCTCATTTATTCAAAAACTAAAGCTAAATGTAAAATGTTACTACTACATCAATGTTCCTCAGTGAGCTCACAGTGAATAAAGGGTTGACCTTAAAAACTCTAACGGGAGGAGAAAAAGAAAAAAAGTGTTCTCAAATCACCTATGTACTGATTTAGTCTATTGTCGTCCCGGGTTAAGATACCTTATCTAGTGGACTACAAACCAGTTCAAAATCTTACACTCTTTGGTTTCTGTGCTATCTATTTAAAAAGAGAATTCTTAAAAAAAACAAGAGCGATGTAACATTATCTGCTATCATCATAATGACATTCATGCTTTCAATTTTTTCGAGCCAACTTACAAAATGTTACATTACTGTAGAGATGAGTACCACTGCAAGACCCCTGAGCCATGACAGAGTCTACAGGTCCTCCTGTGATGATTTTAATCAGGAGCTCATTATGTCTCACACACAGGGGCCACTCAATCACATCAACTGATTAATTAAGTGCCAAGGGCATTTGAGGACTCAGGTGACAATATGATCCCCGGGGACACGATGAAAGTCCGAGAGCGATGGTCGTTAAATAAATGGTACTGTGGGGTCAGCGTTACTGTCAAATGTCCCTGCGTCTACATCTGATTAAAAAGCAAATAGTCCCCCCAATAGAAGGTGATGACTCACTGCAAGGACAGATGTTCTCCCTGGGCTTTGTGGTGTCGGTTCATGGCACCCACTCCACTGTTCAGTCAGCAGGAGAAGAAGAGAGGAAGGAAAAGGATTTGTGCAAGCCAGCATCCTAGTAAAGCATGTAATACAGGCTAATCCTCCTCCACTCTCGCTACTGTGAGGCCCGCGACACCGAGGGAGCGCCGGCGTGATTTGACTCGACCTACAGTAACATCTGGGTAAATACGTACCACCCCTGTTTTGGCCAATTCCATTTAGATGGATAGCATTAACACAGGTGGGAGCAGCTCCACCTGTTTTGTCTTGCAAATTTTGAACCGGAGTCGTGGCTCTCAAGCTGCTATCATAATAGAGGAAATAACATTTAGACGTGTTTGCTTGTGTTGCTACGGTGCAAACGCAGGGGTTGTTTGAATGTAAGGAATTATGTATTTCTGCCTTTAAATGGCAGAGAACATCGTGTCAGACTTTGGCGGGAAATATTTAACATCACCCTGAGGAATTTGACTTTTCTAGTGGGTGTTAGTCCTCCGTTGTAATATAATTTCAACTGTCATAATAGTTCCTCAAGCCTTTTCCTAACACACTGCACAGTGGGGCACGGTTCAAGTGATTATTAAATGTTAATGTCTTGCAGTTCAAAAGTGATATTATAGATTGGTAACAGCAGAAACCAAGCTTTGTTCATTTAAGTAGAGTATTTTCAATTGATGCAAGAGAACATTAGGCCAGCTATATCCATGTGCACACTTGCGGTTAAATGTGAGCCTTCTGATTCCAGTATTGAAGTCAAAGCAGGAGTTTGAAAGTCAGCACATGTACTGGGAATAAAGATCTGCACATGGAGGTGTGTGTGTGTGTGTGTGTGTGTGTGTCTGTGTTTGTGTGTGTTGCCCAGCTGTTGTTAGCTTGTGCCAAATCAGTGAACATGGTCACCATGAAAGGGAACCTCGCAGCGTGTGCTCTCCTCCAAATCCAAACGACTCCTCCCTGGCCGGCTGCCGCCAATTATTGCTGCTTTCAGCTCTGTAGGGTCGACTGTAGAGGTGACTGGAACGGGGAGCCGCCAGCCTTAATCCTACAATTGAAGGAGTCACAGTCCTTCATCAAAGATGGAACAGCCTGATTGTTTCCCATATATCCAGTGGTCAAGCGTTTTTCTGATCTTAGTTTTCTATATGCAGTAGAGAATACATAATTTATGATTTTTCCTATTTTGCTTTGTTCTCTTTTCTTTAGTTTGGACTTTCTCTCTGTGCTCTATGTTACTTTGGATATACAGTGCTGTTTTAAAAGCTGTACTAATGAAATAGGTCGTTCATAGTAACAGACACAGACTTTTTTCAATCCCCTCAGCTCAGTGGCTCATTTTAGTGTCCTTCACCTTATTTTTGGCCCACAAGTGTTTTGGTTCAGTCTCACTGCTAAAGTCAACCTCAATATCAGGGGATTTTCTTTTTCAGAAAAAAATAAAATAATTATTGTACACTATCTACCCTGCACCTAATGGTGTACAAGGTTAGCAGCTGGCAGTGGTGAAAGACCCTAGTAAAAGAAACTCTGACATCCTACAAAAAAACCAAACGTAAACAAGTAAAGGTCTTATATTATAATTTTGAGTCTATTACATAATTATCAGCTTCATGTACTTAAATTGTTAAAGTAAAAGTACCCAAAGCAGGAAAATTATGTATTATATATATTAGATCACCGTAATTGAAGTGTGAATGTATAAGCAGAACTTTATTATTTTGGTTAAGTTGCAGCTGATTTGAAATATTTAACATAACATTACGTAGTTAAATTGAAAACCTCAAAGATCTCCGTTTCATTCTCTTTGGCACCATAGGTGGCAATAGTGGTAATCGCTGTGTTTTTGGATTGTAGTTCACAGCGATCCAAACAGTGTTGCCGATGTGAACGCACTCAGTTGGCTGTTGAAGAGCCAGCCTGTTGCATTAGCTCCACCCACCCTCTCTAGCGGAACTACCTCTGCTATGTGATGGAAAATGAGTCACTGATTGAACAACACTTTTGGTTTTTCACAAGAATGTCACCCCCCCCCCCCCCCCCCCCCCCCACACACACACACACACAGCTCGTTCAGTTCATAGTACTGCAAATGCAAGGGCCTTCATCAGTAGGCCACGGGCTCAATCACCATTAAGTTTCCTCGTGTCAGTAGATAGTGACACTTAACAGTAATTTATGAAATTAAAAATGTTGACATTATCACTCTAAATCATAAACAATGCATCAAATGTTATATTGTGATTATTTTTAAGTCTAATTTTGAAAAAAGAAAAAAAACAAAAAAACAAAAAAAAAACGATTAACTATATCTGTCAAAATAATGAAGTGCAGTAAAAAGCCTAATCATTTCTACTGGGATGTGGTGGAGTAGAAATACAAAAGTACAATAAAATGGAAATACTTAACTAAAGTATAAGTACCTCAAATTTGTACATAAGAGCAGATTTATCATTGTAATTCTGAGAAGATTGTGAAAATAGAGAAAGATTAAACAAAGTACTCTAATAAACATTTATTGTTAACATCCATCTAAAAGGTTGGTGTGATAATTACATGTTAAATTGTTCTTTATTGTTGCACTGTTGTTAATTTAAGTAAGTCACACCTTTAGACCTGCTTCACGTTAATAGAAAGCAGTTTTTCCAAATGATTCTCACATTAACCTTTTGAAAGAGTCTTAAAATAATGATTGCTCTCACAACAATGCTCTCTGGTCAATTAGCTGAAATTATTTCTCCGTTTATCGTCCCATTATTGACAAAGCTGCAATTACTTTTTTTTTACCATTTTAATCATGGCTTTACAACAGGTCTGCAGACGAGCTGGAACATTTATGGGAGGATCTCAAAAGGTCTGTGAACATTACTTGGTAGAAAACTCTTGAAAGACTTTTCAGATGTATTGACACTTAGCATGGTCTGTTGGGGTTGAGCCCAGTGAGTTTCAGCTTGGATAGATTCCTTTTAAGAAGATCACCGGACCATTTCCTACCTCAGCCGCCACTCTGAGCCTATCCTCAGCTGACAGGTCAAATGCATCTCCAGTCCCCTGTTGTGAAAACCTTGGGGTGACCTTCTCCATCCAACTGGCCTTTTAAGAGAACATTTAATCAATAAGTCCCATCGTGTAGAGTTCGGTTTCAACACGAGGCAGAGATCTGCCTGTCTCTGACTTGCTCCTCCTGCTCTCTGCATGAGCTCCATGATTGCCCCCCCCCCCCGAACTCTACTTTTTATCACATCATAGGCTGCCAATTGACACCCACAATACTATAGTTAACACTGCCTGTCATGGTGCACTCCGATACGAATTGAAACCTGAGACGGAAACGGTGCAATTTTGACGCAAATACTTGAGGTTTAAAAGTAGCCTCTAGAGTTACTGATCACTGCTCGCAATCATTTACACGTAGGCTGTCATTTACTTCGTTATTGTGATTGCACACAAGGTCGCACGTGCACACAGGTGACGTGGCACACAGCAGATGGAAGTAAAGCACAGGAAGCAGCAGCAGTGAATGTTTCAAGTGATTCATCCCTTTTGCTCAAGGATAACCACAAATGCATTCTGACGTTATTCGTTGCTTGTATTTGGACACTGAGGGCTATTTGATGTTCAGAGGAAAAGCAAGCAGCGGCAGTTGTTTCAGCAGTAAATAAATTTGGTGTAAATGAGGAACACAGTGTGGAGCTGTTATCTGTCTGTGCAGATGGGGGCTGTCCATATTGTCTTAACCTCACAGCCTACCATTTACTGAGTAACATACTGTGCATTTCCGTGTGTAGATGACACCTGATACATATTTTAAAACATCCGTTGTACACAGCGAACTACGATCTTATACTATCAATATGTGAAAATAGGACACTGTTACTATTTCCACATCGATGTTAACACAGATATGAGACCACTTTAACTGTGAATCATTGTGATCACTGAAAGGAAACAAGTCACCATAACCTTCACGTCGTCTCACTCAGCCAGGGCCTTTTTGCCCCGACTGACCATTAACGATTTGCATGTTAAGTCTGCTTTACTCGGTATCCGTTTACTTCTCAGAGGCGAAGGCTGCATGTGAAGGAATGGATTGATACGCTGCGCTGTGTGCAACCTTTGTGGTTTTACCAACTTTTACTTCGGGACTTGGTGATCGACATACGTCTTCTGTTTAAATCAGGAATGTAAACACCTCTAACTGCTTCAAATCTTTTAGGGTCACGCTGATTCACAGAGCCATCCATTACTATCAGTAAATTATTATTATATTTTGTATATCTGTATAGATTTAGAGTACTAAAGTAGAAGTACACTGTCATTTGTTTAACTTTTCAACAAGAAAGAGAAGACTGAAACTATTTTACACTGAACATCTTGAGTCAAACACTTCAAAACTGTTACACAAATGCACCCAGCCGAGATGGAGGTGCCTGAGGGATGATGCTGTGCACCTGCCTCTCTTTTCCACCGTCTCTTGACATGAACAGGCCTCTGCTCTCGCTGAACACGCCCAGATGTGTCGTCTGCTACCGCATTTGATCATATCTCTGCTACTATAAACCGCTCCGTGCCTCAAACCCACAGAAATCAGTTGACATATCAAAACTCTTGAAGAGGTCACTCACAGTGGGGTCACGGTGCAGCCAGGGATTTGAAAAATAGGAGTTTGTTTATTTTTGAAAGAACACTGGGTTATGACAGATTTGACAGGTGAAGACAGAGAAAAGGTGCAAAATACCTACTTTTATGACTTTTAGGATGTGTATGGGAATCAATTCTGTCCGTCAGAAAAGGTTGCACGGCTACATTAGAAATTACTCTCTGATGGGCAATTATTCCCCCAAATAAACTATAAAACCATAAAATATATTGTTTCTGAAGTGAGCAAAAAAATACCATAAAATCCTGAATGTATTTATTCAAACTTCAGCCAAAGTTTGAAGACAACAATTGTTGACTGAGTTTTTAAAATCCACCTTGAAGTGAGCCCCCCTTTGTAGTGTGACTAACCTCAGTAATCCGTGCCAGATTCACACCTCTGCAGCCCGTTCAGAAAGATATTTTGGCTTAAAACCAGATTTGCGTGACCCAGCAGCCTGCTTGGGTACAGGTTTATGCAGATACTTAATCTGTCGAAGGCGTTAGTGTTTAAATGTAGCCTCATTCTCTTTGTAAGTACTCAAACCAGCCAGCCAGCCTGACAACCTGTTTACTTCCTCTAATGGAATTAAATCCAACTGGACTTGAAATGACCTCCGGTTCAGTGCTATCTGAAAGAGAAGGCTCATGTTTTAATGAGAAAAATCGAATTTACTACGTGGTGGTCATCTCTTCACTCCCTTTACAATCACTTGTAGTAATATTCTGACATTTGAAATGGTGGCACGATTTCAGCAGAGGTTTTCCAACATCATTTCCTTGAATTGTACCAAACAAGTGGAGAGGTGGAAGAAAAAAAGAATGTAAACAATTGATGTTAAAGGACTTTCTTGTTACGAATAATAAACACTGCCACAGAGTTCAGGTCATGTAAGGTTGAATGCCATGAACATGTTTTCTCAGCTCTAAAAGGGTCTTGCATTCAGCACTTCAATGTTTTCACACCACCATTATGCAACGCAGTCTCACATCAACATGTGTAACAGCAACGCTGGTCCACTGCACAAAGTTTATTAGTTTCACAATAAAGGCTCAAAGATTGTGAGATGTTTACATTTGTATTGGCCTATTCTATTCAATTGGGCAGCATCCACATCACAACACTGTCCAACCCTTTCTTATCCCTCAGAGCCAGTTCACATCTCAGATATGCACACAGGCAACGTTGGGGAGTAACTAGCTACATGTAAATACATTACTAAATGAATGCAATTGTAATCTGTTACTGTTACTAAGGAAATAATTAGTTCAGGGGTTGAATCTAAATATATTATTTTGGTAACAAGCTTATGTAGAATGTAACATTCATTCTGTTGCTTTGTATATTTTTGCAGTACAGAAATGTCTTCTGTCTTTGTCGAAACAGGTACCCCTCATTTGGCCGTGTGCTTTCAAATGCTGAGCCTTATTTTTGATTGGTTCTCATGTTTGAATGTAAATTGGTGGTTGGACGTGTTGGATAAAATTATGAGGTATTTAAGAAGAGGCATTTGGGAGCCCGTGTCAATAAACTGAACAGTACTCTGCCCTGCTGATAGTCCTATCATGTTGTCCTAAATGTAGACTTGGTTTGAGGTTCTGAGAACATTTTCCTTCACTGCAGTCAGTTGTGATATACATATATGTTACTGTGATGAAGTAATTAAATAGCATTACTTATTCAATTTTTAACAGGGTAACTGGTAATCTGTAACCTCTCAAGAACCCTTCCCAACACAGCATGCAGGGTGCCTTTGGTTTTCATCCCCAAAACCATGCGATTAGGAAAAATGTCATAGTTTGGGTTTCACTATGTTACTTAAACAACTTACATTACCAACATACTTTTCCTTAATTAATGTTACTTAAAATAAACCCATGTTGACTTTTGCTTCTTCACAGACTTGAACAGCGGTCTCCTGGGAGAACATCCTGTATTTTCAAACCACACCTGACCACCTCCCAGTGTGATACTCTGTTATCTGACTTCCCTTTTCCAAAACCCAGTCTCTAAAGCTGGCATCTCACACAATTTGAGCTGTTTTTGTGAAACTAATACATTTTGCACCGTGGACCCACTTAGCTATTACACTTGGTTCTTTATTTACAATGACAGACACTGCAACGAAGTTCAGGTCATGTAAGATTGAATGCCATGAATGGCGTTTTTCAGCCATAAAAGTGTCTCACATTCAGCTCTGTGATGTTTCCGCTCCGCCATGTGACAACTAACAGCTCCGAAAAGGCCAAATCATCTGTGCTCGCCTTAAACAAAGGTTATTAGCCCCAACACTGACAGAGTGGAGCAGAGATCACAAGCTGATGTGACCAACAGGAACATGACAAACGTGCAGGGTTTACGAGGAGGGCGATGAAATACTGCTCACTGGCATGCAGCCTGAAATGAAGCCTCCTTGTGCCAGTGTTTTCAGTGGTGATTTAGTTATCTCTAAAGTTGAAGTGTTTACATTATTATTCTGTGCGCCGTGTGTGAAGTAATATGTATTTTCAAATCAATAAGGGGTAATAATGTTCCTCTGAGCTTGACAGAGCGGTTATAGTTTTGCAAAATCTTCTTTAATAGCTTATGTGTCATACATAATATGGATTTAAAGTACAGGCTTCATTACTGCAGGAAGTAAATTCCAATGCATCCGCAGGCCTCGATTAATTTACGTACTCGTTCACTACAGGATGCATCTTTGAATAGCGCTGACCTGCAGGGCCCGTGGCCATCTGTGGCCCTTCTCCACCCTCTCGCCCCCCACCTCCCTTTTGCAGAGTGAGAAAAACCCCAGCTGCTCTTTTGGCTGTGGCAGATTCACCAGGAGGAGTATTTAAAAATCCCTAATCTATCACTCTGCCCAGCCAGCCCTGTCTCCGCTGGCTGGCTTCGAACCTAGCACGATTTGCACTGTCCATTCCACAAGAGAGACATCATTACTGCTTAGCTAATCTATCACACAGGGAGGGTGAAGGGGGGTTTCACAGAAAGAAAAGGAGAGCAAGTCATTGGGATCATCCATAATGATTTGGAGATTTACTGGGATCATATGTAAACGACCCCGACAGTATCAAATGCCAAAGAAAGATTTCCCTCCCGGGTTGCCTCTACCCTTTTCATCATTTTTATTTTTATTTCATTACATCAGATTACCCCCAGTGTCATTGGATCCCTTGCTTCCTGCGCTGTAAATTGTATACCCACTCGACATGGCACAATAGGCCTGGGAGGTAATCGGACATCCCACAGTGATAACAGAATTAGTAATAACTATTAAAAAACGTCCACGGTGGCTGTGGTATTACTGAACACTGGCTGCGTGACAGAGCAGCTTAAACAGAAAAGGCTTCCTTAAATCGTCCTATTGAGATGAATACGTGTTTACATGGTGGGGATTTTCTCAAAATTAACTCTATGAATTTTCATTAATATACACAAGCAATTCTGTGTGACAGCAACATCCAGGAAAAAAAACAAATCTCACTTACAGGTTCATCACTGCAGTATTCTCAATGGTGCTTTTAAGCACTGTTTCGCTGACCACAGGGCAGTTTTGTTATCACCCTTGAACAGCCACCGTTGGTTGTCCAAGGTAGTGTTTTCCTGTCTGTGTTTCTGAGACACTACATTTTCTCCTTGGGTTTTTATTTTAATAGAAGCAGCCTTTGGTATGCTGGTTTGGGTTCCCTGGTGAGCTAAGCTCAGCAGTGGCAGGCGGACTTTGTTTCACCCATTTGACATGTTCTGGGCTATTTCTTTCTCAAGAATGATTGCGATTCTCAACCGCATTTCAGAAAATCAATGACACCTCTTGGGGGAGAAAGAGAGGGTAAAGGAACAGGGTCTGAATACAGCAATAATCCCCCTTCAACCATTACCATGCAGCAAAGACAGTCGAGAACATATACACGGATCAACAGGTTCAAGATCGGTTCACTTCATACAAAAGAAAAGAAATCCAGCGATCTGAGCACGAGAACACAGTCCGAGACAAAACCTTTTCATTAGGTCTGTAGGTTCTACAGACCTAATGAAAAGGTTCTGGGGCACTGTTGTTTTGAAAGCCACAGCGACAACATTTCAAGAAATCTCCTTTCATGTTATATTAGGTTCTTTTCAAGAGTTGAAGCATTCTTTCATTTGACGTATCTCTTCATCCCTTATATGGACAGCTTTAATTTAATATCTCGCAAAGTGGGACGTAGTGGAAATAATAAAATTATGACCCCCTTGGGTTTAAATTCTCACCTGCTGACATGCGGACACTTATGTGATGCTCAAATTAAATAAGAAATTAAAAAATAATATTTTAATATATAATAATAGGTATTTTATCATACAAGAAACCTTTCCTTTCTTTGTCTCTTCTGTCTCACTTCCCATTATAGTTGACTTAACACCTCCCTGTTTCCTTGACCTCATCTTTCATTTGTCATTGTCAGTGGTCAGAAGGAAAAGTCTAGTTTGTGTGCGGTCACGTAATGAACCCGTGTCTACCACCTTAATGTGTTTGGCTGATAAAATGAGGTTTGTGCTCCTATTTATAAAACATGGAAAGAATGTCCATTAATCCCACGAGTTTCTGAGATCTGGGACTTCTCATTAAACACCTGTGCGAACAACAGTAGGCGGATTCAGTATCATACCAGGAGCAGCTCTCTCAGCACACAATGAATCACTCCATCATGAATGCATTATGGAGACAGAGAGGGCTTGACTGAGGGTTTAGAACTGCTGTTTTGTAATTAGGCCAACTCCACGCTTAGTACTCAACAGGACATGTTTCTCTTCTTAATATATAAAATTACATCTGAATCTCCTTCCCCTTTTGATATGAATAAAAAGTGTGATAAGGGTGTAATAAAAACATAGTGCCATATATACAAATCTACAGCTTTTTTGGTATTTTTCTGGATAAAAAAAAAAAAAAAAAACATAACATGTTTGAGGAATTAATTGACTGGTGAAGTATAGCGAGAGCCTGTTAATGAGCTTTGAGTAAACAAACAAAAAAAATGTGTACACACCACTGAGTGTTTTAATGTCTAAGAATAGATGTAACACATTAAGCTGTGCAATTTAAAGTGGTAACATAGTGAGTGTAGTAAAGTATGAAAAAGCTGATTAGATGCACTGTGCAGTCTTTTCACTTTTAGGTGACAAAAGATTTAATAGTCTTTAAGTCATACTTGAACAGAAACAGTATTTTTTTCGTGCTGTGCATCTGCTGTTTCAGATGTTAATGCTGATTTCAGAGTTCATTAGTTCTGTATAATACAATATATTTAGATTTGAATTATTAAAGAAAAATATAACCAGCATTTCATTCTAATAAATGCATGCAAAGCAGCCAATTAAACAATGTGCATAAATGAATCAGGAACCAGTAACATTAACAAACAAACGTATTCCCACTTAAAATCACCCTTCCCCATGTGGTTCCCGCCCAGACCGGGTTGTGTACAGTACAGTCATTACAAAAGCAATGAATATGTCATGTAAACAGACGAGAGCCGGTAATTGCAAGCGATTCCCAAAAGTTCCTGTGTGCTTTATTTTCAGCATCGGTGCATTATTTCCTAATTATCTTGCTGTGCACTTAGTGGAGTGTTTGAACAGGCATTTGTCTCCAGGCAGCGGCATTGCAGTCAGTGTCATCTCTTTTTGTGTGTAAGTGTGTGCACCCGCAGGCAAGGCCTCGTTGGAGATCTGGCAGAGAGCGAGCGCATATGTGATGAGTCATCTTCACACTGTGGCTCTGATGACACGCCGCTGCACGTGCTCAAACACATGGTGGGTTACACTTAACCACAGGCGATTAGAGGGACTCGGTGATCTTTAAGCATGTAGTCAGTACCATGCCTCCTCCCCAAGAGCACAGGCGTCACTTCTTTAAAGTACAGCCTACAGTTTGAGGTAATTAAGTGTGTAAGATGCTTCTGCTTCATTCAAGATTTTTCCACCTAATGAAATGTATTACTTTTCCTCCATTGCATTTCATAGGAAAATTGTCCACTTTGTTTTCCACTACATTCAGCAGGCAGATAATAGTTTTTTCTCAGTGGTGTTTGCATGTTCTCCTCATGTCTGTTTCCTCTCACAGTCCACAGACATGCAGGTTAGGTGTCCTGGAAATCAGTGTAATGTAACAAAGTAATGATACTTTGTTGTACTTCAGAGTATCTGGACTTTACTGGACTTTTTATTTGTCAACCTTTACTTTTACTCCATTACATTTCCAAAATAAAAGATACACTTTTACTTCAACATTTCCACAAAGTTTCTTCAACACTACAAAATCAAATTGGGAAAAAAATGATGCAGACTGCAGGGAAGCAGGTCTACTGAGTGATTGTACTGATTTGTGATGTCATGATAACTGAATAACATTAATTCTAATTTTCACTTGTTGTCACTGTTCAGCAAACTTTACAATGTTGTTTTAAAAGGCAAAATGTCATAATTATCCAAGTCGTTAGTGCTTGCTTTTTCAATCACAGCATTTGATTTAACTTTAATAATTGAGTACATTAAATATTCAAAAAAACTACTACTACTGATACTTAAGTACAGTAAATATCAGATACTTTTAGATACCTTTACTTTAGAAATTTTCTGAAAAGGTGACTTTGACTTTTACCATAGCTGTTTTCTGGTAAGATATGTGTACTATAGACTGCATATAAAAGTGGGCGTAGCTTCTGGGTCTGGGATTTAGGCCAATGCTTAATGGGCTTAAATTGCAATACCACAGACAGCTACTGGTGGTGCCTCCAAAAAGGCTCTGGCTCTGGCTGTGGCTCCATAGACTCTCATTCGTGTCTCATGAAATACAAAGTCAATAATTTTTTTCCACCACTCAATTTGATATTTTTCACTAAAGTCACTCCTTCTTATTAGTTTTCTGGCAGTCCATCAAAAAAATAATACCATCATTAATTAGATGTTTTTTGGGGGGTGTCTGTTTGATTAACAGGCTTGTGGTGCAATCAGGTTTATGCTCAAGCATAGGGGCATAGTGTTCTCCATTCCCAAACAGATCAAGTCAGATCACTCGTCCCCAACTCGTCCAGATATGGTCAGTTCTGGCTCCAAAATAGAAAGCTGGCGTTGCCAAAAATCCGAGCTCGAGGCTTCAGAACAGCAGTTAACAAACCAATGGGTGATGTCACTGTTGGTTGCCGCTGGATATGTACTTTTATTCAAAACACCACTGGAAACTGTCGGGAGCTAGAACATGTAAACAAACACATTCACATCTGTGGCCAGACTGGTAGCATTTACCCTTCCTCTCCCCTGCAGCATACTGGGATATAGGCTCTTCCCTCCTGCAGCTGTGACCACCATGGTAATAGAGAATGGGCAGAAGCAAAACTTCGAAGCTCATAACAAGTGATCAACTTGGTAACAAGTATGGCAAAAAAAGACAGGTTGAAGCTGTGATTACAAAGGATGTAATTATCTCATGCACATGCAAAGGTGCAGATGTTCCCCAGGTTTGTTTGTACCGTGCTTCAATTTTAGTTGCCATTCATCAAAATATATTATTTTCCATTCAATATTGTTTTATTTCACGTGCCTCCCCAGTGGTTTTATCTTCCTTACGTTCGTCACCGATCACTTCAGTCAAGATATGCTTTATTCTTTAGCTGCTAAAGGAGGTAAACATGCCAGGAAAATGTAAACTTTAAGAGCTTTGGCTACAAAATGATGACTTCAACAACTGGATATTAAGAGTAGATGACAGACAAGCTAAAAGTAAACTTTATAAAACTACTATTGATCTATCAGGGGGAGGGAGCCTTAGTATGAAATAACACTATTAATGACCTAAGAGTGAGATTACTGAACTAGAAAAGTACTTTTGGATATTGTGCATGGTAGCTCAAAACATCTCCTCTAGTCTATTTCCTGTAAAAAATAATAAACACAGAAAAGTAGCCACAGATGTAGCACCTCTGAAATGATATATTCATATGTATCCTGCCACTTAAAACGTATTGAGTGAGCGAGAAACTGAGAATGCCTCATTAATTTGTCACTGATTATGATTCAAAGGGACAGAGCCTCTTGGCAATCCCTTCCCAAGCTTTGAGCAAAAAATAAAATAAAACCAGACAACAATAACAACAAAAACAACATCAATATAGAGGTCTCATGAGTTGAAATCACACCAAAAACACTTATTGTTTTCCTCTGACTTCTCCTCTGATCAATAGGCCACCACTGTTCGATGTCTAGGTCTTTGGCAGGCACTGCTGTAGAGTCAGCATGAATAATGCTACTTCAAAAATAGCCTCGGAAGAATATTCAGCATTCGACTTGGAAAAAAGAAAAAGGGTAGGGTCAAAAATCAAAGTCCTCATTTAAACGACTGAATTATATTGTTCTGTGAGCATGTTCATGGCCCCTTTCTTAGGTCATGTGCTGCATTTTTCTTCAGCCTATTACAGCTGAAAAACAGATGAGTGTTGTCAGAAAGTAAAACATAAATTTCACACACAGGCAGCCTGGAGTATTAAAGTACAGCAACATGTTCTATAATAAGAAGAACACAAAGCCAACACATCTCAAAGTGTTTGGTATTTTTGGGGAATTGGGAGTGGAGGGCACATCAGCGCTGACCCCAGCCTACGTCTTTCAGGAAGTCTTCTATTACACTTTTAGAATAACAGAACAGACATGTAACACTGAATGAGCTCCAAAACCTTTCCTACACTCTGTCTCCACAAATATTCATTCATATAGCCTCTGATATGTTGAGATTTACCCAACACAAACCACATAATTCTATGAATATCGTGCTTATATATTTAACATACTGCATCGACGTAAATACAATTAACATTAAACCGACTAACCTGCTGTTTCCCACCATTACAACTGGCACACTCCCTCCCTGTTGACTGTAGTCGTGTCACACTTTGTCAGAACAAATGTGACTTTCTCACACATACCAGGTAAACACAACACATGCAGGCGGGATGTACAGGGAGTGAGGTTAGGGTGTTGGCATGTCACGGTGCATCTCATAATCTTTCTACATCTCATTATCTTTAGAAATTCATAGCATTAGCATTTCATTTGCATTAAAGCTGCGCTGGCACCGTCGGCTGTGATAAAGGAAAGGAAGGCTTTGCTTGCTAGAGTCTGCGAATGGCACAGTGTCATGTTGGTTTGCAGAGTCACTAGCAGTGCGAGCTTGGATGGGATGATCATAATGATGATGTTCCCAGATTTTAGGAGTCAGAGTTTTATATTTATATCTCTGGGGTTCAATAGTGCACGTGGAGTTGATGCGCAGTTTCGTTGTCAGTGTAGAGTTTCTAATCATGGACTGTGTTAGAGTGCTCTGCTAGCCATAAACATTATTAGAGAGGAAATGTAAAAAACATATTCAACATGTTCAGATTTTGATCTGGTTAATTAATATCTATTAAGGCTTTAAGGTTTAGCATGTAGAATTTAGGAGGATTGATTGGCAGAAATGATTTTATGTTTCAATGAGGGTTTAATCACCTAAAACTAAGAATTATTGTGTTTTCGTTACCTTCAAATGAGGCCTTCGCATCTTCTACGAAACCTGTCATGTTGCTCCACCATGTTTCCGCAGGAGCCCAGAATGTACAGTTTGAGAGGGATTTTTGCAGTAATCGTAGATTCTCTTGCACACTTGGGATGGTGAGGTGAGGGATTCAGTTGGTTGCAATCTGCAACCTCACGGTCACTAAATCCTACGCACTGCTCCTTCAGATGGAAATTCAGTCTTGGACGTAAAATACTGATGCCATTAGATATTTATTACTTCCGTGGGGAGGAAGACAAGTATCCTAAATAACTTTACTTTGTTGCCAAAAAATAAAAGAAGTCCTAAAATGGCCTTCAGGAGGATTACAACATATGTATTTTCTTATGTCTAATCAAAACTTTGTCTTACTGCAGTTTGTCAGTATCCCTGTTCATTTTGGCTTTGCTAGCAGCATGACATACAGATAGTGTCAGCCTTGTCAGTTGGTCTCTCTGTAACTTTGGTTCGGAGCAAATTATCAACATCTGTAGATCAGTTTTCTGTGGATATTCAAGATTCCCACTAAAGGAATGATAAACCTTAGGACTTTTCTTCTGGTGCTATCATCAGTCCTTTTATACAGCTTCATGAGATATCCTCCTTTGTGACAAAACCTTTAGCTTATGGAGTATGTGTGGTATTTTAAATGTGAAGGATCTAAATCGCTGTTGACATAGCTGTACTTTCGTAATGACAAAAACAGAAATTTGAAGAACTTGTTTTTTCTGTTCTTCATATGGGCTATTAACTCCTTCTGTATTGTGTATTTTTTTTATTTCTAATTAAAAAGATATATATTTTAAGTTGTTTTATTTCTGTGAAATTGCTGGAAAATCCCCATCCTGGTAGAGACAGTATTACATTCCTACAGCAGTGTTATTTTAATGATAAATGAGTATCTGTATGACGTTTTTTTGACTAGTTAAGACTCATGTTCTGGATAAATAGGGGCCTCGATCTCACAAATCGCAGCCAAAGTCTTGGAATTTCCAAGCTTTATTGTGTTACTTTTCAGCAGTCAGTCACAATTTCCAACTTTTTTAGCATCTTTTGAAGGCAATGTATCTCCATCCTACCTTTCTGCCCCTGTTGCTCTTCACATTCCCGGTACATCTTCCTTTCTGGGACAAATGGGATACTTGGGTCTTCTGGATTAGAAGAAAACACAGCAGGTGGGTGGGCTTCTCTGCTAACTGTTTGCCTTTTCACGTCAAGGAAGCTGAATCAGTTTCCTCTTTGAAGGCGCAGCTTAAGATTTTTTTTCTCCCTGTCTTTGCTCTCCAATCATTCTCTAAACCTTTATTTAACCAGGGAAAGTCAACTGAGAAGGCATTCTCCGGCAACAGCCTCCTTCATATTCATACAGCTACTGCTAAAGTCTGAGTGCACAGTTTATGAGGACTTTAGGACTCTAAAGGCATCTAGACAGTAGCGGCTGCGGGGAAGGGGAATGATACTTCTCTACTTTTCACACCTGTGAACTGTTGCCCTCACAGTCAGAAGCTTGCTTCTGTTTTGTCCAAAGCAGGAACCCTTAAATCTTTTTAGCCATGCTCTGGCCTGAGGTTTGAGAGATTGCAGTGTTGGTCTGTTGGTTGTTCTAACACTTGAGTCTGAAATATCCCAACAACAGTCTAAGGATTGCCGTAACATTTTTGTACAGACTTTCATGGTAGTGAATCAACAAAATATGAAAAGGCAGACAGAAAGTAAACATTTAAATTTGACCAATAGACTTTCCATACCTTGGCTGTACTTTGTGTTTTGTGCTAATGTGCTGAACTAAGGTGGGGGAACCCTGATAAACAGCAGCTTGTTGGCATTGTCATCAGGATGTTTGTTGAAGGTAGTCATGAGCTCAAAGAACTGCTGTGTGTACAGCCCTGCAGAGCTGCTTGTGTGGCTGTAATCTTGAGGTTGTAGTTATAGCAAGTGGCAACCTACTGTGACGTCGCTGAATCGGTTTGTGAAGTGACATTTTGGCCGCCATCATCTTGTTATTTTTTGAGGCCAAGTGACTGTATTTGGAGATGATGGAGCTGTGGAGGAGCGAGGGATGGGTCTGACTGAGAACCTGAGAACACTTTGACCGCCCACTGATACCGGAAACCTGACTGCACCCAGGCATGTCAGTCAAACCAGGCACACCCCATAACAAAGGCCCTACCTCTCTTTAAAGCCTAATATCTAATTAACTATGGAATTATATTCAAAAGACCCACCAGGATACTGACCAGAAGGAGTGAATGCAGCTTATGACATCTTAATGACCTGTAGATTTTGCAGAGCCAGCACCCTAGTGGCTGACCTGGGGTATTGGACTACAGGACACTTCTGTATTGGCTTCTCTATGCCGACCTTAACTACATGTCCATTTTTATATACGGTCTATGAATTGTAGTTTTGTTAATTGTAGGAGAATTACTCTCCATTGGTTGGGTTTAGGAAAGATGTAAGGAAATATTGCATTGGTATCAGCACATGTAACAACATAGCCAGTAATTTCCTATTCAATAGTAATAATAATGATGCTTTCCCTCACCAATAAAGGCTTGTGAGACAAAGGTGTGAGGAAGTGAACTTCAATAAAAGTGCCTCCTGGTCATTTCAAACTGAGCACATTAGACCAAGCTTGTTGCTATGACTACAGGCAGGATGAATTCCTGTCGGGGATCAGAGCTCGGTGGACTCATCCACAGACAGACAGGCAGGTTGAACTCTAATTTCCCCTAGCATGTTCGACAGGACTGAATGCAAAAATAACACCAACCCTAGTGGTCCATATGGCTGATTCTGGGAGGACCAGCTGTTCAGGGCTTTCAAGGCCATAATCTTTATTTCACACCCTCGGTGAGCCATTTTAATTTCTGATGAGGGACTGGTATTGTGGAGGCAGGATGACAACAATGAGCGGGAAGAGTGAACCACCTGTCTGCATCTATGCCTAGAGTTTTGTATTCTTGTAATCAGTGTGTCTGAAATGCTATATTTTTAAAGAATCAAAGGAAGCACATCCGTGAACATATTTCCCACATTTTATGTCTCTGTTCACAACCCTCAAACTCAGACATGTGTGCTTGAACAATACTTTACCAAAACCACACGACAACAAATCCTTTCAACTGTGCTGTTACCCATGCAATGCAGAATAAGAAACATAATTTGTGCATACTAAAGCCATCTCAGGGCTGCATTAGTATTACCAGAGGAGGCTGGTAATTTGATTTTGCCTATGCAAATTGGAAATTTCAGTCACTCATCCAGGCTGTAAAATAATTTAGAGGGAACCTTGGCAGTTCAGGAACAAGGCTATTCCTTGCATATCACACTTCTATCCACATTAAAGCAAAACCAGACATCTTTCTGTAATGCCTTTATGTAAGAATGATTTCAGTGTAAACCCATCATGGGTGATATTTTCCTTTAATTTAGGAGCCATAGGTGCAACTCAGTAAATTTGTGAAACATTCAATGTCATTCCAAAATAGGGTGAAAATAGCCCCAGATGGTGTAAAGTAACTCCAAAATTCCTGCTGAGTTGGTAATTCAGTCGGAATTTTGATCTGCATAGTCCGTATAAAAAAATAAAAAAAACCACATAGAACAACGAGTGAGGTGAAGTCATTACTCTGCTGAATTTCCACTTGCAGTGAATGCCACCCATAGTCAGAGCTCCTTTTCATCCAGAAAATGAAAGGAATCTGACTTTGCAGTGCCATGCAAAAGTTTTAAAGACGTATCATCAGTCACAATAAACAAGAAGTGAATCAACACATGATGTAACGATGTTGATGATTCCACAAACTTTCCTCTAGTGTTTCTCACATTCTTACAGATCCTGTGAAATATCTCATTTACCCCATTTGTGATTAATGGAGGATGATTCCGAATGATTTTGGTGATCCCCTGATTTATGCCATCACTGAGTCAAAACGTAGCTTGACCATAATTATGAGCCTAAAATTTTAGACTGTCAGAGGACCAGAAAAACAGAAATTAGCACTCTTGAGATTTTAAAATGTTTCTGTAATGAAGCAGACCTTAATGACAGTGACAGACATTATTATAAATGTGATTAACCTACAATTATGTAATAATTGGGATCAATTGACTTTTGCAATTTGGTTAGAAAAACACAACACAAAGCACCTCTATTCCCACTCAGTGGGTTCCAATTGTATCTCCTGTGGTAATCTGAATCTGTCATTATGTCATTATTCTTTCAATTGCAGAACAATCTTATGCTGACGTCCAGTTCGTATATGTGAAAGGTACATTTCTGCGTGTAATAGTTCAATTAATCACACCTGTGCTGATGGTCCTCTGGGACCTTTCTAATGCACAGTGGGGGGCATCTACCGGCCACTGTGATGTGGATTAAGTCAGGCGTTGATTCATTGCCACTGACCTTCACATCCATTTGGATTTATAAGTCTTTGACGTTGAAATATGACTGACCCTGTGTAATTGTGAACATGTGTTTGTGTTTTCATTATTTCATTCAGTTCCCTCGCTCGCATAGTTTCTCTTCTTCCTTTTGCAGATGTCCCGTCATGGACGGAGCTGCATGTCTCTGCTCTGTGATTGTCGTCTCCACCAACAGTTCTTCTCTTCTGTCTCTATGCTGTCTTTTTCTCTCTCTGCTCTCCTCTCACCTCAACCGGTCGAGGCAGGTGGCCGCCCACCTCTGAGCCTGGTTCTGTCGGAGGTTTCTTCCTGTTAAGAGGGAGTTTTTCTTCCCTCTGTTGGAGGTTTTTCTCCCTTAAAGAGGAGTTTTTTTTTTCTCTCCTAGCTTATGTGGGAATTGTTGAATTGTTGGGTTTCTCTGTATAATATTGTAACGTCTTGCTGTAAGGACGTTAATGTGTTAAGTGCCATGAAATAACCTATGTTGTGATTTGGCGCGATATAAATAAAGTTAAGTTGAATTGAATTGAATTGAATTGAATTGAATTGAATTGAATTGAATTGAATTGAATTGAATTGAATTGAATTGAATTGAATTGAATTGAATTATTGCATTACTTATAGTCTGATGGTACTCACAAGGAAATAAAGGAACCTATTTTCTGTCATATTCTATGTCCTTGTCCATGCCGTAGATGCTAATAACGCCATTACAGAGTGTACATATCCTGTGTAGCCATCCTGAACCCATATTCCCCTCCTACTAATGGACTGTCATATGAAAACACACAAAGAACCGATCACATCTTTTATTAGTGACAGCTTTTTTTGCTCTCCAGTGGGAAATGTTGTTTTGCTGTCAACCCATCCCTCTTCCTGAGGCTTATATTTGTGGAGACAGCTCACAATTAAACACAGCAGCCAATGACACATATCAAAATAATGCATGCCAAGAACTGGCTAAAACTAAGAAAGTTGCAGCTAAACCCTTCATTTTTTAGCTTGTGATGTGGACAGAATGAGGTAAGGGTAGCTCAGCAGTCAGGAAAATACAACGCTGTGTGTTCACAGGCAATTACTCCGACAGATGTGCGTCCTATTCTATAGATCCTGTAGTAGAAGGTTTAAGTTTTCCATGCTGAGATGTGAGGAATTTACTATAAAATAAAACCGTATGCGGCACTGATTAACTTCAATGCAGCCTGTCATAAAAACTATATTAATTTATGCTTCCTTCAATATCTGACAAGGGGGGCCGGTCAATGAAGCTTCAACATTTTTCATCTCCATCAAAACAGAAACCCTCGGGCACCTCGACTTCAGGAGTAAATAAATCATAATGTGTAATTCCAAAGCAGTGCAGTAGTGAAGAGTAACTATGTGCATTTCCCCAAGTACTATCCATAAGTACAGTTTTGAGGTACTTTCCTTGAGCATTTCCATGTACTGCTCCTTTATACTTCCAGTCCATTATATTTCACATCACAGGGTCAACACAGACGTCTTTGGACACTGGGAGGGAGTTGGAGTACTGAAGAGAAAACCCACTTTCGAACTCCACACAGAAAGGCCCGAGCTGAGGTGCGAACATGTAAGTGACAGTCCTCACCACTCCACCACTATTCTGTCTATCATTTGGATCATGTTCAAATGTCATTGTCATTATATCACTACAAATTAAAGCTTAGAGCAAAAGTCCACTGGAAACAGATTTGTGTAGCACAATTTTTACTAACATGCTGTTTACACATTGATAATGATTCACTACTGATAATATTATGATGTCATATATACTTATATATCAAAGCAGGACTTTTACTGTAAAACTTTAACAACATCTTGCTGGTAATGGATTTATACTTTTACTTCAGTAGAATTTTCCATACAGGACTTTCACTTGTCCTGTGTGACTATTTTTATGTTGCTGTATTTGTACTTTTACTCTAGTAAAACATTTGAGGACTTCATCCTCCACTGCTACAGTGCTTATGCTTCAAAACTGAACTGAACTTGGGTTGAGCAGTTTGTACCTAGGGGTAGAAGAAACAATGAAATAAAAAAAATAAAAAAATAAAAATTAGAGAACGTCCTAATATGAGATTGAATCCATTTTCTTTAATCAAGAACTGATTCCTAATTCAGGAGATCTAATTGGAACAGAGATTGCTCTGTGTGCTAGCTGAGGCAGAAAGAACATTATTATGTGGGACAAACTTCCAAGCCCAGAGCCATAGACAAATAACAAAGTGAAGTACGAATTGCATTAGTTGTTTGCAAAACAAACACAAATTTATGACAACACACACAGGGATAATCGTAAAAGTGAGCAAGCATTACTTGCGGTAAATATGTCATGACCTGAAAAGGCTTCCATGTTCCTGTTCAGTAACTTTGTCTGTGGTTGCACACTCTCATAAAACAGCCCTTCAGTAAGAATATTATGCCCAAAGCCTCGCCAAACATTCAGTTCTGCGATGCCAACTCCGAAGGTATTATGTGGCACTCAAATGCTGCTCTCCTTACACCTCTTGAAGTGCCGCACACCCCTCCATCTAGTAGCATTATTCAAGGTTTATGCAAAGTCATAATGCTGCTAAATTGCTTGAGCAAAGTTAAGGTGCTTAAGTGTTGGTCCAATAATCTGCCAGTCAGGAAAACATGACAACACTTAGCTAAAAATCTGAATTAAGCCTAATTTTAACTTTGCTTTGCGACCTTGATTACAAGTTGCATTTTCCTTACAGGACCAAGACCAAATAAAACAGATTATACTCTCGCTTGGAGGGAGCAGTGGGATGCTATGCAAATACTTTAGCTGATGTTTGAGTCTGAATAATGTATTTCATAATCAGAAATGGAACATGAACACTGGAGGGACATATTGTATATATTATTGTGACTGATGGAATTTGCCAGCAGCAGCCCCAAAGTTCATCAACTCCTGTGCAATCGTTAACACGATGACCTGCAGTCCCACAGAGCTGCCATGTTATTTCAGCATTTCATGTTATTTTCTGTTGCAACATTAATGTCAGACTGGTTTTGCTTTGATTACTGAAAACATGCACACATTTACTTTTACCTTGAAGCTATAGAAGTAAATTTCCTCTTATTAACTTCATCTTCCTATTCTAAAGTCGCCTTCATTCTACCTCAGAACATATTATTTATATGCACCAAGGTTATACAAACAGATATATCAATTATTAAACAGATCCTAAAGCTTTCTTTGGGTCAGTAGAGGATATAATATGAAATTGCAATTGTGCCTACAAGCATTTTAAAAGGATCTTTATGCTCTCTTCTGTTTCTTCCGTACATATTTTAACCAGATACAAATGAGTGAGATCTAAAACGTGTACTTTAGAAACTGGATTTTATCCCATTGCTGTACTTGAGCTAATGAGGAACATATATTTTGTATTCATTGTGAGGGTTATTATTTTTTTCTCAAATGCATTCAACAGTCTTGTTCCTTATTTATAATGTTGTATTGTTTTGTTCTATATGCAGATCAGATTAACTCAGCAATTACACACCATTTGGTTTTGTTTACTGTTCCATGTAACTAATATAAGAAATGAGAAAAGGAGAAGGAAGGGAGTCGACAGGAATTTTGAGTGGAAGCCTTGAGAGTCTGTACCTCTGTGAACATCAAGACCATGTTTAAATAAGGGTATTCAAAATGAATGCTTCGAAATTTCTGTGCTCTGCTTGATGCACGTTCATAATCTGCATGTTTTGGACCTGTCCGCTGACTTGACAGAAAAACGAATCATAGCTCAGAGCAACATCTGATTGTTCTAAGTCATGAATATTGATGTTAACTGTTGGACAAAGGGTGATCATTATATTTTACAGAACCATCAGATTTAGCTGCTAATCCCACTTTGTAGCCTAAAGTCAGACATTTGAAATCTTAAGCATCTTCAGTTGGGGTGTTGAGGTAATCTGCCTACATTGAGCTGTCATGCAGAGTCATCCATCACCTGTTATTAAACCACTGTAGTAGTATTGAATTTGAAGGTGCTCATTCAGTACTTTCTACTCTGTGTTGTCGATTTATTTACTAAAACTGATCCGTTAAACCAGAGAAGTCTGCAACTATCCATGCTGGACTTGTACTCATCGTCCACCATGAATGATACTGAATGTAAAAAAAATTGATTTTTACTTTTAAGTTACTACAAAGAAGCGCACAAGGCCCACTGTGTCTGCTTTTGAAACACTGACTGTTAGAGAAGTCACAGTCTTTGCTGATTCCTGTGCAGACCTTTCATGTTTTGTTTTACGTATTAAACTCAGCTGAGTACTGAGGGTATTAAGAAAATACATTCATCAGTAGGTGCCATGTATTGTGGCATGATTTTTAGAGTATAAATGAGCAAGATAATTTGAAAATCCAGCACTAGTGAGCGCCTCTCATGAATCGTTACTACATTTGAGTCAAAGTAAGAATCTCGAAGATCTCCAATTTGGTTTCTGTAGTTTCATCTTTGGTGATTAGCAGTGATTGATGGTGTGTTTCTGGACTTTATTGCCCTGAGATTAAAACAGTGTTGCCTGTGTGATGTCGGTCAGTTGGCAGTTGAAGAGCGAGCCTGCTGTAGATCAACATCCTGGTTTGGAGTAATTAACTGTGTGCTGCTTGTGGTTTTCCCTGTGAATGTCAGCACAGACACCCAGCTCATTCAGTTCAAAATACTGCAAATGCAACAACTTCCTTTAGTAGATCAGAGCCATTTAGCCAGGTGTTACCAGACCCAAAATCATTGCATTAATATATTGTCAGCCATTGGGAAATGTTTCCAGTTGTTACGTACTGGGTGGAGACCTTTGGTTTATTTTGAAACCATTGGAGCAGCCTTTACCTAATCAGCTTTGACCACCATCTGTGGCAAAACTATACCAACACTGCAGTTACATTTAGAAAAAAATCCTTGACTTCAATTTAGCCACAAACACTGGTCTTCCCTTCAGAATGGCTGTGTAAACGTTAACAGAAACAGGGTTTTCAGACTATAATCACAGCGTAGAAAACTTAAGCTCTGAGTGGCAAAATGGAGAGTCAGGCGAACTTCAATCACCATTGTGGTACCTCATTCAGCGATAGTGACTTAACTAACATTTATGTACTTAAATGTATTCAAGATTATTACTTTAAAAAAACACAGACTGATTAACAACAACCTCCAATATTCTGACAACATTCCCAAAATCTTAGAAGACTGTATAAAATATAAAAATATATTGATCCATATTGTAGTTTATGTTAGAACTTTTTCATTTAACCGGTTATCTCAAATTGTCCCTTCTTTTCCTAATCTAAATATAGATTGGGGTTGGAAATTAAATATCTTGACCACTGATGTAACTCGTGTTAATCAGTGAATTTTGCTCGGATTGTCCAGTGTTTCATAAAGTCAAATGCTTCGCTCTATGAATAGTTTGATTAATTGAACAGGAAATCCTTGTTTCTTTGGTTGTTCAACCATGTTGCCTGCCTCCTCTCTCCCTAACTCGTCCTAATTTTATTCCGAACAAACCACTCTTGCTTGCTTAGGTCGATATTGTGTAATGTCAATCCATGTCAAAGCAACCAAAAGCATTTGTGTGAGAATGTTTCAGATCGTTACTTTAAGTGTTTTGACAGCGTTTCAAGGAGGCTAACGTAGTTGCTGTCTGTCGTAGTAACGGTGGTTGGTATTTCTGTGTATAAGAGGAGAAGGTTGTCTGACAGGAAGCTATTGTTCTTCCCATGAATGACACCACTGATACAGTTGTGGAGTTACCTGAATCATGAGCTCATGAGTACATCTTGTGTTTATCCAGGTGATAAACATAATCTGTTTCAGGTTTAAAGGAATCATTTTGCTTTAGATTGATATGGCTTGGAGACTTATCAGACACTATACGCTATCAGAGTCAGACACACTTTAAAAGCAGAGTAGGATAACAGTAAGCTAATTTGTTTTCGTGACATTAAAGCACTGATAAACTATACAGACAATTTACAACATTAAAAAAAAGCATGTGCACATGGTTCATGCAGAATAGAACCATGATTATTGTGTAAAAATATTCACTGGGAAGTGCACATCCCTAAATATGTAATAGCTGTATGTTGTAGGTCTGGGTACTTTGCATTTCCACTGAAATATTCAAACTACTTAAAATGGGATGGATATGAAATAGAGGTATTTTAAAGTAGTCCTACCTGTTCTGGCATTGATTAAACATCTAACAACGTATCTCTGTTCAACAAAATTACATATTTTAAAGTTTTTTTCGGAGTGAAAAATCCCTTAATGCCTTAAGGTGGTTTGGATATAGTTCCTTTGCCTTCATCCAGTACATACTGATTCATACATCCCTGCCTCCACCACTGCAACTCGTCTGCAGTTGGAGCTGTCAGCTCAACGCTACCGAGGAAACATGGTGGACTCTGTGGAAGATGTATGTAGATATGAACGACTCATTCTACTAAATACATTAAATACATACATTAAATTAAAGGCATCATGACCTCTGCCAAATGACCAGTTTCACCATAAGAATTTGTACCATTACCAGTTGGAAAGTTCAGAAAAGAAGCAGGATTTAATTATTTTATCTCCATTTAAGTTAGCATGGTGCAAAACCAAAAGTTAGCCGGTCCAGCTGGCATAAGTTTCTCCTGCACAAGCTCTGTTCATAGCAGAATGTCATCAAAGAAAACAGATGTAATAACTCTGTATACTGTGAAATACAGAGTTATCTTGCGGTGAAAGGTTTAATCAGCATGTTGTAAACTTGTTTGGTCAGAGCTTTATTTGAACAAACATTAATTTATATGTAAAAGTCCTGCACTATGGCTTTAAGTTTGAGCCTATGGACTGTGATTGAAAGCCATATACACAATGGGAAATTCTATTTTGGCAAAATCAATGTTGACAGTGATCTTCTCAATCTATGTTGACAATGGATATTGACAACCTTTAATTCATCTTTTAGATAAAGTGGTTCTTGATGCCTGGATGATGGAAACAAATCTAAACATTGTGACTACTCCTGTTTTCAATATTTTAATGAAATGGCAAAGTTGAGGTCATCACTGAATCGAAAGTCAAAACATTAACAAAAATGCAGATTGAAACCATTCTTCAAAGAGTGGAATAAGTATTTGAGCTCTCTGCTGAAGTCAGTCAAGATCCTTGTGACCTTCAGGTTCTAATCCCTTAAGTCATTCATCCCTTTTGACATCTGTTTTTCGAAAACTCTATATGTTTTGAAATGTGCTCGTCGCACACTTTTAATCATATAAATATCCATGAGCTTTCCACAATTTGGCAAATGTCAGTCTTAGCTTTTGTGACACACACATTTAAGTTATTCCCAGAGGGATGTATCAACAATGCAGCGCACTAATACACGGTTGGTGTCAGTCGCTCTTCAACTCACTCAGTACTTTTCAAAACTGCCAGGTGGAATGAGCAGTAAACATAATACATGTCCATCACAGTGACAGGCCTCTGGCTTTTTGGGGGGCCTGTTTCATTAAGACCTTAGCCTCACAAGTCTATTGATGTGCCTTATGCGATGGAGCTCTAATCTGTTTCACTTCCTGACAGCAGGAGCACATGCAAAACAATCTAACATGGGTAGATGCCATTTGGAAAACTCTTTTTAAGAAAACTTTGTCAACGTTTGTCTTATTGATGTGCTCAATTTCTGCTTCAGTTGTCATTTTTGCAGAATAATAATGGACATCTGTGCAAATTAATAATTTTAACATATACAGTCCACAGGACTGATTCAAGTTGATTAAAAACATATTACCTAAATGCTTGAATGGGGATTTGAGCAGACTTTCATGTGCACATCTACATGCACTTTGAGCCTCACTTCTTCAGATCAACTGTGAACAACGTGTGAATACAGAGAAAGCATTAAAATATGAAAAGAACAACGGGGGAGGGGAGAGCAGATACTGTGAAAGTAAACCACTTTTACCAATATGAATGAATCAAAGAAAGAAACGGCAGACTCAAAGAAATTTGAGTTTGTGATACTTGTACATTTTATGAACCTTTCAGTCTCAAAGGCAAGAGAAATGAAGGACTAAGTTATTCTCAAAGTCAGAATGTCCAGCTGTTCATGACTTTTGACTTTATAGATAGCTTGATGTATCTAATTTATAGTGAATAGAGTTCCTTCGAAACTTTAGCCAGAAGAAAGAAATTGAGCACCTCATACAAAATGTATGATTTACAGATGAGGTGTTGAAGATTATTAGAACAGATAAAGGTTTGATTTTACTAGTTTCTCACAAATAAAAATCATTGACTGGGGATATAGTTTTCTGTCGAGGAAGAAGAAGTGTATTTTTTTTAAAATTTCTCAATAAAATGACAAAATCCAGAGTACAAAGGAGAATTTCTTTCACAAACAAAAAAAGTGTGATCAAAATTGTCAAGGCTGTTCCTGTTACATTCAAACGGAGTGCAACACTGTAACACAAATGGAAAGCAACAATTTTCACGACTGGTACGTGTCCATTTGAGACTTTACCATGGACTGGAATTTTTGTCCAATTTTTTCGGGAAAAGAAAGGAGTCACGAGGATTTAAATCTGACGAGCAGTGTGGGTGGGGACTGACGATTGAGTTGTTGCGGATGAGAAGCTAAAGAAACCAACTGCCATTGCACCACAGTCCAGGGCGCTTGTGCCTAATTTGTCCCTTAGATGCATTAGAACGTGACAGTTCAACTGAGCATTGATAGATTTGACCAAATTATCAGTGCACAACCTCGCGAATGACAAGGAAAACCCACCTGATTGCGCCTTTTTTGGTCTTGGACAGTGATGTTGAACTCCTCTTGGAACACAAATGGCACTCTAAAAAACAGTGCCAGGCACACTGCTTTATTGCCACAGGCTTTCTAAAGCATCGGTCTCCTGAGTTTGTAAAAAAAAAATCTGATCTGTGCTCCCTGCTCAAATTTCAGATCCATGGTGAAATTGCAAACTTGAAATACTCACAAACGTTATGGCTTCCCCCTGCTCCACGCACATTACTGAGCTCTGTTCCTTTGCAACAAAGCAGTGTTGAAACTTCACACATCGTATCATTGCACCCACAGTACAATGTTCAGCTGACATCCAGGTCAGCTGAATCAACAGCTGAACTGAGTGACAGTATTTCAAATCCCACCACACAATTATGAAACAGTCATCATTATTATTTACTCTGGTACTGTTTACAAGTCAACAGCATAACCCTGATGTACTAAATTCAGAATTTAAGGAAAATATTAGGACATTAGAATTGATGGGTTCTAAGACTGCACACTTAAAGATCCAATAAAGAACAAGAGAGAAGCATTCCTTTATTTTTATGGTTTATATTATTCTTTTTTTTTACCATTGTTGACATTTTGCATGTTCATCTTTATCTTTATCCTGAGAGTAACAATGATTTAAAAGCTCTTGGAGGAGCCATATTAAAAGCTGTCAAATGAGCATTTTAATATTACTGCTACCGCAGCTCATAATGTTAAGACTTGTAATCATTCCAAGCAGGGCTTTTAACATTCAAATTAGTTCTGTTTCTTAATAAGCTCTTTTTTTTTTCCACTTCATTTTGGCATCAGTCATTTCACTGATGCACATCTTCATACCTACTTACAAATTTAAAAGCAGATTAAGCTTCAGTTCCTGGATCCTCCTGTATTACAAGCAGGGTGCAGTAAATTATTTAAGATTTAGAGTAATGGAGACCTGACAGTGTTGCTGGGAGCCTAAACTGATCATGTAAGAGAGAGAAATGAATTAAAGGAAGATAAACTATGAGGATAAGAAATAATAAACCCATGAAATGATTGTTTAAACAAACCAGGTGACAGTTATAAATTCTCTCACACAGCAGCATATAGTATTTACTTTAAAAATGTGCCTTAAAGTGAGCACATTTTTTTTGAGCCCTTAATGAAACATATTTGCTTTGCCATAAGCTAACCTTTTTTTTTTTAAGTATTTGCTTATCAGCTAGTGTGAGTGTGTGTGTCTGTGTGTGTGTGTTTCCTTTTCCTTGGGGCAAGTGTGCCCAGATAGACATTCTGCTGTTGACAGATAACTTCCTTTCACATCAGAAAAGCTATTACTAAAAGGCATGCACCAAACATAAAAGCACGGACAATAGCCAACCGTCACATTTCAAGATAGAGAAGCAAAGTAGTTTGTTTCATTTCGGAGATTTTCAATATTTGGTAATGGTGCTGGCATTAAAAGTGCAATGTGATAAACTGCAGAGGCTCCCTGAGAAGTAAAATGGTTTATATATTTTATATATTGCTTGTTAGAAATTATACATTGCATGTCTTTGCAGAGGTGATTCACTTCATAGCCTTGTGTTTGTCTGAAAACAATGGTGAGTGATCATGTTTTAGTACAGCTGTCAGCGTAATGGAATGGAAAATGGTTTTATATAAACAGCATCCACAATGAGTAAACTCTATATGTTTTGACATTTACCAATTTAGTTATAGCAGAAATAATATTTTATTTGGCCTTTTCAAGTGAATAAGTATGATTTAAAACAAACCAGGTTAGACTGTCTCCCCATTGGCTACAATACTCCTGCTGCTACATGTAGTGGATTATAATAAATACAAGACTGGATATAATCCTTGCCCACTTGCCAGCGGCATGTGCGATTTTTAAATCTCGGGAAAGTCAAATATTAAGATTGCTATGCCATTAGCTGAGTAAGAGCAGCAGGCTCAAACTAAATGCAATCCAAGCAAACGAAGCTACTGTAAAGGGGGAGTTAAACCGGGATGCTGCACCTCGACTCTCTCATAACACAGTCTAATATTTCCCTCAAGCCTAAAGTCTTCCTGTTTGTTTCCAAACCAATCAAGGAATTTCCTTTTCTTTTCCGCTACTCCCAAACCATTTATCCCTCTGTCTACTGCACATGTGCTTTAAATCCTTTAACCAACATGTTCATTTCTCATTTTTATTCTGTGTTAAACCTTTGATATGATACCAGAAACATGACACCTCTCACAAACAAATGTAGGATTTACTGAAGTAGTCATAGTATATTGGCCTGCATCAGCTGTAGCCAAGTGTACCTAACAAACTGGCTGCTGAGTGTATATCAGTAAACTGCAGCATGTGAGTCTTTTTATTATTATTATTATTGCAGCACACATCCCCCAAAATCAAATTGAAATATCACTTGGCACACTGAGCCATTCTGCTCCCTCTGTCCCTCCTCCTGTATCACAAAGTGTCGTCCCACCGAGTGCTTGATGTTCAGCCACAGGCTAGTCAGCTGTTGGCCTCTTTTTTTTTTTCTAATGGCCTACTTTCCAACCAGGATGGAGTTTTTTTTTTTTGCAACCTGGGGATAAACACTCCTACATCTGCACATGGTTTGTGCACTGTGCCTTAGAAGTTATACCTCGCACCACGGAGCTGCAGATGTACGGCACATTGTGAACGCATCTCGTGTGATGACAGCCGGGACTCAGTTGGAAAGGAGGCAGGTAGGTTTTACCCTGCGCCAGTGACAGCTGCGCTGCTGATGTCATGCAAAAGTTATGCATAACTTCCCCTATTATTGTTATTATTATTATGAATATCATTATTTATGGGGACATCAAACAGCAAATGTTTCTGGCTGTCGTGAAAAATGTCATGGGAATCCCTTTATCTTCAAAATGTCAGATCAACTTTGTGCTTAATGACACCAAATCTCATGCTTGCCGCTTAAATAAGCAGAATAAAGCATAACCTCTGTCAGCACCTCACCCTCAGATTCACTTAAGATAACAAGAGTCACACCGCCCAGTGTCTGCCACCCTGCAATATCAATATAATAATCAGTAGATAGTCTTAATTGTGATAACCTACAACTACTGACACAAAATACTAATAAAAGCAAACCCCATAATTCCTTTGTAGTCCAAACTAGTGTCAGAGTGCATCTACATGCATGTATGCTAATTGGTGTTCTCTAATGTGAGTGTAGATAGACGCAAACATTTTTGCTTTGTCACTGTGTTTAAACAAGCAGAGATCAAAGAGCACTGTTGTTTCTTTGTGCAGAAATAATATAAAGGAAATAAGAACAAAATCATAAAGATAATACAGTTTTTGAACACAATGCTGACCCCGCCCGGAAAACCACCCTCCATGCTTATAACTGCAGTGCTCCCAGTCACAACCTTTGTGATCTCCAGTCTGTATCTGCACTATTAAATATCCAATAAAAGTTAAAAAAAAAAAAAATAATAATAATAATAATAATCTTAAATGTAGACTCTGTAGTCTGTAGTGTGGTCTAAAAGACATTTTTAGCACTGATGCACTGTGGAGATTGACATCTTGTCTCCAAACAACACCCACTTTCAGGTGTCTCATTGACAGTTATTTATATATTGATCAATAGTCTTTGTCAAATAAATGAACTAAGATGAAACAGAAGTCCTCACTGAGGCTTGGTGCCCAGACAGTGTCAAATATGCACAGCAGAGATTAATTCTTCCTCATACAAAAGGTGAGGCAAATTTATATTTCAGTCTGAAGGAACGTCCCATTGTTATTTTGGTCCTGCTTTTTGCCCTTGCCCCATGAAAGTGTGTTTGCAACACTGCCACAGTGACAGGAATACCAGACAACACAAACAGCACACAATTTATGAAAAATTAAAAAGCAGATTTAAAAATAGAGAGCGCTCCCTCTAAGATTGCCAGCTTATGTGTTGGTGTGTATCTCCCACAGCGGCATCACAACAAACTGAATTTCTATCGCTGCCTGCGATGGTTACAAACACCCATGCAACATATTAATCAAAGTGAGTGTATCTTTGTGTAAACTGACCCTCAGACAGCTGTGAACTGTCTTTGTGGCCTCATTCAGCTGAGTGGTCATTAACACATCACATTCCTAATAGCACATTGTGTGAAAAAACACACAAGGGCAGACTTGGGGCATCTGCCTTTCTAAGGCCAATATGTGGCTCATCTTTGAGGTGAGGAGGAGTTGTGAATTCTGCTTGAGAAGTTTTCAATGTCTTCCCTTCCCTAAATACACCAGTGGGGAAAAATATGCATTCGCAAACATTCAACAAAAAGGAAGAAAAGCAACGAAGCGAGGTTTAATGAGTGCCACAAGGTTGTCTAGGGCTAAAATGTAGCAGGAAGATGAGTATGAACACTAAGCACAAGATTATGTGCATTATTAAAGCACATTGTTATACTTTTTTGCTACACCTTTGGTTAAAAGTGCTTATTATGCAGACAAAATCTGGGTTGTAGTGAATGTGATGTTGTTTTTCTCAAGGTCCAAGCAAATCCAGCAGTATGAGCACTAAGTATTCAGGAAAGGTCAAGTGAATTATTATCCTGTTGGTGGCACAAACAGCTCTGCGATTCTTCACTACATTCTCTTGAATTGATTATCACAGCTAGAAAAATCAAAGAGCTTTACATTCCCCCCTTTCCCTTTGTTTTTGTTTTTTTCATTGACGTTGTAGTTTCATTTCACTGCGCAGCATTTATGACTGCCATTAATGGATTGTTTTGTCCCGGCATCTAATCAATCTGCCATTCTCACTGATACACAACATTTACTTTGTGCTTGAGCTGTTTGAAAAGAAACAAATGGGCAATTGCCCATTACCTTGGTGTGAAGTCTTTGGGAATCGGATCGTTCTCATACTCTGCCATCCACTCTTGTTGATATCCCTGCCCTTAATACACTCCACATACCAAATGAAGCAGTGCAGAGTCACAGCACTGAGTTGGATGGCTTCCATCTCAAATGCAGACAAATTAATATATTCCTAAAGCTTTTGGAGGATGGAAATTTAATCAATTGAAAACAGGTCAGGGGTATATTATTGAATGCTTTTCACTGCTGCACAAAATTCAGACCTGGTGTCATTTGCAGACAGAAACTTAATGTATCACAAATAAGCTACAGATTCCTTTGTGGAGTGAAATATGTTGGAATTTCACTTAAGATGGATATAACTGAATTGAGCTTTTGATTTATAGTTTAATTTGGTTTGTTGTAGGCCAGTCTTGAAGTGGCTCCTAACATGTGAATAACATGCACTTAATGCAGTAACAGATAATGAGCTATGGTCAATGCGTTAATCTCCTCAACAGTTATCCACATTGCGTCAATACTGTCATATCACACCGAAACTAATAAGAATTGCAGTCAAGTACATCCCACGGAAGTTATTGACTTTTGCAGCATATTTAAACAAGCAAACATTTGATCTTCTTTGAAACAGTACCCACAGATAAAGGCGATACACTCAAATGGGCATTTTGTACTCATTTTTGATCATTTAGATAATGGAAAAAATTCAGATGACTCGCATAATAAAAACAAGTTCACCCTAACCCTAATCTCTGATATCCAGGTGCTGCTGTTCTCTTTGCTGTTGTCATTGGTGTCATCATGCTATTGGGTTGCTGTGGCTGAAATGGTAAAGCTGGTTGCCTTCTAATTGTAAATTTGGCAGTTCAATCCCTGGTTCGTCCTGTTCGTTTGCCAGACAGAGGTTCAGGACACCAAGTTGCTCCTGATGGCAGGCGAGCACCTTGCATGGCAGCTCTGTCACCACAGATGTGTTTGTGAATGGGAAACATTGTAAAGCGCTTTGAGACTGCAAAGGTGGCATGTAAGTTCAGACCATTTACCATCTCTAAGGCCTTCAGAAAAATGGTTGTGAATGCCGGAGCGTCTGGCATTCCTCTGTCAGGAAAATCTTCTACAAGTGGCACAGATTTCAAATGAGCACCAATGTGTCCAGGACTGGCTGTCCCAGACTATACAGCGCAAGAGCAGACCACTTAAAGCAGACACAGGACTCCATGAGCCACAAAATTTCATCACGTAACTATTGCAATGGTTGGTGTCAAAGTGCATGTGTCTACAGTCAGAAAGAGATTGCAAACATTTTACCCGCATGAGAGGCGTGTTGGGTAAAAGCCTTTACAGTCAAAAAAATAACATTAGAGATAAACTACAGTTTGCCAGTGAACACTCCTTTTGGAATAATGTGCACTGTACAGACACGTTAACGATAGAGTCCTTTGGCCACAGCAACAGTAGATATGTTTGGTGCAGACCAAAGACGTTTTTTTTAAAGAACCTTATGTTGGTGGACTTGTGGTTTTTATTTGTTTCACTGCTTTGGGGACTGGGCAGCTTGCATGATTCAGCTACGAATTCCTCATCATATCAAAGAAGGTTTGACGATAATGTGAGGCCATCTCCCCAAGGTTGAAGCTGGACGTTTCAACAAAATAATGATCCTAAGCACACTATAAATCCACCAAAGAATGACAGAGAAAGAAGAAAAATGAGGACTATGGAATGGCCTACTTAAAGTCCAGACTTGAACCCCGTTGAATCAAATCAAAGTAATAAATAAAGTCACAATATATCTGGGGAAAAATACCGTCAAATGAATGGAAATTTTACATAAAAAGTTGATTCATTTATTTTCATTGGCCTCCTCCAAATCTATCAAGTTGGGATGCTGGAATCCAACAACAGATGTTCTTCATTATGCTGTTGTTTATACAGCACATCTAGCTCAAGGCTGCAGCTGAGCAAAGGACTGATTCCATTTATTGGATACACAAGAACAACAAACCTATTAAAAAAAAATGGTGGTATGAACAACAGTATTACAAGCCCAGAGGAATCAATTTCATTAATATTACTACACAACCAATGAAACAGCAAAAAAACGTCCCCTTGTTCCCTTTGTTCGAGGGACCGATCATTACTCCACAGTTTGGTTGGCATACTGCAGGCAATATCTGGTGTTCTCACTTGGAGCTGTGATCTCCTCACAGGGGAGAAGAGAGGCTATAAAATCCAACAGTCTGCAACTGACGCTTTGCATGGTAGATGAATATTATATTCCTCCATTCGAAACCAAAGGATTCTCCTCCTCTCAAATAGAAACTAAAACATATGATAATTATTTTTTTAAAGGATAGTGAATAACTCAACGGCAAGTTCCTGGGTCATAAAATTAAATTAATTCCCAAAGGGATATTTGTATTTTCACAGCATGATCACCAACTTAGTGCAGTTTTTATCAGCAGGGAGGCACATTTTCATGGTGTTCGATTTATCGTCTTTTAATATTTGGTTTATAAGTATTGTGGTTTTTATAATTGAGGCTGAGGCTGAGCCCACGACAATGAACTTCTCAATCAAGAAAAAAGGTTTGAAGATCATAAAAGGGTGATCTTCTTCTTCCATAATCCCCTTTACTCTAAAAGATAAATCCTTGTTTAGTTATATTCATGTCCATTCCATCTCAGACAACACAATATTACCTAAATAACACCAAGGTTGAATCAAAGCTCACCAAGACATCCATCACATCTTTGGCAGTGACAGCAAATATTTAGTTTGAGTGACAACTTTTTTCACAACCCCTAACAATGAAGCAATGTCTTCTTTCCAATCTATCATGACTTTTTCTGTTCTCCTAGTTTCCACTGATTTTGCTGTTGTTTTTTGGTGAGGTGAGGTACTTCCACTACAACGGAATTCGGTTTTATATAAATCATGTTTAGACTCCTGTAGATGTCAGATTGTGCAGTTAATACAAAACAAAATAAAGATTCCAGAAATGTAAAGAAAATAAATACAATTATGTGCATAAATGTTTAAGTTCTGCTTTTTAATCCTTTTGATCATCTTGCAAATCCTAGATTTCTCGTAAACTTTTGAGGCGTACTAACCCAGGGGTTGGGAACCACTGAGTGTTAACTGTTTCTCCATGATTGAATTTGTCTAATGTCAGAATCATGACAAATGCCCAACAAGTCCTTCAACCCATACAATCATACAAGTCTTTGTTCCTACTTCAAATACGACCCACAGGAGATTTTCCTTTTTAGCGCCACTGATTATGTTTGGGCACACAAAAAAACATGCGTAGGGTCAAGGAAAGATAATAGTTTAGATTTGAAAAATAAACTGTGATGTGCGTTTAAGAAGTTATTACTTCCTTAAAGCCAGCTAACTCTCGTTTTCATGGCAAAAGGAAAAAACACTGCCTCAATTTGTAGTTGGAAACGGTAAGCAAACACCGGTCTTCTGCACTCAAGTCCGCTGCTGTGTCAATGCATCCCTCCCCCCCACACTTCTCCCACCACACTCCAATCAGGATTAACTCACACTATCTATCTGATCTATCTGTCACTTCTCTCTGGGATAACACATTTTCAAATAAATAATTAAAATAAGCTGCTTGCACAAAAGACATAGGATCGTGTTTTTGTAGGAGGACCCTTTGCAAATGCCATGTTAGAACTTTCAAATTCATCATATTCACTTAGACACATGTATGATGAGATGGCAAATCCAAGACATCAAATAAGATTAAGCTTTGACTTTTTTGCAGCCTTAAAGGAAGATCCTCTGAAAAAGGTGTGGCATGCACTTTGATTCGGTGGAAAATGATGTGCCATCTTTGCAATTGTTTTTTAATTTTAAATCAAAGCTTTACAGAAGCACCCTTAACCCTTTTTATTTTTTATTTTGGAAATAAATTTTAAGCTTTCCCTTTGACACCACTAAATGTTAACATGATTCCATTTCTAAGCATCGATGATGGTTGGGGCTTTCTGTAATATTCACTAAACACGCTTGGTGGGCTTTCTTCGGCCACACATTTCACTTTCAGGAAACGGTTTTAATTTTCTCATACATTCCCCTCCAATTAAAAATCTGGATTATTCGGATGGTTCAATGCCCTGGGATGGTATTCAACACTGGCATTCAAATGGGCAAAAAGGCCTCTTCAATTATGCAAATGAGGATACACAAATGTTTTTATTACAACTGTTTCTGTTCCATTATGTGTCAAATATTTTGACACCAACAAAAGGAAATTGAAAATGACTTAATGCCATTAAAGCTTTTGATCGGAAGACTCAGCTCTGGATGATCAATGTCGTATCCCAGTGTGTGTGTGTGTGTGTGTGTGTGTGTGTGTGTCAGGTAAACATTTTTCTAGCATTTTTTTGTCCAACCCTTTCTCATTTGCCACAAGCAGTTCACATATGACATAATTTTCAATTTACTATAAACTGAAGCCTCAGATGCAAAAAATGAATTGATTTCTATGAATAGCGTGCATTCCTCTCATTGTGTTGCCCTAATTTTGCATTGTTGTTTCCTATGTTCAGTGCTCCCTCTTGGATTTCAGACAAACACTGTGTTGATTCTCTCCATGAATATCAAATAAAAATGAATATTAATCAATTCCCCTGGCAAGCCTCAACCAGTGAGAATTGAATCAGACTGCGAGATTTCTCAGTGAAGAGTAGCACTCCTGCTGCTCCTTTATCGGACAAAGCTTTTTATGTCTTAAAGCAAAAACAATGTTGGAGCTTTTTAGTTGGGGGTGTGCACCTCTGACCTCACTCTTGACAAAACAAAGATCATGTTTAATCTATCTCCACTTCACCAAAAAGTCATTTTAACACTTATGCAGACCGTATTTACAGCACCCCCTGGTTATGTTGAATATGCTGATGCAATCTTCTGCCTGCAGTTTCAGACAACACAGAACCAACTGGCACGGGGAAATCTGTTCAAAATCCCATCAAAATACACACAGAACGTGAAATTTATAATTGGGTTCATTACCGTCAGAACAGCAGTTACGGCTAATAACAAACAACACAAATTCTGTTAACATGCTGTTAATTTTGGTGCTAAAAGAGCTACAACGCCAACATGGGAACCGTGGCGGTTCAGGTTGGTTTCCATAGGAGGTGATTTAATATGCGGGATTTCAATATAGGACTTCTGTGGGGGAATTTGCATGGAGTGTGGAGAGGTGTCTGCCGAGGAATGAACGCTGTGGAGCTGTCTGGCAGATTGGGAGACCATGCGTGCTGCTGCACCCAGTGGGAAGCTAATGGCCAATGCACAGTGGCCACGGAATGAGGAGCTCTAACCAGCTCTCTCTGGCAGGAGGGATTTTCTCCTGTAATTGAAGCTGAGAGTGGGTACACGTACCATTTTTGGGGAAAAAAGGTAGAAGCAAGATGCAGAAATTGATACATAATGTCGGAATGAATACATGTCCAGTGTACTTATAGCATAATGTTGCTGATATCACACAAATATGTTTTTCTTTATAGAAATACCTAACAGAACCTATTTTATAAACTCATTTTATTTTGTGTTAAATGAGAATTTAACAGTTGTTCACCTAAATACCCTCAACCTAATTTTGCAACATGTTTTCATGGTAATAACCCTGAAAGATTTGTGTCTCAGTGGTGTTCCACAAAAACAGAATTGAATCACTTTGGGGTTGTGAATTAATGGAGTGGTTTAATTTGCTTTAGGCATAGTTGACTGGCCTATTGTTAGCTGTCCCAAGAGATGGATCACCCAGGTGTGTTGGAGAGTGGGATACAAATATAAATTTGCTGCTTACAGCTGAGTGTATCGCCATGCAGATAAAGAGTGTGTGTGCATGCACGGTGACCCATTACAGAGACACACACAGTGGAAATGTTGGAACATTCTGCAGGCAACCTTCATGCTGAAGAATTATTGTTTTATAATCTAAATGAAGATTCAAATTAAAACCAACTCAGTCCTTTAGTGGCACGCCTGCCACTGTCAAGTTTTTTGTTCTGCATTTAATTTGTGCTGGATGGAAGTTGGCGTTGTAAAATATTCACATGTTCACATCGGTGTTGGCTGCTGGTGTCATTGTGCCTCTGCTGCACTCATTACTGGGACTTCCAACTGTTTTACACAGCTCATTTTCAGCCAGTTGTGTTGTTTTGCTCCCAAAGTGGACTCATAATGGCACCAATAAACAAACAAAGTTGAGCAAAACATAAGCATTAGCTACAATTCTCTACATTATATGAATGATGCTACTATCGAGCTGAGGCGCAGTTTTTAATTGGGGTGGAAAAAAATGCAGAGTGAACATACCACAATACTATTGAATTATTCTAGTCTGGTCAATGTGAACCTTTTTAAACACTTCCATAGTATTTAGTAGCATGTTGGCTCTCCTAAACGTTTAAAAACAAATCCATGTTCCCCTGCTCTAATAACAATAGATTTGTATTCACAAGGTGGAATATGGTAATAACATCAACATAATGTGAGGTGTAGCAATGGAATTGGACATTGGGAATCAATTCCTTACAAATATTTATGTTTTTTTTCCGGACAGGCTCCCTATTTTTGAAATTAAAGACAGGCCGGAGATGTACTTGCTTTTGAACCATGTGTTCACGTTGATTTGACCATTTGCATTGTTTACTTCGCTCACATGGCCTCTGTACTCTGCGTGTTACCGGAGGACTCCATCAGAGGGCACACTAGGAAAACAATAATACCATTAGAACATCCTGGATTTGCCTGATGTTAACAATAACCATGGCAACAATCAAGAGGGTCACTCATTATGCTGATTCTGAGACTACATGGGGGACAAAACACACCTTCATCATCAATCATCACTGTCACCACTCCGTATTGTCAGCGTTTTACGCTGTGCACCAACGTAATGGTCTCGTCCTTGTCACCATTTAGTTTTGAATATCCCTAACCCTGTCACGTCTCCACTGCCCCTACCCCACCCTTCCTGGCCATGTGTTAATTTCTGAGGATGCGCACAACCAATGCTCCAAACCGACGCAGGATGCCTGAGGCAGCCATTATATGCACACAAACATGTAGTTCAAAGTATGTATGTCTCCGGCCATAAAGCGTAGTTAACCAACATGGAACGTGTAGTTAAATATTCAAACGGTCTCTCTTGAGGCTTGTGGAAATGTACCTTTTCATATGACAGACAGTTTGAATTGTCACGTGTTACAGGTGTAACTTAAAACATTTTCAGTGAGGTCTTGCAGTGAGTCAGCATGAACAATAGCAGAGTTCTGGCAATGAAATGCTTAAATGGAATGTATCCATAGTGTGATTCGTTACACCTGTACTTGACAAGCCACAATGTCCGCTGAGAAAAGTCCGCTTCAAGCACATTTGAACCACCCGCCTCCTCCCAAACCTGCAGTGAACTGCGGAGGGTTGATGAGGGATTAGAACAGGTGTGTTAGAACGGGACTGCACGTTACTGAACAGTACACACAGCTCTGTATGTCCTCTATGGAGGAATTGCAGCACACAGCATTTTGCACTGCGACTGTCGCAGAAGCCTCCCAGTTCAGTGTGGATCTTGACAATAAAAACTGTCTGCCGTAAATCTAACCGTACCCCGATAGTGCGGTGTAATCTGGGTTCGTGGTGTTTCTCAGTTTTCTAGAGTTAGGCTGCTTCTGAATGCCTTCAGATTATGCACATAATTTAGTGGTAGCCATAGATCTTTTAGTGCCCTGAGCTGAATTCCAATGAATTGAACAACATGAACAAGTACTTTACATACCTGTAAGTGAATCATGTTGCTCTATGTGGAAATAAGGGGAAACAACAACAACAACAACAACAAAAAACAGAACACATAGTTTAAAATATATGACTGCATCACAGTTGTGCTTTTGATTTTCTAATCCTGAAATGGATCATTATTGCTCAAAAAAAAAAAATTGACTAGAACTATAATACCTTTTTAAATATACTTATTTTACTTCTTAGGGTTATAGTAGCCTTAACAGTTAGTTGTTCAAATAAACACATGACAATCATTGCTTCCATCAAATTGCCATGTGTAATTACACATTGATTTAGGATTAGAAATGACAGTGCTTTTGTAGTAACAGTACTGATTCAATATACTTACCATATTATCTTAACAACTTCCAACTCTGCCAGAACATTCAAGAGCACAAATCATCGGGTGAAAAAGCAAAGTTATTGGCTACCTTTAAGATGGGGCCAGGCTTACTTCCTCCTCACTTAGTTCAGGAAGATGTATGCTTAAAATTGTCTTAACACTAATATCTACCTCTCCTTTACACTTACAGACATTATAAACGTTATACAAGTCAAAAAGCGCCCCTTTGTTGCCTTGGCGTCTGTTAAAATACTGCTGTTCTGTGATTTAAACTGGCGAATAGCCCTGCATGCATGTATTTTTCTAAGAACAGGAGCCCTGTGGAGATCCATTTTATCTGCTGAAGAAGATGGGAGTGGTGGGTGGTCAGAGTGTGAGAGCAAGGAATGGACTTAAAATGTAATGCTTTTAAACAACAGCCCCTTCGCATGTTCAACCGATAAATTGCTTTGAGCAGCGAGCAAAGGTAACACATGCAGAATTTTCTGTTCCGCACAACATAATGCCTGCATAATAAAGTGCATTGTGTGTCTCGTGAGTGTGTGTGTGTGTGTGTGTGTGTGTGTGTGTGTGTGTGTGTGTGTGTGTGTGTGTGTGTGTGTTTGTGTGTGTGAGGTCAGGAAGCAGCTATAATGATTAATTCAAGCTTCACACTTCCACTCTCTTTATCTATATGTATGCACTGAGACACATTTCCCAGAGAAAATAAGGGGAAAAAATATAAATTGCTGTAACTATGTTATTGACCGTCTACCTGTCCTCTTGACAGATATATCAATATTCATTTCCATGTCCCTGCACCTTGCTCCTGGCTGCGCCACACTTAGAACTCATTTGTGACTCTGGGGACTAATGACACACAAGTCATTGTGATACTGAGCACATGCCTGCTGGCCTCAGACACAAAAGAGGGATGTAGCTCCCACCAAGAAAGCCTGCTTTCACACATCAACCCAGACCTTCTGAATCTATTCTGACATTTTTTAAGACTTTAGTTCAATTTAATTGTTTGCAAATATTTCTTACATTTCTTTTCATCTGACAGGTTCACTGGCAGGCCAGCAAAGCATTTGCTCATGTGACAGGTGTTAATCAAACACGCATTTCTTTGTTCCACTCATGCAGCTACAAAGTACAAGACTACCGACTGAGAATGAGACTGCAATGTTTCAATCTAACAGTAAAGAAATGGAGTGGCTTTGTTGATAATGCAGGATTTGTTATTACTGCTTTGGGTTATCAGATGATAAATAATGAAATAAGATTCTTATCTAAGTAGCTTTTACAGGGTCACTTTTGCTATGAATATTTATAAAAGTAAGGGAAATAAATGAAAGAAGTAGAGGTGTGGCTCCAGAAGGTTTAAAATGCAACAATAGTGATGGCAGACAGCGCCTCTTTTTCTCTAGATTTAGTTTTTCTTCAGTGGCTGCTCATTGGAGAAATACATTTTCTGATTGTCTTGCAAGCTTTGCAAGTGGTAAAGTTCCACAGACACAAAACTCCAAATTTATAACCCCTTAAAAAAGTGTTTTAACATATTCAGTCTACTGTACAGTTCGTGTGTACTCGTGAGATGTCTTTGGAAAGCTGAGATTCATATGATTCGATTGATGCAAACCATTTCCAGATACAGTTGTCACAGCAGGTACAGTCAACACCTTTGTCAAACGATCACAACAAAGAAGTAACTTCCCAATAAAGCCGTATTTTTCAGCAATGGTCCATAAAAGTCAGACAAAAGCGCTCGGGTTAAGGCAGCAAAGGTCCAGTAGATCCAATGTAGGAAAGTATTTAGTCATAGACATGATTACATCTATAATACACACGGTCTGCTGTTGCATCATTCGAAATTTGTTTAGCTGAAACTCTAAAGGTGATTACGGTTTTGCTTCCAGAGCGCTGTTGCTTTGGAGATGTTTTATCTGTGCAGCTTTTGAAATGTTGAAATCCAAACCATTCAATTATTTATCTTGGTTATAGATAGCACAGCATTTTTTGTATTTTTTTTTTTCTCGGGGGGGTGTGTGTCAAACTTTTCATAAAGTTCCCTTAAAATTGTTAGGTAGAGACTTTGGACCACATTGATTACTGAGGAGTCTGTGCAATGACACACTTGAATATGTCTTTGGTATTTCTGTAGTGCTATTTCTTGTTCCTTTTCGTTCAACATACTCCATATTTGGGCAGTTACATAGTTTTTGTTCTTCAGGCTCTCTGCTTCTGCACATTCAAACTAAAATAAAACAATGGATTCAAGGGCCAGGTCTCGGCTTTAACAGTAGTAGGTTTATGTCAATGTTGAAAGGGCTGTCGGGGAGATACAACCCTTTCAACCAACAGTGCCCAGATTGCTATGGCTCAAAAGTAATTGGACACCAATTACTAAAAACTAAATGTTTCTCAGGCACCTGAGTGTCATATCTATGTTGGTTCATGGACAAAAGAGCTCACAGTTGACTCAGACTTGCCATTTATATTGAGGTGGAGAAGTCTGTCAATATGAGGAGTAAAGAGGTGACCGTGCAAGTGAAGTAGATGATAATGAGCAAGAATCTATTAGAGACATCAAAGGTATGCCAAAGTCTACAGTTGGGTTCATTCTTTAAAAAGCAGGTCTGCACAAGAAAACTGAAAAAAATGGCAAAAGGCTCTTTGACCGAGGAACACAAAATATTGACTGGAAAATGATTTGCGTGACTGCGTGCACAGCAAGTCAAGAATCCTCTTTAACATCTAGGCTCAGATCTAACTTCAATAATAAGGACAATACTCACCTGTAGTCTTTATGGCATACTTTGTGTTGTTGTTTTTGAAAAGTTACATGAACTAAGTGATAAGTAAAGATTATTATTTTATCCATGCCATAAGAGACCAAAGATTTTGCATTATTTTTCAATGCCTATACAGGACTATGTTGTATGCCCTAACTGAGCCTGGTAAATTGAACTGGTAGTGTCAGTCAGCCCATGAAGACATCCAACTCCTGTTATCCCCTCGTCTTCTGACCTTGAAAAGGCCATGTTAGGTGAGCTCTTGGAAATAGCTTTTGGAGAGTGACATTAAACTCACCTCACTCGCTGCCCTGGAAAAGCGGTGGTCTGATCCCCTCTTGTTATCCAGCGGAAGGCAGATAGTGACTCCCTGACAACATTGGGACTCAATTGCCTTTGCTTATTATCCTTTGGAATAGAAACATCTCACGTCTTGCTTGCTGCACAGGCTGACCTCTATTCCATCACTTAACCGCTGATGATAAGATGGAGGAGACTGGGGCTGACTTATTCATGTTCAACCAATCGAAGGCGAATACACAGCATGTCAAAGTTCCCAGGTCAATCATGTTGACACGCGTCAGTTGTTCAATGAATCCAAACAGTGTTGAACATATTCAAGTGGAAACATCTTTGTCCCTTGGGTTTTTGTAGAAAAATTGCATTTTGGAAGAAAATTATATTTAGCTTTGCAGGGACCTTTTATGGCATATTGCGTTATTAAATATCCTGTATTGAATGATGTGCTGTATAATTCTGTATATACCTTAGAGTAATGACTACATGTACCATTAAACATATCACTTTCTGTTGCAGCAGCTCAGTTCGTTCTGGAGTAAAGGTCAGTGGTGTACGGTTTGGTGAGGCTATTAGATATCTGCAAGCTAAACCAATCAATGTGTATTCTTATGAGGCCAGCTTCTAGCAACAGAGTGCAGGACAATCTCACATAGTCATGTTGAGATTGTTGAAAAGAATGGAAGAGTAGCCAAAAAAAGATTTCATGCATTCAAAGAGGCTTGTAATTAAAGACTAGTGCTTAAGTATTTTGAAAGAGCTGCTAATACGGCATGATATAGTCTGTATGAAGTCTAAAAAGGCCTCAAATATTGATCAGTCCCTACAGGAATTTGGGATCGCAATAATTCATGGAAAGTCAACCAATCGACACAAAGTTGGCAGGAGCTTGCAATTATGAAAGATTCCTGCAATTTCTCTGCAATTTCTCTGCAATAAAGGTGCTCAAGATACGCTCTGCTGAAGGCCTTATGACACAAAGAAAACCTTTCCAAACTAAATTTTGCTTTATCAACTAAAATAACTCACCATTTACAGTCAGCAAGACTATTCAACTTCTCCTTCCACTGGAAAATGTGACAAAGATAGAAGGAATGAAGTTTATGGGAAATGTAATCTCATCAGGAGAATTATAACCACCTGCGTCATTGTAATAATACAGTATGTGCTAAATTACATGAGTTATTTACAACCTTTCAGAGATTTAAAGCACTTATTTTTACAGAAGAAATAGGCTGTGTTCTGTTTTACAGTCAGAGACTGTTTTATAAAGCTTGTTCACTTTTATTACTCATCTTCCTGATAATTTGGCTGTATTGTTCTTTAAATTCAGAAAATAGGAAAAAAGATTAGAATTAAAATATTTAGATATGCTTATTATCATAGGGAGTGGTTTTATATGACCTTCTTTGGTAATACATTTTAAAAAAAATTGTTTTGCCAATACCCACAATTTTACTGCAAAAATATCACAAAAAATAAAATAAAATTGCATCACAGTTTTTGAGAAAATCTGCTGCAAAACTAAACATTTTTGATTGCAAAAAAATCCTCTGTAAAATCCTTACGAGACAAATTTAAACATGGGTAATAGAAAACAATTGCTGCATATATTTTTTTGCTGATCAGCCTATTAGAAAAAAATCAGTTATGCTCTCTCAGGCAATTTTTCAGTTTTCTCGTCTGTTGTCTGTTTTAATGGAAGTAGCATTCAGTGATAATCTTTTGTTTTTGTTCGCCAGTTGGTTAAGAGTGAAATAGGATGTTTACAAGGTTTTGAAAAGAGCAAAACGCTGCGAGTCTTAGTATTTTCTTGGACTGTTTTTCCCATCAGTGGTTCAGCCTTTAATTTATCTTGAGTTTTCACCTCCTCATCGTTAATTCATTCTGCTATCTTTTTAATTTAACATTTTTGCGCATCAGAGGCCAATTCAAATGTAGTTGAGTTTGTGCCTAATATGCTAGAATGAAAAAAAAAAATGACACAAATTCTATCTTCATTTAAATGAGAAATTACACTGCATTAATAATGCCTTGATGGAATCTGGCATGTTACATAAACTTTCACAGACACAGAAGTCACTGAGAATAAATTGGATCTTAAAATCTTGTTTCATTTATAATCAATACAATGCGCCATTGGAAAGGAAACGTGTTTCCAACATCAACTTGTTCCAGGTTTTTCTTAGATTAACAATGTTCCCCCGTCATGTTGGTGTTCAGTATTCGACTGAACCATTTGTCAAGATGGGCATTTACTGCAATGCATGCACGTGGGCGCTTTGAATCTGTGATCTGCTACCAGCAAGTGTGTCAAAACATCTTCGCATGCCATGTGTCAAAATTTTCAAAGGTGCAAAGAAAGAAATCCTTTAAACCCTGGAACACACATACTAGCAGGCGGCTTCACTATTGGGCCTTTCAGTGGCTTTGTAGACCATTAATTTGCAACGTGCACTAAATTGCGACTATAAAACCTGTTTTTATTAAGAGTGCAATGCATAAAGAAACTTTTGCAGTCATTCTTGTAAGAAGCTAATTTATAGGGAGAGAATGTAAGAAAGTAATTTTACTAATTTATAATCTGGATCCTTTATCATACTTTAAGAATGTTCTGGATGTTTGGGCTAAATGAAGCAGAGTAGACAATTGCACTAATATCACCACCCTTTTCAGGTATTGAGCTGAAAACATATTTTTGTCACATGAACATAGACTGTATGTAAAAGTGGACATAGCTTCTGGGTCTGAGAGGTGGAGACAATGCAGAAGTGTCTTCAAGTGCAATACCACCTAGTGCCGTTAGGGGCTGGCTCCCGGAAAGCCTCTTACTCCACTGACTCCCATTCAGCTTCTCTCATGAGATACAAAGTCAGTATATTTTTTACACAAGTCAGCATGGTGTCATTAGGCAGTTTTGCTCCTCATCAGTGTTCTGGTGGTCCTGAAAATAATTCCATTATTAGATATTAGGCCTCAAAAAGAAGTATGTTTGGGGGCGTATCTGGTTTGATTGACAGGCCTGGAGTGCAGTCAGGTTTTTGCTATAGATGCCAAGTGTCGTGGCCTTGAGTTCTCAGTCAGATCAAGTCAAATGCACCACTCACTGTTCCCCAGCTCATCCAAATTGTCACTTCTAGCTCCAAAAAACTAAGCAGGCGACAGCTGAAATGATGAACTTGATGCTTCCAAACGGCAGTTAAAAAACCATTGGGTGATGTCACGGTTAGTTGCTATTCTTTGACATCAACGCATAAATTGTAGCTTTGCATTCAACCTCAACTCTTCACTGGGGCTATTGTAAAACTGGGAGAAGACCTGTTCTAGTTAGTAAGAAGAAAAGTGTTGAATTCTACCTGATGTTGGATGACTGAAGTGTACAAAATCTATAAAACAATGCTGTGTGAAAGTGAACAAACACAAAACTCACTGCTGGCATTGTCAGCTCGAGCTGAAAATGTTCCATGAAAGATTAAAGTGAATGAATAAATAAATAACTCACCGTTATCACAGTTTTATGACGCAACTTCCTTCACGTAAAGTCGAGTGAGAGCGAACCAGAGATGGCCTGCAGTGGAGGAAAATAACAAGTGAAGTGAAGTTTGAAATCTGTCTGTCTGAGCTGTCACACGTACACATAACCAGACAAGCCCCGCTCACAAACTGGATGTGTGTTATTGCATCAAATGTCGGTGCTGTCAGGGAACAGGGCTATTGGCTATTTGTGGCCAAACGATGGACTGCAAAAACAGTCCATCTGTCAAATATGGCCAAATAAAACGAGACAAGTTGCATCTGAACACAGCTTGCTTGTGGGAAGCCGCAGTCTCCTTGAGTCTGAAGGAACACTCTTACTTAAAAAAAAAAAACCAAAAAAAAACTGCTCTGCACTCCGGGCAAAGTTACACCTCCCCACTTCCACTCTGCACTGCTGATGCTCATAAACAGAGGCTGCCCTGTTCCTCTGGAGCCCCCTTTTTTTTTTTTTTAAGTGAAATGAGTGGAAACCAATCGAAACAGTGACTCGCAGTCTGATTCACACGGCATGCCTTCATCCTGACAACCACTCTTATCCAGCTACTATGCGCAAAGGGTTTGACCCACCAACCTTTATCTTGGTTTGGCTTTAAAAATATTCTCATTTTCCTCAGATCACATTTGGTAGAACACAGTCATCCGCCTCCAAAATCATAAAGGTCCCGAGACTCACTTCTTCATGAAATATTTCACCTAATGTAATTAAAACAATGTACTACTAATCACTCATGTACTCTTTTAATTAAGTGTGCCCACCCTTCCATTTCCCTTATTATACATGAATCATTTTCTTAAATGTCAAATATATTCAAATTTTGTCATTTGCAGTAATGTGACATTCACTTTACGTTTCAGTGATTTACAGAGAAGACAGAACTTTTTGTTTAATTTTTTTAAGGAATTAAAAACCAGTGGGTGTACTTCCACAGAAACTCACGAGGGAATCATAGAGGAATTATTATATCTGTGAACATCACTGCAAATACAATTCTTTACTCATTTTCTCTTCTTCTAGAGATGTTAAAATATAGTAGTAATATTTTACATCCTCAGCATGAAAATACTTTTGTTCCTTTAGGTCAAATCACTAGAAATCCCCCATACAGTCTCTAATTTCACTCATTGTACTCATACCAGTTTGTCTTGGAAAAAACAGCCGAATCATGTTTCCTGGGTTTTTAAAGCCACATCGCTGTGTATCAAAAATGTCATAATAGTCCAAGTATTAATTTTCCAATATTACAATCCAAATAGCCAGAGATCACTGTATCAAAACAAACACGTGTTGTTTTTGTATATGTGTATGGATATGAAGCAAAATGCTTTATATCCCAGATGATGAAATTCATCACCCTCCATATTAAAAGAAGTGATACTACAGCTGCCCTGCTGCAATTCAGTTGTAACCTCCTCCTGCTTATTTCCACCTAATGACCCTGCAAACAGAGAAAACCCTTCGAGGCGTTATGTTGCCTAACACGATAGTATAACCAGACTTGCGAGGGTCATTTCTCAGGCTGCACAAAGTTCAGCATTTGCACCATAAAGCTGTATTCACGGAGTGAGCTGGCAAAAATATCAGTGCAGTCCAAATCCTGTGGGGTGTTACCAGGGACTGAGCTCCAAATCCAATCAGATGCGGAAAACAACAAAGGGGATTGATCATATTCTATCTGTTCATTCTATGTAAATTATTGACAGTGCAGTGTGCTGTGGGGTAATCCAGTCAAAGAGAAGGGAGAATGTAATTTGGGTCCACAGAGTCTTAGTGAACAGTCCGGCAGTTGTAGCAAAATAATCCATTTCCCAGATGGTGAAATTGAACCGAGATGATCACTTATTTGTCTGTCGTTCTACTGAATTTAAAAGTTGATTGTGGACTCAGTAGAAACGCTCATGCACATTAAATTCCATGCTGGTTTTTTTTGTTGCCTTGTTTGGTAGCTCACCTGGATTTACTGTTGCAATGCATTATGGGTGACTCCTATGTATACTTTTCCCTATAGTCCCATAGAGTTCCTATAGACTTAATCATCAGAGTTAAAAGCAAAAGGATAAATAATACGATGACATCAATAAAATACATCAGCAATTTTTATTGCACTATAACAGGCGTGACATAATTTAATTCTACTGCTTTGTCTTTGCGATGCCATATTCAGCACTTTAATGCCACTGTTCATATTTCTAATACTGTTTATAGACTTAAATAAGTGAAGAATACTCGACCAAGGAATAAACAGAGAGATAATCTCATCTAACAACGCTCATCGCAGGGATGCTTTACTAATAATCCCAGACTCCTATCTGGCTTTTTACTGCAGCCTCTGCTTGGTGGGTTTCACTTTTTCATGTAATAAAAACAATGCTTGTATTAAAAACACAGGCCCCAGTACATGAGATTTATTTCAACACCTCAGCAAAGACGTTTTCCCGTAAATGACTGTCGGCTGGACTATCTGGTTTCGCTTCACAAGAACCTAATGTTGATAAATGATGCTGTCTTGTCAAGGTGGTTTATTTATGGTTGTAGTACAGTGCCTGTTGTGGGCACAGCTCAGTGACTTGACGGTCTGACCCACCTCCACCATCTTGCATCTCAGCTCTCCTACTCATTCTATCCCTGCTTGCCAGAGGCAACGCTGCCTGTGCTCAATAACATACAAATCACTTGTTTAGACATTTGGACCTGAACTTGTCTCTACAAAAGTCATTAATTTACTTCACGGCTGTTTCCAAAACCTTCTCCATTCTTGATTATTATTATAATATTTTTTTTATCAAAGTAAAACGAGGAGAAATTAGCAAGTGTGTCTGACCGTAACTGTATAAAACAAAAGCATGTACACCCGGTCTCTTTTATTCCTTTCCTTCACACCAAACAATAAGAAACCTGTCCTCTACCTTGAGCCCTCCCCTCTCTGCTCAGTGTTTATTAAATTACAGAGCACATGAATGCTTTATTAAATGAGAAAATGTTGAAATTCAGACATTCCTCTCCAGTTGAGTTTGTTCTCACACTCCTCTGCTCTTAAATTGATTTCACGCTCTATGGCTATCTGCATGGGAAATAATGTGCAGCATTATTAACTGGGAGAAGGGGAGGAGGAAATCACAGGGGAGGACAGGAGGCTCCAACTAAGGATCCCGGCCCCAGATAAACGCCGCCAGTCTGTCATCTAAAGCTACATCCAAATCTAAAGAGGGTATTCAGTCCAAATTAGCAATGTTCTGCTGGTGCCGTACTTCTCCTCAGGACAGAGACAGTTGAGCTCGTTCTGTGTTTGTCAGGGACGCTGGTGTTGATGAGCGTTTTTACTTTTTCACAGTCTGTGCCAGAGGTCCCAACCTCCTTTGCATTCATCAGGACAAAACTGACTCCAGTCCTCTCTCCAAAGACCCAGTTATGGTGGAATGTCACGATAATGATGGTATAAATCACATAAACACCAACTTTAAAGTCTTTCATTGGCCTGTTGATCACAACAAGTTACCTTGAAAACCATATTGTAAATGTAAAAAAAAAATAAATAAATAAAAAAAATAAATCTAAAAACAGTGGTGAATGATGATATGATGACATTTGGAATACAATGTTTCTTGCTCTTCACTCGAAGACCGGCTGAAATAAAATAAACATCCTCCAAGGTCAAATCCTGTGCTGTTGTAATTATCATTCTGCTATTCCTTGGTATCTGAATAAATTAATGCTTGATTATACAATTAAATGTGATCATAAAATTATATAAAATCCCACTTGACTGTGGCCTGCAAAGCAATGTCCTGAGATGCGATTTTGACTGATATTTGGATATTAGTTGCTTTGTTTACTTGTCCAAGAGAACATGGTGTTAGTTCTTCATCCTTTGCCTCGTGATCTCACAATGTTTGTTGCCTTGGTGAAGGTGAAGGTGAACAATGCAACTGACCCTAAACTGTCGGCTAAACCTTAGTCGATGAGAAAAGTAATTGTCGACCAAGTTGTCTTTAGTTGTTTTGTTGCAGGAAGAAGAAAACGTTTCAAATCTAGGAGCTGCATCTTGTCAGAGACCTAATGAATAATCTACAGAAACATATGTTACTGGCTGAGCCTTCTGCTTTGGGAAGGTGGCTTTGCTTGTAACATGGAGGTGACATAGACAGTTGTGGGAATTGAGGGACTCTTGCTCTGTTATGAGTGCGTGATAAGTGACGTTACCAGCAGGTAGTCATAGTACATGCCGGCAGCGCAGATTAAGTTACTGTAATGAGGCATAAAATGTTTAGATTAGTTACCCAAATGTTGTGCACCGTGTTCGCTGCCCCAGTAAAGGGAATAAAGGCTCGGTTCATGCAGTGTTGCAACAGTGACTCTGCCTCGTCATCATTGGAGAGTTGTTAAGGACACCAAAGGCTAGTTACTAGCGAAGATCCAGACTAGAGTACAGACACTTTGCCTAAAACCAGACGTCTCCCTATCCCGACTCAATGAGAAGAACATCGTGCGCAACAGGTTTTGGGCTATAGACTTTCTGAATTGTCCACCTTCTCTTCCTCTTTTTGTCACTCTCTCTCACTCTCTCTCTTTCTCTCTCTTTCACACACACACACACACACACACACACACACACACACACACACACACACACACACACACACACACACACACACACACACACACACACACACACGCACGCCTCGGAGGGTGCAGGTCCTCTTATGTCCTGGCTGTCGATAATCTGTGAGTAGGGCAGACACAGATGCTGTTAGGCTGAGGTACAACGTACTGTGTTAAAGTGAATTAACAAAATGTTCAGTCTCCTTGCTGGTTCTTCTGACATATTCTGAAATCATTGCGCTTTAGCCGTTAGCATCGTTGTTAAAAGGCATCTTACGTGTGCAATTCTAAAAGTTATATTTAAAGGCTCATTATTATGGTTTTGTATTTCCCTGTAATGTAGCACAATGCTCTCTCATTTCCTTTCTGCCCTGGAACTCAGGCCATTTTCGTAACACCCAAAGAATATATAATTAATGTCTTGAATGTGCAACAACTTGGGACTATTGGCTTGAACTAACAACTATTAGTAAACTATAATCTTTAGTCGAGGGCAACCCTAGTAAACTGCCTTCTACAACCTTTGACCCCTCCCTCACCAGGCCACCTGTAGGCAGATCAATGACCTGTCAGGTCAGGTCCATTTTTCAGCAGCCCTATCCATTGCATGCCTTGTGTTTCCATTCTGAAAGTTTGCAAAGTCACAAACAGTTTTCAGTCCGGTCAAATCTTCAGGAGTCATTGTCACTGCCCTCGCACTGGGCATGTTGTGAAAGACATTTCTGGGACAATTTTGATAGCTAATAATAACATTTGTACAAGTGTGGCTGTTTAGAGCCTGCAATGTACTCAGTAAATGGAATATCTGGAATCAGTCAAATAAATAACCCAAGATATTGACTGCTCAAATAAAATATGTTATGTTGCTAAAGTGGGGGGAAACACTGCCGGGAATTCTACCGTGGAAGTAGATCTCATATTTTGCATGTTATGACAATTGGTTTCGTGTACTTGTTATTGGTGGTTGGAGGGGGGTGGGGGGCGGGTGGTGGGGGTTTCGCAGCGACTCAAAAGCAAAACCAGAACAAACACATTCATCAATTCACTGTTGTTTGTTTGGCCCATTGTTTCCACATCAGAGAAAACCAGTACAACTGAAAGGCTTCAAAAATGACAGTTTGAAAACACATTGAGTCAAATATTTCTCAACATCGTTTGTGGGAGAGGAAATCAAACCCCTCATCAGCTGCCCAGTATCACAAATAGAATCCTTTGAAGATGACAGGAAAGCAAATTACACAGTTTGAGTTTGACGTAATGGGTTTAGATATCAAATCGCGGATAAGACCAAACTCTGTCGAACAACCAGTTTGAGCATTTGCTGCCGTGCTGATGCAGAACACACAAACAGATCTGCTCAGCAAACAGTGGTGTTGCTCCCGACAACAAGGTGATTAAAGCCTTAAATTGTTTTTATAATAACTTGTTGTTTACAGGATGTGTGTGTGTTTGTCTTTTTCTGGGTTTTATGTAATCCAAATGCGAAAATGTTGTTTACAGATGTGATGACAAAGACATGACTTTAAATGAATGCTAAACAGGCAGAGAGATGGAACTATGGTTAAAGCAGGTCGTCAATTCAGAACAACTACAGTGTGGCTGTTTTAAGAAAAACCTGCTAATGGCATGTACGAACTTCAACAGCAGGCCAATCTCTTGTATGTATATATACTGATAGCAAACACTCAGCTGAAACCCTGGTGACATTTTGTTAACTCCATACTCAGGACCCGATTTAGAAAATGTGTATGGAAAACAACAACAACAAACCAATCACAACAATTTGTGGCCTTTTTTCGATGAAAAAAATGATCAAATGTTTGCAAATGTATTTGATTAATAGAAATATATAAAATATAAATTATAGGACAACCTTTAGCACAAATTATAGTTAGTCCAAGTCATTTATTTAGGGTTGTCATCATATGCATAAAAATCATGAAAATTAAAAATTGCAGTATAATGTATGTATTGGTATGCAGTGTTAATTTCTTAAACAAATATGACAAAAACTTTTTAAACAGTGATGAAAACTAAAGTTAAACTAAATAAAAAAAATAATGACAATTATGAGGGGAAAAAAAATTACAAAATGTTTTTGACTTTTCACGAATGAATAAACAATCATATTAAAAATGATGAATGAGTAAATCAACCGCTGGTTGAATTCAAAGACGTATCCTGTGACCTGCAGTCACGTATTCCCTGATTATTAAAACGGTTATGTACTCCACCCGACATGGCTCTTGTTCCGCAGCAGCGGTTGTACCGAGAAGAAGACGCGTCTTACATTCAGTAATGGTACTTCTCTGTCAGCCCAACATTTATAAAAAGGAAGATAATTCAACATTATCAGGTCATGTGGACGTAGCGTCAAGGTCACTGTTGGTGGAATATCTATGGTGTTGCTGTCAGGAGGATTGTTCCAGGACTAATGACGACACTCCGTCCAGATGTTCACCGAAGAAATATCACTAATGTTATCCAAAGATTTTGCCTCCCTTCTCAAACTAAAGCCAGTAAACATGGTCTGAATCATCTTCCGTGTTAGTTGCTGCTCTGAAGCAGAGAGAACAGGGAGCTGCAGTAATGTCAATGATAATGCTAGCAGAGCAGGGTTGCTGACAGATTTGGAGCCAGAAACCTGATTCGGAGCAGAAATACACTCGCCAAAAACATGCGTGGAGAAGGCTGTGTTTCCAGCACGGATCAGACAGTAACAAGGAACATGGAAGGAAACCCTGTATTAACAAGAAAAACACGTGCCATTCTCAAATGTTGCGACTCAAAAGCTGGACTTAAAATGTCTTAGTTTTTTTTTGGCTGAAAATGACTTAATACTGGTATTATGGACTCCCCACATTCTCATTAAACTGTATTTACATCCATAACTTCTATTTCCTTGATCTTTGTTTTTGTTCTTATTGTCTCAATACAAGCACAGTCGTACCAAACCTGGCAACCTCACAGTGGCAAGACTAATGGATGCTGTGAACAGTCACTGACGTCAGCTACTCTTCAGTGAGGAATATGTTAAGCACACGACTCCCCAGAAAACCACAAATTGTGGATTTGTGTGTGTTGACGTACAAATTCAACAAAGACGATAAAAGGGAGCTACTTAGAATGTTGGTAGACTTGTTCCTGTTGAACTGATAAATTACACAGAAACTGCTGGGTATGGTTAGCAGAGCCAATTTGATATACAAATATTGTAGTAGCATTTAAAAAAGACCCTTATCATGCCAAATTGAATCTACATATAATCCACATTTTACACTTTCACGTTTTCTTTCACGTTCCAAGATCAGCATCAACTCTGCAGTACACAAACTAATCCATCTGTCTCGGCCCAACTGCTTTTGATTCAGTTCACATGTCTCAGGCTCTCCTGTCAATCTTTGATGCACTGTTTGGCTCAGAAGCCTTTTTTTTTCCAAAACACCGAAAAGAACACGCACTAAAAGAGGGACAACACCAGTCACGAATAAGGATCAGAAGAGAATCTAGTCAGCAAAAAAAATTAAATAAAAAAAAAAAAAGAACACGCAACAAACCTTCATGATGACACAGAAAGTGCTTTTTAATCTAATAGAGAGCTTTTGAGCTATGAATTAGTGTGTGTATGGAGTGGAGGTAGTAATCCTCAATCTGGCATAAACTGGTGCTCTGAGTCCTCCTACGCTGCTACAGGGTGACACAGACAGTCCTCAGTAAATTCTCCTCCAGTCTTCGGCTTGTTACCGTGTATGAGAATATTTGTAAACAGTACTAGAGGACCCAGTGTGTCTGGTCAAATGCTGAATACTGTTTGCTGCACTACTTATTGCCCTGGCCAGCATTTGGCCACGCGTCATTCTCACTATATGACCAGCGCTAAATAGTTCTTCATGCTCCATTTGCCTATAAATACACTCAGCTTTGTGAACTGACCTTGGAACAGCTTGGCATGAAGTGCCTTGCTCAAAGGCATTCTGAAAATGATGGAGAGTTTGTGTCATGTCAGCTGCTCTCCAGTCACTGGCTCACATTGCACTTTGCATCACTACCGTCACCAGCGAATTCAAATGAATATTTCAGCTAACATGCTCTCAGTTGCATATTTCAGTTTACCTACTTTTCAAATTGAGGAAGTGGAATTCCATGTTTCTTTTCTGTTCTCTCTTTTTTTAAACAAGGTAATTTCCGTCACTGAGTGACTCACTCTGTCCAGGTCACAGAGCGGGTGAGCAGCGATACACACTGAAGGCTCAGGACAGATTTGCAGAATATAAGTCAGGGGAATTGGAGCATTGCTTTGGAGGACACTGAGTGAGTTTCCAGGGCCAGCAACTGCTCTGTTATACCCACTGTTCTCTCACTTTGCCAAACTGCTGCATCCCAGGAGACAGAAGAAAAAGAAGGAAAGTCTTTCTCTGCAGTCTCTACCTCACTGTCTGAAACAAAACAATAGAAATATGAAGACCATGTATTGAAGCAAAGCATTCACATATCATTTTTCATCAAAGGTTGTTTTATCAGTAAATGCTTTATTAATACTTCTGACTGCTTTATATTTCTTCTGAGATGAGGCACTGACACCATATCATGCACGTAACAGCTATAATAAAAGAATTGTGGACTCTAAATCAACCACAAAATGCAATTTGAATATTTTTTTAAACAGCTGTTACCGGAGCTATCACAGATGTGCTTCAGCTCCTGTCTGCTTCCAGTATAGTATATCACCAGCCTGGCTCTCCTACACTGTTGCTTACAGCTTCAGTTGTCTTCACTGTATAGGCTAGAAATGCTGTTCACATTACATGTTCAGCTACTGTAAGCCCTGGGACTCACTGCCTGCGCGGCATTACATGTCACACGCTGCACAGCTGGTGCGTTTGTCCACATCAGCTGCGTGTCAGCAGCGGCGCTTCGGCTGCCAGTCCTATCATATCTATAATTAGAGCCTACACTGTGTTTTTACAATCATTACACAGTGCACATGTGATCACAGATCATTTCCCTGTATATTTTTGCTGGGAACCGCACGTGGCATGCATGAAAAGAAGGCGTCGGCTCTATTCTCAAAATTAGACCGTGCACGCATGACATGCACCACGCAGCCAGTGTGGCTTCTCTAAATTATTATCATTGACGCCAAAATGAAAACACGCCACGCAGCAACGGCTAACGCACACGCCACACAGACAGTGTGTCCCAGGCTTAATGTGGGCGGACCAATCTGCACCAGTTTCGGTGCTCGTTGGTTGGTTAATGCAAACTATGTTAACAAAATAACATTAATGTCATGGCTTCATGGGATTATTTTGACCTCCATGTGTTTCTTGAAGTTGGACATGGAGTTTCTAATTGCTGATATTTTTGTGTCTTTGGATAAGCATGAGAGGCACTTTTTTAGGTATAAAGAGTCTTTTATTCTAACATTGGAGAACACTTCTAGCAGGTGTTTCCCCCATTTCCGCTTCCATTGTGAAATCTATCTCATCATCGCATGGAGTTTTACTGCCCATGATGTTGTTGCAACTCGCTGGCATGTATGATTTGAGTGGAGTTTGAAACTTCAGGCTTTGACAGCACTTATTTGCATAACAACTCAAATAGAGTACAGATACTCCCAAAAAGTACTGTAACAAAGCCTTATTATCGCATTTAATTACACCACTTTCACATGCCACATCTTGACCATGAGTAATGGCTGCACGTAGAGAAGTAAGATTGTATATAGAGGTCTATGAAGAGAAGGGAACAGTTGAGATTTTACAACAATTTCACAGAATGGTAAGATCGTGTTGAAGTTAAAGTTATTTTTTTCCAGTGCAGCCAGAGTTCACTGGCTCTGCTTCAGCACCACTTTAAGATGAGAGAGATGATTGTGTACAGAAATTAATTAATGTAAATTTTCACTCGCTGGTCCATACTCAAAATTCTAAATAATTTTGAAAGTCTGAGCAGAGAGAAATTTTTAATTTTAGAGCACAAGAGGGACGCCACCATCACCATAATCTCTCCCAAAACTCACAAACTTTGTTGTCAGGCTACAAGTTCGTGCTTACACAAACAATACTGTATGTAGACTGCATGTACATGTCTATTCATTTTCAAATCAGGCTGCTATACTGTAATTCAGAAAGCCTGTTGCAAGCTCATTACTAAGGAACAAAATATTCCTACAATACAGGAAGTGGCAGCCCGGTGTTACCAGATCCAGATCCTAGTGGGCACAGACTTTGGGATAATTTAAAAATATTGGAGCAGCTTTAACTAATTTGCACGCACCAAAATCCTACCACCGCTGCACTTACAGTACATGTAGAAGAAAAAAAACAAAAAAAACGCTCAACTTAACCACCAACAGCGGCCACTGATTGGTCCTCACTTCAGAGTGAACATTAATGCAAGCAGGATGTCCAGCCTAAAATCACAGTGACAACTGAAGCTGTGAGTAATAGTCTGGTAGGCTATTTTCCACCAGTTGTCTGTGTTGTGTTCTGTCTCCAACATGGCCACTGGAGCTGACTGCCACCATTCAAGTCAAGGCTTCATATCCCACCGGTCCTGCCTCAGCGCGTGTCAGCAGCGTCCCAGAAGAGTCGGCACGCCGCTGTGCTAAAAATGAGTACAAAGTCTATTTTTGACAGGAGCAGGACAGAGGTTGCCACTGTATATCACATCACTATGTCGACGTCTACCCAAGAAATGCATTATCCTCCTGCTGCAGGCACTGCATGTGAAATACTTACCTGTGCCTCATGGAAAATGCAGGTCAGAAGTGAACATTGATGAGACAATCAAAGGGAGGATGTAGCTCAGTTGGTGGAGTGGGCTTCACACTAATCAGAAGGTTGGTGGCTCAATCCCAGCTCCTCCTGTCCACATGCCTAAGCATCCTTGAGCAAGACACTGAACCCTAAAATTGCTCCCAATGGTGTACCATCGGTGTGTTGTAAGTCGCTTTGGATAAAAGCATCAGCTAAATGAAATTTAATGTAACAACTGAACTCAATGTTTGGGGGTACCATCATGTAACCGTTTGGACAAAAACTTTAGCTGGAATGTGTTGCAACGTTCTGCAAGATGCTGCACAAGCCAATCAGATACACATACCCAGAACTACAAACCAATGTGCAGAATTTTGGCAAAGGGAAAGCCTTCAAAATCATGGATTTATCACTCAAACTGGATTTGGAAGAACATACTTCTTTGTCTCTCCAGTGCCTCAAGTAAAATCCCCCTGCCAGTGCAGCCACTTGCATTTTTAAACATTGTCAGAATGTGCACCAACACAGTGATTCTGAAATAATGCTTTTTCTAAAACTAGGTCCAATGTGTTGATGCAAAGTGCAAGTGTGGAAGCAAACTTTTGCTAGTCAGTGTTCAACTCATCATCATTTCAGCAAGTTTTCTCCTGAATCTGCTCCTCCCGCTCAGTTTGATTCAGAGGCCCAGTGTAAGGAGGAGACTTTGGTGAGACCACAACTGCTGACACATCCAAAGATCTCGAAGCATCCCTTACCACAGTTAGTCTCCAGAAACAATCCCAAACTTCATATACAAGGGGCACAATTACAGTTTTATGAAATTCAAAGAAATAGGGTTTATAAAACAGAATAAAAACAGGTGGCATTGCAACTGTGCAAGGTTTTGAGAGGCAAACACTGCTATTCGTAAGACACTCCACTCTCTTATCCTGTCTCTTAAAAGACAGCTCGGAGACATGATTGCAACTTTTGTGTGGATTTTTCTGATGCCAGATCTCTCGTTGGAGAACATTAAAAGCTAGTTCGTTACCGGAGACCGGCAATTGCGGTGCCGATCTTTGTTCTCGTCGAACATACCGTAACAAGCTCATTCAAATCACCAACTACATTTCCATGAATTAACACTCGCTAGCATTGTAAGAAGCAGTCTGTACTGCAAATCAGCACCCTTGTTTGTCTTCAGACATATATGAGCCCCAAACAGTGACTGGACAGTTTCTCTCAAAACAGCTTTATTTAAGTTGATAGGGCTTCAATAATGTTCTATGTAAATGTTCAACATTTTCTGCTCCATGCTTCCTGATGGAATACCTTTTGCCACATCCGATTTCACATCTCATCCAGTTTCACAGAAATTAGTGACATAAGGTGTCTCGGATCACTCGGAAGGGCGAGAAAACAAACACCTTCCCAGTCACATTTAAAAGCATTGCCTCAGGCAGATTCAGGAGAACATTTCAGTCTTTTGCGACTCCAGGGTAAGAAAGAGGACTAGCACCCAGGAAGCCTTTGAAAATGATTACAGCGCACACAAAGCTTTTCATTTGACAAACATGTCGTAGCTTTGGACTATGACGCCAGCAACAACAAGTTAGTGAAGTTTGTTAAATATTTATTAGATGTCTTTTTCTTTATTTTGAAGGAAAATAAATGCAGTTATTGGCTCGAGCTGAGGTTTGCTGCAGTGGCACAAAGAAACAGTGCACTGATAGCATCCTTTCAAAGAAGGCACCGTGAAACGTTTCGTCACATCTTATATGCAAGTGCTGTTTACTTCTCCTTTACACTCAAACAAGGCACTCATGCATGCGCCTGTCAAGACGAAGACAAAAAAATACTCTCACACGAGCACACGTGCAAAAAGACACCTTTTGTACCGGGTGCCAACTCTGATTAACGTGCTGGTGTGAGTAATGGGTGGAAGAAGGAGGTCATGCTCAGTGTACAATTTGCATATTGTTGTAACGTAAAGAGTCTAACACAGAACATTTGTTGCCATACAGCTTATATACATGAATTGTATTTTTAAAGCAGTGGATGTACAATAGATTACACAGATCGTTGTGTTGTTTGATTACTGCCCAAAAGCAGAACATTTTAGATTGGAAGAGCTTCAATTTACAAGTTTGTCCCTCATAAACGTGATTAATCAAGACTGTTGCTTCGTGTATTTGTACTGAACCAGTACATTCCAGACATTATAGTCCAGTGCATGCGTCCCACGGTATAAAACCCAATATACTGTATCTGTGTGAAGTATGAATGTAATGCGGAACCAGTTTGGTTCGCAAGTTTGACCCAAAAACCTTAAGCTGTAAGAAGACAGTAAGTTAGAAACAGTCCATGCTAAGCATGGTTCCCGCTGAATGGCATACGAGTTAGTCACACATGGCTAGTGTGGCTCACCCGATAAACAATGTTGCTATAAACCTGCCATTGGCCGACAAGCTAAGTCGACATTCTTCTGGAGTTCTGCTATCCGTGTTGCAAAATCCTCATCACAGCTGGAAACATCAACAACAACCTGCAAGCAGATTTGGATCATGCAATAAGGCCGGCCTGCTTGGAGTGTTTCAGCCCCCCCCCCCCCCCCCCCCCTTGACATTGTCTTACAAGGGGCACCGTTGCTCTATCCTGGACTTAGTGCCAAGAAGATGGTGAAATACAAACAAGCTGCAGTGTTTTTCCCCAAACCAGAATGATATGTGTGAGCAGGCAGACCATTCTCTAGTGCTCCACAAGCGTGGAAGTAGGTCTGCCTATGCAACACTACACTATGGTCAGTGCAAATGACACGGAGGAGCTGTGAGTCCAGGCAGTTACCATTTCAAATCAGGTCTGTGGGAGAATTTCAGGTTTCCCGTGAACAACAACAGCAATGGAGAGCGACTTGTGGATCGGACGAGGATGGTGTGTTGGCGTTGTTCGACAGGTGTATGGTGTGTGTGTGTTTGTGTTTGTGTGTGTGTGTGTGTGTCTTCCTGCATGGTGCTTCTCTGCTCACAGTGTACGTGTCAATCAAGTAGCAAACCACTCACCCTACACAGTGTAAAAAGTTGGGTCCTCAGTGTTGACAAAAAGTGAGGAAGGCAGTTACTTAATGCATTATATAAAGATTAAATTGCACTGCTGACTTAAATTTGTGATTTAAGTTTATTGCACTTTGTTTGTTGCACTTGTCTTTATGAAATTATTTATTATTCTTTAAACATTATTTTTTTGATTAGAGTTTGCGCTATTTGAGTCCTTTAATTGTTAGTCAGAAATATTGGGCAATTTAGAAAATGTGCATTTTATGAAAATAAATTAAACATATTTTTCTCTCTTGTACCAAAAACACACTAAACTATGGCTCCAAAAGTGACGATCCTACCATACCTTACATTTTGTTTACCTTAACAACCAAACTAAATCATAAACATGATCATATACTTAAAAAAAAAAAAAACAGAAAATATATTTACAAAGGTACTGACGTGTACAGTAATAGACGATGTTTTTATGCTGATTTTACGTTCACTTTTTAAGTATAACATGGCGATAAGGAGCTCCATATGCTCAACTGCGTGACTGAGATGTTGTACACTCATACTCGTGTGCCCTCTGCAGTGAAATATCAGCAACAGCCTCGTATTCATCACGCACACTGTGTGTTCGTTCGGGTTCTGCTAAATCTGATTAATTGTTCAGATGAGGAGAGCCATATGCTCACTTTGCGGTGCCGTTGTTATGTCTTACTATAGTGTTGGGCATGTTCTTGTGTTGACTTGTTAGGCTTATGGATCACACTTGTATTTCTCAAAGGAGGCTAAGGCAACTGAGACATATTAACAAAAGCCCTGCTTCATTAAACATCTCCGCATTATCAATTTAGATCAGTTTCACCAGCATGTCATTTTTTTTTTTAGCTAATCCCACTGGAGGGAGATGGTCAGATGGTTTGTGAGCTGAGTGTGTAAAAACACAAGCTGAGGAGAGAAACGCACAGTTCCATCAGCATTTGCAGAATATACTGCAAAAGATCATGCACGGATAGAATTATGTTACTTCGAAACATAAATTGTTACAAAAGCTGCCAAGTTTGCTTTGAATTTCACATTCTGGCCAATTCATTTGCTGAGGTTCAACAAATGAACACAAATCTAACAGAGGGATTTGAATGCACAAGGCCAAATGAAAAGGATAAGAAATGCTTGCAATGTTGAAGCAGATTGTCAGCTGCATTCATTTTCTTCTGTGTTTGAATTTGCTGTCTCATCTCTTTAGCTGCGGGTGGGGTTGAGTTTAGTCGTGTCCACAGCCTGAATGAGTAGACTTCCAATAATGACTTGGGTTTTCTGTCTGAAGAGAAGCTTTTATAGAAGAAACATACCAGATCTTGCAGACTGAATGAATCTTTACACCAGAAGCTTTTGAATAGATGAATGCATGTCAGTAGTTCTTAACGGACTTGTCGGGAAAGACAATGAAAATGGATGTATTTGTAATGATAGGAAAGCCTCTGAGCAAGAGGCAGAAGAACCAAGTTCCCATTCGGGCCTTTCAGTTTCCCTGTTAGGTGATGTTAAAGAGGTGAGCACAGCTGGGTGGGCTCATTCTTTCCACTCCATGCTTTCTGGACATTACAATATATCTACAGGCTAGCAATTGTGAACTCATCTTCAAATGCAAATTGCAGGATGTCCAGAGATGTGTTGCCCTAAACTGTTTTTTTCCCTTCTTTCTTTTTGTTCAGAGGTGTTTACTGAACCGAGAAGACAGTGTTGTATAACTCCTGTGAGACATAGATGTTTGGAGAAGTCCAAACAAAGCTACTTTCTTTTTTCTTTTTGCAGGATTCGAAGTGAGCGAAAGTAATGAAGAACAAACAGAAACTTTTAACAAAATAAAACAGGTTGCATTGTAAATTTAAATTAGAAAAAGGAACCAGAGTAGCAGAGATACATCACAATGGTGTGAGGTTCAGTTTCTCACTGGGCTCGACACAAGCACTAACCTGCGTTAACCTAACGTGAGAACATGTTTTTTCGTGTTGACTGACTGATCCACTAAAGGAAACTGGAATGTTGATAGGTTTTAAAAGAAATAGGTTTTGAAAAAAGAAAAAGTATATTTATAGAGCCCATAAGTGTTCAATAATAATTGAGTAATGACATTTAGAAATCAATTTAATGTGTGTAAATTACATAGAAATCATTAAGACTTGTCTTTGTTACAGCAAAATATTATTTTGTACCCTTATTCAATTCATTAATGTTTTAATGTCATGTCATTTTTTTTTTCTTCCCAGAATGTCACTTTTATTCTATTTAATAATGTCACTTGTAACGGCAGTGGAAATGTCACGAGTGCCCGCCACCCCAACCTCCATACCTCCACCTCTCAGCTGATCTCCTGCCCTCAGCCTCTAACTGGTGGCATATGTTGCCACTCAGCTCCGGATAGCAAGAGCAACAATAATGCGAGTCATTCCAGGGTACCTGCTTTAAATAAACACAGTGATCCGCATCAAGTCTGCTACCTGTCCACAGAAGCTAGTTAACTAACTACGAGATTAGCATGAAGTGAAGTCTTTACAGAGTTGTGTCTCTCACTTCATGCTGATCTCGTAGTTAGTTAGTCATTCAATTGTTATGTCCTCATTTATTCATTTAAAATCTGAGGGTCTATTTTCGGCACCATCTCATCTCCATCTTTATTTTGCAATGTCAAAGCCACAGATGTTGCATTTAACATATTCAGAAAATATAACTAGAAAATCAAATGCAATTCTTAGTGTGGCCTGGTTAAAAGGATGAGACCGGACACCAAGATGAATTCATTTTTTATGTGGGTCATTTATTTCCCGCGACTGCACTCTTGGAGCACAGCGTTAATTTGGCAAATTTTGAAGGTACAGAACAATTGAAAGCAAAATTAAACAATTGCTTTTCACTCAATTAGGATTACAATATAACAGGGATGACAACTGGAAACAACACGAGATGAGAAAGCTACATAGAACGCAGCAGTAGTGGCTTCCTCCTGTCAAGCAAAAACAAAGAACCTCTGCATCTGTCTCATGCTCTTGAACTCTCTGACATATGTAGATAGCATTCATTTCTACAGGAACACAAACATTTTTAAAGAATATGATGAACTCACTCGTATTCCTGTGTGCTCGGACCAACACCTGGAACTCACGGCAGCTTTCCTCTCCCCTCTAAAGGAGGCAGAGGCATAGGACTTAACACAATGTCTCAAAACAGTGAGCAAACCCAATTACAAGGTGATTCTGCTCTTAAAGTGACAGTACGACCAAAATAAAAGCAGCAGCTGTCACTGCCACTAACCCTGTATGTAGATCATATCTGTCAGGGACAGTACCAAAAACCCTCCTACCCCCACTTCGCCTGGCAACATTAGCATCATACTTAACATTAAAGTGTATAACATCCTATTGATGTGCATCAATCCCATTACGTAATACTGTAAAGTTTTGAAGCTATAATTTGGAAAGGAATCAAAAATAGCTATCAAATAGAAAAACAAGATAAAATACTGGAGGGCAGAAATATTGGCTCCTTCATGTTCTCTTATCCTGGGTTTATTCCAAGTCCCCTGTGCAGGCTACGTCTGTTTTTAATAATGCCTCTCTCTGCTCTACATACGTTTTATTGATTTAATTCAGTCTGTTTGAAATTTGGGTGCATTTATAAGTGGATAATTCCTCAAACAGAAATGTCTGCGTTATGATAAAGATCTCTGAGTTTGGCTGAGAAAGTAAACACGAATCATCCTATTTGTCTGTTTCCTATTTCTTGTTGTAAGAACACCCATTCAGTCCTCCAATCCACAATCCATGCAGGAAGGCTCATCTGTCCTCACTGTACACATCGCTTATGCAAACAACCTCCAACACAGACTCCTCTGCCACTTCTTCTATAATTTCTCCTGACACAGAGTCTGTGGATTCTATTTGTATTGGAGTCAAATTGTGTCCTGTGATACAATATGTATCAAATGCTTTCTGAAGCTGCAGTACGATAAATGACTTGCAGTACTGTGATTCTTGTTCTAGGATAGATCAAGGTTAATCATGTGTGGTCTTTCCGCATTAATTAAAAATAGGTGCTGCAGATGCACGCATGTGTGTGTGTGTGTGTGTGTGTGTGTGCGTGTGTGTGTGTGTGTGTGTGTGTGTTTTCATTCACAAAACTGCAAGATAAGTAAACAGGCGTAATGTCCCAGCAGAGATTAAGAACGCAGGTTTATCAATCTTCGGTTTGCTTCGTTATGTTTAAGACAGAGGAACGGACAACTGTGTTTGATCTACACTGGTTGCTACAGCAACACCATACCGTGAACAATGCTGTTTTGTCTTTTACATATTTAGTTTTCATTTCAAATGTTTTATACATCAGACACCTTGTACAACTTACAAAATAGGCCAAAACCATTGTATGAATTATTCATGCAGAGATGTGTGTTTTGCATTGCCTTGCATGTTCTATTCATTTTACACAAAAACATATTTTCAGATAATGGCAGGCTTTAACCCACAATACATACATTTTCTCACGTTTTCACTCGTGAATTGATATTCAAGTAAAACATGTTGTGTGATCTTAGGAAACAAGATAAATCAAATGATTTATACCATCCTCTCCCCTGTGCACTAAATACTACATACAGAACTGTTACTATAAGAAAAAGTGTAGTTTATGCCAAGCTAATTTCTTAATAAATATTGCAATATTTTTTTTGTCTATTCAATGGTAGCCTGCTGTGATTACAAGACTCCAGTAAGTCACTTTAGGTAAGTATTAATTAAATGAGATACAACTGCTTAAGTAATCAGCTTTAAAGGTTTTGGCAGGTGATTTCTGTTTTGTTTTTTCATGTTTGGACAGATTTTATGCTAAGCTAAACTAATCTTCTCCAATTTTCATTAAAAAAAAAAACCCGGAATATCTTATTGTCCTATTCCTTTAAATTGACATTCACCTTTGACCACTTTAGGATTTTCTCTAAATGCTTCTTCCTTCCTGAGTAAATGTCCTGGTGTTGGAGTAGTGCTTCCTGTATTGACTAGTAACTCAATACATGAGGATGGTTATCATGTTAAAAACCACAGATATCATTTCAGTCCCAGGTATGTGCTGTTTTTGAACCATTGTTTCACACATTTTCAGTCACTGAAACAGTATTTGCATTGCTCCTTTTCCCATTACATTTACCACAACCTTATTGTCGAGGCCTTGTTGGTGGACGAGCATAATTGATGGTCGAATGCTACATTTTTTATTTGGCCTCGAGTTCAGAGCAAATGCATTTACCTTGCACAGATTAGTTTCGAATTAAACTTATATAACATAAAGCCTAAGCAATCAGAACTTTCCTCGTCGCTCTCCGGGCCTCATTTCTTTGAGCAAGTTTAATTATCTTTAATGGCAAAGTCAGGCTCTGCATGTCTGGTGAGAAACAAAGTCCAATCCTCATACATTCATTATACTTCTGGGCCCGGGTAATGCTTAAAGCAAGTAAATGTCTGGTGTCCTTTATGGAAATGCAGAGAATGAAGTTCATTGTGGTATTTTGTTTTGATTAGACTGCAGAGAAAATTATCCATTGAGACAGAAATAATGAATTGTAATCAACCTGTATAATAACCACACCATGAAGCATTGACATGCTTTTCATATATATATATATGCAGTGGTGTGAAAAAGTGTTTGCCCCCTTCCTGATTTCCAATTTTTTTTGCATGTCTCACACTTAAATGTTTCAGATCATCAAACAAATTTAAATATGAGTCAAAGATAACACAAGTAAACACAAAATGCAGATTTTAAATGAAGGTTTTTATTATTAAGGGAGAAAGAAAAATCCAAACCCACATGGCCCTGTGTGAAAAAGTGTTTGTCCCCTCCTGTTAAAACATAACTTAACTGTGGTTTATCACACCTGAGTTCAATTTCTCTAGCCACACCCAGGCCTGATTACTGCCACACCTGTTCTCAATCAAGAAATCACTTAAATAGGACCTGCCTGACAAAGTGAAGTAGACCAAAAGATCCTCAAAAGATAGACATCATGCTGAGATCCAGAGAAATTCAGGAACAAATGAGAAAGAAAGTAATTGAGATCTATCAGTCTGGAAAAGGTTCTAAAGCCATTTCTAAAGCTTTGGGACTCCAGAGAACCACAGTGAGAGCCATTATCCACAAATGGAGAAAACATGGAACAGTGGTGAACCTTCCCAGGAGTGGCCGGCCGACCAAAATTACCCCAAGAGAGCAGCGACGACTCATCTGAGAGGTCAAAAAAGACCCCACAACAACATCCAAAGAACTGCAGGCCTCACTTGCCTCAGTTAAGGTCAGTGTTCATGACTCCACCATAAGAAAGAGACTCGGCAGAAATGGCTGCATGGCAGAGTTCCAAGATGAAAACCACCGCTGAGCAAAAAGAACATGAAGGCTCGTCTCATTTTTGCCAGAAAACATCTTGATGATCCCCAAGACTTTTGGGAAAATACTCTGTGGACTGACGAGACAAAAGTTGAACTTTTTGGAAGGTGTGTGTCCCGTTACATCTGGCGTAAAAGTAACACCGCATTTCAGAACAAGAACATCATACCAACAGTAAAATATGGTGGTGGTGATAGTGTGATGGTCTGGGGCTGTTTTGCTGCTTCAGGACCTTGAAGACTTGCTGTGAATTCTACTGTCTACCAAAAACATCCTGAAGGAGAATGTCCGGCCATCTGTTCGTGACCTCAAGCTGAAGCCAACTTGGGTTCTGCAGCAGGACAATGATCCAAAACACACCAGCAAGTCCACCTCTGAATGGCTGAAGAAAAACAAAATGAAGACTTTGGAGTGGCCTAGTCAAAGTCCTGACCTGAATCCTATTGAGATGCTGTGGCATGACCTTAAAAAGGCGGTTGGTGCTGGAAAACCCTCCAATGTGGCTGAATTACAACAACTCTGTAAAGATGAGTCGGCCAAAATTCCTCCACAGCTGTAAAAGACTTGTTTCAAGTTATCGCAAATGCTTGATTGGAGTTGTTGCTGCTAAGGGTGGCCCAACCAGTTATTAGGTATAGGGGGCAAACACTTTTTCACACAGGGCCATGTGGGTTTGGATTTTTTTCTCCCTTAATAATAAAAACCTTCATTTAAAAACTGCATTTTGTGTTTACTTGTGTTATCTTTGACTAATATTTAAATTTGTTTGATGATCTGAAACATTTAAGTGCAAAAAAATAAGAAATCAGGAAGGGGGCAAACACATTTTCACACCACTGTATATATATATATATATTTATAAAATATGTTATCATGTTATTGTCATTTTAATTTATGTAAGAATCCAGTCAAAAATTCACTTATGAAATAAAGAAAACAAAACTATATCTGTAAGAATAAACAGAATATGTTCATTCTTTTTCATAACTAATCAAAAACATGACATTTCAACTGGGCAAAGTAGCAGCCAGATACGACCGTCAGTTTATTTTAGTCTCCTTTGGAGATTACTGTTGCTGTTACTTCGTTACTGTGGTTACTTACGCCTTCTCTTGAGGCATTGGGAGATTGTCTTGGAAATTGTTTGCTGTTGTTGGCCTGACACACAATTTACAGTCCTGTGGTGTGTGTGTGTGCGTGTGCGTGTGCATGTGTGTGTGTGTGTGTGTGTGTGTGTGTGTGAGGTCAACTGCAGGAAAGGATGCCGCCGGCAAGATCCACTTATTCAATTTCATGCAGATTGGAGTTCTAAATTATGCAGAGAAGTCAGAGAAGTTCTCCAGACATACACGATCTCATTGGTTGAGTTAAATGGTTGGTGCCAGAAATCCAAGAGATCCCCAACCTGTGTGTTGCATGGACTCAGTAACTTTACGCCGAAGACAAGGAGGGGGAGAGGAGGAAGCCGATACTGTAAAACCATCTCACGTTGCTGACTGAGACACTGTAATCTAGATAATTATTTATTGCAGATTAACCAGTTTACCTTACTGGATAAGTTCACGGTAGCTGTTAGTTAATCTTATTAGCTAACCTGCCAAGGAGTATCACCGGGCTAATACGTGTGTCTGGAAGCAAACAAGGAGCAGCTGCGATTTAATTTTGGAGAACTTAATGGGGTTTACCTGGACAGCAAAGTTGATCCGGATCAGACATACGCAAGATACAAACTACTTTAACCAAACTCAGTCTGTCTCTGCTTTACGTCTACACTTTGCCACTGCAGCACAAGCCTTTATGAATCAAAATGATAGTGGCCGGGCTGAGTCTTTTTTTTTATTTTTTATTTTTTTATTTCACTTTATTAATCCCCGAGGGGAAATTTCTTCGCTACAGCAGGGGGGGCACTCAGGGGGGAGCTGCTGCAACAGGCTGCCACTAGCGCGGCGCCAGGTAACCTGACCTGAGGTGCATGTTTTTGGATTGTACCTTCAGTGGGAAGGTACAAGATAGGTTCATAAATACATACCTGCGATACCTTATTTTACATTACGCTCACTGACCACTGCATCACTAAAGGAAACCAATAAACATCAAATATATACAAACCAACTGTTCCCTTTTTTTTTTTTGCCACGCCAACAGTCCAAACACCAGAGATCTTAAAATTCCTGTGATGTAAAATAACAATTTGTAACTTTGTAAATTTGAGAGCCAGAAATCCATCAAAGATTTGTCATTTTGAATATCAAATGACCTAAATGATTTATACATTTACTGAGATTGATTTCCTCTCGATAGCCTAATTCATAAATCGATGCTAAATAAATTGATCAATGCTTCAGCTTCAGTGTTAAATACAAGGCTTTGTATATGTGTAAATACTGTAAATATGACTAAGTATATATGTTTTCTTATGGGTTGCAATATGCACCAACAGAGCGGCAGGTTTTTTGTCAACATCTCTCAGACACTCAGACGTATTACACCTCTCCTGCCCTGTGAAGGTGAGTGTCAACCTTATAAGTTTCACTTTTCAATTATATCTCACTTAGAGCAGTTTTCTATGTGCTACTGTACAGTACTGTATGTGCAAGTACTTATTTCTGCTGTTAGAGTCACTGCAGAGTAATTACAGTCCAGTTGAATCAATAGAGTTAATTGTAGATCCCTGCTATACATGACCGGTCCATGACAGTATCTTGGATAGCCAAGTTTACGTAAGGATTCTGTGTTTTTTCTATAAATGCACATTCTTACTTCACCATGTTACCAATGTTACTTTAACTTGTCATTGAATGTAAGTGTCTCCGATATATCATCACAAGAGATGATGGTCCCAGTGAACCAGATATATTTTCACGTATATTTATCAATGAGGTTTCTCCTTACAGAGCTCATTAATTAGTGTGGCCCACCATCTATGGTCATGGATGTATACAGTATCCATAGAAACAAGAAAACAACTTGTCTGTGTTCTCTTTTGCAGATTTCCCCCGGCCATGGAGCTGCATGTCTCTGCTCTGTGATTACTGGCCCCACCAACAGTTCACAGTCTCAGATCTCTCTGCTCTCCCCTCTCCCCAACCGGTCGAGGCAGATGGCCGCCCAACTCTGAGCCTGGTTCTGTCTGAGGTTTCTTCCTGTTAAGAGGGAGTTTTTCCTTCCCTCTGTTGGAGGTTTTTCTCCCTTAAAGAGGATTTTTTTCCCTCCTAACTTACGTGGGAATTGTTGAAGTATTTGGTTTCTCTGTATAATGTTTTAAAGTTCTTTATTAAGGACTTTACTGTTTTAAGTGTCATGAAATAATATGTGCTGTGATTTGGCGCTATATAGATAAAATTGAATTGAATTGAACTTGGCAAAGCTGAAAACGACAAAGGGGTTGTGAAGTTATTTTTGTGCATACCATGAGAACAAGTAACAGAAAGTGAACACTTACTACCCAAAACCCCCAACGTTATATTATTCAGGTTAGCCAAGAGAAGGTTCTGACTTTACTAGTGACAGATATAAAGGCTCATTGCTATTGGCTGGGCCAGTGGTACTGACATCAGTGACTTTGTGAAGGAATGACACACAGAGCAACTTACCAAAGGTTGCAGAGTTGAGCCCTTGCAAAGAAATCAAACTGCTAAATAGCAAAAGCCAGTATGTAACACAGCTTCAAAATAAAGACATCGACACTCAAATGAAGAGTGAATCTAGTTTCAGTAAATATATTTTCAAGTCGAGCTGAAGTCACACTATCTATAAATCAATAGATCAAGATTTTCTTCATATATCAAGAAAACTGTGAGGAGTTGTTGCAGTAAGTCATGATTTTGACAACCTTGTTTATCCCTTTCAGCTTCCAAGGATGCCTGTAACGCTTGCGCTTATTTATCTCATACAGTGAGAAGGCTAAGCGGCCATGCAGTGATAAAATGAAAATTGGGGGAAGCGTTTTATGTGAAATGCGACGTAACCATGGCACTTAACTCAACAGTTTGGAAGACCTGCTTTAACGCTGCCCACCTGCAGAAAATATATCGGGTTTTTTTATGGAACACTTGGCTGCATGCTGGTCCAGTGTTTTAATCTATATCCTCTCTGCAGCACCTTTTTTTCTGTGTTTTCTTTTCCTTTACCAGGTGTGCAACTCTGCAACTGTCATTAGTTATCCGTGCCTGTGCATCTGTGCCTCTGTACCTCATACACACAAATAAACACCTTGCACATATTGGACTAACTGCACCTTAGCTTGTTCTTTTATGCCATATCTCAATCTGCTCCGCTTTCAGCTGTAGTTCTCCACATCTGCTTTTCACTGTACTTCCATGAGCCGCAAGCTCTCAGCTTACACCGCTTTCTTGGTTTCATGCTGTCTTGGTTTGGAGATCATAGAGCTTTGAGTCTCTTGAGTTGCTCTTTAATGTGTCAAGAAACTAGTCCTCAGGTAAATTCACCCCAGCAGCATTTGGTCTCTCCTGTCGGATGTGTCACAGATGCTGTCAGAAGAAGGAATATAGGATTAGTGAACAGCTTCCTCCTCACTGGCTTGCTCGATTGTTTCAGATTGCCTGAGATAACCAGCCAGCGAGCTGGAATTCAGATCTACTGTCACTGGGGCAAAGTTGCATATCTTAGACCTCCAGTTGAGGTTGCTTCACATCCATAATGGTTTCATAAGTTACGTATCTGCTGTGGCGTTCATCATCCAAGCTCCAGTTTCTCTAAAACTTTTTGGTTCCCACACAGTGTTTGTTGTAGATGAACGCATACATCACACATTAACACTTACTCATCCACACTTCACCACTCAGCAGATTCACACAAACAACTGAGCCTGAGGAAGGCCCAGAGGCGCCTCAAGAACAGGTTGGATGCCTTTGAGCACTGTATGTAATTTGGTATACCATGGAAATTAAGAAAACTGCTGTGATATTTTTTTCCCTATGTTGTAGAAATGAATAGTGTTGTTAGTCTAGAGGTTCAGAGTATAGACTGTGAATGCTGTCTTCTCTTCAAATCGGTAGTCCACCCCAAGTCCCAAGTAGGAAGAGGAGCACTGTATACTAATCAGCAGCTGCTCCTATCAAATGATTGGACTTTTTGTGGTATGCAATTGTGGTGCAAATTCTTCCCCGAGGCCCAACTTCCCTGGTCCCCTCACATCACTGGTAGTTGCCATAATCACCCAGTCTTCGGAGTCTGATGCAATGTAGACTTATTGAAAATCAAGGGTCTCAACAAACCGAGTGATCTCATGAGAGCAACTGAAGTGAAACGGTTGAGCCCTGCCTTATAAAGTGTTTAGGTCCCATGTTGTGGTAGGACTTTCCCAGGGACGCACATGCCATCACATGTCATTCAGGGGTCCTATTCACTGTAATTAAAATGCAAGCTACCCCCCCATCAGGTGCTGCTGACTTTGTGCTGACACAATGGGTTTTATCAGGTGAAGAGACCCCCTGACATGGCACTGCTGACCACTGACTGACTCATGACTGTCACATGACTGACACTTGGTACTGTGAATCACTCAAAATCAATACCTCTACTGACTGGGCATTAAAGTTAATAATTAAGTACAAAGATATATGTGAGTATCAAAAACAACAAAAAAATCCACCACACAATCTGTAATTTTTGGTGACAACAGCAGGTGGTTCCTCGAACCTCCCGTCAAATATAAAGTGACTGGGGCAACAGTGACCTCAAGGAAAATATTTTGAGGCAGAGTTTTTGCGACAGGGGCCAACAACAGATGACTGGGTGTAGGCAGCTCGCAGACGTCAACGTATTCTCTGAACTAAATTTGTCAGGCTGTTCCTGAATATGAGCGAAAAAGTGCTCAGGCATATCCTCTCTCTAGACAAATGGAGACTAAATAAACAAAATATGTGCATCTTTGTTCAGTCATGCGGGAAGGTGCGTACGCGCTCTACAATTCCATGCAGACACCACATGAACATATGCAAAGTCAATGTGTCACAAGCAGATGCAAATGCACACAAAAAAGCTCCAAGTGTGAATTTAACTTGTTCCACACCTAATATTGTCCCTTTTAAAGATGCACAGTCGGGGAAAAAAATCAATTATAGGAAATACAAAAAAAGGCCATTCATTCTTTGAATTTAATTGAATCAACACACTGGTGAGAGGCTCGTATTGTGTTTGTGCAAGTTGCAGAACCAACCTGCCAAAGCTACTTTTGTGTTTCCTTAGAAGAAGCCTTAGTGCAGGTCGGACTGTCTGTTATGTAAATGCACTTCTGAGGTACAAAAGTATTTGCCTATTGGTTGCCGACGCATTTTGCCTGTAAGCTTTTTTTTTTGCTTTTGACTACTCAACTGTTCTTCCAGTGGGCCTGGTTTTACATAGGTGATGTAGTTTTTTTGTGTGAATTATATTTGCATAGGATTTCAGTTAATACAGTTTTCACATGAAAGTACCTCGTCAGCCCGCGTTTCATCACCATGTTCACTTGTTAGATTACTGCATTTGCCCTTTAACAGCGAAGAAAGGCACAACCGACATGCGATGTACTACATAAAGTTCAGCCACTGTTTGCAGCGATTATTATCAATTCATGTGCTATATATGCCTCAGTGATGCATCAGTGATTTAGGCATTGCATTTCTTTGGAAGACATCCTGGATGATCTTGCTGATTTTGAAGACTAGTCTTTGATGTTCTTTATCTATTTCCTCACTAACATAAAACAAATATTGGTTGCTTTTCACATGTATACATATTGATGATAATATTTCAAATGGAATTTAAAAGCTTGTTTTCTACTCCATTACTTCTCAAAAGTCATATAACTCATATAAACAAGTTAATTAACCGCCTAGAGATTGTTAGTTTACTTATTTTGCTCTTTTTAGTTGACTTGACTTTTTGCCTTGCCCTGATGTTGTAAGTAAATGATATGCATATGTGTGTGTATGCATAATTATATAAATAGCATGTTTTCAATTGTCATTTACACCTGTGGGTGAAATGTGGATTGAATCTGGATAGTAATGTTTTCTTTTGAAGCTCATGCTGAAGTAGTAATAACTGAAAAAGAATCCTGTATCTTTTGGTTCATTTATAAAATCTCAGCCCTGTCTGGTTTTGATCAAAAACACACCTGAGTGAGATACATAAGCTGTGGTATTGATGTGGTTTTGATACCAGAGAAAAGTAATTCCACAGTCAAGCAATGATTGAAATTCTGAAAAAAAAGGAAAAGACAAGTATTTCAGAGCACTATGTATTATTTTTTAAGACAACTGAGGCAACTCGAGGGCTCTCCTCTGTGGTGTAATGTGTGAGAAACGTGATTTTCTCACCCACGTCTCTCTCCTCGAGACTCCTTTTAAATAATTGAAAGCTGAGCGAAGCTGGGCAATTCTGTCCCACTGAATGAGAGCAAATTCTTCTGTGGGCTCCTGCAGTGAGACTGCTGAAAAAGCCAAAACAGCTTAGATTTGTAATATCTCTACCGCTATGTGGTGCCTTTCTATTGTTGTATTGCTCATCCCCAGGGTTTTGCAAAGAGAAAGTCATTGCTGAGGCATTCAACTGGTTTCTGACATCTACACTATTTCACTTGGAGGGATTTGAGTCTTAGAGAACAACTGGATTGATAACAGTTCCTCTTTGTGTTGTTAAGTCTGCCTGAACATTACTCTTTTGGAACTTTAAGATAGCAATTGATCTTCTAAAGTTACCCTGTCTTACAGTTATTTCCTCGATAGAAAATTAGTATCTGCCTCAGGAAATTGTGATAACGCACACTCAATACAATAATGATGGTGCTGTCACATGTAAGTGGTTTTGAGTCTTGTATTATTTTTTTCTTAGAATAGCCTGTAATTAACATCAGTCAGCATGGAGTCACTTCTCTATGTGAACATTTATATGCACCTACAATATAGGGAGCACAGTTGATCATACAGATGACAGCATTTTTAACACAACCCATCATTATTTGAATTAATGTTTGAATGTGTATAATTTGGAAAGCATGCCTTTGATTGGGCACAGCTGTGTTTTGGGAATTATTTATTTCTGGAAGCCATCAGTGATTCAAGCACTTCATCAACCATACACAGGTTGTTTAGGGTTGCAATTATATAATATATAGCTGTTCATCGTCTAATCAACCCGTTTCAGTGTTTTTGCATGATGCATTACATGCTGATTTTCTCATGAGTGCTAAGAGGTTCAACATCTAGATGATAAGCTATTTTCAAATGCAATGGTTTAAAAATACCTCTATCTTTAATTCAAAACAAATGTTCCTGGTTAAGGGGCCAGGATTTTGATCCCATTTCCCTCGGGACCAGTGGACCTTCACTAAGCAGTGAGCAAAGGCCAAGATCCTCCAACATCACAGAGATGGCCTTTCGAGTTGATTATTGCTCTTTCTTTCTGCTCTGGGACTTCAATACACCTGGGAACATTAGTTACTGAACATCCAAATAAGTTATTCACTTCAGTTGATCAATTAGCTGCTAAGAGACTACCCTACCAGTGTTTACATCTCGGATATAAATAGCTTTGGAGTATTGCCTTAAGATAAGAAGGTTATTTAAGGAGAGCAGCCATTATGGAGTATACGCTTGCTTTAGTTATGTTACACTTAATGGTTTTATCACAATTCATGGGTGAACTAGGGCAATTAAAGGAAATGAGACTTTGTTGTCTTTGCAAATGGAATTCTTAATGTATTGTAAAGGGTCACAACTCTGATTTTATTTGGTTACAAGTCACTGGAAGTACTACAAAGCCTGTTAGAACAGTTGTGTAGTAAAAATATGTTACTGAAGTGAATTAGGGGAAGCACAGGGTACAGTGTTTTGTAGGTAAAATCACTCAACTGAATTCCTTTTCACCATTCGTCTTTTAATCTGTCTCTTGAAATAAAACTTTACTGAAGCACAATACAAGCCTCTTCAATATAAATATTGTAATATGAATAAACAATACCAGATACTACATTTTCAAATTTTACTTTTACAAATCGAGTCTTTTTTTTTGCGGTGTTCAAGTAGAATTTGATGAACCTTTAATATCACCAAGATAACATGAAGGTAGGGTCCGCTGTAATACTACCCCACACAAACAAAAACACAATATCAGAGGGCAGATGGGGAAAATAATGAAAAATGATACCCAGACTCACCTGCAGATATCTTGGAACAATGCTGACAAATGGGAGCAGCAGCCTGGCTGTGCTGTTTTCATCAGATCACATCATCTATCTCACTGTGGCACCTGCCTCAGCTACCCCATCAAATTTCAGCAGCCTGCTGTCCTTGAGGCAAGTAGGCAGAAGCCAAATTATATGCAGAATGGTTATCCACTTCAAGGTGAAATAGCAACTGAGCTCTCAATTATTTCACAGTGGCCTATTCAGGACTTGTGCAGAGGAAATGGAATTAGAACAGAATTACAGGATGGGTCGGCCCCTTACCTCCTCACCTATTCACCTTGACAGGAATTGCCCAGATCACCTTGGTAATACATCTGCCTACAAACAATCTGCTGTACATAAAGTGAGCGCAAATAATGGTTTCATTTGCCAGCAGTGAGTCCATTTTATCAGGCTGCCAAAAAGATGGTTTTAATGGCAGACAGATGCAGTCTTTTGCCTGCCACAGTTTTTGAATTGGAAGCTCATGACTCTTTCATGGGGCTGTTAAATAAATAAGAAGGGTGGATTGAGTCACCTACAGAGACGTGGGCTGTAGCATATGGTCCAGGCCAAAATGGGCCTCAACAGATCGCCTTTTTGGACACCATCCTGGTTCGAGCTTGATAGCCATGAGCCGGCCAAGACAGTAAAACAATAGCAAGGCAATCAAATGCGAGTGACTAGGGTGAGGGGTTGGTTGGAGATCAGGTGTTTTTTATTTATTTGTTTTTTTTTTTACAGCACTGCTTGGGGAGGTGTTTATTGACTATGCAGAACTCTCTGCTCAACATCAAAGCAACAGCTAAGTCTCCTCGTGGGAGCCACACCAGACATAAACCCCTGAACCCAGAAGGATCAAAGTCTCACCCTCTATTCAACTTAAAGCATATTATATAAATATGAATATTCTGAATATTATGTCGCAAATATAAATAGACAACCCACCAACAGGAAACCATCTTTTGCACAAATGATATGGTAATTACCGTGGATATTTTGAGAAAATGTTCACAGCCATTTTTTTTATTTTTCTAGGAAGTGAAATGATGCATATTTATCCCAGAAATGATTCACTACAATCATGTGCACTTTTTACATTCACATCTGCTGTGCAGGGCCTTGTAGTAAACAGACATGATTTGTCTCCTGGGATTCATCCAGTAAATGTACTTCGTGTGTGTGCAGGACTAGTTAATATGGTACGTGGCTCTTTATCAGTGCAGCACTGTCCGAGCTAACACTGACATAAACCAGGCTTGTTGCTGTCTAACTTTCATAGCAGCTTCTCAACTATATCATTCGGTCACTGGGAGTCTGTAACAATATAAACTGCCATGTCCAGTTTCCTTACAATCCTGGAGAAGAGAAATTCAGTCAACAGCCCCCAGAAACCGACATGTTACTGCTCCCTCCTGAACAATGGATGTTCCTGCTTTGATTTGGACTTTTACTGAAACAAGACATGACACTCCTACTTTGTTCTGTGTGTCCAGTTTCCTTAGAAGAGTGGGGAGATGCTCAGCCTGGGGGCTTTATCAAAAGTAAGGATGAGTTATGGCCAGTGTTGAGTAGTAGATGAAATCGAGTTAGATTGTATTATTATTAGATTGCAACATATGTAATTATATTATATTACAGTAACAAACTGAACAGAATGATATCAAATATTGTTGGACTTCAGTTTTACTATCCATCAGTTGAGGCCTGATGTACAATTTTTTTTTTTTTTTTTTTTTACTTTTTACTGTATTTTTTTTTGCCAAAGGTGAGGGATGTATATAACATAAACATGATGACGTTCTAAACCTTGTGAGGTGTTTGGATAATGTTCTTTATCTAAGCATTGCAATAACTTATATCTTCGCCATTTCACAGAATAGTGTTTTTGGGGAAAGTGGTGAAACATTTTTGCACATAAGCCTGTGTATGTCTATTAAGTAATAACGGCCCGTCGATTGATTGTTTGAGAACATCTGATATTGTCAAATCTAGTTAACCCTCCTCTCTTTTCCCATGTATACGGCAAGGCACAGAAAGAGCAAATGTATGGCTGTAATCTGTAGGGAACAAGCCCATCAAAAAGAGGTACACTTAAGTGTTCCAATGCAAAATAAAATGGAAAATTTCTTGACAAAAATATATATGTAAGAAACAGATTTCAAACATTTTTAATACACCTCTGCTCTGTGATAATAACATATGCCATCCACAAAAAAAAGTAAAGCGTTACTTAAAAGGGACAAAAATGGTCATGTGTGTCACTTTGCAGAAAATTGCAGCTTTCCAAATCCGAGTTAACATTGTGTGTTTTGTGTGTGTGTGTGTGTGTGTGTGTGTGTGTGTGTGTGTGTGTGTGTGTGTGTGTGTGTGTGTGTGTGTGTGTGTGTGTGTGTGTGTGTGTGGAAGTTGCTGTTTGCAGCTATATCCCATTTTGGCTTAATGATGCGTAGAAATTACTTTTTGCAGCAGATGAAGTTTTACAACAGTGGAGCGATAAACTCTAAACAACCACTGTGCTCTGAGTTACAGTACATATGATAAGTTCTATCCCTCTAAGCTGAATTCATCTCATCACATATTTATACTGGCTTTTGACATTATCATAACAGCCATTTCAATACTTAAATACATTGTATGTAAAGGCCAAAACCTTTACATTACACAGACACCTGCAGCAAACAAAACACCACAAATGTGTCTAATGATTGATTCAAGACCTGTCATGTTTCCATGATACTTACCATTGATAATTGACTACTTAATGGACCATCATGGCAGTTTTACATGCTTTAGCTCATTAACCACCAAATGTTTGTACTTTACACTAGTAACACCTTCTTTCCGGAAGGTTTTCAGATTGATTTTTACTTTTATGGACACAAGTAAGGTACTGTAAAAGCCCAATTAATATCTGAAAATGTCTCTATCTATGAATTTTGTGAACATTAATCCCAAAGATTATGATCACACTCTATTTTACCACCAGCTATTTAACATTTTTTTAATGCTTAATCAGTATACGAACCACTGATACGTTGATTATAATGCATTATAATATATGAATGATTTCAACTATATACAGCTATAATGTCAATAATTTATTTTCTGCTCATTTTTGACTGTATATCTACTTAAAACCGTATAATGAGTTATAACATTATTATCATTATATGTTGCTTTCCAAATATGAACCAGGTAGATGGTGCAGTAGTGTAGCATTAGCTGTAATTCAATGATCCAATATTCTGTTTGGTGCAGTTTCCTAATTAAACTGATTAAGGTATAAGCTCTTTCAATTAGATGCCTTTATGTTTAAAATAAAAATAAAATTAAAGTAAGTAAAACGTACTCCTGATTTTGCATCTATTTCATTGGTTGAATATTGGGATTAGCTTGTCATATAACGGATTCATCAGGAATGCTGAAATAGGTTGGGTTTGACTGACAGTGACAAAAATAGATGAATTAGCATACAGTAGGAGTAATAAAGAGAACCAGACCTGAACAAGGGCTTAAATTGGGTCCTTAGATATGGATACGAGGACCAGCGAATATGCTATGAGATGAAATTCCACATCTGAACATAGATCTCAAAAGACTGGCTTTTTATTTTAGGCATCTGAAGCTCCTATGGTGTGACAGAGGCACCACCAAAAGCAAATTCCCACTTTTGTTTGCTTACGTGCAGTGTTTCCCAGATGTTGTTAAGTGCACGGATTTGGATGAGTGCAAGGAACACCCAGAAGTGTGTCTGTATTTTCATGCTCAGTTGAGGAGAGGCGACTTGTCGCATGGTGTCAGAATCCATCAGCCTGTTCCTGACCTAGAATTTTAAGCACCGATCTAATATCTAAGGAATAAAAACAATGGATGTCTCCATTACTCCCCGCGGGCTCTGAAGCCTCAAGAATAGCTTCTCTCCTCTTTTCTGCCTGTCTGTTTTCAAGTCAGAAGATAAATGAGCAGGCTTTGATACAGCTTGAGGAAAAAAAGAACGTCAAAAGTCCCCGTGGAGTTCTAACCAAGGCAAGGAAATAGAATAAAAAGGAATGGGACAGAGATCCAAACTCAGTGCAGAGCAGCACTGTGTTTTATGAAACTAGGCTGTCCTAGTCGTATCCCTGGTCATTTCCCATAACCTTCAAAGGGTAACCTGATTTGCCCGTGTTTCTCTAAGACACATCCCAAAATAAAATTGTTATTCGGTGTAAAAGAGCTCTTATTTTTTGTTCCATTTTGAAGTTCACGAACTAATTACTTTCCCAACATTGTCTCTTGAAAATTACAAATGTGCAGAGTAAATTAACAATATTTCCTATAAATATCATATTTCCTGTGATCCTTTACTAATGGTGGTTAATTAATGTTTAGAGGCCAGGCGAGGGGAGAAGTGAATTACCATTTTCCCCGTAAACAAGTAATTAGCGCTGAAACATATGATGTTAAATTACCTTGCAGTCTGCATCATCACTTAATGAGGTATTCAATCAAATTAATCAAACATTAAATTTCTCATTTGGTCACTGCTAAACAGAAACTACACTCAACTGTTCAGCTTGCTTGTCATTGTGGCGCTTTAAAAAAAAAAAAAAAAAGATAACTGTAATAAGACTGGTGTACAGTCGCCTGTAAATGGAATAGTTGACGTATTTAACTATAATTCCACAAACGTTTTCAGAGCCAGACCTCGAGGTTTGGACCTTGTCGATAAAATGTTTTCGCCAAAAGAATGTCAAAGACTACCAAGCACATCTTTAAAATCAAGATAGAAGCATGACGTGTTTAAAAAAGTCCATAGATTGTTTAATACAACATACCATATTCTCAACAATTCAACATCAACAAAATTTTGTTAATTAAAAAAAAAATCTGCATATTACCTTTATTGCACAGAACAATTTTAATGTATTTTCCATAGATTTCTTTTTTAGTATCTTTTTTTGTAAAAAGTTGGCTTGGACTACATGGTCAATATAGTCCAGGGTCAAAATGAAAAAAAAAAAAAAAAAAAAAAAAAAAAAAAAAAAAACAGAATCCCGTGATCACTCGAGAAAAAACAAAAAGGCTAGGTACAGTAGCCACACTTTGAACAAAGAGAGCATTCATAATCAGCAAGAGGGAGAACCATGAGCCATATCCAGTGTTTTTTTTTTAAAGTTTTTTTTCCTTTATGCAAAACGGATTACACCAAAGCTGCTTCAGATTGCTCCATGGGTGAAACCATCTGTGTCACTCCAACCATCTGCATATCCAGTCCATACTTCCAGCCAGTACTGTGTCGTTATCTGTAATGTCATCCATCATAAATAACTTAGCCTTTATCCTCACATATGTTCGTGAAGCCCAGCTGTCCACAGTGTGTACTTGAAAAGGTAAGGCTGTAATCTCAGATGTTATATGCAGGGCCAAACTGGGGAGCATAATGTGTAGCAGTTCTCCCCCCACCCCTTGACGAACGATGCACATTTCAGGAGGAAAGCAAACCTGTAAATGATCCTGGAAGGTAATATTTCCATGGCTTAAATGGGTGTAGGAGGGGGGCATCTTCATGAATAAAGCGTTAATTTTGCAAACAAAAAACAATCAAGTAAAATAACCAACAATGACAGAAATATTCTACAGCTTGAGGAGCACATTGTTTCCAAAAAACGTGAGCACCACAACTTCTATTCCACACAATCATGTTGAGCACAAAATAATACCATTACATAACAGATTTTGAAATGCAATTTAAAAGGTCAGGGATAAACGCTTATAGTATTAAAGTACTGCCAAACATTCTGTTTGATGGCAGAACTGTAGAATAGATGCTGCATCGCTCATTAGTACCAAGCGTCATATCGACAACATCTCACATTTCATTCCATTTCACGCCCTCCATCCGTGTGTATGCTGTTTTAGTTACATCTTAGGGCTGAGTTACACTGATATCAGAGACTGACCTCAAAGGACTATGTCAGAGAATTCATCCAACGCTAACATCCTCTATTAGCAGACGCATCTAACACCAGGATTTTATGCTACTTTGCAACACTAAATATTGTCCTTTGAAAAAATACAATTATTCCTCCACACCTCTTGGCTGATTTTTCACAGTGTAGCACTCAGGACTGGTATCAACAGGAAAAGATGCAGTGACGTCACTGAATCTATGAATTTTCAAAAAACATATTTTTGTCATCATCATTCAGGAATTCAGGTCACATAACACCCAATGTAATCTGTTTGACAGTACCATTCACTGTATTTACTTTGTATGTACTTTCTTGGCTCTGAATTAGCTGCTGTGACATTCAAACTATGTATCACTAACAGTTTTGTATTTCCTAAAATTTCTTGTGGCATACAATTTATGTTGTTTCTTTGTGTTCAATTCTGGGGCATACTCTTTCAACAAAGATTTATCAGGTATTGTGACATGACTGTACATTTGATGGATCACAGAACAATCATGACTGTAGGAAAGTTAAAAAAAAAAGACCATATGTAGCACATAGCATTCACAATTGTAACGCTGATGTACTGCAATGAAGATGTACTTGAAATGCATCAGCGTTGTATAAATGTGCTCATCAACCCATACAAATCTCATTCATAACAGGACATCTAACGTCAGAAAAAAAATAACACAAAATAAAAAATACAGACAAAAAACAGCAATGGTCAAAATATGATCTGCCCCTCGCATTCTGGCTGTTTGAAGTGTTTTTTTTTTTTTTTTTCTGATATATTTTTCCCACTATGAATCCATAGGAAAATGAACTGCTTATCTGACTTTCAATACCCCCACAGGCCTTTTTCATTTTCATTCCCTCTCACTTTTGAAAGTCAGGAACTGCCCTCCTGTCAAGTCCGTCAGTCAGGACAAATCATATTACTCTATGTTAACAGACCAGGATCCACAGGTTTGTAAGAAAGGAAAGAAAATGTCTTCTCTTCCATTTGTCTTTTTTTTTTAAAAGTTGAAATTGAATAAATTCCACATCTCTGTTAAATCATTTTCATGTTAAACTTGCGAGGAGCATCCACTGTGCTGCTGCTCATGCCGGCGTCTGATTTCCGTGGCACATACTCGATCTCAATGTTGTGCTTAGTGTTGCCTTTACCTCTGCTCCAAAGGAACAGCAGTACCAGGCAAAACAGGACGACACCAAGAAAAGAGATGAAGCCCATTGTGGTCGCAATGATCAATGTCTTTATATCAAACGGGAAAGGGACATTAGCTCTTGTACCGTTAGCACCAGTTTCTGTGGGCTGGTTGGATATGAAGGCGAAAGTCTTGTTGGGCTGATGTGGCCAATCAGGCGAGTAGCTATGAATGTGTAGGTGAGCAAGAGAGGTGTCGTTTCCGCCTGCGTTGCTAGCTATACACACATATGTACCATTATCTTGAATCTGGGCATAACGCACCTCCAGGGTACCATCTGGCAACACAGAGAGCCTTCCAATCGTCTTGGTGGTGATAAACTTTTTCTGTGGAGACAGCCACATTATCACTGGAGCAGGATCTCCATCTGCTTGGCAAGTAAAATGAACAATGGCTCCCTCATCGACAAATTTCTGCTGGGGTTTGCGATCCCTAATCCTAGACTTGCGACATGTGAAGTAGTTTGGCTGCAGAACATCCGGGAAGTCTTTGAACTCTTTGCCTTGGACAAACTCGGGGGAGGCACAGGTGGGCTGCTGCCTGTTGAAGTTCAGTCTCCAGCGCCGTCGGAAAACCCACAAAAGCCGGCAGTCACAGGCCAGGGGATTATCATACAAGGCGAGGGTTTCCAGGTTTCCGACTGAATGGAAAGCAGACTCCTCTAAAGTGCTAAGAGAGTTCCCAGATACATTAAGAATTTTCAGGTAGTTTAGACCACGGAAAGAGTAGGGTTCAATCATTGCCAGTCTGCCTCCGACCAGGTGAAATTCTTGCAGACGCAGAAGATCGTGGAGCTTATTTCCCTCAATGGTATGGATAGGGTTGTAGGAAAGATTTAGAAAGCGCAAATAAACCAAGTGCCGCAGGGCTACGTAAGGAATTGTGGTCAGGTTGGCGTTTGCGATGGTCAGGGAGGTGAGATTTAATCCATACAAGCAATTTGGGGTCATCGTATCCAAATATGGCCAGTTGGCTATTTCCAACACTTTCAGCCGATAGAGCCGTTTAAAAGAGTAATCCCGTATGACATTGATATTGAGGTGGCGCAGCCTCAGAGTAATCAAACTGTGGAGGTGGGTAAAAGCCTCTGTTGGCACGGAGGACAAGTTACACTTCTCAAGACTCAGGTGCTCAAGGCTGCTTAGGCCATGAAAAGCCCGGTGGGAGATGAAAACCAGGTCATTATCACCCACCTCTAAAGACCGGAGGTTGTACAAATCCTGGAACATGTAGTCCAACAGGATGACGATCTTGTTTTCACTTATGTCCAGCTGTGTGAGATTACTCAGGCCTGTGAAGACACCGAGCTGGATCAGCTTAAGCTTGTTGCTACGCAGCCCCAATGTCCGCAGACCATACAGGTTGTTGAACGCTCCCGGTTCAATAGTGGAGATCGTGTTTTCACTGAGCTCCAGGTGTTCCAGGTTGGGAAAGATGGAAAACTCGTCTGGGTTAATGGTTCTAATGCGGTTTTTGCTGAGGTCCAGCAGTTTTGTTTCTGCAGGAATGCCCTCGGGAACTGTCATGAGCTTCTTGCGGTGGCACATCACGGAGCGCTCTTGAACATTGCACTCACAGCGGGATGGACATCCTGTGGTGGAGCCAGACAGCACAGTGCCCAGCATCAAGATCAGAATTGGCTGCCAGCAAGCCACCAGGTAGCTGTGCCCAGTCGCTTCCCCGGCTGCCATCTTATCGGTTACCTGGGGAGACACAGAGACATGGCGGAAAATTTTGTTAGAAAATGAAACACCGATAGTTTCAGCCTCACAACATTCACAGCAATTCTGTATACACTTTTAGAAGGCAAGAGGCAAATTTAGTGGAGATTGTAGAACATTACCATACATCAGCTAAGCTACAGACAGATGGTGTGTATGGTTTGATATCACTGCTAAACTCTGCAATTTCCCATTACATGTGCTGTAAGGGGGGCGGGCAGCAGTCTGAACTTGTATTTAAAAGACCTTCGTTTGGCTGCTGTTGGTTACTTCAGCAAATGTTAACATAACAGAGAATCCTGCTGCACAATTCATGAACAGACTAAAGATGAATAGAGGTTAGAAGGAATAAGGTGTGTGTTTGCATAATTGAGAGTGCTGACAATTTTGAATGCTACATTTTTCACTGGTCTAGACAGAGTTTCAAAAGGTATTTCCAATGCAAGTAGCTCCTTCTGTTTCAGCCTTCTGTGAGACCTTTTTTTTGTATATAGAGGAGGATGTACTGACTCTAGCCACAAACTCTAAAGCCAAATCCTTGTAGTAGTCTACATACATCTTACTCTACACCCTCATTGTGTCTGCTGGCGAATGCTGAAAACCATTTGCACAACACACCTTGAAGATAATCAATCAGTCAATGCCATTATGCCAATACGAAGTGAATGGGCACAGGGTCAAGTGGAATTAACAGTATTTATCAGTGATCCAAGCCATCCTGTGTCAGAGACATATACGAGTATCACATCTGTGGTTTACTCCGGTACCATGAAGCCTTTTCTTTTCAGCCCCTACTCCGTTGTTCCTACCTCAAGTCGGAATTTGCTGCGTGAGTTAAAACAGTAAGGGGTGAAGCAGCAGTAGCAAGCGGACGCGATCAAAGATGGATGGTGGCAAGTGTGATGCATGTGCTGTGGCTGACCCTGAGCTCATGCAATTTTTAGGATAAAATATAGATCACACACAACCAGGGAATTGGATACAGAGAGATAAATACAGGCTTTTACAGAAAAAAAAAACATATTTAATTTTAGTAGAATAATTACCAATTACATGCAAGATAATAATAGTAACAATAATAATAATAATAACAAACAAACCAATAAAAAAATAACCCTGATGGGGCCAATTAGCTACATTATAGTGGAAACTGAACATCATCAGAATCAATCATGGTATGATCTACAGATAGCAATTGTGAAATATGAGTCAGTATTATCCAGGCTTTAATTAATCATTTATCACAAGGAATAGGACTGTAGTTCATTGAAAAGATCAAATGTGCCAAGAAAAAAAAATACACTGAACCAAAGTCCTTCACATCTAATTTGCAGACATCCTAAGACATGTCTCTGGGGGACTCCTGTCTATGTGTGATGGCTGTAGTCACAATACATATAATTTTGCCAGTGGTAAGTAGTTTCATCTCTTGTTCTAACTTTGTCTTTAAAGTTGATTTCTAACTAGTCACGTGCTTCTTCTTCCTGACAGTCTCTAAAAGACAGATAATGCAAATGTTTGTTCTTCAATAGAAACGATGGACCATATTACATGTGACAGATTGACAGGGTGTGAAGAAAAATGAAAAAAAAAAAAAATCTATGATATCATGGTTGACAGTTATTGTGGTCACCACGAATAACTTTTTTTCCCAAACTAAACTAATAGCCCACTGGACATCAGGCTGATCATAAAATTGGAGTGGGGGTCAATAGGTTCAATTTACTTCTCTCAATTTAATTTTATTCCCTCACAGGTCAAAGGTCAGATTGAGGATTTGATGATACCATCTGTGAACAAGTGATGTCAAAACAGTCTGAGATGAGAGTTTGTCTGAGATCTGAGACCTGCACCAGAGCCTGCTGCACTTTACGCTGCCTCCAGCCATACACAATCATTCTTATTCCTTAACCCACATTGATCAAGTGAGTGCTGAGTGCTGCGAGATAGACTGCTGTGTGGCCTTATCATAGGCTTAGCTCTATCTGTCAGCCTCTATCATGTGCCTATTATATATTGGATATCCGTCGATGAGATGCTATTATGTCCAACTCTATTACCATTGACACTGAGATCCAATCAGGAAAATTATCAAATCATAATCTCTGGCTGGTAAAGCACTACGGCTGCAACTTCAGCAGTTTAATGACTGCAGTCAGGCATGTTCTCACATTTGTCTCAACAGAGAAAAAAAAAATCCCTGCAAAATAACACTTCACTTGATTACTCAATCATAGCTCATCTGATTATTTAAGTAAGGTTTTGCAGTCAGTTGTTCAAAATGTCTGCCCAGTTTTTTTTTTTTTTTTTTTTTTTTTTTTTTCATGACAGACTCGCCTGGAAAATTGTGGCAGGGGAGACATTAAGATGAAGGATGCCATCCACGGGTAAACATTTGCAGCCCAGTTTTGTTAATGATCTGGTGTTATCATTCCCTCACAGGCATGTCGTCTGAATGCGGTTCTTCATTCCAATCAGCACTCCAGTGAGCTCCCAGAGAATTACATTAATTGAGGTGAAGTTAGAGGGGGGTGTGTGTGCTTCTAAAAAGAATGAATATGTTCAGGAAATAAGACAACAGTGCTCAATAAACGAGGACCCACTGGTCCAAGACCAGCAATAACCAGATCAATGAATGGTGAGATGAATGCCTTTATGCCAGCATCCACTGGGATCCTGAAGATGTTGCTTCATATTGGAAGTGGATGGTGCTCCCATGCCCATACACTATACTAATTAAACAGGCAAATATGAGTTTTTACTATCCCTTTGCACAATATATATGTGTGAGGGTTAAGTGGTCACAGTTACATCCCATCGTGTCCTAGCTGCTGTCATTAAGTAACGTTTGCTATGTTTTTGGTGTAGAGCCTAATTTAAACTCAGTTGTTGCTCCTAATCTAATTATCAAGTCTGTAATCTAATTATCCTTTACTAGATAAGAGCTTGCAAGAACTCTTTACTAGTTAAACTGTTCAAACTTACAATGCAGTAGCAGGTAGATGGACTCTAGTATAGTCTAAAACATTTTGTCCAGAAAATGTTTGCGACCACTTTTTTTTACATACACAGACAACAATGTTAAACTACGACCATAATCAAAGATCCAGCCACCATCTCCTTATAAATCTCAGTTTCAGGAAGTTCTTTTAGAAGATTTACAATATTAAGTATCCCCTTACTTAAGCCTTTTAGATCCATGTTAAACAGGTTACGAAGCCCCACTGATTTTAGGCTGTCGATTGTTTTCTGTCCATGTGGCTTTCACACACTACGTGCTATCAATCCTCTAAATCTGAATGAGGCTGTCCATCATCATTAACTTCTTCACAATAAGCACAATCAAACATATCAGGGAGGGGTATTGTTCGGACTTAGCTCTCGCCCCATTTTAGTTTACCTGTCACAAGACAGCTCTCTTGTCAGCCTTGTTAAATACCATCGTTAAATACCTGTAAGCTTCTGGGAAATCCATGAAATGATGCTGACGTTATCTGCAGCACAAAGTTCTCAAAGCCCTCAAAGTCCATTCCTCTGCAAAATACTTAGTCAGCTGCCTAACTAATCCTCAATGGTCAGACTCAGTAGGGTAATTTTATTTACTGTACTATCTGCATGACTTTGATTGCATTTTCCATGAATATATCCATTCTTCCTCATTTCAGCCTTAGAAGATGTAAACCTTTCATGAGACAGTATGCCTTTAACTGGTATCAAATATCAGCTATTTTTTTCATTTGAAAATCATTTTCCAGCATTTTAAAATGAATGTCTGTGTATGCTGAGAATAATAAAGTTAGATCCAGCTCCTGAGACTATACGTAAGTATCAGCCTCTTAAGATGTTTATTGGTTCAGTTTTCTGTAGTAAGTAGCAGCTTTGCTTTATGTATATTGACAGCCACACTTTGATTAAATCAATCTTCACCAGAATTTTCTGACCTTTAGCTTCCCAAGTGAGATCACTTTCACACTACAGTGTTGCCTAGCTGTGTTTCAAGAGAAAGGTTACCCTTATGTCATTGAGAAGCTAAACTGCCTGCTGGGACTGCTAGCTGGATCCGGACCTGTGAAATGGCAGGGCTTAAATGTAAGCCGACGCCCAACAGATGGACAGCGAAGCCCTAATCCAGGCAAAGAAGCTGGTTTGTGCAACAAGGTACAGAATTCAAACAGTGGCCAGATGTTGTCCTGACAAAACTCTGCCACGAAGGCTGCCGCTGTGTTGGTCCTGAACTTCACCTCCCCACAGGGTCATTTTCGTCTCCGTGCTCCAGTGTTTGAGGTCTCGTTCCATTACACAGCAAGAAGTACAGTTTAGAGAGTAAAATAAACAAATACTGATAGGGGTTTCTAATATTAAATCTCTGACATCTCTGATGGGGTTGACACAACATCAGAAGCAACTTTTTAATTAAATGGCAAAAAAGTTTAACAGCTCCAGAAAGTACAGCTTCCAAATAGAGCACAACCATCAGAGTTGGCAGGAGGTGGCTGGGGTGGATGGTGGATGAATGAAGCGTCCGACTCTCACACTAGAGACTGGCGTGTGCATCCACACTTCCACTGGTGGTTTGGTTTAGGTCATGTAAGCATGTGGTCCAGGTTAGGGTAAATATAAAGAAACATATTGTGCAGGCTGAGTGAGTGGATATTCTCATGCAAGGCTGGAAAAAATATGTTTAGAGTTACATGTTACTAAAACATGTAGTGTCACCGACATTTACCTTGTGCTTTTAAGAATTAGGTTTCCTTTCCAAACATATTTGCTACAATTTAGCTTTTTTGAAGCATAGTCCAATACAATTTCAGCAAAAGCTAAATATTTTAACATTTATGAAGGTGGGAGTTATTGTATGGCTGTAGTATAAGACTTCATTCATTCTTAACTGGGGCACCTGATGGACTGCTAAATAACTGCATCTTCAAAAATAAAGTATTTCAAAATGTTCATGAAAGTCACCAAATCACTGGGGTTGAGCAGCTGACTGAGTAAAAGTGATCAAACCTTTCAAGTGATAGCTATATATTTTCTGGTCCTAAAGTCACACTAATGGTGCATGAATCCTGAGAGCCATATGTTTTCAATGCAACAATTCATAAATTGGTTCTTGACTTAGGATGAATTGTCATATATTTGATAATTGACAAATTGCCCATGTCATTTTGCATGACATTTACTGGTTCTCAATGAGACAATTTGTAGAATTTTATCACAGCTTGCTTGATAGATTGATAGACATTAAGGTTCAAAACTGACAAGACATTAAATGTTTTTATGGAAGTTGTTAACATTCCTTTGGCTTGATGTGGTCAAGTGTTATGCGTGCACGGGAAGGAACGTGTGTCCTTATATGATCCATCATTATTAAGCTATTTAGCCTCGTATCTGCGTCTCCATACAGAGAATCACAATTATTTTTTTTCGTTCTTCAGGAGATGTGTTTTCAAAGAGGAACAGCCTCCAGAATGTCAAACTTTTAGAAAGTGGATCGAGGATTTTGGAAGCACTGCGATCAGCACTGAGAACCCACACTTCTCTCACAGCATCCAAAAAAATGAAGCCTGCCAATAGTCGTGTGTAGAGGAATAACAAAAAAAATCACTTATCATTTTCCTAATCAAAGCCATACTCAATTGACATTAAAGTTTCAATAATGGTAATAATGTTTGACAAAATAATATGCTTTGTCAAAATCTGACAATAATAACTTTGAAAAAGCAACAACGAGCTGTGTGATGTTGACAAAAACAAGGCTCTATACAACTTTATTTGAATATATCTGTTGTTTACTTATATTCTTTATTGGACAATTATAATATTTCACCTAAACTAAGTGTGGTCAGTATATGTTTTGTAAGACATTTGGATATGAGAGCTATGCAGAGTCACATGTTCTCTGTTTATTTCCCTCGACCACAGCAGTCAAATCAGCTCATAACAATATCACTTAAGTGTAATACAGCCTGTATGAAACAACAACATGTCCGCCATATTATGCTATCTATAATTAATATCATAACACGGGTGTTATATGGATTTATCGCTTGGCTCTGAAAGCGTCAATTTGTTCTTTACTGATATAACCTTGATCACATTTCTTCAAAATGCCTCTGAAGTGAAAAACATTGTATAAAAGCTTTTTTCTGCCCCTGGCTTCGATTCATGTAAAAAGTTTTTCTTTTTTCTGTGCATTTAGATCAGAGCAGCCCAATTTATGGCCCGTGGACCAAATGGACACTTGGGTTGAATTTAGGCACCTCTGATTTAGATCGTTTTTGCTAAGCCTGTCAAGCCTTTCAGCTTTAAGTTCAAGTTCCAGTGCCTGTGTAAGCAATTAAGAAAATATAATTCAATACTTCAATGTTAAAAGGATAATAAAATGTAAATGGATTATAAGAACAATTAATAAACTAATTAATAGTTCTAACATCAGCTTCCTAATGTGCTTGCAACAGGTTTCATGTTATCACAATATTTCTCTTTGTAAATTTGGTCATAAGCCAAAGGAATGGAAACAGTAAACTACAATATAAACCTGATAACAGCGCGGCGTGAAAAGTCAGATGATCACCATGGTTACATTTCACTCTGAGAGGAACATGAATGTCTGTACAAGATTAGATAAAAACAAACCAGCTTACATGTGTACTTTTATACTCATGGAATAGAAAAAGGAAACAAGTGCAAAGACTTCAGGTGATGCATGTATCAGACATACTAACATACTGCATCTACTGTATGCACCAACTGAGTAGGTAAACATGTGCTGTATTCATTGTAGCAGCTGGATTACATTTGGAGAGCAGAAAGTAACAAAGTAGAACAGCTAGATGGTGAAAGAATGAGCTCCCCCAGAGAGACCTGCTGGAATAGCTGTTCCCTTCTTTCACAAAGGCAGAGACAAAATTCTTCACACACACACACACACACACACACACACACACACACACACACACACACACACACACAGACAAATATTGTGACATTTCTGTTTGTCTGGATATTGTTTTGTCCCCTAAAAATGTGGCCCCCACTCCGGGGCTGGATCTTTTGGATTGGGAACGTGCTGACAGAGCCTTCAAGACTTGAGGCAATTATGTCAAGGGGGCACACGGTGAGACATCAACTCTTCTCCCGACACCGCAGGAGATGTCAACCTTCGGTGCTCCAGAGAAGAAAAGTGAAAACACTGCAGCCATGGCGATACATGTAGGAGAAACGATGACCGCCAAAGGTCATGGGGCTTTATATTCTACACTGGATACTGATCTTTGATGAGTGTTTCAGCGTGTGGGTTGAACCTGGCCTGTTCTAGTTTGTTTAGTTTGGGAGACTGAGATGCCAGCACTAACGAGGCCCCAGGAGGTGCTTTTAGAAAGTCTGTTTCAAGCAATGGGCCAAAGAGAATATGTTTTTTTTCTTTGCTTTTCTTTTCAGTCAGCAGCTCTTGTCATATTGTTTTATAGAATTTTCAGATCACTACCTTTGTTTCACAGGCTGTAAAAATGGCAATAAAAGGGTAAAAGTCACTCAGATCTGTTGCTATAGTGACTATCTGCTTAATTGTTCCGTCAATCCATACAACACAGGCAACAAGTTTAATACATTATTAATCAGGAAACTGATGGCATGATCCTGTGGGTCATTACATCGTGTTAACAACAGATAGTCAATTACTAGCACTGTTATGGAACTTATTGATGGTTTATTGTGATCAAATTGTGTGTTTAGACATATTTGCCATTCAATTTAACATGCTAATTGCAACCAAAATGTAACCTTATTTAAGGTTATTTTTTCATGCTCAACTTTAGTGCTGTATTAGATCTTTAGCACACCGTGAGGCAACATTGAAACTTTACATAAATATCCTAAACATATTCTTCCCAATGGCTTTGATATACTAAATAAGAATGACCCTGTGATGGTTTGCACTACACAGCTCTGTACATACAGTAATATAAGCCCACAGTCAGCAACAATTAACAAAATTAAGAAACCATTTCCTTCTCCGGCATAAAGCTTCTGATTAGGAAAAAACACTGACGTTTCACTCTTATTATTGTAATGAATTCATCGGCAATTGTGCAAAAAGCAAAGGAGCTTAGTCAAATAAACAGGTTCTCCCATTGCCTTTTTTATGGGCAGCCATGAAAACATTTTCTTACGTAATCATCCATCTTTTCTTCACCTCAAGGAGGCAGCTTTCTGTGCACAATTTTAAATCCAATTTTCACTGAAAGGCAACTGCAAGACAACCAACCCAAACTACATTTTAAATTGAGATCCTGTATGGCCTCGTCTGCTTCAGTTGTTTTTCTTAGAACACTCAAAAGCTCTCTTTTGAATATGATTGCTCTCCACAGTGCCATGCAAATGTTTTAGACATCAAAAGTAAATGCTTTCCAAAATAGTGACATGCACAGTTTTTTGGCAAGAGCAGCCACTGAAAAACAAAATTAAACAATTCAAATCAATGGATTCATAACCAGTCCGATGCCTCTTTGATGGTGTTGCATGATTAATAACAATCTCAGCATCCAAAGTGACCAAAACTTTTGCACAGTCTTGTAAATATTTTTATATATGGCAGTGAAGACAGAAATTCACCAACTAAACTTCACCATGCCAAGCTGAAGGACGTCTTCAAATTTAAACAAAATCCTCACCAACTCCATCACATATGCAGCCACAGCATCCACGCTCATTTGAATAATCCTCATTTTTGCCTAGAAATAATCATTCGTGAGTGATGAATTAATATTATGCAGAAGAATCAAGCCCTTACCTCTTCTGTTGCACACAAGCATTCGCCAAGACAGAGTGTCAGATATCATTTAAGAATGACAGTACTTATGCAAATCAAAACACTCCTCAAGTAGTGCTATGGGGGACGGGAGGGGTCGTTGTTTGAAAGGTGAAGACTTTAAAATTGTAAAATTCAACAGAAGAACCCTGCTGAATATCTCCACAAATTAATTCCAAGGATGGAGGAAGGATATATTAACGTTTTGCACTCACAAATTTCTAACTCAATTTGTGAGTGAATACATTTTTCCTGCAGATGAAGTGAGTGAAATTGGCAGTTGCGTGAGTGCGGGGTAATTTGCTCTTGGGCGAGCTCTTTTCCTGGCTTATGGCAAAACCGCTATATCAACTCCTCCATATATGTATGTAGGATGTATCTTTAATAGCAGCGACAACAGTGCAAGCTGCACTGGTTCCTCAATCAAAACGAGGCAACATGGAAACATGCCTTCGTTTCAAAATGAATAATTTACGCTATATCTTATCGGCTGAGAAGAAGTGTGATGGGCACAGTGTGGAGAGGCTCAGGGCCACATTGACTTTAATTGTGACTGGCATCTAAAGGCTTTCCTCCCAGTGTGGCGAAGAAAATGTCCCTTTTGCTTAGCTGCGCATGCAGCTCACATTGAGGCCTTTTAAGGGGAATGAGCTGTAATTAGCTGATTGATAGAGTTAACCCTGATGCAGAAAATGTCACGTTAATGTACTGGGATTAGACATCGGAGGATGCTGCGTTTACATACCGCAGAGGAGAACGGCACAGATTACAGACAAAACACTGGACCAGAGAAGCTCCAGCAGTTCACTGTTGTGTTTTAGGATGTATTTACTGCAAGTCAGTACCAAGGAATGCTTGTCAGGATGAAAAGTAATTTTCACTAAGATATTGTCACATGATGTACAACCCAAGCTTTCTGTAGAGGGTTGGGTGAAGGACCAAATGACCTAACCTTGGACAAAATGCAAATCCATAAAAATACCAAACTATACCAACCAAAAAAAAAAAAAAATCTTTATTTTCTGATTGCATGAGCTGGGTTTAGATAATAATATTTTGTATTTAATACAGTATCGGTGTATATGACAGCTAATAGATACAAAATTGCACTACAAAAATGTCAAAGATATGTATATGACATACTGTAAATGCTATAATCTGTCCACAAGAGAACACTGCTATGTTTACTTTGCAGTGTTAAAATGTGCAGGTGAACACAAACTGTATCTCAGTCACAATTATGTTTGTCCAAATGTGGATGATGTGCATATCTCGTTCAAACTTAACTAACAACATAATGAAGAATTGGACAATATTACAATTAAATTTAAAAAAAATTTCTAAAATATCAATGTTGCTATCATCCTCAAAATCATCTACCTGTTTTCTTTGTTGAAAATACATGAATTGGCTTAGTCTTTATTCATCATCTGAGGCTGGCAGTATCAACATTTTATTTAATTTCTTTAAAGGGAAATTTGCCAGTTCTTATGTTGGTGTCCACTCAGTATTGATGGTAAATGTAGTTCATTGAAGCAATAATTTCCTTTGTGTGTGCCACGTTAACCAAGAAAGCTTTCCTGGTCGTGGAGCTGTGCGCTGGCAGTGCCAGGATGCTTCTGATGCCCAACCCCCAAATCCTTCGGTTCCCTGAGCCAAGTTTCTCCCCTTGTAGCACCTACTCAACAAAAAAAATAAAAATAAACTGCCAGACAATATTGTTCTCGAGAGCAAAGGACAGGAAAGAAGGTGGATTTTCAATAAGAAGCTTTTAGTACTGATCATATGCTGTAATGTTCACAGTTATTGTAAACACAAACAACACAACATGTTGAGAGAACCACTTATCCAGCGTTGCCATGTTTCACCACCCTCGCCCAAATTGTTGCCTAAAACAGCGTTAGGAAACAAAAATACTGTATCAATGTTTATCTGCCCTCTCGGCTCTGCTGGTTTTGGTGTCTCTTCCAGTTTTTCGTCAGTATCCTGAAGAAGAATTCCAGCACACCTCTTTCTAAGTGAGAAATAAAACTTTCATGCATCATAATGCATACACGACTCTCTCGGTCGGCGTAACATCCAACAAAAACCGCCCACGCTGAAATTAATTGCAGCAGAATGATTCAGTTTCTGTTGGTATCGAAGGGCAGTTTGAACAAAGGCACCAGTCGTCGTTGTTTGCTCTCTGCAGCTCAGTTTCTGGATGGCCTCCGCGCGGCCACATCCTCTTGCATAGCAAATTCAGCCCAAACACTGTCAAATGTACCCTCATCCATTACATCCTCTCATACTTCGGGATGACAAATTCACTGTCGAGAAAGTAGCTACTTGAAGTACAAGCAAAGAGAACATGGTTTTCTTTTGTTTTTAGCAGCATGTACAGCGCCCCCTGCTGACCAGGACAGCTCAATTAGCCTGTTGTTCAAATGACACTGTAAATTCTGTAAGAGAAACAGATTTTTCATCTGCTTCCCAGAGACACAGAGAACTTGATGAGGAATGTATTGTTTCAATTGACAACATTTACCATCAACTGTGTTTGGACCGACAAACATTTTTTGAATTTCTCCTATAAATTCCGCAGCATTGAACAGATTAAAGCAACAACCTCTGTATCTCACTCCCAAGGCTCTCCCTCCCACTTCTTTAAGTACCATTTTCCTACTTGCCACTATCACGTTTCTAGTAAAAGAACTCAGTCGCCTCAACCTTAGGTCGTTTTTTTCATTCCTGAAATGGCATAGTTCTTTCAAACACTTGTTTTTGTAGAACATCCTTGAAGGTGAACCTAATTCAGAGACAGGAAGGACACTATTTCATGGATTTAGAATGAGACCCAGTGTAACCACACATTCAGCGAGGTGACAAAGTATAAGATTCAAGACACTATTTCATCTTGAAACAATACATTAAAGGTAAAAAGTAAGGTCTTTTGATTTAGATTTTTTTTTTTTTATCCCACACAGTTCTTGATTTATGGCTCTCAAGTGTACAGACTCTTGTATAAACTGCCTGTGCAAAGTCACTTTGGTTTACTCATTTAGGATTTATCTCCTCCAATGGCAAGGGCTCAGACAAAAATACTGTCTCACGAGTGCTTTATCAAAAACCGAAGGTGCATTATAAGAACTTCACGAATCAACCAGAGCTCTCAGGCAGATTGTGTTTATGCACCATAACAAAAAAAATAAATCCCCCCCCCCTCTCTCCTTCGCCACAGCAGTGTGCGAAAAGTCAAAAGGTAAATTTAACCTCCCGAACAAGTAGTGACAGGTCTGCAATGTATCACTGAGGTCTTCCTGCTCGCCGTCTGTTCGTATGGACAGGGTATCCTGGCTGTTGTTTTAATGAGTGTTGACCCAGACTTTCATCTGTTGACTTTCACACTAAAATATAATGAGAGTGGACCCAGAATAACAAGGCATTTGAAATTCATAAAATTCTGTTCTTGCACTAGTGACTCAGCATCCCAACTAAAATGAATCACCTGATTGTCTATGCAAACGAAACGGCGCCTGTTCAGGCATGAAAACTTTAAATGAATTGTCGAAAGGGTACGGTCTAGTAGGCCATCGATTCAAACGGCATTCTGCAATAGGTTTGTCAATTGAGGCATAGCAGTGAAAATAATTTACAGTATGCTATAGTAGAATGTGTTAGACACTGTAGCTTGTATAAACGCTTTCGTCAAACTTGCACAGAAGGCGTGAATCAATCAAAAACTAAAATAATCCAGGGTATTTTGAGAATGAAGGACTTAGATGTGTGCCCAAACTGAGTAGCACCATAGATTTTTCCAAAGCCTGTTCCACAGTTCATCAATAAATCCTTTGATTCCTGCGTTGAACTTCCAGCATTTATATTGTTCTCCTTTTCTAAGTATAATTTCACCAGAAAAAAAGGGAACGTGTCAGTGCTTTTTTTCCCCCCCTGCACAATCCACAGAGTCGAGCAGGCCCGGCCGACCCCGACGTGGCTCCGGTGCAGAGATAGGGGAGCTTAATCCATGTCCTCTGAGAGATCGCCCAGAAAGATGAAGCCTTAATTAGCCACATAAAACCCCACATAATGATGCTATTGATACAGACTGGGAAATGAGGTCTACGCAGAACAAAAAAAACAAAAACAAAGACTATCGTATGTAAAATGGCCGAGATGGGCTTGGGAGACAGTTAGTGAAGTAACTGCAGTGGATGGAAAAAAGAGAGCAGTTCACTCTCGCTCTCAACTCCAGCAGGGGAGCATTGTCTCATCTCTATGAGCAATCCACCTGCTCCAAATTCTCTCATAAGAAGCTTAGAGAAAAATGCTGACCTTCATATAATCAAAGATTATGTGGGGGAAAACAACAACAGTTTTGGAGTACTTAAGCAATAGCACTCATGGGAGGTTCAAGCAATTAAAGGCAAAATTACTTGTCTAAGCTGTCCTTGTATCCTCCCATTCCTTATCTTTGGTTCCCTGTAGCAGGAGAGGAGGTCATAATGATAGTGAAAAGAAAAGAATCACATCTCTATAGCGCTGCTAATCCTGAGGGTACTGGAGGGAGCAGAATCTCACTTTTAGAAAGACAATCTAGGTATTTCACATGCCACACATGGATCAATGACAAGGTGACCCTGTATAGTAATACCAGATGGCTTTAGGGTTGGCAAAGACATGGCAAATCCCTTGTCAACACTTGTGCACCCCTTGGACGAAGTTACAGAAAAATGCATTAGAACTTTATGACTTTCAGCTTTAAAGTAATTATGCTAAAAGGGATTAAAAATGGTACAAGCTCATATGGAGTATGTGTGAATTAATATCTCTTAACACTAGAAAAAAAAACCTCATTAGATTCTGAGTGCAATTCATAACAAAGCCCATCCAGCCTCAATCTGCAGAGCAGGGAAAGTGTGATCCCTTCTGCCACTCAGGCCTTAATTAATGAGAATGACTGACTTTCTCCTTTGTTTCCCTGCAAAGAGCAATGCCTTTGTGGAAGAATGCTGACAGTCGGATGACACGCTTGTGGACACATGTTTTAGAATTCCATCTTTGTAGTCTTGTCATGTCAGCTTTGTTGTGATGTAACTTGTATGACATTTACAGGGAGATGTAAACCAGCGGTGTTGAAATGCAGCTATTTTCTCAAATTTCTCAGGCTTAAAACCTTCGCTTGTTCCGTCAGTATTATTGAACACATTCTTATTTATGGAGTTGGTCTACGGATGAGGTAACAGGAATAGTGGATTAACAAACAAGCCCCCTCCTGCTTGTGAGCTATGAAGCAAAATTTGCATTGCAAATTCCGATAACAATTTAATATTGTATTTAGAAGTGAAACTATGAGTCAATTAATAGATTAATTGTTTCCACCATTCATCAAGTAAAAGCATCAAACATTCTGTGGATACCGCTTCTCCAGTTCATTGATTTGCTACTTTCCTTTTATGTTTGATTATCTTTGGGTTTTAAAATTCAAAATTCAATTTAGGACCAGAAAACAAGGAAGGTAGAAAATTGTAACAGCCCTGATTTCTGATGTTTTACAGATTATAATACTGTGATATATAAAATGAACAATTCATATATGATACATTCATGAATAATGAAAATTGCTAGCCCAAGCTGTAATCGCATCACTTCTTCACAGACACCTGAAAAAGTAATGACCCGATGCATGTGATAAACATGCTTCGGTTATTATCCATCCTAAACCTACAATCTGAGGCAGATGGTCCAGCCATAATAGATGGAAGGGACACTACATATTTCCCTTAGCGCTGTTTTGCTCATCATTGCCAACATGGCAGAAGCAAGCACAAAGAAATGCAAAAGACCTGAATTATTTATTGTACATTTACATATCTACCACAGGTTCAGGACCTGGGTGAGGAGGGATTGTATTACGGAGGCAGATTACTCTTGAGGTTCCTTTCTAGGGCATAAAACCAGCTACAAAAATGTACAGGGACCATGACTTGATATCATCAGGAGGAATTTAATGTATAGTGAGCGTTATACCATCATTCACTGCTAAATGTGATTTTTTTTTTTCCTTTGGTCTGAGATTGACTCATTTTGTCATCATAATAATTTCTACTCACCTTCCCACCTTCAACCGGTCTCTTGCTAAATCAGTTAAGAGATGGAGGGGTTAAATTGCCTGGACCATCCTCTCGCCCCACAGCAGCGCTCCTCAGCTCTGATCTCTCTCCCCTCACAATTCCCACAGGTTCCCAAACTACTTTGCACTTCTGTGGGAGCACGTCACATGCTGGCATCCAGCGAGGTCAAATGCCATTTCATTTTCTCACCTTTGATCGCTGCCCGGCTCTTTCATCAGTCTCACCCTCCCCATCCATCCACCCACACACCACCACCACCACCATCTAAACGGTTACTGCTGCCTTCACTTGTCCCCTTCAGATTTAGAAAATGTCACTGGCAATAGCAGAAGTTAAAACATATCTGTCTAGAGGTAATACAGAAGCAATCAATCAACTTCAACTCGTCAAACTCAAATTCATAACTATGCTTTGATATCAGATTAGGTGAAAACATTTTCCAGGTGTATCACAGTGCACAGTTGGGTGTGGTATAGGTAAATGTCAAACCCTCTGACTAGTCATCTGCTTCTCCTGTCTTTGAATAAAGCTCCCTATTTTCTCTTTCCTTGAAAGGAAGCAGAAGCACATTGACTACCATTAAGCACCTCTATCTTGCATTTCTGCATAATCAACCTACACTGTGCAGCGTGGCTGAGAGAGGGAGCTGTATGCTTGATGTTATCAAGCAGAGTTCCATCAGACTAAGCACATATTTCAAATCAAATCTACACACCAGTGCAAAAGCACTTCAGCACACACACAATTTGAATTAAAACTGCCATTATGTGCATGTCCTCTATTACTGTCCTCACCTTATCACTTAATTTTCATCTTTGAGATGCAGTTTGTTATGTATAGGTAAAGAATGTTGGAATGAAATGGGCAAAACAAAACTGCAGGTACACTAAACATTTCACCAAATATACCAATGTTCAGACATGTTGAATCATTCAAGATGTTGCTGAAATGGTTGAAAATGTAATCGCAAAAATGTGTTTGTGTATAACAAATGTGTGTTTGTGTGTGTGTGTATATCTGCAATTTCACCGTGAACTTGAGCAGAGAGCGCACGTAAAATGTTGTGTCAAACTCGGCAAATGGGCAACGGAGACCCTTGAAATGCTTCAGAGAGCCTACGGCAAAGAACCAATGAGCCAGCCGAGGTGTTTTGAGAGGCACCGGTGTTACAATAGGGGCAGAACGTCACTGCGTAACTTGAAATACTTATTCATAAAGGTCACAGCTTCCCCCTGCCCCGTGCACAACACGGGGATGTGCTGCAGTTTCCCAACTTTTTGATTGCTATGTGTTCGTGCACCTGTGTGTGTGCATGTGCGTCACTCATGTTGCATTATTTCCTCGCTTATTTTTATTTCATTATTTCAGTATGATTATATCAGTATAAATTGAACACTTAGTGGTTGGTTGCTGGTCAGACAAAATGAGATATTTTGACACGTCACTTTGGCTCTGGAAACTTGTGACTTGGGATTTGTCTTTATTTCTGAAAATCTTGTCGAGCAAATGATGAAAAAATAAAAAGTAAAATAATGATCAGTTACAGCCTTGATTCATTCTGGATTTCTCAATGTGTGCGGTATTTATACAACGTTGACATGTTTTGGACTCGACAGGAATGCGTGTGACGAAATGGCAACAGCTCCCGCTTTGTTTGTCGCCTTCAATAATATACAGGAGGCGGTGTTTAATTGTCAGAATATTCCAGACAATAGACACATCCCAGCATATTTCATATTCAAAACACAAACTCATCCTAGAGTATAGCAGTAGAATATGGTGCTTTAAATCATCAGTCAAATATTTTTTTAATCCGGTTTCTAAAATGATCACTAACGTGGATGCAAACATGTTCAGAAGCACCACAAAAGTGCCAGCATTTAAGACATGATAGCTCTATTTCAGGTCTAACTGTCAGTCGGATTATTGCCGCTTCTCCATGTCTAGCAAACTAACATCTCTTCATGCCACCCAGTCTGGTCGATAACCTGAAATCTGACCTCTTGTTTCCTCTCTGCACTTTCGCCCTCCTCCATCAACACTATTTGGTGCTCTTTGTTACAGTGTTCTGCCATTTCTTTTCTCTCTCTCTCTCTCTCTCTCTCTCTCTCTCTCTCTCTCTCTCTCTCTCTCTCTCTGCGTTGACAGCAAGTGGGTGAAAGTAAGGCAGAGAGAGAGAGAGAGAGAGAGAGAGAGAGAGAGAGAGAGAGAGAGAGAGAGACAGACAGAAAGAGCTTTTAGGGAAGTTAAACCCAGAGAGGGAGATGAGGGGAGAGCACCAAAAAGATGGAGAAAGTGAGCTTTTAGGCAACTAAAAGCCTCTGCCCCTTTATACCTCAAAGCATGGCTCCTGTTGTCTTAAATCACATGATGAATGGGAATAGGCAGTCAATGGATAAAAGGCAACCACACTGATCTGACGAAAGGAGGGGATAATGGGCTTGAAGCACATTAAAATATTCAAATTATCTGAGAACACTTTAATCCAAGTATCATGGAGGATAGCCTTTCTATACTTTGGCAGCATTTCAACAGGGGTGTCCATGTTCTTAATGAATGATAATAGGATTAGTGACTTTTAATGGGACTTTGTGAGTGCCATGAAATAGCAACAGCTACAAAATAAGTCCAGAGACATCTTCAGACCTTAATTAGGAACTCAATAGGTCAATCTAAAGGAGGGTCTGTATGTCAAACTCTAAGCAGGTACATCCCAATACACCCAATAAATAAGTGAAAAAAAAAAAGAAGATGAAAATACGTTTTAAGCTCCTGCATCTTTCACTTTTGAAATCTGAGGACACCTGTAGCAGGTCAGCTGTAAATGACAACTCCACTTCTATATCCTCAGGAGGCCTACTAGACAGAGGAGAGAGAGTCAAGAGTACTGGTGCTGCACCCAAACACCGAACTCTGAACCCCGAATCTCAACAGGGTGTTTTAACAGCCGTTACATCAGGGAGGTGGGTCACAAACACAGATCTTGTTCCCACTTATATAATAATATAGTAGTATATTATCTGTTCAAGTGTGGCCGTGTAAGTGGAGGTGCTATTGTCCCATTATTGTTTTTTTTCCAATCGCCACTGAATAGCGCTGTTTGAATGAATGCTTTCAGTAGAACAGATGCAACACACTACAGTACTAATCATCCGCACTGCAAAACAATTTATTCAGACTTCAGACTTTAGTTATAAACGCATCTGCAAATATCAAATGGGACAATAATATACATTCTCTGCAGCTGGAAAGGAAGGGGAAGCATTGTAAATAACAATGGATATGGAATTTTCACCCCCAAAAAACATCACACTAGGGCTTCAGTTTTCATGTGTTCTTGTGTACCCAGCTTATACACCTGAAATATAACCATCATTGTACACTCCCAAAAGTAATACAGGACACAGTATAGCCATATACTTTTCCATATGTATAGTAAAGCTGTAAGATGATTGAAGTTATAGTGTGTGAAACTAGAGAGAGTGGCCAAAACCTGGTGACTTCCCCTTTGGTGCTTTGACTCCAGCCTTCTGTCCAAAAGCTGCCAGTCTGAGGTGATCAAGTGTCCCAGTCTGTGTAAGTTACAGCCCACTGGCAGTTTAGCAGAGTGACATTCCCATAATCATCTGAAAGATGGCTGTTTTAAGTCGTCCTGGCGACGCAGGTGCCAGCATCGGCACTCATTAGTCCCTTTGCAGTGAATACAAATGCTACCTCCAGAGGGTTAGCGAGGAGCCTTAGTAAGCACATTAACACCCTCCCAACCCTTGACCCATAACCCCATCCACCATTAGCGCCTTTTTTTTTTTTTAATGATGCATCCTCCGAGCGGCAAGGTGCTATTTCAAGCCCAGCAGTGATTAGGAGCTCCCATCTATTTAATGTAAACCAGGGCTGTTCGAACTCAGTGGCAAGAGGGCCGGATAGGAAGATCACTGGGAGCTGGAGAGGCCACACCGAATGTTTTGGGTACCAATCAGTCTTAATGTTAATAAATATATTAGTACATGGAAGAAACTAATCACTCACATCCTCTTATGGAATCAAATCCACCCAGCAAAATGCAAGAGGAACATAGTGAAACAGAACGGGACTGTTAATGATTTGTTGATTAATTATTATATATCTAATTATTATAATCTGTTAAACATCAGACCTTCGGGCTGCTATACATTTCCTTGTTTTCCTGCCCAACATTGAATATTTCCCAACAAACAATTTTAAAATCCAAGCACGGGACTAAGCCGACAATAGGCTCTTACAGTAGGTCCTAATCCATATTTGTTAAAGCCGAACACAGTGAAATTGTCTCCAGACAGACATCTTCTTGTGGGTCACAGGAAATGTCCAATGGGACGTCCGTGGCCCATGGACCACAGTTTGATTAGCCTTGATGTAAACGGTTTGGATTGCAATATTATTGAAAGTTGGAGGTAGGCAAGTTATGAGGTTAATTAAAATGCTGGCAGTGATCGGTAAAATCTAGGTGGACGCAGTGTTTAGGCTACGTGTTGACATGTAGAGGTCCAGTAAAGAATCCATTTCTCCTGCCCGCTGCCATTTGAAAACATGCAGTAATCCAGCATTTCTGTGTGGACACCCTCATTTTTCACACAAGCGTAAAGGGTAAAAGCACCATTGCAGAAATTCTCAAAAGACATTTGTCACAACGCTGTGAGGTAGATCAGAATTAGCTGAACGTGTATGAGTTTGTCTAACCATGATTCTCTTTCCATGTGAATGCACCCTACAGGCTAATGCAAATACATGGCATTTAGACATGCCTCTAACTAGGCTCGACACTGCAGTGGCATTTCACTGGAAGCATTAATTCAAAATACTAATAGTTATAATAATAAACTTGTTTCTCTTTGTGTTGCTGCTTTACATTAGAATCAGCCGTGGAAGACCGGTCACATAGCCACTCAAATAATGTCACAGTAGGATGTGGATATTTTCTGTAACACTTCACCACATCACCATACAAAAAACAGTCTATTACTGTATATTATAAATGTTGCAGCTTTGTGACCAGTATCTTTGATGCAGTAAATACTGGGTTACCAATTGAGTGTAAATTCTGGATTAGTGTATGCGATAATCACGTTAATGTGTGCAACATCATTGGATTAAGGGCAATGCAATTATAATCAGAAATTTGATTTCAGAAATGGCACGGTTGAAAGCCACTATTACACTGACAAAGGTAACACGGAGGGCACAGTATGGGTTGTATACCATCAAGTGTGTTTACGCACAGCGGCATTTACTGTTGGAACAGTAGGAATCCAGGATACATGGAGCCTCAAACATGAGCGTCTTGATGTTTTTGGCCACCGATGACACGTTTAGCATGTTCACTGTTGCAAAGAACAAAACCACATTTTGTTGGACAGTGCAAAACATCAGAGGACACCACATGCATGACAACCAGCGCCTGTTTTATAAGGAACAATGACATTGTGTTTCGTAAGTTCAGTTTGCGCAGGTTACCCTTAGGGGAAATAAGAGAAATAAAAAGCTGTTGACACTGCTGTGAAGTTGGTTCATGACACACTGTCTAGGACACTTTCCCAACGGGTCAAAAAAAATATTTCTCTAAAAGGGATTGTACTGCAGAAACTGACAAAGAAAAGACCAAAATGCTGATTACTTTTTGACAACACTTGCAGCTGTTTCTCCAGCTTATCTATTTCAAAAGACATCCACCAAGGACAACAGCGACTTGTGAAAAAAAAATCCTCCTTCCCCCTCCCATCAAAAAGCCACTGTGATCCCACCGCAGGCCTTTTATAAACATGCCATCCAGCCTCTGGCAGCGACGTATCAAGACACTGGCATCAAGTGGAATGGCAGCCCTGTGTTATAAAAAAAACAACATAATTGCTGTCCCGTGTGAAAACTCTCAGGGCCATGTTATCGTAGCATTATGTAGGCTTCACGGCCTCACAACTGGGAGCTAATAAACACCTTGTCAATGCAGTAGGTGTCAGCTTTACACCCAGGATGAGTATCTCCAGGAGACATGCAAAAACGTCATACGCCAGCATTAGCCCGCTCACTGACACTATTGGTCATTTAGTGTGTTGTGAGAAGGCGAGCCTGTGATCAAGTCATCATGCACTCACATCATGGTCCTCACCATCGCTACCCACTCTGTCTCGACTGCTCATCTGCCCTGGTCTGCTGTCACATTTGTGGCTGGAGCTGATTTCTTCCATGAATGTTCAATGCCCCAATGTTTTAATGCTCTTCCATTCTCCCTGCATGTGATTAAATTATAAAGATACTAGAATATAACCTCACTGAAATATAATGCTGTTATGAGGAGCATGATTTCCCTGTGATATCTGATACTCTGTATTATATTGGCCACTATATAGAGGTTTAGGTTATTGCAAACATTGATCAACGTGTTGTAATTCAATATAGTATGTCAACAGCAGCATAATGTTGTCGGATGGGAGGGAGAGGGGTGTTCGCTTCATGTATGCTGTAGCCTACAGTGCAAGGCAAAGAGGTGAGTCTTATCGACGACTGGAGATAGCCAAGGTCAGCGGCCGCACATTTGTTTAATGAAGGCAGCCGAGTCGTCTGGACAAAGCGAATCACGCACTTCAGCAGCCTCTTAACTGCTGCAAAAGCAGCCTCGATTGAGTCAGCAGTGCCCCAGTCTTCAAAGAAATCAACAAGAAAACCTGACAAAATAAATACACACTCAGTGTGATAGGTTCTCTCTAAATTTGAGTCCAAAAAAACACACAAATCAACACTTTTGAGAGGGAAAACACAAAGCACTCTGGGGGAAAAAACTAAGAACGCTCTTCTGAAGCCCCCCTGTGCCACACCCTTGCCCGTGTGTCTGTGTGATACTGTATCTCAAAGTGTATCAGCTATCTATCATCTCGGATTGTGCACCCAGATAAAGCCAGACAGGCTGAGCTGCTGCTGCTCCAGCGACGAGGCTGCTCCTGCTCTATCTGGCTTTCCGCTCCCTCCGGCTATTTATAACCAATAGAGCTACAGCACTTTATGAATGTCCGCAGGCACAGCATCACACTCTTCTGATACTCTGCCACAACACTTTTTGTGTGCATTATAAACATTATATATATATATATATACATACAAATACTATACACATTATAAGAGGCAGTGCAGCACAATAAAGGGAGATAAATTCAAGGGCCACTGTCACGTATATTCCCTGCAAAGGCTGCCTTGAATAACAAACAACAGACAGAGTGTGGCACCAAAAACGCACAAGTTTCATTTTGCGTCCTGTATCGCGGCAGTTGAGGCTATATATAGATCCCATGACTGTTGTCTTGTTTAAAACAGAGTCCCAAGTCGTTTTGGGGATAAAAAAAAATAATAATTAAAAAAACAGAAAAAGAACACGACTACACTGCTGCAGAAGCCTGCATCGCTTTTATAAGCTGCCCATTTAACAGATAGCCATCTTTGCAGATGAATAAAATGGCATACGGGGAGGATCACGACTGCCTCACACTTCCCCACAATGACAAATGTTATCTCAGCAGAGCCTATACGTGGCCAAATAAAGGCTAGATTAAGATAACATTTTGCAATTCACTCCCCTCCCCACACACACACTCCACATTCTGCCTCTCTCCTCTCACACACACACACACACACACACACATACACTCACATTCGCGGGACAATTAAATTTGATTAATGCTTTAATCCTTCATCCTCCCAGACCAGCTCACGTCCGCACAGAAATGTCCGGAAAATGATATTCCACTGTCAAGAGATGTGCAGTGATAACACATCTATAAATTGATTTCCTATCTGCGCGCAATAGAAGAACGTATACCTGCAGAGGACGCGCCTAACCACACTCAAGTCCCCGTTTGCTTTTTTTTTTTTTTTTGTCCTGTCAACCGATTCTTCCCTCACCATCGCGGACTTGAAAGAAAATGTTTTGCCTATCTGACATAAGAATGAGCTCCGGAGGAGTTTTGGGAAAGCCTCTGAACTGATGTCGCCACAAGAATTCGCACATTTGACGGATGTTTTCTTCAAAGTGGCCCGGAGAGACCTGGTTTTAGCTGCATTCTGGATACCCACCTCTCCAAAGTCTTGGCCTCAGCCCACATTAAACCGCATTGACATAAGCACGAATACGGAAATGTATCCGCGTTAAAAAAAAAAAAATAAAAGAAATAAAAGAAAGAAAAGAAAAGAAAAAAAAGAACATCCTTTTTTGGGGGGTTTTCTCAACCTGATCCTCACCTGCTGTAGCCGTCACTGCTTCCAAGCATCCTTTCGCATTTCTCCCCGACGGCAACTCCCAGCCACCAACACTCAAATTGAGACGCACTATTTCAAGTCCATCGCCTTGAGAGACAGCTTTCAAAAAAAAAAAAGAGAGGAAAAAAAACCAAAAAAAAAAAAAAAACCGAGGAGGGGAATAAACAGCAGCCGGACGTTTCTTGCTGATTTCCAATGAGTTTCTCCACAACGACGGCACCGCGCGTTCTGAGATGACAGCGGTAGTTAAAACAGGCAACCCAGACACACACGCGCACACACGCGCGCACATACAGCGCGATCCTCCCTCGGTAATGGGACTCCTTGTGCGCCCAAAACTCGTCCGCGTATGAGTGTGGAGAATAAAGGAGGAATGCAAATGGGAGGTAGAGAGAGAGAGAGAACAACTCCCACGCACCGTCCCCGATGCAAGCGCAGAGCTCCTTGATGCAGTCTCTCCAGCCTCACACTCTCAGCACTGTGTGACTGGCTGTCGTCAGTGGCACAGGCAATCCGCGTGCTGGAGGGAGGGAGGGATGGAGATGATCGGCGGAACTCACTCTGCCCGGTGTCCTGCTCAAGTGTGTGTGTGTGTGTGTTTGTATCCGTGCGTGCGCGCCGTGTTTGCCTGTATGTGTTTGACCACCGTACGCATACAATCTGTTCGTTTGCTGGTTTATTTATGTTGACCCGGCGCGTTTTGTTAACCTGCTTTATCTGTCCAGATTCGTCTGTCCAGATTTCAGCCTCCCCTGTTGGCGCGCACACAAACGCTGACGCGCGCTGCTGGCGCACGGATACATGGCACACGTTTCAGCACAGGACACGCGTTCTGTGGGTACACTGCCACAAAATAGCCCGCTTTACCTATGCGACATGCAAATGTTTTCTCAACAAGCTGCTGGCAAATAAAGAAATACAATCGGATAAAAGTCGTTGAGACTGGAGTGGAGACAGGGAAGGAAGGATGGGAAGGAAACGGGCGGGAAGTGGGGTCTGTGAGAAAGTCGCAGTTCCTCTTTTGAGGGCCTGATGGCAGTGTGGGCTTCAGATACTGCAGACAAACGCACACAGGCATTCACAACACACAGCCTCTTCCAGAAGTGCTGGCCCTGGAGTGTTTTGTCTAATACATATCTGATCGTTTATCTGTCTCCTGCGATTTTTTTTTTTAAAGGGGGTCTCAGGCGAGATCAGTCAGAGATTGCGTAGGGTTTTAAAAGCAGAAGAAGCAAATAGTTCAAAGGAGTAAACTCTTATCTTGTTCAATCCACTGTTCTCATTTCAGTGTTTAATGTGATGCCAAAGTGAAAGAAGATCAGATTGTTTTTCTTGAATATGTGTTAATAAGATGAATTCTTCATCACTGGGTCATTTAAAATGTTCTAGGATTAAATGAAGTCAGTTTTAAATGCATTTTAACACTGGAGTATTTTAGCAGCTGAAAGGTAGCTCTCTTATTATCACCAGCCAAGATGTACATTGATTAGCTAAGGTTGGTGGGAGGACAGCAAATTGGATGAATTCCTTGTGGATATCTGCCTCTGCTCAACCGTGAGAGGTTCCAGCTCTGAATCATTAGTTTGCTGCCGCTTGTAGTGGTTAAGGTTGAGAAAAATCTAAATGCTAAACTAAAAATTCACATTTCTTTTATTGGTTAGGTTGGGCAGGAGGGTCTTGTGTATCTGTAGAATGTATTTTAGTGCAAGTAGTTTTATTCATTTAGACATTGAGTAAAACCTAAAGGAGATATTGGACCCAATAATTTTATTGTCAAAAATCTTTTAACAATTACTGTCAATATTATGAAGAAAAAAGACATCAGTAACTAACAACTGAAAAGTGCTGTGCCCATGAGTAGCATGGATAATTTTAGGCTGGAGCTAATGAAAAAATAATAACAAAAATAGACCAGTGTCCCAACTATAGCCTGACAGGAATTTAGCTTGTATTAACCAAGTGCTGTTGTTGGCTCTTGTGCTTTATTTTTACTTTCATTGAAGCTAAATAATGCAGGTATAACCTTTATCATCCTGTCTGTCTCTGGAATGAATACAATTTAAAAAATGTTTTGGATATATTTAAACACGGTATATGGTCAAAGCAGTATTTTTATACCCAGCCCTGTGAATTTCCAATGTGAAATGCAAAACTGATTTCACATAACTTCATTTTGGATTTAGAGACATTTTAATTCAATTCAATTTCATTTAATTTATGTCAAACCGAATCACAGCATATGTCATCTCAGGGCTCTTTTAAATCGTGAGGCTGACACCTCACAATATTAAAGTTATTAATATTATAAAATATTAACATTTTGGAATACGTATTCAAAATTGCAGCCTTTAAGATCTTGCTGTGTTGTTTTAATTCAGAAGAGAACTCGAAAATCAAGCAGTGTAAATATTCCATGTGACAACTTTTCAAATCCACTGCTGTATTTGTGCGAGCATTTACGTATGTGTTCAACATGGTCAAAATCTGAAATAGTTTGTCTGTTTTTTATGACCGGCTCGTTCATGATTACTGTGTGTAATGGCATGTTTTAATGAGTGAAAGATGCTTTCATTGGTGGTTTTATCGGTGTAGATTAAAGGTGCATTTTTCAATTGGTAATGAAATACTTCGAGAGGGCAGAAGAAGAGTTACAGGACTCAAATTGCATTTCATGTATCAAACATACCCAACATTCATCGAACACTCTCATCACTTGCGTGCTTCGGTCAAGTTTTCAAATCGCCCACAAGCAAGCAAATGCTACTAAAATATTTTGCCTGGTGGTGTAAAAAATGTGTCTCTGCCTTCCTTCCATCCTGAAGTTCCTCTGCACAGACCCTTAGAGCAACGTAAGCCATTCAGGCATCACGGCTACATGTGAATGTCATCAGCATCAGTTCACGCATGGCCAAGGCACTCTTGCTATGAGTACAGAGTATTTCCTCTGTATTGTAGGGCTGTTTCCCACTGCCTAGCTGTGAAACCATTCCTTAAGGGGGGAGCATTGGCTTTTTCTTTCCACATCAGTACTCTAGAACTGACCAGATCTAAACTCAGCTGCACAAGTACCTTAGCAGCTACTTCAGACTTAAAGTCAGTGGACATGAGGCTGTGTTCCCCTGTTGATACGACATTAAAGAATTGAAAAAAAAGTTGTATATAATGATGCCTGATAACGTGTTTCTTCTGAGCATATACTGCACGTCAGCTGGTCCTTAATCCGTTTTGAGTAAAACAAATAAACCAGCTATTATCCACAGTTTTTGAGTACTGGTCAAATGTGGTTGGAGTGTTGCTAGATGAATAAAACCCAGAGGGAATGAGATTTTTTTTTTTTTTTTTAAAAAGAGAGAAAATTTGCTTTGGCAGGATGCACTTCATGGGAGGGAGGAGAGAGGCTAAGTTCACGGTCCTTATCCTTGCCTGCTTCGTCTCCATCCTCTCTACCCTGCTAAGAGCGGCAAACAACAACAGAGGTAACAATGGATACCTAGTGACGCCATGGGCTTTGAAAGCAACCCATCAATAATGAATTTGTTCGGCTGTGTTCCTCAACACTGGCCCGCATGCTTGTCCTTAATCTTTTGTTATACGGGGTGTGAGGGGTTTCTGTCACATGGACACTCATGACTCTGAAAGATGAATGGGCCTCTGATTAAATGATAAAATAACCATTTGCTTGTTATGATAGATTCATTCCCCTGTTCTTCAGCAGGTGAGTGGTTTTGCATACTAAGCTGCAGGGTTGTCTTTCTTGCAGGGTAAATGTATTGATAAGTCTCACCTTCTAATAAGCATTAGTCCTATTCGAGTATTAATACACTTAAAAGCATCATTATGGGAATACATTTTGTATACGAATACATTTTCAGTGTAAATCATGGCATGTGTCTGCAACAGAGAAGACCTTAATTCTTAGTCCCTCTTTGTCAAATTAAACTCTAGTGTTCAGAATAAATGTTTCCCCCCACAGTAGGAGAATAATGGACACTAAGCAGTGAAATCCAAATTGTTTTAAACACAAAGTGAAAGCTGGATTCACTAGTGGATTTAAATACATATTTTGTCACTACGGTGTCTTTTGGAAAACTTTGTAGACCGGCCTCTTACCTTGAATTCAATTGAATCATATTGTACACATTATTACAGGCAATAATTATATTTTAAAGTACAGCATGTGGCTTGATTTGATAGCACAGTACTTTATGATGTACCAATATCCCACGATGATAGATAGAAAGACAGATGCAAACATTTTGACGAAAGAGTGCGAGTGAACATTTCAACATCTTTTTGTGACTGGGGAATTTTTTTTTTTTTTCAGTGAAGCTGCCCAAGGTGTCTCATGAGAAAAGATTTTGTATTTTTCATCAGGTCCAAATGACATCTGGCACCATGCTGTGACAGCAGCCAGATCTCAACATTATACAGTCAGTCTCTGAGAACATGATGTGAATAACACCGAATAATAAAGGGAAAAAAAATCTCTCACTGACAGCAAACACAAAATCTGTTCTATACACTGTGGATGCACTTTAATGAAAAAAATATTTCAACTTACAAACAAAAAACTTTTTTCAAGAAATATTTTTTTCTTTTTATTTCGAATGAGAAAGTAATACAAACCAATCTTAAATGAATATGATTTTAACATGGCGTGCCAGCCACTCGGATTCAAATCAAAGAAAAACACAAAGATATACCAACTTTCTATTCTGTTCAGCACCATGGAAAAATGCAACTGAGGAAGATGACTCCACAACGTGGGTGGTTTATTGGAACTAAATACAACACCACCATTTAGCCTTGCTGCTAATCTGTCCTATCGTGGCTACTTGCAGTATTGGAACATAAAAAAAACCCTGTGGTCCCAAAGGCTTTTCCCCATTGACCATACCAATCTAAAAGAGATGGAAACAAGGTAACGTATTACTTTTTGTATTGTGAACTGTTATTCCAGGATTGTTTTGTATTTGTTAAACTTTTCAAGAGATGACATAAGCATTTGGGTGGAGAGAAACACAATGCAAACATGCTGTGGGTCACACACACGGTAGTCGTTAATCTTTTCTTACATATGTGCTGGGCAAGCAAATTTCATTGCTCGGCACCATCTTTGAAGTCTCATTGTACATACCCGATCCACAATTACCTCTACATCATGTTCTCTTTTTACAGCAAAAAAGACAGAATCTCAGATACAATTGAACAAAATGATTTGCTCAGTTATTTTCCTATTCTTATTTATTGCATCCTTGCATCCTGCAGCAGCAGCTCAGACAGAAGGAAAACCCAGACATTCTGCTCGTGGGTGTGAGAGGGTTATGCTAAACTTGGCCTGCTTCGTCTTGTCAATACTATGACTGTTTACCAAGGGTTCAAAAATATCTTTGCCTGGTGGGTGAATGGCGAAGGTGCCATCAGGCGACTGGCTCACGCACAAAAACTCAATGCAATGTTTGATTAGTTAAATCTACCATATTTCTGATTATTTGTGATGTCCATTGTTCATGTCACACTGAACATGACCACAAACATTCCCACTGCTTACAGCTAGATCATTAAAGAGATCCATTGGAAATAAAATGCAAGTATCACATTTAAAATACGTTTTTAATTTATTAGTGTGTTAAATTAACAAACAGTTAGCACAAGCATCCCCTGCACTGGCACAGCAAGACCAATCAATCTGTTTTTACTCTGGCCCTCGTGGCCTTTTTAGCAGTGGCTCCCCACAAGCCTCTGTTTTACCACGTTCCTGCAACATGCCTGTTCTTCTGACCTTTGAAATGACTATACATTAGTGGCACAATAACTTAATACATCTCTGAACCCTTGAACTCTTCCTCATGGGTTTTTATTGATGGACCGTCTCTGACTTTCTTTACTTCTGCTGAATGAACAAAGGCACACAGTCGCATGTATTTCTCTGTATGACACATTATTTGTGGTTTCTGTGTAGCAAATCCAGTTCACATTATCACAGTGCATACAGACAGGTAAAGTATTATTAATTAATTGGAACATCACTTGCCGAGTAGCACTTCAGAGAAATCCCCCATGTTGCCTTGTGAAAACACAGCGTTCAGTTAAAAGTACGCAAGCTACGCAAGTGTATTCTTGTGCCATGATGACAAAAGAGATGAGCTATTTGTAACACTGCACTTATTTTATATGATACATAATATTGGTATACATGATTATTGTATACCAATCAGTCCAGAAGCTGTAGTGAAGAGAATTTTCCTCATTCCTTGCAAATAGCCCCATGCTCTAACTCTCATTCACACTTACACACCTATAAAAAAAAAATACACACATACATCGTCATTCACTCTCACCCTCATGGTCACCCATTTGCTCTGACTTGTTTTATTGGGCTGCAATGTATAATGGTTGGTAAAGTAAAAATGGAAAGCAGTGTATTAAGGGAATCGTACCATCAATGGGCTTTGAATTGCCAAAGTCCTGAATAAGCATTGTAATACAGGCTCGTAGGCGGCAACCAAATGTGCAAGGAATTGGATTCGGCATTAGTGAAACCTGTTTTTTACCCTTGCAAAATGCATAACCTACGCAAACACAGAATCCAACAGTCACACAATACTATGTATTATTACACTAATAACATTGTCTCATTATGTAAAGGATATGGTTCAGGGACTGCATGTGGTTTAGGGTGTGGTGGTTTTGGATTTGGTTTTGCAGCATGACATCCTCAAATACAGAGCTACATTAATGACATGCAGTTCAAAGCCATAATGATGCAAGGGCGTCAAACAGCCGTGATAATGGCAGTCATCAAGATCAAGACAATCTGTTTGAGACAGTGGCAATACACCAGAGGACAGTCTTTGTGATGGTCATAAAGATGAAGGAGTACACACAACGAGCAGCTAACTACTGAGCACCCATAATCGTGGCAAAAGGAATCCTCAAGGCTTTTATCAGGAAGCTTTAACACAATAGTTCCTACATATGTACTAATTGGAAAAGCATGCAGTGAGAACAAATTTTGTGTCGCTCCTTGCTTACTAACTCTAGTCTAGTGTGGCACTGGAATCGTTAGCACAATATGAACCCAAACTAATAGCAATTGTATTGCCTGGCCTATCACATAAAGAAGAATAAATACTTGGACTTGCTATCCCACTGACATTAATACAAATCTATTGTCAGTTTCAGAGGGATAATAAGGCACTTATTCACACCAATAACAGCAAATTGGACCTAGCTCTGTTGGGCCAGTGGTCATATGAACAACACTTTGTCTTCAGTGGTTTAGATTTCCCACTAAACAATTGGCAGGCTGCTACTCTCTCACTGCTACTCAGCCTCAGTGCTGTGCAAGAAAGACTGCAAAGAAAAATGATGCTCCCATGCCACTTGCACACACTGCTTTGGGCAGACTATCATTCCCATTAAACTAATAACAGTTAGCTTCTTATCTCGCAATGTCTTGGCAAAGTCACTTCCACCCTTGAACAAAACACAATGTCTTTGAATGCTTGGGCTTAATCTATCACGGAGGCCCAAATGAGACTGCATAATCCTCTGCAATTTGCCTTCTTGTATTCTACATTATCACAGATTTTTACTACGTTTTTATTTAATACACAATTTTTTCTTTTTGGGGACAATGATGTTGCCCTTCAGTTTCATGAGCAGGCTGAATTAAATGTTTTTTTTTTTCCTCTTTCTGCTCGAGCAACAAAACCACTGCACTTACGTAGAACCTAATACAGAATGTGTTTTCTCATATGACTCTGCTCCTACATTAACCTTTACAAGTATGTGTTTGTTCTTTTCTGAACCTTAAATCTACAAAGCATTGTCAGCCAGAAAAGAGCCACAGACCAGAGGGAGACGGGGTAGCTGAAGTACCCCAATAAACGTCAGTTCAAGAAAATATTCCACTAGTGACAAATGACCTTTTTCCTCTGATGTCATGTGGTTGTAAAGTAAAATGGTGCAAAATTAAATGTGCTGCTAGTCTCTGAAAGATATCTATAGGTTCCATCCAGTTCAATACCTATTGCGTTTCAATGGGGAATGGATTTGATGGGAGATAAGATCACATTTTCTAATCTTCCACAATGTAAATAAAACATGTTTAAGTCCCCCTGCTTAAAAGGCCCAGAATAAAAGCTTAAGTCTTTTCTTTATACAAGAGCATGTTCTGTAGATTTTTATCATTGTCCCTAATGAAGTCCAGTTACATTTGTTCAGGCTTTCCTTGTGCAAAGACATAGCTCTATCAAACAGAAAATGGAAGGTAATATTTAATATAATGACGATCAAGCAAGTCCAGTTATTACGGTCAAGTTAAGGTTAAGTACAGCAGGGCCATCACTTCGCTATGGCATTGAGAAGCATTACAATGGAGTTTGTTCATTTATTTGTATATGCTGAGACGGCTCAAACTTGCCAACCATGGAGAGAACATCTAGCACTGTCTTAAATCAAAATTATAATGAACTATGTCATGTTTCCTCGATAGTCATGTAAGAGATTGGGTTTTACTTTGGATTAACAGCATCGACTGGTCGACATGATGATCTAATTGATTGTTTGAGGGTTACGATGGTAATTTACTTGTATGTCAGATGTAAAAGCACAGTGAATAGCTTCCGGCCAAGTCTAACTCCGGGCATTAACGATTTCGTGAGATTTGGTCCGTTTTTCTTTGTTTTCACATATAAATGTTAGACAATCCCCATAATCAACATTATTTGACACCATACACCATACCAAACTAGACAACAAACAAAGTCTTAAATCAATGATTTCCTTATACTTAAAAATAAATAAATAGTACAAGTGTTTAAAAACAAAACTGCTTTGACTCTTTTCATCTGGAAAATGACATGGGAACCTGAATGATGGAACTTTTGCAAATAACCTAACATCGCTGAAAGGGCTGAAAACTAGAAGGGTAATTTCCATTCTTTAGACAATTTTTAAGTTCAAAGGAACTTTTCATCAGCTTTGACTGTGTAATTCAGCAGCACTGGTAAAACAGTTCCAAGTTCAGCATATCAAAACTATCTGACAGTTCCTGTGGGATAATGTCTTAATCAGAATGCCCTGAGGGCATTTAAGCACTTGTACAGTAAAAATAGCATCCAAACTATGAGCCTGGATGACAGACAATGGTGAAAGGTAAAGCTGAGAGATGGCAGTGTTGTTATGCTATCACCTTAACAGTCAGGTTGTATACTTTGTAATAATAACTAAAAGTACTGTTTATCAATGAAGGTGCTGTAACTAAATCAGCATTTTCATTCTTGACAAGATTTGCAAGTGTCAAATGTCAACCTTTTTAGACTCATTGCCAACAGCTTGTGGGGCCAAAACAGTGACAGTTAATTTTGAGGCTGAAAAATAAAATCTGGCATCAAAAATAAAACCTAAACTGAAAAAGGACACATTTACATTAAAACCATTGTATTGAATAAAGATGCAATGGTAGGTACTAATATATATATATATATATATATATATATATATATATATATGAATTGGCACTAAAAACGTTAAAAATAATTTCAAGTAATTGCTCAATGTTTGGCTATGAACTTACAATCTTATTTCATTTTGACATTTCTTTTAAATCCTAATGTGTTTTATAATCATAATTATCTTTTCTTAAAGGTGCAATGTGTAAGATTTTGAACTTAAAAACAGTCAAAAATGAACTAGTTGTTTACAGAATGTAAAGAAATGGCAATTTTGTTGTTATATCAAAGATGTCTATCTATTGTGGCACACAGATATCAACTGAAGTTAGCATGCTAAACAGCTAGCTCCGACCCATCCCGCCTCGTAATACCACCGTGTACCTCAAGAAGTGATAGTGAGACAGTGCAGCGTCCAGTCTGTCCTCAGTCTGTCCTCAGTCCAACATGACAGGAAGTATCACACTCTAACCCCTTGATATGATTGATGCGTCAGTTAACACAACGATGGTTGTAGCACTTGGCAAAACAGAATCCAAACACATGTTAACATCGGCGTTGTTTTCACCCGCTGTCGACAGCTCTTTGTAGGTAAAGGAATAAAGTTTGATTTTAAATTCAAGACACATTTTACAGGTATCAGTTCTCCCCTGTAGATGCTGTTTTATCTTGTAAAAAGCCATTTGGGTTTACGTTTTGCCAACAAGACAAATGTGACAAATGTGTTCCCTATAGACAAGCTTTTATGAGCAGCGGTTTGGCCTCAGAGCCCTGCAGGTAGTCTGCTCATGGCCTGTGAAACAATGGCTCCATTTTTATTTATTTTTTTCAACTGCAGGGCATCATCCATTGCCTGGTCTACTCGCCTGTCATCTTGGCGCATAGACAATGGCTTCCTGACACAAGAGCTCCTTGTAAAAGATGTTGCCACCCCGCAGTCTCTGTGCAATACAGACGCACACATAAAAGTACCAACAAACATGTGGCTACAGAAACACACAAATACACGCGCGCGCACACTCACAAATCTAATCTGGCCCTGAATCAAATCCCATCCCTTTGTTTTTCAGACAGTAAAGGAGGGTGAGGGAGTGGTGTTGGGAGTAGTGTACACTGGCAAAGTAATCACTATTTCCAGCAGTTTTTGGGGTCACCCCCCACTCCTCACTAACACCACACCATTCTGAAGGGTGCAGAGATTTCAATCACTTTATAGCTGCCACCGTGGCTTTAGTAAATTGTTGACAGCCAAATCCATGTCGATCCGTTGAGTGATTGCATGCTGTGAAAGGTCTAATCTCATTTTCTCTTCAGCGCCTGACTGCCTGTAAATGAACAGATATTAAGTTGGGGTCTTCAGTGTACTTTTGTTTTTATGATACAACATTGCATCATAAAGTAAAGGCATTTTGTGCATTGAAATTCAGTATTCAGAGTAGTGTGGAAAGTCACAAAGCATCAATGAAGCTTCAGGGGCATTTATAGGTATGATACATAACATTTTAAAGCTACTGTAATCATAATTATTATTTTTTTTTTCACATCTTTTAAATGAAACATACAGCATATGGCTGGTTTCAAGTTTAGTCTTCACAAATGGCTTTTCATTAAGACGTAGATGGTCTGTCTTCAAGGATTTTGCTGACGTCAAGCACAGAAATGTTTATAGAAGCCCAGCGCTTATGGCTTGATATAATGGGCCTGCAATGTAAATGCTATTCCTGCTTTCAACAGTGACTCTAAAAGCCATGAGTCATGGAAAAATTATGGGCCGACATATACGAGCTGCATCACTTAAAAACAGAAATAAAACGGGCTGTCTCACAAAAATTGAACTGGTAAATTAAAAACAAGTTATTTATATGTTAAATCATGATCGCATAATATTGCTGATTCTAGTGATACCTGCCTCAAACAACCCACTGTTTATTGTGTTATCATGTCGGTTGAATTATATTAGAATAGTAGCAAAAAATGCAGCCAGTCTATTTTAGTTTTGCTTTCGATTAAAAGCATGAGAAAAAGAATATACCTGAAAACGTTTCGTGGCTGTGAAAATAACTCCCTACTCAGCCACAATTTACAACTATTCCAGTGGGACCTCATCAGTGTCTACTTTGTGATTCTATGCTGTTTGTTCTGTTTTATATAACACAAATTCATACAACCTATTCATCCAGTATTTATCAGTTCATCCATTTTATATTGTTATCTCGTTTACTCTGACGACATGTTGGATGTCGTGATGTATACATATCATTTTACCCACATCCTAACGGGAAGTGAAAGTTCTATGATGTTGGTATCATACCGAATCAAAGTTTCACCTCCCCCTCTTGAACATTGCTTTGCAACATGACAAACGTCTTCATCACACTGAAATTGTTTGTCATCTGCTGTACATTAGAGCTCCACTGGGGCATCAAGAATCCATTACGTTTTAAACATCTGTTTTCTTAGCAGAACGTTTTCATACTAAGCAAATGACAGACAGCTTCCTTTTTTTTTTTTTTTTTTTTAACCCCTCACACATTTCACAGTAAAAATGTCTGAGCTTGCACAAAGCTAATGGCTTGCATCTGATGCCTCATTTGAACAAGGTGGCGACTTAGGCCAATAATGTTTCCACTCTGTCATTTCTTCTCTGATGTCTGGCACCATTAACCACGATGCACTGATGTAATGTATTTTGTTTTTTGCATAAACCCCCTGATTTTAATCTAATGTATTCAGAAATGTTTTTTTTAAATGAGGGAGGCATGTGGATATGAACCAGTTCGATAACACAATGATATGAAGTGACACCTTGAAATAGACACAGACTAACAACACCTCAATAAATACCTTTGTATTACTTATTTTCTCTTCTATGTGTACCTGCATGAACGTAACACAAATCTCACTCATTGTTATACTTGCTTCAAACAAATCTAAAATTGGCATGTTGTAAGAAGAAATATGGTGGCTTGGCGACAACAAAGAGGTGCCACATCTTTTGCTTTAAATGCTGCATGGTGCTCCGGTGCCAAGGAATAAAATTAAAGAATGACTCTTTGACGTGGGCATATGGGTGTCCAGACACAGTGATGGGCCATATTCAGCAGTGTTTGGAGCATACTGGATCCCTTTGGGTGCTATTATGGGCATTTTACATATCTTTATTTTATATTGGTGATTAGCGCAATGCGCCACCTTAATTAAGTTAAGGTTTACTCACATGGGTTGCATCTTCATCTGTATGCTGGGAAATTATTTTAAGTCCTTGAGTATTTTTCTCTGACCTTGCTAGAAGTCTACCAGCTGCTCACTGAGTTTATCACCGCACCACATGGTGTATGGCTTATTAATCATAGTGAATCAAATGAAATACAAAATCCACAGTTCTGTCTTGTTTAATTTACAACAATACACATTTCAGCACGTACATCCCACTGTGATCCAAAGTCTGGTAGAAACGCAGTCAAACAGAGCTGCATCTGTCAACATTTGCTGGAAATGGTTAGAAAAAAAAACACTAACACAACTGAGAACAAGTTTTTTTTTTTTCTCTAATCACACTGAGGAAAATATTATTATTTGTAAATTTGGTGTTCCCAGAGGTGATGCTAGTGTTCTCTTATCATTAATCATATTCTGCTGTCACAAGGACCGATAGAGGAGATCATTCCTGCCTACTGCAATAAGACTTTACAATAACTCACCTCTGGCTAAATCCATCACATAACAATAACACTGTTGCCCTGTTGTGTGTTTGTTTGTTTGTTTGTTTGTTTAATTAATTGCAGTGTTATTTAGTTTAGTTTAGTTGAATTTAATTTGGTTTAATTTAATAGTATTAATACTATTTGTATTTGTATATAATGTGTATTTAAACATTTTTTTATCTAATATTTTTTACTACCTCTATTTTATATTTTGTCATTTTCATTGCTTTGCCCTGTATATTCTGCTGTAACCTAAAAATGTCCCTATTAGGGATTAATAAAGTGTCTGTCTGTCTGTCTGTCTGTCTGTCTATCTATCTATCTATCTATCTATCTATCTATCTATCTATCTATCTATCTATCTATCTATCTATCTATCTATCTATCTATCTATCTATCTATCTATCTATCTATCTATCTATCTATCTATCTATCTATCTATCTATCTATCTATCTATCTATCTATCTATCTATCTATATTCTCTAACATGCTTAATTGGATCCTTACCAAACAGATACAAGGTTTGGTACTTGTTATTGATCTACATAGACCAATTCTCTTCTTAATCATTCGTATCCCCAGGCAGGACAGAGGTCAAGATTTGCTACAGAGCATTATATTAGTCATGAGCTGACTCTTACCAGTTCAGATGCTTGCTGACCTTTGGACTCAAACTCTCCACCTTCCGACTGAAGGTCAGAAACAACTTACTACATCTCCCTGCTGCCTTCAATAAGTCACGAAAGTTCGTTCGATGTGAACTGTACAGAACTGCTAGTTAAAATACATAAAATGATGATACAGCTTGTAGACTTACATTGTGTATGACAGAAGTTAACTGGGCATTTTCAATCCATATAAAACCATTTGGATACTGAAGAAAGGGACATACAAACATACAATGTTTAGAGGAATCTTTGTGCTATCACAAAACCTGCTCTATCACAGGGCTTGCCTGTGTGATAATGCTCTGTAAAAACCTGTAGGAATGTTTACTGTCTTTTTACAGGTTAGAGGATGCAGCTATGATTCAATAGCAGCAGCATGGAGATCAGCAGAGCAAACAGGCAACTGCAAATAGAACCATTTAACCTTCTTCAACCTGCCTACCCTGTAGAGGTAAATGGCAAATACATAAATGTTTGGGCATGCACATGCAACTGTGCATGCACATACACACTGCTAAGCAAGCAAACTATAAGAGAGGTTAAATACAACATATATTACGTTCAGGCTGGCTACTGCATTGTGTCAGCAGAATCTCATTATTTTCATGCTGTTTCTGAGGCATTTATTAGGTGGGAAAACGCTAGCTCTCTATTGGGTGACTTTATTTGTTCCAGGTTTATGGCCATTTCTCAGAGTGTGGCTCCAAGCAACATGCTCGTCCCCTTGTGCTGTGCGTTTGGTGTTTATGTGTGTGTGCCTGAATGGGGGTTGATAGAGTACATTGGGATCATTATTAGCAGTTTCTGTGACAAACAGCCAATACTAAAATGGCTGCTGAGACTTTAAGTAAGTGACCGAGGGGTCAAATGTCAGAGAGGACTCTGCTTTTCTTTCATCAGAGAGAGGTAAACTTAACCACACTCAGCGGAGCTTAACTGGAAACAATACAGGGAGCTTAATTTTGACATCCCCTCCCCTTCTCCAAGTTTCTGATGTAATAATTACATTGCCTTTCAGAAGGCCAAATACAGTCTGACGTCAGAAGAGAAGACAGTCTTTCCTGGTAGTGCTCACTAGTAGGGAGTAGAGTAACTCGTAACTACTTCCTTCCGTGCTCTAGAAAGTAAATACCATTAACTAAATCCCATCTGAAGTCACCCATTACAGTAACCTGCAGTTAAATGCACAAACAATGAAATACGTTTGAGGCCTACTAAATGTGGTAGCTGCCTTTGATTTGAATCACAGCTGAGACTTAAACAGAAACATTATGAATGTTTGAGTGAAAAATGTGAAAAAGTTCAGGTGTAGCTGCTCGTAGAGATGAGGTGAAAACAAACTGTCTCTGTTGTTGCCCATTGTTTTGTTCCAGCTACCTGTTGTACTGTCAGCTGTCCTTGTAAAAAGCAACATTATGAATGGACTGAGTGATGCTTTTGTTGATATGTGCAATCTTTTTGAGATAAATGTATCTTCTTCAGGAATGGGAATTAAAGAAAAAGTACAAACACAAAGTGGTAAAATGAGCAGTGTTTGAGTGAGTGTGGACACCGACAATTGTATGTACTTATTATTTTTTACAATGGGAACATGTGCTTTACTTAGGCTATAAGATAGTATGTTATAGAATATAATGTGGAACACCAGGTGCAGACCCAATTGTAAATAAAAAAAAAAAAACTACTGAAGTTGCTGCAGACCTCAGGTACAAGAAACTATTAGCCTGGTCTGAACCAGAACCCAATTCCACTCTGTAAATATAAGGGTCTGCCGCCCTCCAAAGGGAATTGTTTGCAGTTGTTCTATCCTACTGGGCGTAAACCTTGGGTTAAGTTGATCCATTCAGTATGCGCAGAAACCGGCAGACACTCTGCCACCACTTCAACTACCTACAGCCCTTGTCCAACAAAGCAAGTACACCATATTTTTTAAAATTGTTTTAATGAAAGCCAACAGTTTGACGAGGTGCTCACTGTTTATTCTGGGATTTTTCTTCCATTCATTAAGAGTTAAAAAATATGAGCGCTACGCTCATCACTGTCACCAGCCATCCAATCACAATGAAGGAGGGGCGGGACAAACATGGTTAATCACCGACACTGCTCGCTGATTGGTCCGCCCTTCAGAAAGGCTGTGCAAATGCTAATACGAACCGAGTTGTCAGACTGTCATCAAAGCGAAGAAAACTGAAGCTGTGAGCCACAGTTGGCAGAGCCAGGCTAAGAACATATAACTGAGCATACATAAACAGGGGCGGCTGTAACTGATATGGTAGCAGGTTGTCCACTACATGTAGGGTTGGCAGCTTCTGTCAAAGTGCCCCTGGGTAAGATACTGTGCCCCACGAAGTCCCTGATGGTGGGCGTGCACCTTGCACAGCAGCTCTATTGCCACTGGTGAGTGTATGGAAGAGTGAATGACGGAATAAAAAAATTGTAAAGCACTTTATAAAACCTCTAAGGTTTATCTGCAGCAAAATGACAAATCCATGCATTGCATCTACAGTCATATGTATCATTGCAGTTAGATGAAAACATGGTGCATGAAAGTTTCTCAAACCCAGAGAAACATGTTGCAAAATGCATTTGGTTTATGGTTGAGAATATGAAATACATTTTGCATTTCATATGCATTAGATTTGCTTGAGCTTTTTTGGTCCTAGTAGTGATTAATTCTACTCTTTCACGATTGTTGATGCACAGCACATGGACTTTGAGACTAAGTGCATGATTGTCTTGTGAGCATAGTTGGGTTCACGGTTCGGTTTTGGAGTATTTTAAAGTGACAGTGCAGGCAGCACATGCTGTCAAATATTAAAACCCTCCAATGTGGGACAACTGAGCACATATGAACTGTTTCCTGCCTTAGAAGAGTTACTATTGAAATAGCAGGTGACTTATCCCGCACAAAGAGACTCCTGTGGTGCAACATTTCATTTACAGAATTATGGATGACACTGAAGAGTGAAACAATGATTGAATGTTAATTACATGCTAAGATGAAGGTAGGAACGTAACGTCGCTATTCAACCGTTTCTGCTCCAAGAGTTGTGCCTGTGATACTTTTACAGCTTGACAGTCTTACAGCTAAACCAAATTAAATCAATCAAGATTCATCATCTGTTACACACAGAGTACTTTTTGGGATGTTGTACTGTCATTCTGCATTTGGCAACAGCAAAAAGGTCCCATTGCATGCATTATTCCCCCAAAGTGGTATCCAAGATATTGTATATGACATAAAAATGAAAAAAAAAAAAAAAAAAAAAAAAAAAAAGACTTAATTTAAGAAATGCTATATCACTGTGCTATTTTCAACAATGCAATAAAAGCGACATAATAGGTATGGTTAAATTTGAGTCAAAACGCAGTTAAAGCGTCCCAGGATTTTGTTGGTTTCAGTTTATTTGCAAAGTTTCCAATGATGCCAAAATGTCCTCGAAAAGGTGTATAACAATCACAGAGATTCTACAATATTTTACATTTGTGGTTAGAAAAATTGGCCTTTAATCTTTTATATTCTCGATGAAATGTATAAACGATCACATATTGACCTACAGATTGAATGATGCCATAATACATGATGTAAATATTAAAGGGAACATTTAAAGACACTATCAAGGACCAAATATAATAAGGAAGGTAATGTGATCAACCGGACTAATCAAAACAATATACAGGACAAACGGAACATTACAGTACAAGTGCTGCGTTGTCTCCTAAAGTATGTCAAAGCATGGTAAAGTTACCAGCCCTATTTCTAATCTGGTCGGCTGCATCACCCCAGAGCTGGTTTAAATATGGAGGTATACTTTTGTCTCTTTTTTCCGCAAGAGCGTAATATTGTCACAATGATATCAAAGACCTAGTTTGTAACATTATTTGGATTGTAAATCAATGATCCCTTACAGTTTGTTGATTTTGGTCACAAACTTCATCATTTTGCTGAACCAGCCTTTTTGTTGTGTTACACAAAGTTTTAATAGCAAGTCAGACCTCCTTGGTTGGAAATTCAAAAACGTGTGGTTGTGAGTGAACAACTTTTGCTTGCAAGTTGAATTGGATGTAATGGGTGGGATCTACACTGATGGATGAGACAAGAGTTTCTATTGGTGGGTTTGACTTGGATCCACAGCACGACTACACAAACAAAATTCCCTCACTCCCACTGTAAACACTTGACAGGGTAGGACTGTGTGTGGAGCTACATGAAGGTCAGTTGACAATAAATGGTTCTTTCAAATGTGGCAGAACGATTTTCCTCCATGTAATGTTTTCAGTTTTTTTAATATTTAATGTTGTTATGTCATGGAGTCTTACTTTTTTGTAAAGAACGACATGAATGTCATCTTGACACGAAGCCCCTCTGTGGGGTAACATTACACACATTTTGTCAGCGACATAACTTTGTTAGCTGAGGTTAGCTACTTGTGTGTAAGACACTTGCTGACAAAATCCAATGAGATTACTTTTCTGCAACCGAGGTGGTTGAACTGGACAAGGTTACAACTGGTGCTATAGGTGGTGCAGATTCCTTCCTTTTTTTCTAAGCGAAATTCTCAATTCTGTAACCAAAACAAATAGAACTGTAAGGGATAATTTATTTGCAATGAAAATCATTTTATTCTCAGTTCATATGTATTTTACCTAGAAATTTGTCAAAACTGTCTTTTGTACTTGCATAAAAAAGACACAAAATGACCTTCACACCTCAAATTATACGTTATATGGAAACTATGGAAAGCTGCATGATTTAGTTGGACAAGAAAGGCTGGAGTCAATGCCAAAAAAGCCAACGAAAGTCCCTGTGCCCTAACTCTGACCCACTTATCCTGAGATAGCCAACCTTGTTGCATTACTAACTGGGTTGAAAATCATGTCATGCTCTCATTTCTTTTCATTCGTATTCAAATTCTCAGCATCCTGCTGTATGTACTGTACAATGTAAAATCAGATTTTCTATAAAAAGACCTAACAACAACAACAAAAACCAGAATACAATAATCACTTTTCTGTCATGGCTTTCTCACAGCACTCGCTGGCCTCAGGCAGAGGAGAACTCCTTTCACCAGCGTCCTGACTCAGCACTGATCTCCTGTCAAGAAATCCCCTCCCTTTCTCTCGCTGGGAGGAAACAAATATCTACATATGTCATCTCCCCAAAATAATGCAGACGTGCAATAACACAACCTTATTTGGTGAATCTGGGAAAGATGGTTGACTAGGAGCGTTGGGGCTTTTCAATTTGAGAGGCACTTAATAAAGGTGTTGACCTTTAATTAGTACCTCATCAGACCAGTTAGTTTAAATACCAAATATCATACAAGCATCCTCAGTCACTTTTTTTTTTTGTTTTAAATCATATATGCATTGAAAGTCATAGTTTGGTTTCAATGCACAATGTAACGATCTGAATGTTGTTATGGTGGATATCACCTCCAGTAACATTTCATGTTGGACAAACAAATCAAGCGACACAGGCCCGATCAATAGTCTCCGTTTCTATTTCATTGGGGGACAAAAATTGTAGCCCTCTGGGTCAGTTCTGTGGATATGACCGTGCCTCATTCTATCTGGGAGCCTCACACCACACCTGAGTTTCTAGTTGATGGCTGAAGTCAAAGAGGTACTTGTCACAGCTTTGGCAAAAAAATGTCAGAATTAAAGGTGAGGCAGGCCAACACAAGTATCCCACTGATACCAAAGCCAATAAACACTTGCAGCTCTCAGCTGGAGACAAGCCAGTGCCACAGGGAAGTCACAGGATTAAAAGGTCTCCTGAACGATTGATAGGGCAAGGTGGGCTCAGCAAAGCGTGTACAATGACACATGCTGTGTCACTGTGTATTAGCAGAGCTGTATAATGTTTTTCTGCTGAAAACACCATTATTATTGCTGTGTGTTTCTACTCCACACTGGCCGTAGCACTACTTGTTCCCAAGTGAATCAAATATTGAGTCATGACAACCTGTAAGCTTGTTGTCATGGCAAACAAAGTCATACATTTTAGTATTTGTTAACAGAAACTGTATTTATTTGGGTTAAAGCTCTAATCCAGGAGACAAACTGATTGATAAAAGCAGTTCATTATAATGTTTTTCAATGTTCAATCTTTGTATCTTTCTTGAATTTCTGCTCATCTTTCCTGTACCTTTATGTTCCAATGACAAAGGGCCTGCTTTTTGCAGGTTGGAGGTCTCTATTCCTGTCACACAATGGCATCAGAAAAAAAATAATATAATACCATGTAAAATCACTTGAAACTAAGAATTGTTGTGATTTCATTACCTTAGAATGAGCCCTTGATATCTAAATAGGGAGAAGGTCATCCTCCCCGGAGTGTGCCATGTTGCAGCACAATATTTCTACAGTATCCCAGAAGGGACAAACCAAACCCTGGCTCCAGAGATGGACTTTCACATTTACTGCAGGTTTTGCAGCCAGCATAAATCCTCATCCAAAAATGGTCACTTCTGCCTCCAAAAAAGCAAGATGGCGATGTTTGAAATGCCAGGCTTCAGGTCTTAAAAAAAAACCAAAAACTGTTTCCCAACCAATGGGTGATATCACAGTGGGTGGGTTGCTGGTTGGTTACAATTTGCAAAGTTACTGCTTCCAGTAAATCCTACACTGTCCCTTTAATGTATGAATGTATTATTCCAGATAGCAAGTTTTCAAAAACACACAATGTTTAGTCTTTTTCCCTGTTTGATGTCATAAATTCAAAAACTTACCTTAGTTATGAAATTTACGTGGGTTTCATACCGATTTGGACCATCTATCTTATATTTTTCACCACTCAATACATTCCAACTGTTGTGTGAGTTTGTTTGAAAGGACTGCTGCACCAGCTTCAAAGGAAGACCTTGTGTCTTTATTTGGAACCATATTAATGTTCAGTCATCAATGAGTCGCTTCAGGTGTCGTGTCATGCCTAAATGGCATTTAAAGAGGGGGCTTAAGTGAGAGGCAGTGAGCTTTTCAAATTGAAGTAGTTTGTTTTTGCAGTGTGCACACTGTATGCAGCATGATAGAAAAACGTGTTCTTATTAATAGAATGGAGAAGTGGAATTATTAATAATAGCTGTGATCTTGATAGGTGGACATAAAAAATAGTTGTGATTAACTGAATTGTATTAAACTGTGTCTGTTGCACATGCCAGTGAAATTTGGGTTTGAAAGTGATGGGTTTTTAAATAGTAAATGTGTAATTTATTCTGACACCGTCCCATTGTGCAATGCAGATGTTTACTCCAGAGTATTGTGGCTCCATGCTGTACATCTACAGAAGCTTTTGAAGCCTGTGCCAATCTTATAGTTGACCCTGTAATTAATCTCCACTTCCAAGATAAAGTAGAAAACATTCAGTTCTACTCCCACCTTTATAAACTGGCCTTTGCGCTACAGAAAGGTCTAAGTACGACCTTGCAATGACATTGTGTGCGGCCCCTTGAGTCCTACTTAGTACTTAATTTTTAAAGCTATTGGCACAATGTTGTGGCATGAAAGAGCTTTGCGACAAACTGCATAATTGCTTTTGTGAGGAACCTCTTTTAGAAGTCTCAAGGGTTCTAATGTAATTCCCATGATAGTGTTATTATCTAACATTGCTTTCACCTTCCTACCATGGCATGCTAAGAGTTGTACGGCATCGTGGGTAGAGGGAGATATTAAAAACTGCACTCTGAGGGTTTGGTCTGCGATCACCTTGATGCATCACTTTTGTAAATGATTCATTGCCCTTTGTTCTTTTTCAAAGATCCCCTCTCCAGATCATTAATGCACCTTTGGCTTGAACTTTGGTGTGTCACACATCATCTACTGCTCCTCCCCACCCACTGACCTGCATCTCCAGTATCGAGAAACCATCCTTCACATTCTGCAAAAACAACAGCAAACAAATTGCTTCTCAATAGGGAGTAAATGACTCTTTCACAATCAATGCTATTTTCCTCAGATGCGAGACATTAGTTACTGCCACTTGGTACCCAGAAAGGTTATTTGTCAAACAGCTGGTTCATGTTTTCAATGAGACTGTATTTTTAGATTGGTTTTCCATTGAAAAAGACCAATAAGACTGAAGACTAATTTCAATATTACAGCAGGCATGATGAGGAATGTAACATCCCATGTGCTATTAAACACTCCTAAACCTCACAAGGAACTTATAAATCTTCAGCATGCAGTGCCTTAGATGTTGTCAACGTGATACGAGTGCTCTAATACCACACCACCGTTCCCACATTGCAAGGTAGTGATAGTGGCTCTAATGGTTTTTCTTCCTGTGATCTGTGTCTTGTATCATTGCAGACAACTGCAGTATTATCCTCATCAAACTCCCTGGAACCAGCACTGGGACACCTAGTCTCATTAAACCAATGTGCTGCCCACTGTAACTCGCCATGCTTTGTTGCCAGCAGACAGGACAATTGGCGGTATCAATTAAGGGCCTGCTTACTGCCTTACCGTCGCGCTGTCACACTTCACTGCTCTCCAGGGTCGAAAAGAACAAAGGGTGTCCAGCTTCACCTGAGTACAGCTCCAACCCAGTAATTTAAGAGCAAATTATGTTCTTCATTAAGATACACTCGAGTTGTTAACCATCAGCAACTTTGATGTTGCTGCAAGCTCCCCTGTTTTGGTTTTAAACAGTATAAAGCCAGTTAGGAATACGAGGCATATTTTCTGTTTAATTCCAATTCTAAGTAAGTTTCCTTTAGTACAGAAATGCTTTTGCTCAAAAGTCTTCAGAAAATATTCATGGTGTGTCTTTTATTTCCTGATTGAGCTGTTGTATACAGAAAGTAAAAATGGTAATAGTAAAAAAAAAAATGTGGGAAATCAAAACATCCCCCCCCCCCCCCCCCCCCCCCTAGATTTACATTTGCCACTGGGGATGAAAAAGCAATTTCTTGAATTCTCTGTTCCTGTCTTGTACTTCTACTCTTGACCTTGAGGAAGAGTACCACTGTGATCATTGTCTCTTTTATTCCAACCTGTCTACCATGCCTTGAGAAAATAGGCAGCTGCTTGCAGAGGCAATAAGCAAAGCTAGCTGGGCTGAATATTGCTCAATTTATTATATCATTTATATTGTTTGTATTTCTATGCGTGTGTTAGCGAGGGAGACACAGACAGAATTGGTTTAGCTTTTGCTCAGTGTATCACATCACAATTTTCTGTCATCAGCTTTGATCATTATGCGGGTAAAATAAATGAAAAAAAAAGACGATGAATCCTGGGCAGACAAAACTTCACAAATATGATATGAGATCAAAAATGATTTCCAGTAGATGCAGATTGCATTTATTCAAAATATACTCAATTGTTGTACGGTATCAATAATAGTTTACATTTAAGTCAGACTTACTGATCTGCAAAATGTGTGCAAGTGCAATCAAGGAAAGGGACACAATCTGTTTTAAGATTTGAAACATCATTCAGGAGCTTTTATGAGTATGTTTCTGATAAAGAACTGGAACAAATCCTCCCTTGTGCTGATATTGTTCATTCAATTTTTGATTTAGATAAGACTGTACAATTTTAACAAATGAAACAGCTTTTGTTTCCATGACAGTTTAGAATCAATTTCTCCAGTGCATGTCTTTTATTATATCAATATGTCAAAGTTCTGGATGAGTGTGTTTGATTGTTAATGATAATTTCATACTTGTCATAGGACAATGTGTTTTAGCACAGTGAGAATAAATGCTATTGATCATTTTAAACCATGAAATGTCCTTTTGTGATGATTCCACATTCTTATATTGTCGGTGTTAAGTAAGGAAGGTTTATTGGATCGTGGAGCAACCGAAGAAACCCAGTATTCACACAAATGTGACAGTTTTTATGTCCTGACAGAATGAATAACACTTTAACAGGGAAACATTCAAGAGGAAATGTGCATAACAGTTGACCCTGGTAAACTACCAGGTTTTTCTTTTTTCGTTTAAGCAAATAGTCATTACTGACATTTTTGGCAAAGTAATGCTATTTTCACCAATAACACATTTTTAGCTGAGAAAGTGTCACATTAGGCATCATTTCCACAGAGCTGCATCTAAAAGATAAAACCTTCGGTGGGCGTTGATTTACCAGGGTCAAGTCCCGACATTCGGCAGAAATATTCTCCACATGGTTCTCTGTATCAAAAATGTTGAAGAACTTGTCATGTTCGTCCACACATTCACACAAACACACACACACAAATCCCTCTAAAATATGGCATTGAGGCATGTATGGACATAATACAGCATGTGAAGAGTTTAACTGATAAACAAGTAGCATATGGAGGCAGGATGGTGCGTGTTGCATTCCATTGTTCAATAATGGTAAATAACAGTCTTGTAGATTTAGGAAACTGACCATTTAGATAGAACTCGTTTTTTATGGTTTTGTGAAAGTTTCCTGCACAAAAGGAGGAAGGGGTCAAACTAAAGAAAGAAATGATAAATTAAGAAACAGCATTTACATGGCTGATACAAAGAAACAGTGGCTATGATGTTCAAAGGAAGGTCTGTGAGGTGATTCTCTTCAAACAGCATAATTCATATAGTGAATGCTGTAAAATGTGCATCAAAAATGATGCAAAAGGAACAGAGACGTAGAAATATTGTTAAAATAAAAAAGGAACAATACAAAGGGCCTTTAGCAACAGAAAACAAAAGATATCCAAAATATTCATGATCATTTTCTCACCTATGCTTTCAATGAATTATAGATTAGGTTAAAATAGCATGGTACAAAAATAAACTATTATCATCGAAGCACAGAAAAACTAATTTGAGAGAATTTTATGCTAAATATATACCCTCGTAATATTGCATTGCAAACAAACAAAAATCATATTTCCATTATTCTTTAATTGTTAGTCATATCTGAAATATAATGCAGGTCTGTAAAGTGCAATAGTTGATTACAAATTTAAAATCCTCTTTCAACTGTGTGGCTAAAGGCTATGAATGCAGACACAAAAAGTGGGACCATGACATATGAGAAACATTTACTTTCTCTGAATTGAGCTACAGCTGAGACACTAAAACAATGTTGTCCTCATCTCTAAGATGACTTGCTGTACTCTCTTTGTTTGTTAGGTTTTTGTGGTCTGTTTTTAACCACTAGTCCCTAATGGAGTGTAATTATTCCATAGTCTCATACAATGAAGTATATATGGAACATATTCTGCCGACAGCCATTTTCCCCTGTGTGGCTGTACATTAAAATAAAATTGGGTAAAAAAAAAAAAATTTTTTTAGACAGGCAGCCACAAGATAAGACACAGAGAAGCACTATAAAACCACCATCTCCATTAATAACTGGGTAGGATATATAGGCTACTTGTTGAGGAGTCATGGGAATAGTGCAACTTGGTTGTAATGGAATGTACACACACTAAATACCAATACAAATGCCACCTGAAGCACATCATAACTTTTCGAAGACAGACTGAAGAGACAAAAATGCACTTTTTTGCAGAATTCAGCGAGGTCACACTGGAGACAAGACAGGAATGATTATGTTTTTGTGCGCGTGAGGTGTGGGGGTGCATTAATCAGGTTACGGAAATAACCTCTTGTGTAATAGAAAATGATGCAGTTAGTGGAGGCAAATTGTGTACCGGTGGAAATGCACTTCTTCTCGTCCTTCCTCTTCCTCTGAAAGCGAACTGAACGACAAGTCATGAGTGCAGCAGCTTCCTGTATAGACTGGGTTGCATCCCTCACTGATAGCTGAGGTTTCTTCATGCAGTCACCGACAAAAAAACACAACAAATAGTGAACACTGGAGACAAGTGGCATACCATGACCACGGGGAGGTCGGGCTAATTTGAGCTAGTTTTTAATCGAGATGTCTTTAAAGTGAAACAATGACAGTAACGTCTCCAACTAAACAATATACAAATATGGTGGTAAATTGAGCGACCAATTCTAATGATGAAGTAAAACTAAGCATGTTTACTTTAAATAATGCTGTAAGCAGAAGAAGCTGCATTTGTGCCAACTGAAATAGCTGGTAATGTACAGGTGAAAAGGGAATTGATGGCGACACCTGCGCACAATAGCCCCTGTGGAGTTGAAGCCCTGTCTTCTGTTTATAGAAGATAAGTTTTGGTCTAAAGTAAAAAGTGTCATCATTTCAGTGATACATTCTAAAAATGCAATGTAGAAATAATACTTCAATAATATTAATCATAAATGGGAGAACTGGCTAAACTTCCCCCAGGCCATTTGGTTGAAATTACCCAACTCCTGCCATTTCGACAACCTTGTGTCATACAGCAGTTTAAAGGTAACATTATGCAAAGAGTGTGGCCTCATATTGTAACTTACTAAAGCACTAACTTTCGTAACTAAAAAATCATGACTCCTTGAACATAAAAAAAAAAATCACTTCAAATTGCAAAAACTCTCTTTTTTGTATCTTTAATGTGCTTGCCACTTATAGAATGGGCCTGTGTTCATCACAGGGTGAGTAAATATGTGCTATTGTAAGTAATGTGTGGTCACCTGACCAATTTTGTCTGGAGTTGCCAAGAAACACGGGATGGCTCAAATGACTGTTCTCCCTTTGAATACAAAGCAATTCAAAGGCAATCAGAGCCTGAAAGTACAGTATCCTGATGTGCGTGGTCCGTTCAGAGATTTAAATGATCTTATCCACAGGGCGACAATGATGATCATGACTGACTTCACATTTATGAACAGCATGGTGACCCAGAGAAACAAAGCCACAGCTAAGCTAGATCAAACTGACAACAGCCTGTGTCCATCAACAGCTACCTCCAGTAAAAGTGTCCTTGACCTTGAACAAGGTACTAAAATCCAGCACAGTCAATTACTGTAAATCAAGCCTGCTAAGAACATCAGCCAAACGTCAAAAACAAAATGAACATAATGAAAACTGTGAGTCAAGAAGGGCTGATAAACACATCTCAATGAGAGAAAAGCTCTTATTGAGATGGCTGAACAGAGCTGTGGAGTGTTCAGTGTTCAAACACATGATGGAATCCATTTAGGAACGATAGTTGTGTCAGATTTCACCATACAGTAGGGACATTACATTTCTGAAGTCTATTCTTTTTCCTTTGGTTTGTCATTTATCTATTGATTTGTAAAACATAATGGGCATCATATTGTTCGCCTTGACTTTGTAACTATTGATGAAAAGCACTTGCCTGGTCCATTGTACTCTATCCACTGTAATCTAAGGGCCGTCTATTAAATGCATCAATATTTGATGTAGAATCGGCTCTAAACCATTACAGCCAACCTTGGACAAGGCTCAGTAGTGTTATGTTTGGTAGTGTAGTGCACCCACCAATATGAGGGGAGATGACCTTCATGCACTGATGCGCCACAATCATTTTAAAAGCAGAATCTCACCACAAAAGCATCCAGGAGATAAGACTAAACCTTTACAGAAGGAAGCTGCCATTCAGCCATGACCCCAAAATCTGTTGACAAACTCTGAACATAAATCTGACAAAACTGATATAACTTAAGATATTTGATAGCTCTACTCTGTTCAGCCCAGCTGCACTTTTTGTGATCCTGGAACTTTGAGCATGTCATGTAACACGAAAAAAAAAAAAAGATAATGGTAATTCCATTCCCTGTAGTGGTTGTCCATTAATTCAGGAAAACACACTGGTGCCATATTGTCAGTTCTTCTGAGTAAGGATCTCATGGAAATAATTACAAAAGTCATTTCATATTTAAGATTAATGACTATTGAATATCCATTTAGGAGACCATTAAAACATACATCATAAGCAACAGAGGTTAATTCCCTGGGACATTTTAATATCACTCCTAATAATGAGGAATATACAACGAACAAACTCACACACACACACACACACACACACACACACACACACACACACACACAAACAATGCAAATTGTAGGAAATCATAATGTATTTGCATTTCTTCTACCGAGTGTCAATGAACACGCTGACATTCACACACATAATACTTCAAATCCCAGTTACGCTTATTACTAGGAATGAGCTTATGTGTATCTTCATATTCCAAATGCAAATATCCATATACACAGGAATACAGCACTTGTTTCCGTGGCAACAGCTTATGGCAAAGCCAGCAGTAAATATAATGTTCATACATGCACAGGCGCCATTATTGAAGGTATCTGTGCATTCCAGAAATCTTACTCAGCTTTCTATTTATCAGCATTACATCCTGCTCCGTTGATCTCTTCTTTGTGTTACATTTCAGCGACAGAGGCTTTTTCTGTCTTTTGCACACACAATTAAAAGACAAAGAGGTTTCCTATAATTTGAAGGATGTGCATCAGTGCACGACTGCCACTCATTCAAACACACATTTCAAAGCAATGCCTGTGTGGTTCCTTTCAAGCATGTGCTTTTGTTTAGTGTTATGTTTCACTGTGCAGGTCTGCTCATGTAAAACATGTACAGTAGGTGTGCATTGTGCTACACAACAGCAGCAAGCATACATAACGGAAAGCTGCTCTATGTAAATCCCTCTACATGATAGAAATTTGGCCCCTGCATCTTCCAGAAAGCTGACCTTGGATACTTATTTTGCACTTAGCAGTGAGGATTAGAGGAAATCTTCCACAAACACACATTTTGCTCCAAGAGATCTGAGCCTATTTTGCCTCAGCTTTATTTCATAAAATGCAAAACAAGGCTACTTTTGTGCAGCAATCTGTGACTATTGACAAAAAGGGGAAAATACTGATTTCTCTCATCATTTTCTCTTGGTGCCAAAAGTAGGTCGAACTGAAAGGCAAAGAAACTTACTGATTTTCTATACAGTGAGAAGACAAGATTTTCCAAAAGTCAAGTTGAACTAAAGGCAATGTGACCTCCCCTGACTTTAACAACCCTTTTCCTTCCCCATCAAGTTTTTTTTTAGCTCTTTTTCATCGCCATAACTGCCTATTTGGAACCACATATGTGCTTTGAAAAGCTGGATGACATTTGGGTTGGACTTAGTAAACATCTTCTATTAACTTGCTTTAAATAGCACAAAACCAAAACTTTTGGATATCGCCAAGCTGTATCTGCTTTAAGTGAGAACTACATTTATAATCCGGATGTCGTTTTCAGGTAACAAAGATGCTAAAATTTCTGTTACATTACTAGATGTAAGCATTAAAATCTCTTTGGACCAATTTAAAGACAATAATTACAACAAACAACCAAGAAGCTTTAATAAACAACGGTAGTTATATCTACAGTGTCAATATAGGACAGTGAAAGTTTCCCACACACTCATAAAAAATGCTTGATTACAAATTTGAAATGCAGATTCTGTGTGATGGACATTAACTGTCTCAACTTTAAGATCTTTAACCTCAGTTTGGTTAAAACTGCACAAACTCCACGTCATTTGAACTACAACAAAAAATATAACAACTTTCCTAAAGAAAAATCAGATCAAACTTAACTCAGTGTAACAAGCACCTAAAGGTTCGCTGTGAAGTTCTGTAATTGGGGTTGATGACGGATTTTCACACCAGTCCTCTGCCTCGGCCAAAACAAGGTTTAATGGTGATGGTGTCATGGCAGTTTCATGTCAGACTATTAGTACTTTGCACTTGATGCTGAGCACAAATGTGGAACTGCCTTGATTACCTTTTCACACGCTGGTGAGCTGCTTTAACAGCTTATCTAAATGTAATGAATGCTACTTTAATATATCCTTACTTAGGAAGCTTCTGTATTCCCTGAGGGCCATTTGTTGATTTTGCCGGTACACATCTTGAATTAAAACCACATATTCTTGCCAACCTGTTGCCTCCCGTTACAGTGAAAGCCTTGGTAACAGACAGTATGTATTCAATGAAAGCTTCCGTGATGCTGAAGCTCAGCAGGTAAAATACTGGGACATGAATAAACAGTGACCCTAGCATGTTTAATGCCTTGGGCAAAGTCGTGAATGAAAATATATTTATTTATTAGCTACCCGGTTTGCATTTTTTTATGTTTTATTTTGTGTGTTCAAAGGCAAAGATAAGTTGCCCGTGGTAACATGGTTACATATTGTGCGTTTACAGTGTTTGATATATCGCAGACACGGGAGAGTTGTACTTTGTGTCAAACAAACAAACCTGCCTCCTCCATCTATCAAGTAAAATTGATACACTTGTGGACACGGAGCACACGATGTGAAAAGAGAGGGCAGCGATGTGAAAAAAGAAACTGGAATAAGACTGATCATTACTGTGTAATAAAAGACCAAACAGTACTTTTCTGTGTCTGAGCAGCTGTCTCAACTGGTATTAAAAATTTTACAATTTCCTTTAATAACATATAGTTTACCTGTGCTTGTTTTCTTTCATAAAGTTTTGCAACAATATACCATTCAGTTTATGTCAATGGCAGTAGCAATCTTCCATAATAAACCTGGTAAGACTAAACTGTGGCCACAGGCTAGTTTCTTATGGTCTCAAAATTACTGTTAAAAATATACAGTATATTTATCCTTTCCACTTGCCTTTAATGTGCAGTTGTATACAGCAAAGATTGCATGTTCTGGATCATAACATCAATCTGTGACTATGGCAATGTGCTGAGGGTTTCAGTACATGTCCTCAAGGACCTTTTTGACTGTGTGCATGGAATAGCCAACATCATTCTCAGTTTGGGAGGCTACTATTTAGTGACAGATGCCATGACTTAAGGATGAAAAAACTATTAAATACTCACTATTTTGTGCTAAAGAATTAATGCCAATGACAATAGATAATAAGATACTGTTTAGTGTTGGGATTTGGTAAAACAACACATGGCTGAGGAGAAACTGGTCAGAATATTTATCAGATCTGCTTTTGTTAAACTTTTCTTTAATACCAGAACAGAAATGCTTTATAAATCCTTTATATACCCAACCATTATATGATATTGAATGGATTCAAAGTATGAAAAATTGTTAATTGTAGTTTGTGGTGGCTTTTTAAAACCCAAAATGTGTACAGATGGGAATTACTTTCAGTAGCCTATGCTTTTATAATAAAACCAACAGCTTATCATTGCTTGATGATCTATTGAGACTGTCCTCCCATAAAAGACCCATCCTATAGTTACGTCATTGTGACAGTCTAAATATTGACGCTTTTGTCAAAGCCGTTGGCGTCACAGCAATGTGGACAAGTTGTGCTTTCGTGTCAGTACCATTACCACCCGATTCAATGTTGAAGGAGTAGAAAGAGTGACAAATTTGATATATGGTAGGACGTTAGTGGTGGTTGGAATCGATCAAACACAGGACTTTCACCCAGGAAGCTGTTGTTGAACTTTCACCCAGGAGACTGGAGTTCATGGGAAAACGGAGTTGTCGTAGATTTATTTTGGGTAACATAAGTTCACGAGCAAGGACCACGACCTCAAACACTGAGTACGATTTTTGTATTGACTATTTGGAGCGGTGATGAAAGGTTGAGGGAGATGGAGCCAAGGTGAGAGTTAACGGTTTGGAGAAGGCTTAGTTGAGGATTCACTGTGGCTACCGGGCCTCTCAGATCTCCTAAAAAAGCCCTCCTAAGAAATCAGGGGTGCCTGGCCATTGCGCAGGTCTTTGAGGCTGTGGCAAGTGTAAAGCTAGTAGGCTTGGGAGGACCAGCAGCCCATGACCTTGATTAGGAGGTCTGGGACTCCTCTGCCTTACACAGTAGTGGCTGCCCCATTGCAGAAGGAGTGGCCGGAGAAGGAATCAGGATTAATTCAGGAGATGATCAGGACATATTGTCTGAATGAATGATAATAGACCTTTTTGGCCGTTCGTGCCCCCTCAGGAGCTGCATCCACAAGTGAAGGCGTGTAGAACAAGTACGAAAGAAAGGCATGGCCTTGGGGAATAATCCGCAGGGTGAAGTTCAGGTGACCGAAGAGGGAGAGCAGTTGCTGTTTCGTGCAAGAGGGAGTAAAGAGAAGGTTTTGCAGTAGGAGAATAATGCGGTGGAGTTTCTCTACAGGCAAGGAAGCTTGGAACTGGATAGTGTTGAGGGTAATCCCAAGAAACTCCAAGGAGTTTGATGGACCCTCTGTTTTCTCTTCAGAGAGAGGGACGCCAGGCTGAGTGAAGACTGATTTCGTAGTCAAGAGACAATGGGCTGGAGATGATGAAGTAGGGGTTATGACCAGGAAGTCATCGAGAAGGTGAACCAGATGATGTATTTTGTGGTTGTTGATGAGGATCCAACACAAGGCTTCTGATAGAGTCAAATAATTTAGGGCTGCTTTTGCAGCCAAAAGTGAGTCTCACACTGAAGTAGTAGGCGTTCTTCCAGTGGACGCCAAAGAGGTACCAGAAGTCTGGATGAATAGGGAGGACCTTGAAGGCACTTGTTTTGTTGGCTTTAGAAAGCCAGGCGCCTCTGCCGATGAGGGAAATGACACGGTTTATGGTGGGAGTTAGGTATTTTGGAGGGGCGTTGGTTGGTGGGTGAGTGGTGGCTGAAGTTTGGCTTTGGGGTTGTGGATTGGTTTGGATGGGGACGGTGCAAGCGGTGGCGGGATGGGAAGGAGCTCTGCATAAATTACAGGGGAGACCTGGACAGGTGGCAAAAATACGGCCTTCCTCAGTAGGTGGCCCGGTTGAACTGGAGGAGACGGGCTGCAGCTTCGGAAGCGAAGTGGATGTGGTATTGATAGAAACCTGTTCCGCCGAAGCAGAGAGCCAGGTCGAGAATTATGCTCAGGAAGTTGTCCTCTGTCCTCCTCACTGGAAAGGGGGCACAGAGAACGTCTCTATACAGAAAAAAAGTGTAGGCAAACTCCAGCAGGGTGAGATCTTTGGAGCAAGCTGGCGCTGAGGCACACATAATGATGAGGCCCTTGTGGCTGTCGATCACTCTTGGTATGGTGTGTTGGTTGAGGGGAGGAACAATAAGTTCTGCCAAGTCAATATATTCACCAGAAATGATCTGTTGGCAAAGGTTCGTGAAGACTGCTATGTTGGGAAGAGGAATCGCTGATGCCAAGGAGAAGTGCTGGGTGTTTGGTTGGCGAGTGGGTTCGGCTAGTGGGAAATAGGCTAGATGTGTGATCAATCTTGCAGTGGTTTGTGAGCCCGGCAACCCGGTGCTGGGAACTGCGGCTAAAGGTGGCTGGTGGAAAGAGGTAATGTTAGCAGGATGTGAGGCTGGCCACCCAGTGCACACTGATGGGAACAGGAGGAGGTTGGAGTGAAGAAAGACTGGCGGTGCTGAAAAAAAATAATTTCCAGTGCTGGCTGGGTGTAATTGATGGAACAGGGGAAAGGGAAGGAGGGAGGCTGGCATCCCAGTGCCGGTGGCGTGAGACTGCTGGGTTGGAGGGATGTAAAAGAGAGGGGCTGGCAACGCGGTGGCAGAGAAGGGAGCAGGAGATGGTTGGAAAGTGAGGAAGGAAGAAGTGGTAACTGGCAGCCTGGTGCCAGGAGACAGCGTGGTAGGTAGAGCAGAAGAGTTAGGAACAGCCCTCGCTGTGCCGGGGTTGGACACGGGAGGTGCCTGAGGTAGGAGGACAGCCTGGTGTCAGTGATGGGTGCTGGAGGTGGATGCGAAAGAGGGACAGAGGGAAGAGGATTATCAGAGCTGTGGTGAGGTGTCCCTTTCTCTTTGAAAGCTCTCTGCAGGGGGACTACGGTCCACCCTGAGATTTTCGAGGGGGTGTCTTTGACGGGGCGCCTGTCCGGAGCGTGGGAGCGGTGGCGGCGGCTTTGAGTGCGGCCTGATGGGGAGCCGGAGTTATCGGAGACTCTTTGACAAGTGCTTGCTATGAAGCGAGTGGAGGAGGATAGAGGAGACCTGCCTTTGTGCAGTCTGTTTCTGCGGGTGATAGGTGTCTCTATCGCCGAGATGTGGGTTATTGGAGGACGGCGATGGGTCTGAATCTTCGTATTGTTGGATTGAAAGGAGAGAGGGATTCTGATGGATGGATGCGGCTGGTCGGCTTGTTGGACAGTGACGGTTTTGGCTGCGTCGAGCATCCTGGGGCGCTCCTGGTGGCAATGGACGGCGTCTTGTGGGTGTCTTGGGTGTTTTTGGAGAGGACAGAGGTTTGAGGTAGCATCCATGTTGGTAAACAGGTCGTTGTCGTCGGATGGGCTAAGGGACAGCAGATCCATGTTCGAGACGAGATAAGACTATTTCTGTGTGGCGTTTTGTGGCTCCGAATACAGAAAACAACAGACAGGGGCTTAGAGTGTGCAGGTATTTGTAGGCGTATAACCGGAAGTGGGGGAGTGATTGAGGTGTGGTCCTGCTCCCGAAATCCAGATAAAATTATCTCCAATAAGAAAACTACCGCAATATATGTAACTTCTGTAATGTAAGTAAATTAACTTATGTGATGTACATAACGTTAAGTAATGTTAATCTTTTAACAAAACCGATGATGTTTGTCTAAACCTTGTGATTTTGGTGCCTTTACTTTAACGCCTTAAACTGAGACAGGGCCCTTGTCAAAACTGCAGTATTTGATGCCCTGGGATGAGACCGGGTTGAGTCATGTTGGGAGCGAAAGTAAAAGTGGACTGATGTAGTCACAGAGCCACAAAGGTCAAACAGGGACGATAGGGTGAGTGGATGAGTTGAGCAATACATTGTACTTTAACATGTTTCTCATTTCAAACCAATGTTTCTTCACAACCCGACTGTTCCATAACCTCAACCTGCAAGCTTTCTGTTGTTATCATGATGACAAAGGTCCTCTATTCAAACCGCAAACCTGATATTAACCATAACCTTTCTTTGACACATACAGTAAACTTGTTTTCAGAGGGTAGGGGTGAACAACCAATATGGTCATTCATGTTGGGACTGATGTTGATGCAGTGTTGCATGTACAAATTAAGAACAACAACAACAACAAAATGCTCCAGAAATATAGTAGTCAATGTGAAGTCAAGAATAGGCAAAAAAATACAACACTAAACAACAAAATAGTCCAACAGAATACAAAGCTGCAATTAGCTGTCTTTTTTATTTTTATTTTTGTGTGTGGCATTTTTCTTTCATCTTTCCTTTCAACTAATGCACATTTCTGATCAGATGACATGAATGAAACAATGCTGGATGTGATGATAGAACTCTTCTGTCTCCTGTATTCCTCATCAAAGTGCTACAAAATTCACTGTTCAGGATGATTTTGAGAATACTGCTGTCAAAACTGTTATTTGTCAAAACAACTTTGAATGTCAGTCCAGGCAGATTTATCCTATGAAGTGTTTTGTTCTGAGAGCTCAAACAGAGTTTACATGGATTCTCCAGAAATACAGAGATTTCAGTGGACCCGATTTGATTTTAAACAGCTGGCGTAACAATGTCCTTCACTCAAATCTGAATATGATCTACTTGTGTGACAACTTGTATTGAAAATGAAAAGGGCCAACCGGAGGGAAATTGCCTCTAATTAGACAAAGGATGACGCATAGCCCAAGAGCATGAGAAACCAATTATGCTGCAGGTACCGAAAACAAACAGGCTGCTTCACTCAACCGGTCTTTGAGAAGAGATTCATGAATTCCATATGAAGCAAATACAGGCACAGTGTCAAATGATGTGGTCAGACAGATCAAGAATTTGAAAACTGTCAGGGCAGCATGTTTGAAATGCAATCACTGAATTGAAAACAAGATGAGGCTGAAGCAAATGTTTCCAACATACTGCTGAAATGTGGACTCACACATGGATTTTATAAAACAAGTCAGCGATACTTTATCAATTATAAACTGAAAATCCAGGAGACCGCGACTCACATACATGAACTAACTGGCATCTCAGGATGTTTCACTCAACATTCCTCCCCTGTCTTGTCGACATGGATGCAGTTTCACGCAGTGGAATATTCATATTTCAAAGGTCAAGTCATCAGGGTTTTGTATGCAAGGTGGGGTGCAAGCCATCGAACAAGAACATTTCTCATTAGAGCTCGCTGAGAGGTGTCGCCTCATTGTTCTTATGCAAATGATAAATCATTTTCTGATGCTGTACATCGTACTTATCCTGTGCAGCAGAATATATATTCTCCATTCTTATGGTGCGGTACAACGTTTGGTAGAAGACTGAACCTGACAGCTGTTGATAGTTAAATATTGGGTAATGAAAGCCATTTCTTTTTTCTCTTTTTATTGAGAAGATTACAGAGATTTAAAAGGAAATTTCAGAAATGTGAGTTTATTTGGCTTCAAGGTGTCTATAGTCATTTTAAAAACAAGTGTGATAAGTGAGATATGACAAGAGGAAGCCAGTCTCAGCCAACAATGATGATTGGATATAGTGGTTTCATGTGCTTCCTTTCTGAGCATTTTTACACCAATTTAAGTCAAACTATTTTATTACTTAACTGTGTTCCTGACTTGTGAATGGCACACACGCAACAATAACACGATTCTGCCCTTTCATTGATGTCCTCGTTCATCTTGAAAGTGGTGTAGACATTATATATAAAGAAATATAAAGGAAGTGTTGTGAAATTTTGCACAGAATATAAAAAAAAAAAACACCACTTCTTGATCATGACTGCCGTGTTCATCTGAGGTTAACTCTAAAATTAAGTATAATATAAAGAATTGTATCTGTACACAAGAGGCACACGTGACATTGAACTTAAAAAAAAGTTGTCCTGCACTTGAGGGTTTAATTTGGCAATTTGTTCACCCTTCCAAATAGATTTGTTATATAATGACTGTAAACCCACACTGCTGTGGTTTAATATTAGAGAGCCTCATAACAGCCACAAACAAAATAACATCAGAAAGTCACTCCAAAGATTGAGACACTACATCCAAAATACTTCTTAGACATGGTAAGCAATGCTATTTTCCCTGTTGGCACCTTATGGAAAGCACTGAAAATACAATAAAAAAAAAAAAATAAAAAAAGCCCCACTTGCTTGCCTGCATGTCTCATACATCTTCAGTCATGCGGAAGGCCGTCCGTCAGTTTTACTGCACATCGGCTTCCTCTAAACGCAGCATCGATGACTGATGGCCCTAAGTGCAGCTAAATAACTACGGCAGGGGATGATAAAAATGTGAAAACACACATCCAAGACAGGAAATTGGCCATTTTGGAGCAATTGGCACAGAGGAGCTGAAGCGATGGCCCTTCCTTGAATGCTCCTCCCTTGAAAAGCAGAGATGTCTGCTCGTCTGCGGGGAGATAGTTACAGTCCACTGGACATATTATTGAGAGACACTAACCTAATAGATCTACATTTTTTTCTCCTTGGCCTTTTCTTCTATTTATTGCTGTTAGAGGGTCAAACCGAGGATGCAATAAGCTTGTCATGAAAAAAGTTTTAGTCAATATCCCGGCACTTTACAGCAAAAAGAAACCGCTGAAACAAGTAAATAGAAAGCAAAGACAGTTAATAAGAAGCCATCAGAGGAGGTGTAATAAAACAACGACCTGGTGGAAGTAGGGTAATGAGGAAAAGTGGCAATCTATGAAAATGGATCACTGGAGATTAATGGTGAGTGGAATATCAAAAGAGACAGGCACAGGTTTGAAATTATGAGGTGACTCACCTGTATTTTAGCGTGCTGGTTAACAGTGATCTGAGTCTGTAAATATCTCTTTCATGATGTTTCATATCTCGTCTCTTTTATCTTTTCTGTGCTCCACCTCTCTGAGACAGTGCACTGAACTGCATTGATTGATGACCAAGGCAATGCTGCAGCTGTTGTGCAGAGGTCATATGCATATTATAGAGGTCAGCAGTTTAGCCTGTCTCATGTAGTGAAATCAGGGAATTACATACCATCTCTATCTAATCTGAAAAGAGTAATGGCAGTCTTACCGTTTGAACTCAGAAAGGCTATTCATGTCTGAATATGCCTTAATGGGTGATTTCGCCATCAGATATTTTCATTACTGACATAAACCTTAATCACATGTATCATGGTAAAATGTAAATATCCTGCAGTTAAAGCCAGAACAGACAGCCCGTATACAAGCGGGTGTAAAAATCACTTCAGTGCTGATAAATAATTCATCTGTGTGTTGTCAGAAAGTGTTACTGGTCCAGTGCTTATCAAATTGCATTACCTCTGAAACCAGAGGGCCACATTGCCAGGGCAACCCCGTCTCCTAGAAATAAAAAAAATCAGTATAGCTGGATTGCTACAGCATATTTATTTGGAGGAAATGTAATTGTGATTGAATTACAAATGTAATGAAGATACATTGTTAATTATTGTGTATTAATGTTATTTTTGGCAGAATAGTGTAGTGAAATATCCACTGATTGCTGATATCCAGTGACTTCAAGATTTATCAACTCTTTATGGTTATATTTAAACACCTCCAGCACCTTGTGATGGTTTTATGTAAAACAAAAAAAAAACCCTGTCTTCTCCTAAACTTTACTTTCCAATCTAATACCAAGTACACTCTGTTATTGCTGATACTAACACTTTGTAAAACAAAATTTAACTTAAACAGCAACTTGCAGGTTGATGACCTCAGTGAATTAATGTGTAAAAATCCCACTGCTGCAGTGATGTCCTCCTTTCCAACATTGTGTTCAGTGGCTCATGCATTTAAAGCTTGTTGCATATGAAGCAAGAAGCATCAATCTTTTATTAGGATAATCTGTCCTAAAATAGAAACATTGTCATATTGATATTTCAGCGTGAGGAGTTTACTGTAATGAAAAGTACTTTTCTATGGATATATTTACATTATATGTATATAGATCTATATCTATATCTATATCTATATCTATATCTATATCTATATCTATATATACATAAATCAAAGTGCTTTTGTTGCCTATCATAAACCTGTAACCAAACAGAAGGCACAGAAAGCAAACAATGCAAACACTGTTCTCCAGTATTATAATATTTTGCTTTTGTTCATATATTGTATGTTTGCAAAGTTATCAGTGTACATAATCCAGACAGTAAAGAACAAGCCAACATAATTTGGAAGGATGGCAGGTATTATAAATACAAACACCCAGGTTGGGTAAAATAGTGACATACTAGTATTAGAAAATATCCCAGCCACCTACTGGAGGCATCTGAAGCCAATCTAGAAGTTTTGTCTGAGCAGTCATGTATTGACATAAATTAAGCCAATGAGATAAGATCCAATATCTCAACATTTTAAGTGTCTCCTCACACCATTGCAAGTGAGATGTCATGTTGTTGTTGTTGTTTTTTTTTTTAATAAATAACATTCTTCCCTTAGCTAATTGTTGTTGTTTTAAACTGTGTCAAACAAGGCCTATAAATCCAGTGTATTTCTGTGCACTCAAGTTAGAGACGATTTCGTCATTAAAGTCAGACTCTGTACACTGCGTGCTTATCAGCAGGGACATCTCATAATTCTGGTCGTGCAATAATACTCACAGGCAGTAATTGATGGCCTGCTGGTTTCGAAGAGCTGCTGGATCTGCTTACTGTGCAGAGGGTGGGAGGCTGTAGGTGTGAGCTGGGCAAGGTCTCCCCTCAATCCACATTCCCTCGCAGCATTCCCTCTTCAATTGATCAGCCACCTGCGAGAACCAAGCAACAGTGAAAATGTTACTCCCAGCATGCTAATCAATTAAACACTGTATAAGGTAGAATTACAAATTGTAGATATTTAATCTAATTTTTGTATTGGTATTATGTATGTATGACCTATTTCCAGCAGGATTCAATGTCCTGTTCTGTAGAATGGTGTAAATGTCTCTGTGAAATGGTTTCTACAATTTGAAAATAGCACTTGTATGTAAATTGGATATACTGTGTACATGGTAACACTAACTAAACTCTCCGTCTATTGTAAGCAGCAGAAACAGGCTGTAAAGGCAGAGACCTATGGTCACTTTAAAGGATGATAAAACAAAGTTGTCAGCAAAGAATTGTCCTGCTGATGTGGAACAACATTGTTATACAATTAGAGTTGTGTATCTTGCCACCACATTTATTTCAAAAGGTGAAAGTCCAATATTTATGTTTTTGTTTTTTAGCTCTCTTTTGGTGTCCACCAACCCCAGAGGGAAAAATTGGTTCCATTAGTTGTTTCTTGCACCTCATTATTCACCAGGTATGTGTGTCTGCTGTTTGCAGCTGGGGAGGTACAGCGTGCAGTGTGTTTATGAGAGCTGTTCCCTGACAGCAGCCCCGTTGCTGTTGAGAGCGGTGAGATTGAAAAAAATAAAACTGTAAAGTTGTGAGCCGCTAAAACCAGGAGAATTAAAAACGGTGAAATGCCTCGTAGAAACAGGTAGAACTGCAGAGTCGGGTTATAATTTTTTGTTGCATTGTCACTACAAGCAACCACTTTTCACATACAGAGATCATTTGATTCAGTATAAGTATAATAACATTGATTATAGCATTTTTTAAAAAGGATCCTAATCCTGAAAGGTTGCTAGCCCTAACTTCAACTTTAACAGTTGATTATAATCAAAGTCTTTCCTCTTTTAAACAATCAAGTTCATAGCTTTAAAACAACTTGCAAGGGCATTCTTCTTTCTCAGGATTTATCATGACGTGTTTGGTCCATCTACTATGATGGCAACTGAAACTGAGAACCAAAGGTCAGAAGCTACTGTATAACATCATTACACCAGCTAAACCATGTTTATTAGCAAACAGCTAAAATTAGATATTCTGCATTTTAATACATACACACAGAACTAGCTGATGCATTTAAATCAGAAGGGATGTAACTTCCCTTTGATTTCCTGGCTGAGAAAAGTCAGACCTTGGATCCAAAGCAAAGTGTTGGAGCATCTGTGCTGGTGTAATTTGTCTGCAGAGTTGTTGGCAGTAATAGAGACACCTTGTTCTTCCTCGGCAAGATGTTCTACATCTCACCGGCCTCATTACTGGCAAAACAATTAATTTCATTGCATATTTGGTTTCAGATTACACTGGGCAACAAAATAACTTTTGTTTTTGTCCCACACATTGAAATAGGTGTACTTTCCAATAGTTTTTCCAGAGTTCCTGTCTGTTTTTAATTTTTCTTTCCATCAGGCATGGTTTCAAGTGACAGTGTATGTAACTTAATCAAAAAGACATATTTTTTTTTACAGTTGAAGTATGTACAAACGTCTTAGATATACATTGGACAAGTGGGAGATTGTTGCACTAGTCGGCCAACATAAAGAGGATCTACTTCCCTTCGCACCACTTTTCCATGTCCATGTGACTATACTGGAACTAAAGACTATGGGTGAAAACGTTTGGATTCAGTGTTCAAATAGACATTACATATATAAGAAATGTAGTTTTTGCATAGGACACAATCTTAACAATCTAACAATCTAACAAGTGACGTAGTTTGTAAGTAGGAAATAGAAGGTTTATATGTTAATGTTGTTTTACACATGGCAAAAATAATAAAAAGAAATACAGGAAGCAACAGTCATAACCTATTAGTAGTTTATAAAGACAGCACCCTTAAATGACCCTGATATAGATTTACAAATCACTACAGATAGTAATTTTCCTATACAGTCAATGCATTTAATTACATTTATGGTCTGACTTACTCAAGTCGTTGCTTTTGGCCAAATTCAAGATGTTATCTGGTCCATATCGAATCACACTGTACGTATGAAGCAGTAGCCATCAAAGTAACAGCAACAACAAAACAAATAGTGAAAAGCACAGAACAAGTTAACATAGCTATCATTTGGTTGACATCTATCTGCAAATGAATGCCCACCTGTTCCACAAGTAACTCCTACTTAGATTTTGTGCCGCAGTGGGCTAAATCAACAATAAACAATTCATGCGTACAGATGATGTCTTTTTTGACCCATAATTTTAATACCATGCATGATCGCTCACTGCATAAATTTGATTGGGGATACTGTGTTATTCTGACTTAATAATCCTCGTAGTATTTAAACCTTAATGGCATTACTTGCTCATTAAACATTTTTTTCTCTCTGATGATGCACAAGAAGTTTGAGTGAAACCTGGAAGTCAGTTCCACATGAAAACTGCTGCTGGGTATTTTAAGAGTGAAGCCGAGTCAGATAAGGGAATTATCCCATTGTTTCCCCCACTTTAAAAGCAGTCAGCTTGGGCATGCAAAACTGATTCCTGCCACTCTGTCACGTTTACGGGACCCCCGAGAATATCACTCGTACCACCACCGCAGCTGCTACAGGATGCAGAGTGGCAAGTAGGTACCACATGTTGTCTGTGAAGTATAGCTGAGACTCAAAGGCAACAGGGACACTTGACTGATGGAGTCAGGAGGGGGGGATAAAAGGAATCATAGAATAACCTGAAAATCAGCAACGACTCCTTCAACAACCTTGGGATAATCACAGCTACAATGACAAAAGCACACTAGAAGCTGAACCCCACATAGAATACCGGTTATTGGGGAGAGGGAAGATTAGTCATTGATAAACAGCATCTGTACGACATTTAACATTTAAATAGTTAAAATGGAGAAAGAGAACCAAAGGAAATGAAAACGAGTGCATGATAGACGACAGGGTTCCTGTGTAAAACTAAGCTTGACAGAAAAGTAATTTCAAGGGTAAGAGTATGCTATAATAAATAATATAAATGTATGCATAAGTGAATTACAATCAGCAAAAGCCCCTGGGAGGATGAAAAAAAAAAGAAGTTTTTTTATTATGTGCTAGCATGATTTTACAAATCATCTTCATGAGCAGAAGTGTTTGCTACCGATAGCTCAGGACTTTAATTTTTTTTTTTTTTTTTTTCCCCCGTGCGTCTGTGACAAGATTAGGCTATCTCTCCTTGTGCACATGGATGACTGACTCCTTGGGGCCGGTTGCATCACTCCTGCACCCCCATCCCTCCATCCCAAGTCAGAAAAAAATTCTATTTTCAACAGGATTAAGCTCTCACCACAAGCCACCTGACAGGCAAAAGCACCCCCCACCACCACCACCACCACATTCCACCCCCCAAGGCACCCAGTGGAACATATCAGGGATCAGGGCCTTAGTGACTAACAGGGAACCTGGGGAGTTTACCTTACAGTGGCATGCATGGTGGGTATGCATAGTGGGTATCGCAGGTCCAACCTCTACGCAATGTTTTTTTGACATTTATTTTGTGCTTTCGCTCAAGCTGTAAATTTTCCAAAACAGAAAAGTACACAGTCCCTCAGCAGAGCCAAAAAAAAAACAATGCGTCCGTCATTAACTTAAGAGGATAGACTGGTTCAATATTCCATGTTATAAAATTGCAAACTCATCCCAGAGCAACATAAATAAACAAATAAGCAAAAAGGCAAATGAAGAAGTGGTTAAGATGACAGCTATTAGCGCACGCCAAAGTATTTCGTTCATCATTTGTCGAGAAAAACACTCATTGTGTTTGATTTGGGCAGTAAGCCCTGTTAGAAATGCTCTTATCTTTATTTGGGGATACACTTTCTGCCAGTGTGTTCTGTATTACACCAACACTTTTCTCTAATCTGGCCTCTGTAATCCTCAACCAGAAAGTCTTCCAACAAGGGATTTGATGCAAAAAATAAGACTCTGACAGAAACATTTAGTTTGAAATACAACCTTATTAAATGATGATATGATGCTTATGAGCCCAAGTTCTCTGTGCCAGTTGGGAACATGTTCTGGGCAAAAGAGGAGGTTCACCTCTTTTGCAACAATTAGCAGTTTCCACAATGACTTCGAGGTGCCTCTGAGCAAGACACTTAACCCCAACTGCACTATTGGGACTGTTCTGTGATCTGTGGAACAAAAGTGCTGTTAGAGTCACAAGCTTCCAGGCAGGAAGTGTTTACACATATGTAGGTAAGTATAATGGTGTGTATTTTAGGGCACAAAATGTGTGAATGAATTTAACAATGGGCATTTTTTATTCAGTTAGTAATTTTGCATCTGTCAGCATTTAGTGAGAGTACCAGTACCATAAATTATAGGGAAACCATCATGTTTTTTTTTAAAGTTATTTCTCTTTAAACGAATAATTAAACACTTGGAAACAATTTGCTTCCCTGCTAACACTGAGATGAGACCAGTGGTGTCATACATTCATTTTCACACAAGTTTAAAGATCATCATATATATTTTCTTGCAACATATCTCCATAGTGGAGTACTCGTTCTCCAATTTGAGAAAAATCTATTACTTATTTAGATACGAAAATAGAAATGCTCTGCAGCATTACCATTATGCATTCTAAGCTAATCTCGTGGCTGTAGCTTCACATTTGTTATCAGAATTAGAATCGCTTTATTGGCCATTTATGTTGACACATACAAATAATTTGACTCCGGTTTTAGGTTCGCTCTCAGCATCCAAAAAAAACCAAAACAGACAGACATAAATAGACATATAAAACATAAATAGAGATATTTATAGGATAGAAATGAATTAATATATACATATATATACCTAAAACAATGGTGCAATTGCACATAGTGCAAATAGTGCTGATGCGGTTGGGTATAGTGCAAAAGGTCCAGTGGTGTTGAAGATGTTAAGTGTTTAGCAGAGTGACGGCCTGCGGATAAAATCTGTTCTTGTTTCTGGTTGTTTTGGCGTACAGCTGCGTACAGCTGCTCTGTAGCGCCTACCCTCTGGCATCTGCAGAGATGCTACCTGCCTGTTTCCTGACTCCAGATGAGTATAAGTCCTGAATGGAGGGCAGGTCGGCACCGATGATTTTCTTTACAGTCCTGACTGTTGGTTGTAGTCTGTTCCTGTCCTGTTTGGTGGCCGAGCCAAACCAGATGGTGATGGAGGTGCAGAGAACAGACTGGATTATGGCGCTGTAGAACTGGATCAGCAGCTCCTGGGGCAGGTTGAGCTTCCTGAGCTGCCGCAGAAAGTACATTCTCTACTGGGCGTTCTTGATGATGGAGTTGATGTTGGACTCCCACTTCAGGTCCTGGGAGATTGTAGATCCCAGAAACCTGAAGGTTTCCACTGCAGACACGGTGTTGTTGAGGAAGGTGATGGGGGGGGGGGGGGGGGGGGGGGGCAGTGTTGGGGGGTGGGGGGCTCCTCCAGAAGTCCACTGTCATCTCCACAGTCTTGAGCGGGTTCAGTTCCAGGTGGTTCTGACTGCACCAGAGGACCAGCTGTTCAACCTCCCGTCTGTATGCAGACTTTTTACCATCCCTGATGAGGCCGATGACCGTTGGGCCGTCTGCAAATTTCAGGAGTTTGACAGATGAGTCTCCTGCGGTGCAGTCGTTGTTGTAGAGGGAGAAGAGAATGGGGGGGGGGGGGGGGGGCACACACCAGTGCTGATTATCCGGGTGCTGGATGTGATGTTTGTGATCCACTGACAGGTGGAAGCTGGCACAGTGAGCTGGGAGAGTTTGGTGTGGAGGGTGTCCAGGATGATGATGTTGAATGCCGAGCTGAAGTCCACAAACAGGATCCCTGGAAACAGTATGTCCCTGGGGAGTCCCATGTTTATTGCATCATCCACCGACCTGTTTGCCCAGTAGGCAAACTGCAGAGAGTCCAACAGGGGCCTGTAGTGTCCTTTAGGTGGGCCAACACCAATCTTTAAAATACCAGTCTTTCAAACGACTTCATGCCTACAGACTGGAATCAATTTTATCATTGAGTGCTTGGCAAAAAAGCTTTTTTGTCCAACCATTCCTTGAATTGTGATTTGATGTTTTTCTTCATGAAACATCAGTATAGTGTTAAATATTGTGCAGATATGACCATAGCATTACATCTGAATGACAAATCTTTTACAGTGTACAATTGTTTTAAAGGCAAATGTTGTTTTTCTGCTCTACAGTGACTCAACAGAAAGAGTGTTTCTCAGACCAATGAATAGTACATGCCCTGATTACTTCTTCCTCCACAATAAAAAACAAACAAACTATAAAATCCCACACCATCATTGTGTCCTGGAGTAAAAGCAAGTAAAATCAAATCAACCCTGCAATGGCTGAGGAAGTCGAGCACTTCTTTGTTTGAATTAATTAGACTCCAATCATGTTACTCTACGTGAATAACCTTTAATTTGATGTGGTTGAGAATAATTTCAGCTCTACTTTCTGTCATTTTTTTGTCCTTCCTTAGATTTATTTTTGAAATGAGCACAAATGTAAGGAGAAAAAGCTGAAAGCTACAGGGTCATGTGAACCACCTCTCACACAGGTCCAGCAGCTCAAATCGTTAAGGGAATATCCTCAACCTTGACATTCAGTATGTTGGCCTATTCTTTTTCTGCAGTCAGTTCTGTCTGCTGTTTACTAAAAATTGCACGTTAGATGTTAACAGTCATTTTTAAAAGCAATGGATAATTGAAACTAACCAGCATGTTCAAATGTATAACAGATATATCATTTAATAACATTTAAATTAGAGTAGATTTCTTATCTCTTTTTTTTTCTTTACACATGCAATCTACTGGGGAGCAAAACAAACAACAAAAATGTGTCACGGTTTCAGCACTTACTGACTGCACTGTTTACATCAGCCTAATTTTAGCAAACAGCATTGCCACAACTGTAGCCTAATTGTTAAGATATATCATAACATTGGCAAAAGGCCTCTCACATTTACAACACATCATATAATGACCTAATTGATTATTTGAGCTGACTGCAATCATTTTGGAACACCATTAGACTGGTTCCCATGCATCTCTATAAAAGCACCTGGATGAAACAGAAATGTTATATGTCCATTACTATTTCTACGTCGTTTTGGGTTCGACAGGTGCTCTTTCAATGGCGTCATCTCATTGCCCCTCCTTCTGCTATGATTTAATGGCACATGAGCAGAAAATTAGCACAGCCAAACAACATTATTGCTTATTGGTACCTGTCACTGTCAGTAATTATTTGTTTATATTTTAGTTATTTATGGCATACCTGCCGTCTGCAACTTTTGATTCCAAAGTTTAAAAGGTAAACAGAAATGCAATTTTTGATTTATATATTCCAATGTTCAGTGCTGGCTCTTACACTGTGTGGCTTATTCAAGCAAGATTAGGCTTATTCACCAATATACATTTAAATAGAATGAACAGAAAAAGACTATTAGATCATTAATTGCATGACAGTTCTTCATCAACTAATAGTTCATGTTTGTGACAGCCCTAGCACAAGTAGACATGAGCCATAAAGCCATCTTAGCGACTCAGCACACTGACTCTTAAATTTTAAAGATTAATTAACTCCCCAAAATGTAAGCTTATCGCTGATAAAATACACCTGGCAAGTATTCAAACAGACTGATATAACAAAATCTCCAAGTCCCTATATACAGGATTTCAACCTGTCTGACTTTGGCATAATGATGGGAATGTTACTTTTGACTGTTTCAAAGCTTAATGAACTGTTTAGTTTAAAGAACGTCTACCATTTCCTCGTAAGCTATAAACTAAATTGTCGTTAAATAACCTAAAATTCTAGTATCATGGTTATTGTGAGTTTAATTTTTTGTGATTCTTATATTCATGTGTTGTCCCGGTCACGTAGTAACCTCAGACTTTCTACATTTGATTGCCTTTTTCAAACTAGAACGGACTGACACAAGCTAAACAGCACACACTGCACCTGGTGCTTCACTGTTGGATCTCACTTTGACATTGGCGATATCTGTGTGTCAGAGTACTAATTCATTTCATTTGACGCTGTCTTTCTATTCTCAAAATGACTACTTCTTTCGGTCTCCATCACGTCAGCCCTCTCACTGTTTACTTTATTATCCCTGGCTTTGAATGGAACTTCCACCACCTCTTTTGGATAATTGGATGAAAAAAAAAAAAAAAGCAGCCTGGTGTATGAAGACATCGGGTTCAGGTTTTGAGCTATGACACGTGGAAGATCGAGGTCCAAATGAGACACAATAGACAGCTTCTCCAACAATGCATGTTCTGAAGACTATTTAATGTATGTTCTGGGTCTGAATATTTGTACACAGGGATGAGTACAAATATGTTCTATGGCCCCAACTTGGTTCATTTTCCTCTAGGCCATGCTAAGTATATCCTATTGAACTTGAATTTTATTAAATGTAAAATTGAACTTCGGGTTGTTTCTCACCTAACCTGTTTGGTTTCACTCAAACAAAGTCTGCTGCATTTGTCCTTCTGATTCGTTACATTTAGGCTGGTCTGAATAATAAAACTCGAAGGGCCCGATTTACTAAAATCTGAAATAAAGTGTACTAAATTGCGCGTTTATTCCAAAGGTTTGCACGTTAATTTTACACCCGTTTTACGGGTGATTTACTAAGTAATTGTGTATCTGATATCAGGTGCCAATCGCTCTACAAGTTATTCCAGCCGTTCTAACAAAACAACCTCAAAAGCAAAAGGAAATCTGATCCCATTTAAATGAATAAATAAACTATAAATATAACAATAACAAAACACATTATTGGAGATTATCAGCGAGGAAGTCAATGCCTAAGGAATAACTAAAAGGTCAATAGATTAAATTATAAGAAGATGGCAAGTTATTAGGTGAAAAATACAAAAAACGACATAATAAAACTTCTGCAAATAAAAGAGGAGGGACGGTGGATGAGATCCTCTAACAAACAGCAGGTCCAGCTCTTTCTGTGATGAGCAGGTGAATTAGTTTCATTCAGTGCCTCACGAGTGCTCGGGAGCCGTATGAAATTACCTGTGAATTCTGCGGGACTCAGCATTCAGGAACTGGGACAGCACACCTGCATAACGGGACTTGGTGGGATATCCAAGCAGCGACAACATGGAATGTAGGAAAATGCTGAGTTGTAACGAGTTTTTTAATTGTTGGTATTTCGTGACTCATCCTTGTTGTTAGGTGTAAATCTTCCTTCAAATCATTCAATAACTCAGAAATGTCATCACTGAAAAGACGAGATGTCTGAATATTTCTTCCTCTGTCATCTCCAAAATGTTTCTACTGGTGTTAAACCACATTTTCTGCGCATTCTTTGGTTTCCCTGCGTCTCCTTCTCACCACAATAAGAGCCGCCGTCTCTCCTCATGTGCGCATCTGATTAATACAAACCTTTCAGTCGTACTAAAATACACACGCAATCAATTCTCCTATTTCTACTTTCAGGTTTAGTAAATATCTGTGCTAAATTGATCTATTTGCATTTCCCCTCCCAGTATTTTGCACGTGCAAGCAGAAACGCCCAATATTACATATGCATGCAGGCAAACACGCAAAATGGACAACGTGTGTTACAGTAAATTGCACATTTGAAAAACACAATCCTCACTGCATGGCGTTAGTAGATCAGCTTGGACATTTTTTTGCAGGTGGTGTGGAGTTTGCACGTGATTTTACACACACAAACCTTTAGTAAATGAACCCTGTACTGCACACGTTTTGATGACACATCATACAAATTATTCCACATCATTTCTTGGTTCATTTTGGGACATTTTTAATTTTGGGACCACCCCAGTCAGAAATATTATTTCATTGCCTAAAGGCAACGTTGTGTGACAATGGTACCAAATCACAGAGAAATATATGAATTTATAGATCATAAAATAATGCTCATAGAACAAAACAAAATCCCCAAATCTTTACAAACTGACAATATATCGTAAAACAAAATAAGTAATAACACTTGAAACATTTTCCCATAACTGGATTTCCTACAGACATGTATCACAGAGCGGGTCATGTCATATAATGTCCTTCATTGAAACGAGATTTCCCTCCATGTGAAACTTAAAAAAGTAGTTATTCTCTGCTGTGAAACAGAAATGGATGTTGCACCTTTTGCACATCACTTATGGTGTTCCTGTGCACCCAGGAACTGTCTATAAAAACCTATCAAAAGTATGTTTCTAATGCTGACGAACGCTAATGCTGACGAATGCTAATGCTGACGAAAACACAACAAGAATAACAAGAAAACACAACAAGAATAACTACAGTTCAATAAAGGAGAGATCATTAGGAGTGAATAAGAATATTTAAGTCATGATAGTTTCACTTATAAATTTTGGTGGTTAAACTAAAGGCCACTACATACAGCAACGTCCCAAATTGATCTAGGAGTTCGGACAGGACCCCGCAGCCCCGAGGCTGGAGGGGTGGAGCAGAGTATGCAGTTTACATTTTTTTTTTTTGGTTTATGTCGCAACAAATCACAACATAAAGCATCTCAGGGCACTTTAAACCAGAACACAACAATTTAACAATTCCCACATGACTGACAGCTGCGAGGAAAACTCCCTTTTAACAGGAGGAAAACCTCCTGTAGCAGCAAGGGGAAACTGCATTTTAGCAGGAAGACAACCTCAGACTGCTGGAAGGGAAACACACCCTTTAACAGAATAAAACATTCAACAACTGGAAGGAAAAAACTCCCTTTTAACAGCAAGAAATATATGACGTGAAGAGGCTCAGAGCAGCAGGAAACAGCTCCCGTGAGAGAGACAAAGATAAAACGAGAGGGGAACGATCTTCCATATTTAATTCAATGATAATGTTGACGTATGAGCCTCATTTTTATATTTAACCCATAATTTGAGTGCAGTCTGCTGTAGGATATTAAAACCCTGTTTTTTCACTTCTGTTCACACCTTTTTCTCTATTCCAATCCTCAACTGCCATTGCTGTCGATCCCACTGTCCTCATTGTGTAATGGTATTGGCCTAGCATGCTGATCTTGTTCTTTTTTTTATAGAACAATCTTACATACATTTTTCTGACAAAATTTGTTAAAAAGAAGTTAATTTGAATGAATATAAATGGTAACAAATACATTTATTGCATGTTTTTTGTACAAATACATGTAATAGTATGTGATAACATCCAAACACATTGTCAGCAAAACCTTTGTTAAAAAGTACCCTTATCGCACAAACTGGATTTCTGAATATGCTAAATCAATAAAACTTCATAAAACCTGACAAAAGCCTTCTTTACACCTTTATACACACAAATATATTTTTTTTATTTGGAGTTCATGTCATTTTAAATTAGTTTACAAAAGCCCTGAGTGTTACCTTCTCACACCGTGTGCTCCTGTGACCATGTGGCAGAAAAGGATGTCCCGCCTTCAAATGATGCTTGATAGTGACTCTTACACCTTATTGGAAACTTCTTTAATACCTTTTGGACCATTGTGATAGGTTACAATGATTTAAAGAAACATGTAGTGGACATGGGGCTTAAGAAAATGTTGTGTTGTGCAGTAGAGGGTTAAAAGTAACAAAACCAAGACCACCTGAATAATCTCTGGTTTGGTTGTGGTGTGAAAGCAAATCAGACCAACCAAAAGCCCACCATAACTTGGTAACTGTGGTTACAGGTATACATGTGTCACCACATTATCCTGTATCTGTCAGAAAGTAAAGAGGACAGACATGTTGTGCTTTTGTTTCATTCACAACGCAACACTTTTACCAATTTCACCATAAAAGACATCGCATTTTCATCCTGTTTCAACCTCTGTCATTAAACCAAACATCAAGTTACAGTCTTGATTACGTAATCATGTTCAGAATTACAGCAATTATTTCATTGCAAGCTATTCGTAGCATCAAAGAAGATAAATTAACACACATGAATTACTAAAATGCCTCTGAAATGCAGCTCAATTTGATTTCCCCACTCGGTTTCCTACTGTGCTGATGATGCAGTCCATATGACCTGATGTTTACAGGCAGACTCATTTGATTCAAAAATGCTTTTACTGAAGATCCAAAAAATTATAAAAATCTGTGACCACAATTTTATCTCACATTTTCATATCTATCAAGTCTATGTACTTCAATGTAATAACTTGAGGAGCTTTATGTGAGACCAGCCCAGTGCAAAAAACACAATCCAAATAACTGCAGTCAACCTCCCATGAGGCAATGGAAAACCTTTTGACATGCAAAAGTAATTATGTTCTCCCTGAGCCCTTGTTTTCATGGTTCACGACTCCTGCCCCCCTCCAGCCTACAGAAGGAGTCTGAATTCATTTCAATGACTTCATTTAAAAGTACAACACAATCAAGGTAATTAGGGGAACCTTGCGAAGTTTGGGTGAGTGTCAGATTTTAAGTCTGTGTCACTGAGGGCACAAATGCTGCAAATGCTGCCTGTCATGTTAATGCCATCTTTAATAGAGTGGCAGCAATTTAACTGGGGCAGATGAGAGAGGTGTCCTGGGAACACGGCAGGTCCACTTTAATTAATGGATAAGCAATAAATCAATTACTTATTTGTGAGGGGCAATTAGGAACATTTACTAAATCTAATCTAGTGGTGTTGTTTGCTTTAAAGGTGCAACGTGTCTTTCCTTGTTTTACTGTGCAGCAGGTGTAAGAGGCCCGGTGGCACTTGAAAATATTGCCTTTTGGTCAATTCAGTGCACAATGAGAATTCCAACCTCTGTCATGATTCACCATTTTCAACGCTCTGTGCCAATTTAGAGGTAATCCATCACATAATTTGCCTCACACAGGCAAATTAATCTTCAGTGCGTAATTATAATATCATTAAGAAGTTGTGTATCCCTGAAAATGATGCCTAAATGATTTCATGAATCATTCCGTCCGAGGTGAAAACAGAAACCGCCGCCTCTCACCAAAGAAAAGTTCTGCTTTGTTAATTTTGTCACATAACACATTAGCACAGAGATTTCTTGGGTCGCAAGCCATTGCACTGAATAAACTCATGGAGTTATTTTCCATTTCCAGAAAAGAAATGGAAAAATAGTGGACACAATATCTCACAATAACAAAGTTTAATTTATACTCAATTAGTTAAAACAAAGTACAAAATAATTGCATGTAAATGTACTGCAATGCTGTATTATATAGTCAACGTGCATGGAAATACAATTAGAATAGTATATACAAGTATATACATTTAATTTTAATTGCCACACATATTTTATTATTTTTGCTATTTTTTTCCAATTTCTTTGATTGATTTTATCCAGTCCCTTAAAAATCATATTCTCAAGACTAATGAAGTTGCCTGTCTCTTGAGAAAATCACTCTGTACAACATTTCCAAATATTAATAATTTGTCAAATAATTATTTTTATGAAGTCATACATTGCATGTACAGTGACTTTGTATAAAAGACATTCCTAACTGTAAAATAGTCATATTGGTAGATGGTCCCAGTTCCGTAAGCAGTGCGTTTTATTTCTTCCTTTCTTAATGGGTGTCTGTCGAAATTCTGAAATATTGCCCTCACTTAATTTAATTGCAGTTTTGGCTTACATTTGTCTGAAGAGACACCGATATAATATTTGGAACTTTACACACTGCATTAAGTTGCTGAACTTTTTTTTACCTTCTAAGCATTTTTCTAAGAGTGCAGTGTCCTTTCAGCGGCACTAAAAGCACCGGCATTTCTTTGAACCTCAAACATGAGGGACAGAATCTCTGATAAAATAGCATCAAGTCGTATGACAGCTTTAATAAAGTAAACAGTTTATAGATACAGTTCCCCCTTTAAGGTCAAATCAACAACTGAATGACAGTTCAGGGCAGAGAGGGCTGGCACAGAATCAATGCCAGCTTTCATATCAAAACGAATGAAAGGAAATACGAGTCAAATTCTAGCTTTCATAGTAAACAAGAGAAAATGCAGTATTGACAAACACGTCACATGCAGTAGGCCATATTTCCCTGCGTTTGACTCTGACAGCTATCAATTAGAATAATCAACGGGGATGCTAAGGAGCTAAGAGCAACTAGCAGTCTTGGGGAAATTCACAACAAGGCAGAACCTGATTGCACATTTAAAGTGCATAATTCATTAATGCATATCCAAAAGATGCATGTGCTCGGAATGTTTTGGCCCTGTTGGCTGCCTTGACCGACAAGCCACGTACTGTTCATGTTGACCTGTGAGCCCGCAGCCCAGGCATGAATATCAATGATGATACCAGGGGGACCAAGGAGACTCATTATAACACCAGTGACCTTATTGCAGACCTACAGTAGTTCCAATACAGTCATCACTTGAGCCTTTAAAGTGGAAATCTTCAGGATTAATAATCTTGGGATCAAATTAATCATCTTTATGATACTGAATTATGCTCCTCTACATCACAAGTCAACAACAAAAAAAAACACTGAAGTACTGTGGAGAATTTAAATTGAATTTAATCGTATGATGTTATAATACGGATAACACATCTACAACCTTATTCTAGTTTGACAGATCAAACGCTCAGCTTTTCCACAGTATTTATTTTACATAGAGACAGAGATGATGTAGAGTCATGCTCTCCTTTCCAAACAAACAAAACAGCAGATACTTCTAACAAATGCACCTGAACTTTGAACGTTTGTATTTTGGTTTTGTGTGTGTGAGACGGCCTCATGATTCACTTGCAGCCTCATAACAGCAGCAGCAGCAGCAGCAGCAGTCTGCATTGCACGTCCTGACTGCTGCATAAACAATATCACAGTGAAGGATGCTGTGTCGTATCCGACGGCCAGATGTTGCTGTGAAGTTACATACAATCTGAAACACACACAGGTCCTAACCTTGACACATCCGCATCAAAAAGGTCAGCAACATGCATTGATTTTTGCTGACTCAGTATCACAACTGCTATCACTCCACCAGACATGCCGTCAGTGTCTTGGCTTCTATTTCTCTCATCTCTGGACTGATTTCCAGCTCATTATGTTGAAAAAAAAAAAAAAGCAACATCAAGCTCTTTCTCCACTGTGTGAACAAACACTGATAATGCAGCAGCACATTAAGCCCTCCCATTTCCTCTAATAGTGATTTTATGGTGACACAAGTCCCTAGACACACTTACTGTTAGTATTCCCTCACTGATGCTTAAGAGATGATTTATATCAGCTCTGCAACCTGACACCCTGTACACCACGTTGCACCAAAGGCAAAATAGTCCTATTTACACGCAGGGACATTTAGCGAATGGACTGAGGAGTGGTCCAAGGAAGAGAGAGGGAGGAAAAAAAGAGGCAAATTCTCGAGCAGCAGATGGTGTGAATCGACTGGAGATTTTGGTGTGAAACAACTTGAGATTTAGTGCATGACTAACAAAAAAAGGCTGCCAAAAGCACTTGTGCTGATTTCATAAGCATAAATGAGATAAAGTGCTATGGAGTGGCATTTTAGGGTCTCGAGATTAATGGCCAATGTAAATTTGTGATTCTGTAAGACGTCCAACTCCTGACTGGCTGGGGCTCAGAAGTACAAACAGTCGGAATAATTTGGGTAGTAAGATAATAAGATGCTGACACATTTTGATGTAGTCTCTCGCAGCAGCTGAAATACTGATGAAGGATTTGGTTTATTGGTTTTAAGTTGAGATGGGAAAGGAAAACCTTGCTGGGCCAAAACAATGTCACACTCCTGGATGAATTGCTGTAGAATTAAGATTAATCATGAATGTAAAGTTTTCACTGCCTATTTTAAAATGCATGGTTTTCATACCATACTTTGGTGTTTGTTGATGTGATTTTCTACCCTTATTTTATCATGTGCTGTCCAGACCAGTGGTGGAGAAAGTGCTCAGAAGTACAACAATCTAAAAAGGACTCTATAACAAGTACAAGTTTTACAATCCAATCCCTACAAAGGTAAAACAGTATTATCAGTTAAATTAACATAAATAATTCAATGCAAAAGCATACATTCTCTAACAAATTATCTATTTGACTGATATATTATTACATTGCTCGATTTGTTAATAATGCATTAACACACAAGCAGCATGTTACTGTTGTACTGTAGCTTATTTAAGTGGAGCTAGCCTGCACTACTTTGCACAGTTTACAGTAAGTGCATTGTATTTTGCTTGTGAAAGGTCCCCTGCAAAGTGTTCAAGATGCATTTAAGGCAGGTGTATACGATCAGGGTGTATCTTTCATATAAATGCAGTGATGTAAAAAGTACAATAGTTCCTTCTGAAATGAAGAGTGAATGTACTTCGTTACCTACCATTAAAGAGTTTGTTTCTGACATGCTGGTGATGTGCAATTTCAATTTCTTTTCTTTGTTTTCTTTTTTGCCCACATTGCAAATCAGTGTCTTTTAGGATAATACAGTTAATCAATCAATTAAAGTCTCAAAAGCTCTGCTCCACAGTCATATAGACTAGTTAGGTGATATCACAACTTATATTTGGATTTCTGAAGACTCTGCTTCTGTGCATATGGAATGACTTGTCCTTTACCCAACCAGCAACTGTGCCTCTGGAGTAAAATGCTTTCTAACAGTCTGTACAACTCTACTGACCTTCTGCATTTGGATTGAACTCATAAAGCCCAGATGAAATGAATGAATATGACCTGATCCCATCTGAAATGAGGTGTACACAGAGGTCCTAAGATCTGAGCACTGAGGGCTGCACAGGCTGCTGCCCCCCTGAGACTACCCCACCCCACCCCCCCGCCACCTCCCGCCCAATCTCAATAGCCTTATCTGTGATGTGCAACTGATGAACTCCTGAAAGACTCTCTGGGTTTTCGCCCATATGGATCAACTGACAGAGGGACGGGGGAGGGGGAGGGGGACGGGAGAGGGGTTTGGTCCATTTCTCTCTCACGGGCAGATAAGCGCTGTCTGTCAGCTTGATTGACATATCAAAGAAGGCCAGCCTCTGCCATTGTGGGGGGGACTTGACTTCTAGATAGGCTTTCTCAGTGATTCTCCAGACTGGTTTCTAATGTAAACAAGCCACACAGACAGACACGGATGCTTTGTTTGCAGCCATAAAGAGGTATTATGATGCTGCTGCTGGATTTTTTTTTTTTTTTTTTTTTTTTTTGCACAATAAGACCTGCGAATTGAAAAGCAGACTTCAGCAGAAAGAAAAAGAGACAGTAAAGCTTGAGAATGGACAACAATGGTGAATTCAGGATCCCGGGTACACATCCAGAAATTAGTGATTGAAGTGAAGGCACACACTATATGAATTTCCACAAAAACTTCATTCAGCATATCAGTTGGAATCAAAATTGCAATTATTTTTTACAGGCTTTTTATTGTGCAACCCACTGGTATAATTTTGTTTCATGCTCACACTCACACAAAGAAAGCAAATGAGAAAAGTGGAATTTAGGGATACAGCCGCCACCAGCTGCTGCTTAACCAACTGAACAAATAAATAAAGCTTTGAGCCACCCTTGAGTTATCAATATTAATCTTAGCCATCATTTGGAAGAAAATCGTATCTGCAGAGGCCTGTTGACTTCAAGGCACCACAAGTAAATAAAAGCCTGTAAACACCAACCGAGAGACCAATGTCACACAGTAAAGGCAGAGTGAGAGAGTTTCACAGTGAAGGACCAAGAGCAGTTCTCTCCTTTGATACAGCAGCAGGCAGTCTGCCAAAACAGCCTTATCCTCAGTTCACCACTGCTCAAATGAGGCTTCAATTATTTAGCCAGAGACCAACAAGGAATCATAAGACTTTGTGCACGTTTTAGTGCTTTAGTGCATTCTCTGAGTTTTCTATGGACTTCTCAACACCTGATGGTTTTCCAAAAAATGTCAACGGTGCATTCTGCTGCATGGAGTCACATTAAACACATTCACATCACAACACCGCCATGGAGGTATGCCTGACAGGAGTTGACAATAAGTGTTTTTTAACTTCCTGATCTGTTCCTGTTTGACAATACATAACATTACAACAAGAAATGTGTGAAGGAAAACATCCCGTACCTATTGCAACTGGGGGATCACACAGGGCTTCATACATCAAAGGCTGGAGGGGCCAGGCTGCCGGAAATCACAGAGGCTGTTTTGCATTCGCCTCTATGTCCTTCACAAGCTGTACGGCTACCAGCTCGACTGAGAGAAGCCACAGAAAAGTAATTGGAAATGCAGCCCCACGCTAGGTGACACCATTTATCAGACAGCAGTACCGTAGCATTTTACCCAGCTACCTTCGTGTTGAGAGGATTGGTGGCTTTTCACAAGTGGTTTGTTACAGATGAGTCTTATGACGCAGCTGGGAATGCATCATGTTTGGTCACTCGTTGCTTTTCTTCAGCAGATGCTGCAGTAAGTCTTATTTGATTGCTGTGCTTCTTTGCTAATTGAAACCAGAATTTAAAAAGCACATGCAGTAATGGCACGACATCACTGCATGTGAACACTCCCATATTATGTTGATGTACTTCATCAATATATGAAAGTGTGCAGCACTGGGTCATTAACTTCTACATCATGAACCTAAAAGTCACTGATTACCCTTACAGAAAAAAAACAACAACATGAGTTTCCCATGGTTTCCACATTGGACAAATGTGATCACATGCATGATACATGTTTACCACATGTTGCAACATATGATAATATGGTGAAAATATGTGGAATAGTTTTCAGATGTAAATTTCACACATTACACTATGGACATTGTTCCAAAATCACATTTCCAATGGGCAAATTACATGTTTCACATGTGCACAATCACATGTGTTTATGCACATGTGAAAAAACACATGGTTAGGGTTAAGGAAAGATGAACCGTGAACCATGTTGTACTTATCTTCAAGTTACTACTTCCTTAAAGTTATGCTACCTCCATCCACAAATGTTACTTTTAAATTAATAATATGTAATTAATAATATGTATATATCTTTCCTTACATATCTTTATACTTTCTCCCCTCCCCATGTGTCCTTGTAATTAATCCAGATGTTGCAGAGGTAAGGTAGATCCACTTGAATGTGTGCTATTTATAGATATTTCATCAATTGTTAATGTAAATGTTGTATGTTTGTTTCCCCTTGTTTAAAGATGTATTGTTTCAAATTGTGAATTTGATGCAAATTAACATTTTGAAAACAGTTCATGTCAGCTTTAATTACACTACAATGCAGAATTAAAACAGCAAGATAAATCATGACAATAAATATGAAACCCATTTCTTTTTCACAAAATATTGCTTTGAAGGACATCACCTTACATCTTTATTGTTAGGTTGAGAAAACGTTATAGCTGGTATGCCATGAGTTTTACATAAATACATTTATGATGGAATACATAATTAGATATGAACTGCACTGCAATAATTGCTTGGTAAATTATGAGCTTTCCTGTTGCTCTAAAGTATGATTCTATCATCATTTAACAGCTGTCTAATGGCTGTCATTAACGTCATCCAAAATCATTTTTTTATTCAATTCCCTCCAGCAGTGATAACTGTAAACTGGCCTCAAAAATGTAAACATCAGAGTTTTGCTGTATTATATATTTTTTTAGCTCACTGCTCCAGACCTGTTCAAAAGAGTTTGTTTTGTGAGGAGTGAAACGGAAAGTGATGTTTTAAATTTTTTTTTTGTTTGTTTGTTTTGTTTACTGGTAGGAAGCAGTGACCTCATTTTCTGTCTCCCTTATTTCCTGTCTAAAGTGTACCCTCATTTCCTGTTTACCAATACAGCATATGCCGTCTGTGAGCCATTATCATTATAATCCAAAGAGTCACACCCTGCTGGCATGCTGAGCGAGAGATGATGGAGTAGAAGGCAGAAGACACTTTTTTATTGTCACGACAGACGTCAAGGTGACAGGAGAGGTGTCGAAAATGTGATTGATTGTGCTAAAAATTCAATAGCGCCCAGCTGAGTCAACCCACCTGGATCAATACAGTTCCAAGTGACTGAGATTGATATATATTTGTCTTTTCTGTGAAAGCATTATGTAATAAATCACATATAGTTGGTGATTACTTCATATGCTAACTGCCAGACACTATGATGAGATTAGGAGTGATGTTCATGGTATAGTGTTGCCAGAGTAGCTGAACGTAAACAAGGGGCTAGTTTACACATGATGTGTAGCTTGTGTGCAATAAACATGCAGGATTAGAAATAAAATGGATGCAGAGGGAAATCACTTAAGATCACCAGAAACACGTTCATTTCCACACTGCAGCACTGGAGCACTGACGCTATATATGAATATAATTAATTATCGGTATGGCTGTCATCAAATCAGTTGTTGAGATTGTCTTTATGGAGTCCTTTACACTTTGACTTCACCACAATTCAGAAGTTGCAGGCACTTTGCCAATTAAGATGATGAAATGCTTAATCACGAACAAAACTAGCAGTTCAGCTGAGATGATTAGGCTATTAATATAAATCAATTGAGAATTTATTTTCGTAATCGTTCAGCAAATTTCTTAAGTAAAATGACTCAAACATTTTCAAGGTCTCCACTCTACAGGATTTGATGCTTTTCTTTGTAATTATGTTGATAAATTTGATTGATGTTGGATAAGTTTATGGTTCGGTTTGTCGACATTTGATTGGACAAAACAAGTGTTGGGAAGTTTTCAATTTGGGCTCTGCGTGATTGTAATGTCAATGCTCACTATTTTTAGAATGTGTATGTCTCATCAATTGATTAATTGATAATCAATTGAATCAATGAATTAATAAAAAAATATTTCCTGCAGCCTAAAAAGAATATTGTTGAAATTAACTTCACACATCACAGCTGCAACTTTACATGGTGTTTACACGTAGAAACAATAATCTACTGATATCATATGAACAGTTAGGGGATAGCGTTGTCTATCAATTTACTTTGAATAATTAAAGCATATTTTCCTGATTAAACTTACATTCAGTATATTTTTCAAGACAGGACTTTTACTTGTAATATAATATTTTTACAGTGTATTACTGCATACAGGATTTGAATACCTACTATGCCATGCAAGTGCTTTTAACAATTTGTATATTAATCTAATATAATTTTAAATGGTCTTAACTTTTGCAACTGAACTTCAAATACAAATGGACACACATAAAGTACCATCACTTGGAAAAACAACCTGCTAAGCAAGAAAGCTCCTTTTTGGTTTTCATGTATTACAGAAAACTCATAAAGATGCACATAATTAAAAATGCAAGAGCATTGTGTGATCTCTCATCCATTTTTATTTGAAATGTACCCAATACTTCAAAATATTATCAGCAAAACTAGCTGGATTATACAGATCGGGTATTTGCTTCGGGCTAATTTTAACTTAGTTTTATAAAAACATTTTTCTTAATGTCAGCATAGAATTTATATAAATTCAATCATGGTGGACCATATTAATTCCTGTTCCCATGTTAGCTTATAAAATTGATTTCATTGAGTTTAGTTGGGCACAATGGGTTTTCGATCAATACTCAGTTTCAAATGAATTTAGGTTCAAATAAACGCATCAGTGTCATCGATCTAAAATTGTGTTGCTACACTACAACATGGTGATAGCAAAATATATGGAATGCATTGTTAAATGATTTGTAAAAGCAAACTGCACATATAGATTTTCTCATAAGCCTCAGACACAACATTTTCATGACATGCTACTAAACCAAGTAGAGTAATTGAATTGTACTATTACAATCACTACACAAAACAGATGAAGGCCTCAACTAGGCTGAAGAATTGAAACTGATTAATAAAGTGGTAATCATAATATATTTCTGAGTCATTACTATACAGCTGTCTGAGAAACACCTGTTGAACAGCAATATAAATTCCACTCTTAAACTGAATGAAGTATTGAAAAGAAATACTTAATTATCTCACTCTGTCAGTCAAATCTTCACCTTACATTCATCTGCACTTTGGAGAACATCAACACAGAGTTGTCACAGAACAGAGTCTCTTTCACTCAAGTTGCTCAGCAAAAAGACTGCACCAGATGCTTGTGTTAGATTATTATGCATAATGATATCAGCAGACGTTTCACAGTGCTGCATCAAAATGTTAATTTCCCCAAGATGAAATAATCTAACATTTTTTGAGGGGCTTTAATTAGCAGTTAGTTTCCCACAATTTTGAGAAAATGTTATGTCTGCTAAAAGCTATTATTGGTGCCTGTCAGGGGAGTCTCGCACATGTTTAAAACTTGCATTTGCAAATAACAGATGTAATTAAGTCTTTGTAATGTATTGTTGACCACGTTGTCCCATGGGTTTGAGGCCACTGAAGAATAACTCACCCGGAGCCTAAAATACAGTCAGGGCACATGGTAAAGAAGTTATGAATATTTATTTTTCCAAATCCCTCATTCAAGGTGATTCTAGATTTTTTTAAATATGTCTGAAAAAGACTAAATGGGAGGAGCTGATCCGAATGTACCTAAACTAAATGTGATTGTCAAGGTTCCTAACTGCTCCTCAAATTCATTTAAATGTCAAATTTGAATGTACTGTCTTACTAAATTTATAAAATCCACAGTTTAAATGGCATTATTTCATATTTTGTATTAGCCATTTGAGGATGACTAAGAAATAGGACAACTACAGTACACTTTCCATGGCTCAACGTGCTGCAGGTGAAACAAGCTGTCTGAACACAATTTAGGTGAACCGGTACATATAAATATTTTTATTATTAACTAATCAGAGTCCACGTCCAGTTTCAGCACACCAGTGCTCTTCTCTTTGTTCTGAAATGACCTCTGCTACCATGTTGCTTTAATGTTCAGGAGGACAGGAAACAGAGCTACAGAGGCTGACAGATATGACAGTTCTTTCAACAACCTCTTCATACTGTGACATTTCACATCCAAAGTAATTAGTACCGAGGCTAAAACTCAACCCCAGTGTGGCAATTTGTAAATAATGGTGTATCAGTGTGCAGAGAGCAGATTATCTGTCCCTCTCCACTTCAGCAGTGATTATCCTGCAAAGTATTTCCCCCAAACTGACTTCCTATATCAACATTTTCATTAAACGAGCGTAACTCAACACATACAATCTCTCAGAAAATGTAACAGTCCTGCAGTATATGTCATGGCTATACCAGTTTTAATTATTACTCTGTTTCTGGTAAATCGTGTTTTCTGCTCAGTACCCATGAGCCACAGTGGTTGTTTCTATGGAGAAAATGTCAGTCGGAGGTGCCAATCAGAGCTGTTAATGTTGATGCAGCTGTGAACAAAACACAGCTTCAGAGTTACAGATTTTAAACCAATGTAATGCTTCCATCCACCATTGATACCACACATAATGGATTTTTCTTACCAAAATGCACCCTGGTAGTTGTAGATAATGTTTTTCATATGAACGCAGTAACATACTTTCAGCTTTTGGCAGTGGCAGCTGGTCATCGAGTCTCCCACTTCATCCAGACTCAAATATCTCACCATGAAATTTGATTAACACAATAGTGGTCTCCAGATGATGAATCTGATTATGAAACTTTGGTGAAGTGAGGTTCTCATTTGTTCTCATCATTAGCTATTACCACAGAATAAACTGTAATGACTCTGGTGATCCCCCTGACTCATCCACCATCATCACTGTATCCAGTGGTGTATGACCAAATACTGCACTTTGTGTTTTCTATCAATTGCCAAATGCCAGCACGGTCGTATAATTGTAAGACACTGACCATGTTAAAAACTGTCTCCTGTCAGCAATTGTGAACATATCTAGTTGATGTTTCACATCTTCCCCAAAGCACTGTCATGCACAAGCACAGACTGACAAAAGCACCAAATTTTCTGACACAGTTGTTCTTGTTTTGCACTGATGAGTCAACCAGGAGACATTCATGTCCATCCAAGCCAGAAGTGCTCCACCACTTCACCAGTGAAGAAACTAAATGGGACTCCTACTTCTGGAACCAGGGTTCCCTAAATGACTCCTATTACACTGTATTACAAAGCAGTGGTTTTGTGGATGGGAGACCAGTTTTGAATCGGAAAACCAGGGTTTAAAAACATGCATACCTCTTGCTCAAGTGTCCTTGTGTTGTCCTTGGGTCAAAATGACCCGCAGCTGTGTTCAACCAAGTTCTATTTTATTTCTTTATTTTTATATTTTTTTGGGATCATTGGTCATCATTCTTTAAAGAAACCGTCACAGCCTTCTTGTCACCAATGATCCCAAAAAATATGAAAATAAAACAGAAATTGGTTGAACACAGCTGCGGGTCATTTTGACCCAAGGACAACACGAGGGTTAAACAAAATACCAGTAAGCTGCAGCATGATGTTGTGCAGCTGACCTGATGCTCTGACCTTCCTATGAAGGAGGGCATACAAAGAAAAAGCTTATCTACAATGAGAAAGAGAGTATAATGCAGCTTAGCTGTAATGTGAGAATTCAGGTTGATAATCATCTTAGTTTTGAATGGACCTTACACATTTTAAAACAGTCTCATGTCACTAAATCTTGGTTAATTCTAGGCATTAAAAGGAGGAGAGTAGGCTGCACAAGAATGGAAGGAGTTAAACCTCTTCACAGCCTTACTTCCATATTCTTTCCCCTTGTGTTGTTCTCAAAGCTCAAGGGAGCTCTTGTAGGAAGGGAAAAGGGATATTTTTAGCAGGTTCCACAATCCCTCCTGTAAATAATTACCCTAGTTGCTGTTGAAGCTGCCAGCTCATTGGATTGGATGAACGTGCAGCTTCAGTCGTCAAAGTAACGCAAACGGTTGTGGTGACATCATAACTCCACAGGATGCTCGCTCCCACCACGTGAATGGGAATACTGGCGTTATGGAGGGGGTGGGGAGGGGGCGTATGGGGATGAGCCAGCACATTAAATTGAAATGCACTTAGTAATAAATTCCACAGTAACACTTTGTATGAAAAATGGGAATGGGAAGTATAGTTATTGCACCGATCTGCTTGGAAGCTGTTGACAAGATGTAAATGTGTAAAAATCAATATAAATGGTAAGATAACAATTCTATTAAATGAACATTTGAACACCTGCGAGTGCTGAAGTGATGGTGCTTGATGGCCAGCAGTCGACTGCAGTCATACCGGTCAGTTCCCAGATGTGAGTGTTTGTGTGTAGCACTCGCTATTCTTGCAACTACTCCCCTAGGCCATTGCTGTAAACAAGAATATGCTCTTAGCCAAGTTGCCTGGTTAAATAAGGATGAAAGAGAAGAAACTCCAACAAGAAGGTCAACTAAAGTTTTGCTGTTCTGTGGTGTACTGCAACACATTTTTAAAGGTGCACATTAATAATGATATAACAGGGTCATTTTGGGTAAGGATACCAGTGGTGTCCCTTTGTTTTTAGCTGTGACTCTAGTTTCACACAGAATCATGACACAAGCTGCTCAAACAGCTCAACCTTTTGGGAAATACTCTTACTTGCTTTCAAGACATGAGAACATTAATGCCAGTCTGCCTCTTAAATATAAGGCTACAGCTTTAGCAGCCACTTAGCTTAGCAAATAAACCGGATCCTGTGTGTGAAATAGTCAGCCTGAGTCTGTCAATTAATATGTCTATTAATTGTTAAATACCATGTGTAATATATACATATATTTTACTGAGCCACATCAAACTCAGATTTTAGTCAAATGTGATGGGCAATTAAGATTAAGAATCTGACTGTTAAAACTGTGAAAAAAAAGATTATTCCAGAAACCATTTTATCTCCCTGATAAGCGGCTCAGACTTGAACTAAAAATATTTCTGGGGCCAAAAAGTGGAGGGCTGCGCTTACAAACGCACTGTCAACAGATTCTCAGGGGCCTTCTCTTTTATCACGAGAATAGGCAGTCAGCCCTCCTTTGGTATTTTATTAGGATTGTTTGAAGAAGCTGACGCAAGTCCCCCTCTGCTGTGATGTCACTGATGTTAACTATCTGGCTTTCATCTTTTTTGTCGGCTTTTCTGCCTTAGCAGCTACAGCTGCATGGCTGCTTCATTTCTTTCTATCTAAGCCTGCCTTATTTCTTTGTGTGTAAGGCAATGTGCTGATTTTTACATATCCTCTGGGCCTGCATAAAAGAAACCTAATTTGGCCAAACAATGTAAAATCCTCCAGTGACATGTACCAACTGTGAACCTGCCAGATCAGATCAATTATGAAACGAGTAACATCACTCATTGACTTTCAATACCCGCTTGTCCAAGAGAATTTTCTCAGCTGTCTGTCTTAGCCTCCCCAAATCAAAGCCTTCCTCTATAAACCTTGACATAATCCTTCTTTGCCATGCACAAGGAAACATTTTTGTGGTGTTTCTGTGAGGTTGAGCTGCAACAAATTCCTTCGAAGCAAACATTGTTTCTGTGAGGTTTTTTTTCCACATCTCTTTTGACATCTACAAGTTATCCGTGACGTTGTAAACACTTCTACCAATTCCCTTTTAAGATATAAGGTACAATTATACAAACACAACATAATTTACATGAAACATCTGTTGCAATCGTGCAAGGTTTGAATACAATTTACTCATCAAACAAATCATCAAAATGTAGATCTCATGTTTAAAAATGTGGTAAGGACAAAAGCTTTTCTTTCAATCAGGAATGATATTGTCAATTTCATGTTGTTTTTTGTTCCGTAAATATTCTCTGTGAAAAAGGTGTAACGGATTCATGTAAACTTAGTTGTGATGCTCCTGCATTAACAAGAAACATAAAACAAATAGCTAAAATGCTTATTTATTACTCAAATAGCATATTTGTACTTACGTTAATACATTTTACTGCATAAATACTTCATTTACAGATAAAAGTCTGCAGTTCGCTTGTGTTGGATTTCAGAGTACATTGAAAACTGTTTTCTTACTTGTCCAAATCTAAAAAGAGGTGACGTGAGTGTAAACTTCATGTCAGCAACATCTCACCTTTTTCCTCATTTTAAATTGCCATACAGGGAATAACATAAGACAGTAGTGTCATCACACTTGTAATGAAGTTGATGGGCAAAAATGGTTTATAAGACATTTGTCTGTTAAAATTTAAATACATGGGTTGTTTTTCGGACACTATTTTTCGTCCCACTTATATAAGGCAGATCGAGCTCTTCTCTAATCATTACAACAACAGTTTTTTTATCAATTTTAAACTTGTACAGTTACTCATCAGTTGTATTTATGTATTTATTCCTTTTTCTCAGTGTCGACTGATAGACTCACCTCATATTTATACTATCTTATCTTCCACAGTCCTCTGTAACTTAATAAGGTGTCATCTACCGAACCCATTAGTGAGCATTATAATAACTAATCAGAATCACATGCCAGTGGTTATTGCAACATGGCAGAAAGGACTCACTGCTACAGTATTTCATATTTTGCTACGTTTCAGACAGAATGACAGGTAAGGTTTTTTGAGGTGGTTTCTGATTGTAAAGACTTTTTGGCACCTTTTTCTTTTTCTCCAGCAACAAAGTCAATGCAGGTGAATGCCAACAAATTCCAGAAGAGAGCACACATGTGAGATCTTCTGAGTTCTTAGGGGAAAACTGCATGGATGTATACAGGATCGGGGTTGGTGAAGTTACAGTGACTATATGAGGTTCCGTTGTCAGTAATAACTTAACTATGGACTGCAAATTGAGTGTACTTTGACCACGGTGCCAAATGGCTATATCGGTTAGATGCTCCAGTTCTGCTTTACAATGTGATAATTATAAATAATTCCTCATTGGCAGCCTCAAGTACATTTTCATTTGCAGAGCTTTAATTCAGTATCCAAAAAAATGCTGCCCTGAGCTAAACCTGTAACCAGCACCATCATGTTACTGTGATGATAAGGCAAATTTCTGTATCATTGTTTCAGCTTTATAACTGGGAGACTACACAGTGACAATGAGGTCAAACTGGAAATTATACAACACTGCCCTATTAATTTTGTTTCTGACAGAATGCTGTAAAAACGTTAGAAAAACAAACATTCTCACACAACAACATCGCTAAAGATGAATAGATTGAGGAATATCACGGAGCTGAGTGACCACTCAGAGTTATATAATATATTGTGAGGTGTTTTGTAAGGGGCAACTGAGTATAAAACGTCGACTCTGTTCTTTGAATGAAAGACAAAACTCAGAATAAAACTGAACACTGTAATCAAACCAAGAGAACAAGATCATCTTTATTTCCGATCAACATCCCTTGCAAAACAATGAATATATATGTAACATACAAGTATTCATAATCGGTTATTTGTTATTGTTTTTATTACATTTTAGAACAGAGGGAACTGGACTTTTGCCATTTTATATATGACAAGTTAGAGTGAAACAAATAGAGCCTAAAATAGAAAGGAGCACTACTCAGTTTTAGACACACACCCAAGTCTTTCCAAAGTGAACGACTATAAAGAAAGAAAAGAATCAACACACGTTGCCCCCTTTTAGTCTCAGTTTCCTGAACAGGTTTCTATTTGATGAAGTTTGGCTTGCAGGCTGAAGGTTAATATGGACATATAACTACATTAAAGCACTTGAAATCTCACAGTTTAGGTGGACAGTCAAGCATAGCATGAAACAAGTTGGTGATTAGAGGACCAAAAGAGAGTTTCACACTGGACAGTTTCTGTCAAAAACGTTGTTTTGACTTCTCCCTCATATCTGGACATTTGTGTCCTCAACACCTCATCCAGTGAAATTTCAAAATATTTTCAATCTTTTACTCTTGTATTTTGAGTTTTAGAACAACTGAGTAGAAACAGCTGAGCAACAAGCAGCTGAAGTTCCACAGAGAGTGCTAAATAAATCAGATCTGTTGTTGTACCATGGTATAGACCTGCTCTTTCTAAACTACACATTTATGAAGATCTGTGTTTTAGGGACCTTATTTGTCTCTGCAAGGAAAATGTGACTTTATTGCTTGTTCCAATTAAAATATCAGGGCAATGAGAAAAAGCGTAATGGAGGCCTGGGGGTCTTGTGTTGCCTTGTTCTCTCCCAGCAAAACAAAGCTATTTTAAGGATGAATTCCCAAACAAACTGTGGTCCTCTAAATCATTTTCCCATTGGAAATCATAAGAGTAGCATTATGACAAAATAGACAGTGTCATTTTTAAATATGTATATATATATATATATTCAACAGTATTTCACAACGAGTACCTTGGGGATCAAGCCTTTTATTAAAGGCTCATCTTAATTATAAATTAGCATATGGAATGCTCACAGCCATCAGCAGTGTTTACTTGAAAGCAGGCCTACATATGTGTTACTTTTTCCATAAATTGGTTGGACAGAAACACTAGGTGCTTTTGATCCTGTGCAATAGTCTGTCCTGCCTGGTCCATATTGAAAACCTGATCTTCAAAGCTATGTAAAGTTCAGCTGAGGACCATTTTTATGAAAAGGTAATACTGCTTTAAAAGAAGTCAACATGCAACATGCTGATTGGCCGCCCTCTGGTGTCCTGACTGATAGGACTCTCTAACGGCAGGTCCTGTTTGAGTTCCTGCCAAACAATAAATTCACCAGAACAAATAGCACTTACAGCTCTCAGCAGAAGCTCTCTTTACATAACCTCAGCGCGTTTCTTGTTTTGTCCAGCTTGTTGCATGCACAGCTGTAGAGAAGAAATTCAGGGTGTCCTGATGACTTGCAAATGTCAATCTCTCTGGCACCTGCTAAACACATATTAAAAACACACAATATACACCTTTGTTTTATGTCTGGTGCATGAGTGTTGTTCAGTGGACCAATAACAAATAAAAACCAGTGAAGATAATTTGAACTTTTCCAATGCATAATGTCTTCCTGCACTGAGTCTGGATTTGAGGACTGAAAAATGGCTGCCAATAACCGTTCATGGAGTTGGACAAAATATTGTAGTTTCAAGGCACACTCACTTGCTAATTTCTGGGGCTTTCAATGAATGTTATTGGCTACCAGTGCCAGTCACATGGTAACAGTATTTCGATCTGATATATATAATGTACTGTACATGATCACCAGGTGACCAACCCTATTTACAACAAACATACAATTAATTGCTGCTGAAGGCTCAGAAATAAACCAGTAAGTAGACCTTGAGTCAAGATTGTTTTTACAATCTAATCTGTCTGTCAGTGTCAGGGGTTTCCCATTGGATAGTCAGTCCTGGAGGTCCTCTCCCCATATTAATACATCCATGCTCATACAAATAATTAAATCAACAATCAAACAATTCCCCTCACAATTCAATTGTTAAACTATTGAGGATTTTTTTTCAAAAAATATAAGTCAACATTACCATGAGAAAGTGATCTATATTGTTTGCAAGTTGTTGGAGGTACCTGTACATAGTCCAACCAACTAGTTGTCTACTACTATTTCTCTAAGTCTTTTAAATCATGAGAATTAACAGAATTCCTACACTTGTTCCTACACAAATGAAATGCAACTTTACTGATTAAAATTGTATTTGCTCTACACACACATTACGTTTACACATGCTGACAGACTGTTCATTATATTCCTATTACAATGCTGTGATTGAATGACTCTGTTGTTCTATTGAAGTCCCCCACTCACATTGTGATGCTGTATGATACACTATTCCTCTTTGGGACTTTAAAATAAAAGGTGAAGTCTAACAAGCAGCGTATCATTACTCACAACATAAGCTGTTTTTTTCATGATGTAAAAAATAAAATAAAATAAATGAAGTTGTCAGAATGTTTTCTGATCTGATTGTGATCAGAGAAATAGAGGAGGTCAGTCGGGATTTATCATTGAAAGAGTTTTGATGCAGGATGACAACCTTGCAAAATATTTTCAAAAAAATCCTTGCATGTATACAGTGAAACTGAGTTTAACCATCTACATCATACATCTGGAAAGGCCTGTCATTTTTAAATGTATATATTTGATATATGAAAGTGGCTGCTTGTAGTAATGTACCCAGGCAGAATCATCACCTACCCCATCAGATCTATGGCGCTTTTTTAGCTTCTTTTGGATAATGGTTTTGGTTTTACGGCACTTCCATTGCATGGTTCAGTCTTTCATTACCACTGTTCCCAGCAGCAGGCATACAAAAAAGAAAAAAGCATTGACAAATTCCCTGTACGCTACCTGCCTAGCACCAAACAGCAGACATGTGATGTTAGAAAGTGAAGAAAGTCAAACATCTTGCTTAAGACCTAGATATTTTCCTCACTAATTACTAAAGACCAAAACAGAGCTAAAAGAGGAGTAAACATTTTGTCTAGCAGGTGGCCAGAAACACAGCTTCAGTGCTCTGTGACTGCTGTGTGTTACATGTTTTCAATAACAGAATAGACATTAAGAAAAAAGTCTCTTACACAGTAATACAAGGGGCAGTGTGTCTGTCAAGTCTGTCCGTCAGAGCTTCCGACAGGCTGCAACTCATTTTGTCAGCTTAAAGTCTAGGCTGAGTGTGGATTTTGTGTATGTGGTTTATTTTTCACCATACATGTAGCATTTAACTGATTCTACATGATTTTTTTTTTATTTTTTTTGCCTCAATGTTGAATATTTGATGAGATGTTTTTCTTTATCTGTTTTACAACATATTAACATCATTTCATTCTTAGCACATATACATAAGGCTGGCGTGCACAAGATCTCATCCTGTGTCAGAAAAACTAGTTGCAGTCGATGAGAATTATGAGAATAACGTCTGAGAGTAACCTAACCTAAAAATATACATTAATATTCACATCATACTAACTTCAACATTTAAAGAATTTAACATGTCTATGTTATTTGTTCCCCTGTCAGCACCAAGCTGGGTATTGTTAGCTGCTGTTCTCTGAAAGAGAACTACAAACTTCTTGGAGCCACCTTTCAAGCCTTCATAAGGAATTAATTTTATTTTTTTGGCATAGTATCACTTCGAGGGTTTAGTCATGTAGGTGCTATGGCTTTTGACACAGCCAAGCTTCTTTTAAATGTGTTTTCACCAACAGCTCCTGAGCTATTAGCAAAAGCCACAGCAGGTATAATTCTGCTGACACTAAACCTTCAAAGAGAAATCTGCAGCAATAACAAGGGTCCTTCCAAGACACAGGTCTTTGACTTTTCTGGTGGGGTGATTCAGGGAAACAAAATGCAATGCACCACAGTTTGACGGGCTTTAATAAAAGTGTCTGTGTATTAACAAGATAAATGAATAATTATGAGCTGAAGAAGGAAAGAGAATAGAAAAAAAGGAGAGAGAATGCTGAGAATTAGCCTTGACAAGAGATGGAAGGTGGGAACAGGATGAAACACAGGAGAGAAGAAAGTGTAAGTGAGACAGGAGAGACGGAGAGAGACGGGACGAGCTGGTTGTGAAGTGCATGAGGGAGGGAAAGAGAGAGGGAGAGATGGAGAGGGGGAAGGAAGGAAAAACATGGAAGGATGATAAAGAGATGGCACAACATCTAAGACTAGAAGCAATTCTCCCTGTCCCTCCTTCCCTCCCACTCCTTCTCATTATCACTGTGCTCTAGCCAGCTTCTCTCCAAGTGTCAAGCTCAAGACGGGATGCCTCTGTCGTTGTTGTCAAGATTAGTTGTGCATGTAAGACGCAGTTAGAGGAATGTGTGTGTCTGCACTCCCATCGCATGCAGGTGGAAAACAAACATCTGTCAATCAGTCCGTGAGAAAAGGAGAAAAGGTCGTGTTTCAGTAAAAAATCAGCACAAAGCCCAAAGGCCCTTAGTAGATTTTGAGGATTTACCTATTGATCCAAGTTGTTTGAATGGTAAACAAGAGAAATACGAGCCAAGGGAAGCTCCACCACTCTGATTAAAGCTATCACTAGTGTACCAGTGCATATGGGGATCGTGCATCTGCTCACTCAGCGTAGTATATGCTCATCAAAGCATAATTTCAAATGACACATTCAGACTAACACAGGTATATTAAACTTTAATACGCATAATAATGAGTTTGGTTATTAAAATGGAGGAATCAGTGTTCCACATTAAACATATATCTTAAGAAATAAGGGTGAGTAAATGGGAACGTCAATAACTGTCTTTCTAAAATACCATCAGGCTCCTATTGACTGATAAATATGGTTATTTACAACTATGAAGCAAAGCATTTTATACTTAGTCAATCAATGTAAGCCAGCTACAGTACATTTTCTGAATATGTTATCTAAATGTCAATGTTCAGTCCTTCAAGCTTGAAGTAACAGCACAAGTATTTATACCTACATTAATAAACAACAAAACTGCACCTACCTTATTTAACCCTCGTGTTGTCCTTGGGTCAAAATGACCTGCAGCTGTGTTCAACCAAGTTCTATTTTGTTTTCATATTTTTTGGGATCATTGGTGACAAGGAGGCTGTGAGGGTTTCTTTAAAGAATGATGACCAATGATCCCAAAAAATATAAAAATATAGAAATAAAATAGAACTTGGTTGAACACAGCTGCAGGTCATTTTGACCCAAGGACAACACAAGGGTTAAAGCTGCAATGATCAATAATTGTTTGTTTTATTGTTTGTTTGTTTTTTCATATTTTTTTGCAGTGAATTAATGTAATTCGAACAGATTCACTGGATTTGACTTATTTTGGACTTAATGTTTTGATTTTCCCACTGTGCAAACTCAGTTAGCATCAACCTTTTTTCCAGCCACAGCAGGCAGCTGCTTTCAGTAAAAAAAAAAAATCTGTGTCCCACCTGCACAACATCTAAAAGCAGGGAGACAAAGCTAGCAACAACTTTGTGCATAATGTCGAGCATCTAGCAGTTAAAGAGCCAATGACTTTTTTCTTTATAAAAGGCAGCCAGTACACATGATGTGTGCAGTTCTGCTCCACGTCTGCTACATGTGCGAGTGGGTAACCATTTGCTAACTAATTAGTGATTACAACTCTGTAAAATAATTATATTTCCGTGTTGTGTTTTTAGCCTCTTCCACTCCATCACATTGAATAGAAAAGTCTGATAATGCACCTTTAAGTCTTGGTTAAATGACATGCAAGTTCACAGCCTTGGTGTTGAAGTCCCAGGTAGGATTATTATTAATGAATGTCATGTTTCTTCAGCACCAAATTTAAATCTAACTAATGTCATAATATTTGAACAAATGGCTGATAGTGTCATTACTTTGATGAGGACAGTAACATTTCTAACACTCAAGGAATTAAGAAATGATTGAATCTGATGTATCAAAGAATTGTTGTTTACTTGCAAGGTGATTGGATACATGTGAGGCACAAATAACTGGTACTATTTACAAAAATCCTAAACCTCTAAATAATTGCACAATGTACTCACTGAAGAATGTGTGCACTGATTTTTAAAAAGCTGAAAGTCCTAATCGAGTTAACCCTGTGCCTCTTAATGCTGCTTTTCAATTAATTTAATTCAATTAAAACTTAAATCGAAGTCGGCCTCGAACCCAGATTACATCTCACCTTCTTCACTGATGGAGGAGAATCATTTGAAAAACAATGAATCCGTTTTGAAAGCATGGTATGTTGTGTGCACAAACATGAAGGACTGGAGGTGAAGGCATTGATGGGGTGTATACTAGGATGCTGGTGTGAAACCTTCAGCAAAGTGAATGATTCATTTTCACATTCAAAACACAAGCTATTATGAGATTGGTGCAACTTGTTGACCTCCCAACTATTATTTTGACCCCATATTAGCAACAGTTCTCATCTCTCAAGACACACATACACTTTTAATCCCTTTATCCCCATAACATAATTTATTTCCTGAATCCCAACAGCTGGATTTATGTATTTCATTTTTAAATTAAATCGATGCATCAGTCAGGTTTTCTGTGTTTACCTGTCTTTATGCTGAAGCACATTTGTAATTGTTTACCTGACTCATAATTTAAAGAGCACTGTGGTAACCTGTGTGCCACATCTTCTCCAATTTCCTTTTAAATAAGAAGAAAATACTGTTTTTGTTGTGTAGTCATAAAATGGAATAGATGTATCCGTGTCATGAGGTTTTTGTGTACAAAGTCAATAGAGCAGATATTCTGCTCCACACTTCTGTCTAAAAACTTTACACCGTGCTGAAACCTTCTCTTGTTCCAAATTGTTTTCCTTGTAGCATAAAATTGCTGTACTAAATCTAGCGTGGCCTTTAGCTATGGGTGCCGCTGTGTGTCAACAGAATTATGTATAAGGATGGCACCCAACCTGCTCTTGGTATGCTTGCTTATTACTGGACTTCCTATTGATTTCATGGCATGTCAGCATGTGATCGTGATTCACGGGAGTTACAAGTGCTGTATCAACAGTTTCACTCCTCCCTGACCCAATACGGCCTGATGGTGTCCTTGGGTCAGGTTTGTAACATTAATGGAAGTTTACAGCTGTCGTCGTCTGAGATTAATGACAGACAATGTCAAGTATAAACGAATGGAAATGGTATCACAACTCACACTAGTATTATTGACATGGGCTCTATTGATTTTAGATAGCCTCTACTTATCATCATCCTGCGAAAAGGGCAACTCTGTGTTTAAGCTGCTTCAAAACAATCTCAAAGCACATTAATACCTGAAAAAAACACACAACATGACAAGAAAAAGTAGGTTTACTGTCACAGTCATTGTAGACTCTATCCTTATGACAGCTTCCTTTCGATACTCATGTAATTATGTCAGTTATAACACCAGCCGTACACCATACAATATACTGTATGCATTTATTGACCAAAGTCTTAGAGCTACCGTCATCAGTATTTCTACATTAACTATAGATGAAATTCGTATATAAAATGTGAGATAACTTAGTAGTTACAACCCACTTGACTCTGTGGTCATCCTTGAATAAATAAGTTTAGCATATTTCAGCTATTTGTTTTAGCCTTACAGCCCCACCACTTTGCTGTTTAGGTTCAGTCTCATCATTCTTGCCAACCTTGTTTCCAGCCATAGCAGGCAGATACATACATCACACTGCACAGATAGAAACTAGCTGGTGAGTGTAGTGGAGTATTTAGCAGTTTAAGAGCTGGATTTTACCTCAGAAGTTGGTGTAGACCAAAACAGAGATAAAAGGGGAGCAAATGTTGAAATCCCATTCATCAGTTGCTCTGTGGCTGATGGATGATTAACTGGTCAACTGTTTGCTGACAAGTTTACAATGTCAGATTTGTATGGTGATGATGTTTCAGTGATATGCTTTACTGTTTGTTCTGCCACCTCCAAGAGGCATGCTGCTGATAAAATACGAAATAATAAATATTAGTACTTCCAATCAGATTAAGTGATTATAAACACTACATTGCATCTCACAGATATGCAAGAGTGATGCAGCAATAAAAATGTAAGGCACAGCAAAGCAAAACGGGCTAATGGGCCTGCACTGCTTTTTCAATTAGAAACATTTGTGTCAGAAAGTGTATCAACAGAACCATAAGAACTTATTTCCATTGAGGATTCTGCGCTTTCCATCACAACATTATTCCCTCTATATCCTCTGACACCATAAACCTGCTCTTATGTGTAGATGTTTGCTTTAATAAGTGAAGCAATTCAGGTACTTGTGTTAGTTGCCTCTGATAGACTGTGTCTTTGGAAGAGAGATAAACCCTCAAATCAACTTGAGACGGAGATGTTTGTTAACTTTGGTAATTACTGACTATAACTGCAGGGCTTCATTTTACTTCTCTTGAAGGAATTCAGTTTTATAGCACAAAGCCTGATTACCAGTTTGACTGATTATTCATTAAAATGGTTCCGCATCTGTTTCCATAGTGACCTCGCAATGTCTGTGTTAATTGTGGAAGACCATAAGAGTACTGTGATAGATTTTCACAAAGATACAAGTGGCTAAACATCTGCATCCAGGCCAGGGGTGCAGCTGAATGCACATGTCTGAGATTTAGTAAATGGCTATACATTTCATTCTGTTTTTATATGTACTGTAACTATTTTCTTTTTGGATGTCCATATTTAGTTTTGATGACAGATTGAATCCTCCTGGGCATTGATGATACCGGACTTGCACCAATCCGTAGAGATGTTCTGCCATTCTTCACAGAGGATTCTTCCCAGCAGCTTTTTGCTGGAGAGGTTTTGTTGATCAATCTTTCATTTTAAAATTCTCTGTTGGATTCCAGTCAGGGGACATACTTGGCCAGGTCATACTTTTTTCTTCTTCGTTAAAAACTCTTGTGTGATTGTTGCAGTGTGTGTGGGATCAATCTCAAGGTGGGAAATGTATGCTTTTAAAGAATGGGAGTCCTTCTTTCATTCAGTTTTTAGATATGCCAACTTGAATTCATTGTGTCATCTATAAATAACAGCTCTCCTACACCTTTTGCACTCATGCAGGCCCTCAGCATCACTCTCCCATCTTCATGTTTCACTGTCGGCACTATACATTTTCTGTGGTAGTCCTGGCCAGGTCTGTGCCAAACTCGCTCCAATCCAAACAATTATTATTTAGGCTTCTTTCCATATTCTTTTGAAAAAAGTTAATCTTCCAGTTTTTGTCATTTTTCATGCAATGGGTTTCCTTTTGGACTGCAGACAATATCCTTCACACTGTCTGAGCAGTCAGTGAAACACCCACAGATTCCCACAGATAATCCTTGTGCCAAGTCAGAAGCATTTAGCCGTCTGTTCTTGCAAGGCTACTTCGATAGAGAATGTAATTTTTCAGAAATCGCCACTGCGCCTTCTGTAAGTATTAGTGTGGCTCTTTGTATAACTCCCAACCAGCATTCCAACTGTGTTTCAGATTATGTACAGTAATTTATTGATGCACTTGTAGTCTCTCACATCAAAGTCTCACAATCTGGTTTCTTCTACACCTGAGGAGTGTTGTGTTTGCAGATTCTCATTCTCTTAATTTAAAGTTCCTTGTGTTGTGCCTTTTTTGCGGTGACCACAGGTGTATTCACTTTTGTTGTACCAGGTTTGTATTTTACTGCCTGTTTTTGTACTGCAATCTTCCTGTTTTTTGTTTTTTTTTCAACTATATATCAGATCAAACATCCTACACTTTATCTTGAGAATAATACAATTATTATGTCTTCATCATAACAATAATGTTTAGAAAAAATAAGGTATGTGAGCTATTTTATAAATTATATCAGGTTGAGAACTATGACTCTCTGCTGTTTTGTAACCATACTTATAATTTACAGCACAAAAGGCTGGGCACTTCCTGGAGCTTTTTCATTCGAGCCAATAGCCTGTCTTTCATTCCCTGTCATGTTGCCATGGAAACAAGAGGAGAACACAGGCAATAATTTTATATTTTCTCAGATTACAAGGACTAGTCAAATTCTCAGGTTGAGCGCTGCAATTTTCAAACACAACAAGAAACATATCACCCACACATGTAAAGAAAGCAATCAAGTGAATAAATAAATAAAACACATGCAAATCGCTGCACACTTTTCCTGCTCATGCAGACATTTGTTCAAAGATCTCTGAAATCTCGCAAAAGAGATCAATCAGAACATTTTGATATCACTCAAAGTATGTCACAGTAAGAGATAAAGACAACTGTAAAAACAAATGGAAATATATCTAACCCTCGTGTTGTCCTTGGGTCAAAATGACCCGCAGCTGTGTTCAACCAAGTTCTATTTTATTTTCATATTTTTTGGGATCATTGGTGACAAGAAGGCTGTGAGGGTTTCTTTAAAGAATGATGACCAGTGATCCCAAAAAAATATAAAAATATAGAAATAAAATAGAACTTGGTTGAAGACAGCTGCGGGTCATTTTGACCCAAGGACAACACAAGGGCTAATGACTACATTTTGCTCAATTGGAAATTACAGCAACTTGAACTACTGCATTTCATCTGTTCTCGTGCATTTTTTCTGTTCTTATGCATCTCATTTCTTTTCTATATTTTTAAATGTTGCTTTATATCTGTTTTTAGATCAAAAACTGCATGGAGTTATCTTACGGTAAAGCACTGCGAGCTGCATTTCTTGTATGAAAGGCGCTATACAAATAAAGTTTATTATGATTATCATGATTATTATGAATATTATTACATTTGGGCAGCACACTGGTGCTGTGGTTAGCATTGTCGCCCCACAGTAAAAAGGTTCTGGGTTCGATTCCGGGACTCAGCCTTTCTGTAGGTACTTTGCATGTTCTTCCTGTGCCTGTGTGCGTTCTCTCCGGGTACTCTGGCTTCCTCCCACCATCCAAACTGACATGCATGTCAGATTAATTGGAGATTCTACAAATTGCCCGTAGATGTGAATGAGAGCATGAATGGTCTATGTTTCTGTCTGTCTCTATGTGTTAGCCCTGTTATGGCCTGGGGACCTGTCCAGGGTGTACCCTGGATTTGCCCAAAGTAAGCTGGGATAGGCTCTGAACCGTGACCCTGCTCAGGATAAAGTGGGTATCTATAATGGATGGATGGATTATTACATTCATTGTGGGATTATTTACTACCTTCCTATGGGTGCCGATTGGTACACATTTCGGGGGGTTTGATTATAATCTGCAGAGATCAAGATGATCAAAAAATCTCATTGACTGTTAAGCTTTATAACATGGTTTTATCTTCTTTGTTTTGTACTATAATACACTGGACCTGTGCAGAGGGACTTTTCACCTGAGTCCTTAACAATCAGGTGTAATTTCTAGTCATTTCTAGAAAAACAGTTATAAAATATCATATCATAAATATCATAATTGACATTCACCATTCAACCTGACCTCACAACACTCATGATGTCACTGACGATTTAAATAAAAACAAAAACAGATCTGTGATAAGTGAAAGATCTGATTTCTGACTGTGCACACAAACAGACAGGCCTGCCCCTGGAAGACTAATGGCTTCACTTCAGTGCCAACCTCTCACAAGACTGTATGCTTAATTGGCAATAACTGCACACAGAGCCATGGGATCACCTGCTTTTGAGTTAGCAGGTAGTGTGAGCATGAAAAAAAGTTGTTTATATCAGTCTCCTCAATAACAGCAGTCAGTTACAGAACACGGGTCAAATTTTCCTTTGTGTGAGTGTGTCTGCGTGATGCGATGGTGAGGTGGGCTTTGTGAGTCAAAAGTCAATAAATAATTGAAAAGCTGCTCTTGTTCCACAGTTTTCCCTTTGTCTTCTTTTGTCTTTAATTAAGAGGCTATGGACCTGCTAATCCTGAAGCTCTGTGTCAGAGACAACAAAGTCACACAGGACAGGACGAGTCTTTCAAGATGCAATCAAACTTAAGCAATAAAGGAGCAAAACTGCAACAAGAAATGGAGCGAGTAGAAGCGTGTGAGGATGCACTGGGAGCACGGTTACAGTCGGGTGCATGCCTTTTAGCATTTTATTGTGCTACGGCTTAAAACACAGAGCAGCGACAATAATGTCAAATCTAAATGTGGTATGTTTGTCTTGTTGTATTGGCATTCAAAATAGATTGTTGAAAGGAGTAAATAACCTAAATTTGACTTTATAGCACTGAAGTGCATCCTGTATTAACAATTAAGGCCTCTACTCAATGTGTTTAGTTGTCATCAAGGCTAACTGATCAGTCAAATTGTAGCTCTAACTAGTTGGGATTATTAAGGAATGGTTAAAAACAAAAATTATTCAAGCAAGAATCACAATTCTTCTACGATTCTTATCACCCCTTAAAAAAATATTAATGATTGTTATGTGGCCAGATTGATTTATGTGTTTATACTTACCTTTGCAAGATAAAAGTAAAGTATTTTGTGAAAACTTCCTTTCACTGGCAGTAACATTAGTGAAGCACTGAAGTTCAGCACCACCAACTGAGACTGGCTGACAAGCACACGTTACAAAACTTAAGACAACTGTGGTGGGGTGGAGAAAATCCCTTGATGTGCAGAACATAGTCTGTTTTGTTTCAAAAGATCTGAACCCCTATAGCGATTTGGATAACAATGACTTTCACAGGTACTAACGCTGATTCAGTGAGACTGTTCTCCACCGCTCGAGACCATAATGTCAACAATACGACGGAGCAACCCCCACCCCCACCCCTTCCACTCTAGTACACACCCACACACCAACCTATTTTTTTTTTTACTGAAGATGTTGAAGCAGTGGTGATGGTCAATAATTACATTTTGGTGTCACACGAGAGGAAGACTGTAAGATGTTTTCAAAAGAATAAAGTTAATTTACATTAATAATTTCAGGCAATGACCAGTTAATATGTTTATTTACAAAGGAATGGAGTCAGCGGTTTGGCGCAGGGTGAACCACAGTGGCAGCCAAAATATGTACTTACACCATTGGTTGGCTGAATGGCATGTGACTGACTGGTGAAGTTCCTCAATTGGTCAGCCATGATCCCTGTGTCCATTTCACATTAAAAGCCCCTCAGCATTTTTATACACGTTCATACTTTTCACCATGTCTTCCAGAATCAAGAATCATTCTGAATTAAGAATTGATTCTGAATCAAGTCAAGATTAAAGCATAAAATGTATCTGCATTTAATAGGAAAAATGCAAAATTTAAACAACAATGACAAAAATAAATAAATCATAATATCAGAAAATGCATTAGAAGCAAAACTGCTACTCATACAGTTTCTAATGTAGGCTGTACAGCTCACAGGCAGTTGAGTAAAACAAGCATCATACCTTGACACCTGCCAAAAAAAAAAAAATTCTGTTTTGTAAAATACAGCACTTTTAAAATACACATTCTTTAGTACTTGTATGTTCTTCAGAAATTTGAGGATTTGACAGTATCTCACCTTCCTAACAACATTTTCCTTCTGTATTTAATTTTGTTTAGCTTTGCCCTTAAATGCCTCGAACCTCAGCCATGTCCTGTCCTCAAAGTAAGGTATAGATCTAGTCATAACATTTTAATTACTATTGATGTGTGTAGTGGTTGTTTTAGGGCCAGTCATATAGCCCTTCCTTGAATATATGTCAGGCTCAGAATTATGCCTGCAGATTAAACCACTGTGAAGTGATACCTTGAAAACACTGACTCATTGGACCTGTGCAATAGTTACACTATAACTCATTATTTATAGAAGAGAATTGGCAGGTCATCCTTACCTTAACTTCACTGCACAAAAGTTGAGGAAGTTCTTCGGTATTATAGTTAACTCTTACATTTAATAAGAGGCTTAAACTTTCAGTAAAAAAAACAACATAGTCTGTATTATCGTTGCATGAAATGTGCAATCAGTTATCTCACTATGAGGTCACACATTTCTTTGCTGGAACTAATATCCCGAACTGTATCTTTTAAAAGGAGAGTGTATCAGTCTTTTTTTTTTTTTCAGTCAAAGTCAATCTTAAGAAAATGGCAACTCAAATATGTAAAGGATATACTGTTAAAAGACACCACTCATTAATCTGCACCATGATTGTCCATTAGCTTCCATTTCCCCCTACACACTGATCTCTATATCTGAAACGTGGCTTGGGAATTGTCAAATAAGTGATTTTGTACTGTCTCGCTGAGCACAATTCAACCACCTTTGCTTCGGACCAATCCTCTGCTGGTGGGTCGACGACGAAAAACACGGACCTGTCTGCACCTGTGAGAGACTCACCATTCACACAGTTGTATTTGCATAACTATTCCTACCTGCACATACTTAGTCAAATAACCTTGAGTCAGCCAGTTGAATGAGGTGTGACTAATTAGCTGTCTTTTGTGCTGAAACCTTTAGACGGAGCCAGTGGAACACTGGAGGCACAGGGATACATCTCCAGATTTTGGAGTCATAAAACTCCTCATTTGGCACTTAAAGCAGTGAGTTTATGATGAAGTTAGGATTACATGTGCAGAGCAATAGCCTGTGGTGACTATTAATATCTTTATTTGGGGAGATGTAATTTAAAAATGATAAAAGGCACCAGGTCATACTCACTAAAATAATGTTTTCATTGTAATTGCAACAATGCCTCCAGACCAATATAATATGAAAAATAATGCACCTTTATGTGTCAAATCATCATACTTTTTACCCATAACAAATTTGTTTTGGACCCATATGGTAAACAAAGTGAAGAAAACAAAAGACAGGAAATGCAGATGTCATTAAAATGTGTTACACGCTCAACTATATGTAAGAGAAAAAATAAATAATCATTTGGATTTCATCAAACAATGATATTTTCTTCTCAAATCAGGTTTTGTATATATATATTTTTTTGAAATATTGTTAGATTAATAATGCCTTTCATGCTGTTTCCCAACAGTATCTTACAATCAAATATTATCAGAGAAGCATTCAAAACGGTGGACCCTGGTTTGGAGGCATTACTGTGCCAGCAGCTCCTGATTGAAACGAAGGAAACCTGCTGAGTGTAAACATTCTGAAGAGAAATGACAAAGCAATTATGGCGTATCTAGCTGATTAGAGGGGTTAGGCGGGTTGTTTAGTGAAGGATACCAATCAATATCAGGCCCAAATTGAAAGTGGCTGCAAAAGTTGTTTTTTTTAACTGAAAGAAAATTGTTCAAATAGCACCAAAAACTAATTGTACACTTTGACTTGATTGTTCACTCAATCCAAAGTGGTTGTGGAACTTTTAACAATGATGTTGTGTGATTTGATCGGAACCTCATTTTCTCCATGCCAGTCTCCTATGAGTATACAATTCAAAGGACATAGCAGCGCAATACTAGAAGTCACTGTGTGATATAAAGAAAAGATCACATCATTGAACATCAAAAATTACATTTATGATTCCATCAATCAATATTTTCAAAGCAACACTGAATAAATCAACATGTCAACAGAGAATTGCTACAATCTTTTGAAATGTGAAGGAAACAAAAATATGCACACGACTGTGATATCACAGAAATTGGCCATATTTGCTCACCAAATTGCAATGCCAAACAAATGTACAACAAAACAGTTATCAGAATGATTCATCAGATTGTAACAGCTGTTGCTGCAGTGCAGTTTTGTGTACTAATTGTTAGTCGACATGTCGCATGACCTTCTCACAGTGTTTCCCCTCAGGATTGTTATCTGATATCTGAACAAGGCTTTCTGTTGTTTCTGTTGCTGCAAAGTTTGATGTTACTATGCAACTTATAAAAATGATATTCCACTCTATTTCCCCTTCAACCAGTTTTTCATTAAGACGGGCAAAAGATAGTGTTCCATTTATTCATTCGCTCAGTAAAAGGTGTGTTGATTTTTTTTTTTTGTTGATCATCAAATGTCCGTACTTCCTCCTTGAAATACTTTTGAACATGTTGTGCTTAAGTCTCCCAATCAAGCTGATACATTTTATTTTGGCATCAAGTGAACAGATGGGCTAAAACTAAGTTGGTGCATGAAGCCATTTCCCCCCTCATGTTTAGTTAATATCAAACAATGACAAAAATAGAACAACCTTATGAATTGTGGGCTAACTTGCTGTCTTGTGCCCATGCTAGAGTCCACAACCCAGTATAACGGCTTGGCCTGATGTAAATGGCTGTTTGTTCTTTATTCACCTGCAGCAAAAACATGCACCTCAGGTCAGGTTACCTGGCGCCGTGCTAGTGGCAGCCTGCTGCAGCATCTCCCCCCTGAGAGCCCCCCTGCTGTAGTGAAGAAATTTCCCCTCGGGGATTAATAAAGTGTATAAAATAAAAAATAAAAAAAAGCAAAAAAGCAAGTTCAGTAAAGTTACAAAATGGAAGATTCCTTGTCGTGTGACGTAATTTCCGCCCATGCACATCCAGACGAAGGAGCCTAGCTTCCCACAAACAGCTACAACACAACAACATCAAGGGAAAGTACTGGGGAGCGGTGGTCACATGGAATTAAATCAATAAGTCAGATAGAGATCATTGATAAGCATTTACTGCATGAAAACGTAATCCATTTAGCTTTGCTTGAGGTAGTTCTGCTCCTAAGTGGCCGCTTGTACTCTAGGAGATGAGCATAGTAGGGATACATAAATAAATAAGCAGAGAGCATTATGAAACCAACCGCGGGTGCAGGTTGAGTGAAACCAACGCAAGCCCAGCCTGACTGTTGGCCATAGTGGTGGTGGAAGTCAGAAACACTCATCACACACTTGGCACTCGTGGTTACTGATGGTGTCTTCCAGTCAATATAATCTGCATCCCATTAGTCCAACATTCCTGTCCTCCTCCCTATTACCTGCAGCATGATGTTAATGACCTCCAATTAAGACATTTATAAAACATCACTGATTATGTTCAAACAAATACAAATAATTTACAGACGATAACAAGGACCAGGACTTGAAAAGATTTGAGAAATACTCAAATTGTGTGTAAAAATCCCTCCATCTGAACTCTGCTCCAACCAAACTCCATGAAATGTTCTTCAAATTTAGGAATGTTTTAAGTAATCTCAACAGCTCACTTTTAAATATGTGTCTAATTGCATATTTTCAACGTTACAATAATGTTCTATTCTCTACACTGTCAGGTATTTAATTCTGTCAGAAAACATTACACAGCAATGATTTAACCCTAACCCTGATGACAGTAAGGTAATGTGCTACTGCCACTAACAATGTCCATTGGCTGATATTTTAGCAGGTGTAATGTTTACTATGTTTACTGTCTCAGTTTAGCGTGTTAGAATGCTCACGGTTGCTAATTACCACTGAATACAAAGTACCGCCTGAGGCTGATGGGATTATAATTTGGCAGCTATTTGGTCATGAACCAAAATGCTGTTCTGACAATGCTGTTTAATTAAATCACCAAAATTATCAGAATTCATCCAAAGGGAGACATGGAATGTATCTACCATATTTTATAACAATTTATCCAACAATTGTAAAGACATTTCACTAAAATCCATTTCCATCCTTACATGTATGCTGCAAGCTAAAAAAAAAAAGTATCAGAATCAGCCTTAAAATAACATGTGCAATGTGTCTGTAATTGTAGAATGTAATCTCTGCTCTATGTCCTTAAACCCAAAAACATTGGTCAGCACATGACCTTAGTGTCCACAAGGGAAACTAAGGCCCTGCTGAGTTCCAAAATATTTAAAGCTAAAGGGAAATTTGGAATCACAATCTTCGCCACAGTTCTAACAGCAGGTCGACCAGAATGCAACTATTTTCATGGGACAAATATTGTGAGAGGTACCCATTCTTATAGCTAGTTTATTGCTTGTAAAATGACTCAGTTGCACACAACAACTGCCATGCACCTGTGCCACCATCAATGAAAACAGCTTTGGTGAGTGTTTTAAGCAGCTGTTAACAACTACTGCAAAACTGGGACAGCAGGTAAACTGATATCATAAACCATTTCCAGATCAAAGACAAAAGGAGAAAGTGAGAAACTGACAGTTACCACCAAAGACAGTTACATTTAGGGACTGCAGAAGCAGTAAGTTCATGGGTGAGTTCATGCTGTGTGAGATGACTCAAACTTGAATTGGGTAGAATGTCTGCCTTTTATAGGCTTGAGAGATATTTTTGACAATTTTTGTTTTTGTTTTTCATCTTTGTTGGTTATATGGAGCCGACAGGCAGTGATTTGTTGTTGTAGTAAAAGTACAAAAAAATATGTGACCTCACTGGGGAGATGCAGCTGCAATGTAAATCTGAGTCTCTTGCCAGGCCTCCACTCACTTCAGCTTTTTTTTTAATCAAGAGACATTAACAGAGTACACGCTGCTCCAAAGATTCATAACCATAATTAAACATTTGCTATCAACGGCTTAAAACATCCTAAACTCATCTGAAGTTTAGTCAGTGCTCAGAGCTATTTCAGTCCCATCATGTATTCCAGGTAACAGATTGTTTAGTGCCACTTCAAGCTGTGAGTAATGCAGGCAGGAGCAGAAACTGCCATTTCCGTCTTATGTTCCATCAACAAAAGATGCAAATAAATACAAAAACAAAATTGCTTTCGGAGAAGCTGTTGAGTTGAAGACTTTGTCCAGGAAAAAAAAAAAGCTGTAATATTTGTATCATCTGGACTCTTTCTCAGATGACGTAAATCAAATTTGAATGTCAGCACTTGTCTTTCAAATGACCGTGGCCTTAATTTCTCTGAATGTCTTAATAAATTTGGTACACTGTGCTAATTCCCTCAAACATGGATAGATTTAATGACTACATACAAAAAAAAAAAAAAAAAAAATTGTCTGTCTCAGCACTACAATGAGAGATTTAACAACTCCATGTGGCACAAAGGCATACAGAATAAGATCCAGGGAGGCACATCAGAAGTGACCAGGGCAGAAGTTCCCGTAGGAGACAGACATGATTCCAACATATTAAATGTTAAAATTTCAAATGCAAATTTAAGTTTGTTTTAAAAGTGTTGGTGAGTCTTTTAATCAGAGGACTTTTACAAATGCTAATGCTTTCTGCTTTTGAATCTGTTTGGCTTTTACAATTAATTTAAGAGGAGAAGGTCACTGCCCAACACCAGTCCCTCAATTAAAATTTTTAATAGTGGCTAAATGCAGCCAGAAAATTGCTACTGTTATTGCTGTAGATTATATTACCTTTATTTCAGATGATGCACTGTTTAAATGGGACTGCATCCCTTAACCACCCATCACAACTCGTGTGCTGTTTTGCAATTCTTTAATCAGGGATGGAGTTCAGGTTAAGTAACAACACTGCCTAATGTTCCATTAAAATGAATGCTGTACTCATTCTATTTAAAATAAATAGAGATGCTATTGTTTTCTTGTTTTGTCTTTGCTTTGAAAATGTCATTTCAGCAGCTACTTTTATGTTATCTTAGATCAAAACCAACTACATGACAAAGATGGATAATACAGATTGGCTCAGGACTGTTGATCAAGGACAACACTCAGAGTTGGATGAATATGGCAGTCATGCAGCCATACGAGTAATCAGTCAGACAATTGGTATTTGGTGCTGTGACTGGCTGATAATAATGTTTTAAATAATGTTTGAACATCATGATTACAACACCCACTTATTTAAGGTGCATTACCATACAATTACACTTCACTTATGCCTGTTAGTTTTGTGTTTCACTCAAACATGCAATGAAGTATTCTATAATTTGCCAGTCAACCTGAGCAAACACAAAATATGAGTTGGGTTTTACATGAAAATTGTATTATTTAGGGAAAAAGGTCAACTAATACCTAAAGCAGGTTGCCTTAGTGTTTTGTTTTTAAGATATAGAAGTTCACACAAACATAGTAGTAGAATAAATCAGAAGGGTTATATAATTTTTCAAGCCACTGTGTGAAATATTAATGACAGACCTGTGAAAACACAAAACTTTTGGGGAGTTGGCTTTTGTCTTTAGATTCATATAAATCAGTTATGATCATATTAAACAGCTCTTAGCCCAGAGTTACAAAATTGGACAATAAGACAAAGTAAAAAAAAAAAAAAAAAACTAATTGGATGGCATTTATAGTCTTTATATGAAGGTTCCTTCATATAAAGACTATAAATGCCATCCGATTAGTTTATATAAATAATATAAATACAAGTAATCAGACAGCAGAATAATGTAAACTCTCTCATGCCTAATGCAGCAAAAATGTCATGTCAAAGGATATTTCAGGATTTGAGGCTGCTGTAAATAATTCCTGATATAACTGGTGGTGGTCAATTGCTTTCTCTGGGCCCCAGAGAAGCTTAAACTAACAGTTACTGTAATGATGTGCATTCAAAAGCAATGAGAGTGATGGAAACTGCAATATCATTAAAATCCCTGTACAATGAATCATAAATCATTTATATTTGATTAAACATTTAATAAGTTATCTCAAACTTCACAAGAGCAGGATTTTGTGTTTTGTTAGATTACAAGTTCAAGCAAGCTAATTTCAGTATAGACTGAATCATTACACAATTTTTGACATTTGTTCACGCAGGCGGCTCTTACTAAAGAAACCCTTGAGATACAGAATCCCTTTGAACCAAATTTTTAATAGGAGGCATGTTTCAAGTGGCACTGGTAACAGCAAAGTGCAACAAGGAGAACATCTGATTTCTTGAAAGCCTTATGTCGGAAAGGTTTTTCAAACATGGCGTAGGTTTGTCCTGTCTAAACATACACATCTGGCAGCAGCAATTCCCTGACACACAAATGTTGAAATGACTGAAAACGACTAAAAGTGACTGATAGGAGATATCAGTTAAGTGCATCGACTTCAGTAACAAAATGCACACAGAGCAGGAGAAAACACTGGTGGTGTGCTAAACTGGTTCCCCATGGTAGAAAACAGTCCATCTGTTTGCAGTACCGGTGAGATGAGATGAAACTTTGAAGATTTTTTTACCAGGAAACTGGGCCACTGCAGCTGCAAAAAGTAGCCAGAAAGAGCAAGGAAATGTCGTGTAAATAAGACTGCAGAGAAGTAGTCTGACTTATATGTAATGGGATAGGATTGCATGGTATTATGTAACACCATGATATTCACACAGTGCACCATTTTGTTTTGATGGAAACTGATATCTTTGTCATTCTTGCACAGAAAAGTCAGTTTGTCAGTAACTGAGAAAAAGGACTTTGATCTTGATTCTTAAAAAATGCATACACAGTTTTGAATCCTATCGGAAATCATTTGATCTACCATTTAGAAGTTAGCCTGGTAATACCAGACCCAAATTCACTGTGAATATATGGGTCTGGGCACGCTTCATTGGGGATTGTTTCCAGTCGTTGCATCCTAATGGACATAGACCTCAAGTTCATTTTAAAACTATTAGAGCAGCTTTTAGATAACGGTAATGGTAATACTGTACGGTATATTGTAAACCAAAACTCTCCCACCACGGCAATTGTTGGACCAACTTCACCGTCATTGCACTTAGCGACATCCACTGAATGCTAAATGGTCAGCCCTTCCAAGTGGCTCAGCAAACCTGTATGTGAACAGGATTTCCGGCTACAGCACGACATAATTGTGATTGGTCCCGGTGACATTAAATATGTTCTCGGGTCTCTCCCCTCGCCCCAAACACCTGACACATGTATAACAAATGGCGGGGAGTAGCGTATTTGGACCAACAATTTAGCATTTGCCAGCTTGCCCTCTTCCTTCATAACTTTTGAAAAAAAAAGTGATTGGTAGAAATATTTGTATTGACTCAAGTCAAAGTCAAGCTTTGGGACATTTCAAGAAAGACAAATAAAGATGCATAAGATAGGCTTTGACTTAAAACCATTTGTGCACAAGGGGAGGTGGTACCACAACATATGGAGGCTAACATTAGGATGTTGAGTGCCTGCTGCAACATTTGACACAAATTGTGGTCAAAAGGAAAAGCATCTTGTTATTTCATAAGGACACCCAACCCCTCATGAGCACTCATGTGCTGCACTGTTTGCGCCATTAATGTTTAGGTCATTGAGTTCCAGCCTACAACCACAGTGAGGACTGAAGCTGTAGAAAAGAGGGAGGCTATTTAAAAGGGACTGGTGCCTCAAAATTTGGTACCAACCTGACACCAAGTTTAGCCTGGACCCAAATTTGCCATACAAATATAATATCTAATACTGCCTTATCATTATTAAAGGCAGCTAATGCAATACCATGTGGGGGAGACAAATGATTGATGAGGAGAATCTTTGCTATCTCCAAAATAATGCAACAGTTCAGGATAGATTATGTATCTCTGCTTTAACATAACAGCTGTCAGCAAGAATATTAGTCTGTAGCAACATTTACAAGACATGATCTGACCAAAAGGTCACGAGTCACCAAAAACAATCAGCTTGAAGTTCAGACGCAAAACGTGTGCCAAGAGCTCTGCATAAGAGGAATATGCTGTGATTAATGATTTTTCCAAACACCAATAGCAGAGACAAATAACCAGATATTTAAGCTGCAGAACTCGGCTTGTACTTCTCCAGTCTGCATATGTGCAAAAAATGTTTAAATGTTTTAAGGAATCACAGTGTTTATTTGCATTAAAACTATTAAAACCATCATACCAAGTAAAATGTGAGCCAAAATGTGTTTTTGCTTTTATGGTTTTTAAGAGCATGTAATTGTCTGTGCAACGTTACCTCCATTATTAAGGATTTTTCTCTGTAAATCTGAACCTTTTATGATAGAGCGACGAAAAAACAGTGTGCGAAGTGCAAAAATGTGTGACAAAGATTAGTTCAGCCTGGTAGAAATCATGAGTTGCCAGAAACTACCAACAAAGAAAAGACGAAAAATAACACCCATGAGGAATCTCTGAAACTCATTTCTAACTATTCTATTCTCCAGTTTTCTAACCAATTTCTGTCTGCAAACTGAAAACAATGCTGGAGCACATGGCTGGTTTTGAAGATGATATCACAACAAATTTGAATAATTTGAGACAATCAATTCTTGTAGATAACTACATGTCATTTTAAAGAAAAGTCAAGAGGCAGCTAAGCCAAGGTGAGAATGTGTAAAGTTCATGAGGGCATTTTTTCCGCTTTTACACATACTTTCACATCAATCACTGAAAAAGTAACACCCACAGTTCATACCATATCAACACTGCAGCTTCACCACTCTGAAAGATGCTACATTAAGGGACAAAGTGTTTTTTCTTTCTGTCTCTCTTCTTCTCTTTCTACACCTTGAGGGTTTTATCCACTGTCTGCTCCTGTCGTCAAAATTTCTCCACTCTATGTCCCTTCACAACATTCTGTTTGAATTGGAACTACAGTACGAGTTACTGAAGCAAGACTCTCTCCGAATTTGGCTTCATGTTGTCTTTAAAGTCTCGGATCTCCATTGATACCTTATTTGAAGTATTCACTCACATAGTATGAGACACTTTGGATAAAAGTGACCAAAAAAAAAGAGAAAATGTTATGCATATTTTATGACAGTGTTGAAATTATACTCTTTTTCTCACACACACACACACACACACACACACACACACACACACACACACACACACACACACACACACGCGCACACACACACACACACACACATACATACACCAATACAAGGCTGTGTCCTCCCATACAGTGAAAGCCAGATTAAGAGCAAAGAGGGGGCACTTCGATTACAGCGGTAAAATGACCTGCTTCGCACAAAGTTCACCTCATTTTGGTTGCAAATTAAATGTCGGCTTTGGTTTAGAGGGCTGAGCAGGTAGCCTCACAGAATATCAATATGCTGTGACCATTCTTCTCCATCAACTTTGAAACCCCGTAGGGTTGTTTAACAAAATCAATTCAACTGAGGTTTTGCCTTCAATACACTTGTTTTTTTTTTCAGGTGCTCTGACACACACTGACACATCCTTGACTTGAATCTAGAAGAGCTTAACCATATGAATGCTCAGAATAAGAACGCAAACCCATTTCATTACTTTCAATTAAACTGTAAAATGAATTAAATTAAACTCAGTCATAATAAAAACAAATCAGTGTCATCAGTAAATCCATATTTTACCAATTGTTTACCTGGGCTTGACCTTGCATATGATCACAACATAGTGATGGCAACATGCCAACTGCTTCTATCCAAAGCACATTACAGTACTGATAGGGTAACAACATTTGTAATATTTTAGAGCTGGTCTATAACCTAGCATCATCTGACCCAAATTCAATTTTTGTGACTAAATAGAGTCTGGCCATGCTCCATTTGGAGATTGTTTCCAGTCATTGCATCCAACTGCATGTAGGGTTAATTTTGACACTATTGGAGGAGCCTTTAACCAATCGACATTGGATACCGTATGATGTATGTTGTGCGTTGAAAATCACTGAGCTGTCAACAACAGAGATCCTACCGTAAATGAGAGCAGGGTCCAATGCCATGGCGGTAAATAACCATTGCAGGCATCGCACTTGCCATCCCCCACTTGTTGCTGATTGTGGCCACCCTTCAGAGTGAACCTTCATGTGAACAGGGTTTACAGACTACAATCACAGTGAAGACTGAGCAGAGCCACAATAGTAGGTAAACCCTGGGGGATTTTGTGCCAAAACATGCCAGTGTAACTTCTTAATGAACAACACAATATCACAATCTCCACAGTTGTTACTTTTTTTAATTTATTTTATAGCTGACCACCTGTGTATAAGATCTTCAGTAAAATGTGTTCCTGAACCACAAGAAGCTCATCCTGTAATAATTCCATCCCAAAAGCCCTTCACGGACAGATCACTGCTAGTTCACCAGTACCACTGAGCTCGCTGCTTTGAGGGTCTTTTCCAATTTGGCTTAAGTGTGGAAAGCTCACCTGAGCCTGGCCCACTTAAGTTCATTGTAGCTGAAGACTGCAGATTATGGGAGCCCTCCAATACTTGGACCCCGTCCATCTAAATCACCGCTCCGTAACCCCTGACGGCAGTTTCTCCCTGCTGGGGCAGGTGATGAGCAGTGATGCAGCGTTAATTTCATGCTATGTAGATTACTTGTCCCTGGTGGGGAGACTCATCAACAAACACATGCCACCAACATGTGCTGTGATGCGCGACTACGCATGCTTCCAGTGCATACAGCAGACTGCACATAACTGTTCATAACACATACAGTGGGCACTGAATATAAACAGGATTGTTGATGAAATAGCCTACTTTTGCTTGCTGCTCACTAACTACAAACTGCATACATACAGCCTAATTTTAGGCTGGTGAGCACCAACTCCAAACTGCATAAACTATCAGGCAAATCTCTCCAGAGCTTCCTCCAGAGGAGAGGAGCTCAGTTGTGAAATCTCAGGCAAAAAGGACATGACAGTCCAGTCTAGACTCTCTTTCATAAAGAGTCTCTGCAGCCTCCTGTGATAAATTGTCATCAAGAGAATAAGGTAAATTTTGATGTATGCTGCTGAAACATCACTGAGGCATGACTATCATACCGCTACAGGTAAAAGAAAGAGACGGACGAGCATTGACTGCAAAACAGTGGTGACTGACCAGCTGAACCTTAAAATCGTTCAGGTTCAAAGCCCTGCCAGCGGACACAGGAGTTTTTATTTTACCATGGATAATTAACCTTCTTCTCAGGTGGACGCGGAGCTCTTCAATGATTTAAATGAAGTGATAGCCACAAAGTTCTAATAACACTGATAAAGCCGTAAAGCGCCCACCAGGTGCATGCAACAGGTGCAACAAAACTAAAAAGAGAGTCAGGGAGATGTTAAACAAGCGTCTCTAAACACCCACAGTCCTAAAAGGAGATCTAATCAGCCACTCTGAATGAAAACGCCTGTGTGGGTAGTGTCGTAGAAAACGGAAACTTTTCCAAAATCATTCATGGAGTGAAAGAAAACACTCCTGAGTCAATTGCATGGATAGAAAATGAGATGCAGTTTTGAACATAGTTCTTTAACAATCCAGTCAAATTTGCCGAAAACACTTATTTAAGGAATACCCAAAGTAAATTGAAAGCTATTCTTGAACCGTTTGTAGTGCATGCATGAGTTTGGTCCCTTATGAACAGTAACACTGATATTTTATCCCCACTGATGTTTAGGTTTAAACATGCTAATGATCTCAGGAGCGCTTTTATGTCATCATGTCAATTTAATAATGACACATCTTGTACATTATGTTCAGCAGCATGTTGGAGATCCTAAGCAACATTTTACAAAAGCTTATGCATTATAATACATCAGTCTTACAAATCTCTGAGGGCTGCTGTCTGTCTGCATATCAAGTGAATCCATGTGGGGATCCAAATTCAATGCTGAGACAATCAGCAAATATGCAAAATAGTCTGAATCTATTTGGTCTGTGATCTATTTAACATGTTCAGTCAGTGTCACACTGGCCTGCTTATTTATAATCATCTAAACGGGATAATACATTTATCTGGATAGTCGGCGGGAGTCACCATGGCACAAGCCCCGAATGTACTTTTGTCTTGACACTTTAACATGTTAGACTGTGCTCAGTAGCATTTACTGTATGTGTAAGGATGTGTGTTTATTCATTTAAGCCTGAAAGGTATTTTACTTGAAAAAGACCTCAATGTACAAAAGAGCTAAAAAAACAAAAAATTCAGATGGGAAAATGGCCAACCAAGATGAGTTGTACAGCCCTGACCAGAATACTAATGATGACAGAGACCTGGTGAGAAAAACAATGTAAGATGCTCTCTCTAACACATAAAACCCTGGACCTGTTACATGGTGACATTTATTCAGGCCGGCAAATGACTTGATGGCATTTTTTTTGTAACAATGCAACATTTGCCTTTTTTTATTTTGCAGAACATCCACTTAAGCTCTGGAAGGGATGTCTGCTGTTTTCAATGTTTCTTTACAAACATAAGGCTACTTTAACCATTTTTGTGGCATCAGGAGATATATGACCTTTTACAAAGGCCTGTGATAACTAGGCCCTTTTGTTAGTTGCCTTATTTTATTTCTTTCTTTTACAGGATACACCATTATTCAGGCTCAGCTGTTTGCTCTACCAAACTAATAAACATGCTCATTTGACTGTGGAAATGAAAACATATAACTCTGGACCTCATTGTATATCTACAATGTACTGCCATGTACTGTATGTTGCATGACACTCTGGCCTTGACATGTAAGAAAAAATGAAGTACCAGATTTATTGTATTCACTCAAGGCTCCAAGTACTTTCAGATCGTGCTTTCTCCTGACGCGCTGATCTAAAAATAGAGCTCTCGGTGCATCGTCCATGATAATTAGAAATATTGGCAGCTTGCTTTAGCCTGTGTTTTCACTCTCAACTGACGCTGATCATAGTGGAGACTTCAGTACAGTCAGGACTGGGAAATGATCCAGGAATGATGCTCGTGGAAGAGGCACCTCTCACCCAGCTGTGCTTATGCAATAGACTAGCTCTTTGGAGCCTGAAATTAATCTAAAACAAATAAATACTATTTTCATGGTTTAATTATTTATTTTTATTTTTTTTGTCTGTTTTCCAAGCAAGTCCTGAGTGTCACAGTCTTTGAAACATGTGTCACGGTGCAGGATTTGTAAGGAGTGTGTGTTCCAGGCCATCAGTGGAACACCCACACTGGAAGAGGGATGAAGGAGAGGTCGCAAATAAATGTATTGTCATTTCTGAATGTACCTGTGTGTGTGTGTGTGTGTGTGTGTGTGTGTGTGTGTGTGTGTGTGTGTGTGTGTGTGTGTGTGTGTGTGTGTGTGTGTGTGTTTGTGTGTGTGCGTATGCATGGGTGGATTCGGTAGGACCAATTTCAACATTAAAAAGCGAGCCAAGAAGGCAATATTTTAATAATGACTGTAAGTCATCAACATGCTGACTCACTGACATTTAAGATTTTCAAAGGCTTTGTGCACATGGCTCCTGCATACAGATGGTCTCAGTTTTGTTCACGCATTAGGGCCGACAATTGTCTGAAACGTATAACCTGTGGAGACTGTGAAAAAACATCCCGAACTGCATATTGATACCGGATCAAGGGGCACATTGTGTTACCTAAAAGGTATGCAAATCTCTGGCACTCACATGCACATCAGAGATTGTGCAAAAACTGGTCTGAGAAATTGGCTCTGACGTTTGGTCCCACGCTTTTTGACAAATGCAAATTGATGGTTAGCTAAGCCGAGCATCACAGTGGAGAACATTTGAAATTAAATTAAGAGAAAATGTGGGTTAATTGGCAACTGTTGGACAAAGCTCTTTCAGTACACTATTTGCTGAGCAGGCAATTAACCCCATTATGGTCAAATATGTTTTTGCTTTTATAAGTCCAGAGGAAAATACAGATTTACCAAAAAAGTCATGGCACTTATTTTTATAGCAGCCTACAGGTTTAAATGTGAAAGACTAGCAGCTGCTAGTCTTTTCACTCTGGAGCATCTGGATAAATATGTTTGTATTCTCTAATCCCACCTACACCCGTAGGTGTCGAGCTACATGTGGCAGCAATCAAAGAGAATCTGTTGAGCCTCAACCCAGAAGTATTGTTTGTCCTGTCATTTGGCTGTTCGTAATCAACTGGCATAATTTTGACAAAACTGATAGGTGAGACGAAACACTGAAGACTTGGCAAAATGAGACTGAGAGTTGATTGAACACAGTAAGGGCACTTCTTTGAGGCAAGACAGAAAATATATAATTTACAGCACAATCGTCTCAAATTCAAGAGTTCTCTTCAGGTGTATCTCACTCAGTGCATGCATATCCTTCCTCGATAACCCTCTCGGTTGGAAGCAGCTTCACTCGGCTGCGGTTTAGTGTCAAAAACAGTTTTTCACTGTGACACGGAAAGAAGAAAGCTGATGCTTCCTGTTCTCAGTGTGATTCTAATGAACACAAGCAGGGTTGGCTCATGTGCCTCCAATTTCTAGGTGTATATAAAATACTGGAGGTACAGACATATATTCAAAGAGCCTTTTCAGGAAATACCGGCTGCATTATGATCAGTAAACCCAACAATGTGCTGTGTCCAAGTAATTACAGTGCACAGGGCATTTTTTTTTTTAATGGAGGCCAGGCTTCATTAAGGAAATGAAATTAGATTATTCATGACTAGATTAAACCTGATCATCATGTCGTAGTTGTAAACAGGTTTGTCCATATTGTACATGAATAATACCATAGAAAAATAATTCTAAGATGTGATAGTTTTTCTTTCGCCTGTGTGCTGTAGTTAAAGCTTTCACAAGCTGATGATGTACAGTGTACTTGTCAAATACAACAGGGTTTTAGTGTTATCGTCACGTCTCTTCTTTTTTTTCTGTGATACTTTTGATACTCTTTAGTGTCCATTGAAGGACTAATAATTTTGCTGCGTTGGGTTTAAAATTCCCAGATCAGTGAGGAATAGGCGTTTATTTATTTTTTTCTTCTGTATTCAATTACACGTAACCTGCATTTCCCTACTTGTCTATGTCTAGTCGTAGCAATGGCTTAAGTAGGAAATCTTCTTTACTTCAATTCATACATGAAATCAAACACTGGTTTGTGGAATATGACTTAAATGTGAAGAAACATCTGCTTTGAGTGTGATCAGCCTATTAAATGGCCTTTGTCATTTTTGTAACCATGATAAACATGTGGTTAACATTGTGACACGGTTGCAGTTTGTTTAGGTTTATACTCCAAAAACCACTTCGTTAGGTTTACGAAAAGGATCTGGTTAAAATATCAATGTTCTTCATATGTTATGTTATGTAGTTATGTTGTGTATGTAAATTGCGCATGTTGACATACGTGACTTAATAAATCAATTTTGCCTTTTTTTTTTCACACGTTACATGAGAAATTGTGACCTGGGTGAAAAGTCCTGTGTTTTGGACCATCCAACAACCCCTAATTTACTCTTGCACCAAACGTCCTCCTTTAAATTACATCATAATTAACACAGCCACTAGAAGTCACAATAAATTTGACCCCTTGGCCTACCACAGGTGCAACTTGCCCGTCTGAGGCATAATTGCAGGAGTGAAATAAACTGATAACAGCCATTTAATAGGCTAATAACATTCCAGTTGGGTGAAAGAAAATAACTTCCCAAGCTGAGATGAGTATGTAAATTGTGTGTCCTATGGGCCACTCATTGTAATTTTGAAAATGCAGCAGTGAAGTGGCAAAGATCCTTCTCATCTAAACAGTGGCTTCAGAGATGTTGCTCCTGCCGCACGGCTGACCAAGCAAACTGTATAGTAAAGGTCTAGCCATTGGTTTATTTAAGCTGCGTGATTGAACAGATAAGCTAGATATTGCAGAGTATTAATCTTTTGCTTATTTCATTATGAAGAACAACAAAAAATATCTCAGTAATATCAGATATGCACTTTGATGTAATTTTCCATCGAGCAAAGCATCTCAAATGGAAACTGGGGCAACAGGAGGCATTCTGATACGATGTTGTGGAACAACAAAAGGTGAGGGAGGGCTGAATCCTTTCCTCAGACTGTAACATGTTAGAGCCACTATTGTGTTTGCGTAGTAATGCACCCAAATAGATAGAAGAAGTTCCTGAATTATTTATACAATTTACAATTTAGACCATTTCGATTCCCTCAGCCAGACAGAAAAGAAGAAGAGAAAAAAACTAGGCAGGGGAAGTAGTGAACAAAGATTGCTCTCTCATCCTTCACGAACAACTGCTGAGTAATGTCCTTAACCCCCAACTGCGGCAGGCTATAGTTATATTTGACAAATCCCAAATGTGAGTGCATGTAAATGTAGAACTGCGAAGGGTGTTGTTTCAAGAAAAGAAAAGACAAGGGCTGTCAACAAAACAACAATGTTACAAATGTTTATTTTCGCTATCTGTCACTAATGTTTTTTGTTTGATTATTGATTGAATGTCTTACACAATTTATCACAAATCAAAGTGTTATTTTTCTGTTTGCAATGATAAATGAAGATTAACAACTGAATTCCTATATCTGAATACGTAATCAGCAAATGATTAGTATTCTATACCAGATAAATGACTTGAATTGACAATGATAATGTCAGTAAATTAGCCCAGTTGACAATGACATTCAATGGTGTTCAAACGCAGTCAAATACTGGGTTCTGTTACTTTTGCTGCTGTGGATTCTGCAGGCGTAAAAAAAACAGCAAATCTCTGTTCCAAAGTCTCTTATCTCTCAACAGTCGGTACAGATCGATTAGGGACTCATTTCTAAAAAAAATTATGATCATTGTTTTAGTGCGAGTTAAACTCCAATTTTTGCAAACTGGAGGGCTTATATTTTATTTCTAATAAATAAAGATATACTAAGACACGAATTGATTTAAATCAATTTTGAAAAAAAGGCCTCCACAACATTCCAGCTGCAATAGAAGTGTACAAAAGTAGTATTCAAACAAATATATCAAGTCTTTTCTTCTGTTGTAATAGAGATTAAACACAGGGTTTACAGGGTTGTTCATTCATTCGTTGCTGATTTGTGAACAATCACACAAAGTCAACTCTGGATATCCAGGTTGACTGTATTGTTTTAACAGTCTATGAGGCAATTCCCTAGGGTTCTGTTGCTGATCTTTTATTATTTCAGCTGCAATGGTCAAATGTGTCTCATTGTGTTTTCTCTTCTTGCCTGCTGTTAATAACAGGAATCTATACATACATACCTTTGTCTAACCAGAACACTTCAGCCACACACTGTGAGAACACAAATGTCTGAATCAGTTAGTCTGGAAATTAAACTGACAAGCCAGTTCCCTAGTACCAAGTCTGTGTAATGTCTGATTGAAATGTGTGAATAGAGAAGGTCTGAAGAATTCACTGCGAGCGAGTGGGCGTTGATAATGTTTCGATGATGCGACTGGCATGAAACCAGAAGAATGCAAACAATCAAGGCCGAAGAAAGGCTATTTATAGGAAGACGGCAATGAAAATAACATGTTGTATTGATATCAATGCAGCCTCATCCACCATCTTTGATGTGCTGCAGACAAAACACTGTGATTTCTGCAGCATACGATTTGATTAATTGTCTGCCTCCTCCAAGCTGTACCACAGTGCTACCCTTCCCAATCCAAACACTCTGGAAATTGTCCAAAGTTGTTATGAGAATAAAAAAAAACTTCACACTCCAATCTAGCACATCTACATCGGCCCTTACACCAATTGCTAATAGTTTTCCAAGACCCTCTCTGAAAAGCTTGTCATGTCAAGTTGATTCAAATATTCTTGAAGCTGTAGTTTTAAGTGGTCTTGTAATGGAGTACAATATCACTAAAGTTAAGGATTGTAGAAGATCGAAACACAAGTCAGGTGTGATTTGTACAAAGGTAACATTTTGGATAGATTGGTGGTAATTAGTTAACCTTTGCTGATTGGCTTTGGTGCATTTTTGTCCCTTTGATGCTGTTAACAGCCATTAGCAAGTGTATTAAAGCTTTTTAACTGAATTTAGTTTTAGCAGCAATACCAAGAGTTTTCCCCAGTGGGGGCGTCATGTTTTAATTTGGTATTAGTTAAATGGCAGATATGTCATTAGTGATCATGAATAGTTATCTCAGTGATCAAAAAAGATCTAAAAACCTTTGATGATTGCCTCAGTGTTAAAATGTGTCTAGCCAGCTAGACTACATAGTGATGAGAAGCTAAAATCCACAGAACTTTACAATGCTAGTCCCCCACGACAGACACCATTAGCTGTGAATTGCTGTAACTAATTTGCCAACTTCATTTCATGCATCATGGTAAATCATGAAACCACATCGGTAATAATCATTATTTGCTATAATGGCCTTGAGAATAACTGCCTTGGAAGTTGAGGAAAATTAGTTGTTAATTTCTCATTTGGTGATGGGCAGTATCAGTGCTTCTTGGCAGTGGGTGGGGAAGCATTCATGGACAATGTGAGTCACTCTTGGATGCAAGTCACCCACTGCATGACAAGCTTTTACTGCAGTCGGGTATGGTAAAAAGGATTTCTGCTAACCACATTAAGGCACTTCCTGTTTGAGTGTGTGTGTGTGTGTGTGTGTGTGTGTGTGTGTGTGTGTGTGTGTGTGTGTGTGTGTGTGTGTGTGTGTGTGTGTGTGAACGGGAAAGACGGATGCATCACTTAAAAATGACCAAATAAACCATTTAATTAGTTGAACACCTCAGGTTTAAAATGCAATGCATCAGCTTTGAATTTCACGGGGATATCTTCCTGATGCTCTCTTTCATCCGCACTAAAACCCTCATAATAGCCTGGCTAAGTAAAATCAGATCCATCTCGTTTATTTTAAAACCCATAAATCCATACTGATACTGCATCAAGACATTTCAACTGCTTGGCTGTTTAAACTGACAATTAAACAAGTTACTTTGCGATATGTGAGCCACTAATCAGACAAAATCATTCAATACTTTGCATTTGAGCCACTCCACCAGCATGCGTTCACAATGACTTGTCATTGCCAATGCAATAAAATTAGTGAAAACATGAGCCGCTGTTCTACATGTGTGTTTCAATATGCACCAGTATCAGGCAACCTTGCTTAAGTGCTGGGAAGGAATTATACATGAAACAGAAGCAGAAGGGCTACCAAGGTGGGGTAATTTGATTTATTTTTTATTATTTTTCCATCCTCTGGTGTTATCGCGGTTTCTTTTCTGAAATGCGAAATGTGATAAATATTGATGTCCTTTACAGGAAATGCAAGCAGGCATGTGCAAGATGCAGGTCCTGGCCTATCTATCACATTTTCCTTTGTAGAGCGTGGATGTGTGTGTAAACTCACCCCCTGCCAAAAGCCCAAGCCTCAGAAGAGGTTTGTCTGCCTAAAAGCTCTTTCTGAGTGTGTATTAGCGCGCGCTCTCTCTCCTTCTCAGTCCCTTCCATATCCTGTCTCTGGCCTCCTGTCAATCTTTCATTGCTATATTCTCTCTCATTTGTTATTTCCCTTCTCCAGCTTCCAGTAGCAATCTTTCTCTCTCTCTTTCTCTCTTGCTAGTAGCCTCCCCTACTCTGTCTTTCTCTTGGATACCTCTCGCCATCTGTCGTCTAACAATGTCTTCTCTCCCTGATGAGTTCATAGAGACAAGAGTGAGACATGAACAGGGAATAACAAGACAGCAGTGAAGATAAAAGGAAAGAAGCTCATCCAGCATGTAGGGGGGGGGGGGGGGGGGGGCAATATGGTAATGTTAACTTTTCTTAGGCTTCCAACTGACAGTGAGGGTTTCTTTATCAATATATATTCCTTAATATAACATAGTTAATAAACTAAATATAAAACCAATTAATACAATAATCAAATTCGTGTTTGTATCATCTGCAAGTCAGTCACCTCAAACAGTGTCTGAAGATCTCTTTCAAGTCAGAGCTTTTGTCAAAAGGCCCAATAAAAGTAATCAAGCAATTCAACATGGTGGGAAGCTACAATTGTATAACCCAATTTAAGCCAAGAATGTCTCCAAGAGACTAAGTGTTGGTATACTGGCAAGCATCCAAAGCAGGAATCTAAATCCCACCTTGTCGCATCACACCTAAAGAAGCACTCTGAGCACACACACACACACACACACACACACACACACACACACACACACACATATTGTAGTTACAAATTCACACATCTCCATGATCTTCTCCTGTGCTGTGAACAGAAGGCAGCACACACACGCAATTACACTTATTCATGTGTAATTATGTACAACTATCTGTCACAATCTACCTCTTTATTATGACAAAGTCGCTTCCCGTAAGCGTTCATCAATGAGCAAAACTAATACTCAAAGGTAGACCAGGCAAAGTTGTCTGTAAGGGAAGGCAGCTGAAAATAACAGCAGATCAATAGCAAGCACCAAGTACCAAGTGGAGCGCCCCCCCCACCCCCTTCCCGCGCCCCTATCCCCACCTCCCCCCCGACAGCATGAGCAATGCTGTTGGTGTCTGCACATACTTCTGTTCCCTGCTTCTTTCCCTACACTCTCTCACACTCCCCAGCCAGCCCATCCTCATTTTCACCCTCTCTTCATGTCCTAAATAGCTTGCTCTGCTTCATTCTGCTCCCCCATTCCATCATGTGTATTGCTTGCATTTGTCAATATGTTATGAGAAGTAAATCAGGTAGGAAGTGCTAGAAAAGGTGGCAGATATACAAAAAGAGTCTGAGAGGCAGAGAGATATCCTTACCAGAGCTGTTACGAAGGAAATCCAGAAATTGCTTGCTTCATTCCACTGTGGCTGCTCATTAAATCCAATATACTGGGGAAAGGATTGAAGATTCCATCGAGATGCTGCCCCAAGAGGAGGAAAATGAGATTCTTTAATGGCAGGATTTTGGAGTGATGTTAAAAAAGGTGGTAAATATGCACAAGGAGAGGGATCTGATATCCAAGTCCAGAGCAATTCATGAGTCCTTCCCGTCAGCTGCGAAGCCACACGTGTATACACACTGACACATGCGGTTCACACAGAGAAGCACACACATGCACACACACGGATAGGGACGGTTTATTCTCTGTTAGTCTCAGCTAGGCTGGAGGATTGAGGGAGAGCGAAGGAGGGATGGAGACAGAGAGAAAGAGAGGCACAGAGGAAGGGAGGGGATCTGGAGAAGGGCAAGGTGGAGGGAGGAGCTGCAGTATGTGATGAGAGATTGAGAGAGGGGAGGGGAGGTGAGGGGAGGGGAGGGGAGGGGAGGAGAGGGGAGGGGAGGAGAGAGCCTCTCCGTTCCTCCTTATTTCTCCCTCCATCTGAATTGCAGTGTGAGCTGCACAAACGTAACAGCGGGAGTTCGTGAAATGATTTCACCGTATCTCCATTTGAAACGACTGCGGGTGATGTTGAAGAGCGAAATATGGGGATGGAAGGGAAAAAACACAGACGGCGTGACAATCAGACCTGTTTGTGTGTCCGAGCACCGAGTGCTCATGCACAAAGCCGAACAAATGAGGGACAAGGATGGATGGAGGAAAAATATGAGGGAGGGAGGAGGTTTATGCAATGATTTGATGGTCAAAATCTGAATACAGCCTGGGTAGGGTAGGCTGTCTCAAGAGTGCATATCTACTAACTTTGCAACCAACTACCAAGACAGCTCATCGCTCATCTTATTATGGCCTCTGCTAGCTCTCATCAGCATGTTCTTATTATCACCGTTACAAAGATACAAAATCCCACGCGAGTGAGAACCACAATCTTGTTTATGCTCATACACCGTATGAGTATACAATACATGCCATGAAAGTATTTGACAAGCACAGCAAAAGCAGCAAGAGATTTGACCTGGTACCGTGTTGAAGGGTCATAAATGTGTTTTACCGTGGAAATAAGATCAACATTCATGTATGGAATTAAACAAACAAATTGCTTCAGTTTTCTTTAACTTATCATTTCCTGTAGAAACTTTGTGAAACTCAAATCGGACTTGGTATATTTATCCTCAGGTCTTCGCCCTAGCAACAACGTATCCTCCAGTAATGTCCAAACCACCGTGTACATTGCAAAATATTTCCGCCAACACATCTTTTGAAAAGCGCAGCGGGCATCCCTCAGCTGACATGACTCACTCCATATAATCCTACACTGATGATTCACACTCTAAATCAGCGTACACTTTGAGGCAGGGGTTAAGAGTATGGGTGGCATAAGCGGTCAGGACACCCCACTGTGATCAGCTTACAGACAGGATTAAGAATCAGTGGTGGATGGATGGAAGGCTGGTGGGTTAGAGCTCTTAGCATATCTCTCTTCTCAGTGGAGCCATGGGTGTCAACAGAAGCCCTTCAGCTGTTGAAGCTCCTGGTTGGTCTTACAGGATGAAGACGACCGTGTTTTACACAGCAAGCTGACGTGCAAAGATGTGTTTAAAATGTTTCTATTCTTCCCTTTAGTATACGACACCACACTTAACAGAAGATTCATTGAAGTTAGTCTCACTTCATCATCAATAAAAGACCTCATTCTTTCTGCAGCCAGCAGATAGCCACGCTAACAGCTCTGTGAAGCAGTACAGTGCATTGGTGCCGCAGTGCTTATAGCTAAATGTTTACATCAGCATGTTAACATGCTGACAATGACAATGCTAACGTTCAGCAGATTGAATGGTTACCATGTGAGCATTTGCTATAGCTTAGGCAAATTTGACCATCTTTGTGACATATTCTTGCTGCTATTCAAGATCAGGCTAAACCAAATTAGTGTACAAATAAAAAAAATTATAATAATAATGGCTTCAGGAAAAGTTAATAGATTGCCAGAATTATTATAGTTAGTACATTCCCTCAAGTACTGTACTTAAGTACAATTTTAAGGTATGTTGTACTTGTACTTCACTTGAATACTTTCATTTGATGCAACTTCACTCCACCACACCACTTGGCAGCAACTACTTTGAAGATAAAGATTAGATACAAAGGATAATGTTATGTGGTTTGTTGTCTGATGTCTTAGAAATTACTGTGTATTCGGGGTCACATTTCAGATGTCTGAGTTGTTAACAACTCCATCAAATAATGATTTTTTTTTCCCCTCTAAACTTCTTAGATGACTTAATTTCAATAAATGTTAAAATGATCCAAAATCTCATCAAAAATCTAAGATTAGAGAAAAAGTCCAGAAACTGAAAACCGATTTATAGATTAGGATTTAGTTTTTTTTCTTCTTTCCTCTCCTCTGCCTCTCACATGTATCTGCTGTCCTTGTATATAAAACTGGATCTAAAGTAGTTCAACCTGGCTCCACCTGTAGCAGCTACAACAGTAACATGCTGCTTACACACTGATGTCATATATAATAATAAATCAGTCAGATAGACCAAAATAGTATGTTTTACATTAACACCTCAACTACATTTTGCTGCAAATACTAAATAAGTATACATATATTTCAACAATATAGTGTATATCAATATTTGTATGTATATAAGTACTTGATATGTTGTTTGACTAAAGTAGGATTTCAATGTGGGATTCTGACATGTAATACAATACTTTTGAATTGCTGTATTAGTGCTTTGACATAACTAAAGGATGGGAATGTTTCAAGATTATGTTCAAAGGTCAGGATAACCACAACTTTCTAAGAAATACAGCTTTTCTAGATAGTATGTCTGATTTTGGATTTGTACCTAACAAGATTGCTTGTGACTTACTGAGTTATATGTTCTTCTCCTTGGCCAAGTCAAGTAGATATATCCACGTGTGCCAACAATGACCGACTTCACCAGAGGAAGTTTCAGTTAATGCTTTTCTGAATACAAATGGCAAATGTATCACACACCCACACTAATTTCTACAAAAGTGATTATAATGATAGTGCTAAACTGTTGTCATGATTGTGTACAGCTTCGACTGACATCTTTCTTACGACCCTCTTATCTGTCTTAAAACTTTTAGGGTGAGAATTATAATTTTCGCATACCGTCCTGTGAAATCAATAAATGCATCTCGGTCATACACAAAAACAAACACATTTACTTTTTGCCACTATATTTAAGTGTCATTGTTTTAATCATATGTATCTTTCCATTTCATGTGTAAACCTCATGCACTACATTTTGCTTGTACTGTGCTCAAAATCCCCCAAAAGGGAAGGAAAACCATAGTGTATGTATGTCACAAAATGCAAAGCTTCCCTTTTGCTTCTGACATGATGAATCTGTAAATCACATCACGTTATGTGTAACGGTATCTGTCAGTGGTGTCCCAGAGTGATGATGTTTTGTAAGTGTCTGAAATTTCAATTTTCAATACTATTTTACTAAAGCTCCCTTTAGGGTATTTATTATTGAAGAAGGGAGTGATTTCAGAACAGCGCCAGTTTCCTCTGTATTGACATATTGTCTCTAGCGTTTTTTCTTTTTTTTGTCACAGCTTTCAGCCATAACTGAACTATTTTCTCTGACTATCTTTTACCTGAGAAGCTCATGTCATCCTCCATGCCTACATGGATACATGGATAGCTTGACTTTGAACTCGAGATGCAATGATTATCCAATTAATTATCGTCTATTTTGATGATTGAATAATGATTTTAGCCCATTCGTAAGCAAAAATGCCAAACATTTGTTGGTGTCTCCAACATGAGAACTTGATACTTTTCTTTGTCGTACATGATAGTAAACAGAATGTGTTTGGGTTTGGGATAAAACAAGACAAGATGTCGCCTTGGGCTGTGGGAAATTATAAGACATTTTTAGTTTAGTTGCATCTGTACTTTGAAACACAATTCAATTAACTTCTTTTCATTTAAACTGTCAAATCTGGTATCTCTATTTGTGTCCTACTCTCTTCTCTGTCTGTTGTCCAAAACTGACAAAAATGTGAAGATGTAGTATCCATTTCCAAGACACAACTCCTCCACAACGAGGGAATATACCTGGAAGTCATCATTCTCTACCTCTAACAAAGTCGAAATATTTTGTCAAACTAGAGATAAATTACTTAACAGTTATATTAGTGCCAAAATTAGACATCTGTCAGCAGAGCTGTAATTCAACAGCACTACAAATGGCATCGTTCAAAATGACAACAACGTTTAATTAACAACAGTTTCAACACAAGCTGAACATTACAACTGGAGAATTTACTGCAGAACCAACTTATAAAAACAACTATTTCCTGCTTTATGGGGGCTCATGTGCAAAACTATTTAATGAACAATAGCTTTCATAAACTTGATTATTTATTTATTGCCATGCAACTGCATCTGGAAAAGAAAAAGTGCAAAAAATAACAAATAACATTTTGTTGTTTTCTTTGTTAAAGAATTTGGGTAAAGTTGTTTAAGTCTGCCTCACAAATCAAAACTTCTTGATGGGAATGACTCCGCTCTTACTTTACCAGGACAAAATATTGGTCAGTCTATTGTGTGTACAGTAATAACAAATAAACAACAGGACAAACAGTGATTGCCCATTTGTGTGCAAAGACAATATTTACTGATTGTGCTATCTTGGATATCGAATTGATGGAGAGGTGTTATTGCAGGGCAATATCTAGATACTGCCACCCAGAGACCAATATGCATGGCAGTTTGTCCTCTCTTACCTTCCCAGAAGTTAGAGTAAATATCCACAATGAATGTTTCACCAGCACTTGCTCTACGGGAGGCGAACAGATGCTTCGGCAGGGTTATGGAAAAGGGTTGGTGCTCGCAGCCAATCATACACAACCATGAATTATTAAATAGTACCCCCAGCAAAGCCTGGACTTTTTGTCCATTCACACAGAAGACAGTCCCAGCTTTCATTGCAATCCAAGGCATTTGCTCTTGTCCTTGTTTAGCATTTGCAGTGTGGTCCCCAGGGTAATGCAGGCACAAAATTGTAGTTCTGTGCATGACAGCATTTCTCCCTTCACAATACCATCGTGACCCCCAAGAAGTATTCAGCCCCTACATTTCCCTGTAGATCACCCAGCCTGTGTAGCGTATGCATCCCTGCGTCAAGGAAAACGGTGGAACTGATGTGTGTGTGCATGCATGCGGATTGCTTCAACGCCATTACAAATTGCTTGTGCTCAAGCAATCTGCCGTGTGTCCTCTGCTGATGTTAAAAGAGAGGCTTACTCCTTTGAATTTACAGCAACATTGCGCTAATATAATCTTAGCTGATGGTGAAGGTCACAGCGAGCACACATCTGAGGAATCTGGGATACTGAGATTATACATTATTCTTTCTAACAGACGCTTGTTTCTGAAAAATACCCTCTTGATCCAACCAGGTAGCCCGACAATATACAACTACTATTGTTTTGTTTTTTTACAGGGGGAATTTAAAGGTTCCATATTGTATACATTCAAGTTTCTGTCATTTTTTGAAAATATAAAGCAGCTCTAGGTGCTATATAAATAATTGTAAAAACGCTCAGTCCACAGAGAAATACATACAGCCTGTATTCAGCAACGATGTCATCTTGACTTTTGTAAGTTTATGATGGCACAAATTCCCACTCATGTTATATTTCCAGCCTCAGCAAAGCCCACTGTCCAACCTAGTATGTGGAAGAAAACAGAGTGGTCAGTTAGTTATTTTAGAGTTAACAGACTCCCTGATGCACTTAGTGCTGTAGTCATTTGTGCATACACAGCAGTTTGACCTGGAAATATAATTAGCCAGTAGATACCTTTGGCCTTATTACACCTGTGTAAACTTTCTTTGTTCTACTTTTGTTGGCAATGTCATTACTTCTTGGGTAAAATTGAAAAGAAGGATTGGAATAAAGGCCAGGCACAGCCCGTCCTATCCCATAATGAGCATGAGGCTCATGGGACAATGGGAATGTTGTGTCTCTAATCCAGCATAGAGCCAAAATCCCACCAAGCAATAGAATAGCTAATTACATGCTCAAGTTAGCAGTTGGTGCAGTTTACTACACTATATCAGCTATTTTATTTTGGATAACCACGGAAGCGGTCGAGCAGGGACATCAGGGGTCTGTCATATAGACAGCACATTAAGAGGTAGGTACTGCATTTAATAAACAGGCCTTTCTACGACACTGTGGTGGCGTCAGAGATCTTCTATGCAGTGGTCTGCTGGGACTGGGCAGGTACAGATGGACAGGAGGAGAATAAACAAGCTGGTCCAAAGGGCCGGCTCTGTCCTGAACAGTCCTCTGGACTCCATACAGGAGGTGGGTGAGAGGAGGATGTTAGCCAAGCTGACATCAAACATGGACAACACCTCTCACCCTCTCCATGAGACTGTAGGAGCTTTAAGCAGCTCCTTCAGCGGCAGACTGCTGCATCCTCAGCGCAGGAAAGAGCGCTACCGTAGGTCGTTTATTCCGACGGTTGTCAGACTTTTCAACACCAGCTTTAAATAACATTGCACCATACTTAATTCCATAGCGCCTGACACTTTTCCACTTTTTCCACTCATCCCAAGCCGTATTTATTTATTAAATTGTTATATTTACGAGTTTATATATATATATATATATATATATATATATATATATATAGTTTGTATTTGTGTGTGTATATTTATGTATTCATTGCTCTTATTTTTTTTCTAAAATAATAATTTGTATCTATCTTACTTTATGTATATGTATATTGTGAGTTGTGTCTTTTGTGTGCACCTTCTTGTGTTTCTTTGCTGCTGTAACAACAAATTTTCTCCACTGTGGGATTAATAAAGTCCAAGTCTAAATCTAAGTTTAAGTCTTTAATTTACCCACATCTTTGTGGCTGTGGGTGAACACCAACAATTAAGTGCAGAGCAAACACACAGGGTCATATGGTGATAAATTGAACCACTAAGCCACGAAGTCACCCTCAAAGATATCATACATTTTCAGTGTTGTCTTACCTCCTGCACCAGCATGTCATTATCACACAATGTAATTATTGATCAGTTCTGATCCATTAAAACAAAAAAACAAAACACTGCAGTTCATATTTTATGGAGACAAAAGAGACTTTATCCTATGATAAAGGGCATAATTTTAATCATTTTCTTAGGAGACCTCTTAACAAAGTATTATACCAAAAATCTAATGAAAACACATGTTAAAAAATAGACTTAATGACAACAACAACAACAAATAGTTGGAAAACAAAGAAATAAACGGTAAAAAAAAAATCATAGCTGGTGCTGGTACGTGATATTGTGTCACTCACTAACACAAGGCAGACAGTAAGTAATAAGCCACAAAGACTGTCAGTAATGGACCCGAACGTTGTCCTTCAGTCTCTATCATTCTGTACCATTAACAGAGACTGAAGAGGTGCAAGACCTGAATTTGCATATTATGATAACATTAGTTGGGGGTTAGGAAAAGGTCATGGTTAGAGTCACTTAAAAGTAATTCACGTTGACTTTTGCTTTTTCATAGACTCGAACACCTGCCTCCATGGTGGAATTCCTGGATTTGTTCTATCCAACCAACGTCAACATAATGCCAACAGCTACAGTATAGCAAAAGAGCATCATTTGTCACCAGGAGAATGAGCACCTGCTAGTCTGACTTGATGATGGTTTAACTTTACCATGACAAAAACTATATAGAAGCAGATTCTTCACCAGTTCAAACAACAACTGCATTAAAACCAATTAACATCTGTTTCCAGGCTTGGTTATTTGATCTAGGCAGGTAAACAACATTGGTGATGTTACTGAGCTTCCAATATTTATATTGTCATATTACTACACATATTTGCTATTGTAAGGCACAGATCATTCTGTTAAACTGCATGAACATATTATAGGAGGTGGCGAACAGAAAGTCATGTGTTACAATACTGTACTATACTGCACAGGTGCAGGTTGCTGGTTGAATCTGATGTAGCCAAAAGGCAGCCTTCACTGCAGAGTCACAAAGTGAAAATATGGAACAGGTTTGTTTGGTGGAAAATACAGTGGTAGCAGTTTGCAGTCTGAAAGCACTTTACAACAATTCCATAAGTGGCAAATATGCAGTACTTAACACAATACATTTCTCTATCCTCCTGCTTATACAAAATCAAAATACAGTTTCATTCTGGCAGCCAACAGCTATTTGACACCCTCAACACAGAGGTCATATGCATTTCCAATAGCATCGCAAGTCCTACTTGAAAATGTAAGCTTTTTTTTTTTTTTTAAACTCTTATTCACTTTACTTACATTTTCAGACCTGCTAATATCTGTTGGATGTATTTATATGTGGACAGCTAGCAAAGGTTCCTGTTGGAAGCCCATCTAAATTTCAACACCGCTCTCGGCTGTGATTCCCTGAGAAAATTGGTATTTTTAATAGATTTGGGAAATAATGAGAAACAAAAGCTTTGTTGTAGCCTGAGCTTGGATGATTTCGGCATGTGCTAGTTTACTGTTTTATGGTGTGAAAACAGCCAGTGTTTCAGACATCTGGCCTGGCTAATTCCTGTGTCAGTGGCTGCGCCTACCCCCATATCTCCCCCTCATTAGCCTGACCTCTTACCCTACAGTTTTAATAATCCACAATATTACTACCCTTGTGACCCATGCATATTTATAAAGCCCTCATTATGCCATCACTCAAAGTAATCATTATCCTGGGGCCCATTATATCAGATTTTTTGGCACTGTCCACCGCGGGATTGTTTTCCAATAGACACAGCACGAACGGGTGTGCTTGGCAGACATTTACTCCTTGGGGGATCACAGGGATCACAGGTGGCACTGAAGAGTGACAGAGAATAAACCATGCATATATTGCTCTACAGAAACAAACAACATATTATATTGAAATGATCAGGTCAGAAGAGCGCAGGGGATAAAAACGTGCTTGCTGGGATGACTCAAAAAAAATAAACTATTGAAACTACTGGCAATTTCATCTCCTCTGCCTTTAAGAACTCTATCAGAGACAGCGTTTCGTATATTTACTTTTCAGCTCAATAACTGCTGCTTTTATGTTTGCTTTATTTTCTTTTAGCAGTGTATTGATTGCTCCTGTTCCAACTGTTGTCTGTAAGTCAAAGATACAATACCTATTGTTGTTCCCCAGTAGTATCCTGGCGTTCATGTTGTTTGTATTTGTATCTGTGTGCACTTTCTGATTATGCCCCTCATTTGAGTCTGTTCTCCAGTGTTGCCTGCAGCTGTGCTCCTGTTGGCCAGCTGTGACTAGTTCTGCCTTCTCTTGTTCTTGGCTTTGTTGTTGTACATTGTTTTCTTTGTTTGTTTTCATGGTTTGCTTCCTAATGTTGAAGGTTACGTTATATTTTAGTGTGAACCACAAACCCTGCTTAACACAAGGGGTGGAAATCACCAGAGGCCACACGGTACTTTATAATTGTGATATTTAAGTTTCGGTTCAATGTTATTACACTTTTACACATTTTATGATATGCTGAATATTACAATAACATTTGTTGCAATTTATTACCTGTTTTCTTTTGCAAATGATATCCCCAAATGGAACAAAAATGTACCAACATCTTTTTTTATCAAATAAAATTAAGTTTTGAGTCTGTTCATTTCCCTTAAATAATTTGTTTGCAGTTACAGAAGCAGTTTGATCCCCAGCTCTTCCAATCAACATATCAAAGTGTCCTTGGGACCAATACTGAACCACACATTGCTCATGATGGTCAGGCCGCCACTTCTGATGGTGGCATACCATTTTTGTATGAGCATGGAAGCATGAAAGGCAAATTGTAAAGTGCTTCTGATAAATGCAGCCATTTACCATTAAATCAGACATGTTGCTCATCACATTGAAAATTGCCATTTTCACAACAGCAGCATTTCATTTGAGTCAGCTAACTTTCACAATTGTTTCTGTTTGATTTAGAATGAACTACAATAGTAGTTTTATTGATGTTTGGCATGGTTTTGAGAGTTGTAGAATTTGGGAAAGACAACAGAACATATTGAATAACAACTTGGACAACTTAGTGACACAATAACCCAAAACAGAATAAATAGACTTAAAATATATTGATTTAGTTATCTTTATATTTCACACCTGTACTAACTTAACACTGAGGTAGCATCTTACAACATTAGGCACCACATGATATTAAGGCTCATCAGTGGTTGTTGTTCTTCTGTACAAATGAGTCTTCCTTCTTTGTTGAAGGCTCTTCTTTTCTGCCTTGTGTCTGCCATCTGCATCACATTTGTGGCTGACCTAACAAACACTGTAGAATTATCATGAAATCAGTGTTTGTCACTGAGATTTTCAAACTTTTAAGAACCATTATTTAATGCAATAATTTGAGTACCACATTTAATGAAATATTGTGAGTACAGAGGCTTTGATACAATCAGAAAATAATGAATTGCACTAAATGTGGTGAGAAATGAATTGAGCCAATAAAGCCATCACAAAATTCCGGTAGTGGTTTATAGAGAATAACTATGATTACAGCAACATTCACCGTTTATCAATAGACTAAAGAACAGGGTTATCTACTTTAAAATGTTCAATGTCGATTATTTTAATTAGCAAATTCCACGTTAATAGAAGCTTCAATTACAGATACAAATTTAAAAACGGCCTCACAGTTGCTAGCTGAAATCACTGCAAAAAATGGCTTACATCCCAAAACAAGTGCCTTCAGAGTAGGGATTCAATTTTCCATTAATTTAGTGAGAAATATGAAGGTTTTGTTAGGACAGCTCTTGAGGGTATTACCTGCCTCACAATGGAGAGGCTGATTAAATGAAAAGTGGCAGTGTCACACACAATGGTACATTGTGCATTCAGTCACACAGCGGAGGTATTGTGGCTATTTTGGAGATGTAACCTTCAGTCTGCACCAAGGTTGTACTGTTCATCAAGTATGGTGATGAGGGGCAAAGCCTGGCAAGTAGCTGAATTTTAATTTATTCAGTGATTTGAGATTAAAAAAAAAAAAATCGTAACTATTTTGGCATGTTTATGGTGTTCTGTTTTTCTTTGTTTTTGTTTTTGGGCTCATTAACTAGCCAGAAAATTCCGATTATTAGATGCATCTTTGCAGCCAGATTTTGACACAGCAATATCACAAAACATCAAACAATTCCCATATGAATTAGGTTTCAAAAGTGATTTAAGGTTGATGGAAATGTGTTGTAGCTTAGTTGTCTAGGTTGTTTGTCAGCTTTGTGAATCTATATCATTTAATATCCTGTATGCACTGCGGTTAAAACTTCAGTTTTTGGTGCATAACAACAATGTCAAACTTTCTGTTATACTTTTGATTTCTATGATGAATAATCTAGCAAAAAGACAAAAGGCAAGGATTTGTTTTTATCAAAAATATTATCTAGGTTTCATAACTGCTTGCAAAGTCATTTTCAACCTATCAGCCAGCTCTCAGTGTCCACAAATGTGTTTGGTGGTGTCATGTTCATAGGTCTGAGCTACCTGTAGTGGAAACTTCTTCCAACTGTTCAGTTTTACTGCCAAGGTCATTGTGTGCACGTGACCTTCTATGCCTGTCTATGAATATTTGAAATAAAAAGGCTTGAATGTTAAAAAGATCATGAAAGACGTAGGACCCCCATCCCACCATTAGTGGCTCAAAGGTTTAACTGTGTATCTGCATAAAGAACAATTTTCATCAAAGATGTTTTATTGCTACTTAATCTCATTGATTTTGGGGATTGTGGTGAAAATTAGTATAATTTTATTCATATTAAATTAGATAATAGCCCTAATTTTCTTTACACAAGTTGTTTGAGAAAGTAAATGCAAACAATCTCAACCTGTTACATTTTATATGTGCATATATACAATATCAGACCACTGATAATACAGTAGAAGGGCAACGAGAGATGATGGGTGAGAGATAAAGGCTGAATTTAAATTCAGACCATGGCAGGTACTTGATAAGTATTCTATCTTTGCAAGTTTGATTTCTCAGCAGTGAAATGATATGATGTGTACACGAAAAAGATTACCAGCATGTTCTGTTGCATGCAGATACAGTGTATATTATATGTACCCCCCCCCCCCCCTTGCCTCTGTGGTGCCTCTATCTATGTCTTAACACCCTGATCGTGTCTCCTTTCTGCTTGTCTGTACTGTCAGTTTGTGATAAGGAAGTAGCAGTGCTATTTTCAAAATGATGAATATACTCTATGTTATCATTTCACATCTGAGAAATAGTAGTATTTCAGTAGTGAAACTTCCAGATGCTTTCACGCAACTCTGCATGCTTTTACTTCATTTGGATCAGGATAGCTCACTACATTTATATCAACAGTCACCAAGATATGATAAGAGGTATCTGGGACACATCAACAGCCATATGAGTTGCCAGGGTTATCGGATATTGTTTGTCAACTTTGTTGTTGAGGTGTTTCGTATTTGTTAACCTTACCACTTCCCTTTGCCTTATTTAGTTGTTTTGGCTTAATGGTCTGACAGTAAATATTGCCCTCGTGTAAAATTGTTTTCTGAATCAAACATATTCACACTGTTAGACAGCAGTGAATGTGAACTTGTATGTTGACACACTCACATTCCTTCTCAGAGGCATCCTCCTAGTGGGTGTTTTGAATGAAGATAAACTCATTCAAGTTTGACACTTTTTCACTGCTTTATATTTTATGCAGGAAAAAGTAAACTAACTTGTGTATATCTTTGGTAACATATGAAGACAAGTTTAACCCACAGAGCAGATGTCTGAATGTTCTCAAATGTCCTCTGTCAACTTTGTGATTCATTACCTCCACCAGCCTCACTTGATTGGAAATATGTATTTGGAAGAATTTGGCTCCAAAAAAATTACACACAGTGCCTTTACATGATGCGAAATTGTGCAGTAGACAGACTAATTCTGAAAGCTGATGTTGTTTTGTAACTTTTAAAGAATGAGGAACTATATTGTCATTGTGCAAGCACAACATAATTGCAATTGTGTCAAACTGAGATGGTGCATTTATGTTTAAGCCTTCCACAGATTGTTACAAAGAATCAATAAGACAGGAATCAAATATATTCATTTTTGGATGAACTCGTGGTGGCAGATCTATGTCAACAATGTCCTGTGTTGTTTTCACAACAGGCCGGAAGGCTTTTTCGTCAGCTTTGGTGCAGCTGTTTCACCAGGCTGTGAATAAATGTAAATGTAGCTGCAAATATCCCTTTTCAATGACGTAAGCAACCGAAAATGAAATTCCATTCTGGTACTAGTCCATTCAAGTGCCTTCAATACTAGGCTTCACACCCCTAATGTAGGATCTGTGTTTTATACTTTGGTGATGCAACCTCTTTTTTTAAACGTTACATGCGACTTAAAGTCTAGGGGACCTATTTTCGTTCTAGCGCAAATCGCGGCGCAATGCAAATCTAGGCGCAGTGGTATTTTGAACCTGAATGTGCCCAGATGGGCAGAACAGCGCAACAGTGGGTGTGTCGTTGAAGATGCGCTCGTGCAGTGCTATTTTGGTGTCAATTTAGAAGTAAACTTGCGTCTGCGCCAGCTCGGACCAGGTCTAAATCCTTGGCGCAAATGACAGAGGGCTATTTTTGTGGTTTCAGAGCGCACATGAACAGACCTATCTAAAACCCCACAGACGGGGTTGGTGGATATTTCACGTATTTAATCCCACTTAAATAAATAATTAAAGCAAGATGTTTTAATGCCACATTCCGATTGAGTTAATCATCTAAAAATGAAGCTGACTCGTGTATTGAATTGGATTTGAATGAGAAAGTTGGAGCGCGTCATGCCGCAGCAGCCATTCTCAGCCATAAAATATAAAAGACACTCAGGTTAACTACAAATGAATTGTAATTAAATTATACATAAAGAGGAAACAATTCAAAATCATTTTCACCTCCTCATCTGGTTTAGTAATCTGCCAGCCCTGAAAGACCACAGAGTGTGACAGTGTCATTTAAGCACAAAATGGCAGCTTAGGTCATTTAATTAATGATTGCAAAGTAAATTATGTCAAAGCACCAATGCAGTTTACTAAATTAACACCACAACATCAATAACATTGGAGTACATTGCATTGTATCGGAACTAACCTGAAGTTGTTCATTAAAGCATGAAATTGATACGGGTTGACCAGAAATTGCTAAATTTTTATATTTATTAGAAAACTATGTAGAGAACAGCCCCAGAATCGAGCTTCAGAGCAATGTTTTTGATCACAAAAGTAGGATAACTATTTACTATTTTTTTTAAATGCTTTTTATACCCAATCATGTTACTGATCTGTTGCCATTTAACTAAAGTAATTGAGATGTTCCACCAGGTGGGTTGTATTTTTTTCTTTCCACAATTTTTCCAGTCTTTTGTTGACCCTGTCCCAACTTTTTTCAGACGTGTTGCTGCCATCAAATCCAAAATAAGGAAATATACTTCATTAAACAATACAATTTCTCCGTTTCAACACTTGATATGTTATGTTATTTTTGGTCTATTTGCAATTAGATATGGGTTTATGAGATTTGCAAATCATTGCATTTTTTTTTATTTACATTTTACATAGTGTCCCAACTTTTTCGGAAACAGGGTTGTAAGAACTCATCCAACCTGGAGGAGGTTGACACCCATACTAACCCAATGAACTCAAATACAAACAAATTATCCCCCTGAAACTCCAAGTTCTCAGTATTCCCAAAGTGCATAAACTTAAACAGACCAATTCAAACTGTCCCAAAACAAAGATTGTTTATCTGAAGCGTGGCAAGATGCAACAATTCAATAATACAGGTAACCCATGCAATCTCACCCAGTAATTCCAGTTAAAATCGAAGAATAATCCAACGTTTGTTAGTTTTGTTGGGATACGGTGCTTGATAAGGTCCACCAGACACTGTCTCATCACCTGTCAGCACGCTCCCTGCGGGGACGTCACTTCACTCCTATATCAGATCCGAGATGAGTGAAAAAAGAATAATAGAAGTCCATCTTTCAGATCCTTGTAGACAAAACAGGCCTCTGATACAAACACTATGCACAGTGCTTACACATGATAGAAGATGAACAAATTACCGCCCATCACATCCACTAAACAAAAGACTGAGATAATCCTTACATTGTTAATAAACTAACTCTATGCTTAATTTACTTCTGTTAACTTCTTAATATTGTATTGGATGGGACTGGGCAGTGGTTCTCATAATACTTATTAAGTTATTTATAGAAACAGGAACAGTTAGTTTTGCCCCGGTGTTTACCAAAATACCAAATGCAATTTGCCACCCCTATCTGTGCTCTGCATCTCGGTGCAATGGTGCGCTGTGCTGTGTGGATAAAAATAGGGCCCTAGTTGTATGACGGAGCTGGGTTAGATATTTTTACCGGAGTAAGAGGGTTATTCAGAAAGCTTTTTGAAGAGTGCTGGTCAATGTGGCAGCGGTGATCACTCTGCTACACCACAGCCACATGTCAGACAGCAGGGACTCTAACTGTTTATGTGTGTGCGTGTGTTTCAGAAGGGATGCACTGATCCACAAACCTGGAGCCATCCCAGATTATCCCTTTCTGAGCTTCAATGCCCTTGTGTGTGTGTGTATGTGTGTGTGTGTGTGTGTGTGTGTGTGTGTGTGTGTGTGTGTGTCACTCACATGAACAGACACAGCATAAATGGATCCAGATGAATGGTTCTGACTGATCCTCTCTCAGGTTCATAAGATCCCTTGTGGTGTCTTATTAAATTTGTTGGGTAAATCACATACATAACAAACCAAGTACTGATTGGTTTGTGATTGTGAATGGCAGTGCAGGTTTTGAAAGGCCGTCTTCCTCCAGCTTAGCCTCCTCGTCTAACTGCTGTTAATAGTACCCTTTTAAAGAGCACTGGATTGTGTACTGGTGGAGTAGCTGTTTTGGTTTCAGCTCCGTTAACCTTTTTTTTTTTTTTTTTTTTTTTTTAAATTTAGAAACTAAAAAGGATTTGTAATTCCCTTTTCATTCGAGTTTTGTTAGGTGAAACTAGGTTAGTCATTTAGTTTTGTTTTGTTTGTTATTATGCTTTGCCCCCCCTGAAGCCAATCAGTACCAACCATGAAACTGTGAGCAAATCAAACTTAAAGGGCTGGACTATGTAGCTGCTGTGGGTTTCTATGAGATTGAAGGGGCGAATCTCTTTTCATGTTGCACCGGGGGTTCCACACTTGACTTATTATATTCTTTTATATGGCACAAACACACACACTCACATCTTTGGCATAATGCACCTTACCTATCTGAGCAACACGCTGAAGAAGTGGATTTGGGAATTTTCAACTCAAATCATCTTTGATTAAATAATTATGAAATTAACCTAAAATAAGACAAGCCAGTCCAAAAAGTAATTAGACAAAGTCATCGTTTCTAGTCATCAGTGTTTTCAATTGTGCACAGTTTTAATGCAGATAAATCTGTTATTGCATATTTTTTGGCGAGGGATTGAGGAAGGACTTATGCACTGCAGTTACAAGACATCCTATATTTCATTATACCTAACAGTAAGTGTTGCTTATATTTGGCCCAAATTGTTTTTGTGCAATAGTCAATTTTAGAGTAAATGCAAAAATATGCAAATATATATATATATATTACAAACAGGTAGGACATGTTCCCTGTCCTCTGTGGTTTAATAGTCATCAGTTCAGGGAATAAACGATTTGAATTACAAGACACCATCCCCCCACACTGTGGAAAATCCCCAACTGGCTGACGACCTGAACGTGTTTTACTGTAGGTTTGATAAGCCACTTTCACACCTCTCACCTACCCGGGCATCAAACAACCTCCTACTCCCCCTGCCGCCCTGCCATGCCCTCCCTCCCCTCTGTCCCCATTGTCTCTTCACCTGCACTTCAGATCTGTGAAGAAGATGTGTGTCAACTCTTTCAAAGACAGAAGACCAGGAAAGCACTAGTGCCAGACGGTGGGTCTCCCTCCTGTCTGAAAGCCTGTGCTGACCAGCTGGCTCCCATCCTCACGCAGATCTTCAACAAATCCCTGGAGCAGTGTGAAGTTCCCTCCTGCTCCAGGGGTGTGTCCCCCCCACCCCACCCCACACACACACACTTCTCCCTCTACAACAACGACTGCACCGCAGGAGACTCATCTGTCAAACTCCTGAAATTTGCAGACGGCCCAATGGTCATCGGCCTCATCAGGGATGGTTATAAGTCTGCATACAGATGGGAGGTTGAACAGCTGGTCCTCTGGTGCAGTCAGAACCACCTGGAACTGAACCCTCTCAAGACTGTGGAGATGACAGTGGACTTTAGGAGGAGCCCCCCAACACTGCCCCCCATCACCATCCTCAACAACACCGTGTCTGCAGTGGAAACCTTCAGGTTTCTGGGATCTACAATCTCCCAGGACCTGAAGTGGGAGTCCAACATCAACTCCATCATCAAGAACACCCAGTGGAGAATGTACTTTCTGCGGCAACTCAGGAAGCTCAACCTGCCCCAGGAGCTGCTGATCCAGTTCTACAGCGCCATAATCCAGTCTGTTCTCTGCACCATTACTATCACCACTATGACCGTCTGGTTTGGCTCTGCAGATCAATCCCACCCTGGACACCCGCTGTTTCAGCTTCTCCCCTCTGGTAGGCGCTACAGAGCAGCTGTAGGCCAAGCCCACCAGAAGCAAGAACAGATTTTATCCACAGGCCGTCACTCTGCTCAACAGTTACAATGTTTTACATCACTGGACCTTTTGCACAATACCCAACTGCATCAGCACTATTTGCACTAGGTGCAATTGCACCATTGTTTAGGTGTATATATGTATATATTCATTTCTATGCTGTATATATGTCTATTTATTTTGTATATGTCTATTTATGTCTGTCTGTTCTTGTTTTTTTGCATGCTGAGAGTGAAGTTACAAATGGAGTCAAATTCCTTGTATGTGTAAACATACCTGGCCAATAAACTGATTCTGATTCTGAATTCTCCAAAGATACCTTTGTGTTGGAGGATTGTTGGGGTCCTAGTGGCATTTTAAACTTTCAGAAACCTTGTCAGCAGTTTAATATCATGGGTGTGCAATATCTTTCAAATGAAATCCACAAATCATGCATATGAAGTTACATGGAGACAGAGGAAAGGGAGAAATGCAGTTATAGAACATATCACAAAATGACCCTGCAGAGGATTTATATCAGGTATTCCTGACCCACCATACTTCATCAGAGGAAGGTCATGGGAGGGGCACTTAATGTCAGGTGAAGAAAACATTGATTGGGATTTGTTTTGGTCAAATAAACACAACATGTCTCAGAATTCAAATCATCAACTGATGCATTTTAAACTCTGTCATAGAAAGTACTGGACACTGTTGAAAAGGCATATATTGGGTTGAATCTCAGGTGCAAAGTGTAATGTATGTTCTTATGAGGCTCTGGGCACCTAAAAACAAGTGATTTGGGAGTGTACTCCAGTATATGCATCCTGGGAAACTGTAGCGTGTTCGCCGTCTAAGCTGACAAAGATGAGGATTCCCTTTGATTCTAAGTTGTTATTGAATGATGACTCAGATTTGGATGTGAATAAAACACAGTGCTGGTCGCAGTTGGCTGGTTTAACAGCAGCGAAGACGCAAATTTTTCAAAGATGGATTTCATTGCACAATCTCTCCTTAACCAAGTGGCTACAGTACTTTCAAGATGTCATGATGATGGAACTGTCTACTGCCAGGCCACACAGGGCAAAGACTTTAACTATTGATCTATGGGAAGTTGCTGCAACAGCCACCAGAGCTTGTCACATTTATATTCTAAATAATAGTCCTTGTCCCTATTTCAATTAAATTGTATCCCTTTTTATAGTTTTTGTATTCTCATATTTTGGATATGTATTTCCTTGTAAAGTAAATTTAACAAATGAGATTATCTGAGGTGCAGGATTTTACGATTATTGCCACATGTTCATGTATGTTTGGTTATCTTTTGTTAAAAAATTTCAAAAAATAAAAGTTGTTCACAAAAATTTCCAGATATCATCAGATATCAGATAATTGGTCTCGTTTTACAGGCAAAGGGTGGTGGCAAGAAATATTCAATTTATTCTGGGTATCTGCTCACTGCACTTTGTGTGAAGTTAATTAAATAATAAAGTTGAGAATGAAATCATCCTTACTGAAATATTTTGCATAGTTCTGTGGAGCATTGCAGCTGAGAACTAGAAATACAAAGAACTTTATTTTATCTAACTATTAGAGTTGCATATTTGAGATATATTCCTTTTTGAATCCTGAACACACCTATTCACAGGCAACACATGGAGTAGGTGAATCCCCATGGATATCCGAATGTTATATTGTTCCATTTCACTTAGCACAGTCAAAAAGATCTGGCAGGATGGGGATAAAGTCAGCTTATTCTTAAAGGCACCCTTCCCTTTAATGCTTACAGTGATAACTGAAGGTTACTTGCCGAATAGAGCTGCCATGATAATTGACATTTAGTGATGAAATGCCTCACACAATGAATGCTAAAGGGGGAACTAATTACTGCCTCTCCAAGTGTCAATAGCATCATCTGCTCTCTTTTAAATGTCAGTTTTACATTGAAATGCTGGAGGCACGGCTGCCAAGCACTAATGGCTAGTCATTGGCAGCACTAGCTTTGGAACAAACTCTCAGGTAGGATATGACGGACATTATGACAGCCCTCATCCCCATGCTGCTGTTTGTCCTTAACGCTGTAATAATTTAAATTTTCACTTTATTTCTTGAATGACCACCTGCTATCAGATGGTGTCATTGTGGTGTCCTTCCCTCAGCATGTTGGTGGCTTTGCCACAAAATGTATGTGATGTGTCATCTCTTCAGTGCCCTCATTTTCTGACCTCAGCTGATGCCACGAGCTAGTCCATAAAACTATCCATAAGAATTCAGTACCTGACCTCCAGACCACACTTTAAGGGATGTCAGAGCACAGAGAGCCAGGAACACTCTGCCCATGTGGCACCACGGTGAGTCTCTTTAAAACTAAGCAGAAATAGCCGGCAGCTGCTGACCTTTGGAGACAAGTTAGACGCTATTGATAGCGTGAAAGTACGAGTTTTGCTACTGAGGTGGTTTGCGGTGCTTGGTGTTCCTGTATAGCAAGAGGCTAACAGGTTAGCAAATATAGTGGTGGTGACAAAAGCTTAATCACTTTGCTTTGAAGTTATGGATTTCTATAGTGAAGATGTCTGGCAATTGAGTAGTGAGTTCAGTCTGTGAACAGTTAGGCCAATCTTGCCGTTAGCAGTCGTGTAGAGTTTGCTTTCTAAATGAAAGACAAAAAGATGTTTTTTTTTGTGAGCGTATGATGCTGCATCATTCCCTTTTTTCATGACTGCATTTGGGGTTGGCGTAATGGCATTTGATTTCTGAGGACTATGAAGGGGGAGCTACCTCACTCATGTTCAGAGAACCGGGGTTGACTTTGTAACCTCAAGTTTGGTTTTGGCTTGCGAGTAAATGTGAAAAACAATGGATCTTCACAATATAAAGGTTTGATGGAGGGCAGAAGTGTTATACAGCCTGGGCAGACATTAACCTTGTAAGATGATCCATCCACCCATCCAGCCATTATCTATGGAGGAGGTTGGGGGTACATTTTCATACTATTGGAGCAACCTCCAACCAATCGACATTTACCAACATGTGCTCTGAAACTCTACCACTGCAGCAACTACATTTACAAAAAAAACATTTGACTTTGACATCATTGCACTAATCACTGATCAATCCGTCCTTCAGAGTGGCTGAGCATACATTAAAACAAACAGGGTTTCCAGACTTACCATCCTATTTTAGATGCTGCTGTTGTATTAAACCACTCAAAGCTTTTAATGCATCACAGTATTATTTCTTTAATAACATGTGTAGCCTGGTGAAGTAGGGGCAGGAAGGTTTTTGGTACTGCCCCTGATAGATATGATCTGACGTGCAGCTAAATCAGTGACAGCTCTTTCTTTTATTTTGGTCGCGCCGTCGCTTAAAGAGCAGTGAAGCGTAACATACGCAAAAGCACGGAGCTCACGGGAGCTCCGTGCGGCAATCCCTGGGAATTAGAGGCTGCTGAGGACTGAGCACGAGCGTTTAGCATCCAGACTGCACTGAAGGGAAATACTTGAACGACGGGTCAGCGCAAGTAGCGGGAGAAGTCGCTAATAAATGCCGAATCACCTTGTGATTGGGTTTGTTAATGGTTTTGAGACATTGAGTTAATTTGTATGCGTCCGCCTCGTTTAGAGGGCAGACGAAAGCTGCCGTGAGTTCCAGGTGTTGGTCCGAGCACCACAGGCCGTGCACTGGAATACGAGTGAGTTAATGGTTTTCTTTGAGAATGTTCTTGTTCCTGTAGAAGTTAACGCGATCTACATATCTCAGAGAGTTGAACGGCAACAGATGCAGAGGTTCTCTGTTTCTGCTTGACAGGACGAAGCCACTAGTGTTGTAGTTTTGCTTTATAGTGTTTCCTTAAAGTCGTGTTGTTTCTAGTTATCATTCTTTCTATATTGTAGTCATGAATGAGTGAGAAGCAATTGTTTAATTTTGCTATCACGAACATTGTTCTGTAAACTCAAAATTTGCTAAATTAACGCTGTGCTCCAAGAGTACAGTCAGGGTAAATAAAAGACCCACAAAAATATATAAATTTATTTGGTGTCGGGTCTCATCATTATAACCAGGCTACACGTGTAACACACTATGACTAGTTGACAACTATATTGCAAAACCCCCATAATTCCTGGTCTGGGGGTAATTACACAGTCCAGTCCAAGTACTGAATAACACCAAGTTAGACAACTACAGCTTCACATTAAAATTGTTCAGCAAATGTGAACATGGAATCAGCCTGACAAATTACATCAGTTTCCCTCCAGCTGCTCTACATAGTATGCACTCAAAAACATGTGCCGCGGGACTAATTAAATCATCATCTTCAACTCGTTTTGAATGAATCTCCTTTAGACAAATGCAAGAGAAAAACACCTATTATTTATCTATGTGTACCTCTCTTTTTCCATCCATTTTGAAACGCTAAAACTGATTACCTGTGCATCCGTGTTGAGACTTTCATTGGAGGGCCATTTATCCTAAGCTTGCGTATCTGGCTGTCACCAATGTCGCCCTGTTGGATTTGACTTCAGCCTGACCCTTAGACGAGGCTGTCACAGTTGAGATCCTGGTACTCATTACCAGTTGCAACAAGGGGTCACATCAACTCTGGTCCTGGGGATGGAAGGCCAGGGCTAATTACAGTGACACTCCAACCATGTCAGTTGATAGAGAAGTGTAGAATGTCAGGGCTCGTTACGCGAGCAATGACATCGGAGGCAAGTTAGTTTATGCATCCTTACCTTGATCTCTCAGACGGAGCTTGGCTCTGAGTTCAGTATGGCGAGGTTGTGTTCCACCTCAGCCACACAGAATGGAAACTCTGCAAATAGAATTAAACATTAGAAGGAAACTCGAGACAGATGATATGCTGTGGAGACAGGGAGAGTTAGTGTTGTTGTTATTCCTCAAGAAAACTTGAGATTTTCTCCAACTCTCAGTTGTTTTAAATCAAGGTTTAACACATGTCTGTTTGCCTCTGCATTTTAATAAGTTGTATTTGTGACTACTTTTTCATATTTTGCATGACACTTCACTGAGCTGGACCACAGTTTTCTATTTCCCAGTTTAATTTGTCTTGCTCTCTTTATTTGTCTATTCTGAATAATTTGCTACTTCTTGCCACTCTTTTGATGTACAGCAGAAGTCCACTAGAAAGAATAACTGTTTAGAGATGTTTGTGGATTGCCTTGTGAGATACCTTCCTGCACCTTAAATGGGTTAAGACATCCCAGAACATGTGGAGATCTTAGGGATGTGGACACATTTAAGCAATATGTGGATATTATCATCCCATCAACTCCCTTTGGACTGACTAGTTTTTAACTGCCATCATATTGCTTTCCAATGTCATACTATCTCTTAAATGTTGGTGACATGGCTTGCTGGTAAATTACAAAACAAGGCCACTGGCAGTTATGATGGCAAAATCCTCACAGCAGCGCCTGATGCGCTCCATGAACATGACTGATGCAGGTTAAATGTTTGCTGGTGTTTCACCAGGTTACATGTCAATAGTAGTAGCAGTTTGTTACAATATGTGCTCAGGCTGGTAGACAAATAAAGTATTAAACCCAGGTCACAATGTAAAAATGTCCATTCAAAAGAGTCCCACCAAAATGTGCTGGCAGCCGGGTGCATATACAGTACAACATAACTGCAATGTTCCCACCAAGACGACCTTAGTAGTCGTCACACTTTTTCCTCTTGTTTCTGCCTCTACACTATCCAGCAGAGGCAAAAACTATAGTAAAAATAATCAGTTTTGTAAGAGACCCATGTGTCATATAGTTGGGAGTGGAGAGGCAATATGAAATTCAATCCATTTGCAACTTATCACTTCATGCCCCCTGGAGTAAACACACGTGTCTGAGAGGAAACATATTATGAATTTTAGTTCATGGACATGCACATATCATTTTAGTTTGGTTACATGTTTTGAATTTATAGGTAAAAGGTACATAGCCTACGATAACTCGGAGCACGTATTCTGTTTTTAAGTATCCATGGTGCTAGATATGTTATTCTGGGGAGGAGTAAAGGATTCTTACAGTTTACTTGTTTGTTAATACCGTCCTCATTAATACTGAGTACCCTTTATATAAACATTATGAGTGACACTTTGTTGTGAAGGAAAGTAGTGAGCAGTTGTTTTAGGAAAGAACCATGTAAACAAACTAAAGTTGGAGGGGTTTAAGTATGAGACATGTGAGTGAAGGAAATCACCTGCCTCTTTACCATCTACAGATTCAACCTCCCTGCACTCATAAACCTCTGACAAGTCACCGTTTTCCCTGTTTAAAGACCACACTGTCTGTGGGCCTCTGACCAGTCATGATACGTTTCCCTACGTCACAGTCATAACATCTATCTGTAAAATGCAAAGCATCGTCCATTAGCTCAGATGATTAACGGCACTGTATTCAAAATACAGCAAGTACTTGCTTTAACCTATGTGGTCCAGGTTATGGTGACAATAACACTCATCACTGTTGCCGTTACATACGAGGAACTGGTGTACTTGTTCGTTTTTTACTCATGTTTTCATTGGCTCAAACACAGGGGCTGCTATTTATTTCATGTCATGTCAGGCTGTTCTGCGTTTTTCATTAATACTATAAAATCCCAGCTGGTTCCAACACGATACACTGAATTATTCTCAAAATGATCTGGATACTTTTGTCTTTTGTTTGTGCTCCCTTCAGGATATACAGAAGTAGAAAAACAGTACTCATACTCATTTCTTATACACAGACATTTTATCAAAATAAATTATACGTCACATTTGGACATATGTCATTATATAATTGTTCACAAATACATGGCGCCAGGTGTTCCATGTCCACTGGTGCATTTGCATGTCATCGCTAATTCCGGGATCCAGATCCAATCAGTCACATCATGTTGTCATCAGTAACCCTGGGAAAACCCTGTGACAGAAGTTCATGCAGACCTATATCAACCATATATTTGAGCACATCAATCTCTAAACATCAAAGATCAAATAGCTTAGAAACAGTGGCACACAACAAAGCCCAAATATTAGTAACATTGGACCAGGTCCCAAATGTAATTATTAAAAAAATATTATGACTAAATATGAATGTAATAGCTATGCATACCACCTTTTCACCTTCTGTATAACATTTATAGTTTTGAGTTGTCTATTATATGTATTTTTGTCTTTATTGAAATATCCCCAAACTACACGTTTTATTAAAAATAAATGAGCTATTATTTTTACCCATCACTAAAGCTAAATTAATTTGGTTGTTTTACTCTCAAAAGTTCTCAAGAAAGAAGGCCTGCTGGGAAATACTAATTTGTTTGTTCAATAACCTCACTCCCCGTCATTTGTGACAAGTTGTGATGACATTGTGGCAATTTATTTCTCAGTGGTTTAACCTTTCAGCAACAAACTCTTCAGCAAATCGACAGGAAGTTAGCAGCATAGATTAAATATCTGTACATGTATCCCCATGAGTGTCTTTTTTCTGTTAGGGGGAGGGGGGAGAGGCCCATGAAAAATATTTGCGCTGGGGCCAATTACAATTATGTTACACTGCAGCTTTGAAGTGACGGGTTGTCTCAGTGAGTCCTAATGGGAAAAGCTGGACACAGATTGTCAACTGAGAAAGCTTGAGCATAACCATCTGAATGGAAACAAAACAGTATTTTGACAACTTCTGATTAGTGTCCATCATTGCGATGAACTACACCTGCCTTTAATCTGCTAGAGATACCTGTCTGAACACAGGGATTATTGGCCTGAGCCTAGATTCCTGTATTTACAAGCTGTTTCACAGATTCATCAATTGAGAGCCATTGATGATTAAGCTCCTATCTGGTCTAAATGAACACATCAGCTATGGAGGAGCTAACATCTGGTCGAGAATGAGTTTGATAATGCTTTTAAATGTAGGCATTGCGCACGCATTTCAGCATCTGTGCTATTCGCTAATTACTGTCATCATCACAAATCTAACCGTAATTTAAAGCTAAGACAGCTGTACAATTAGTGTTATGCAGCATCATTGTCATAAAGAGTAAAAATTAGAAGTAGTTAATGTTTAGCATGTTAGAAAAATGATCTCACAAGTGTGGAATGTCTGATGAGTTACAGTTTTCTGTGCATGAACAAAAGACTTCCTATAACTCTGCATCAATGGGAAACACTGAACCTTACAAACATTGGGACCATGTAAGTGTAGCCCGTCTACCATCCAAATCTGTAGATAGGGCCCTGAGTTCTTTACTTAATTTAATTGTGTTCGGATAATAATCTTGGATCAATAAAGAAACCTGGTACCCCACAGATATAACTTAACAGACTGATATCACAATGTAACTACTAAATGCGTATACTAACCATTTAATCTTTAAAAATAATGAACACAACCAGAAACCGTTTTAAAATTAAATATGATATTTTACCCCTTTAATTTAAGGCAAAATTAATCAAATATAAGAAAAGGAAATAAATGTTCTTCACTTTTTGTTACAATATGCAGCTTTAAACCAAGTAGATTCCTTTCCTCACACTTTTCACAATGACTGTGATACACAAATACAAATGCACACACCAGTAATAATAGCTAACTGAGCTGGCAAATTTACTCGTGAAAATAAAAACGTTGCAGGCCTGGTTCGATGTTCGGGCTCGTGGAGACCAAAAACTTCACGTTCCATCCACGTTGCTAATTACTCGCTGAATTAACGAGCAGAATACAGGTCGCAGCGATATCAAACTTCGCGTGGAAGTTCGCTGCTACTTCTCTATTAGGTAGTCATACAGATTAGCTGGCTGATAATTCAAGATTTAAGGAAACATAAAATGTTTCCTGACCACTTTGTCAAAACTACGCAAAGACGCTGCTTTGCTCATTAACCCCTCTGACCTCTTCTCTCTGCATGTCCACGTCGGCACCATCATGTGATTGCATACACCTCTGTCGACAGAAATCACTCAATCAAATGAACTGCTTTTATCAAAAGAGGAAGAACATAAAATAAGTCAATGCACTTTTAACATTCTTATCCATGAACTTTACATTTTATCACACACAAATGAAATATGTAGTTTAACCATACTTTTTAGCAAACTGCATTCATTTATTTATTAAATCAAACTATTTATTAACCCCTCATTTATGCATGTTTTTACCTGGGCTACATAAGCATTAGATTAGGCATGCTAATTTTGATTGGTTTGTCTATGACGTTCCAAATGTACTGTGATCACAGTACATTTGAAAACAATCAAATCAACAACAACAAAAAAAACACTCTCCTGCATTGCCCAAAAATGTCACAGGAGTTTATAAATGGCCTTAAATATCTGTTTGGATGAGTTTACTCAATTTACTGATACATATTACTGCACCACTCTCCAGCAGACTGATGTGAGGGTCAATTTTAATGCACCAGATGGTACTTACGGCCCCTATTTGTTTACCAAAGGCTAACTCACTCTTTAATGAAATCGTAACATTTTTCCATGAGCTTTACTTTACTGTGTATCCCCACCTTAGCCATTATGTGAGGCAGCTGGTTGTAAACAGCAAAAATAAGACCTTGACAGCGAATGGAAATCCACCAAAGCCCTCATAGTTCATCGGGGCTCTATTAAGCGTCCACAATGATGCAAACAAAGTATGAAGGAAACATACCAGAGGAACGTTATCATTCTTCACCGCCTCCCCTTAGAAGCCAAACAATGCTTGTAAACCTCTGTGACTTCTCTCTGCCTGTTTAGTAATGAGCTTGCCACTGAATTAGCCCTCGCCTTCCTTTTAATCAAGTGTCAGATCAGCAGCAGATTGCTCATCACTACCTCTCCAATTTTCACAGGCTTAATTATTTAGAACTTTGTTCATCCAATGAACTCTGCACTGCCACAAATTAAAGACTAGAGAAATGCCAAACATACAAAGAGAATACAATTGTGACAGCTTCACATAATACCTGCTTCAATAGGGATCCTAATTATTCAACCAATTACAAAATGTCTGAAGTCGTTGACGTACATTGGCTTGTACTGCACCAGTAGTCATTAACTACAAATAAAACAGTTTAGCATTGAGTTACAACTGATAGAGAACAGATCCTTACTGTTGATAAAAGGGGCAGATTTACCACTCAGCATTAGTTTATTTCTTCATTTTATTCTCATAAAGTGGTAGATGAATGAAGGTTTTTCATTTCTAGCTGTTGCCTGCAAATTTATTTCGTTGAATTGAAAACTGGAAGGTTTTTCCGATGTAGCTAGCTGGCTCACTAAACTATTGTCAGCTCCATAAGTTGGCTGATGATGTTTTACATACTTTAAGTACAGCTGACTCATTCTGAAACCAAAATGTGTACTTTAACCTACAGAAACCTACAAAGGGTCTTAAATATTCACTGGGTGGCTGTATCAGTGCTAACAGTTCAAGGCTAAAGCTGTAGGCAAGAAAAAAAAAAATCCATATCATGGCTTCATCAATGGTAGATGATCCATAGAAACAGCCTTGGACTTTCAGATGAAACCTTTTGACTGCTGGGCAGAAACACGAAGTCGACAAGCCCCCATGACTGCAGATGAGCCGCTGGGAGGTTTCGCTGACACAGGAGTTCCACACCAGCGTTCATGCACAATGAAGAGTCAACAGAAGAGACCCAGACCGTAATCTTCATCACAACATCTTCTGTTTAAAATGGATCTAATTGAAATTACCATTTCTTTTAATAACATCTGATTGTAAATATCCAGCCAGTTTTTTTTTTTTTTTTTGGGGGGGGGGGGGGGGGGTTTGGGGCAGCATTGGAATAATAGTAAGATTAATACATATTTATTTTCAGAATCAGTGCCCAATACAATAGAGGTGAATAATTCACTGCAAAAAAAGGAAAGTAGTGAATGTTGAGGTTCCACCCTGTCTTTCCACTCTAGAGTCTCACAGAAGCTTCTCATGGCTGGTTGGCTGTGACTACAGCTATATGTATGTTTGCTACACTGAGCAGTGGTCAGTCAACCTCCCGAATGTGTTCCCTGACCCCCCACGTCACGCATTACATACAGCCATGGGGCTATGCCTCCTGTGCGCCCTCACTCCTCTGCTGCACTGAATGTGCTGGGAGAGGCTTCGAGCTGAATTTGTGAGTTAACCTTCAATGTTTGCATTAAGGATTGACAGATGAAAGCTGGTTGCGCTATGAACATGTTCCATGATTTGACTTCTTTTATCTATTCCAGTCTTACAGCTGATTATTTGAAAGATAATTATGCTTAAGGTAGGACTTTGTGTTTTCAACAAACCATTACATTGTCACTGCCGTTTTTTTCAACCAACTAGAGAGCAAAAAAATAAATAAATCTGAATGAAAGAACACATTCTATGCTTAACATTTGCATAACAATCCCTGCCCTTTCTCTGACATTTAATATAGCCTATGAATTATAATCAGCCCCAATAATGAGATGAGAAATACCAAGTGTGTCAGTAAAAGGTTTGCCTCAAATGAATTGCAAACCCCCCTCCAGATAATTCTCTTTGATATATCCTGCTTAAGAAGACAACAAATCTGAATACAATTGCTACATCTTGAATTACAAACTTAAATCTAAAGGCACAATATCTAATTTGCAAACCAAAGTGTTTCCAATACTACCTGGGAGTCTAGTAAATGACTGAAGTGTAAAACTATTAATTTAAGGTGTCTTCTGTCACACAACCTTGGTTGTGTCAGGTGGGTTGTTGGGAGTGGCTTGGTCTGAAACGACAGAATCAGGATCAGTAAAAGCAGTGGAGTATAAAGTGGCACCTAGTGGTCAGGTTGCAGATTGCAACCAGCTAAACAAAACTTGCTTCACTCTCCCCTTGGAAGCGTGCAAGAGAATATTTGGTAGCCATTAAACTCATAAAAAACACAACAGTCCTTCTCCAGAGACAGTGTTTGGTTTGTCCCCTCTGGGCTACTGTAGAAACATGGCAGCATAACATGGTGTGATCCACAGATGAGGACCTGCTCCATATGTAGGAATGAAGGAATTATTTTTCCCGAATGAAAATGCAGATATTCTTTGATTTTTCAAAGTCCTGTATACAACTTTTGAGACATCCACAGCCTCCCTCCTTCTTTGATAACCTACAAATCGTTGTTATTTCCAGTTTATTGCTCAGTTTTCCAGTTTGGTTATGAAGGAAAAAACAACAGCATCAACGTTTTGATCACTTTGTTAAAATAAAGAGGTCGCGGTTGCTGGTTGGGTAAAGAAAGTGTCTGACTCTGACACCCAATATTACAAGGATCCCCTTGCAATCTTTTTTTTTTAAACTAAACCTGGTTATCTTCCTTGAACTTAAACAAATCTTGAACACTGAAGATGGGAAAATATACAGTCTTGTGGGTGGTCCTTGGTATTAACTTATAAAACTACGTATTTTGCCACCATGAATGCATCATAAACATGATGCTGGGAGAGTGTAATTATTAACCACTTTAAAGACCTTTAACATAATTAATAAATACTAGATTGTTATAACTATTCTATATGTTGTAATTATTTTACTGTATCATAGGAAAAGTTTCTCAATTGAAAACAACTTGAGATTCTGCATTACATGACAGCTTTATGTTATGCTGCAAGCAGAAAACCAGGAAGAGATCTTGACAACACAGAAAAACCTACAACATTATCATTTCAGGTGCTCCTCAGATTTTCTGTTTGTGCTGTTGCTGCAGGCTCAGCAATCCATCTCTGCTGGCTTGTTCCACATGCAAACTTAATCGAATCACAAAACAAAAGAGGCAGAGCTCTCCAAGAGGTTTGTGTAATTGTATTAAATTCCATTGCAGAGGATGATACGTTCATTCGCCAGTGTGTTGAAATGGTGTCGGGTCTGTGTTTGGTAAACAGTGTACGAGTTAGATATAAACTTCAAATTAATTCATTATATTTAAAAGGGATTGTTTGACAGAAAATGCATGAAAAACATGTGATTCTTGTGAGAGTGTGTGTCTTTATAAAGTCTACAGAAGTTGGATTGGTTTCACAGCATGATGAAGATTAACTAGGGAGATATTTCTATCCACCAAATTCAAGTCAATTCAAGGAAAAAAACAGCTGCCTTTTTTTTTTTTTTTACAGAGTTAGGGGTCATTTGCCACATGTCTTACTTGGAGGAAAAACAGGCTTGGTAAGTGGTGATAATGTGGATAAGTGATAACACATCTGAAAGGAGTGTGAGAGGAGTCTAAACAGAAAAACAGAAATAAAATGTGTTCCAAAGGTTTTACTTTATAACATTAAAGAACATGGGTTTCCTTTTAACCTAAGTTGATTTCTGCTGCCGCCCAGTTATATTGGAGGTGTAGTAATTATCCAGAGTAGTGGCGAGATTGTGAGTTGTGACCAAAATGGTCTTTTGTAAAAACAAATTTGTGGTACTTAACACAACAATTAGAAAAGGAATAAGCTCAACGCACTCATTCCTATATAGGTGATCGTATAACTTACACAACGCAAAAGTAGTCTATTTTATTCCAATAGAAAGAGAATTTTCACTATTATTATTATTGTTTTCCTTACGGCTGTTGAGAATATCCACCCAGAGCCATAAAAACAGGCACTGACTCACTGACTCACTGACTGTCATTTCCTGCTCAAGGTTGGCTCTGGAGGGAAACAAACCAGCGACCTTCCAGCCAGAGAACAGCCCCTGTCATCCTCAGAAATATGAGGGCACACTGTGTCAGAGCCTGTGAAACATTTGGCTCATAGTCAGACTCTCTGCAAAGCAACACAGACAATCCTGCTTTATTGCTGAACATGTTTAATGACAACATTTCACACAAAATTAATTTTAGAAACTGTGAAACACAATAAAGTAAAACATATTTTAGTATCGTGTGATTTGTTTTCCCCTTATAGATTTATAACTGGTACTGATTTGCAAATGTAGCATCTAGTTCTTACAGTGCTGTTGTTCATAAGATATGTGTGTTTATGAGTGAATCAATACTGCATAACTAACATGTCTGAGGAAATGGTGTCTCACTGTTAGTGTCCAGCTATGACTATGACTCATTCCTATGTGGCCTCATGCAAAATTAACACAACATGATAAAAAATAGTTATTCGTGCCCTTACATTTTTTACTGTGGCATTACTACATTATTAGTGACATATAAATGCAGCGGGGATTTCACCATGCATATTTTAGGACATGAGGTGGACTGTGGCACCTAGCTGCTCTCAGTAGGTAGCTTCATAATCGGCTGGAGGAACAGATTGTTCACTTATATTTTTGTCTTGTCATCATTTCCGGCTGCCGACAGAATTGGCTGATCTCTGCACTGTTGGGAGCCAAAGCACAGCCGTTTTGTCAAACTTTCTCATGGAAGAGGAGATAAACATTGTGTGGTTATAGACACAGAGCATTAAAGATAAATCTAAACGGCTTCCGTATATGGAGATATAGAACTCCTGTGTCTCCATAATTTTACGACTTAAAATGTGTATTTTTCCCTTTATTTATGTATCCTTTATTGCCTCCTCTAGATGTATATTTGCATCTGGAAAATGGTTTGTATACTTGATGTTTATCTGAATTAACTATGGTACTAATAACAGTAACCTGTACTACTTCTTAGAGTGTCACAGCCGTGTATTACCTGTTCATTTGCTCAAATCATCATTTATTTTCCGTTTGTGAGAATAGCTGGGAGACTGCGGTGGTGTTAAGAAATAGAGGAATAATTACATTTAACCAATTGCACAATAACCCCATGACACTTCATTTCAGGAAAGTACAACACAAAAGCTATTGGTGCTGAGCCTGTGTCACTTAAATTACACAATCATTACTTGTAATCAATCATCTTTAGCGCATTCCTGTTAGATAAATTGGAGTTTAATATGTTTTCATGATGGCAGCTCTTACAGCAATCACTGTTCTGCAAGCTTGTAAAATTGAGCATAAAGCCAAAACAGCAGTTCCCCATTTATCTGAAGCACAAATAATGGTACGGTGGATAATCAGAAATTGAAATCAGCAACGCTGTTGTTGCATAGTGTTTAAGGACATGCGTAAACCTGTCACTGATGAAATTCTGTAAGATTTGCGAAGTAGAGTAGAGCCGGCAATGTATTGTCAACTCATGACCATGATAGATGGGTCCTTGTTATAAGGTCCACTCTCCTGCATTTTCTCATACCCCACTGAATGTATGTGGCTACTGAAAATGTCCTAATCATTCCAAATCAGACAATGGCTATTTATACATGCTTATCAAAGCTGCTGTTTTCATTTGGTATTCCCCTGGTGTCACTCAAGGATAAAAATACATATGTAAGACAGCCTCAGCTGGAATAGATAGTTGTTAGATGCTCGTGCTTTATCTTGGCTAAATATGATCAGAATATTGGGTTTATTTGGGCTTATAAACCGTTATTTAAAAAAAATAAGAAAAATTCCCCAATACCCATACTGTCCTCAAGGCTTTCAGCTGGGTCTGCAGTGATTCATATTCAGAACCAGGAGACATAATAGAAGTGGTAATACAGGATATTAAAACAGTCCCCTTTGGCTGCAAGGTCTCATTAATTATCAAGCTTGAAAAAAGTACAGCTGTGTGAACAGGAGCCAAGAAGATTCGAAAGGAGAGGAATGAATTTATTCTCTTTTGATGAGCATCATTTTGCCTTCAGGTTTGATCACTGCTTCACCATACTGTAGGCTACAAACCTGCTGCAGATAAAGACACAAAGAGATAAGGTTGATAGTAATGTCTGCATATTTAGTACAATTAAATGACCAGAATGGGCATTTAATTATAACATGTAACATGAGACACTGAAAAGTAGCCGTGGACTACAGTACTCGTCCCTGCTGGCCTGGAGTCATGCAGTGTAGACAGAAGGAGACAGTGACACAACAGGGTCACCAACAAGGAGTGACTAGTGCTTAAAAAGGTCATAATCCCAAACTGGCTCCCAACCCATGACCACTGTCGGTTGTCTTTATTGAGGCCAAGCCTGAAGCCGCACTGCCAGGGATTGTACTGTGGTAGGAGAGTACTGTTTCTCCTTTTGCCACCCAGCCAATCAGAGTGGTTCCCTCAGGGGTGCGCAGTCATTCCGCCTTGAGCTCTGGCTGAACTGACACAAATGTGCATCTAAAAACTGCTTTATAGATTTATGACAGATCAAATAGGCATTTAATCCGCAGCGGACCCATTATGTGCATGTTATGGTAGTGTATTATGTTAGTTTGTGTTGAATTTGCTCAATATTCAGGAAAAAAAAGAATGTGACAGTCGAGACAGCAGTTCATCAAAATCCTCAAACTGATCTTCACTTTAAAGCAACAATAGTCAGGTTGATGTGACATGGGAATAACCACAATAATACAATTTTATTAGACAAAGCCTTGGTCACCATTTCATAAAAGCAAGCAGCAAATGTCTTGTTGCCATAGTTACTGAAACAGTGAATGTGAAGAACGACTACTGCTTGAGGCCATAAATATGCATTTATTGTACAGTATATAAGAGTGGGAGTCCCTCCACAGACTTCAGTACAATGAAGCAGAGATAGTGATTCAGGTTTAACTGCAGGGTTGTTTGCACTTGGGAATCCAACCATGTGTGCACTGCTTAAAAGAAAGCCAATTAAGGAGTGGACATTAAAACTGGGAACACAAGACAAGCTCAGGACCACAGCAGCAGAGAGTAGTTACACTTCACTCTAATTACACTTCAATACAATTCATCACTGAAGGAGAAACATATCTCAAGCTCCACATACCTCATGCAAATCACACGTCATGGCTTTTACATCTCACTGCTTGCACTAGAATAAATGAGTGTGTGGTTGTTTAAGAGTGAAGAATGTGGTGAACAGTCTATTAGTATATATAGTACTATCTATATGTATCTAAAATATGTTATGAAACACTCCACAGATCATCATGCCGGGTCACTTATATTCTGTCCATCAGCTTAACTGTAATTTGACTTCATGTTCTCTTTGTTCCATACTGGCAAGGACACAAGGAGCTGAATTTGAATGTTAACTGGCTGGACTGTCACATTTGCAGGCAGCTCCATTGTCATCCCTGAGATGAACAAAGATACCTGTCATATCACCATGGTCTTATTTTCCTGCTAACCCCAATACGAGGTGAAGCCTTGTCCAATTGTGGTTCTGTTGCACTTTGCTGTTGATGCAAACAATTTAGAACAGTTATATGGAAGATACCTGCCCTGATGGTTAAACTGCCTTTTACGTTTGGTGAGTTTTCATATTTTTGGTGTACTTTACTCAAAGCTTTCAAAATCAGACGGTCATGAAAACAATATATTTTTTTCTTTCGTGGAAATAGCAGATAATCACTGGCAGAGACAGTGTGAGCTCAAGTAACACTGACTAGCTATTAAAGAAAAGGTAAAATACACTCAAATGACATGTTGTGTACAAATATTGTCTCCTTTTGTTCTCCATTTGTTCGCTGACAGTTCAGGTGCAAAATATACAATATAGAATTAGTATTTCAGCCAATACTTAAACTTGACATGATTTCAAAAAATGATTTGATAGACAGATTTAATGCAACCCAGTACATGTCAAATCTTTGTTTGGAATATGCACAATTCAGGTATTAAGAAAAAAGCACATCTTTGAAATATGTCCAGTGTTGGGATCAATTTAATGACCGAATATCCCAGTTGGTGAATTCTTTCATCCAAAACACGTCACACTGCTCCGAGTGAATACAATTCAGGGATGGTTGGACCCAGCGGGAGTCAACATCCATAGCAACCAAATCAAGATGAACAACAATCCACAGTGCAGAAGCATGTTGAAATCAAGCATCTCTGTAGCACCTCAGCTGCAGCGGTGCACTCTACAAGCAAAGATGATTGCACCTTTTCTTACTTTGTGTGAGACCTTCAAATATATTTCCATTTGCACACACAGACACACACAACCAAAGAGAAGCGAATAAACACTCTCTAGCAAGAAAATAGCATGTGAGCCTCCACCTTATCGCTTGCAATCGATGACTAACAGCGTTGCCTTGGCACTTAGCCTCTCTGACAACTGAGCCAGTTTTTCTCAGACACAGCCAAAGCCCATTTCTACACAGAGGTGGGTCTACATCAGACAAGCCTGAGGCTCTGGATTAATAATCTGTTGTCACTGTTTGCTAGTTTTAGGATTTCCACTTTTATCAAAAGTATTTGTCCACAGATGTTTTGGCTCCATATCCTGTGTAGAGAATGTATACTGGCTGATGAATTAAAGGGGTGCTTCACCATTTTCACACATTTTCACAGTTTACTTGTCATGAGGAGAACAACTAAACATGTGAAGACAGTGTAACGTCTTCCGCTGGTCTATGGGGAAGATATAACATTTCCCAGTGTTGACATTCACCAGTGCTGCAGGGAAGCATCAGATTTACCGCATTTGTTTGATAGCTTGATGCATTCAAGATACAAGACCTTCTTTTTCTGCATGGTGAGTTCAGTGTATGCTATTTGTATCAAATATGCTGCACAACTACATTGATTAATGTTGTACTTCAGACTTGTTCTGCAAACAGACAAAATTTGATTGGATGTTGATCGGCACATAAATTAAACATATTTGTTCATCTGAGTTGAGAGCTTATGTGACAAAACATCTGTGATTTAAGTCATTTTCATCAGAGTTGAAGTGCTTCTTGTTGAAGCACTGGAGCACACTTGTGATGTGCAGAAGGTTAAGTTGCTGTTTGTTAGGTTGTGTAGCCAATGTTCCTGCAGTGACATGTTTACATTCAATAGTCTATCATGTCTATTTCTATCCCTTTAATTTAATCTAATAAAGTCAACAATATAATAATGCTTTTCTAACAGATGTTCTGAATTACTCATTTGAAGTGTTACTGTTCGGTTTCAACCGATTCTTACAAATGTTTCACAGTACGTTTTGTGAAGAAATTAAGGTTTTCTGTCTATTGAACGACTTTTAATTTGAATGGATACAGGAAGTGTTTAGTTTGTATTACAGAAGAGGATCAAAATAAAGCTTCAAGTTGACATTGTGAATCAATCAATACACCTTTAATGTCAATATGACAACTTTGACAGTTCCGTTGGCCCTATTGCATGTTATACGCTTTACAGATGATTGGATCTTCAAACACTTAAAAAATGTGAATTGATTTCAACCGGATCAAGACAACCATGAAAATGTTATTTCCTCACTTGGAGAAAAAAGTGGCAGAGTGTTGTTCTGTCAGGCTCCAACAGCACCACACTTCATTTCAGATCTTCATACCGTGACTCCTTGTGTCTTTTATGGTGGCTACACTTGTGTTATCTTTTTCTACTCATTTATTCAAGAACTCATTTAATTAATTATACTTTTTACATTAGACACAAGCAGAGTATATCAGCTACAACATTAAAACCATTCAATCTGTTATGCAATCTGATGGAGAGAGATGTTAGTTTATTCTAATGACCACTGTAACTTGTGATGCAGTTGAACTACACTGGCTTATACTGAGAAGTGTTTCTGATATTTTGTCAACCCAATTCATTTAAATTAAAGGGACAAAATATTAGAAACACCTCTCAATCTCCAAAATGGACATTAAAATGAATTAATGCCTTTCTTAATTCAATCAGATTGAATAACAACCGAACATTATAATTATTATGAAGGGAATATTTATTGCTGCGCTGCTGTATTATACTTTATGCTTCACTTGTCACTAGTTTTAATGTTGTGAATGATCATCGTAGGGTTTTTTGAAACCTTTCCTGTCATCATTTTAAAATTTAAAATTAGTTTTATTTGATATTTCAACTGATTATTCTCTATAATTTGCATCCAATCAACCAGTGTCCGCATTAGTTACAAAGACGTGCTAAAACCTAAGCTGAGTGAAAACACTTCCCTGTGAGTTTGACTGATTATATTCCAGTGATACATTATATCTAAATGATCTGTCCCACTGCACATCCCCTTGGCCACATCCCACCACTCAAATTTGCAGATGAGTGTGGGAGGAAGTGAAGTGCTCTTTGCCTGTCTGCCTATAGGGCCATCCACAGGATGCTGGTGCCAGAGAGCCTCGGATGAAGAGATTCGAGTGTACATATCGAAAGGCCAATGGAGACAGATGGAGGACAGGGACGTTTAGACAAGCCCCCCTCATATCGCCTTTGAAAACATGTGAGGTATTTTTCTGCCTGTCATCGCCTGTGGTATAAATTACTGCTTTGCCAAAAGAAATGCCATGCACAACGTAAGGGAGATAAATGGTTTGCATGCTGCTGGCATGGAATACTGGCTTTCCAATATACGTCTGATATTAGCTGAATGTTACTGGCAATGTCTCCTCCTCAGACATTGGTCAAAAACGGACCAACCAGACAAATACCTGCCCAGTGTTTGTGTAACTGTGTTACATTCCTCAAGATTTTTTTTAAATCATCAAAAAGACAGAACAACTGAGAATTCTAAAAAAAAGTCAAGCCATAATTCATGGGGAATTGAGCCCAAATGGCTTGTTGGCACAAATGAAGCTTTTCAAGTGATGTGGCTTGGCGCAGTCTCCTGCCATGGGGACAAGCCTGATAAACATTATCATGATGAATCAGAGCAGGGGTACAGTCATCATTTAGAAGACCTTTGATACTGGTACACTCGATCATCCTCTAGCTATATCACTCCTTAATATGTTTTAACAGCACTAGACCTTGCAGTTGCTTCTTAGAGAAAGTAGCTCCGCAAATCAACAATCTCGGTTCCCTTTTCCTATACAGTCAATTTGGGAGTGTAACCATCAAGACAGCGCAATGCCAGTTTTCTAATCTCCTTTACTGCAAGGATTAGTTATGATGGGATGTTATTTGTGGCAGTGCCTCGTGTGTTTCTTTGCAATCAGCCATCTAAACTTCGCAGTACCTGTTTAGTCAGGGAGCAATGATTCATCCACAACTCAAACACATGATTATCGGTCCTTACACAACTATAATGTATGGACAATTTATCAGTAGTATGGTCCTTCTGATGCAAAGACAAAATAACCATAATTAATCTCAGTAACAGCCCTCTCGTCATAATACAGGTTGATGTGGATTGCATTTAATAAATGTAGGCATGATGAAAAACTAGGTTGGAGTGTAACGTCACCAGACCAATAAACAGACTCAGTGTTGTTGCTGTGCATTTGAAAGTGGTTGAAATTCAAGAACACTTTGAATGACTTTTTTTAATATTAGGTATAAATGTTCACTTGGACTTCAGGATAAAATGAACACATTTTGGTGAACAAAGGTCAGAGGTTAAAGGTGACTGTGACATCATCTCCGTCCCATTCTTGTTGCTGCGATATCTCAGAAACTCCTTGAGGGATCTTTTTCAAACTTGGCACAAATGTTCACTTCGACTCAGGGATGAATTAATACGATTTTGGCGGTCAAAGTTTAAGGTCTCTGTGACCTTACATCCATCCCCTATTGTAAAAGCAATATCTCAGGAATCGCCTTCAGGAACTTTGTTCAAATGTGGCACAAACATTCACTTGGACTCAAGGATGAGCTGATAAGATTTTGGTGGCCAAAAATCACTGTGACCTCACAAAACACAAGGTTGGCCATATCTCAATAATTAATGCAGTGATAATGACAAAATTTAACACAAATGTCAATGAAATGAATAGATGACATTTCATATTCAAAAGATCAAAGGTCAGGTTCAGTTGTTCTGACCATTATTCAACCATGTAATGTGTTTAATTTGTGGCTGGGTACTAAGTTGGTGCCACTAATCTTGAGTGTCCACCTTGAAACTGTGCTGACTGTATAGATCTCCTGTGCTTTTTTGGTTGAAAATGTGTGAAGCAGTTTTTGCTTTGTTGCGGCTGTTCTTACAGGATCGTAATGTCAATACATTATTCTTTGTGTTCAGTCACAAGTGGACGAATCAGTCACACTTAATATGACATCATAAATGTCCATCCCTGCTGTCTCTCCTTTCAAACTCCTCAAGTGACAAATTCATGTTTAAAGCTGCATTGAGATTTTGACTTACTTTACACATCAGCGCTACACATTCTGTAAATTCTACATTATTATCCACAGGGTTTTGGGGACATTTCCCGTACGTGGAAAAAGAATGAAATTAATCATTCATTCCTCTTCTTTGGTATCAGCCATACCACCACACCACACTGAGCAGAGTCATTAGTGGAAAGGGAGACAGCCTTTGGTCCACAGGGGAATCGAGGGGGGTATTGGACATGATCCAGTAATCAAACATACAGGTGATGACAGAGAGTGAGAGAGGAAGTAAAACAGACAGATAGTGACAAAGGGAGACAGAGGTGGGAGGAGGAGATGAAGCGTAAGAGAGGTAGATAGCAGACAGTGGGTGGAGCGGAAGGAGAGGATGGTCTGGGAGAGAGCGATAGAGACAGACAGGATGAAAGTGCGGGAAGACGAAAAGGCCCGTTATCATGGGAGAGTGGCAGTTCGAGGGCTGCCTTTTCTGCAACGCAGCCATCAAGTTCTAATGACCCAATGCTCTGCCAGAAGGGGTGGAACGTGTGTGCAGATGCCATGAGAGCGAAGGCATCCACCTGGAGGATTACTGACATGTGAAGTAAACAGAGCAGGGTGACCACAGGAAGTCACACAAAAATAGATTGAGCTAAATGATGCATGCTTTGGTCCAAAAGAAGGAGACGGAAAAAAAGGTTTTCCACATTTCACCTCAAAAGGAAAATAAAGTGAGACTCTAAATTGATTTGAACCCCGTCAATGTGCTTTTATTTAAATTGAGGAAAAACACCATGTGCTCGGAGTTACACTCAATTATGTTATCTATGCCAAGTGTGACATCAGTATAATATGATGAGTGACACAGGTGCAAGAAGCAAATCAAAAATGACAAGCTTGTCTAGATTTGTATAAATGCTGTGGTCAATAACATGATATAAAATGTTGTGATCAAATGTGTGAAATACTTCAGTTTATTTTAAAGGTCATGTACTCAAACCATATACCATTGGGACCCCAAATGAAACTTTACATAAAGATATTACATGTCTTTGATGCCAACCAAACTACAGCATGTTCAAGTCCAGAAAGGATGTTAGATACAGCCTTTATGTTTCACTAACATACTGTATAAATGTAAAATGTTAGATAGATAGATAGATAGATAGATAGATAGATAGATAGATAGATAGATAGATAGATAGATAGATAGATAGATAGATAGATAGATAGATAGAGAGATAGATAGATAGATAGATAGATAGATAGATAGATAGATAGATAGATAGATAGATAGATAGATAGATAGATAGATAGATAGATAGATAGATAGATAGATAGATAGATAGATAGATAGATAGATATATAGATAGATAGATAGATAGATAGATAGATAGATAGACACTTTATTAATCCCCAAGGGGAAATCACTGTGACCTCACAAAACACAAGGTTGGCCATATCTCAATAATTAATGCAGTGATTATGACAAAATTTAACACAAATGTCAATGAAATGAATAGATGACATGTCATATTCAAAAGATCAAAGGTCAGGTTCAGTTGTTCTGACCATTATTCAACCATGTAATGTGTTTAATTTTTGGCTGGGTACTAAGTTGGTGCTTTGGGATTAATAAAGTATCTATCTATCTATCTATCTATCTATCTATCTATCTATCTATCTATCTATCTATCTATCTATCTATCTATCTATCTATCTAACATTTTTAAAAGCTAAAAATGTGACATTCTGTCACCTGTCCAGGGGATGCCGGGTCTTTGTTTAGAGTCAGCTGGGATAGGCTGCAGCCCCCAATGACTGTTCAGGATAAAGCAGGTATAGATAATTAACCTGACTCTGTCAGACTATTGCTCACAGCATCAGTTTTCTTTCCTCTGATTGTAGTCTGTAAATATAGCTCGCTATGGAGGGCGGACCAATCACCGACTTGTGTCAGCGGGTACAATGACATTGAAGTCAAGCGTTCATTTTCAATTCATTTATTTTCCCAATTCATTGTACAGACAAATAAAAAAAAGCATAATAACATAAAAATACCAGGGAATTTTTTTTTAAGAAGAATGAAGTCCAGCCCCCCCCCCCAAAAAAAAAAAAACAGAGATTATTAATTTATACTAATCAGGCATCGTGGTTATGCATTTTGGAAGTGCGGTGAAAGACAAACATTATAAAAACAATAACAGGAAGAATTTTGATAATTAAAGAGCAACAGGTCAAAGTTGGGAATGCATGGAGTGCAAGAGCGAGCATGGTTGGGGGGGGTGGTCAGTTAACATCTCAGCTTTCCTCCAATTTTAGGCTTTACAAAAAAGAAAAGTTTTAAGCCAAAATTTGAAATGGGGAAAGGGTGTCAGCATCCCAAACCCCAACAAGGAGCTGGTAGTTGCAGTGATGGTGGAGTTTTGATGCATACAGATTGGTTAAAGCTGCTCCAATCATTTCAAAATTAACCCGAGATCTACGCCCAGTAGGACGCAATGACTGCAAACGATTCCCCATGGAGCACACCCAGAGAAATATAGTCACAGTGAATCTGGGTTTGGGAGCACGAGGCCAATAGATAATGGATGGATGGAAAAACATGAGCTTCTGAAAACATTACAGAAATGCTTTTTGCAGTTGCCAATACACCAAACAATACACATCCATATGGGTAAAAACGCATCAGACAATCATGTTGGCACGCAAATATTTCTGTTTGTTCAGGATACTGAAAGCAGTCTGAACTGAGGATTAGAATTCATCATCGTACTGTGTCTGTTTTGACCATAGGAGGTTGGCAACTGTGATCTATTTGGATTGTCAGAAGTAACTGATGGAGGCAAGAGAGAAGTCTGACTGACACTAGCCAACACTGTCTGTTGGTTTAACTATTTCACTTGCATGGCCGATGGCCTGGAAGTGTTTTGCTTTGTTTTTGATGAAAGCCATGTTGGAACAGGATGTAATACCAAATCAATAAGAAACTCCTCATGCGTGTCTTCAACTCAACGTGGATCGTACGGACTCTGACAGTTCGGGTGATAAGGGGATCTGTACAGCAATCAAGAAATGGCGCTTTAAAGTCTCTCGACTAACAGGCCGTGCTGAGTCCTCCTGCACAATGTGTCAGCACTTCAGGTGAAAGACAGCCTATCTCAATTCTCAGGTAATTAAAGGCTTTGACCTGCTCCATCAGCCGGCCTTTTGAGAGTCAGGGAGTTTGAAGAGTGGGTCGGAGGCATTTCGTGTTCACCTCTCACCACAACAAAGTGCACTGGTCTTGGAGGAGGTGGGCTCCAAAGAGTTCTCTTGTCCAGGTAAAACTCCAACTGGAGAACGTGAAACATAGGAAGCAAGTCCGTGTTTGATATAATATTATCCACAAGTTTGAGGGTGAATCAGATCCAGAAAATAAAAAAAGTGGAAACTCCAAACATGGCATCTATCCTGCTGCCAGTGTGTAGAGAATGATTGCTTCTTTGTCCTCTGATAATATTGGAATATTGATTTCTGCCTTTGTTATGCTCTGCTGAATGTCAGTTGTTGGGCCTTTTATGACATGTCTAACAACAACACTGAATGATTGACTCATCCTTTAATTAATTGTTAAACTGGCATCTCAAACATGGGCTACAGGGACAGGGCAAAAGCTAAGGCAGAGTAACACACCACCTAAAGTACTGTTGATGGACAAACAGCAAAAGCACTTCAAACTAAACCTCCAAAGCTGTAGAAAAACAGCTAATGCTTCAAAGTAAAGCACCAACAAAGTTTAAAGGACTTTTACTAACCACAGCACATTGATTTTAACATTTTCTTTTAATGTATGGTGTTACTTCCTTTGATCACATTTTACTAATTTATTCTAGTTTATATATATACAGTTTGATTCCATTTGATTCAAACTGAAGCACTCACCCACAGACACCCAAGGCAATGGGCGGCAAGGCATTGCTCACCTGGCAACGCATGGGAGCCGTTGTGGAATATTGAGTGGATTTTAATTATGCCGCTGTTCTAGTTTTCACTCGAACACAGGACCATTAATTCAGAGAGACAATCATGCCCTGGCCCCGTAAGCCTCCCAAGAGATAAAGGCACATTGCTTTGACAATGTCAGCTTTGCAATAAAAGATCTCAAGCAACATATTCAGCGAGAGGCGACACATTAGTGCAATTCTGCCTGACAATGAGTACATAATATCATCCACATAATCAAGCCAGTAACAATTTTCTGTGTAAATGAGTGAGATTGCCATTATCAATATAATACCTGAGAAGGATGGCAAAAAAAATTACGTTTTACTTTCATCTCTTACCCGTGGCACTTTAAAGCAACTTTTGAAAATAGTATAGTGTTTTACAGACAATGGCAAAGAGTAGATTGCTTTTGGATTTTTTTTTTTTTTTAGTGGTATGTATGGAATTTTGTGAATTTTCTTAAGGTACATATCTCAACTGATATATTTGCCAAATGCAGTACAGTGCGCAACACAGGTGACATTTGTATTGTGAATTCATAGTAAAAGTTACGCTTATCATAAACCCCAAAAATAAATAGCCTCAAATACTGTCACTGCATGTCGAGGAACTTGAGAGGGAATTTGGCATTAAAGAAGCGTCGCTGCACTTGCCGGCCTTTTACTGGCACTCGGTAAGTATTGGGACATCATCTGACAAAAATATTTGAAGTTTTCTTCTGGCAGGATTAAGACTTTAAGACCATGAGAGAGAAGGCTGCGTACAAAAATCTAAGATGGCATTTGACAAAGATAAGTGCTGGCAAAAACTATCTGGAGATGCAATCTTTGGCCTTTAGAAGTTAAATATTAGGCTTGATGCCCATTACTGATTTCTTTTTACTTTTCAATCAGACAAGAAAAATTAAAAACAGGATTATTACCAATGCTCTCGAGTGTTCTTTTTAAAGATATACCAGTTTTGGTCAAGAATAAAGTTATTTCTTTCTTTCCTCATTTCATTTATTTTCTGATCCAGACACACGTACTGTGCCCTACATCTAAAGAGGTATTTTACGTAGTAAATTATCCAACTGGCCATGTACTGGGTAAAACTAGGCTACAGGCAAAGAGGACAAAAATCTCAAATTTTCCATTCCCTAAAAGACCATAGAATGAGCACACTGGAATTATTTGGTTTGGAATGAGTGAGAACTGCAACAGGACTGAGCACAACCCGGCTCAACCTTTGTGAAAATGTGCCTTATGCCACTCTATGTGGCAACGTGCTGCACTTACCAGTGAAAAAGGTCCAAAAACACAATAGATTACTTTGCGAAGTCAGTAGTGGATTACTCCTCTTTACCTTGTATAGTCACAACAGAGAATACAATTTGCTGACATGATAACTTTCCAGAGGAACTGCTGTGCAGTGTTTTGGTATCTGATAAGCTATCAAACTGATGGACTGTATTCTAACTGGACCTTCAGGATTAAATCTCATTGTCTCATGTGACCTGTTAACTGTGTAGCATAACATCCCAGTGTAACTCTTTCAATAAGGGGGTGTTTCAAGTCTAGGTGCCTTGTCAGTCAAAGACAATAAGTTGATGAAATATTTTGTTTAGCAGCCATAATGTAGTAGCATACCTCGGCACAGAATCTAATTATGTTAAAACCAAGTAATTCAGTCCTTCTTACTTAGGTTAGTGGCAAACACCCTTGATGTCAATTACTTGTTTGTGAAACTGCTGTTTTGAAGCCTCGAATTTGGCGTTTTGGAGGGGTTTTTTGGTGCCCAAATGACCATATTTGAACAAGCTGGAAAGGAGTGAGGGGTGGATCTGAGTGAGAACACAAGGACACTACGCTTACACACCTATACCAGCAATCTGACTGCACCCCAAGCATGTCAATAATAACTAATATCTAATTCATTATATAATTCTTTTCAGAAGGACCACCAATAAACTGATCAAAAGGAGTGATTTTAGTGAGTGACACCATATTTAATTGTGGAGAAAATGTATTGACTTTGTATGACAGAAGTTGATGGTGTTTGAATGGGAGTCGATTACAGCCAGTTTTTTTTTTTTTTTGAGCCGACCCCTAGCGGATATCAGTGGTATTGCACTTTGAGGCACCTCCGCATTTACTTAATTTTTCAGATCCGGAGTCGACTTTCATGTTTACATACAATATTGTTAAAGTCAGATTTTTACAAAATCTGTGGAGAAATTCTTCTTAATTGTCTGATTATAAAGCCATGATGTTTCTTATCAGGAACCTGTAATAGCTTTCTTTTCAATCCCTTGTTTTACACATAACTTCAATGCATCAGCCTGGCCCTGCCACCCACTGCTTAAGTTTGTGATTAGCTTTGTGAAGTTTGTAAACCCTGTTAGGATTAATGTTGGCCCAGCCACTCTGAGGGACAGATCAATCAGAGACCACTGGAAATGGCTGAGTGTGATGAAGTTGAAGGAACATTTTTTTCTCCTAAATGTAGAGGCACCAGTGGGGCAGTTTTGGTGCATATTTTGGTCAATGCTCATTGGCTAAAGGCTGCTCCATTTGAATTATACGCACAGTAGCATGCAACAACTGGAAACTGCCTATCAATACAGAGCAACAAATAACCAATTTTATTATTTATTCGTCTTCAGCTGAAATGCACATAAGCATTGAACTCAAACATTGGTATGTGAATTATATCTGGCTCCTTTGAAAAGTATAACATCAAACCATCTATTTCAAAATAAATACAGTGTCAAACACAATTTTGACAAAAGTACAAACGCTGTATTGTATTTCGTAATCCTGTTATAACTAGTACAAACATCAGAAAGTCTAATTCAGTTACCTAAATACCAGATATCCAAACCATTTTTGGATTCTCTGTCACCCTCTATGCTTTAGGGAGAATATGCTCTGAATCAATTACACTCCTCCCTGCAGCCTCCCCTACCACATCCTGCTGTGGGCTCTGGGATGCAGTAACCCATAGCCATATGCTAATCAGACTCCCATATGTTGCCTGTGAGACTATCAAAGAGCCCGAGGACCCAAAGGACAGAGGACAGTGCTGAGCTTTGGGTGGGTGGTGCTGGATAAGAAGCAAGTTGTTGCCCTGTGCATGTCTTTAAGTTGCAGCATGGTGAGAGAGGGACAGGGCAGTGACTGGGACAGTCTGGCTGGCAGTGTACTGCCAGATGGAGAAGATTGCCTGTGGACATTCGCACTTAGTAGGAGACAAGTGCATATATACTGCTGCCAGAGAGCATCCAAAATAATCTCCCCTTTGCTCAGCGTTCTTTTGAGTGTAAAAATAGCTTTCAACATGGGATGTCTGCACTTGAACTTTCACAGTCTGCAATGTCAGGGCTTGTACAAAATCAATCAAAATACCAACAGAGACTTAGAAAGTTGATGATGTCATGTTCCACTCATATATGAGCCTATTCTTTCCTATTTAGTAGGAAAACATTCCATCTTCCTCTGCCTACTCACATTTTCACTTGCTGAGTGATGAAAATGTCTCTTATTAGAACAAGAAGGCCTTGGTGTTGCCAAGGTATTTCAGTGTTTTGCATTATGATGTATTGTACTTCCTGTTCAAAATTTTTGGATAGATCTTGCTGGAGGACTTCCTCCGATTACTTGACATAGTGATGTCTTCTGATGTCTTTCATCTCTGAAAAACACAAAAGATAATAGATGAATAACATGAAGTGTTCCTGACTAATACAAAGCAGGTATAACTGCAGTTGGCAAAGAGCAGGAATCAGTGTGCTGCAATTCATGCTTGAAGGTGGTGAGCGCAGTTGAGCTTCAGAGTACATTAAGAGTCTCCAGACAGCCCGGAGGCAGAGCTGCACACCTGACAGCAGAGAAGCACTTGGGGTCGCTGGATAGTCTACGGCCTCAGTCATAAGCCGTGCCCCACATGCTGTCAACATCTCAGGACTGAAAGGTCCTTGGTACGAGACACAACCACAGCTCCCTCAGCTCACTGCTAAAAATATCCAGATCAGCTCTCAGAGGGAGACTCACACTTACAGTACAAAAGGTTTTGTTTCATCCTGCAAACTAATCCAGTGGCTTGACAATCACAATAAGTATTTGATTACATTTGATAAATAGTTAAAACATTGATGTAATGGTGGTCAGCGTAGAATAGAGTGACTTCTTTTGTCTGCAGTTCTTTCTCATTGGAAAAAAACTTTCATTTGTACATCGTCTGTCTATCATTTAGGTCAATTTGTACTCTTTCTTTAGTGAATGTGTGCAGACTTTGTAGGCCATATGTTCAAATACATGTGTAAATATGACTGCAATCCTAGTGGTCTTCTGTAACACCTATATACAAAAAAAAAATGGAAGACTTGACAGCACCCTAAAGGTCTTTCAACAGCTCTGAATAAATGAGAGAACTTGCAGTATTGTCTGTCATTCTTGAGTGAAGGAGGTGATATACACATGAATGACAGGTAAAAAAAAGTAACGGGGTTTACAAGTCAGTAACAAGGAATTTATCTTAAGTGTAATAATATCAGAGTTTACGATGGATCATAAATGGCTGGGTGGCATATGATACAACTATGAGACATTTTATACAGTAAAATACTTAAATACTCTGAGTTCTAAAGTGATTTCAGTTCCAAAGAAGCACTGTGTTCTTGTTCTACTGTATGAATAAATGGCTGCAAGTTCTGCATGAATCTGCTGAATTCCTAGTAAGTGAAACTCGTCCGTAAGCCAAGTCTGGTCAGATCCACATTTTTGCAGGCTAATCAAGTGAGGCCCTTTGGCTATGAGGCAGTGACTGTGAATTGTGAAGTGCAGGGTAAAAAAAAAATGGACATGTCTCACTGATCTTTTTGAGGCTACTTGATAATTGGTGGCTCATCAGGGTTGGTTTTCTCTCTCTGTTTGGTCTGAATACAATTTTGGATTTGGTCTAATTGCCCTCAGGCTTATTTAACTTTGTATTGTCATCGTTGCCTTTCTGATCTGGTCTTGTCTTTTATTCATTTTTGTTTTAATTTTTTAACAGTTACTTTAATAAAACATAGATTTTTGTTTGGATTAAAATATCTATTTCAAGCTTCCACCCAGAGCACTGTGAGCAACTTTTTCTGAAATCTACACTATACTATAGCCTAGTGTGAAAATGAACAGCTCACAGAACAAAGGATGCAATATAATCTTACTCTTCCCAAAGATGTGATGGTGTTATAGATATATATGTAAATGTAAACCTTTACAAAGCTGTGATATTCCTTATTAAAACAGGATAATCTTTGGATACAGATTTGTAAATTGTTTTCTCATAACTCTCCTTGTCTTTCTTAGCCTGCTGTCATCACATATTGTCTGAGCCTGTGAATTATATCCCATCATCATTTATCATACTATGAAACAGCACAGACAATGACAAATATTTGCACTGAGATAGGTCTGAGAACTCATTGCAAACTAAGTCAGGTCGCACTGTCAAAATTTATGGCCCTCTGCCACTGTTAAAATGGGTCACAATATACCTGGGTGGCTGCATAATAAAAGGGCTGGCTGTGTTTGGAAAGCCCTGGTATGTTTCCTAAATGTAGATGAAGCCAATCCTGCTGAACGTATTTGAAAGTGATACACACAAAACTGAGATGCATTACTGTTTGTTACTTAGACGGCCTTACCGGGTTCTCCTGTGATTGGAGCCTCTGGTGGTCAGCGTTTTAAATCAACTTTGGCAAAGAAGTGACCCAGATTGTAGCCCATTAAACTGTATCTCCAGAGCAACGGAAGGGCTCAGTGGGAATTTTACATCTAGAGACATCGAGTCCTGCTTCACTGGGCTGCAGAAGCTGTCATGTTAATGCATATATTCCACATCTAAGTTCAAAGCCCTTGTACGGGATCCCTAAGAGCCACAAGACAGTGTATTATTGTCTGCAATAAATCAAGCATGAATACCTGAGAGTCTGTCATTTTCAGCCAAGAAAATGCCAAACAATACTTTTGAGTCTAATTGGATGAAAGAATGTCCTCAGTGCAGTGTGTTGTTCTTTGAGTTCTGAGTGTCTGAAAGCCATTAATCAGAAAAAAAATATCTTTCCTGAAGCGAGCAGCAGGCCGACAACTGAATGAGTAGCCAAACAAAAAATGTATCATTTATCCTGTTTATAAATTAGACAAACAACAATAATAGTTTAAAATTTCAGTTTAAATCATTTCTAAAGGTCACAATGTCTGGAATGGTTTCTGTACCTGCCAGGGTGTCAAAATATATGACTAAATACTTATATAACATTTACTGTGTCAGCTTTTTGAAAAGTAAGTAGTCTCAGAACTACTTGTTAAACCCTGTACAGTGGCATGGATTAACATAACTTTGCCTGCATGTCATAATGTTTAAAACGGGTTATTATATTCTTTATATTTCTGATATCACTGCAGGTAGATGGATGCTAAATGGCAACATGTGCTCAACACTCCGACAGTCTTTAGTAGATATTTACAGATTAGATATTTCACATCATGTATATTTTAATTGTTAGGATTGAAGAGTATTTTACCAGGTTTCACGGCGTATTAAAAATGATATTAAAATATATTTCATAGTTGACATGTTTAAGATGTTTTAGAAATGTAATACAAATGTTCAGGCATAATAACGCCGGAAATTTGACATTTACTAATGTGTGTTGTTAATGACCCTAATTATATCAAAGGTAATTAAAGCCCGTTTTAACACAGTGAGAACCTCGATTGACTGAATGATCAAGAAGTCCCCATTAATGGCCTCTGCTATATCTCCCATTTGAAGTCTGTATCCACAGGGAGTGTGCTGCTTTTGTGAGACACATGAAAAAAAAAAGAGTTCAAAGCCCAAACCAAGTCTGTCAGTAAATAAACCATGAGATTAACACAGTTTACTTCACTGTGTAGACCCTGTGCTCCAGTTGTATTTCATTGAGATCCACTGAAAATGGACATGGAGGGGCATTTTCAATAGCCAATGAACTGCACAGTTACATTAAGAGATAAATTAGGCTCAAAATGGTCTAAAATGTATATTCAATGATCTACAAATAAAATTATAAGATTTACAAGTGGTTTTATGCACATTTTCCAATCCACATTCAAATGCCAAGCAATTTGAACATGTTTTTAAAATGGCACACAGTGCAACTTGAATAAATATTATGTAATGAACTGATTTGTATCTTCACCTTCACAGACTTGATCACTTTCACTTTCACTTCCTGTGTAAAAACAATTCTGAAAATATTTGTGACATTCTTTGATATTTATTTATAGTTAAGTACATGTCTGTTAAAAATATCTGTGGTTTTCTACAACTAATTCTAGATTTGAATACATGATTCTGATGGGTTCAGATATTTTGATTTAAAATATTTTGTATAGCCTACCTGCAACATTTAACATACATGTATTTCAAAGTTAAGGAGCTTTTAAAACCACACATACAAATTTAAGGCAAATAAGATATCATTGAAATGACACTAAACCTAACATGAAAAACCAATGTGCTATTTGAACCGCTTATCTTCAAAGGCGGTGCCTCTAATTAAGCAGAACTGACAATACTGATCACTACTCACACTCTAACCCTTCAAACTGCTATACATTCAAAATGTTTACATTTTCTCCTGTTGTTGTCATTTTTATGTCTATTTATCGGCCCCTCCAGAATTGCATGGATGGATTAATTACATGTTTTCATTGTCTTCTACTGAGCAGAAATAGCCCTCGGTGTTTAGAATTGAACAGCACAACATGGGTTGTATCATTTTTTGAGTGGGTAATTGTATATTTGGTTATGATTTGGACTTATTGCATCAGTGAAATACCCGTAATTACAGTAATACCCTTCTGGTGATTGCCGCAGTAGTAACCAGTGATTTGTCTCTCATGCTAACCTACTTGTTGGCACACTCAAACAGCTCTCCCAGTGGAGAACTATCAGATATGATAAGCATTTGAATTTGTTGGATTTGTTGGATGTAAGGCATTAAGGTTGTGCTGGAGTTTTGCTGTAGACTTTTCTTGAAAGTGCAGACACAGATCAGATACATGGATTAAGTGTTGGTCAGAAGAACCAACAACATTTTTTGAAAGCAAATGGCAGCTATAAGTCTAATTGCACTAGTAAAGAGGGACATAAAAAAAATAATTAAAAAAAAATCATTCATGACCAGAGCTCAAACAGTGATTAGTCAGTGATGGTATTGTGGCTGTGCAGGCTGCACACAAACTTGAAATTATTAATACTATCATATTGAAGCATTCAACCTAAAGATCCTCCACGGACATTTTTAACATCTTTATAAAACACTCTATTTTGAATAATAATCTCGGGCTGATATGTTTTTTCCACAACAAAATGCAATTATTTTGACCTCTTTTCAAAAGTTTAAGTGCTGGACACAAGATGTCTCATATTTAACTGTAAAGGCCACTCTCAGTGTATCTGCACTGGAGGTTTCAAGTTACATAGCTGTACAAGTTGTGTATTGCAACAAGGTCTGCTTTTAAACTGTCTGTGATGCCACAAATCCTGTTCATGTATACGCCCACCCTTGAAATTAGGGTTTTTGATGAACACAGGGAAACGTTCTTAATTCTGTAGCCTTCGAGTGTTAAAGTGTGCACATACATCATTCAGCACAGTGAAGCTAAAACATTCCGCAAAAAGAAAAACACATTTTTGAGTGTAGGGGGACTTCAATTATTGACCTTGGATCGAGTGTTTTTTTTTTGTTTTTTTTTTAATATATCTCAGCTCAAGGACTGTCTACCAGTTGTTGTTTTTTATTTTACATTTTTAAGTGGAATCTCATCATCAAAGAAAAGGGTTGGTCATGGCTAATTCATGTGGTGGACATACCGTGAGTCCAGAGGTCATCTTAATTGTCCATGCCTAATTGTGAATTGTTTTATTTGCAACCAGAAGAAAGGTTTCCATTTTTGGCAATACCAACTCTTTTTCACTAACAAACACACACGATTGCATGCCAACAACATGTCTTACATTCCCATAGCTTAAACAATAAAATGATGTCCAGGCATCTTCAGTAAGCCTTTAGCCCTGAGAAAACACACAACTGTCAACCATCTGACTCAGCACCTACTAAATTGTGAAAACTGTAAGTCTCACACTGGGCAACATCTGTCCTCTGCTGCCCAAAAAAATGCCTTCCCTCACAAACATATTTTACTAAAGCAGCAAAGTGAGGGATAGATTATGGACAGATAAACAGACAAGGGAAAACAAGCGAGCGAAAATGTCAAATCATCAAAACATATAGGCCATATGCTACAATATATGTTGACAGCAAAAAAATATTCCCCACAAGATAACACATTAATGTGCCTGAGTAAGAGTTTTCAAGACATTTAAATAATTGTAACTAAACTAAATCGTGTAGATAACGAAACAATCCATGGTACTTATGCTTTAATCTGTTAAAGCCAGTGATAGTATAGAGTTTGCAGGTAAGAGTATAAATTAATGATTAGCATTGTTAACCAACATAGTCCAGTCTGACAGAAGGGCTTTAATGTTTGGTATCAACCAAAAAAGTTGTTGCTTTTGAATATTCAAAAAGAAAGTAGATAATAATTGCACAACCTTACACAAGTGTTATAAGTGACTAAATAAAATAATATATATATATATATATATATATATATATATATATATATATATATATATATATATATATATATATATATATATATATTAGCAGCTAATACTGTAAGAAAAACATATATTACATATTGTACTGGTTTTAAATTGAACAAATGATCAATACAGTTCTTTTCTTGTGAGGAATTAAATTACAAACCATCACAATTAATCCACTCATTTGACAAGAAAAATTGGTTTAAAATTGTGACCCTACTGGCTCAGAAGAGTCAAAGGATACTGAAATTGCATGGCTACAAGAATACAAGGTGCAATCAAAAAAGTTCCCAGACTTGTCCTGTTGCATGTGAACCAAACAGGAGGAGGCTGTGACCTTTGTAAGTTGTCCAGTTGTCACCATGCATATCACTGTGCTGTGCTAAACTTTTGGATTGCTCCTTGTATAATATATATGATATACAGTATATACAATGACTTAAATCTTTGAAACCAACCTAATTAGCACTTCTGACTTACATCAAGCTTCAATTCAAGTAAAGTCTTTCTGCATCATATTCTGCACCCAGTTATATAGTGGTTTTGACACAGGTACAGCAATTGTTGTGAAAACCCCTGGCATGTGAGGTCTCTGCTGCTCCTGGTGAGGTTGAATCGATTGTTTTTTCCACCCCCTTCTGTTTCTGAAGCCCTTAAATCTGTGCAAGGATAGAGCTCTGATGGTGCTGATTATCTTGGGGGAGCCTCTGAATCAGCAAAATGTCGTTCCACCCAAAACCCCGAGCTTAACAAGCCTTCACCTTGAGTGACCCCATCTTCACCCGCATTGCCGCTAGCTTTCATTAGGGTGCTAAGTGCATCGGGGCTGCATTACATGCTATTCCAGCGGGCCCACTGTGTATCGTTGTTTTCGTTCCAGCCTCCATAATTAATTGGCCTTGATGAGCATAGAGATGGATACTAATTGGTCGGTGAGGGATCTCTTTAACTTCATGTTTTAACATGGGGATGACAGACAACATTTTAAATGATTTAGCCTAAATACTGAGTAGAGTGCCTCTGTGGTGACTCTTTGCATTTTATTATCTTACTTATTTTGAAGAATCACATTTATTACAGGTTAGGAATGCGGTACTTTCTACCTTTTTGACCAGAACAAGGGAGTGTAAGTTTTTCTAATTAATTATCAGGCTTTTTCAACCATTTCTAACTGAAACATAATTTGGGTTTGTTATAGACTGGATACATACAATTTCATCAGTTACCCTTTCTGTTTTTCTTTGTATTATAGTATTGTGTGGTGGCAAGAAGAGACATTATTTTACTGGTTATTTATGAGGTGTGATAAAAAGTTCAGAGCCTGTGCCCAAATCAAACCAAACCCATACCAGATTTAACTCTGACCAGCATCCCCTTCAAAGTCGTCCCTTTGTGCAGCCATATACTAGCCATATACTGCTCCTGCCATGTTTGGAACGCTTCCTGAAAGTCCCGCTCTGTAAGCACATGAAGTACCATCGGTGATCCGCACCAGATGTGCTCCATAGTATCAAAGTGGAAACCCTTTAGGTTGAATTTATTTTGGAGAACAGAAAGAAGTCAAAGGGAGCAAAGTCTGTCTAGTATGGGGCTGGAGAGCAAAGATTGTGTTTTTGTGTGAAAGAAACTTGTATATTTTCAACAGTGAACGGGGGCATTGTCATGATGGAGAACCCAATTGCTACCATGTTAAATGTTTTCCCTCATGTGGTTCAGAATGTCACAGTTGGAGTTCGGGATTGACGAATCCACAGTGCACATCCCCTCTTGACCCGATGCTCCTTCTTCTCGGTCTTGAACTGAGACATTCAGCCCCTCTTGAAACATGAATGCCACTCAAAACTCTTTACCCTGCTCATTGCTTCATTGCTGTAGGCTTTCTGAAGCACTGACGCATGGACGGTCTCAGTTGCCATTTTCTCGAGGCTGACACCAAATTTGACGTGTGCTCTTTGCCTAAGTTTAAGTTCCACGGCGAAATTACAAATGTACCAGTGGTCAAACAAATGTGTGCAACTCAGGTGCTGATGTTGATCAAGTAACTTGGTAACCCTTCAGCTTAAACTTCATTTTGGGGAACAAAAATGAGTAACCTTCATAAATAAGGGATATAATGAAGGTTATAGCATCCCCCTGCTTCATGCACATTACTTTGCAACGCTCCATTCACCTTAACAGCAACAGTCTCAGAACTTTTTGATCGCAAATTATATTTCATTGGATAATTTGATAATTAATGTATTAATAGTTTGTCAATGTATATAAACAATATACAGTCAGTATTTGGTTTAATATTATACAGTATTTGAATATCCAAAGATCATTGATTTATGTATCTAATTATTTTTCAGATTGTGTAAACTGGCTTATAAATTAAGACAGGGATGTCTACTTCTAAAAAAAACTTAAATAGTCTGTTAAATATTTAGACATTTTGTGAAATATTTTAATATTTAATACATGCAATATAACCAATGTAAAAACAGTTTGTTCTTAAAAGTGTAAACCTCTAACTGTACTTGGCTGACCTAGAATTTGGAGCCTTCAGCTGTCATTTGTTTTGACCCTCCAGGTTGGAGCTGTTGTATCTGGGAAGTGTTTTATAAATATTTTTGAGATGTCTGCTGGGCTGTGCAGCAGTAATTCAACACCAAATTACAGAACAAATCATACAAAAACATGGCCGTCATTGAATTTGTGTGTTTTTAATCAAAATGTGCCCAAACATTTAACTCAGAAGATTTTCAGCAGTATTCAGTGTGGAAAAGAAAGTAATGGCACAAATAGTCAACTGAGAAATGCTGCAAAGTGGCCCACAAGGCTTACACAAATCTTCTTGCTCTCCATATCTTGCTTTTTACATGGTGTAATTATTATTCTTCAATCTTTTTAAATAGCAATACCCATGTGGAATACGCTTTTCTTCGAAGTGAAAACATGCTTGTGCATATATGAGTTGAGCCTGAGCCTGAGCCTGAAACAGTCTTCCTCTCTGTAAATCTGAATTCAGTAAGTGCTAACTGACCCACAGTCTGTCTCTTTAATAAATCCTCAGATTCACCTCTGGTGCAAGGCTAGGCAATCTCCCCTTCTTTTCGTCTTCCTCTAATTAGTCACATATTAGAAATGCAGTGAGAAACAATGTAATTAAGAGCTGCCTGACTCAATTTGCTTGTGGAAAGTTCAGTAATGGAGGTGGGGAGAGCGAGGGTGAAACTCAAGGGAGAGGTGAAGTGGTGAGAGGGAGCCTAATCTCAGCCATCTATCTCTCCATCTCCAAACCAATTAATGAATCTCACAACACAGACATGCAAAGGACAGACAGATGCAAGAAGCTCCAGCCTGTCATGTTTGTTTATTGTGTACATCTATTTGTATGTTCCTACCTGCAGCGAACTGAAACCTACTGAGGTTTGCCATGCTGGGACGAAAGCAGTGATTAATCAGCACAAGTCGGACTATATGCGTAAGCAATTCCCTCTGTGAGTGGTGCCAAAACAAAACACACTGACAAAGCAAATGTATGAAGATGAAGTCATTTATCTTCAGGGTAATTTGATTTAATACCTGTATTGTATCGTCTTTAGGCACAGATTGGGATGGACGGAATTCATCTGGTTTTGTTCAGATGTTTTTATCCTTCATCGACCCAACACCTTAAAGACAGATGATTACATTATGTAGCCTTGTCAAATTTAACATTTTACCTGATGTCTTCTGTATTTTACATGGATACCATGTCAGTGTCACATTTAGCCTCGCCAGGGCGTGAAAAGCACACTCTCACAAGGGAACAACAAATTTAAAAGCCAAAATAGGAGGGAACTTGGGGGGGCGTTTCATGGGATCAAAGCAGGATGGGGTTTGAGACTAGGAACAAGCAAAAGTCAATGTGAATTTCATTTCAGAAACACAAATAAGATAAGGTAAGTTAAATAAGGTAACATTTCTGAAATAAAATTATTTATCTTAACCCAAAACAATATTTTCCTAGGATGCATAACCCTAATCAAATTGGGATTGTGTCACATTAAATCCAAACCACGATTTATTCCTATTAAGTTTTTGGTGCCCAGACCTAAAGCACCTTACTTGTTAAAATGTGAAACTGACATTATCCTGTATATGGACATTGAGTATTTGTAAACTTCCAACTTCAACAGTTATTCAAATTATGCACAAATGTAAAAAAAAAAAGTGATTTAAGGGGTTGTCGAACACAAAATACCCGAGGTGCTATAAATTAGTAGACTTTTCTCCACTGATATTATTATTGAAGACAAGATCACATTGGTTTGGCCGAGGGGTCTTCAACGTTTTTCAGGCCAAGGATCCCCAAACTGATAGCGATATGGAGCAGGGACCCCCTACGATATATATTGTATAAAATTGTGTTTTATATTAAACTGGGCCTAGTGCCATGTATAAACATACCTTGTTATTGTGGATTCAATACTAAGATATTCAAATAATACACAGGTTCATATATTCATGTTTTTATTTTAAACATGTGCAAGGTACAGTGAGTAGGGTGGCCATGCCAAGGCCATTTATAAACATACCTTGTCAACTGATACCAATGCCAATATCAACATTGTCTGTCAATTGCATGATAATCATGCATACAAGCTACAATATGTTGGATTCATGTTGATGTGTATTTAAAGACATTTAAATTTGTGGGGAAAAATTTTTTGGAAAAAAAGAAAAAAATTGTCTAATTAACCCAAAATTTCACGGACCCCCTGCAGTACCTCCGTTGACCCACTAGGGGTCGCGGACCCCCTGTTGAAGACCTCTGGTTTAGCCTATGAATATGAATAAAGGAACAATAAACATGCACAGGGGAACATAAAAAAATACTGTACAATGCATAACATGCATTTATATTTGACAATATTATTATTTTTTTCTATTAAATACCTGTGTATTTTATTGAATATATAAATTGTATTTGTTTTCTATTTTCTATTTTGTTTTTAAATAAGCTGCTAAGAGGATTGGTGCTAAACACAATTTTTCTGTGCATTAAACATAATGACAAAAAAATAAATACTAAAACATTGGTTTATGATCATTTAAATATTTTATAAATACAATTTTCCTGTGCTACAAATGCTGACATTTCATAACATTAAAGTTAATTCATTGCTGTGAGATCGTTGACTTTAGCAGGTGAAATGGGTGAAATGTTGAGGCTACAAGGTCCAAAAACTTTTGAGAGGCAACTGATAACAGCTACAAGCTGCAAACAGCCACCCACCTTCGTCTGCTGATTTTAAGAATTTGGTTTGGTACATCGTGGTTGATGGTCTGAAAAGTTTGGGAATCTCTGATATATTCACACAAACTGGTCATTTCTTAAAAGCCAGCCTTGGGAAGCATCCCTCACATTCCATTTGATACAACACAAATGCATTGAGAGTTTCCAGTTAATTTAGTTTCACGCACATGGCTCTGATATCCGTCTGCAGTTTATTGGTTTACTGTAACATGCAATACATTATCATTAGGTGAAATTTTTCATCCATCCAACTTCTCTCATTTTGGCACATCCTTTCATTCCCAAGGAAAGAGTCCAACAAAGAAAAGGGTAATGAATGGACTGTCTGAAGGTCACTGCACTGCCCACTAATGGGTGAAGCCCTCCCTATGGTGCCACTGAATAAGTCCCTGTTCTAGAACAGTGATTTCCTACAATGAAGCAAATTTAGGAAGAATCCAGTAGCAGCCCAGGGGAAAAGAAGCTATAGGTGGAATTCTTGACCCACAGTGTATTTAGAAGATTACAGCTGAATGCCTTAATAGAAGGTCAGGGTGCTATACTGCTATATAGAGCATCGTTACTTTTTAGTAAGCACTACAGCCTGAAGAGTGCACCTCCTGTATTTATTTAGCATCATACTAAAACCTTTAAATCTCCTGCTGCTGTATTTGTCCAACAGCAAAAATGTGCAACGGCAGGTGAAAAGTGTTCCCAATGATTACAATGACCTCCAGGGTCAAAGGAGGTCAAAACCTGAATGGAAAACAGGGGTTTTAATCCAAAGCACATTGCGGGTGGTGAATCCAAAATAATTTGCCAGCTAAGTAAACAGCCAAAGGCATGTTGCACACACTGCCAAAACATCATGTCCAAAATCTAGCCAAAATAATTACAAAATGCCATAGACAGGCAGACAAAGAGAGAATGAGAAAAACAGAGCGGTGTCTTTATTTTTCAAAATGTAGGGAGTAAGATGTATCTCCTCACTGGACACAGTTCATTTTAAAGCAGATTTATTGCCCCGGCAACCCAATACCACTTAATCTGGTAGACATAAATATAGCCAACTGAGTAACCATGCAAAACAATTATGAAAGCTGTAATCTTGCCATCTATAAATGATTAAAGAACACAAATAAATAACCATTTTATGGTTTGACAGTGCTATGGTAAAGCTTTGATTAGTTTTATGCTCAAACAGAACTTGGTTGGATTTAGGAGAAGATCATGATTTTTGTACTGAAACAAGTACTTTGTTGGTTAGAGTGCCATTGTTGTCAAGGTTACAGTGATAAACAACTGGTTTGGGTTATGCAGATAATTAAAAGAAAAAATTTTGAATATCCATTTTAAATGGGATACAGACAGTGAAAAGACGAATGTTATGTTGACCCCTCCATCCACCCTGACCTCCTCGCTATGTGGAAAGATTTTCAACTTTATTGTGATTTGAGGGGCTGCAGTGGCAACAAGTTGCATTTTGAAAGCACCATCTACTTGTTTGGCACAGTTGCATTATTGCAAAGAACCATTGGACAAGGTACTCGTTTCACATTACTCATTTAATAAGTATAGTACTTACTTTATTAATTCCTCAACATTTCATGCTCAGACAGGCTCTATTGTTTTAAACAACAACGTTTACAGTTTGAAGGTAGTTACTGACCATCAACAGTGAACTTGATGTTACCTCCAATGACGAAATGAAGCGCTGCCCTCGCTGTCGAGCTGCAAGGTTCATACACCGTCCAAACTCAGCAGAACCCATACAGCTAGTAGTCTTCCCTGGAGGTAATGTTAGCAAGATGGCTAAAAACACACGCCTCCAACTACCACACCAAGCTTGGATGTGGCAGACGTGTCTGCCCACTAAACCAAACTGATATCCACCTTCAATTAAAATACCAATACTAGGGCAAAGATGTGATCCCAAAATTGTCAATGTAAAGAAACATTAAAGCCAATCAATGTAATTGCTTACATGAACCTGAAAAAGGTCATCGCATTACTTTTATCACATCACAGAGTTATTCATTGCTGTACTGGAGCCCATATGTTTGAAATTAATAATGAACAGGCCGAATAGATTTGTTTTACTCAGCTGCTTTTGCACCTTATAGTATAGACTACGTGTTCAGCAAAAGCAGCCAAAGAAAACATCAGACAAGGCTGCTCTTTACATTTTATTTAATTATTTTTATCTGGAAGTTTAAACATCCCTGCAGTGAGCATTGGCCCCATGCTGGGACGCTACATTGCTGCCCTCCAGAATGGTCCCACATGTGGAGGCGAGGCTATTTTTGCGGGATGTGGTATAGAGCTCGCTCCAGTATTGAGGTTGAGGCTTGAGGTGTAGTGTAATTTGCCAAGGCCTACATTTAAATGCCTGTACTACATTTGAGCGTAAACACTCCATTTACACATCTTCAGATGGCGGCGCTGGGTGATAATCATTGTTTCCACGCTCATATTTCTGCACTCATCATTCTTGAGTGGTGACTTTGTGAATATCTTTGAGCATATTTTACAAGTTGGCATTACCTTTCACAGGCACAGTGGGGTGAGTCGAGGGCATACATAACAAAAAGAACCACTGCATAGTTGTATGACCCAGTGGCACTGAGGACAGGTGAGGAATTCATAACAGGCATCTTTTGACTGCTGCTGTGACAAAAATCTCAATCTGTTTGCCAGTTTTCATTTAGAGAAGTCAAAAGGAAGTGCCATGAGACAAGTGTTAGATGTGTGGAATTTACTTTATTTGTCAGAGTTGTTGATGTTCACAAAATGTATATTTTGCATCACCTCTCATTCCACTTTTTCTAAATGCATTTATCTGCAAATTTGGGTGAATTACTTCAAACATGTATCAGTCCTTAATGAAGTGACCTCAAATACATACATGATAAAGCCACTCCTTGCAGATATACAGGCTGTCAAACTACAAAATCACATATTTGTAGGTTTGGGTGCGTTTCTAAGGCAGCAGTTTTACACCTAAGCAAACTGTGCCACTCAACAAACAGTTGAAGGCAGTTCTGGCAACAGAAAACTGGGTGGGAACAGCTTGTGTTTTGGAGACAGCAAGCAGGAGGGTTAGCATAGGAGGAGAGCTCCAGGGTTTGATAAATGAGGCTGCGTGGCGGCTGCAGTACTAAACCGCTTCCCTACTCAGCTGCGGTGACAATGTGATTAATATTTGCACGGCATTAAGCTAATTTATCATGGCCACGTGCAAGCCAATGGGAGAATAGACTGTCACATGGATGCCTGGTCTAAGGGCGGAGAGAAGGTTTGGCAATGTGAAGCAATTATTTCAAGCCAAAATAAACAAATAAATACAGGAAATTTATATCAGGGTGAGGTGAATCTGCCAAGCAAGAAATTTAGGAAGATGAGAAAACCTAGGAGCAAGGAATTAAATTTTGCTTAATGCCACTATCGAGTTTGTTTGATGAACATGTGCAATACAAAATCAGCTGCAATTATACGGTATAGTACTTATGCAAAAGACATGGCTGCACAAAACCTGCACTTTGTGATGAAATATGAGACTTGCACTTTTAGCTCTTTGTTTTGGCTTTTTGGTCCTGCAACCTATCCTATAACCACATGAGCAGTCCAGCAGCACAAGATATGCCTGAGAGAAACAGGTGGAAAAGTATGTTTACTCTGTCAGACTTCCTGTCCGGTCGGTCTGCTCCATGCAAATTCATGCAATCTTTTTCACTCTTCTGTCAAATTAAGACATGGCACCTAACTTTAGCATATCTTGCATTGACTAGAATGGCAGCGATCAGCTCCGGTGGCCGTGTCGGAGCAGGAACACGATGCAGAGGGAACGCGTTTAAAAAAAGCCTTTACGTGTACCAGCTGCAGCTAAAACTTGAGGCTGAAAAACGCTTGAATAAAACGTCATGGTTTAGATTTTTTAAAAAAGTACTTTGCTGAGGTTGGAGGACCGTTGTTGTCATGGTTACAGTAATAAACATGTGGTTAAGGTTATGGAAAGAAAAAAGAAAACATTTTGACATTCAGTTTTAACGAGGATACAGACACCAGACCCCGTTGGCCATGTCCAATGTTCAAAAACTGGCTTCCGAAAGCCACTTCTTTGCTCTACATGTCTATCTCCTCCAGATGGAAAAATACAACTTTTCAGAATTTGTTTTTCTTTCAAGAAAAATCATGCTTGTAAACATTTGTAATTCCCAGAACCTCTGTAGGCATGGAATTTCTGAGTCACCAGCCAGTGGGTTGGTCAAACATCACAACAACAGGAAAGGATGAAGCCGGATGTATGGAATCGGTCTTATTCCTGTCTGTTGTCTGAGATTCCTTCCCCATGGTGGCACGTCTGTCACTATCCTATGCCCCGATTCTCTGCTGCAGTCGGACAGACTGGCCTGACGACTGCCACTTGGCAAGGAATCTGCTGCCATGGTCTGTAGCTAGTATTAAGATGCTACTGCTGTCAAGGGGCCCTGGAAGAGAAACCAATAGCCAGGGCAGTAACTCACCCTTTAAGACTGTTGCCTTGTTTGGGAAAGTAATCTACCCCCAAGCCGCTGCCTCATTCAACACGCGATACATCATGGACAAACACTGGCACAGCAGTATTCACAGCAGTACCACTCAGCCTCCCTGCTTGGCCTTGCAGTTTGGAACATTGTGCTCCGCCTTTAGCTAGGCCAAGGGAAGATGTCAGAAAACAAGGTGCAGCAGGGACCTACCATACATCCACTTGTGTGAGTCGGTATTATGATAATACTTTATGCAAGTCACATCTCATTTCCACTTTGTTGTCACTGGAGTGCATCCTGAGTGATACCGTGCTCTTCTGGAACAATTTTCTTCCATCAGCAAATCCACTCAACGCCTCGGGTTCCAACAGCAGTTGTTTCACGAGGACGAAATGTTACTGAATGACCAACGTGTTTAATGCAATTGGTTAGACAGTTAATTCTAATTTTTTTCATGTCAGTCGTGGAAAGCTATATTTAAGGACAACTGAATGTCCAAAAAAAACTGAACTAAATGATGCTACAAAAACCACATGAATTACACATGTGCATAAACTCGTGATCACATACACATGTGATTGTGCACATGTGAAATGTGGTTTTGGAACATCTGCATGGTGTAATGTGTGAGGCCCTTGCAGATTCCCTTGTAAAAATGTTTTCATATGTTTTCTATTTTATTATATGTTGGAACATGTGGTAAACATGTGTCATACATGTGATACATTTGTCCCATGTGAAAGATATGGGAAACTGATGTGTTTTTTGTTTTTTTTGTAAGGGCATTAATCAATCTCTAATAATCTTTCCTGGTTTACCAATCTGACAGAGATGGACACATCAACATAGACCACATGTAAAATAGTTGCCACTGATGAAGTTGTTCATGACCTTCTAAGAAATTGAGTGGCTGATGGAGCATTGAGGCTGTTTCTCTTCTGCTGTCTGGGGGATGTAATTTATGGACCATGCCCAGCATGCCTGGTGGAAATGATAAACTGTACAGTGTGCCATAAACACACATTTTCGTTGGAACGTGTTTTGTTTGAATCAGCAGGGTTTTGTTTGTTTGTGTTTTCTTCACCTATCGAAATTTAGGATATATGGACTTTGCTGTGGAATTTTGATGTGACTTTCTCGCCTACTTCACTAAATAACTGACCAAGTGTGTGTGAGAAGCAAAGCATTATGCTTTTCTGGAACTATATTTTCTATTTTGTCCTCACTTAATGGGTAAATTGGCCTTTATTAAACCTTTTTAATTATTTGAACATATACATTGCAGTGGGAGCTAAACTGAAGAGAACAAAAGACAAAGGGGAAGTGAGGCAGAAATAATGACTCTAATAAACTAATTATACCTTTCAAAAGCAGCAGTCCTTATTTGTTTTGTCAACTACATGCAAAACTAAAACACTTATTTACCTACCCACATAGACAAAGTGTCAGAATAACTGAGTACAAGGAAAAGCAACTCCGTGCCACTAATTCCTTAGTCAGCTTGTGACTTTGCAGGACGCTTTCAGTGTTGCATTGTTTGTAGTTGGACCTGTGCGCTGTTAAAAAAGTGTGGCAGTATCACAAAATGAGTCCAATACTGAAAGAAGTGAAATGTGGGATGACTCGTGAAAATCATCACCATTTTAATGCTGACATGGGCAGCAGTTCATTTAACACAGGCCAATCATCCAAATAAAAATTCAAACGAGCATATACATGTTTTGTAATTAAAGGCTTCTTTCTTTCTTTCTTTTTCTTTCTTTCTTTCTTTCTTTCTTTCTTTCTTTCTTTCTTTCTTTCTTTCTTTCTTTCTTTCTTTCTTTCTTTCTTTCTTTCTTTCTCTCTTTCTTTCTTTCTTTCTTTCTTTCCAACTTTCCAACTTTCCAAACAGGGATTCCTCTTTAATAAATAAAGGAAATAAAACCCACACAAATGTATGGAGAAACAGAAAGTTTCTGTCAGACTTGCTGCTTATTAGTACCATACTGTGGACAGAATATATCAACAGCAGAATAAGGAGGCTCATGAGATCGGATGAATTCACGATTCTGCCAAGGTCTCAACTGTATTGCATTTGTTGGTCAGAAATTCCATTGGTTGGACCCAAGTCAATTATATTTACATAACACCCTCCGTTTTTAGACCCTGGGAAAACTCCTACTGCCTCATATGGTCAGTCCACCTCTACTGGCACAGCAAAACTTATATTCTTCACCAACGTATCAATAAATTCAAAATGATGCAGCATTCTGTCTTGCAGAGTTCTTGTAGCTTTAAAGGTGTTTTTATTTTAAAACCAACTGACAGACAACTTCTAAGTCCTGGTTGCAACTAAAATAGATTAATGTAAGATGAAAATACCTGTGTATGCACTATGTATGTTAAAAAGTGGATCTGGAAATCCAATGTGTCTATATTGGTGATTTCCAAACGGTGCGTGTACCACGTGTGGTCCGCGAGGCTCCACCTGCTGGAGAGCCTTGCTGAAAGGCCGTATTGGCTATTTTCCACCGGTTCCGTCTCTGACACAGCTGCCGGAGTAAATTGCCGTCATTAAGTCAATGCTTCATATCCCACCGGCTGCGCCGCGGTCTGTCTCACCAGTGTCCCAGAAGTGGCTGCGAGTCTATTTCTGACGCAAGTAAGATAAAATGGACATAAAGAAAAGGCTCGTCTGACACGCCGCTGGTTGACTGAAGCCGAACAGAGGACGGAACAAAATCGCGGCGTGACGGACACGTCTTCAGCGGAATTTGAGTGTAGCAGTTGAACTAAAAGTGCCTCAAGTTCATTTTAATTTCATTTTGTTTTATTACAGATAACAGAAATAAAATCTGCCTGTGCTTAGCCATGCAGCATGCTGCTAGCAGTAGCTGGAAATCAAAGTCCTCAGTTATTGATTTTTTTTTTTTTTTTTTTTTTTTTTTTTTTTTTTTTTTTTTTAATGGCTACAAAGGTCCAAAAAGCAGTCAAGAGGCAGGTGACAATGCTGGACCTGACAGGTCAGACAAATCTTTCAATGCTGAAGCAGAGTCTAAGTCAACAGTTGAGCTGCCGAGCAGTGCCACTTTTAGCTCGGGTTGCAAATGTAATATTAGTTTTGAAACAGCAGCCTTACATTGTTGTTATCTAGGCTTCTTTACTTCATTGCATGGTTAAATCGCATGTGTAAATTGTATCTGGGTCGAGAAGTGGTACTTTTGTAATACTATTTTTACATACATCCCATGAGGCTGTTTATTGAACAGAAACACTGACTAAGCAATCAGATTTTCTCCACTCATCTGTTTCTAAGTGTCTAACCTTTCCTACCTCCCTTGCTGTCTCTAAATCATGAGCTGTTACCAGATGACCTATAAACAAAAGCAATGAGATGCTTTTTATTTTATGTTCATGAATAAGATTACATAACGTTTTTGGCTGGGTGTTGTTACACTGCCATAACAACAGTATGTCATACAAAAATGACTTTAAACTTGATAAATAACTCGACATCACATGCTGTTTGCACAACAATGTCATATCTGTAAATGTTGACACTGTGGAGGTTTATCATGACAATGTGACATTTAGCAACTTGGCTATATAAACGTATCATAAACATGTCATGCCCGGCTTTAAGTAGTGTAATAAACTATTACTACTCTCAAACACTTTCACTGCAGTGTCATGCATAATTAAGCACTGTTACCTCAAGCCAAACGGTTGAGTCTTGAAGCGTCATAAAGATGCAATAAGGTGCAATGACAACAGCCATAAACAATCATAGAGTTAAATTCATGCTGATGACTAACTCTTAAGCTTTTACACTGTCTGGTGTGCGGCAATTTTAATAGAGCGTTGTGTAAATGTGGTTTTGACTCCTCAAATCTGTCTGCAGGGGGACGCAGAGAACCCATGGCTCAGTTATTTTTTTTATTTTATAGTACTCTATTAATCCCTGAGGGGAAATTTCTTCGCTACAGCAGGGGGGCTCTCAGGGGGGGAGCTGCTGCAACAGGCTGCCACTAGCGCGGCGCCAGGTAACCTGACCTGAGGTGCATGTTTTTGGATGATGGGAGGAAGCCGGAGAACCCGGAGAGAACCCACGCAAGCACAGGGAGAACATGCAAACTCCGCACAGAAAGGCCCAGGACCGGATTCGAACCCGGAAACTTTTTGCTGTGAGGCGACAATGCTAACCACTGCACCACCGTGCCGCCCTTCACGAGAAGTTCCTTCTCCACTTTACCCCATAATCAGGCACCTATTCAATGAGATACACATCAACAACTACAGCAGCAGTCCCCTGAGATAAGGGTATGGGTTGGGGGATTGGGGAATTGTCAGTTGGTGCCGCTTTGTCTCTGGTACGGAGACATGAATGAGGATGTGTCGACACAGATACAGACACTGGCAGGGGCTTTGGCACATACATCAGTTGTGACCTTTAGCGATGTGTTGTTAAAATCAGCAAAAATGACATGTTATGTCTCATCCAATGGGGTTAAGAGGTAGCTGGCAAACTGCAACAGATGGACATCTGCCTGGCATCTGACACTCGGCAAGTCAAGATGCAAAAGCAGCAGCAGCAGCAAAAAAAAAAAAGATAAAAGTGAGAGAACAGGATGCTGACAAGTGTACCACAGACCGCATCTGTCTCTGCAGTCTGGAACGGTTTCACTGCAGCAGCAGATGCACCGTTTGTTTTTAAGAGCATTAAGGACATCTACCTTAACATTTGTTGTCTTCTAATCAAGTGTGCTACACGCTGGCAGAAACATTTCCAGGCAACGCCAGTTACTAATAAGAGAAGAACCTAATGAGTGATTCTTGTAGCCAGTCGAGCCTCAACATCAGGCGTCTACTGTATTCTACATCTAATTCGCAGCACACTCTGCAGCCTGTATGTTGTAATGTTGACCTATGTCAGCAAATTGTATCGCCAAACTCAGACAGTCGGTTTAATAAAAGGTGAAAATGATTCCTGTTTGGGTGGAGAAATGGTAGAAGAATGTGTGTGCCTCATAACTTCATTAGAATGCAGTGTGAACACTGTCCAAACCTGCTCCAAGCATAATCTGCAAGTCACCATGTGTGTAAAACATCAAGGTGTTTTAAGCATTTTGGTGGAAAATTCTATTTGCAAACAATTATGTTCCGTCTCATGTAGTTCAAAATGTAATCGCTGCCACTTTACACTCTAAATTCCCTCTGACTTTGCACTTGTAAGAGAGCATATGCCATTTAGTAGAGGCTTTTATCTAAAGTGTCTTAAAAAAAAACACAAGTGCTTTCATTTTCTGTATATAAGGCCCCGTTGGGTTTGAACCATTAACCTTGGACGTGTTGGTGACATGCACAACAAATCAAAATCTGTAGCATGTTGTGTCTGCAGAACAGTCTGGCTTCCAGCTGATGCTCTCTTTTTTATGCTGAGGATTACATTCAGTCTAACCGATTTGTTGCATGGCAGAGAGTGACTGAAGCATACAGGGCCGCTGTTCCTCCTGCACTGTCTCAAGTTCATATACAGGCAGTCTCAACTAAACCACACATCTGTTTTCATCAGGAATTGGGAAGGGGATCCTGACTGAGCGCACACCTTCGTAATGATACAGGGGGAACGCCCTCACAAATCCTGGAATTAAAAATGTAATGTTTGACACACTAAATCTTGATAGACAATTTTTTACCTTTGTCCATGCTCCAGCTATAATGAAGACCTTTAAAACGAACAGAGGTGATGTTCTTTAACCTCAGTGGAAGCTTTATAAAGTTCAATACTAATTCTATTGAGATTTCAGTTTTTAGCAGACTTTCTTCCTCTCCATCACTGGTTATAAAAGCCTCCACAGATAAATGTGTTTCCACACCTTGATTCAAGTATTATTTGGACAGGCATAGCAATGGATATATTAAATGAAGATAAGACTCACGACTACTTTCAATACTGTTAGGAATTTATTCTATAACCTAGACTCTGTTAGGAAAAATAGTAACTCATTGTCAGTGTGTAAATTAAGTTACTGTTATGTGTAAAAAGTTTCCGTTAGTCTATGTAGACAACTGTAGTTGAAAGGTCACTACTACATGCACAAACCACGAGTTCCTCTCTTTCAACACAGGAACTGGCTTATCTAGTTTAGCACACACATTGATTAAAAGCAAACATACTCATATAGGGTGCAAAGAGCATTGAACCCCTATACACTCACGTTACACAACATGTGACCTTATCTATAGGAATGTAATCACATGCTGTTTTATAACCCCATGTATACAATAAAAGGAGCAAAGAGGGAAGTCTGTGTTGGAGTTGGCTGATGCCAGGTGAAGAGCTTACAACTCTAAGACCCTGCACGGACTTCCCTTGCTGCAAGTAAAACTCAGATGTGGTGCCGAGCCTTGTGTTTGTCTGACTGTGGGTTTGATTCTTATGCTATTAGCGCTATGTTACGATTCTGAACCTAACAGACTCCCTTTACAATTTCTTGACAGTTAGGGACTGATATTAATTAATGAACTACTTTTGACACAGAAGAACATATCTCACATAGATAATGATATGAGGCTATATGCTGTAACGTTAAATCGTTATTGTGTCATGCTCTGCAACAACCCTTGAGAGTTTTCTGGTTCATCATCTGAACCAGGAATCACACCAAAGCTTGTAATACACCCATCAGTCCACTAGAGGATACCGTGTCAGTGTCACGTTTTGCCTCATCTTACCGTGAACAGTAAGGTGGTTTAGGTTTAGGCACGAAAAAAACATGTGGTTAGGATTAGAAAACTTCATGGTTTGGATTAAAATAAGTGATTTTACGTAAATGACATTACGTACCTTCTGTAAGTTACTTTTACTTTATGAAATTGTCACATGACCTCCTCCTTCAACCTTCAGTATACATGAGTGTACACTTCACGCCTCGGCGAGGCAGAACATGACACTGAAATGGGATCCTCTAGTGGACTGATAGGTGTATTACATGCATTGCCGTGACACCGCGCAGTTCTTTAAGTGTTTGAATTTCAATAAATGCTACAGTTTAAACAGTAAGGTGAATTTATGACATTTTGCAACCACTGCCATAAGCAAATACATATATTTACATTTGGGTTGGTTTTCTCTTCTCAGAAGGGTCAAATGAGCCCTTGACACACATCTGAGGGTCATGAAACATGTAAATAACCAATTTTTTCACACCTCAAAATTCAGGCAAGCCAAGGGAAAACACCCAAATTGCATTTGTGTGCATTTTCTTCTATGACAGAAGAGATATTCTCTTCCGGGCTCCGACAGTGCTGACTAGAAATTCCATTTATTTGAAGTAATCCGAGGGGTGGTGGAGGAGCTGGGTTCATGCTGTGGACTGTGTGAGACTGATATGGACTGAGAGAGAACATCACAAGTCCCTGAGCTGGTGTGTCTCTGTCAGCCAGTGATCCCTGCAGCTCGCCCCGGGGCCCATTGGCAAAGAAAGTTCCCAGAGCGTTCCACCTGCAATGTCACGTTGATTACACAGCGGGATGAGCAGAAAGGAGGTTACTGATCACGTTTGCTCTCTCTTGCTGGCTATCTTTCCCTTTCTGGCACCCTATTTTTTTTTTTTTCTGAGCCTATCAAAATCAGAACTTCCCAACAGCGAATAGGCGAGAAAGGGTCAATCCTCTCGATTCCAATTGCCCACAAGGCTTAACACATCTGTCAGAACCTGCCAAGGATAGCTGAAGTAAAGGGGGTTGCCATGACAACAGCGCTGCCACTTTGCCACCTGCGTGTATCCTATGGGAAAGGAAAAGGTAACGCCTTGCTCACTGCCATCAGGGTCTTTTCTCACCTTGCTATCCGGGAGAAATTGTCCCACTAGAACACACTAATGGGTGGATGGAAGTCCTGCCAGTTTTGCCTGATGCTGGCAGAGACGACGAGAGCATGTGATGTAGAGAGGTGTTTCCTGTTACTTCAACACTAGTAATGGCTTGTTTGAAAAGTTGTCAATTTCGTCCATTCATCTTTTGACCTCCTCGGAAAGATCTGCAGTGCCAAACTGATATGAAAGTATTAAGAAAAAGCAGCATCTTCCATTATGGCTGCTTTTTACCCAGATTCAATAAAAATAAGAAACAACAATCTTCTCAACAAGCTGCGAGTAGACGGTGGTCTTTTCTCTTCAAGCTGACACACCAGTAAGCCTCAGAATGAGAGCTGAGAAACAACGCCTAGCACTACTGTGCTTGGCTGATCTAAGAGCAGTCTCTTGCGCTGTGTATTTCTTCCTCTAATTGGTCCAACACCCGTGCTCAGGCTCATCGCTTTACTTCCTTTATTGAGGGGACCGGAGGCTGGGCAGCTCAGTTCTGGGTGGGGGGCTGGACAGTTGGGGGATTGGAGGGGTGGATTCACATCCAGAGGGCATAATTACCAGCAAATCTGTGCGCACCCGCTATCACGGTATTGATGGGTTTTCTGGACTGTTATTTGTTATCGGGTGGCAAGGGCTGGTGCACCCTCATTAACACTTCTCACCTCTGGAGCAGAAAGCAGTGGAAGTAAACAAGCAAAAGGAAGAAAAAGAGTTCCTTGTTTTCTCACATGCACACACAAACAGGCAGAGGCGTGGCTGTATGCACACACACGCAATCACACACAAATGCACACACAAGTATTTCCAGTTTCATATTCAGTAGATTTCCGACAAAATGAATATGGTACCAAAAAGTGGAAATTTTCTTTATATAAATTTGCTTTATTCCCCATTTCCCTTTTTTTGTTTTCTTTTTGCATTGAAGCAATTATCATGCATGTTATTGACATATATGTCCATTTGAGGGTTTAAAGCTAAACCAATCAGAAATGTCCCTTTAGTTTCCGTTGAGATGCTTCTGCATAGCCAGAGGCCTCAAATGTGATGATGATGTCAGTGAATGCAGTGATTGAATGGTGCGGGTTCTGTAGTATTGCTTCCATTGTTGCGGGAGGAAATTAATCATCATAACCTGCAAAACTCTGCTCTTCTGGTTACTTTCACTTTATTTGTTCTCCGTATACTTACAAAAAAGAAAAAAGCTTTGCAAATCTTTCAGACTGCTGTCTTGATAAATTAACTCACATATCCAAACTGTCTCCCAGATTAATGACAGCGAACCCCTCACATTACCATTCAGTGTGGAAAAACTTTGACATTTGTCACCCTGATGAGGGCAAAGTTTTGATGAAGGATTGTTATGTAATGCTTTTTTTCTAAATGCTTAGATAGATTAAAGTTACATTTTCAAGAGAGTTCTATGTCGTGAAAGCATGCACAGAGTCTTATTGTCTCCAGTTTAGATGAGCGCAGCTCTTTTTTGTGCCTGATTCAAAATTCTCTCTCCCTGTGGTCAATGATAGTGTGATTAAGCTTTCTCTCATGTGTCTTCCTACTGCTGCCTCAGCTTGTTTACTATTTGTCTAAACAGAGAAAGAAAAAACAACAACAGCAATGACAGCGGGCTTCTCATTATTATACCTGTTAGGGGAGATTATCATTAAAATTTCCAATTATTTTGGCTTCCTTTCAATTTTGAAATTTAATTTATAAATTTTTTTCTAGTTTATATTCAGATATACAACGTGTTACTTCAAGGCTTTTTTAATTGTCAGTAGGTGGTGCTCAAATTGAATGATACTTTTCAGCTTTATACCACTGATATATTCAATAAATTTAGATCATTCTGATTTTCCATATTTTAGTGCCATTCTAACATTACTGTGGACCTATAGGACCATGATGCTCATTTTTCAAATGTCCTGTACTGCTTCCTGCATTGTGTCTGAATTACTTATTTTTTTAAAGTTATTACGTTCAGATACAACATTGTCCTTCCATGCCTTTCAAATATGCTCTCCAGGGTAATAGATACCAGCATGGCTTCAAAGGTTTAAAAAAGACAAATGCTCTCAGATTCCAAATCACCCAAGTTCTGTGTTTTTGTTGCGACTTTTATTCAGTGTACGGGCCAAGCGGCAACCAAGAGTGATGTCACCCACATGGTTTGTCAACTGCCGATCTGAAGCCTCGAGTTTTGATTTTGGTAGTCGGCATCTAGCTATTTTGGAGCCAGAAGTGACTGTATTTGGACAAGCTTGGTGGGAGTGAGCGGTGGATCTGATTCCATCTGATCGGGAACCTGAAGACACTACTGTACGCTCCACCCACCAACAGTGGAAACATGACTGCCCCACACAGGCCTGTCAATCGAACAGACACGCCCCCAAACATACCACTATTTGAGGTCTAATATCTAATTAATGATGGGATTATTTTCAGATGGACTGCCAGAAAACTAATAAGGGGTGATTTAAGTGAATGACACCATTACGACTTTTGGAAAAAAAATGATTGACTTTGTACTTCATTAGAGAAATCGAATGGGAGTCTATGGAGCCAGAGCTTTTTTGGAGCCAACAATTAGCGGCCATCGATGGTACGGCAGTTTAAGGCACTTCCTCACTGGCCTCATTTTCAGACCCGGAAGCTACGTCCACTTTCATATACAGTCTATGGTCTGGATTCAGTATACTTCCATGTAAGTCTCATTTTTGATACAAATTTTTATAATTTAATTTGCAACATTTATAGGTAGGATTAAATAATATGAATTGATAATTACCAATTTGTGCATGTGTTCCCCTCTCTGTCAATAGTCGAGCAATGGAGAACACATACCAACCTTTAGTACTTACTGTTGACCATAGGTTTGTATGTTAATATGAGCAAAGCGAGAGAACAGAAGCTTGAATACAATTTCAAACTGATTTGAAGATGGAGAAGCACACAAAACTACTGAACACTAAATCTTCAGTCATAGCTGAAAAACTAATTTCATACCTCTGTTCCTTTTATGTGCGTTCCCATAATGCCTTTTATTTTTTGCCAGTATCTTCCTCCTATACCCAATCTCACCAAGTTAAATTGCTTTATTTTTAATGTTCCTGGCACATTGTTTTGGGGGAGAAAACACAGCTTTCAACTCCTGAAATACTACTTTTTACCTCTATGCACAATTGGCTGTGCATTTTCTTTCAACCTTGAGTTAAGACATGATGCTTGAATTCAAACCTAAATCTTCACTGACCGTCATGTCTCTCATGTAATCTGTCAATGTAAAATCCTTCATTATAAGTAGAGTTGCAGTCTATAATGTTCTCCCTGTACCTTTGTTTCCCACAGAACGCAGTTTGTCTGAGAGTTTGTGGTAATGAACCGCTGTCATTTTGTGCTGTTTACTCATGACGTGACAAGCCTCAATTATCTGACAGTGACTGAAATATCATGGGTGGCTTAAGATGTGAGAGTGATTTGAGGATGTGTGTCGTTCCAGCAATTCGTTTTTCACTGTACTCCAGGAGGATTGCATATATGGAAGCAACCAGCTCAGTGGTTGCAATTGACATCTCGTGACTTGATGTTTTCTTATACATTTTTAATAAACCCATTACAAACATGAGAATTGTGGTTCCTCAACTGAAGCGCGTTACGGTGATGTAGTTTTTATCACATGTCAGTGTACAGAAGCGTTCACGCAAGTTTTGCTGTTTAAAGTTATTCTTTTGTGAGACCATTACATGTTTTACAACCTGCCAAATACTAAGAAAATGTTTGGATTGTTTGAGACGCAACCCATATTTAACTTTTCAGCTTGTGTGGCATGAGATTTAATGAGACTGTGCTGAATTTCCATGGCAATATTCACGTCTGTACAGAAGACACCCATCATAATGACTGAAGTTGGATTTAAAACCTTCATTTAAAAGTGAAGACACCCAGTGAAGACATTAGAGATAACACAACAATGTAGAATGAATCTGTGAATAATCAGCTGCAGTCACAATATGAATTTTTGCAGTGAGCAGTGAACTATCGCTCACTAATGAATTTTCTGTCTGCAGGTTTTATTATGGTGCCATGCGACTGATACAAATGGCAGCATGGGGACATCCCCAACCCCGACTGATTCTATCTCACTGTTATCGGCATCGTTGGTGAATTTCTGGGTGAAGGACACAGTAAAAGGCTGCAGATAGTCATTGATCTGATGCCTTTGACTCGAAAATGCAATTAGAGGCCGGCCACAACTTCGTTGGTGGTTATCACAAAGCACGTTGCTGTGCTTTCAGACGGCTAAATCTGGATTCACACAGTCATGATTATTTCCTAATTACTCAGGCCTGATTTTAGGGACTTCATGACTGCACACAATTGATTGCAATGTGGGGTTTCTCGTATCATCTCTTCAATAAATGTCAGTCTTTTTTTTTAAATCATAGTGTTTCTTCTGCTTTAGACTGGTGTGAAAACACAACGTGGTAAGGTGTCCTCTGACTACTGTATCTATAGTGCATTAGTGCAACATTCAGAAGGAATTATCACTTGTCATGTCTTAAAGTCACTATAATTGTCCGTGTGGTCTATATCAGCAGTCGTAAAGTATTACAGTATGTCATATTACAGTACAGCCATACAGTATGATGACTCCAGAGGGTCCTACTAAAAAATGTCAAGCTGGTTAAAATGTTTTGCTACCTTAAAAATGTGAGAAGTAAGAAAACTTGCATAATTGCATATGATGCGTAATTAGTTAGATGCCAAATAATAGCTGAGTTAACTGAACCTGAGAAAATATGTCTAATAAACTTACGATATTTACCTGAATCAAAAACTGTTTAGTCACACTCTAAACATCCATTACAAACAAACAAACACTGTAAAGAAGAACTGACAGCTGCAGTGCATTTGTTATATTATGAAGTATACAGTGGTAGAGACTGAATTCAACACTCACCTTCATCACAGCTAGTATTATTTTCATTATTATAGGAAAAAGAAACCATGAGATCAATAACATGTATGGTCATACATGAATATTTTTCTATTACAAAGCAGAGGGGTCTCTTGAGAGTTTTCACCGTGAAAAAATGCACGTCTGGAAGTCTGCTAAATGCTTCTTAAAAAATAGTGAACTCTCAGCAGTTCTTCAAAAAACCTCAACTCAGAAGAACTTGAATTTGTAGCTTCTGAGGTGATCTGAACATATGTATATGTATATGTATATATGTATATATATAATATATAAATATAATATAATAAGAAACTATAATGAAGTTCATTTAAGTTTAAAATAATTAAAGTTATTTATTTACTGAGAAAATATCACTTCCAATAAATTCCTGCTCGTTTTCAAGTGTATGAAGGCTCATAACTTGTATTTGATTACTGACAGACAACATGGCCTCTGAGTTAAATTATCCTTCACAAAATGGAAAACAGAGCATTAAAGTGCTAACGTGAGAAACTGTGAGACATTTTTTGCACTGAACTACCTCGACATTTGGGGTCACTCCATGGAGGCACCTGGCTTTTGGTTGCCTGTGACCCTCACAGGGCCAGCAGGCATCACCCCCTAGTAGCAGTTCACCTGGTGCCTCTCCTTTGAACTTCCTCCAAATGGACAGACCGCAGTTACTCCAGGGGTAGGACCAACCATCACGACAGCTTGCTACTTTAGGCAGAAACTGGACTGCAAAAATCCAGTTTATCATTTGCTTAGCCGTCTCGCTTGTTCTGATGTACTTTGATCATTTCTGTCAAGGGTTGTTATAAAGACTGAAGAACCGCAAGAGTAGTTACAATGCTTTTCATGTCATAATGATTTATTTTTCAGTGTGAGTGTGTTTAGCCCCATACTTAAGATAGTACTTTGACTGTTTAAGCATGTCACATACAGCAGTGGAAATCAAAAGGAGAAACAAACTGTACAGCCCAGCGATGTCAGAGATCTACCATTATCAGAAGTATGTGGATGCACAACTGGCTATTAAGTTCAGGGGAGCAATTATGTTTTTCACATTCATGATTTCGGTATTAAATAACCTACAAATTAAATAAATCAGAAAGGAATTCAAATATGTTTTCATAGTGGCGAGAAAGCCTTCCATCATCAGAAACAATTGAGTATTTCATGAATTTGCTGGTTTCGTATCTTCATTCTCTGACAGCAGAACTTGTTAAGACAAAACATCATCTTCGGCAGACGTCAAACACTTTCTAGATTTCAACACATCCAATGCACCAGATGGAGAGTTGTCAAAATAATGTCTGTTCAAAAAGTGTTGACAGAGATAGATTGACTGGAGGCTCTAATTTGTATGCTGAAATTACATGAATGTAACACCTACAGTATACAGAATGGTCAGGAATAATGTATAGTCTATACAATTAGCAGTTCATGGGCTAAAGCTTGCAAAGCCACTTGTCTTGCTCTTTAAAACCATTACAGTCTGTATTTTATATGAAGGTGGGTTGCCTGCAGTGATTAATCTACAGCTACAGCCAGAAGTACAACTATGAGCTCTATGAAGCGCTTCAACAATATATGCCCACAACTTTACTTTTACATTTTCTTTTAACGTTATGTAGGTATAAAGGCACGAAAAGAAATCAACCCACTCCTGCATTTTGCAAAAGTAAAAAAAAATACATTCATAATGACCACACAGAAGTCAAAATTTCACAAATAACTGTTAGGAAAAAAAACGTGGTCAGTTCTGAAAAATATCTCACGAGATGCCTCTGATTGTACTGTATGTCCTTAAGCACCCTTCTGATGTGATATCCAGTAATGACACCACGATCAACTCAAACTAGTTTTTTTTTTTTTTATTATCCTATTCGTTGTATTACCGTATCCTGGTGAAGAGGTTTAAAACTGATACAGATTCCTTTGTTTGTGTTGCTTGTGTTTACAAGCTGACTATTTGATGAGACATATTTCACACGAGACAATAGATTAGGTAGAAAAAGTATTATTTCTATGTCCATGCTTTTTCAGGACTTTTAACCAAACATCAGGGACTTTAACAACCAATAATGTTGATACAGTTAAATTAATCTTGATTTTTATGATTATTCTGCTGTTGCCATTTCAGTTCTAAACTCTCAGAATTTTTAAATAACAGAAACATAAACTTGGCTTTCCATTCGGGTAAAAGGCAATGCTTCAAATGGAGAATTGCTCTGCAGCCTCACTTATGGTGTTGTTGTATGGTATTGTTGACTCATGGTTCATTAGTTTTTTGTGAGGTGGGTTTCTCCCTTTAGGCACCCTCCATGCTAAGTAATGCTTTTCCTCATTTTACTACCTGCAATTAGCCTTGTACATTAAAGTGCTTGCTGATGTCTGACTAATAGTGAGTTTCTATCACACCCAGCAAAGCAGGAGGGCCTGTTCTCAATGAAGAGCATGCTGTGTCATGTGGTTGTAGGAAACACCCCATTTATTTATGCAAATCCATCAACATCTGTAACTTGTTTGTCAGGGGAATTTTGATAATGTCTCTGTTATCTGGAAAAGCAGCATGTGGTTACTGCAAAGGGGCATTTGTGCATTATGCAAAGACCAGCTCACTGTAATTCTGGTATAAAATGACTGCAAAATAAAGAAAATGTGTCTCACTTATAAAACTAGGTGAGCAAGTAAGGTTAATGTAAAACTAAAACATGTACAAAACTTGTACCCAGAAACCAGCCTGACCCTTGATGTCCTTTTGCAGGAAAAATCCAGCAAAATTCTTAACAGTTGCATTCAACATTTAGGCAAGATGATGTAACATTTGTCATATAAGAGGATAAAAACTCAGTGACTCCAGATCTGCAGTTAGACTTGAATGACACATGCATTATGTATTAAGCTGTGCTTTTCACATCAGGGCAGACAAAGCAAAGGGGAAAAAAAAAAAAGAATTGGAACAAAAACAATTCTGTAAAATACAGAGGCATGACAGGAAGCACTGAAGCTTCACATGTAACTGGAGTCCAGACATTTTTTTTTATACGACATCTTATCAGGGAAACCTCATTAAACCACCACAGCAATGGTAGTATGGTTAATATTCACCTTGTTGTTGTTGTGCTGGTAAACTTTAAGGTACTGTAAATGCACTATAACCCTAACAAGACAATTTATGGTGGCTAAGTGTGAAAAATGATGGAATAATAAAACACATAACATAGTGTAAAAATGCCTCATTGTCCTTCATTTAAAATCCTACATTAATATTATTAGCAAAATATACTTATCTAAAGTAAAAGTACCCATTCATCAGAGAAATTGCCCCTGTGAATATTCATATGATATATACAAATGTTGTTAACAGTGATGTATCAGTGCATAAGTCGCACTGAGATCAAGGTGAATGTGGCAACTTCATAGAGTTAGTTTAGTTCACTGCTTTGCAATCATTGACTGTATATACAAATGGACATATAGTCTAAGAGTCTGAAAAGTGCAATAACACTGAGTTCCTCTTGGGGCTGGCTCCAAAAGAAGCTCTGGCTCCAATACACTCTCAGTCAAAAACTGTACATTTCTGAAATACAAAGTAAGTTTTCCCCACAAGTCATTATAGAGTCATATGCTAAATCACTGCTTCTGATCAGTGTTCTTCTGGTCCGTCTGAAAATGATTACAAAATTAATTACATATAGAGGTATGTTTGTGGGCATGTTGATTTGATTGATATGGCAGGGTTGCAGTCAGGTTTCCAGAATAGGTAGGCGGGCATAGTGTCCTTGGGTCTCAGTCAGACCCACCCCTCATTTCTGGCTCCAAAAAAAATAAGTTGGTGATGGCCAACATGCCAGACTCAAGGTTCAAAACAGCAGTTCAAAAACCAATGGGTCACTTTACGGTGGGTTCATGTACTGTGGGAAAACTTTAACTCTTGGGGCCTTTAATACTTTGAATTAAATCAAACCATCATAGGAAGTTAAAGGTGAAATATGTATTTGGATTAACTTTAAACAACTTGCAGACATCAAATCTGCTCCTTTTTTAAAAGGGGTTTAAGATAATAAATTTGCAAAAAACTGATATAATTTTAAATAATGCATTGTATTATAATCTTATCAAATACTGTTTAAATGTAAAATCTTAATCTGAAAAATGACTAGTAAATTAAGTAAATTTAGTAAAGTAAAAAGAAATGCAGTGGAGTAGTCTAAGTACCAAAAATGGAAATACCAAATTAAAGGCACATTACCTCAATATTACACTTCAGTACACTACCTCAGTAACCACTGTTACCCACTTGTTTGAATTTAGTCCCATTCCAAGTAAATTATTTAAAATATGTGTACTGTAATTGTGAAATTGAGCTGTTTTGAACAGTGATTGCTCATTCATGAATGTGCTATGGGTTGTCAAAGTGGAAGCATGCCACTTCTTTTTTCACAAGAAAAACTATCTGGGACACAAGTTACAGCTGAAAATCACAAACCTATTTAAGTGTAGTTTGATAAAGACATTCTTCATGTAAAAAAATGAATTGCTATGGCAAAAATCCTTGTGCCTTACATATTGAATATCTTTGGCTGTGCGCTTATAATGAGATTTGTTAGAGATTTTACTGAAACCTCTCATGTGAAGCTGAGACAGGGAATATTACCACCGGAACCAAACATTGCACCGGAGACATAATATTCGAATTATAGAGGCAAGGGGTGTTGTTTACAGAAATCTCTCAAAATTCTGTGCAGCACACAATCAGGCATGTTTTCCTTTTCACAATAAGGTGTTAATTATTGTCTGATTTTTGGCCGAGCAGGCTCCTGCAATCACCAGTGCGGAGCTCAGACTCAGACTGACTTGGCCTATATAACAGCTAAGCCTCATTAGCCACAGCCTCAAACCTGCAAGTGACTGGGGACGCGCAGAAACACTGATTTCTCCTGGTGACAACGAGACAACAGATTCCCACCAGAGCCAAAGTGGCTGTGGCATATAATTGGATATATCCCAGTTCCCCGATGGAAATTTCCCGATGGCCTTCTCGAACACTTGGAGAAGATGTCTCCTTTTTTAAAGAAGACCTGTGTGATTCCTGACCTCCACGCTCCACAGATGCATCTGAAACTGCCATCCTCAGGCTACACCACCTCTGGGTGACTGGAGGAAACGTGAAGACTTACTCTAAAAATACTGTGTGGAAATATCTGGCACAGTCATGGTCAAATTAATCACTGCATATTTACACTGAAGACCTTTGCTTTGCGTACCAGAAGGACTTTTGTATGAGTAACAAATGACACATGACTGTGTAACAGATAGATAGGTATATAGTTAGACAGACAGACAGACAGACAGAGAGAGAAAGAGAGAGATATTCCCTCTCTCTGATGATGTTCTTAAACCAATCAGATTTTGCCACAGCTTCTGTCTCTAAACTAATCATTTCGCCACCAGCAATTTCAAAACTGTTCCCTCCTCTGCTGCTGTCAGCTCTCATTTCAGCAGCAGATCAATGCAATTCTCCTCTACGCCATTTACCTCCATTTTATTTAAGAACCCGCTTCCATGGGTCCTTCACTGAGCTTATGAGCCCTGCATAGACCCACAGCAATATCTATTCCCTACCACTACCGTTCCCAAAGGGTAGGGCAAATACACACATGTTTTTGTATTTTTAAGATTTTGATCATTGGTTTTCTTGTGTTGCACCAATTTTGTTGAACTCTTGCACTAGATTCAGATTCCTTAAAATAATCATGTCATTACGGGGTCTTATGGCCAAAGACTCACATATGTCTTCATTTTTTCCTTATTTTGTACACTAGGGGTCTCCGACCTATTTTTCCAGAGAGCTCCTTAAAGAAAATTAAAGGGTCTGAGTTTAGTTTAGACAAAGTTTAATAAAATATATTCAAATAGCTGAACTCCACTCAAACCAGCTGAATAAGCTTATTTTACGTGAACAATAACAAACTGTTATTCAACACAAGTTTTGTATCACAGCTCAAATTCAACAGCATGTTCATGCTTTTTTCTGTATGCATTTATTTATGTTTTCAATAAATGAAGCTCACACTCCTCACATTTGTCATAGAAAACATAACATAATATTCTTACTTACTTTATGTGTCTATATTTTCTGTCTGTCGACATGTCAAAGTATCACTTTCCTTCACATTCCCTTTGTCCCTTTGACATTTGCTTTGCACTTCTGGCCCTGCTGTTACGATACAGCCAAAAATATTGCATTAATGTTATTAACCTAATTAATGAGCACTCATATTTTTTAGCTTTAGTGTGTGAGCCTCTGCTGTTTTGCAGGCACATTGCAGCTTGTTACAGTCCTTTGATCTTTGTGTATTTCATGAAGGGCATAGCTCCGCGGTGCCTGTGCCCCCTCTGTTACACTGACAAGGTGCGGAGCAGACACAGGTGAAGGAGAGCGAGGGGAGATTGTCCACTCAGTAATTGAGCGTCGCTCTCTCGAACAAGTTAAAAATTAAATAAACAAAAGAATGCCAAAATAGATCGCAAAATATACTCCTTCAGTATATCTGGGTGGCCAGCTCAAGCAAGCAAGTCTTCAGCAAGCTAATCAGAAACAAGTAAACAGGTATTGATAGGTCCCAAGAAAGGTTGTTTTAGTACACACATAGTGCAATATATTTGTCACATGGTGTACAGTGTATTAAAAAAATATGACAATAGCTTTTATATTATAATATACAGAATATAATAATGTATTGTAACTGTATGTAATAAAGTCATGTAAAACACACAAACTGGCACATTTACAGTACTTTTCATCGTAGTGTGTCATGGCTTGTTCAGTTGAACCCCGCATAAAATTGCAAGGCAAATGAAGTATTAAAAATAAATCCTGCAGGATGTGACATATTTTTAACATTTTTTTTTTAAAATTCATCGACCTCAAGTTAACCTCCAGAAGCAGCTAACACACTTTTAGTTTTGGCATAATTTCACAATTTCTCGAGACTGTTTCAAATAAACAGGCAGGCCTGCTAAATCAAAAAGAGTTGCTCTTTAGATTAAAATTGTAATCAGTTACGATATTTGCAGTGACTGTCAATGAAAATGTAAAGAAAGAAAATTTTGATTTGAGAGCAACACATGAAGAGATTGTTCAAATTTGCTGTCAAATCAAAAGCTGCTTCCACTCATTGAGTACATATGACTATAATGCGTAAGAGCTCCCTTCTGTTCTCCTCCTGGCCATGCAAGTAGCAGATCCACTTTGCATACATTAGTCAAAGCCATGATGTGGATTTATGCATCACTTTGATGTGTTTTTGTTTGTAATCCACTGTCCCTTTCTGCGGCATCGGGGCTCAGGATGGTTGGAATTCAAAGCGACAGAGAAGGGTTAATAATACCAGAAGAAAAGCTGTACATAGATAAGATGAAGGTCTTTGGTTCACATCAGAGGCTGCAGTGGAATGTAAGGGAATATAGAGGGATCAAGGCTTTTATGGAAAATATCATTAGGAAAACATATTGTATGTGATGAAAGAAGAAATTGGACTTTTTGGAAGTTTTAATAAACCCTTTTCTGCACTCCACAATATTGGACTACTTTCATAATTTTTTCATCAGGGTAATATATATATATATATATATATATATATATTTCAGTCCTCTGCACTGAGCTCATGTTTGCAAGACATGCTTATTGCACAAAATTTCAAAATGAGGTTTTAGTTCAACATTTACAGAGTAACGTGCAAATAAACCAAGTAATAATTAGATTTTGACTCCCAATATTTCAGCTCATGAGCCCAAATCTTGTCTAACCATCCCTGTTTACCACTATATGAATCAACTTAAGAGTTGAAAAACATCTCCACTGTGTCTGCATCTTGTTTATGTCACATAGCTCTTTTTGAATGTCCCAAAACTGTTTAATAACCCAGTAATTATGCAACCTCATGAATCTTAAACTGTCAGTCTCCCAGTGCACTATGAAGAAAATTACTACTGCACACTTTCCAAGATTAGCAGTTAATGAGCTTGACAATTTCCAAAGTTCGGAGTGCCGCAAAAATATTACCCAAATTTCCTCTCGCACCATGAACAGTAAAACTGTATCTACTGTTTGCATATCAACTTTTTAATATACTATAAATATTCATCAGAATGTTCTTACACTGCACCAGATGGTTCAGGGTGCCGTCTTGTTCCTGAGCAATAGAGAGCATCTTACAAAGCGGGGAAATGGATTTAAAACAAGGGACACGCCTGCCACTGGACTTTGATGAAACTTCCCGGGTGAGGAGGATGATTTTAGTTTTCCTAAGGGGTCCTACAGTAAGTGCATACATAAATACTGTTCAGTCAGCAGTTAAGTGAGGACCCATGTGACCATTCAGCTGCAAAGTGCAAATTACTTAAAGGCCCAGTCTTTAATTGCAATACTTTCCCCCCGTTGGAACACTGTCACTCCTCTATTGGCTCCTTTAGTACAGTGATTAATTATACTGAAGAATATCTCAAGGCTAAAATATACCACATACTGTACATCAGAGGATTTAACCACAGTATTTCCTTAACTTTATCTGAGTAGTCATTCTTGCCTGAATTTAACCACCTCCAATTCATTCTTCACTGACTATAGTTTCACATCACAGAAAGTTGTTCTATTTGTTCATTTTTAGGATATCTTTTTAAAATGGTAGATCAATCAAGAAACTTACTGCAGTTATATATTAATTCAAAGGTTGATGTCAAAGTTCAGGTTTTTAGAGACTGGGGGACCAACATGCAGACAGATTTGGAAGTAACAGAATCGGGCTTCTATTTGGCAACAGTAACACAGTTAAGGTGAACACACACAGGCGCTGCCCCGAGCACCAATAGGATGCGTTACATAGCAACACGTGAAGACCACACACATCGTGAAAAAACAAAATGGAGGATAAGTTGCCCATTGTCCTTGTAATAATGGCATTGTGGGTCATGTAGCTCGGGATATTTCTGGATATTGACAATTAATCTCTCTTCATTTAATGTGAGACTACAAAAAAAAAAAGAGGTGACTAAGTCGAGCTGCCACAGAAGCAGAAGAGAAGATGAACTGCTACAGGAGCTGCAAAGTACAAAAAAGCCTTTTACAGATATTTGGGGGGAAAAAAAAGCTTTTTACAGGTGCAGTGACGCTGGAAATATAACAGTGGCATGAAGTGTTGATGGGAGGTGGCATCCACAGTACGGGGGTGTTACATGGTAAAAATAATAGGAGTGCCTCTTTTGGCCTTAAGAGCAGACTAAAGAATTATTAAAAACAGCAGGGAGTCAGATCAGGTTGAAGGGTTTTTGCGAGGAGACCTGCTACATATGCTACAGCTGATATCACAAAAGAAGGAAACTCATATCACATAATTGGTACCTTGTTGAATTTTCAATTTCCCATGGCATGTTGATGAATTTGATGGAGAACGTCAGTTTTCATCTCTTTAAATGATGCCACAGAACAGAACTGGAAAATATGTTCTTATTATTTTCTGTGAAGGATATTCTTCCCTAAAGTCCTGAGGCAACACAGGTAGGCAGTCATCCTTTTTGTCTTTTCACTCTAATAAGAATTTGAACTATATACTTAAACCTAAACTGTAAATGTATAACAGTGTAGAATTGTGGGAATTACATCTGCATTGAACAATTCTGCACCTTGTAATTTATGCTGATCTTCAGTGCCAGTGCAGGAACCTTAAATATACCTTAACAATATGTTATTTAGCTGTAAGTAGTCTTTCTCTAACTTAAAACACAGTGTAGTTGCTATGGGCAGATATAGACAAAGCAATAATTTTAAAAACATTACTGAATGTAAAAAAAAAAAAGTAATCACTGATCATAATCCAGAGTTTTATATATACAATATTAATATTTTTGGTTTACAGCAGGGATAAGTAGGACAAGTGTAGTCCCATAAGTTTCCCATTTTAAAAGCCAGATGACTTCGAGCTCTGTACCGCCAGGGGGCTCGATGTGAGTTTGCTTTGGAAAAGGCATCCCATGCATTACATCAAGAGTCTTAAATCAGTATGGAAACAAGACATTCAATGTTAAACTGCACATAAATAACACAAGAAATAGTTACATTTTATGGATTTTAATGTAAAGTTGCCGAACACATAATTAGAGCAAAATTATCATAATTTGATTTAAAAAGAAAACAATTCTGTTGAGCACATAGAAATGTATCAGGCTGGTGACTAGGCTAACATTTTAATTCATGATTCTACATGAAATATTGATCCCGCGGAATCAGGCCTGGTAACATGCATATGATGTTTTTAATATGGATGCGCATAAACAAACATTGCTGATGGAAAACATGTAGAAAGACAGGAGTCAATAAGTCCCCTTAATTAGACAAGAGCAGCCCAAACAGAACTAGATTACCATCTAATTATCGAGCTGAAAGTAAGACATCAATGCACATGATCATTTCTGATGCTTCAATGTTTATACTGTGACATTATGCAAGACAAGGGAATGTTTATTTGGTTTGGGAGTCATCTTAATTTTCAACAAATGTAGGGTTTTGTGCAGTTTGATATGCATATGAAAGCCAATGTGGCTCCATAAAAGGAGGTGCCATCTGATATCAATCCAAAATAAGCCTCAGGATCTTGACATATTCATCTGGTTTGATGTTTCTGTCATTTATGTCAAATATTACTTATTCAAAATAAAAATATGTTGACGCTTTGATGCAGTTTTTTCAAACTCGAAACAGTATCTTTCAGAGAGAAATTATCCGAAGAAGCACGGTGATCTTACTGGATGCCGAGCTGTCTCAGGTGTCAGATATTAAAAGCTTGGATGTAAATACTCGATAAATACTCATAGCTGATTGCAGTATTTGGGCAAGGCAATCATTTCCCTCTTAGCAATGAGGAAACATCAGTCTGAGTGCCATCAGGGACGAGAAGCATCATTGAATAACTAGGTTCATATATAGAAATGTAATAAGCCAAACATAATTATTTTTAATTTCTGTGACTTCAATTACAGGGACAGTTCCTGTCATTCATTTTGGCCCAATATGAAATTTAGTTCAAGTGACTAGAAAATTAACTAAATTCATCAGGCTATTAAAGTAAACATTAAATATTCTAGTGCGGTTAGTTTAACCTTCCCTCATTATTTAATTAGTTGAGTGTTTTAGTGAAAGTGTCAGATTACTGTAGGCATTTATTGCTGTCAACCATGGGATGCAGAGAGAAGTTAAAATCTAAACCAATACATAATCCTTCAGATAAATGCTGTCATCTTAGAGGGTAAAAGTTAGGGTTGAATGCCAGTAAGTGGTTAAGCTTTTCTTTAATGTTATAGATGTGATCATTGTCAGAAGGCTAGTGGCTAACTCACAAACAAATTAATCAAAAACAAACAAACAAACAAACAATAAAAACAGGCAAAAGCCGCAGCCATAGATGCTATATAAAAATGGATGTACCTTCCTCAAAAGTGAGGCCAATGCGGCAGTGCCTTAAGATGATATATCACCAATACCGCTCCAAAAATGCTCCATACACTCCCATTCAACTTCTCTCGTGAATTACAAAGTCAATAAGTATTTTCACAAGGTATTCTGGAGTCATTTGCCAAAGTCACTCCTTCTTATTAGTTTTCTGGAGGTACATCTGATCATTATTAGACATTAGGCTCCAAAAAGCAGTATGTTTGGGGGCGTGTCTGTTTGATTGACAGGCATATGGTGCAGTCAGGTGTAGTGTTCTCTGGTTCCCGATCAATCATTCACTCCTCCCCCCATCTCATCCAAATACTGTGTCTTCTGACTCCAGAATAGAAAGATGACCGAAATGCCAAACTCGAGGCTTCACAATGGCAGTTCACAAACCTGTGGATCACGTTTTGGTCGGTAACCACTTCGCCACATCTGAATAATTGTAGTAAGTAAAGGAATATGATTTCACCTGCCATTTACTATATATAGCCCACAATCACAACATTTGTCTACAAACCACACAGCAAATCATTATTTCCATTATTCATTAGACCCCACATAAATAGTATTTCCAACTTAACATCATAATGTATGTTTTTATGCTGATGATACCATCTTGTACATCTATTGCAAACTTCAAGCCAGTCTGCTTTTCATGTCCGTTAAGCTTCTTCCGGCAACCTAAAGCTTGTTCTAAACTGCAGACCAGATCCAGAATTCATACTAAGGGAAATATGAAAAAGCCGACTTGCTTACACAACTTCTGGACAGCAAGACTAGACAGTTATCACACCCCACAGTAGGTTAGGTTAGGTTAGGTTAGGTAGTTACTTTATTAATCCCCAAGGGGAAATTTTTTTCGCTACAGCAGCATACAGAAGCAATAAGATAATAATAGAATAATAGAAAAGCAATAAAATAGCAGTAAAATAGCAGTAAAAAATATAAAATATAAAATGCACGTATATACAGTACAGTATATATCTATATATATTATATACAAACAACCAAGAAACACAGTCACCAGTGTTATTGTTATGTGATGGATTTTGCCAGAGGTGAGTTATTGTAGTCTTATTGCAGTCGGCAGGAATGATTTCCTGCATTGGTCCTTGTGACAGCGGAGCTGGAGGAATCTTTTGGAGAAAGTGCTCCGCTGTCCCTGCAGCAGGTGGTGGAGAGGGTGGTCAGAATTATCCAATATGGATAATAGTTTGTTCAGCGTCCTCCTCTCCACCACCTTTTCCAGGCTATCCAGATTGTAGCCGATGATGGAGCCGGCCTTCTTAACCAGTTTGTTAAGTCTGTTGGTGTCTCCGGCTCCAATGCTGCTCCCCCAGCAGACCACAGCGAAGTACAATGCACTGGCCACAACAGACTGGTAGAACATCTCCAACATCTCGCTGCACACATTGAAGGATCGAAGTTTCCTCAAGAAAAAGAGTTGACTCATCCCCTTCTTGTAGACAGCGTTGATGTTGGTCTTCCAGTTCCGTCTGTTGTCTATGGAGACACCCAGGTACTTGTACTCCTCCACCATGTCCACCTCCACTCCCAGAACTCTCAGCGGTTGTGGAGCCGTCGTCTTCCTCCAGTAAGGGTTGGCTGAAATAGTTTCTGATTCTATAAACAAGTAACCAGCCTTGCCCTGACCTTACTACTTTTTTTTACCAGATTGTTTATGTAAAACTGGCTGAGGAGTAAAAAGAAACAGAGTGAGATGTGACTTTGCTATTGTTGCAAAAGTACAATAACTTACTACCAGGCATCTTTTTCTCAGTGATAAGAGCCAAACAACAAACTTTGCTCTGACAGTCTGATAATCACATGCAGTTTCTCGGAGGGAGCTGCCAGCACTCAGATATACAGTGTGTTTGTGCTTCTCTGAGTGCAGTTTGACCTACTTCAAGAGCATTACAGGGCTTTTATTTTTGCACTCCAGATTTGACTAATGTACGACATGATATGACAAAGAGAAGACCTTTTCATATCCTGTTACATCCTCCAGGGACACATTTTAAGTTTAATTAACTGTCTTTAACAAAATATCAAAATGGTCAGTGAAAGCTCAGTTCTTTAATTTCTTTCTTTTTCTTCTTTTTTTTTTTTAAAGCTATTAGGGAATGCAGACAAAGTCAAGTCAGTAAGGTTGGAGATAGATTTGCTTTTAACTATGAATTTGTTTGCGCATGATGGCTGCCTTACATACAGTATCTCATGACCATTTAGAAGTGTTGAGTCATGCATGTCATCAGAAATTAATGTGACATATCCGCAAAAGTTCGATACACATATGAAGGGTAGGGGCAGTGGAGGGGCAGTATGAGGGATGTGATAGGATCAGTGGGCACAGAAGCTGTGAATTAATGGCAAAAAGATTTGTGGACAAATTAACAAACCATGTCCACAATCAGCTGCATCGGTACAAATATGATCATCAGAATAGTTATGTGAGATCAGTACCATTTTAGAAGTTGATGTGGAAACCTGCAAATATACATGGACACAGGTAAGACAATATTACATCCATACCGTAAACTGTATATATAGAGGAGACAGAGTTTCCGGGTCTCAAAAGTGAGCCCACTGTGGAAGTGCCTAAATGTGCAATATCACCCGAGGGCCAATAGGGATTGGCTCCAAAAAGGCTCTGGCTCTATAGACTCCCATTTATCTTCTCTCATTAAATACAAAGTCAATAATTCTTTTCCACAATTCATATCTGTGTCATTCATAAAGTCACTTCTGATTAGTTTTCCGGCGGCAATCTATAAATAATCAAAAGCATGCGTGTGTAGCTGGGCGGTTGTCCTCTGAGATGAGTCAGGTCCACCGCTCGCTCCTCACCAGCTCATCCAAATATGGTCACTTCACCCTTCGAAATAGCAAGATGGCCAAAACACAAAACCTGAAGACTGGAATGGCAGTTCACAAACCAATGGCTGACATCACTGTTCAATGGTCCATACACGGTAGAAAATGTTGTAGAAACGGAGTGAGGACAGTGTTAAGGGTGTTTTGTCCCGCAGTCATCTGACACCTGAGGTGGACAAGCAATTTTTATCAGTCAGAGGTCCACTAAGACTACTGAACAATTACATGCACGAAGCAGCTGGTTGTGTGGTTAAAGACTGTTGGAAAGATACAGCTTTCCTATAAATTGTGTGTGACTAACATTAAAAAACAACCTTGCGGTTTTTTTTCTTTCCTAGTTGAATACGTCACTAACAAACATAATGAGTTGGCAGATTTTTTTATGAAAGTTTTCTTCTGGTTTGCCTAATTGTAATGGAGCAAGACTGACTCTCCAATATACAGAGAAGCTTGATTGCCCACTGTACATAACCCAATTTTTTTGCTGCTGTGTTGGGTAATTTGGGCTGAAAAACAAAGCAATATTAATTTAGCTGATGAATGTTTTAGTTACAGTTAGATTGAGCGAGCAGAGCAGAGCTGCATTGTGCATAAAAGATTCAGAATTAATTACATTTATATAACTTCCCTGCATGCATACACTTGAAGCTGGTATGCAGACAGAGTTTATGAAGGGAGGGAGCAGACTGGGAGGCAGTCAAATGGATTTTTTTTTTTTCTTTTTCATTTTCATATTCTTGCTCCAAAGTTATCTACTGCAGCTTTAGGGGAGCAAACAATAAGGTGTGGTCTGTTTTATTATACCACTTTGTTCACCAGACAGCAAACAGTCAAGTAATTGGTTCCATTTGAAGTTGAACATGGGGGAATGTGGGTAGCAAGTCTCTCTGGCTGTTAGTACAACAGATGTCAGGTTGCATGTGGCGAAATATACTCTTTGGGGCTTTGTTATTTCCTCAGATATTGATTGCTCCCCATGTGCCCTGTGACTGAAGAGCTTCTTTTTATTTTCACTTTGAGGCCCCCCCCCCCTTGCAAGTCTTGTGTCTTTGGGTGCACTGGCATTGATTAAATTTGTTCTTTAATCACCAGTAATCACTCCAGATGTTGTTGTGTTCATGTCAAAAACAAAGCTGCTGTCTTGATCTTCTTTAATATCAAAAGATTTAACGAGTTGAATTCCTGAACCTCGTGTAACACTCACATGTTTCAACAATTTTGAGTCATCCTAATCCAAAAGTAATCACTGAATATGGAGGTAGAGGCTGCAACAGGCAATAGCTGGCACCAGCTGCTTCTTTAGACACCTGTCAGATCTGCTTCAACCTCTGATCTGTATTCATTTGAAGGCCTTAACGCTGCCTGAGACACATCTCAAGGAGCTTGTTTGCGCCGCACCCACTGCATCTCATTGCAAATGAAGATGCACATTTATCATTGTTATAAAACTATCTTCTCTCATTTTAACATTCCTAAAGGTCTGGAAACAAAGAAGACTGCAGTGAGAGGAGTTTTGTTTTTACCTAGCTAATACGAGAAAATTATATTCCTGTGAAAACAGATGAAACACTTAATCAGGTTTGATTTAAAATTATTTATTACAATGCTTCGTGTCATTTTTTTTCCCCCTTAACACCGACCTTCATCAATGGAGCTCTTCTCTTTTCTTTCAGCTTACAGCCATTTTGAAGTGTCTGTATTCAGATCAAGTTTTCCTCTCCTTTTGTTGCGGAGGTAACACCCATTGGAGCAGTGTACTTGACACAGAAGGACTGGAGGGAGTTCTTTGCCTTTACGGAGAGCATTATTTATTCGACAACGGAAGACCTGGGAGGTTATTACTTTATTTATGGTTTCTCTAAAGAAAAAAATATACTTATTTATCTGGAGAAATGTATTATATTCAGCAACAGCAGTGTCGTCATTGTTGGAAGAATTATTTTGCCACTTCATACAACAACCTGAGTCTCTGTAGGATGGTAAGTTTACAGGAATACCTCATGGGGTTATGCAAAAAATAAATGAACCACTGCAAAACCTGTTGTTCCCTCTTATGACCCAAGAGGGTCATATAATATATATTTAAAAAAAAATAATGTACCTGGATAAGTATACAAGTTTAAGTATAAAAGAAAAAACGGAAAAAGAAAAATTAGGATAACAAGTTGTAAAAAAAATATAACTTGTATAAAATACTTCTAAAAGTAACATTAATGCTAACAAACACCCTTTAGCAAACTAGACATGTTCTGGCTTTGTAGACTTTTTTCTTCGTTAATTATGGATAACAAAATTCCCATTTACAGCTAGTATTATCATGCAATCTGTATGTAAATACATAGGTACATAGTATAATCTGATCATGGGGCCCTTGCTTTTAAACTTATTAACGCTCTTTCAAATTCACTATGCACAGTAGGTGGGCAGCGTCAGTTGTCAGTGAACACTGAGGGCCATATTTTAACCATCTAAGTGTAAGTGCATTTAGGGTGCGTTGCTTGTTTAGGGGCAGATAATCTGAGCAGAAGGTAAGGCACATAGTCTTAAATGGTTGCACCAATTCTTTTAATCATAGGAATGTTTTAGGTGCAACATGAAATTAACTAATCATGGTCTTCTCCCATTTACTTTAAAAGCCAGGTGTGCTTGCATTTTACCGGAGTGTATTTGTAAATACGAAAGAACACTTCTCTGTAGAAGAAAAGGGTCTGCTCGTGCTGTAGACAACAATAATAATCTTTCACACTGTAATCTTTTTTTATTTTCAATCTTTTCCATGTTTGTGCTGCATGTCCCTTGTGTGTGTAACATACAGAGTATCGGCCAATTGTGCACCCACCTCTGTAGGCACATAGGCTATCACTATCTCAATAATACACCTTTAAAAAGTAAAATACTGTGCTACTGACTTAAGACCAGGTTTTGTTGGTCAGTTGCTTTCCGCTGCGTCAAGATAGCAATACACAACATGGTCCCTCAAAAGGATGCAAGTGCATTTGCTATTGAAACAAAGTCAGTGCTGGATGGGAAAATGACAACTATGTCAATCTGAAATTAGCTAAGACACTTGCGTTGCACCTCACGCTGCTTTGCGTTGGGAGTAAGATGAAGCCCAGATTCTGTTGAGTCGAGAGAAGCAATGCAGAAAACTCTCTGGTTTACAATGGGCAAGAAGGAAGTCACAGGACGAGGCATCCACAACATACTGCTAGCCTTGGCCATTACTTGTTTTGTAAGGTCTGCCAGCCCCTTGTCTTGCATGTAATGGCAGCCCCTTGAGACTCTCAAACCAAAGCTGCAGAATAGACTTCTTTTTTCTTTGTCTCAGAGTCATCTGTGCTTTTTATCAGAAATTGTTTTATACCTTTGGTCTCAAGAATGTACACTTAATTTGGAAAATCTGATCTCAACGTGATTGTAATGTTTATATTTACCCACCACATTAGCAAGGATTAAGATATCCAGAAGCAGACTATACGTTAATACCAGGTGTAAATGAGCCTGAAATGCCGGACAAATTAGTATCTCTACTGATGTTTCTGAAGCCATTTCAATACACAGAGAGAGACACAGGAATAGATTATGTACTGTATATAGGTTTTCAGAGACAGCCATCCAGTACAGGCTCAGTTTTTGAAGTGTCATTGTTTGAAGTGAGAGTATATTATATAGAAGTTATTTATCGGAGAAAGAACAAAGAAAGATGAAATAAAAGTGACAGAAGAGATAGTTTCTAAAAACAGAGTGAGTTTTAAGGTGTGTTTTTTAAGATGTTCCAGGTTTTGACTTCACTGAGATTTTGTGGGAAGAACAGTGATTATATTCTATTCTGATTTTGAAAACTAAACCAAAGTACTTCCAGTATAAATATATAAAAGAACAGTTTAATGCAGACTGCTGTTAAGGTGAGCCTTAGATATATCATAGAAACGTCATGTCTTCCCCTGGACACCCTCGCAGCCCATTGGCATACATTTCACAGAGCTGAACGATGACCTGCGCGGAAGTCTGCTGTGAGGGTGAGGAAAGGCTGTGAAGAAAAAGACAGAGAGAAAAATCAGACCCCTTCAGCTATTTGTGTTACCTTCACCGGCGCCCGCTTGCACAGTGGGTTCCCTCCTGTGCCCCTTTTGACTGATGTGCTGAGAATTAGATTCTGTCACTTAAAGGCTCGCAAGGGCAACACCCCACAGACTTTTTACCGGGCAAAGACAGGGGGCTGCCCCGGTGGTATTTGGAGAGATGAGAATGAGGTCACTTTCAGTTTCTGCCTGCTATGCGTGACTACTGCTTCAGTGGACACTGACAAATGCTGAAGACTTTGGAGAGCAGAAATAGCATTGCTTTACAACCATACAGAAAATAATACAACACTACACAGTCATGTCATGCATAACAAAATGGATGTAACAACATAATAAATTAAAACTGCAAGAAGTGATATACGGGCCCTCGCACTCTGCGCGCTGCCTCCCCGAAGCCGGCTCCCCAACGTGCAGCGTGCGAGGGACCGCATATCCCTGCTTAAAGTTGCTATTTTTGTCTCGTTTCCTGTCTCCAGCAGGGGGTGCTACGACTATGACGGAATATTACTATCAGGTGTCTTCAGGGCGGGACTGCAATCAAAGATTTAACGTTTGAGGAAAATCGGAATATGTACATAAAAGTTACAGTCAGTTGCAGGTTCATGGCGAGACGCTTAAAATGGCCACCATGACACGGTCACACCGATCGACGAAAACAAATTCATGATGCCGAGACACTTTTCGGTACATCTAAGTGTGATACACGTGTCCAACAAATTTGGTGCATGTAGGTGAAACTAGGTGCCGGAGCTGCAGCTTAGGGGGCGCCGGCGAGCCGTTTGGCCACGCCCACTCGCAAAACACATCAGATGTATGGTCTCAGCACGCTGGATGTATGTGACACGTTTCATGAGGTTTCAAGCATCCTTTGACCTTAAACATCAATTTCCTGTGTCACGGCAAGACATCAAACTTTGCCGCATCGTCAAGGCAACGCCCATTGACAAAGTCAAACGAATGTCTCAATATATCATCAACTACATGTTCAGGTTATTGTGACCCGCCTTTAGGTTCATGTGATCAACCAGTTCGACAGAGAACGTGAAAGGATGAAAACTGTCATTTCCAGTGTCCACCAGGGGGCGCTATGACTATGAGCGAATATTACCCCACAGGGGTCTTCAGGGCCGGGCTGTTATCATACCTGTGATGTTTGGAGAAGGTCGGTCCATGGACATAAGATTTAAAGCAATTTGTAGTTTCATGGCGAGGCCCTCAAAATGGCCGCCACTTCACGGGCACACATATCGACGAAAACTAATTATTTTGATAACTTTTAATCCCAAACATGTTAACTATCCATAAAAACAAAATTCAAGTCATTTTGAAAAAATCCCTGGGACAAATTTGACAAAGTACATGTGCGAATCGGCAAAAATGGCGACTAAATTCAAACTGGCGGACTTCCTGTCGAGTTGACGTAACGGTGCAATCTAACTTTTTTGTACGTCTTGGTGTGATACACGTGTCCACCGGATTTCGTGAATTTAGGTAAATGTGGCCGCCAGGGCATCTCTTTAGGGGGCGCTGGCGAGCCATTTGGCCACGCCCACTCGCAACTCCACCAGAATATGACATTTTACATATGTGTATCAACTTTCATGAGTTGTTGAATATGATAAAGCCTCCAAAAAGGCAAATCACTTTACGTAAGAATAATAAGGAACGAGAACAATTATTCCTCGAATAACAATAGGGCTTTCGCACCATCGGTGCTCGGGCCCTAATTACTTACTGATAAAAGCAAAGAAAATGTATCATTTGAATCATAAACTTCTGTAAACAAAGCGATGTGATATTGGACAGAGAGCAAAAGAAGAACACTCAACAGGAGACCGAGGTATGGGGGCTCATTAGACTGCAGAGGTCATGCAGACTGAGAGAGGATGAAAAACTTGCTCTGACTACTTTAGCAGATCATTTGTTCAAACCTTTAAAACCACTTAGGGCTATATTTTCTCTGTTGATCTCTTGTGGTCGCTCAAGAAAAGACTACTGACCATCGGAAGCAAAGATGGTTGCAGTATAATGTTGCAACACTGCCATGAGCTATGTTGGTCAAGAACAAGCGGCAACCAACCGTGACGCCACCCATTGGTTTGTGAAGCCGAACTTGAGGCTTCAGAACGGCCCTTGTCATCGCCAATTTTGCCGTCACCATGTTCAAATGTTGGAAAATTTTGGAGCTCGAAGTGACCATATTTAGACAAGGAAGGGAGAGGGGGGGGAGCAAGCAGTGGATCTGATTCAATGTGATTGGGAACCTGAGGACACTACATGCCCCCTAAAACTACAGTGAAAACCTGACTGCACCGCAGTCCTGTTAATCAAAGACTTGGGACTTGTGGAAAACATGTATTGACTTTGTATTTCATGTGAGAACTTGACAGGAACCAGAAGTCTATGGGACCAGAATTCTATGGAACCATTCAGGGGAACCAGAGCCTTTTTGTTGCCAACACCTAGCTGCCCTCGGTGGTATTGCAGTTTAAGGAACTTCCAGATCGGCTTTACTTGTTGAACCTGAAAGCTACGTCCGCTTTTTTATACAGAAGATTGAGTGCTTGCATCCCGTCTCCTACAAACTGTCAATGTTTTTGTTAAATGGACCCTGATCTCTTTAACCTTAACCGAGTATGTTTAATTGCTAAACCGAAATCCAACAGTTTCGGACATTGTGGAAGGCCATGACAAATGACAAATGAGGAATTTGTACTGAATGTTCTTCTTTTTAGCTCCTTTATGCGAGATATCCAAAGCTTTTCTTTCAGTCACATAATATCTTCAAAAAGCAAATGAAGATAATAATCCCAGAGCAATTTACTGCAGCACCAGGTGGTCGTACCATTTTGCAAAACTATATTATTTTTCTGTTTGATTACATTGTTTAACATGATCTGAGCAATGACTTCTTACATCCAGTCACATATTCTTGTTAAAAACACAAGTAATGCATATTTTAATCATTGCACCAAAACAAATAGAATAATTGGAAAAGTTACAATAATTTACCATATTAAGTCATAAAAGTGGGATAATATTGGACGTGTGAGAGTGTAACGAAACAAATTTAATTTGAATATTTTTTTAATTTAAAGCCACATTTAATGTCATCAGAAGGGATAGTAAAACACATAATTAAAAAAAAAAACAGCACAGATAGAGGTAGAAAACATAATACAGCATAAAGCTGGGGGATGGGTGTCAATAGAATGACTTCCATTGGAATCACAACATGAACAATTTGAATTTCCAATTGTTTTGAAACACTTGCTTCGTTGAAATGGACTTACTCCTTATAACGATGTTTGCTATACAAAGTAATTCATGCATACGCTCCATGATTTTATTCTGATTCATGTTAAACAGACAGATAAAACAAAAAATTATAATTTAAAACCCTTAAAACCCATAACTAGTGCAACTGTCCTGGATAATTCATACTCAGAGTGAAATCTCTTCAGACATGATAAGTCAATGACCACGTACAAGACTGCATATCATCTAATGCATTTGTGAATGAACGCTATCTGTACGTTTTTGCTGTACGTCACTATAGGTTTATGGAAATTCTAAGGCAGGCTTTACATGCATTAACACAAGTCAGCATTTCCAACTACAGAGGACAAGACAATGATCCTTGATGTAGAATTACACTATAAAATCCTTTTGTGTGCAGAGGAAAAGAGCAGGGTTATATCTGCTCTGTATGCTACACAGGCCTTAGGAGATCACAGCACTTGGTGAGCATTACTATTTTTTATCTCCGCTTCAGAGCTCAAACCTACAGTTCAGCTCACTGTAACTGCTATAATGTCATCAAAGTGCTGGACGTTTAGAGGCTTATTTCTTAAAATCAATGACTTATAGTGAAATAATAATTACACTATACAATTTTCAATCTGCAGAAACTGGTGAAATCCTATTTTTTTAATCCTTGCTAACACTTTCGTTAAAGGGGTGTGCATAAGACCAACATGACACCTTCCATTAACATGATGGACTTTAAGTGCTCATTTGGGATGGTTTTGTTGTGACTTGACATCAACATTTTACTTTAATAAAGTGCATGTATTGCACACTATCAAAGATGTGGCACGGTGGTGTAGTGGTTAGCACTGTCGCCTCACAGCAAAAAGGTTCTGGGTTCGAATCCGGTCCTGGGCCTTTCTGTGAGGAGTTTGCATGTTCTCCCTGTGCTTGCGTGTGTTCTCTCCGGCTTCCTCCCATCATCCAAAAACATTGCACCTCAGGACAGGTCATCATTGTAAATGAGAATTGGTTCTCAATTGATATTACCTGGTTAAATAAAGGTCAAATAAAATAAATGTTGCTGCCCCAATTAACGTTTTAGACCACAGACTGTATATAAAAGTAGACGTCGATTCCAGGTGTGAAAAATGAGGCCAATGCGGAAGTGCCTTAAACTGCAATACCACTGAGGGCTGCTAGGGATTGGCTCCAAAAAAAACTCTTGCTCCATAGACTCCCATTCAACTTTTCTCATGAAATCCAAGGGCAATACATTTTGGCTACTAGTCATTTTGGTGTCATAGCCAAAAGTCCCTCCTTCTTATTAGTTTGCTGGCAGTCCATCTGAAATTATTCCAATTAATAATTAGATATTAGTCCTCAAAAAGCAGCATTTTGGGAGCATATTTTTGATTGGCACGCCTGTGCAGTCAGGTTTCAGTGATCGGTGAACGGGCGTTGTGTCCTCGGGTTCCCAATCAGATCGAGTCAGGTCCACCGCTCACTCCACCCCAGCTTGTTCAAATATGGTCACTTCTGGCTACAAAACAAGATGGCGACGGGCATGATCCAAACCTCAGGCTTCATAATGGCAGTTCACGAACCAATGGGTGACGCCACTGTTGGTTGCTGCTTGTTTTAGACAAATAGCGGTCTGTGGGGCAAACCAGACCCCCTGACGTAAGCTGATGTGACACTTTGTTATCACTATTTCTTTTACACATGCTTTTTTTCACAGAGGTACTACAAACTGAAATGTAAATACATGGATACATGTGAACACGTCTACATTTTACTTTAATTGAGGGCCTTAGGTGCACACTATAAAAGGTGTTTTCAGCCAGTTTGCTGATGAGACTTCTGCACACGTTAACAGTAATCAGAGCTACGTCACGCCAGCACTCGAGGTGGCATGACTCCATGAATTTATCCTTCTCTGCCAGGTGCAACAAACATGAGAGTCAGGTAGGTGTCAGCCAAACAGTATATGCAAGGAAGAAGGGTATTCCAAAGTAAATGAAATCACATGTGTGTGGATTTGAAATTATTATTATGCAATGAGGGATGGTTAAGTACCTACAAGAAACCTGGTTATACTAAATACGTAGATTAGGAATTTTAATACCTTAAGGGACTGAGTGTGGCGGAAACGGAAGCTTTTGCAGTGGCGATGGGAAAGTGACGAGATGGGACAGGGGATCTGTATCAGACGAATAGCTATTGTGACCTGTCCTCCAAAAGGGTCAGAGAGCTTAGAGATGGCAGAAATGAGGTTGGCGCCCATGTCTCTTTCTGGTCGAAATGAAGGTTGGAGCACGTCTAAGTCCTTTCTTGCCAAAAGTAATAAAACTGTGACTGAAATGTTGCCCACAGCTTCCTCTCCTTCAGAGGAAATATTTCCCATCTGTAAGCACTGAACTTGTAAGAAAATGTTCACAGACACAATGACGTTTTTGTGCACCCTCGCTGACAAAATGAACGCATCTTTAAAGAAAAACTATAATAATTGGAATACTGAATATACAGCACAGTGAATTTTTAATGCATTTTTTAATTACCTTTGAAATCTACAAACATGTCAATACACATTTTTCACTATAAAACCATGAAAGGTGGAGTAAATACAAGTCTAAAGGTGGCCTAATTAATACTGTTCCGCTATCAAGAAGCAGTGACAGCTTTCCAGCCACAAAATGGGCTCTGGGAACTGCAATAAATCCCTCAGCAGTTTTTCTTTTTTTTCCTCGCTGGTGTGGGCTGTGAGTAGACTTGGGGACTTGAGATATGTGTTTTTCTTCAGTTAGTCATGGCCACCTACGCACGCTGGCTAATAAGATAAAAGATCCTGTCTTAAACATGGAATCCATTTGGCATCAATACTACACTGGAGATTTTTGTTTGTTTAAATATATTGCCTTTGTCTTACATGTCTGCCCATTTTCACTCATTCAATTTAAAAACTCTACAATTGTAAATATGAATTTTATTAGATGTAAGTGTTCATGAAAAAAGATGTTCAATCAAAATAAATAAATGCTTACTTTTACAAACTGGATTAGTCAGAAATGTTCACACCTGTAGCTTGTCAGTGTCCCAATTTAGCACTAACACGGTGTGTTCACAAGGGGGGAAAAAAATATTAAAAAACAGAAATTATGTGTTCTTTGAAAGTGCCCAAAAAGTTGTTGTTAATGAATGTTACTTTCCTTCTTTGATATTACTTCCAAAAAAAAAAAAAAAAAAAAAAAAAACAGTAAATAGTAAAACTGACATATTGTGTCTTTAAAGATTAAAATGTAAAAAATGTATTTGAAAAAATAATTTAGCTTTCCTTGAGAGGTTTAATTGTATTAAGGGTGTATTGCCGAATTTCTTTTTCAATACTAAATGAGGGGTACTTGATCCCTGGTGCACTAACTGCATAACCATATGCGACGACAATTATATGACAAAATACGGTGTACATATTAAAAACAGTTAGTGTGAAGCTGACTATAATTTACCTTAAATGACATTCACTTTTCTAAGTGCACATGGCTGAGAGGCTAAAACACGTGAATCTAGAGGAAACCTAAAGTACAACTTAAGAAACTTTGAGGAGTCTTTCTTCCACTGAATAAACACGACATGTATCATCAACTGAATTCTTCAAGGAGCAAGTCAAACTGGGGATGCATGCGATAAACAAATATTTATTAATAAAATGTAATTAAGCGTGTGACAAGATCAAGATTAGTCTTGGACCTGTAATTCCAAACCATTTCAAACCCGGTGATTTTTCTCCACAGTGCACCGAGCATGAATCTAAAAAATAAAATGGAAATATCAGCTTGGCTTCTCGAGGAAATTATAAGCTCCTGGCCATCGAGGAGCCACAAAGCTCGGTATTCACTTTTCAGACCATTCTCATATTCTTCTGGCTGCCTCCAAGCTAATGAAAACTCAGAGGACGCGAGGGGAAGCCCCCCTGAGCGTAAACACATTGCATAATAGGCAGTTCTTCAAAATGCTAACAGCCTCAGAAAAGGTCTTACCATTTCAGAGATTTAACACATACTGTACACACAGAGGTGCAATTCTGAAGAATAAGAAAGCAGCATTCAAGCTACATATTGACAGAGCACACGTACTTGACAGGTCAGGCAGTATATACTGTACAGTACATTCATGTGCTGATAATGTCTCTGAAGGTAGGTTGGACCAGCTTGTATTCGCCTCAAAAAATACAATCTTACACTTTTAAAATAAGAAATAGAGAAAAGAAAGTAAAAACATGCAGTTTACAATTCAACCTTAACTAAATATTTCTTAAGAAGAACAACTCAATGTAAATCTCAAAGTCTCTTGACTCTCAGGATATTGATGAAGACACACATTGTGTTGGACAGCTATTCCTGGCTCCTGATTAAAAGTAATTAAAGAAACAGCCATGTGCTCCAGTTTCCTCACAGGTTCATCTTCCCATAGAGCGACAACAGACTCTCACATCGCCAAAATGAAGACGAGCACGCAGTTTAGAGTTGGAAGATACTCTCTCATTTAATTCATAATAGATAGAGATCAGCAGTCAGTACACTGGTCTGCACTGCAATGTTGACTTTATACTATACAGCATTACAGCTGCTTTACACACTTCACAATGGAAGGTATTTAACATTGCGAATAGATAAATGGGAGGCTGTCGCTCAGACGGTAGAGTGGGTTGCGCACTAATCGGAAGGTTGGTGGTTCGATCCCCCGCTCCTCCTGTCCACATGCCTAAGTGTCCTTGAGCAAGACACTGAACCCTAAGTTGCTCCCGATGGCGTACCATCGGTGTGTGAATGTGCTCCTGACACCTTGCATGGTAGCTCAGTCTCATTAGTGTGTGAATGGGTGAATGGAAAAACCATGTAAAAGCGCTTTGAGACCGTAAGGTGATAAAGCGCTATACAAGTACAGACCATTTAAATGCTTACGCTGCTGCAGTGTTTTAGCTGATGTAGAAAACGAAAAGTGAACATAATATTTCACTTTGAAACCTGCATTATTCCCTCTTCCCTGCCTTTTGCTGTTGCATTGGAATTTTTCTTGGTACCATCAAGTGGAAAAGCACAAAATGCAAGAACATAGTGTAGCTCCACCATTTTAAACACTCTTTGGAGATTTTTAGAATGCGTACGTACAAATTATTTCAGACATTAGCACAAAAAGCAAACAAACAGGAGTCCACTTAGCAAGACATTTGCTCAACAGCACCAGTAATGGTCACAAATCCCACCTTAATGCTCATGTTGTGAACAGACAGCAAATATCAGAAGATATCAGCACTATGGGGCGCTTTCAGAGGTCTACCCTGTGCTGAGTATTTGAGCCCGACCAATACTTGATTCATGAGGCCAATGCCAAAACCAATATTTGAGAGTAGAAAAATACTGATACCAATGTATGAGCCAAAATTCTCTATATAAACTGCACATACAGAATATATAAACACTAATTTGTTGCAATAATCCCTTAAATGTGGTTATCAAACACTTTTGTCAAATGAAATAATAGGCAGGGTATTTTGGTTTAATGTCCACTGATGTTAGTGTATGAAATAATGAAACTGGGAAGTTCATAATTATAAACAACTATCCACTGTAACACTCCCCCCCACCCCTACACATACACACACGTCTCTCTATAGTTATGAGGACTCACATTATTAACATAATGCATTCCCTAGCCCCTTACCTTAACCATCACCACTTAGTGCCGAACCCCAACTGTTACCCTAACCTTAACCTAATTCTAACTTTAATCTTAAAACCAACTGTTAACCCCCAAATTGCACTTTAAACCACAGAATTTCCAAATAACAGCAAGAATTTTCTGCCTCATGTTCTTTAAAAAAAAAAAAGCTATGATATTGGCTGACTATACTGATATACCTATGATAGGCCTAGATCAGCCGATAAAATTGGCCAACCTATATATCGGTCTAACTCTACTGAGTGTGGATTACTTTTTCTGTTAGGAATTAAGATAAAAGTGTGTTGAATATCTCATTTTAAAATTTGTGAATAAATCAGGAGTGTCACTTGAAGTTCTTTAGAAATGACGGGCAAGGGCAATGAAACAACTTCTGACTGTAGGTCAGACATCTCTGACACCATTTTCTGTAACATACCAAAAAGGACTACTAAATACTAAATTCATGGTTCGTTAGCAGGAGCTGCCTGTTCCTCTGGTGTGCGCCTGCTGTCCTCAGGGGAACCACTGTCTTGGTGGAATGGTAGCAACTCACCACTATCTTCAACTAGCAGGCCTGCACTCTGTGCCCTGGCTCTTTGTCAAATCCGAACAGAGAGGCTCTTGGTTTAAGTAATGAGAGTAGTGATTGAATATTTAAGCACCTAATTAAATTCTCTTTTTACATTGGGGGGTTCACAGCAACTTGGTGGCACTTGTGCTTGAGTAGTCCAACGTATTTGAGTGCTTATGGTTTGGAAAATGGACGATTTTGTTTTCCACAATGAACAAGACATTCAGGATTATGAGCAGCCATGAAAAAAAAAGGATTGGGAGGATTTACAGTGATTGTTACAAATGCAGTTATCTGAAAAAAAAAAACATTCACTCATTTGATTGTAAAAACAACAGTGTACATTTAGAATATCAAGGTATGTATTTGGCTCAGGGCACTATCAATAAATGTTGCCATAGTTACTGAAAATATAGAAGAAGGAAAAGACAACTCAGTAGGGCAAACACAATTGACATTGTACAGTATTTATTACATACTTCAATGGATCAAAAAGACACATGAACACATCCATGAGACCCCGGGGAAGCAGAGCGATGCCTCTAAACCTAATGATCAGAGTAAATAATCTATAAAGCATTTTCTTTTTGATGTCTAAGAATTGCTTCTCTAAAAGAAAAGGTATGGTTGAACGGTCTTCAACAGTCTTTTGATGAATTTCTATTCTTTCAAAATAACAATGATAAAATTATGTCTCAGACTACAATCAACAAGTCTGTCAGAAGCAATGGAGTGAAACCAAAATGTTAGACGAGTTGGGAAACATCCCATGTGTTTCTCTAACCTAACACCCATGTGGCCACAGCGCAAGCCCAAAACACTTTCCTGTAAACAACTATGGTAATTGAAGATCAGGAGCAGCAAGACTGAAGTTCTAAGCGACACTCAGGTTCTACAAGGAATTCCACGCATGTACAGGAACATATTGGAGTAAACATGTCTCCAGGTTGACGGACCCCATCAGAAATGCTCTGGTAAGCTCCCAAGCCACACGGTGTCCTTTTTTCTTCTGCGCTAAAAGCTATGCAATGTTTACATGCAGGCCTAAAGTTTAACTAACCCTCATTTAAACCTCATGCCTCCTCTCCTGGCACACTCGTATGAGTGCTGGGGTAAGCACTCTCCTGCTGGATGCACTCCTGGGATGGAGATTTCTGCTTATTAAGACACGTCCAACAAAATACAGATACGGGCAAATTCCAACCTCGGCTTTAGGGGGATACCGCTAAACTTCAGGCACTACAGATGGTTTCAAATGCCCTCGATGCACTGCAAGCCAGTTTACCAATCCTTGTGGATGTCAGCTGCCAGAAAAGAAAAGGAAAGGAAAGACAATGCCATTCGTCTTTGTCATACACAATCCAATTGGTCATTTCTTGTTATGATGTGGGGTGTAACAGAACCCAAACGCAGGCACACAGACTCGGGTTTCAGTTCAAAACAGTCTTTATTGAAACAAAGGTGGTACCTACAGAGTCTATTTCCTCCCGAGTCGGGAGGGCAACTCAACCGACTCGCACCGGGGAGGCGAAGCTGGCAGGACAGCTGGTACTGGAGCAGGACCAGGGACGGACGGACAGACGAACGGACGGACAGGCTCGCTGGCTCCGACTGGCGGTTCTCCAGCACCTGGTATTCCCAGGTGGACTCCCATTCAAGTACTAAACAGGTCCGACCCTGCTTAGTTTTGGCGATCAGCCGAGATTGGGAGCACTGACTGATCGCACGGACTGGAAGCCGAAACAGGGTACCTGTACTGGAGCAGGAGTGGGAGCAGGAGGAACGGGGGCGGGAACAGATGGAAACAGATGGAAACAGATGGAGATGAACGGGTGACAGACGGGTGACTGGTGGTCCTTGCGGTGACTAGCAGGAACTCGCAGTATGGACTGACAACCAGAAGAGTGCAGGGGCAGGGTACATATAGTCCGGGGAGGTGATCAGGGAAATGCAGCACACCTGCAGGTGGTGATCTGGGGAGAATGGTGGCAGCTGCTGAGACCAGTGAGGGGCGTGGCCATGGGAGGTGAGGAGAGGAGGACACAGAACACATGGGAGGACAATAACAAGCAGACAGGACAGAAAACATGAGGAAAGGTGATTGAGGACAAAACAGAGGAGCAGATAGGAATCCTGACATTTCTAGTCTTTATTTATTACTCCCCATTTAGCAGTTACTGCTCACAAATAATCAGTGAGAGAACAACGCCTAAAGCCTTGAATTCAACTATTCAGCTTTTCAAAAATAAGTGAGGGCTGAATATACCACTAAACTGCTGATAATTATATCAAAGTCTATAAGAGCTGAGGAATCCACTTGTGCTTAATTTGAATATGTAGCCTTTGGACTCATTTTGTCTTTGCAAGATAGCTGTAACATGTGTTGCTACACATTAAGAGGAAATTATAGTATGCGAGGAGTAGCGTTTAAATGCCCTCCAGCATAATACTTGTGATGCAGTTTGGTGCTCACTGCTATCAATGTTCCAAGGATGTGCAGGATATAATATGGCCAATGGATCTGATTGAAGACCAGCACGAAGGAGTGGAATAACAAGATGTTTATATAAGATCCTTGAATGTATTCATTTATATTTCTAATGTTTGGCTCATGGTGCAGATATACAGTGTATACAATATGTAGAGTGAGAGGTATAAAAGGTATGTTATTCCCTGATTATATGTAAGAGCATCATTCATTTATAATTTTGCACAGATTTTTGGGATGTTCAGACTTTATTCTTATATCAAGTACAATTACGTCACAAACTGCAAATAGCTAAGGGAGTATTGAGATTTTTTTTTTAAATGCAAAGAAAATCACTCAGAAATATGACAAGAACATTATTATCCCTCGGGGTATAGTTAACTGTGCCCAGCAGTTTATTTTGTCTTGACTAATTATTCATCTGACATTTTCAAAAGCATGTGCTCCAACCTTCCAAAAAAAAAAAAAAAAAGAAAAAGTAAAAGGTGTATTCCCCAAATGCTCATCAGAGAAAATCAAACAGTGCGACTTTCACTCCTTGAAGGCAGATTCTAATGAGGAGGGAATCTTTGCTATTTTTCCCAAAGATCCCGGTGGGTCTTCAAAATGGTACAAAATACCTCTCATGTTTAATAGAGTAGTCACATACACAGTCCAAAGAGCAAGGACAGGAAGGAAGAACTGTGTATGTAAATTGTCCATTTGTCCACTAATCTGAAATCTGCTTCATTACACCTACCTATGAACATCAACAAGGACAATTAGGAGACAGTGTTTGTAAAAACACAATGCTGAATGTTCAACCACAACAATATCAGTTTTCCTTTTCATGTATTTTAATTTTGTTATTTTTAGGACTGTGGACAATAAAATGCAAAACTGCATACTCTTTGCAGCAAATGAAGACACTGCTTGAAGAGAGGATTAATTAGAGCCTGCATTTTTCATATTAGGTCATCAAGCCGTAAGTAATTGTGGATTTAATTTGTATAAGTCTCCAAAATTTGCCATGAGAAATAACGAGCTAGATAATATATTGTGATAGTAAAACACATTTTGTATGAATAAGAAGAAAGAAATGTCTTCGATGTGGAGTCAATTATATCAGGTCTTTGAAGATCTGCAGGAAAAGGAACCTTTTGGAACAATTCAACAAGTACATATTAGGTGTTTTCTTTGTTTTCTGTTTACTGACAACAGAAACCTGCAGATAAACGTTGAATAGTGCATTAATAGGATACAACCTTCCCTGCTTTGAAAGCTTACCACTAAACTGAAAAACATCATTTCACTCGTATGTTCTGGTTGAATGTTTTAAATCATTTAAGACTTTTGACTTAATCCAGTATCCTTGTAAGGTCTTATTGCACCTATGAAGTTGTATTCAGACAGAACTCAACACAATTCTATTTACAGTCAACGGAAAAAGAGAAGAGTGGGTGCAAATATATGCAATTCATTTTTTTGTTTCATATCAAGTGAGAACCTTTCAGTCCTCTCAGCTTTATGATTTCTATAGTTGTGAAGAGACTAGAATTTGTTTTTTTTTGAAAACGAGGAGTCACAGTCTGAGCTGCGCAAAACACACACACACACACACACACACACACACACACACACACACACACACACACACAGTGCCAGCCCAACGTCACATAAAAGTGCGTCACTGATAACGTGTCAGTGTCACGTTTTGGCTCACCTTGGTGTGAAAAGTACACGTATGTATCCCTGTATTTTCACAGGGAAACAAATAATGATAAAGTCCAAACAGGAGGGAGGTCAGGGTGATTTAGGGATCAAACGCAGGACCTATCAGATTTGAGTTCATGTGACAGAGATCATGTGACGAGGGGTTGTGGGGATTGTTTGATGGAGCAAACTCAGGACTTTCACACAGTTGAGGAGTGTTTGAGTTTCTGAGCAAGCAAAAGTCAATGTTACGTTATGTACCTAGCCCACGGTTATTTTCAGATGGACCTTCAGAAAATGAATTAGAAGCAGTGAGTTTTGTGTAGGACACCATTATGATTCGTGGAAAAAAAAAATATTGATATTCAATTACATGAGAGAAGTTAAATGAAAGTCTATGGAGCCAAAGCCTTTCTGGAGCCGACCCCTAGTGGCCCTCGATGTGCCAGTGGTGGTTCTTGCTTGACACCTGGATAACCCCCACCCCTCCCATCTCATTGAATTGAAAACAATGTACCACCTACAAGGCAGAGGTAATACCTGAAGGTTTCCAGCACAATACTTTATTAGCCACCGAATTAAAAGGCCAACATATCGAAGAACACCCACCTGCCTCACAACTGACTGAACTAATATCCCCCCATGTCCTCTGGATATTTTTTATTCTGAGAACGTTTTGCTGAAAGAGAATGAGTTAAGATGATATGTTCATTTATTTTAGACTCAACTGTGACCCACTACATCAAGAATTTGGAAAATGAGACAGACAGACATTTGTTCAGATGTAGAAAAAGTGCTCAATGAGCAGTAATTAAAGACTGCAAGTAAAAAAGAATTAACGGCTTTGACATCTTACTATCAGACTCACTCAGTTAATTATTAGAAGCCAGTATTTCACAGCACTTCGGGAGACTGACACAGAAAGCAGTAAATCAAGTAAATCATAATGCTCCTCATCCAGTTTTTATAACCCTCTGAGGCTTCAAAGTGTCCCCGTTTTTTCAGATTTTTTTTTTAAATCGCTTATGGATCACTTTACATGTGATGATGCCCCAGTCCATTTCTTACCAGTTTTCCCATTTTATGTTTAAAAATGGTGTTTGGGCGACCCGATCAGACAGTAGTCAGGCCAAATACCACGTGGGTGTACATGATTTGTTGATTGACATAAACAAGTGACAAGTGATTGCCTTTTGCAATTAACAATGATGTCAAGGTTATTTTTAAATGTAAAGTTAATAGTTTTTTCATTATTAAATAAATAAAAAGGAAAGGTTCTTTCTAAGTCTGTGAATAGAGAGTGTTGGTGTAAGTATTCAATGCGCCTGGTATGCTAATGCCAAGCAGGGGCGTGAAGCGGTAACGTAAAACAAACTGGTAACTGTGGGTTAACTTTTTTTTTATTAGCAGTGGTACTGAGAAATCAGGACCACACAAGTTAGACTTACAGGTACATTTACAAGCTGAACAATGTGCTGCAGCTAACCACTTAAAGTTAGTTAGTTAAACTTAATACATAATATAATCTTCATTCTTTTGGGCATTTTTTTGGTCAAAGGCAGGCACAGGAGAAGCCATCACAGGAAACAGGCAATTTCATTTCTGTTAGACATTCAATTAGTTTGAAGAGGACAGTGAAGACATCAAAAAGTCTAATGAGCTATATTTTTTTTTAGGGTTCTTCCTAATCTCACTTTACTGACGTCTGGATTTGTTGTGGTATTATCCATGAAATTATTTTGATTTTGTAATCTTGTGCACAATCTGCAAACTGCTTAGTGGTTCTTTGAGTGGAGTCAGATGTGATTTCAAATGTATTTACGGCCCCCTTATTTATAATATGAACTGGTTACTGGGGTCTGTATTGTTTTGTTCCTTTTACTAGAAATTGAGACACATGCCAGATCGGAAATTCCTCAAACCTTCAGTTACCTTTAGAGCTGTTGTTTGAACTTAATAAATGCAGCTGCTTTCGCACGCATGATGTCATTCACTGTTACTCTTTTTGCTGATGGTGCTCAGTCAAGCCCTCGTACCATCAGTAATGGATTGCCTTTGGGGTCTATTCTTGGTCCATTACTATTTACATTATACATAAATAACATCAGTCTTACAAACTCAGTATTTTAATGTCCTTTGTTTTGCAGAAGACACAATTTTATGTGCCAGAGGCTCCTTTCCAGCCGTCACTCGTATTCAACACTTTTCAACTAGCACTGCTTAAACATAGACTTCTTTCAAATGTGGAACACTAAGTATGTGGTCTTCTCCAACTCTACCCGTGATTCTGACTTTACTGTTATTAAAACTTTGGATGGTGCCCACATTACTCTTGCTGAGTCTTACAAATTCTTTGGCTTGACAGCAATGTTGCTTCTCAACAAAAAACAATCAGCAAATAAACAACAACATATTTAGTAACGCAATCCAAACTAAACAAATATTTTTTACGCCACAACCCAGAATTATCAAAACACTATATCAGTAGTGTCAGATTATTGGAGCTGTTTGTGGGATGGTGGTTGCCCAATGCCTTGTTTTCTCGTTAATTTGTCAACCATGTGTATTTCCCATGTGTTATCCATATATTTGCCCTCAGGATTTGTATATACAATTGAGTGCTACATTGAAAGCTGACGTGTAAAACTAAACAGATGCTTGAAAGCATCTGAATTAAAAGACCATTATTCGGTTTTGTTTTTTTTCATTCTGACAGTGAACAATATGGGCAACATCAAATAACACAGGAGGCATCATCTCCAGATGAGTGGCAAAACAACATATCAGCTACATTTCATATATGTGATAATACCTATGAAATTGGAAACGTCTGTCCCCTGACAAGCTGGGATTTGATCTGTGATCACATGGTCATGGTCCATCTCCTTGCTTGACATCAGGGAGGCTGCTGGTGGTCTTGATGGTGTTAGCAGCAGTGGGGAAAGTGGGTGGGGATAAATGGCAGTCTGGGGAAATGAATCAATTATTATCCCCAACAGCTCTGCGGTGGCAGGTTATTAATCAGTTCAACATGCACCACTTGCTCATCAGATAAGTCTGAGGCTGGAGTCTGTTTCAATCAGCACTCTTACAGCGTTAGCATGATGGTTAGACCTTGATGGAGCTGATAGAATTGTGCTGGCGTGGTGAGTATCAGATATGACATTGGGAAGCCAGCACACTGTGGAGCTGCGGTCTCTTACTCAGCTTCGAACAGTAAAAAAAAAAAAAAAAAAAAAAAAAACACGCTCTGCAACTATAATTCATTTACAGTGAGGGTACGTCTTGTGGCAACCTTGCCCGAAGAGTGGCAGCTGTTATTGTATCGCAATGATTGCTGGACTGAGATGCTCATCAATCAAATGAGAATAAGAAACATGCTGCATACTTTACATCCAAGAAGCTGATTTCTAACGACATTAACTGATCTAATGTAAGAAAAGAAAAATGTTGAAGTGATTTTTAAGGCAAATGATCAAAAATCCCCAGAACATTTAGAAATATTGCAGAGCTGGAGCCACTTCTAATTCTATTCAGACACCGTACCTTAATTTCCTTATTAACTATATCCTCATTTCAGCCATGAATGGTTCCATCTATTCAAAGGAGGGTCTATTGCAAACTTAATATAGAAAACGTGGATAATGATAATTCATATACTCCTCATGCTGTTCTTTTTTCCTCCTTGGCCTTTGGAGCCAGCAGTCAATGTCATATAATATGAATAATGATGGAACTGTATTTTTTTTTACATGGATTTAATGCAGATCTGTTATTTTGCTAGTACTTTTTAGAAGTACCAACATAAGTTTAATTTGTAATGTGAAGTCATTCAGATTCATGTAAACTAAATTGGATTAGAACTGAATCTGATTAAATCACCATGTTCTTATCAGAGTAGAGGGATAAACAACAGAAGCAACATATGGCATTAACTGCACCAAGAAACAACAACAAAAGCAATTACATTTTAAATTGAATAAAATATACTTATTTATACATTATACATAATGCACCCTCTTTATTCAGTTAGTTTGTTAGATAATAAATGGTCTTCACTTTTATAGTGCTTTATCACATTCGTGCCCGCATGCCATCACAAGCAACTTGGAGTTCAGTGTCTTTCCCAAGACACTTCAGGATGTGGACAGAAGGAAACAAGGATCGAGCCACCAACCTTATGAATAGTGGGCTGTCTGCTCTTCTAACGGCATAGCCTCCCATAAGCACATAGTTATTGAGAATTTTTTTCTTTCCCATAAGACTGCATGAGTAACTGTGTGAAATGCAAAAACATGTATAAGTACCCATAGTACCCTTGAGGAGAAAATGTTCCCCTATCAGCTTTTCTGAGCATTTCCACATTTCCCGTCTGCCCTTCGGGGAAACTGGAGTCAATTCTTTGGAATCTCAAGCAGTAAAGTCTTACTTAAATGATACATATCTGTCAAGATGATTTCTGTGAGAAAGATAGGGTTCGCCCCGAAGCGTACTGGAAGAGTCGAGCGGGAAGCTGCTTCCACTAGGACTCAGACTGTGAAGAAAGGGATTACATGGTTTGAGTTACACTTCCAAGTCAAAACAAATAAATTTTACTTAAGCACAGAGAAAAAGAAATCCAACTCCTTGGATGTTCTTTGTGCTGGAGCGGAGTGAAGCACTGATCAATTCATATGATACGAACTGTCAAATGTGACGTCTCTCTACTTGTAAATGCATTCACATGCTGTCAGGAGGCTGACTCCACTCTTGCAGAGGTCAGTCCGATCCGACGCCACGCTGCACATACAAAGGATGTAAGATTTAACAGAACAAAAATGGCATGTTGGAGATGGGACAGACCGAAGTTCTGAGAGGACTATTATCTTTGCATTTTATTCATGTGTGCTCTGCAGGTCATCCACACAGACAGGATTTTCTGTAGCATTTAGCAAAAGATTTGTTGCTACAACGTCGTCCCTATATCACAGACAAGTCAGTCGCATCAAATCTAATTTACTCTCAGAGTAAAAAAGTATCATCGAGTTTTGCGTTTGTGCGGTTATAGCCAGATTTCATAAAGCTTTTGTAAGCCTTTTTAAGGGAAAAATAATTATTAGTTATTTTAATATCTGAAAAAAATAAGTTATTTTATTTATCTCTTTGGCAATTGAACTGACCATTAAAAAAAAAATCATGGTATGGAGAGTTCTTACATACGTGTGTGCTGCTATTCATGACAAATCACACATTCAAGCATACAAACATACAAAGCCTGGAAGTGAGAAGACACAGTGTTCTGGAACCAAGTCCCAGATAGCCATCCTCACGTTGATTGAGGCATCTGCAAGCGGCGAGATAAAAGACAGAACTGGATGTCGATCCAAAAATTCTCCACAGAAGGATGAGCTCTTACACCCGCTCTCGACAGAGGACGGCTTGACACCGATGAGCCTTTCTTCCGACAGAAATTTGAGCCCAGCTCCATAATCCCCTCCATCCAAAAGTTCAGACCATCTGTTGGTGACAAAACTGCAGAGTCGTGCAGAGTTTGCACATGTCGACCCGGCGCTGCAATGCCGATGCCTTTTTTTTTTTTTTTTTTGATAAAAGAGATAGCAGAGCCAAAGCATAACACGAGACGATGCCGAGTCCAGACTCAGTCACTTCAAACAGTGGCTCTCCTTCCATTTTGAAAAATGTATCTCAGCTGTATATTTCTGTTGTTTTAATGTCCAAATCCCGCCCCATTTTCCACGACCAAAAATATCATATTCGTACGTTGTTGCCTTTTTTAGGTTTTCTTTAATCCATCTGTTTTCACTATCTCTTACCTGTCAGGCAGTATTTCAGTGTCCCGCCTCCAACCCTCGACCTACGCCAGCGTTCATTACAACCAGCACAGAGTGTGACATATCCCGGAGTACGGCACCCTGAGCTTCTCATTTTTAAAGAGAAAAGCAGCAAATCCTTAAAATTGCTGAGTATGAACTTTGTATTCTTTTACATTTTTACCTGAAAAAAGTTGATTTATCTATTAATCACTTATTAAAATAGCTTTTGATGCATTTTCTGTCAGTCGATCAATGGATCAATCATGGACCTGGAACTTTTTGGCAAGAGATGATAATCCACCCAGAGATCTGCACAGAAAATCTCACTACACTGCAGACTGAAAAGATCAGAACATACATTAAGAACTCTAAACATTAAAACCTGAACTTTCCATTAGCAGCTTTCCAATCCCGGGTGACCTCATCTTTTAGATGCAGGCCACTGAAGGTGAGATGTAGATAAAGAGAAACACTGTTAAAGAACGATTTTCAAGCTTTAAGATAATTGACAAACCGCTTACATTCGAAATATTGATCCTCACTATTGAATAACTTAGTCAGAGTAACTGGGTCACAGCGACAAGGACACATTTACCAGGTCTGAAGCTCTTTCTTTTTTTTATAATAATAAAATCAGTTTGGTGGCTAAAAGAGTTATCACATTTAAAAATGCCGACACCTCTTTTCACAAAGTGACCAAAAACCAAAGAATTAAATTATTCACTGGTAGTTTGAAAGGGTGTGTGGCAAGTTACTCAGCTGTCAGATTATATGTAATGATTTTCTCCCAGAAACCGATACGTTGCACTTTAAAAATAATTCTACAATTACAAACCAGCAGGCAGTAAGTGCCTTTCTGAGGATATAATGCAGAATGCCGGGGAGATCTGTGAAATTCTATTATGACTTTCACTACCGTCTTCTGCACAGCCATCCACTGTTCTGTGGGCCAGGGTGACAACCATTATAGATGGGGGAACCAATTACTTCTTCTACACCATGCAATATTTATGAAACACTTAGCCAACGGTCTGGAGGTTAATATTTCATTCACAGATAAGACAGAAACTTACACCCAGAATAGAACTTGAAAGAGAATTGCTTTAAGTACTTCACACTGTGAGCAGCACATCCTGGGTTGTTTCAATGTCACTAGACCACGTGTTAATGAGATTGATTAATGAAGCTCCTCTTCAGCACATGTTAGGCGTGTTCTGGGTGGAACGCATCACCTACTGTATGTGTGGCTTAAAGACTCCAGCTCGTGAGGGGGACATTGATCAACTTCCACTTCCTTCTACGGCTTTAGGCAACAAGGAGAAGCACAGATTAGTTGCTCAATAAACAATCTGCCAGAGCTGGGGTCATTTTCAACTGCAATTAGACTTTGTTAGTGGACGATTGATGAATTGCTTTTGTACAGCAGACAGATGTCAGGCTTCTTCACTGTACAGTAATTCTAATACTTATCTTTTCCTATCACTTTGTAACGATTCCACTCTGCAATTATGAGCTCGTAATTTGTTTTGCCGTCCGACGTGAAGTTCTAATGACCTGCCTCTCAACACCGTTATTCATGATGTCTCAACACGGAGTCATATGGTACCAGCCGGCATCGAGAGGATTTCGCTGTCAGACTCAAAACTCTTGAACCCTTAGGTGTCGATTAAAAATTCCCTTTTCCATAATTTCACCTCATCTCTATCCCTCCAGCCTCTCCTACCACCACTATTTTATGTAAGCTGTTTATTGATATATTTTCTATAATCCCCAAATGACCGCCTCCTTTTTTTTTTTTTTTGCTACGCCAGCAGTGCCCCTTCAGGGATGGCAATCAGTTAGTTAGTCAATCCACCGGTTTGATTCAAACTCAAACACCTCAACAACTACTTGTTTATGCCATCACTCACGGAGGATGAATCTTACTGACGGCCATTATCTGAATAGATTACCTTTAAATTTAGCTCAGATATCCCTGTCGCCTTGATTTGGACTCTTAAGAACTGTGGTGATCTCCGGAAACTTCATCTACAAACATCATTTTGTTTTTGTCCAATACTTTGGATGACCAGTTAAAAGCTTGAGCACCGATTCACAAATAATGCTACGTTATCATGCTAATCTGCAATGGTTACCGTGGTGAACATGAAACCTGCCAATCATCAGAATCCTCGGTTTCTCATTGTGACCATATGAGCTTGCCAATGCCAACATTGAGCTCTTTGCATTACCATGTTAGCATTTTATACCGTAGCACAAAGCGGTGCCAACTATAGCGAAAGTTTCCTTTCTAGTTTCTGACAGATGCAGGTATTTTCACATCGAGTTCTCGTGTTATTTAAATAGCCCACGTAGGCCTACTTGCACCCATATAAGCGCCACTGGCCGAGTTGGTCTTAAAGTGTTCGCGAGAACCGCCTTCTCCTCCCGCGACGGACACAGCAGGTGAAACACTTGCACAATAAATAGGAGGATGCACGTTTTTAACGACTGCAACAGCGAAGGCTGTGTTAACTTTGTCTGTAGGCTGCAGCGCGAAGTAGGAAGCGACGACAATAACCACAAATTGGACGAAGAAGCTGTTTAACAACGTTTACCCACAATACAAGCACAGAAATCAAGGAAACGTGACCAAAATGAGGAAGTAAGATAAAACAAGCAGACGAAACACTCCACGTCTGACGCGCCGCCGGTGGAACATGAAGCCGCGCAGTGGACGGAACGAAGTCGCGTCGCCAACGCAGCGTGACGGACACGTCTTCAGTGGAATATGCGAGTCAGTGATGCACATCGGCGCACAAACGTGCAAAAACATACAAAACGTACAAACTCTAAAGATCACAATGTGTACAACAATCTGCTCGATCTGTAGATCTGTTTCCTCTGCGGAGCTCTTTCCGCACCTGGCTCTTAGGGACCGGGAACTGACACTTTAATTGGTTTATTTCATGTTATGCCCAAAACACACCTACGGTACGGTTCATTATAAGAGACCAAGTACAACCCCTTTGATTCATGCACCTTACTTTTTGCTCAGATTATCCTCTGTTAAACTAGAAAAAGTGTCCTAAATGCACATGCACCATATTGTCTTGAACACATTGGAGTTGATTACAGATTCACTCTTTCATAAGTCCACCTACCCCAACCTATCCGTCATGCTCCATACCAAAAAAAAAATTCTCCTCATTGAAAGAAAGACTATATTTTTTTAGAGGCATACCCATTGGTCCCAGTTAAATTACGACTGTAACCTCACAAAATATTCATAACCTACAATTATTTCCGCAATTTTGTTGAGTTTAAACTGTGATTAGAAGTTGACGGCAAACCGGGATAATGCTTCTCGTAAGTAACCACAATATTCAACATAATAAAGACCTGACATGTTTCAATGAATTTCAACCTCACCTGGCACCACTTGGACTTTGTATTTTGGCTACAGTTGCTGTATGTTATAACATTGTACAAATTTAGACTTCCTTGGGATCTTTTGCATAAGCAAAAAAAAAAAAAAGCTCTAATAACAGCATCTCAAGTTTATTAGTCAACCAATCTCGCTATTTAACAACTGCTGATTTGTTTTTACGTGTTGATATTCACTATGTTGTCATTTATATTTGTTTCACACCCAGAGTTAAATACGAAGATCCACTCTGCTTATCATCCTCTGAATTCCAATTTTCAGTGCTGAGCTGAGGATAAGTTCACGGGGAGCACACATGTGGAGGTAATACCATTGTGATGGTTTAACCATTACTGCTGTGTCAAAGAGTGCTGCCTGCTGCACTCTGCCAATTCACAAGGGGCTTTATTTTAATGTATGAATATTTGCTATAATTAACACCCAGGCTGGTTGGTGGATAAAAATATCATGAAGCAGAAAACATTCTGATCCGCCTTTTGCAAGAGGGAATTACATGGTAGTGTAGCGCCATAATTTGGGTGGAGAGAAGGTCTCAGTCAAACAGGATGAGTCACTGCGGGATGGGGTTAGGGGATTGCAATGATTAAACCGCACAGACACAAAGTCATGTCAGGAGCACTGATGGATTCCGCAGATGTTTCACTGTCAACGCACACCCAGCAGCGCAGTGACATGCAAACGGACAATATGCTCGCTGAAGATCAAATTCTTAGAAACTCTGCTGTACATTTCTCTGCTTGTACTTCGTCCAATATCCGATATCATCAATATTAAATCACCCACAACCTAAACTTCACAGCCAGCTTACCTGGGACGTGCAAAAAAAAAAAATCAATAAACCAATATAGCTTTTGTTATTTACAACAGACACACATGTGCAGATAGGGTTAGTTCATAAATGACTGTGACAATACAGTTTGCGATTACTACTTTTTGCCTGTCGGATATTTTTTAATCTAATTTATAATAAGAGGTGCGATCCAAATTTCTAAAGACTGTTCCTTTTGTGCACAAACAGTGCAGCACAGTGATGTGCGCAGAGCAGGGAAAGCAATAACTTTTGTGAGCAAATGTTCCAACTTTTGTCACTTGATCAAGACCTGCACCTGATTTAGACAACTTTTTTGACCAGTGGTACAGCTTCATTGGTGGCTTCACAAATGGACAAATCAAAACTTGGGAAACCGACAACAAAGACCCTTGATATGTTTCAGAGAGTGTGCAGGAATAAAGCAATGAGCCGGCTGAGTTTTTTTTTCCGTGCCATTCATGAATCAAGAGAAGCCAAACATAATTGAATTACACTGAAGGAGGCGTGTCAAGTCAGGAGCGCAACCATTCGCCCTGTGAAATAGTCCCCCAGTGTCAGACTATCAGCACCGAGTTCTACCGTGAAGTTCTGAGGCGTCTGAGGGAAAATATTTTGCGCAATATCAGTTGGGTTCTCCAACATGACAACATGCCCGCTCATAGCGCGTTACCAAGGAATTCTCATCTGCAACAACGCAGTTGTCACTGCCTGTACCAGTGGTCCTGTAAATGTGTCCAACACAGGATCTGATGTTGATGAAGCGATGTCACTTGAAATACTTACTCTTGAAAGTGACTGCTTCCCCCTGCTCTATGCACATTACTGTGCTGCACTCTATTCATGCGTAATAGAAACTGTCTTAAAGCTTAAAATATTAAATTATAGTAAAACACATTCGAATGGTTAAGTAGAAGTGCATAGTTTATAATCCTGACCAGCCTCTCCACCACCTGCTGCAGGGACAGCGGAGCACGTTCTCCAATAGACTCCTCCAGCTCCGCTGTCACAAGGACAGATACAGGAGATCATTCCTGCCCACTGCAATAAGACTGTACAATAACTCACCTCTGGCAAAATCAATCTCACAACAATAACACCGTTGTCTGTTGTCTGTTTTTATTGGTTGTTTAAGTATAAAAAAAAAAAAAAAAAAAAAACTTTGCACTATTGTTCAGTTAGTTTTAATTGAATTATTCTATTTTATTTTATTCTATTTTACTGTATATACTGTGTATTTTTAGATTTAATATTTTTTACTGTTATTTGATTTATTTCCTGTATGCTGCTGCTGTAGCGAAAGAATTTCCCCTTGGGGATTAATAAAGTAACTATCTATCTATCTATTTATATATATATATATATATATGTCTTTGGTCTGTACAAATAACAATTTCCATATACTTAGAGATAAATATTGAGTGAGATACTTCAGCCAATGTTTCAGACATTTGCTGTCTACACGCCTTGTAAACACACACACAAGATACTCTGTAGACATGTCAAAAAGCCAATGACTAAGAGAAGGGCTATTCTTCAAGCTGGAAAAATATATCCCCAAGCTTATGGCTCACTTTGCTGACACTGCAAAGCTTCTTAGATTTGAAAAGATGTGACCGCACATCTGCCTCCAGCCACATTTATCTCTCTTCTCCATAACCCAGAGAGAAGAAAATCAAGGTTCTGACAGAGAAAGTAGAAATATCAGAGGGAAATGGAGTTCAATTATATCCACTATTTGGAAATATTTCCTGAAAAAAAAGGTGTTTTCCATATTTGCTGGCATGGCAGTGCCTTTGTTTACTCGGCTGACTGTCATCTCCGTCTGTGCACAATGGAAACTCAATGGTCTGTCTTTCAATGCTCAGCAAGAAGCTATATGACACGAGTTATTTTATTGGAGTTAACAAAGTCATCAGTAATTTTACTTCCTGGTGGCTGAAAGTGCAGGTCAAAATGCAGAATTAAGTGCTGCAGCAGTAATATTTCAATGCTAGCTTCCTGGTTTCTGTGATATATACAGTGCATCCTGAAAGTATTCACAGCGCTTCACTTTTTACACATTTTGTTATGTTACAGCCTTATTCCAAAATGGATTGAATTAATTTGTTTTCCTCAAAATTCTACACGCAATATCCCATAATGCCAAAGTGAAAATAGTTTGTTTAAAATTTTTGCAAATCTATTAAAAATAAAGAACGAAAATATAACACGTACATAAGTATTCACAGCCTTTGCTCAATACTTTGTTGAAGCACCTTTGGCAGAAATTACAGCCTCAAGTCTTTTTGAGTATGATGCTATAAGCTTGGCACACCTATTCTTGGGCAGTTTCTCCCATTCTTCTTTGCAGGACCTCTCAAGCTCCATCAGGTTGGATGGGGAGCGTCGGTGCACAGCCATTTTCAGATCCCTCCAGAGATGTTCAATCGGGTTCAAGTCTGGGCTCTGGCTGGGCCTCTCAAAGACATTCACAGAGTTGTCCCGAAGCCACTCCTTTGTTATCTTGGCTGTGTGCTTCGGGTCGTTGTCCTGTTGGAAGATGAACCTTCGCCCCAGTCTGAGGTCCAGAGCGCTCTGGAGAAGGTTTTCATCAAGGATGTCTCTGTACATTGCTGCATTCATCTTTCCCTCCATCCTGACTAGTCTCCCACTTCCTGCCGCTGAAAAACATCCCCACAGCATGATGCTGCCACCACCATGCTTCACTGTAGAGATTGTGTTGGCCAGGTGATGAGCGGTGCCTGGTTTCCTCCAAACATGACGCTTGGCATTCAGGCCAAAGAGTTCAATCTTTGTTTCATCAGACCAGAGAATTTAGTTTCTCATGGTCTGACAGTCCTTCAGGTGCCTTTTGGTAAACTCCAGGTGGGCTGTCATGTGCCTTTTACTGAGGAGTGTCTTCCGTCTGGTCACTCTACCACACAGGTCTGCTTGGTGGAGTGCTGCAGAGATGGTTGTCCTTCTGGAAGGTTCTCCTCTCTTCACAGAGCAACGTTGGATCTCTGTCAGAGTGACCATCGGGTTCTTGGTCACCTCCCTGACTGAGGCCCTTCTCCCCCGATCACTCAGTTTGGCCGGGCGGCCGACTCTAGGAAGAGTCCTGGTGGTTCAAACTTCTTCCATTTACGGATGATGGAGGCCACTGTGCTCATTGGGACCTTCAATGCTGCAGACATGTTTCTGTACCCTTCCCCAGATCTGTGCCTCGATACAATCCTGTCTCAGAGGTCTACAGACAATTCTTTGGACTTCATGTCTTGGTTTGTGCTCTGACATGCACTGTCAACTGTGGGACCTTATATAGACGGTGTGTGTCTTTCCAAATCATGTCCAATCAACTGAATTTACCAGGTGGACTCCAATCAAGTTGTAGAAACATCTCAAGGATGATCAGTGGAAACAAGATGCACCCGAGCTCAATTTTGAGTATAATGGCAAAGGCTGTGAATACTTATGTACATGTGATTTTTTTCATTTTTGATTTTTAATAGATTTGCAAAAATTTCAAAAAAAATGATTTCACATTGTCATGATGGGGTATTGTGTGTAGAATTTTGAAGGAAAAAAATGAATTTAATCCATTTTGGAATAAGGCTGTAATATAACAAAATGTGGAAAAAGTGAAGCGCTGTGAATACTTTCCGGATGCACTGTAATACCCTCCATCCTGTCCACTGCTTTCTCACACAATAGTTGGACCCTTGTTCTGAAATTGGGCCTAATAGGAACAGAGTACAACAAATACAGGAGATCACACTTTTTCGGAGCAAATTAAAACTAATTACGCACTATTATAAAAAAAAAATAATAAAAAAAAAACAGGTGCTAAAAGGCATCGCAGTAAGCATACAACACGAGTTAACACTCACTTAACACTTGGACAACAAACTCCCCATTAAATTGTGAAATCCATTTTGACCATGAGATTTACTTGACAAACCTACGAGGGCCAATATAATGCAGCTTGGACATACAATGAAATGATTCACTGGATAATTTGCATCATTTTGAGAAAAAGAAAAGGACCAAGTCACTTTCGTTTGATGTTCTACTCAAGTAGTATGTACAGACATGATGTGGACTAGAATAACTGATTCCTTAAAGGAAATTTGTTTGATGCTACTTTTTGTGGTGTAATCAACAGGTGACAGCAGCACCATCCAGCCTCAACTTCAGCATGTTCTCAAATCCAGAGTTTACGGATATCCAGTCAGAAAGACTTTATGGTCTTAAAGTTTTCCCCCCAAGAGATTCATGCTTCCTACCCATCTTCACAGATGGGGAACTTTTCTGCCAATTTATTATTCATTGCATCTCGGGCCAAGGGAAAATTAATTCCTAACATGAAGATATTTGCAAAGGCATGAAAGCAATCTCATTTTCCTTAATCTGAATAGCAGGGGCAAAAAGAAAGCCAGCCTTACATCAAAGGACTGTGTTTGTTTGCTTAGCCACTTTCAGTCACTTTGATTACGTCCACATCAACCCCTTGTGCGATCTGGTGTTTTAATTTGTGTGATCCTGACATTTCTTTGCTTCGGTGAAAGATCCTGTTTCCAGTGCAGTGGACACAACTCGATAAAGAACCATTTGGCTGCAACACAAATCTGCTTCAACTGTGGAGTTATTCTGACTGTTATCATGTGACCTGGTGACTGCAAATAGTCATTATTTATCACAATTTTTCCTTGGAATTACACGACTTCCTGATCAGTAAGATTTTGTTTGCTATGATACACTGCCTTGGAATTACAGCCCACATCCATGCAGCTACTAAAGAAACTCTCCGATATGACCCAATAATCAGGTTCCATGGAAGCACTGGGGAGCAACAAGGTTTCCTGGAGTGGAACCAAAGTAATTCAAAGCTCTGGTAATGAGCTCTAATGCTCATCACCAGGAAACAAAGTGAGCCTGAGGGTAGTAGCAGAGGAAAGGCCACATTGTTAACAAAATGAAAGAAGCTGATTTTTCTGTACAGTGGCAACTTTCTGACATCTTACAGTAAGTAGTAATGAGTAGACTCTGTATTGTCAGACTTGTCTCTATTTTCATCAGTTTGAACAGCATGGTGGTAGCAGTGGGTGGTTCAGTTGTGCTGTGCTTTGAGCAGAATGCAAACACCGTGATGATGGTGGGCTCCCATCACTCTTGGGTTGTGAGGTAAACTATAACCTTTAAGGTTGAACAACTTGAAATGTAATTTGCTGGTATGATGTGGTGAAACCTGATGAAGGTCAATTGGGATTGACAAAATATTTGCCATATAGGAACCATGAAAACATATTTTTAAGATGGACCAAATGACAGAAACATCATTACAGCGACACAACGGCCAATGGAGCTGATTGCAGCTATTTAAAACAATACTTGTGATTTCACCAACATTTCAGAAGCATCCCAGAAGCAGGTCTACAGTTTGATTTGCTAAAAATATATGCAGTCAGTTTTTGACAGAAGCATTGTTAAGCTACAAATACAAGAACCACAGGGTAGGAAGTCAGGCACAGGAACGGCATAGAGAATCTGGTCAATTTCTTCAAAATAAAACGCTTTGTGCGGACTCCCAATAGTATATGCCATCATACCATCATCACTCTCAACATCTACCCCCTGGAACCTAAAACGCAGCCAACCGTATTAACTTTGTCTGTAGGCCACAGCACAACAAAGTAGGAAATAACAATAACACGCATGCAAGAAGCACAAAAGATTTTTTTTTTTTTTTTTTTTTTTTTTTAAATCAGCAAGTCAACAAAATCAGGCAGATGCAATTATTCACTTCTGAAACACTCCCGTGGGAAAAGAAGCCATGGGGTGAGGATGGAACAAAACAGCTTCTTAGACGTGACATCATAAACCTGTGCCCAGTCCAACTAGTTTGATTATAATATGATGCTAAAAAAAAATGCCTGGTGGCCTGGTAATGGGCATGAATTGCAATGTTACTAGTTTGAGGCCAACCAGGGAAATATGTCATTCTCCATCTCTCTTTCTGTCATCTCAACAGACCAGAAGGTTAATATCAAACAAACTATCAAGCGACAAGTGATGTTGTTGTGTCTTTCGACAATATTAAAATCCGTCGTTAACTGTAAAAGACACATTTTGATCTTTCTCCTTTTACCAAAAATGAACTCAATGTCCTTGCCTTCAGGTTTCCTCTTAACATACAAGACCCCCTGAAACAAGCATGTAGTGTCGCCACAAAAGGCAGTAAATAAATAAAATATCATCCACGGAGCTACAGTGACAGTTTAAAGTCAAAGAATCATGGATGTATACGTTGAATAAATATTAATATTCACAGAATGAAGGTAGAAACACTTTTGGCCACAGAAGTGTGAAAGAAATCCAAAGTCATAAATCATTGTGCAAACTCATTCTTAATACTATTGATTTATATATTGTGCAGTACATTCTCTAGAAAATAGCTTCTGAAACTGCATTTTGCAATTTAACATGAATTTCAATCATCGTTCTCCCATCTAGTCACTAAAGCATATTCATCACCGATCGCGTAATAATGTTCCATCCACAGTTTCAATGGTGACAGAATAACTCCCCTCAAATATTTATTATACTACATTATTAAATTATGTTCTGCAGTTACAGCTTTGTTTTCTTTTCCTTTTTTTTCACCCTCGCTGCAATCGGAGATACCCAATGGCATAAAATACCATTAACTTTGGTCTCTTGCTGCCGGCTGTCTGTTTGTCTTATTCCATATATTTAACTCTTCTGTTTAAGCCAAGTCACCCCCCTCGCCGCCCTCCTCCAGTCTTTCTCATTCACTCTCATACACACACACACACACACACACACACACACACACACACACACACACACACACACACACACACACACACACACACACAGCCTCTACCCCTCTTTCACACTCATAGGCACAGGGCTCCCTCATCCCATCTTTTAGAGAGAATGGGTAATTATATAAACAGCTTTCAGCGAGGCAGGGATTAGGTCCCAGAGAAAGTGATGCTGTCTAATGTTGGCACATTTCTATCACACAGTGAAAAACAGGCTCATGAGTATGCCATAAAGAGAGCAGTGGAGCCACGAAGAACATTAAGAAGAGTATGGGGGAAAGGGGGTGGTGGGTGGGGGGTCATATCATGTATGAGTAATTTGGTTCTTAATACAATAATGATGTGGCCGATTATTTGATTAATCTTGTGGGATTGTCACCAATGATGGTGTCTGGGTGTTTGTTGTTTTACAGGAGTCTGCTCTAAGCGATGTGTAAAGACACCGGAAAAAACTCCACCTGCATCTGCAACGGTTGTGTCCTACCAATCCATGCCTCGGTGCATTCGAGTGTGCAATTTGACGTTCGTCATCAGAGTGATGTTTGAAGCCGAGTGCAGGAGATGAATATTCATACAACTTTTTCGATTGTTTTGGGTGTGTAACATTCAGCGATAATTGCTGCATAGCCGAGGCACAAATTACAGTTTAATACTTTCAGAGTAACCACCCGCTTATTTTGTACCTCCTTTATGTTAGAGAGAGGATCTGTTCCTCCCTGAACTACATTTCAGACATTTTGAAAAAAATTGCCACACGGATGTGTGAAGTCAGACTCTACAGGTAATTGAAGCTCTGTGCCAGCAATCATTGAAAAGTACCCACATCCTTCTGCGCAAAAAGAGAAATAAAGGAAGAAAAATGAGTGAGAGGGAAGGAGAGGACAGGAGGTTCACATATAGAAAGAGACATCTTCATGAAGGACCTCGACGCCTGCAGAGACAGTTTTCCAGTCGTTGGGCCTTCTGGCGGGGGGGAAGTTCCTGACAGTGTACGAGGAAAATAAAATGTCAAGCTCTGTCCCACTGCAACGTGAGTACAATGTCTGGTGTCAAGTGAAATGCTCCCTGGACAACAATGAGCGTGCCATCTGTAAATTGTACCTCGGGGGGGGTGGGGGGGGGGGTGGATCTTGGCATAAAACCAGTTAAGAAAATATGTATATGGTCTTTGAGGCAAATCTGAGGGAATATACAGGACTCATTAAAAGTTTAGTTGGAAACACTTTGCTGTGATTCACTGACCGAAATAGAACTTTAATACTGGAGCTGAGTTAGCATTACAATGCATTACAAGTACATTTTCTTACCTTACTTTTCATACCAGTTAAAGTACATTGTATTGCACTCTGTAGTATAATGTACTAAACATGGGGTAAAGGTCATAAGGCACTGCATAACTATTTTAAACATGGAAGGTTTAGTAATGCCACCTTGTGGTCTGATTATCTACAATTACTGATCCAGCAAAAATGGGTTTAATAAACAACACTGCAGCCAAAATTCAAATCGAAACACATCTCAAACACAGCCACATATAGAATCGATTGAATCGCACCTTCGGGGCTAAACTAAGGTCTTTGTGCACATACATTTGCTGACTTACTTTTATTAAAAAGCATTACAAACTGTTGACGAAGTGACTCTTGGCTCGTTATTAACTGAAGACTCCATCGTTTCTGGAGTCGCCTCACCACAAGGTTGCCATGGATGCAGCAGAGAATCCATCCTAAAATGAGAAAATGGGAAGTTTGGAAAATGACAAACTATTCCTTTAAGCTCTGTATTAAAACGTAATGCTACCCAGCAGTGAAGCAGCAACGCTAACTTATGATATCACCATCTTCTGGTTCTGCTTCGTGAGATTTTCCTTTGTTTTTGTTGTGAGCAGAATGACTTTGCCTTTGGTCATTTTTTGGTCTCAGTTTTGCAGATGTTATTCCTCCATCTTGAATAAATCCTGTAATGCTGCACAGAAGCCCTTGCTGTCGGCTACTGTCTCTTCCAAATTACAGGCTATTACGCTACAGTAGGTGCTCTGAAGGATGGACGCTGGATATTGTCGGCAGAAAGTTGTCCAAAATAGCAACTGTAACTAAGGTGTTTTTGATAGCAATCTGCATGCGCTCCATATGGCATCATTATAATCACTATTTGCATTTCAATTACTGAAGATCCCATCAAGATCTGCAGCTTTAAGATCAATGTCAAATGTGGCTGTTTAGATCAAGCCACTGAAACATGCAGACAGCAATAAAAAGTCGCCCATCAAAATGCTAAATCGTAAACCGTAACGAGATATTTATGACAGTTTGATGGCCGCTTCTTAAAGTCAGAGTTCCGTCACAGCAAGCCAGAGCAGTAGCTGCAGATAGAATCTTTCATTAAACATAATGCCAGTACCCTCTCTGCTGTTCATGAAAGGCCATGTCAACGGCTAATCCACTATTATAGACATCATCTGAGGCCTGATAACTTGTCACAAGCAATTCCCCACTTGCGTGTAGGAGGCACCCTAAAGGACAATCTGATAGTCGGCCAATCAGAGGACCAAGAAACACAAAGGTTCTCTGGGGGTGTGCACAAGACATTTAGTGGGAAAACAAAGCACCGAAGAAGGCGAATCTAATTCCTATTCTCTTCCCTTAGCAATTCTTCAATTAAATTGTCAACTATCATCTCAGCTGCACCGGCAGACAACTGGAGTGAGAGAGGAAGAGAATTGAGGATAGATTTACAGCCGTGGATCTCAGCCAGCCAATGTTATTTTACCCCAGAGCCAACCTTGGTGATATCAAAGAAAAGCGTGATGAAACGCCTCCAAACGACACACGATGAATCAAACCAGAGATACGTGTTGAAGAACAATCCCCATCAGCTGATGTTCTGCAACAAGCTCTGTTTGTGTTACTTTTTCTCGCTAATTCTGAAAATTCACCCTCAAACATCTTTGATGTTTGTTAAGATGCAGCTGCTGTGATTTACAAAATAAAGTCAAGCAATATGAGACTGATCGATTGTCATCGTCCAGCATCTCATTTGAACTGTGTGTGGTGTTTCTTTCCTTTCAGGATTTGGACGAGTAGTTTAAAATTTCACGCAACCTTTTTAAAATGAGCTCTGCAATGTGCCGCAGTTTTTTATGTTGACGGTTGTTATTTGTGAGAGCTAGACTTTTATTCTTCTTGCAGTAGGTTCCTAATTTAACACATAAATTCAAGTGTACCATTTCTCTTTGACAAGTGCCAGCAAAGTACCTAAAACTAGGAGCAGCAAAACAGATTACTCCTTAAAACCATTAAAGATGAATGGAGGGATTCTATTTCAAAGCAGCAAATGGAAAATAACAAAACCGGATGACACAGCCTCGCTACAAAGTTTTCAGTCTATTAAATGACAACTCACTACTACCAACCTGCAATCACTGTCACTTAATGCTATTTACTTTGATTAGAAACACATTATGACTGGGATTTTGCATAATAATCAGACCAGCGCTGAGCGTGCATTTGGCAAAATAAGTTATTCACTTAGACAGCGTCACTGTTCTGTGTCAACAGGCACCTGCCCTGCTCAAATGGCCGTGGGCAATATTCAGTCACAACAAGCACCAGGGAGGCTGTTCTGCAGCCAGGTCCAACCTTTGACCCCCCCCCCCCCAACCCCCCCCCACCTGTGGGAGAGAAACAGAAAAGTAATTTTTTTGAGGGGGGTTCAGTTGAGTAGCAAAAACAGCCTGGGGGAATGCTCTGAACCATGAGAATACCAAATATCCCATGGAGCAAGGACGTAGCCTGAATAGTCTTTGCAATATATCAGTCTGGAAGATATGGATGAGACGGGACAGGTGAAACTCAATTGACTTCGCTTACACAAGGCCAGCTGCTTGTGCAGGTGTTCCCTGTCCTGATGGCAGATCACATCATTCTTTCTTCTTGATCACAACTAAATCCCACCACACAGTAAACTCACAAAAATGACATTAATTAGAATGTAAAATATGATTTTTTTTTTTTATTATTATTATTTTTTTAAATACATAAAAAAACAATTAGATTACAAGATTTCATATTTTTTTCCAACCATCGGGCACAGCTCGATCTGCACGTTGCTCTAAGTTACACATGACCTAAATGGAGAATTAATTAAAACCTTAATTAAGTCTACACACTGGGCATTACGAGCAGGCTGTTTGGAGTACTGCAGTGTTTGGCGGTCGGGCCCAGAAGTAGAGCATCAGCGTTTGTGCAACTCCACAAAAACAAAACAAATGACATGTCACGAAGAATGAAGCGGGCTTTCGCTTAAAATGGGCTGCGCGAATAATCCAGCTGATTTAGCATTTGTAACTAAAAGAAGGGGGGAATGAGAGATGAGAGAAGAAAAGGAAGAGAGGGAGCGAAAGAGAGAAAGGAGGGAGGAGGGAGGGGGGAGGGGGGGTGCCCAGAGGCTAACACACCAACACAAAAATGGCATAGGCAGAACACTAGAATATTAATGTGTGCAGTCATTGTCCCCTTGGAAAGGCAGTGAGTCACACAAGAGTCATGACTTTAAGTTCAGGAGGAGAACCGAAAGACGACGAAAAGGACCGTCGAGAGGATTTTTTTTTTTCTTTCTTTCTTCCAGGGAATTGTGAGTGAAGGATGCTGTTTTTACTGGGATTAATCTGTTCTGACAGTAGAGCACGCAGAAGTCGAACTGTCAGTCTGGTTGTTGGTGACGTGTGGCATCAGACCCCAAACTGTAATACAACTTGTGTTTTTCAGTACATTCTTCATTCCTAGCTGGAGCTACAGAGGTAGTATGTGCTACTTTATGTGTGTTGTACAGGAGCTTTATAGTTCTGTGTTAAGAGGTTACATCCAAGCTGAGGAGCCAACAGAAGTAGCTACGTCATTGGTAGGGCTGTAGCAATCATGAATATTTAGTTGAGGATTCATTTTCATACACATACTTGTGGTTTAGTGATTTAATTGTGTTGTTCTGTTCATTTTATGTCCATATCAGCATCATAATAATAATAATCATAAATTAATAATACACCTCATGAAGTAGGAGCCATTCATTGGCATTCAAAATATATAAATAACAATTTCTGTTGGCCCTTTAGGATTTCTGACCAACATTTGCACAGTGCAGAAATGACAAATAAAAACTTTATAAAACAAAGCCTATAAATAATACAAAGACATTACAGGCAAATGCCAATAAGGAAGATAAACATAGTACCGCGGTGGTGATAATTGTAATTGTGACATTAAACACAGGAAGGTGGCGCCAAGAGATGATGTCATAAAAAGAGAATTGGTCAAACCTCAAATGGTGGAAAATGAGTTTGAGTAATGATGAAAATATGACATTTCTGTCTGTGTCACTCATTTGTACAGATGAAAAGAATCGATTTGAACCATTATGAAAAATAATTGAAGTCAGCTCAAATCATTGCGATAAGACAATTATGTTATAATTGTGACAGGCCTGGTCAGAGCTGAAGCATGCTTCCTCTAAAGTCCACCTACATGTTGGGGCCAATGTGATGACGGAGACATGTTGTGGAGGCTGCGAGAACTTTGAGTGGTCTGCTGGGGCTGCTTGTGTTTTCTTTCACACATTAGAAGAACCGTGAATACAACATTACAAAAGCAAATACACATCAGCACTCTCTTATTCAGAGAATCAGGAAAAACTTACATCCTGTTTCACACATATGCAACAAAGTCAACATGTTCTCTCACGGTCCGGAAGCTTGAGGCCGTGTTGGGTTGTCAAGTCAAGTCAGTTTACCTACATACCACATTTTGGTCAACATAAATTGACCAAAGAGCCGCATAGCATCAAACAGAATAAAACAAAATCTGATAGGCTTGAAACAATATTGTCATTAAAACAAATTAAGCAATACAACTCAATCAAAAGAGATTAAAAACAATATCAAGCCAAAGAAAAACACACAAGGACATGAGCAGTTGATATTAAAAAAAAAAGGCATGCGATTGTCATAATCAGCGATTATTATCCCCTATTTGCTACTTGACTGCGTGTGTTACTGTATGGACTGTATGGAAAAATCCATCCGGTATTGCAATGGCACTATCAACAGGTGAACCACACCACATCCATGGTGGGAATGCCCTGGGAACCCTCCTTGCATCAAGTAGGAATTCACAAGAGTTTAAATTTCATATCAGCAAACAGGTTTGCTTTTTTTTTTTACACCTTTGATGCAGTTAGCTACTTTTCCTCTGCGGTCCTTACTCCACGGAGTTCTCTGCTCTGCCAGTTTTTTGTTTTTTTCATCCGAGCATCCCGATGGTTCTGCATGAAAAGCAGCAGAACCACGAGCCTCTCCAGCGGGCAAGCATGCGGCCATAGCCACACACAAAAAAAGGAAAAAAAACGGCCAGCATTTGCCCTTGTGGAGCCCTACATGCCTTGATCCAAATCCAAACTGACACCTCATAAACAGGTTGTCAAAAGGCTTTACCTTGATTGTGTCTGTCATTTTGTTCATCTCTCAGTCTCCTTTAGCCCTCAGTCAATAAGTTAATTACATCCACTCCACCAAGTTGGTTAGTTGCTTGATTGTTGGAGCTGCACACTGCCATCTCACTCTCTGTTCTTCAGACAGCTGCTTTTACACATTTGAAGAGAAAACAAGACAAATATGTGATGAATTAGAAGAGGTATATTGCATTTCTTGCAACCTTACATACAATTAGCAGACTACTTGTCTCAGAGAGAAGTTAATAAGACCAGATGGTTATACACCTGTCTGTTGCATCCACAGCTGAAAAAGTATTTTCTTTGTTATAATGTGTTGATTCAGAGGGAGGGGTTGAATGGGTAGTAGCTATTTTCCTCCAGCTCTTTGCTTAACTAAGTACATTTCAATTGCCTATTAAAATGCAAATTGTTTCATTAATTGAGCGCAAGGGTGTGCTAACTGCTGAACACAGCTATTGTGTTTGCATAGGTAAATAACGAAACAGCAGTTAGTGATCATAGCACACAGATTAGCACTCCTAAATTGTTGTGGTACACCGTTCATTGATTGTTTATTTCTCTTTGGATTCTGACTGACTTCACAAATAAAATATGAAAACAAAGTGTGCCTGCGTTATATGACTCATAAATCATGCTCCATGTTAATACCAATAAAGGGTTTGGGGAGGATTGCAGTGTGTCAACCACAAATTTGCCCACAAAGTTTTTGACATTTCAAAGCCAGGAAGCTAAAATATATATTGATATAGACTATAGCAAACAATTGAAAAACACACTGCACATGTTGTGGCCCATTTGTGATTTTTAAATGTCTCTATATGACAGACTTAGATAAGTCAATAATAAATCCATCCAGGAAATCGTGAAATCTTACGATCACAATAATTAAAACAAATTCAATCTTCGTAATACTTGCATGGGCTTGGAATTTTGCAAAATTCTCATGTCTTTCCAAACAAAACTAACTTTATTAACAAACACTTAAAACATCAATATTTTTGAGAAAAGCTGCCACAAAATAAAGCATTTTTGATCTCAACAATCACAAAAAAATTGTGCAATAATGGAGGCAGTAATGGAACAGTAAATGGAAGAAAGGGGAACTGTGTGCAGAATAACAGCCAGAAAAAAGCCAGAAAATATTGCACTTACACACACTTGGCAACAACCTGAAAATTCTGTGTGGAAATAAAAGGCACAACTATAACATTTTCTATCATGATGCTAGAAATCATTTTCCATTATTAACGTTCTAAAACCCACGTGAAAGCTCTATGATGAATTGCTTTTAATTTTCAGTGAGTACAAATTATGTCCATTTATAACTGGCCGCAAGTGTTTCTAAACCAACTCTCCAAACACCTCATTATGAACCCTGGAGGAATATATGCTCATAGTTTTACAAGCCATGCTCATGAGATGGAAGAATTTTCAAAATATGCATGAAATGATATCCTTTCAGAATTAAAAAAAAAAAAATGTCAGTTGAATTTAGGGAAGCTTTTTGGATTTGTACTTTTAGATACGTCAGATTTCATGGCACAGATTTCTTGAGGAAGAGTTTTACAAGCCTTTCCCAAAAAGGATATGTTAACTTGTCAAACACAGGTGTAACTAATACCATTAATAACAGCTTCAGTTCATTTAGGTTATTCCAGCGCTGGTATTGTGTGCGGTGACTCACTGGTAGGGCTTACTGGCACACCATAATGCGACTGAGCCATCATTAATATTATTAGTCACGCCTGTGCTGCTCCTGCAATGGGAAATCCAAATACCTGCTGGAAAAATACATATTTCATTTACTTTGAGGAAAAATAAAATAACAACGAATGATAAGATTAGAAAATCAACTGGGAGGGTGCAGGCTGGTAGATTGTGTGCTTTTTTTTTTGTTGTTGTTGCTCTAGATAGGCCGTACATAGTGGGTTGGTTGTATAGTTGTAGGTTTAGATTTCATGGTCACTGTACATTTGTTGACTCTGACCAACACATTTCCAAAGTGGCAGCATCAAAATGGCAAAAAGTTGGCAAAATCAGTGGAAGCTACCTGAAAAGTTACAGCATTTTGGATCCCTTTTTGACATTTACTGATCGCCCGTCTGCTGGGACAGATACACTTCCTGTTTACTAATTGAGTCGTCACAGTGTGTGACGTACGTTACTTCGCAATCCACTGTCTTTTACGCATTAAATCTTCTTTTTTTTTCTGTGACACACTTCATAAAGGGCCCCCAGGCAGCTGTGAAAAATCACACTAATCTCCTGTTGTCTATGTTATGAGCTTATTAACTATTTCTAAAATTATTTATCAAAGTCCGCAGTTTTTGCTAAGAGCTTTCCAAAATCTCTATGGGCATTTATTAGTTGGGGAAAATAAAATACATCAATCATGAAAGAAAAGTAAATGAAAAGAAAAAAGTGCTGGTTTCTTCCTGGATATTCACTGCTAACACTATTTTTGTCCAAAGGATTGTGAATGTTACTCTGTCCTGACAGCACCCTGAGAGCTGTGCTGCTGACAGAACAGAGGACAGTGAAGGTGGGACTGTCCAGATTCAACAGAGGGATGCTTCAGTTGAAGCCACATACTGTGTCTGATGTGAATTCCCAGTTAGTCATAAACAATACTTTCTGTGCACCAGTTTTACTCCCGGCAGGAAGAATGGTATTGATGTTAGTGATTGTACTTCTCCTTAAGGCTGCCAAAAGGCCAAACCATTCTATACTGTATCTTATCCATAGAGTTACCAAACATTCTTACCAATTTTCAAAACTTTTTTTTACAACCTTTCCATGATATCTATGACTTAACATAGTTTGAAATAGGAAGGACCTGTGATTGATGGTTAAGTTGTTGGAGAGTTCAGGTTAGGGACCAGCTGACACACACAACTAATCAGAGCGGTGTATAGTTCGGTGTATGTCGGTCCAGCGAGGGCCTCTCCCGCAGTCAAGCAATACAAAGAATGTATTTTGCTCAAGGTTAGACATGTTTTGGGATTTTCAGGATTTTTTTTTTTTTTAAACCATACCCAAAAACAGTGTATAACCAAAACTTGTCCCAAACATTCTGTTAATTCCAAACCATTTCATAACTTTTCCATGAATTTCATGATGTTAGTAATCTTGTATCCAGCTGACTGTAAAAGCTTCTCTGTGAGGTGGTCACCAGACCTTAGATGAGGTCCACACTCTGATGGATCGTTTTTTTGGCAATGATAAATGTGTACTGCACATGCAATGCCTATATAAACTTCTGGTTAAAAAAAAGTATGAGAGAAGTGTTAAACTTCAAGCTAACCAAGACATTTTTTTTTACCTACAGGCTTTGACTGATTTGTCCTTCCAGGCCATTAACCAAGCATTTATTGATGGCAGGTGAACTTAAAGGTGGCAGCAGGGTGCTCGGATGCCACAGTGGCTAATGGCAGCTATTAGCTACATCCACAATCAACACAGAACAATCCCATCAAGCAGCTCAAGAGAGTGCTTTGTAGCTTCGCAAGAGGACGTAATTAATTTAGAAAGTTTTGCCAACCAGTATCATAAATGTTGTTTGTTTTCACAGACTGAATAATCAGCCTTTGAAGATGTTGCTTCCATACAGGTTTTCTTCATTGTTCATCTGTTCTCTGCTGGTGAAGTTGTGTCATTCAAAGAAGGCAGCACCTGTAAAATCAGCTTTCTGTATTGTTTCCATGTCTGTAGCTTCTAAGGTTGCCATGACCACAGCTGTGTTTTCATGGAGCTGGCAGCAACAGCTCACTGTCTGAGCCACTGAGGTCATGTTCACGCCACACCTTTACGGTTTCCCTCAGCACTGAAAAGTCAACAGGTTACCCCAAAAAAAATAATTCTTGACGCTTTAGCTTTCCACGTGGCTGCCCGTAAAATAAGCCCCTCTGAAAGCAAGCTTGCTGCCCAGTCCACCTGTAGTTTCTGTGACACCGCTGTGCAACCTATGGGTCTTTGTTTAGTAGTGAATGTTGATGCAGTCTATCTGAGAAGTTGTGGATGGGTTAACTCCAGATTTTAAGAATGGTATTTTATAATGGCACCTCAGTGAACACCGGAATAAGAGCCTGACATCTGTCTTGGAAAGGCACGCAAAAATACTAAACCTTGGCTTTATGCTCGCCTGAGCAGAATTAAAAACAGGCAGGTAGCAGCCATTGAGACTGCTGAGAAGCCCTGCATCACCTGGGAGAAGAATTGAGGAGGAGGAGGGGCAGAATGATAGAGGCGATTGCAAGGAATGCTAAGCAAGGGGCTTTAGATTGTCCCATCATCTCACTGTGAATGCCACTGTAACACATGAATAGCAAGCTGACATGTTCCCTTCAAGAGAGCTATTAGAGACTGTACAGGTGAAACTAAAACTAAAGAGTGATCACAAGCCCTCACAACCTATAGCATAATAAGAGAGAGAGAGATCATAGGAATAGCTGAAAGAAACACCACTTTCTTCTCTTTTTTTTCTTTCTCATCTGCAAAATTTCCCCACCATGGCCATGGGTCAGTTACTACTTGACTCCCTTGCATTGAGTGTTTTCCTTAATCTTTCTTAAGTGTGAGATTGACACGTTATTCCTTGTAGATGATCTGCTTGCTTTGTTTATGCCAACAAAAACTTTACCAAATGAGAGCATACATGTTCTTGAAAAAAGTAGATGCAGGCTAAAATGATTATTTCTCTCAAAGAAAAGCAAAATGTCATTGTCAAACACAATTAATTGAATTTAAGACAGAAAGCTTCTCCATAAAAATGCTCATTTACAGTATATGATGTGTTGAATCCAATTTTCAACTCAATCTGACCACTTTAATTAAATCAACAAGTGATAATTAGCAGCAGCAACACCCTCCTTTACTTCGTGCCACAGGATAAGTCATAAGGTGGGGAGCGAGAAGCGGCTGTAATAAGCACTATTACTCAGGCATTTGCTTTCATGTCTAAGTGTTGGGTGGAAGTTTAGCACATCCTTCAGGATGCCTGTGTTTGGATAACAGTATGCAATAAATGTCAGCTGCAGGATTAGTGAGCTGTGACTCTTGCTGAATAAATTATCTCAGTGCATCAGTGTCTTTACACCTGGTTCGGCTACATGAGTTCTTTACTTCCGTATGTAAACACTATGACTGGGTTAACAGTCAAATGTAGAGCAGCAATACAAGTTTACAGTCACTAAACTGCTACCGTTTTTGAGACTATCACAATGGGTTTAAATTTCACACTTTGAGATGTGTTTGATTGAAAACTGATCAGGAGACGTACAGACTGTTCAGAATCCCTGGGTGTCAAATAATGTCAAATTCACGTGGAAACCACCGCGTGAGTCCATGAAAAAGCAAATTCAATTTGGATTTCTTTTTAAGTAACCCAAACTATGATCTTTTCTTCACTTTAATAAGGTAATTTTTGTGCCCAATCCCAGCCAAATGGGGACCATGTCACATTTAATCCAAACCATGATCTTTTTCTAACAACAACTATGTCATTTGACACCCTGGGAATGGCATGATTGGACATACTCAGTATGAAAACATGTAATGTATCAAGCCCACCATATATGTTTCATTTTGATACTAAACCCGTGCAATTAGTAAAGATGTAAACTATATATTACGCATTTTTCTTGAATATTATTTAATGCACGTTATCATAAATGTCAATGCCAAGTGCCATAAGGGTACCACAACATGTCACAACGCTTGGTGTTTGATATGTAAGCCTTCACACCAGCGCTATCAATGTGTCAGGAAACATCAATGTTTATGGAAGTGGAGCTCAATGTCACTGGGGAACAACATATATACGGCTTTGGCATCACAATGAATACGGGTTAGGAGAATCAATTCATTGTCAGTTTTGGTCTTTTCATGGGATTTGTTGACAGTGAAAAACAACATCATTAGCCCTGTCCTTGGATTACCACTATGTCTAACTGCAAGATTTAGATATTCATTTGCCACTTTTATAATGACTACTATTGGACTTTGTCCTATTTCTTTCTGCAGTCATGCTGTTATATTAATAATAACCGCTGAGCAATAACCAAGGTTAAGAATTGTACCTGAGGAGTAGTTTGGCCGTGCAAACAAAAAAAACCTGCATGAAGCTTTAACTGTCTGTGTGTGTGTGTGTGTTGTGCGGTGTCTACACCTGCAAAGGCTATGAAATATGACAGGGAAGACAGGCACTGCCATGACCCGTGAATCATGCTCTCTCTCCCCTTATTGCTCTCACTCGATCTCCCCTCTCTCTCTAAGGTGAATTATTCAGCAACAACAACAGGAGGAGGAGGGGGTGAAAAGGTACATTAGAGAAGTTTCTTAAAATGAGTGCTGAAGACTGGACTGTAGATCACACACACCCTCCCCCACCCCACCGACCCTCCTCCCTCTACAAATCTTTATGGACCAACCTGCAGCAGTGGAGTAGCCAACGCCCACATCCTACTGGTGTGAATTACAGCAGCTCAGGCGGATCAGCCACCCACCAAGGACAATATGCTGATTGGATGAAACACACACACGCACACACTGATTAGCAGCCCAGATCTTTAGTAGGATTAAGTGAGCAAAGCCATGGCATCACCTGTGTAGGTGTGGGAGTGATTTACTCAGATCTGTGCTGTGGGAGGGGAGGGGAGGGGGGGGGTGATGTCTGCACTAGTGGAATGAGGAGTACATGCCAGTCTGTGTGGAAATGAATGATTTTCCCCCTTATACATCATTATTCTTATTGAAATGCTGAATTTATCAATCATTCCTATCTGTAAAGCTGCTAATAATAATGTTTGTTGAAAAATGTCACACTCAAGTAGGTAAATAGTGGAATCTTGCTTTTAGACTATTGGTCTAATTGACCCCTGTAAGATTACATTGGACAGTAACAGAATAACTCTTATTGTGGCAATAACTTTTGCAAGTAAGTATTACAAGTTAGGTAACTTGATTAACATGCGCACCTGTGTTACCTGTGTTTTTGTGACACGTGTGTGTACATATGTGGCATTGCAATTTTACCATGGACCTGGAACTTGAGCTGGGAGCCCACTTCAAAGTTTGAGTCGAATTGGGGAAATCAGCAACTGAGACCCTTGAAATGCCCCTGAGAGCCATTGGGAACGAATCAATGAGATGGGTAAGTTGTTTTGGAGGTGTAATAACGTTTCAAGAGGGGCAGAACGTCTCTGTTCGATACTAAAGAAGGCGCATCAGATCAAGATTGCAACCAGGTAGGGTTTTTGTTGACATTAGCAGGGTTGTGCACCAAGAATTGGTCCCTCAGGTCAGACTGTCAACAGCAAGGTGTCCTGTGACGTTCTGAGGTGTCAGAGGGAAAACCTTCGGTGGAACCAACCTGAAGTGTGGCGTGCTGGCACTTGGGTTCATCCATGAAAAAGCACCTGCTCACAATGCATTGAAAACATGCGAGTTTGTCATCCACAACAACACAATCGTCACCCCCCAACAGCCCTACTCGCCGGGTTTAGCGGCCTGTGATTTCCTACTTTTCTCCAAAATAAAGTTTGAGCTGAAGGAATCACTGTTTTGACCCTGTAGGAGAGATCCAGCATTACTAGCAGAGGCTGCTTACAGACTGGGATTTCCAAGGATCATTCCAGGCATGTAGGAGCACTGGAAATTGTACAAGAGAACTTCTTTCTAGGGCATGGCGGCCAGGTTTAAATCAGTATCAATACGTTTTTTGTTGTCATAGGCTCAGTCAACTTTTTGATCGTACCTTGTATGTTGGTTCGACAGTTTGCCTCTTTTTAAGCCTATTTTTTTTTTACGGCTGTCACTGTAGTCTGTCTTCTGACTTGTGAAATTCTATACCTGACAACCAACAGTCAAATCCAGGCAAAACATATTTTGAATACAGAGACAAGCAGGCTGGATCAGACTGCCAAGGGAGGGAGAGATACATTCTAACACAGCGTCGTTAAAGAGAAGTGATTCTTTGAAGAGCAGGAACATGGAGACCAGTCAAGAAAGACGAGGTAAGTTGTGAATCACAAACACTATAGCTTGTGGGCTTGAAATAAGGAAGCCATCTTTTGAGACACAAGAAATGCCAACGGTGATGTCTTTACTCAGTGATAATTATCTTACACAGATGCTAAAGTATCAGGGCTTACAGATTTGTGTCTAGTCTCTATTGTGTTTTTCAGCCCCAAACATTACTAAGAACTCTCCAGGCAATCCAATTATTGGAATGAGATTATCTAGGCGTGGCTGCTCCACCAGCGTTTTATTGCCCTCCAGCCAGTCAGCTTCAAATATCGGCCGCCCAAACCCTCAATCTCTCCTCCCCGTTGCTCATTTAAGACCCTTCTCAGCAGACCCCTCACCTTTGATAATGGCCAAATTCATCAGCAGGGAGCAGCGAGGTCTTAAAGGCAAGGCAGATTGGACGGAGCTATCCTCTCCTGACGTTTTTCTCCTCATCTCTGGTGAAAACCAGCAGCTATCTGTCTCCTCACAGTCACTGGCTGGCATTCCAACAGACAGCTGCTGTGTGAGGGGAAAAAAAAAAATCATGGCTCCTCATCCCAAGACTTCTTAAAGGTCAAACCCTACAGCACTTCTGACTTTGTACGGCTTTCCATTTAAACCCACAATGCTTCCTCTATGCCTTTTAATGTTTAAGGGAATCCAGTTCACTTGCTTAGAAAAACTGCTTGAATTAAGTCACTTGATCTTAATATCTTAATATAATTTAATATGTTCTGTTACCGTAGTCTGCTTTTCCGAAAGCCTTCAGGTGGTTAGAATCGACACACTCAATTTCCATAGATGCTTTTGATCATAGACTTTATTCCAGCATGCCTGTTTGCATTCTGTCAGAACACCACAAAGTACAATCATGTTTGAGACCCAGTTATGAAGATAAAGCGGGGGCGAAGCATGACCCATGTTGCAGTCAGCATTTATTAAAATAGCTGCATGTGAGATGTGTCACATGGTCAACCAAAGAACACAGCTGAAAAGTGTTTGGTGTAGACAGTGGCAGCTCAGTTTTATGCACAGTGTTAGAAAATATTTACAAACCAAAGATTGTTTTAATTGTGAAGTTACATTTGACATTTTAGCCCCCCCATGGACAAGGCTTTGAGAAAAGAAAAAAAAAAGCTGTTTATGTTTGGTCCAAAACTTTGGTATTGTGAGGTGTAATGATATTATTAGCGATTTCTAATCATGTAGTTTGTATTACCTTGTCAGAGCAGGTGAGCGTCTTTCCCACATGTACGGCTGACATTACAGCTTTTGTGCAGTTTGTGTTTAGGTTTCACATCTAATTTTAGTCGCATAGTGCATTTGTTCGAAAACTGACTTTGATACTGACATTGTCAAAGGCAAAGCTGACATCATTAACATCCTTTTCTTTGGATCTGTTTGCAGGATAGCACAGCAAGGAATCTGTCATTTGTGTGACCTCTGGACCTCCAGCGATCAGTCGGGGGGCATGAACAAAAACTGAACAATAGTGGGTGTTTTTTAGGCAAACTGGTCAGTTATTAGACCATTAGTCAGTTGTCTTTGTTGTTTTCTGCTTTTGGCAACACAGTATGACAAGCTTTAGCTGACACCTGAATAACAAACATGTTATATGCTCATTAATTCCTTAAAAACAATATTTTCTGTATTTTCTTCTTCCTCTGACATCATTTTATTAGGAATTCTTTGTCTTAACACAATTTATTTAAATGACGAACATTTTAGGATTTTTCATAATTAATGCAGCTCTAGATAACGTGTTGCTTTAATATTTGGTACTACTCAGAATTTGTTTTAATGCGATATTAAGAAAAATATTTTTTGATCAAAGGCTTTGCTTTTTATTCAAGCTACCTTGAAATTAGTCATAATATTCACCACTTGAAACATTTACTACTGTTTACTGTTCTGATGTTCTGAAAGTAAAAAGCAGACATTTATGTTCTGCCAAAACAAATGAAAGGTTGAAGTCTGTAAAAAAATATACTTGAAGTGTTTTACTGAGGCATACGCTCATTTAGATTTAAAATGTGGATGAATAAAAGGAGAGCATAGCGATTTGAGATTCTCCACATTATCATGTCTCCCCTTATAATCCCTGTCACGTCACAATTCTTTGTAGATGCAGTCCCTGAACTCTTCAACTGCTCAACATTACCCATCTATGGCTGCAGTCTTCGAGTTGACCCGCCATCAACTCTCATTTCTCCAGCCCAAGTCGCTGCTGCTTTTTCTTGAGGCGATGACAGTGACCCCAACACAGACCTCATCTTGCAGTCCTGTCCATGACATTTAAACCGGCCTCCAGGGAAGGAGCAAATAAACAAAGAAAACAAGGGAGAAAAAGATGTAAGAAGTGGACCCTCGTTTGAAAAGGGTTCAACAGTTATGCAGGAACCAGATGGAAAACTACATGGTCAGTCGCTTTTGATCTCTGGTCTCTATGGGTGTCCAGTGAAAGCTTTAATTACATTATTTTGTGAAGCAAAGATGTGCTACTATTCCAGTAATTACAATTAAATATATTTCTTAGGTTATAAGGAAGAAAAGTAACTTGATGTATCTATACAGTTGAGAGATATATAGTTGAAGACATTTCTTGCATATTGAAGATGAATGTGTTGTGTGTGTGTGTGAGTGCGTGCATCCGTGTGTGTGTGTGTGGTTTGGGTGGATATTGATCTTTGACTGAATATAAGCTAATGCGGGTTGCTGGCACCATAAAATATCTGGCTCTATGGACTCCTGTTCAAAAAGTATCAACTTTTTTTTTTATAAATTACAAAGCAAATACATTTTTGCCACAAATAACTTATGGTGTCATTATCTAAAATTCATCCCTGATCTGTGCTTTGGTGGTGCTTCTAAAAAATGCCATCATTAAGGGAAAGGGCACAACGTCCTTGTTTTTTTTTTTTTTAATGTCAGATTCACCCCTAGCTCCTCCCCAGCTCATCCAAATATGGTCACTTTTGGCTTTAAAATGGAAGTTTACAGACCAGTGGGTGACGTCATAGGTGATGTCGCAGCATGGATCCATATCAAGCTAAAACACACTGTGTTCTCTCAAACATATTTCTCCTCAGGGAGACATTAAAAACAAACCTAAATCTAAAGTGATTCTGAAAATGTTCTTACATCACAATATTTTGGGCCAGTGAATAGAAACTTATTCAAGTATGTAAGGGTCAGATTGGATCAAGTTTACTCTTATCCCGCCTTCACCTGTCCTTCGTCTCAAATGAAGTTTATTATAAATGTCCTTAAATTATAATGTGCAGTATGTTTTTCTGTCAAATTAAAAAAAGAAAAGACAGTTCATGGAAGTTTGATGGTCATAACAAAATGACTTTCTCATAAATGCTCAAACACAAGCATGGCCTCAATTCTATGCTTTGCTGATATGGTCATAATTAAAGCCCTCAAGGTTCCCCTAGGAGCACAAACACCTTGATTAATGAATCTCCAGCTATTAATGGTTGTACTATTATGAGACGCATGTGTAATGTATGGAGATCATAAAAAGGATGGTTGATTGCAGGTTAGCTCAACCTCTAAAGAGGTGGTCATTTAAAAAGTCATTCAGGGGTTCTGTAATTAGATGCCTATTGAATGTTCTGTGATTATCCAGAGATTAATACCTCGGTAATTCTCCATGTTATTTTGTGATTTTTAAACTTTTGCATGTCATTCCCAACTAAAGTTGACTGAAAGACTTCTTTCCACAAAATGGAAATCCAACAGATTTAAATGCTGGTCTCACTTACCAAAAAGGATACTGGCAACCTTTCTCTGCGTGTTTGCATGTTCAGCCAGCACTTGTGTGGGTTTTCTCCAGGTGCTCTGACTTCCTCCCACTGTCCAAAAATATTCATGCAATTTAATTGATCATACAGGTGAACGTTAGCGTGAAAGGTCTTTCTGCGATGGCCCTGTGATGGACTGGTGACCTGTCAAGGGTGTACCCTGCCTTGACCCAAAGTCAGCTGGGATGGATTCTGGCATCCACTTTATTGGCAGGTTTTGACTTTAGGTCTAAGAGTCAAAGACAAGAAAGAATTTCTAGCAATTGCCTCCTTGTCCGTGTCACAAATTCCATTCTGTTTTATAAAATTTGAAAGTGAACTGACCCCTAAGTAATAGCTGTGGAGAGCGCTCCACAACTCTGCACTAAAGCCACCACCGTTAACAATAGTAGTTAATATGGAAAAGGGACAGGTGTAACGCATTCACCATCTGCAAGTTGACAGGCATGACTTTCCATTAGGATTTTGTCATTGAGCCAAAAACCTTATCAGTTTCAGTGAACAGGCCCTGAATTCTGAATTTAGCTTTTTGTTCAGCTGTGTGACACGTTGTACCTTTCGCAAGCTGCCACATCTCTGGAGATGTTGACGCATCCTGAATCCAAAAGCAGCCACAGACACTGTTTTTGTTTCAACACCCTTTCAATGCGATGAGCAAAACAACATTGCACATAATGTATATCATACCACGATTTATCGGAAAGAAATGGGATTAATCGTATCTATATCCATCCCTGACATTATGTTTCTCCAAACATCCTCTGATCTGATTTGGAAGCCTTGTTTAGTGTGAAAATTTGGCAAGTGATTTTGTTCATTATTCCACCATAACTCAAATAAATTGGAAATGCCACAGATCTAAACTGTCTATAAGAATATAAGAATGAAAATGAGGTAATAGATTACTTAGAAGATAGTTCCACTTTTTTGTATTCTCTTCATATACATAAAGTAGTAGAGAAAAAGGTTTGGGTAGGATTGACAGATCAAAAAACTTTCAACTTGAACATGGGAGACAACTGTTTGTTTCCTGCTTTCATCTGACATTTTCATCCCTCCCTACTTGTGACAAAGTGGTTATTATTGTTACCATGACAACAAAGATCCCCTATCTTAACAAAGTAGTAATTTTGACCCAAAGTACTATGTCTTACCCAAGTTCAACAAAGTTGTTGTTTTAATCCGAGTCATGATCTTTACCCCAAACTGCTGTCCGATCATAACATGATCTAAAGCAATGAGACACTAAAGCTGTTACATTGACTTATTCTATGCACACTTTTCACCTCACACATTAAAATTCAAGAGACAACATTTTGCAAATGAATTATCATGTGTCATTTCAACATTTGTCAAATGTATAACATTGTGATTGGTCTGTGACTTAATCTTCCTTCTCTTTACGCTCTACAATGTGTTTTTCTCTAAATCGAAGGCTGTTGAAACAGCGAGTTCATTCGAAATCAGCTTTTGCCTTTTGGATCACTTTAAATGGGGTGTTGGGCAACAATATAATTTGGATCAACACTCTTTCAAGAGATGATAAGCAGGACCTCCCTGCTTCCATCTTAATTCCTTCTGAACTATCTGAAATAGATCCCTCAATATTCTGTGTGAGCCAAGTCTGCTGTCTTCATTGCGACATCCATCTTTAAAGTTCTTCAAAGTCTTCTATCAGGGTGCATGCCTGAGGGACAGCTCACTGCAGGCCGGTTGACCCACATATTCTGTGTTGCCATCTTTATTCATTTTAGTCTTACGCTCTTTTTCTTTCCATTTACCGGGGCTTATCTGCTCATTTACAGGCTTCTATCTCACAGCCCATCCATCACTCTGTTTTGTGCCATACAGTGGCTCGGTGTTAATTTATTTTCTCAGGGCTCTCCAACTGTGTGCCCTGACTGGGGGGGGAGACAATCTGTCTCACAGCACTAAGAATTCAACGAGGAAAAATCTATCTGGTTTGCTGCAAACTCATTACAGTACTGGTATCAGGTCTTTTATTCTTTTGCAAAGAAATGCAAAATATTTACCGACAACAAATTGCATTTGTTTTCTGCACAACACCTAGTCCATGCAATACAATATCTGCTCGTAGCAACTAAAACCTGATACAACTGTATGTTATGACATCCAAACATGGTATCATTCTAAAGTGTGTAATACAGCTGTCAGTGCGCTAGAGGATACTGTGTCAGTGTCATGTTTTGCCTCACCTAGGTATGGAAAGTAAGGTGCCTAAGGTCTAGGTTTAGGAAAATATCCTGGTTTGGGTTAAATGTCACAGTCACAATTTGGTTAGGTTGAGGCAATAAAACTGAAAATAAGTCCCTTTAGTTTAAATTTGACAAAAGTATCATTACATGTACATGTACACTACATATATATATGTACATTACGTAAATTACTTGGCGTACCCTATGTTATGTAAGTAACTCACTTATGTTACTAAAAAGAAATCCAGGTTGACTTCTGCTTTCTCACAGACTCAAAAACTAGTCTCCAAGGGGAAAGTCATGTGTTTGTTCCATCCAACCACCCTTGACCTCCATACTATGAGAACTTTATTACTCTAAACTTTGTCACATGACCTCTGTCACATGACTTCCTTTTTCAACCCTTGTCAAACATTCGTGTACCTAGTCAAGGCAAAACATGACACTGACATCAAGCAAAGTATCCTCTAGTGGTCTGATCGGTGTATTACACACTTCAACCTGATACCTGGCTGGACACTCATACTAGCTAGTTAAACTTGTTAATGCACTTGAATAAGGTGAGGTAAAGATGGTGATCTATGTTACATATTATGGAAGTAAAGAGACCTAGAGTATGAAATAATGTACGCTCGCTTAATATTTGACCAAAACTACAGTCTTTCCTTAACCTGCTATTACTGACTAGAACTAAAGACACATGGGACCCAAGATTTGAACTCTGGTCTTGGATGTCAAATTGCTTTATACTTCACAATTCTCTCCAACCTCCTCCTAACAAGCACCGCCCATGCATAAATATAGTAGCACAGAAAAAACACTCGTCATGCATATCCAGGAACATAATCCTGACAGGATTTATGTTTCCTCTTAGAACACAAGTGACCAAACAAATGTGCCATGCATCAGTAATTTATGAGTAATAATTCACTTTTTCACTATGTCCGTATTACTTTTCCTTTTCGTATGCTTTACCTTATTTGGACAAATCTAAGCCAATATTCAGAAATGTTCTTTCAAAACCAGTTCATTCTAAGGACTCACAGTCAGTTCAGAAATGAAAACCAAGTCAATATTATTTAATCCAGGGCTCTGAATCTTACCTGTTCAATAAGTAATTTCACTCTTTGAGACATACCAATTTTAAGAGCTGAGGCAGACTATCTGAATGTCAGAAGTAATAAAAGAGGGAAGGAAACTTATGTTTGAAGTTGACTTAACCTGAACATCTATGTGTGCACTCTGGAAAATATAAAAACGGTCCACCAAAGAGAAATATCACTTTAAAGTCCTTCTGACATTGTGAATTACAATGCAAACAATAATGGCATATTGCATAGTCTTCTTGTGAGGACTCTCTCATCAGGTCATTTTAAAGTACAGTCACATAGCCACACAGGTCATGTCTGGCTGTCTTCCTCTGAAGCCTATTTGACACCGCAACCTGTCTCTGTATGTCCAGCCAATCTGAACATTGGTCCGTCTGTGTGTGATAGACAGAGGCATGTCTGTCACTTCCAAATACTCAAACTGAATCAAAGCGAATCACTGCAGCCACTCCTCAGCTTTGGTACTGCATGTCTGTCCCTCTGTATCCTTCCCTGATTCTGACCCTCATGACTTTGCATTTTTTTTTTTTTGTTCTTGAGAGGGGAGAAACAGAATAGTGTGCTGAAAGCCTTTGACACAGATACGATCTTAAACGGCATGGACTCCACACAATGCATTAGACTCACCTTAACTGTCCTGAAGAGGCTGTTTCAAAGCAAGCCAGTGTCACTATCCGTCGGAACGCTGGCAACCAATAGGAAAAGAAATTGGATCAGTATGGAGGTAAATCAGAAAGTTAGCCTGAGGGAAAGAGAATGGAAAGTAACTTTAAATCCTTTTACTGAGATGATTAGAAAAGTCTTGACCCCCAAGCCTTAGGTGACAAAAAGGGGTACTTTATAGCTACCTAAATGTATACCATTTTAAATTATTATTCTGTACATTTTTTTCCATATTTTAGAAATATGTATAGTAATAACAGAACAAGGCCCATGTTAATCACAAAATACAGTTATGTCTAATACTGCCCGCTTGTGAAGTGGAGCAGCCAGAGATTAGTGCCTCTTGAATTGAATCAATGTATTTAACTATAACATGCCGGTGCCAACAACATTCAGTCATAAAGGAAGTGAGCAATTGTTTATCTCATGGCTAATTAATCAAACATGTCTCTCGTTTTGTAGTGCAGCACAGACAACATTAAAGCATCTGAGTCCTGTTTTGCCAAACGCGTACGGACACGATTGATGTTAGCCCTCACTTACTTCTGTTAATTAAAATACAAAACAAAAAAACTTCACATGATGATAACAAAATTAATGAAACACACTGAAAACATGTGGGCCAGGTTTCTGCTGCACCTGTAAATTATGTGGCCCCTCAGTTAATGATGCTGGAAAAAAAACTGGGCCATGGCTGAACTTAATTGCTGACCCAATGCATGGGAATTCCCAATTAGGGAAAAATCCTAAAACAGAAAGAATATCATTACATACAGAGTTCATGGTTAAAGGAAACCAATGCTGACTGTTGGTAATTGAAAGAATGGAACTTTCATCTCTGTTCTCCTCACCAACCTATGCTGGACTGTTGGGGTTGGGTTTTTCTCATCATGATGGGCCTTACACCTCACCTACCACTGATCCTCGGGGAAAGACAGTTACACTTTAGTCACTTTATGTGCTTTTTGGTCTGAATTCCATGGAGAAATTAGTTCTTTCTCCCATTTCCCGTAATGGTTAATGCAGTAATATGAGTTTTAAATTAGCATAAAATGCTGACAACATTGTCTCTTGGAACTTCAAGTGTCCTGGAAATCCTTTTTAAATTATTGTCTTTTTGCAGTAATTCAATCATTTCTTCTCTTCGTTTTTCAGACAGACGGGATATTACAGCTGTCATTATAGTTCCCACAAGCTTAACTGAGTTTTGAAAAAAAAAACTGGCATATGTACCAGTATTAAATAAAAAAGCAGCGGTATAACATATGAGTTGAATAATAATGACAAGGCTCCATTACAAAATAATTGTTACACATTTTCTTTGTCAGTGTGATTGTCATTTAACTCATCCAAATGTAATTTATAAAACTTCCGTCTCATCAGAAAACATTAAATGTACATTGCTGTGCCTATTCTGATTTATACAATTTGCTGGTGTCTCTCTGCTCCCCTCCTTGCATGAGAACTGCACTCCTGCTTATCTTCATGTGAACAAGACACCTCCAGACCAAAACACCTCCAGATGGGTAGACTGCCTGAAACATTCTAAGCTTGTTTACAATAAGTAGATCAGCCTATGTAGGTGGGAAAGTGTCTCCATCGGATGGGAAAGGGACATGTCCAGGTGGGAAAGAGACACTCTCAGATGGGAGTGAGACACATTCACATGGGAAAGGAGAGACCGTTGTCAATACACAGAGTAAAGTACATTTTCCAACATAGAAAATGGTAAATACATTGAACAGAGTGATTTTTCTCCATCACCAATAACGTGCATATATGGGTGTACATTAAAGAGTAGACTATAGAGTCTTTTTCTGTGAAATGTGTGAGTTCAGCCACCACCTGTGTTTTGGGACTTTAGTAATCTGTAATGACTTTTCATTGGGACATTCCTTTACTTTTCTCTCATTATTATTGAGAGAGAAAGCATGCACTGTATATGGAGAGTGAGGAATGCTCATGGAGGTCTTACTGACTTTTTTTCCCCCCAGAACTGAGTCAACTTTTCATTAGCATGTAAATGAAATACTACAAACTGCAATAATACCACAGACAAGACAAAAACTGAATGGACGCCATCTCTTTGATCTCCTCCAGTGAAACAGACAAAGATGGAGTGACGCAGCTAGCCTGGCTGATGCGTTGTGAAGTCACGACTGTTTATCTCTTACCCACCCTGCCAGAATTTTGTATTTAATGGTATAAAGGTCAAAATAATGGTTTCAGCTTGAAACAATAATGAATTATTTTACTTTGTGTTCCCAGTTACATGAAATTACATTCATATTTCAGAACAAACCCTACAGGGGATTTTGTTGGACACTTACAGTACAATTCCATTACTGAGGCCATTTCAGCCTATATGGAAATTTTATCCTACTGAGACAACACAGGCAATTTACTTTTGAGTGATAACATGTCTTGGTTTGGTGACCTTTGCTCAGAAAAGTATGAAAGTTCACTTTACATGTATTTGTAAATATAAACAGACAAATTAGACCACAAAGCGTGTTTTGTTGTTCTCTGTCTCTTATTCCCTTTGGGATGGACAGCTTCTATTAAAGCAGCTCGCCGGAGCGAAAGATATTAAGTTCTGCGTCTCACACCACTTTCATGCACTCTGACTGTGTTGTGCCGGGCAGTCGTGCAGAACTTGCTCAGTGAGGCCATTTGAACCGCATCTCCTGGGGAGGTGTCTGGGAACCGTGTAATGCATGCCAGTCACACATGTAGCGCTCAGATGGTCTCCTTCTGAGGCTTGATGTGTTGTATGTGATACCAGATAAAACTACTTCTTTCACCTGGGTGACATCAATTACTATTAGAACCATTTTCAAATCTAAAAGCTTTAATTGCCTTTTTCCATGTACAGAAGATAGTAACATAGATATAATGTTTTACAGTGTAGTTGTCTACTTTCAAATCTATTTCACTGAATATGACTTCCATACATGCTTTTGTAGTACCACCATATATCTGTTTAGTATTTCCTAAGCCAGTTTAACTTGAGTGAAATAGACTGGTAATGTGTACTAAAATCCTAGTTCGAATTACAGGGGAGCTAAGGGGAGCTCAGTTGCCCAGAAAAGGACACAAGCTCCCCGGAAAGCCTACTTAGAGAAGTTCAGCGGGAGCTCTAAATCATTCTCCATTTATAGTCACAGGTTCATTTTCAGCACATTAGGGTTCCTGAACAAAATAACAGTAGTAAAATGAGTCCGTGCTGTGTGTTAATTCGTTCATTAGGCTACATATCAATTAGAAAGAGATCTCCGATTGCAGTCACCACAGCGCTCCGCAGCGATGGAGGTGATATCGAGCACAACGAGCCGAACATAAAGCTGCACTCTGAAGCCCAGCTCACCCCAGCTTCATCCTCCTCCAGCCCAGATCGGCTGAGCAGCAGCCCTGACCTCTTTTAAAGGAGTCTCCCCAGTTATACTAGTCAGTCCCAAAACTATAATGCGTCTGATGTATCTCGTTTTTATTAGATTGACTTGCCTGATGTAGGAAGCGCTGGACAGAAGTTTATAGCCTAATTCAAAAGTGAGAACGGCAGGGGAAGTGAAGAGACAGCCAAAAAGAGAGAGCGAGACCGTTTTTCTCTGTAACCTACAATTGACAGCGCTGCCGCACACTTCCATGTGCGCGTGCACGCGATATGTTTAGTGGCGTGCACGTGGACTAGAGAGCAGGGCTGTTAGCAGGTACTGTTAATTTTGACTAAAATACAGATATATTCTGTAATCTAAAAATATTTTAGTCCACGAGTCACAATTAAGGCATTCTATCCATTATCTACTTTAAGCCTGTCACTTTTGCACCTCATGTCACTCAAATCATTCTAGAAATTGGTGCCATCCAAGTGAATATTTCAAAGCAAGTAACAATTGAAATACTACAAAATTACATGTTGAAGTCAACTATTATTTGAAGACTCACCCCCTGCTACTGCATTAAACTTACTTCATCTGGTGACAAAGCTAGACACTGATTAACTGTGCATAGCTGTGGAAAACTTATGATATGCTAGTTTTACAAGGCAGAGTTTGCACTGCTCCTTATTTTTGTCACAAAACATTTTGACAGCTGCAGCAGTCTTTGGATGTTTCTCCTGTTTGCACCGTAGCATCTAATTGTCACATATGTTTCACTGGACCCTGTTCTTCTCCTCCTTTTGTTGTGTAATGGCAGTTGGCAAACAGCTTTTAGGTGCATTACCACCATGTTCTGGTAGCAGTAATGGATAGCTACCAGGTGCTGGCATAAACAAAGGAAATAAAAACTATTGGATTTTTTTTTAATGACTATTCAAAAACTCCTAACCCATCCTTAATACAAAGAACTGCTTTTTCTCTGTTTCACCTTCACATTCTTCTGGTATGTCTCTCCTCAGTTTAGAAGAAATAAACAAGATATAAAGTCACCTGCCTTTTAACTGCTAGTAGCCATCCTCAGAAACCACAGCAGATTTGAATCAATAAGTAGTGTGGTGGAGACCCTGATTACAGGCCAAGACAGTAAAGGGACGGCACAGATTGCTACCTGCATGTACAGATGGTGTCGTGTCAGTGGTTCGACTTGTTTCTTGCTCAGTGTGATACATGTTCTCGACAGGCACCGGTGGCAGACACACCAAAGGAGCAGGCGGAGCTGAATCAGATTAGGCTTGGCCAGAGAGCCAAATGGCACCAACGAAGTTGCGGAAGTACCTGTTGTGCGGCTGTAATTCAGTGAATTTCCTCAAGGGACTTTTTCTCCTTCTGTCTATAAAGCTTGGAGTTCATCTGTGTTGAATTATGAATGATGTTGCATGGCCTATTTACACTTTAAATGCTTTTATAGTGAGGAATGCAAAACCATCAAAAAGTCAGCATTTTAGTCTGACCTTATGAGACCAAAAGAAAAATAAAAGAATCCTCTCTGTCCCCAATGTCAGACTAAATAGGAAGCCAACAGAGATGAGCAGTCCTGCATGACAATGAGGTTATCTGGGCTGACAGTGCAAGAACAAGTCAGCACTGCTACCATATGAAAAGGCCAGTGACTGCAGCTTGCCTCGTGTTCCCCTAAATGTTGAGACCATTACTGCTGCCGTCCATCTCATGGGCTTCCTATGGTCGAGTCGAGTCAACAGCAGGGCAAGTTCTTCATCATCCCAAAACGAAACCGCAATTAGACCGCGCAGACCGCAACGTTGGATTCGGCGACATTGTCAAAAGCGATGCAGACAAACAAGAAGGCCAAAGCCAAGAGCGGCAGACACGTCCAATTTGTAAGTGGATGTCACGCTTTAAATGTCAGGTCCTGATCTGGGCCGACAGTAAACTCTTCCAAAGGCATGTCAGGTTATGCAAAACCAAACGCAGATGATTCACTAACAGCAGGCCAAATGTGAGACATAATGACCCTTTGAATCACACTAACTATGAGAGACTGCCTTAACTTTGACATTTTACCAACCAGAACGGAGATGTCCATTAGTGTCTATTATTTCATTGTAGTGGCCATTGAGAGTGCTTTGTGCTTTCATCTCTTAATCAATATGACTTTGAATGTGATCTATACACAGCCTCATGCCTTTCTCAGCTCATTCAAAAACGCAGCCACCTCAGTTGCCATTGCTTACCATATGAGGCTATCAAAGTCATAATCACAGCTCACTGCATTTTCCAAGCCATGACTCAAGCAGTGATTCAATATTGTCTTTGCATAGTGAAAACAAGTGTAATCATTTAACAAAGAAAAAGTACATTTGTTTTTAGTTCCCACTCATGAGAAAAAATATTGCCATCAGAATGATTCTGACACCGCATATGAACAAATTACTCATGCCCTTGGCTGTGATTGATTATGAGTGCAACTTGGGAAACAACATTACTGGCAAACTCTCATTACTTGGATAAGAATGTGTCTGTATCTGACTCTGAATAATTGAATGTATCTATATTTACATGCCAAAACGGAAAAAACAATTATCAGGATGAAATCAAAGATAGATTTTTCCATGCATCACCCTCTTGTTAAATTTACACCTGCCTTAAGGCCAAAATGGGGGCATTGAGATGGCGCTGCGCATGGCAGCTTCAGTACTTCACTCTCGTACTATTTGTATTTTTGTTTATTTGCATGGTTTACTGCTCTCCCTCTCTGGTCACATACACCTGGGAGGAACTCTTAAACTCTAGGCCATCCTCTGATAAAACTGTGACTACAGACACCGTGAGGTCTGTAGTCATGAAGTCTTTTGAAGGACTGGTGTTGGCCCACCTGAAGGACACTACAGGCCCACTGCTGGACCCCATGCAGTTTGCCTACCGGGCAAACAGGTCGGTGGATGATGCAATCAACATGGGACCGCAATACATCCTGTAACACCTCGACTCCCCAGGGACATACGAGGAGTGTGTGTCCCCCACCCCCCTTCTCTTCTCCCTCTACAACAACGACTGCACCGCATGAGACTCATCTGTCAAACTCCTGAAATTTGCAGACGGCCCAACGGTCATCGGCCTCATCAGGGATGGTAAAAAGTCTGCATACAGATGGGAGGTTGAACAGCTGGTCCTCTGGTGCAGTCAGAACCACCTGGAACTGAACCCGCTCAAGACTGTAGAGATGACAGTGGACTTTAGGAGGAGCCCCCCACCCCCCAACACTGCCCCCCCCATCACCTTCCTCAACAACACCGTGTCTGCAGTGGAAACCTTCAGGTTTCAGGGATCCACAATCTCCCAGGACCTGAAGTGGGAGTCCAACATCAACTCCATCATCAAGAACGCCCAGTAGAGAATGTACTTTCTGCGGCAGCTCAGGAAGCTCAACCTGCCCCAGGAGCTGCTGATCCAGTTCTACAGCGCCATAATCCAGTCTGTTCTCTGCACCTCCATCACCGTCAGGTTTGGCTCGGCCACCAACAGGACAGGAACAGACTACAACCGACAGTCAGGACTGTAAAGAAAATCATCGGTGCCGACCTGCCCTCCATTCAGGACTTATACTCATCTGGAGTCAGGAAACGGGCAGGTAGCATCTCTGCAGGTCAATCCCACCCTGGACACCCGCTGTTTCAGCTTCTCTCCTCTGGGGGGCGCTACAGAGCAGCTGTACGCCAAAACAACCAGAAACAAGAACAGATTTTATCCACAGGCCGTCACTCTGCTAAACAGTTACAATGTTTTACATCGCTGGACCTTTTGCACTATACCCAACCGCATCAGCACTATTTGCACTATGTGCAACTGCATAATTTTTTAGGTGTATATATTTGATTCTTTCTTTCATAGCTATATATATGTATATGTATGTTTATATGTCTATTTATGTCTGTCTGATTTTTTTTTTTTGCACACAGAGATCAAGTTACAACCGGTATTCTGTCCTCAGAGTAGGTGTCAGACCACACTTCGACAGATAGCGAACATACTGTTGCATAGAGAGTCAGACGAAGAAGTAAAGTTGAATGAACGTTTACTGTTTGTTTTCCTCTTCTCGTGTACAACAATCTTTTTTGTAAAACTGAAATAAGGACAAAATAAATCACTCAATCAGTATGTATGTCAAAATAAAATTACATATCTTTTCTGATGTACCACACAGAATAAAACACTGTGCTAAATTACCTTCCTTTTCAACAAACAAGGCATGGCTTGATAATTAACATTTTTGCTGAGTCATCACAATGCTTTACCTTAATTTAGATGCTAAAAAATACTAGCTCCATAAAAACGTCTCTCTTTATGTTAAAGTTCTATGTAAACATTCAATAAGTAGTACAATTCAGCACACCTGATATTTGGGTACTCACAAGCATTGCTTCTCAAGGCACTCAACGTAAGAAAGGCAGAGGATTAGCTGCCCCACATGTCATCCCTCACCTCTGCTGTGCGCTGGAATCATTGCTCTGGCCACGTCATGTGACCCTATTGGCCAATGAATGAAGAGAAGACTTCTACTGCTAAACTAACTGCAATAACACATGCAACCACCAGGGGGATAAATTAAAATAATCTAAACATCAACCCAATAGACAGAACAACCGGAGTCAAATTCCTTGTATGTTCAATTTAATTCAATTCAATTTTATTGATACAGCGCCAAATCACAACACGGGTTATTTCATGGCACTTAACACATCAAAGTCCTTACAGCAAGACTTTACCATATTATACAGAGAAACCCAACAATGTGTAAACAAACCTGGCCAATGAAGCTGATTCTGATCCTGATTCTGATTCTGATTCTGATTCTGATTCTGATCAGCCTCCACAGCGGTGACCCTTTTAGTGTTGGTTACATGTCGGTCAATTCTGGGGAGACACCAAATAACCACTCTTAATTACTCCTCTCTGTTCTTTCACTGAGGCGCTGCAGACAAATTAGTTCCGTTATGCATCTTGGACCAAAGAAGAAATGCTAAGAGAGAGAGTCAAGTTTAGGTTAAACTGTTGATAAGCTGAATGAGTCATTTGTGTTTTTGCACCGGGCCTACAAAGTTATGGCTGACACTCATCATCTTGCACGTCCAGAACTTTCTGCAGCTGACCCCGGCCATCAAAGCAAATTAAGGCCAGGTGAAGTCAATGTCTATGAGCGAAGTCGTCTTTGAAGTGAATAGAGGGCAAACACGTAGCCAAAGCACGCCGAAAAGGAAGCACAGCACGTACTAATGAGCACAGACAGCCTAAATGTAGTTACAAATCCCAGTTCACACAGGAAATGTACACGCTGGCCTTCAAAGCCTAAAATGGAAAGTACACGTGCATAAGGTGGAGGTAAAGGGAAAGGGAGAAAAAAAAACATCAAACACTATTTACAGTCATCAAATTCTATATGCAAGTCTGTATGTTGTAAATGCAGCTTGAAGGGCTTCTGGCCAGAAATAAATGGACTCTGCAACAACGAGTGTCTCTCTGGTGGATGGTTGATAAAATACAAGGCAGGTAAAAGCCTGCACACACACTGAATGCTGTTCTGAGGTGTGAAAAGCAACAAATAACTAGGAATTGGGCAGGTGGCATTTTAAGCACAGTGTTTTTTGTTGTCAGTCAGACTTTCTTGCCACTCGTCAAACTCATGGACTCCTCCTCCCTCCCCTTTTTCCAAACTCTTAAATTCCCTTCGTGTAAACCGCTCCGAGTCCTGAACAAAAGGCATTCATGCCTGAACAATAAGAAGTCAGCATCTAAGAGAGCTGAGAGTTAAAAGAAAAACAGCTCATGTTATTTTTCTAGGACAGGATAAACGTTAAAAGGTTCCTTGTTGTATAAATTCAGAGTTGTTGTTTTTTTTATTAGCTCTAAGTCCAGATGTTTTTTTAAATACTGAGCAAGTGTCAAACAGCTCAGTCCACAAAGAAAAGCAGAAATTATGTATTCAGCAACTGTACCGTTTTTATATGAGCAACTTTTCTGTAAAGCACTGTCCAACCTTTATGTGGATAACCAGCATTGTTGTCATTAACTTGAGTAAAATGTAACCCAGAGTGCATCCAAGCAGCAGAAGCCAACCAGGCATTAAGTCGCGTCCACAGCATGCTCCACATTATTGGACGTGATTCTATTATCAAAACAACAACAATAATTTTCTTCATATTTAGCCAATATTTCATACCACCAATATATTGTGTATCCTTCATATATATGCAGGTGCGTGATGGAGTTGTGTTCAGTACAGATGTTGATTGTTTACTGAGCTACATTGTGGTTTCAGGCTTTCAGCCTGTTCTGAACGTTAGAGTTGCATTATTTCAAATTTAACCTCAACAACTTGGTAAAATGTTTTGTTTTTAAACCAAAAATGGAATAATTTTAAAAATGCACATTTTATATTATATAAACTTCCTCAATTACTGTGTGAACACAATGTTTAAATGTCTGTTCTTTAGAAGCTATCATATCTAACTATCAGAGACCTGCTGAAGTTAAAACTTGTGCACTCAGATTTCACAGTGAGGAGTGATTATTCTGATAAAACTGAAGATGCAAAACAAAGTATCTGCTGAGGAAAGGATGTTTCATCCTTGATGTTAATTTCAGATGAAACATTAGGTTTTAAGTGAAATATTTCACATCTATCAGGAGTTTTCAGTTCAAGAAAAATAAAGTGTGGTGAACTAATAACGATCTAAGGGCCATGACTTTAAACTTGTTTGCTGACCAAGCACTCGTGTATTTTACTGAACAGTAGTGTCAGTAGGTCTGGATAAGCTGTGTTAACTCCCCACAGATCTGTAATGCTGCCCCCAATGTATTCAATATTTTGGTTATGACTACTGTTGCTAGTCTTCACCTCTAGAAAGAAACACTAATTTAATTCTGCTTTAACTATTGAAGTTTGCAACAACATGAACAAAATATTATTCGAAACATAATTTCAGTTTTCATTTGCGTCTTAAAACCTAAAATGAGAGTGTGCATTTAACTTCTGTATGTTTGTCTCAATTAACCCTGAGTGCTGTGCTGCAGGAGCGTGCAGCGTCCTTTCCGCTCTTCAGCATTCCTGGACTGACCATTAAATGGTCAAATTGACTGTTAGCATTCAATTTACATTTCAGCAGTGCAGTGAGTGTGTCGGTCCTCATGCGCCCGCTTTGATTGCTGTATTTTTTTCTGACCAGCGAAAATTCCCTCTCACTGCTCGAGTTACTGAGTGCAAATCAAAACAGCTGCGGTTGCGTCACTTCTTCCCCACAACAACATACATCCGTAGTGATTTACATGTGCACACACTCCCAGCTAGTTTGAGTGGCACACAGGAGCAGTCAGTTTACTGCAGTGAGGGATCGACTGTTTCAAAGATGCCCCCACTTGTGACTGTGAAACCGATCAGCATAAACAAGTTGCTGCTCTCCGCTCCTTAAAACCTTGAATGAGATCACCGAGCTGCTTATCATCTCTCTCGTCAATGGACTCGTCAATCAAGAGGGAGAACGAATCACTTTGATGCCCCTCAGTGACAGGTAGGTAGGTTACTGTCAGGCACCATGCTTCTCTGCAGAATTCTATTTGGTAACAACGCAGTTTGGCAATTTTACTATCAAACAGAGGAAAATGACAGTGAAGTGGTCATGAGTGCAGGAAGACCACGTTCTCCCCCAAAGACGCGAAATAGAACTCCAGCTCGTGTTAAAAATCACACTTGAAGCCATATCGGTAACACTTGGATGATTATTTTGTGTCAACTTTTACTGTCGGGGTCAAGTACGGTTGGCAGGTGCATTTCAACTTAACACACTCGCAATGTCAATGCTAACGTGCTGATGCAAAGCAGGTAAAACCTTTACCATGCTCCCCACCTTAGTTTAGAGTGTTGCATAATGTTGCGTGCTTAGAGCTGGGTATCAACCTTCAATACTTTTATGGCACCGACCAAAATGCTTCAGTACTATTTAGTAGGGATGAGACGAGTACGAGCATCATCCGAGTAATTGTGTCAACATCCGCGTCGATGAGGGCTTCTGACAAACAAACCTCTAGCATGCGTTGTGCATGAATCCAGGCAGCTACACACAGAGCCCCGCCTCCCCGCCTCCCCGCCTCCTCGCCTCCTCGCCTCCCCACCTCCTCGCCTCCCCGCCTCCCCGCCTCCTCGCCTCCAGCTCTGCCACAAGGACACACGCTCTGTCAGCCTGCTCAGTCTCAGCAGGAATTAAGAGCAACTCGTGACTCTTCTGGGTTAATTTCTGGCATCGGGCTCGTTTCAGTGAGGTTTGTTTAAAATATCTTCAGTCGAATCACTCTGAGAACTTTGCTGTTGCCGGACAAGTTGCAAGTTACAGCTCGTGACTCCTTTTTCTCCATCGGCTCGCTCCGACCTCATTACGATATCTTCACTCAGCTGACAGCTTTCAGTAAGAATATAGTTTAAGGCTGAATGTATACTTCGATGCGGGCTGTCTGCATAAATCCCCCACCTTCCCACCGTCAGGTTATTTAATAAATAATAAAGCAGGCTATTGATCTACCCTACCCTACCCACCTCCCTACCCTTCCCACACACACACACACACACATTATTTGCTTAACAGAATACATATAGTACATTATTATTTCTTTATTACTAGCCTGACATTTCTTCTCCTTATAGCTCAACAATAGCAATGAATATAGCAACTTCAAAAAAATACATGAATTGTTCTGTAAATAGTTCTTACTCTTGTGATCAAAAACATTGCTCTGAAGCTCAATTCCAGGGCTGTTCTGTGCATAGTTTTGTAATAAATAATAAATTTAGCAATTTCTGATCTACCCAATTTCAGGCTTTAATGAACAACTTCAGGTTAGTTCTTGCCCATTTCCAATCTAAGCCACACCCACCCGAGTACGGATATGGATACAGATAATTCAGTTGGTTTAACAGACACAGAGAGAGAAAATGCTGTACTCGCTCGTCCCTACTATTTAGTGTTCAAAATTTGGTCATTCATTACCAAATTTTGATACGTAGACTACATCTAAACTAATGTGTTTTAATTTTTAAAATGCTTAACTCTGCAACATTAGAACATCTTATTTCATTCGTTTTTAATACATCTTTGCGCACACAACTGTCTTAGGTTGCATGTGCTGCAGTAACCGGGCGTTGAAGGCTTCTCTGTGCACAGCCAGCTCGCTACCCATAGCCTGCATGAGAGGCATTTAGGGAACCTTGGTAAATTGAACGTCGACAGAAAATAATCTGTTTACATAACCCTACATTAAACTGAATGAAAACTAACAATTTGTACCATAATGTAATTTTTTTTTTTTTTTTTTTGTCAAAATCAAGCAGTAACCCACCGGCAACAGAGACCCTTTACAATGCTTCAGGAGGGCTGCGGGAATGAAGCAATGAGCCTGCAGAGGTGTTTTGAGTGACATTTGCGTTTCTGAGGGGCAACACGTCAATGTCATTCATTCAGTGCAGAACTTTCCAGTGATGGCACTTCTCCCACATGATAACACGCCCGCTGACAACACGTTGGAAACTGACGAGTTTCCGGCCAACAATAAGACAACCGTCGCTCCCCACCAGCCCTACTCAACGGATTCGGCTCCCTGCGGCTGTTTCCCAGTAATTTGTCTTTGATGTGCACTCTGCTCAAGTTTCAGGTGCATAAACACACGGTTCAGAAAACATGTGTTACTCAGGAACTGATGATGATGAAGCAACGAAATCTTTACCTGTCATTCATTGGAGTTATATCTTCTGTCCCGAGCACGTCACGGTGCTGTGCTCCATACGTGCGCATGAGCAACAGTCTCTGAGCGTATTGATCCACCCTCGTATCTTTTAGTTGTGGACTGTTGGTCGAGACAAAACAAGACATTTTAGGCTGCACTTCGGGCTTCGGGAAACATTGGTCAAAATGTTTTGCTATTTTCTGACATTTGAAAGAACAAACGTAAGTCGACTCATAACGATCGTTGTTTTTCAACTAGCATTTAAATTCAGCTTTTTAATCACATGAAGATTTGGCAGTTTTTACATGGAAATCTGGTTTATCGTCTTCCAACGGACACTTCTTAGTGATCCCCGCAGTGCTAATCAATGTAAATCCACATCAGCATAGGCAATCATACAGTAGCTGGAGACGAGCATAAAAGTGCTCAATTTTAGAGAGTGATGCCAAACACATGACTGAAACGTTGGTATTAAAAGGATCAAAGACAAACCAATTCAAAACAGACCGGGAAGCACAGAAGAGAAAAGCGTTTTGAATTAAATGCAACACAAATCTGGGCACAAAAGATGCAAATACAAACTTGAGTCTCGTGCAAAGCCACTGCAGAGCAAACGGTTGTTGGTTATGAGTAAGCAATAGAGGGAGATTAAGACCGTGTTGACTGCGTCCCCGTTCCTCCTGCTCCTGTTGGTACTTTCTATTCCGTTTGTTGTTTTGCATAAAGAAACATGACGGAGCCGCACTCCTCTGCCACCGGAAAACACACAGCAAGACAAGACAAGTAGAAGTGACAGCACAAGCACCTCTGCGACACAAACAGGCGTTAACTGGACTTGGTATTGTTTAATTGCTGCTTTTATTGTATGCCGCATCTTAAAGAATCTCAGATGTCAAGGAGGCGAGTGGTGTACAAAACATCAGATGGGCTCTTGGAAGACAAAAACATTGTGTAACATGAATACATTATACTCAGAAGAGAAGTGACATAATGAGGCTACAGTGCATTTTGCCTGGTTTAGTGTCCCTCACTAAGCGCGGCTCAGGTTAGTGGTAGCGAGAAGCAAAGAGACAGGCGTGGTTGTTCCCTCCGTGTCGTCAGCAGCAGCCAGACTGGAAGAGGGATTAAGGTTTCTCTCCCATACACTCAGTTGTTTCGGTGCATTTCTGTATGCTTCATATGCAGCCACATCTCACAAAAGGCAAACACACTCTTGGGAGATGAATCATTCCCTTTATGAATCATTGTCTCCTCTTAAACTTGTGTGGGATGTGGTTTAAAAAAAAAAAAAAAAAAAAAAATTAAAAAAAAAAAAATCCAGTAATACATTTTCATACTGTACTCCTGCCTGGATCTGACGAGGCAGCAAATTGTAGCAGATGGCTAATACTGGAAGGTGTCAACTTGTTAGAAGACAGGAAGTTATTGATTTATTTATTTAGCAGGGATGAGCAACTGACTGTTTTTTGTTAAGATTGATTAGCTTCTTTGACAGAAAATGTTTCTAAATGTTACTGTAATTATTCTGTTTTCTTTTGTCTTGCTTTGATTCCACATTTTCAGGTTGTCATGTTGTGTTTTCCTGTGCATAAAGAGTTGGGTTCGTTCTTGAGGTTTATCAAATATATTGAGTGTATTTTGTTCCCCATAAGACATTTGCTGATGCAATTTTGTATGTACATATTTTAAATTGTATGGCGTGCAATGTCTAATTCCATTTTGTATCTCACAGTCTTCTTCTATACTGTGTTTGTTGGTGCATTGCTGCGTTTCTGGGCCTTTTTCTTTACCAGCAACAACTTATAGAACTTTTGACTTGTCAAAGGAGGGAAAGCACAGGCGCATTAATGATGGCTGCATTCCACGTGTGGGTGGTGCTACTCGTATGCATGCTGGTTAAATGAGGCCTTACTAGTTCTTCTGAAATAACAACTAACACGATGTGTTTTGACCAGTAATGTAATCTTTTTGCTAAAAAAATATACAAGCATCTGAGAGACAATCAAGCCCGGCCTACACACGCTGTATCATATCGGCACACTGTTGAACGACCTTGGCCTGCTCAGGGTTTGATTGATCTACTGGTTTGAAGAAATTCAAAAAAAAATTTAGTTTTATAAACATTTTTGCAGTTTCCACCTTGTTGCTGAGGATGGAATTGCAGTAACGTGAATGTGATGTGCACAAAACTCCACAAGCTTCAAGCGTCACTGTGTGACCTGAGTGATTGGCGTCTCTCTGTCTATCTCCCAAAATAGGCAAACAAGCGATGATAGAACAGACCCAATTAATCTGGGAGGTCCAACCCACAAATCAAGGTGGTGAATTCACCTTTGGTTCTAGTCAAGATCATGAAATATTTTACTCGGTTTATAATGCTCTCGATACACAGCAGCCTCAGCCAACATTTTAATGAACTCAGTTCATTCTGAAGTCAGATCTCAGTTTTGCTCTTTTCTTCATGTCTTAAATATAAATGAAAGCACAGTGACTCAAATACATTTCCCTCCATTTTTCCTATTCATTTATGTAGCTTAAATGTAGTTCAGTCAATACAAAAGCTTATCGTTGTACTGCAGCTCATACTACAAACTGGCTTACTGAAAAGTAATGTCAAAACTATGATGTCAAAGTAACTGACATAAAAAGTCTTTTTTTTTTTACAAAAAAAAATAAATCCTGTTTCAAATGCAATAAAAACAAGAATCAGTGATTTGTTGATTCTTTTAAACCTTCATTTAAACAAAGGTACAAAGAAAAGATCTCTGTTTTGAATGACCACTTAATTTTAGTTTGTAAAGTCAATTTAGAATTTAATACCTGCAACACATCAGAAAAAGCACGTTCACCACTTTGTCACGTCACCTTTGTTTTTAGTTTTGTAATAACGCAGGAAGTGAGGACCCAAATTCTTTTGCAGTGAAATTTGCACCCATTCTTGCTTGATGAAAGCCTTCAGCTGCCTGCCTCCATTGTATGACTCTCCTCTTCTTTATACATGATACATTTTCAACAGGAGACACATGTAGACTGCAGGTCAGCTAAGCACACACACTCTTTGTCTACGAAGCCATGGTGTTGTGGCGCATGCAGAACGATGCCTGGCATTGTCTTACGGAAATAACCACAGACTCCTCGAGATAGGATGTCGCCTTGACGGCAGCACATGTCTCTTTAAAATCCCCAAATATGCCCCTGCGTCAATGGAACCTTCAGACAAGCCAACCAAGCTGTGGGCACTAATGTCCCACCCTGCCATGACAGATATTGGCTTTTACACCTTTTGCTGACAACAGTCTGGAAGGACCCTGTCGTCTTTGGAACGGACAACTCAGCGTCTGTTTTTCCCGAAATCAAGGACTCATCACAGACACGATTCCACTGTCTTTCAGACCATCTGACATGAACTGACGCCGAACGAACTTGGCTGCATTTCTGAATATAATTGAGGCTTTCTGCTTATGTAATAGAGTTTTAGGTTACATTTCTTGATGCAGTGGTGTACTGTGACACCGGTTTTCCGCTACATTTATCACACTAGCATGACAGTTTCTCATGTAATGACATTTGAGGGTTCAAAGGTCACCCACATTCAACAACGCTATCCAGTCTGGCCCTACACTGACTGAGATTGGTCTGGATTCACCAAATCTTTTCACAATATTACATTACATTTCATTTAGCTGACGCTTTTATCCAAAGCGACTTACAATAAGTGCATTTCAACCATGAGGGTACAAAACCCAGAACAACAAGAATCAAGTAAATACAATTTCTTCAAGAAAGCCAAACTACAAAGTGCTATCAGTGTCATTTAAGTGCTAGTAAAGTTCCACTGTACATATTATGTACGAAAGATCTCAATTCTGAGCAATCTTGCATTGAGAAACATTTAGTTTGAACCGTGTTTTTTTACAATTGTCTCACAAAGTGGTTAGACACAAACCATCTTTGCTTGCAAAAGCTGAGTCTTGATCGATGGTCCAAGTATACATAATCACAATACCCTTACTTATTACGAGTTTACATGCTTACTGTGGAAGTTATTAAAATGGAATATCCATAATGTTCTATGAAATTTTCACATTTTTTGCCAACTTTTTTGAGTGTGTTGCTGGCACTAAATTCCACATCTGTTTATTCTTATAAATTACAACTAAATTGGTCAGTGAAATGCTTTCTTTTTACTTTTGTCAGACTAAATGACGATGGGGTTTGTAGTTAACAAAATACTTAATTCGGAAAATTAGACACATTTAGTCTTAAATTTGGTCTCGCATTTAATCTGTTATTTTGCTGTCAGATAGCAAAGTTCTTTCACAGTCAGAGAAGCATCTGAGGCTGTACATTTGGTTCACTTGTTGGCTTTATTTGCCCTGTCCTGTAATTTTCCTTCATCAGTTCCTTGGACGTTTTCTGGAAAGGACTGTGTAATTTAGTACTAATCATAGGGAAGAAGGAGAGTGTCCTGTGTTATTACACTACTGTGACATTCCCAATGTATTTAAATGAAAAAAGAACCAAAGAATGGAGCATAGGAGGCAGCCCAGTCGGGTGAATATTGCAGAAAAACTGCAAAATTGTAGTGATTAGGAAAAGTGTCTGAGATACATTAAGACAAGTTACTCAAATTACTATTAAATCCCCTTCATTTTGGAAATTTAGACTTAACCACTGCTAGAGTAACATCCAAAAAGACACAGAGCATTGCATCCCTTCTTCTGCCCCAAACCCTCCCTAAAGGAATGTGATCTCACAATAAATATGACCCATAATATCAGCTGCATTGTATCGTTATAACAGAATATCAAACAACCACATCAAAATCTGCAAATGCAATTTTTGATTTACAATGCACATTTGATAGTTATTTCATATTTTGTGAGTCTGTGCGTTTCCTGTAATTGAGAACCTTTACTGCACATATAACAATTCCTGCTGCACAGAGAATAAGACTTCAGGCTGCATCAAATAATGGTTGGAATTAATTGTATGTGTAACAGCTGAATACTGTTTCTATTAGGTTAGGTAGGTTAGGTAGTTACTTTATTAATCCCCAAGGGGAAATGTTTTCGCTCCAGCAGCATACAGGAAGCAATAAGATAATAAATAATAATCAGTTTTTTTTTTTATCAGTACCAAGTTACAAGGTCCTCTCTTAGAATCGTCTCATAGTTTCAACTCACTTCCCTTCTAATAGTTAATTAGTCATTAGTCATTAGTTAATGTTCGGAAAACATGGGACCCAGATAAATAAAGTGCCACCTGGAAGAGTCTGTTTATGCTTTTTAAAACCTTCGGGGTTCTTTGAGGCATGCAATCGACACGGTGCTGAAAACGTTCCATGGTGATCTCGATCCTTGCTGACTCAATAACATCACACACTTTTTGTTGTGCTAAATATTCACAGAGGCGCTGCAGTGCACGCAAGCCCCAAGAGGGTTGGTTGCTTCTTGAGGTAGCTGCTGACAGTGTCTGGCACCAACCGTCAAACTACCTTCAATAACACTTAGATTAACGTGTCTTAACTATTCTAACATTTTGTTAAACAGCAAACAAACTTGATTGTCTTGATCCTTGTGAAGTAACTCAGTGCCATTTAATGGTATCAAACAAAAAGCTAGCACTAAAATGTGGATGTAACTAGCTGCTTGTATCACCATACAGCTTCTTCTTTTTTTTTTTTCCCCCTTTTATGCGCTTCTACAGTGACTTCATTCATAATCATAATCACCAAATGGCAGTCAGTATTACAGGTGATTGAACTGGAATGGATTTGGTGGAGTTGCAAAGTTTTTGGTCTGGACTTTATCCATCAATTTTTATTTAATGTCACGGGCTCGAAACAGAACCTTATTTCATTTTGGCCTCTCCATGCCCATATCTCATCAGCCCTTATTCACGTCGTCACATTGATCTTGAGGTATTGGTTTTATATGAGTGATGAAATGCTGGTTTTTGGTAAATTGAGAGGATGGCCTAGTATTTCAACTCATTTGCAATTTGTATTTTCTGAGTTATGTTGGCTGCAGAGGTCAGAATGTAAATTAATGGCAGGTTGCCATTTTATCAAATTAGTAGAATACAGGCAGTGTGCGTGAGCTGAATTTGTAGCTTATTAAAATCCAACATGTTGACTTGCATGAAGAGAATAAATAGTTATTAAAGGCACACGACTTCTATCTAGACTTGTAGGTGAATTACAGCAGGAGTTTTGTGATTCTTTTAGCTGAGTGAAACCAGTTTAACATGAGGAAGAGATATGAACAGATTCATGCAGACTTCTTTTTAAAATACTGGGTGACAGCGTGTACCTTACGTTTGCAGTTGTCTTGGAAAACTGGTTTGCTCCTATAATGAGAGTGCAGGTACAAGGTTAATGTCTTACAGAGGAACATTTTAGCAGAATACCTCGTTAATAAACACTCTGTGTTGCTATAGTGACTGAATTCAGCAGTGTCGAACCTGCATGTGTGGCTGAAAGACCATTAAAGACAAATGTGGGCTAATTCAAAAGTTGTATTAACACTATAAATGTATTTGATTATCAAATGTCTGTTTAGTCACCTGCTATATAGCTATGGTACCTATTCAAGTCTGAAAGAACAGACACAAAAACAGGATCAGTAACTTGTCCAAGATGGAGATGAACAGAACTACAGACAAGCAGGTGGCATGGAGGAGCTAAAACAATAGAGTTATATATTAAAGCAGCCTGCCCGGTTAGTTACCTTATCCTACTACCATGATTGGAGAGTAGTTTGTGTGTTCATGTTTCCCACCATTCCTCCAATCCCCTTCACACTTGCCTCAAAAAGGTCATTTCATTTCACCTCTAAAGTTACATACATTTTTAGCAGTTATAGATTTTTACTTTTAAACCTTTTACCAACTACTTTTTCCACTGTACCATCGTCAACAGTTAAACAAAGCATTTAATTGTTTCATTTTTGTTTTTTTTAAACGTAGTAAATATCTGTATGCTATAAATAGTTCTTATGGCCCAGGAACAAAATTAGCACCCGCCAAACGCCATTAAGGTGTAGATAGTTGAGTTGGTGGATAAATAACGGCAGCTACCGCGTCACATAGACATATGAAATTAAATATAGGTGAACCTTGTCTCTGTCCCTTCAATGTGATCCATGTTGTGCTGTGACCAGTAGCTGTGTGCGCTGTAGCAGCTGAAAGTGGACCAGAAGGCCTCTATGTGCACGTCTGCCCAGCTGGTGTCTCACAATAGCCTGCATGTTGCATTCAGGGATCACTGGCAATTTGTAGTGTCTACCACAAGCTTGCATGTGAGGCGTTTTGGGAACATTACTCAATTGTAGTGTTTATCAACATGTGAGGCTTTTAGAGGACATATGTACACTGTAGCTGATACCAGAAGCCACTACAAGTACAACTACTAATGACTACTAACTCCGTTCTACTTTTGGCTGGTAAAAAGATATGACTCCCGTTAACTTTTAATCCACTTTGGCTAATAAGCCAAAAACTTAATTTTGTCCTCTGCCTATGACTGTAATATCAAATGTACAATGTTATTATTACTGCACTAAAATAATAGAGTTGTACTTGTAGAGTGAGTGTGCTTCATCTGAAATGTGCATGCCCCTTTCCTCACATCCCGTCTCAATACATCATTAATACTGTTTTGAGGTCTGTCCTTGGCACAGGAGTGGGGGCCACAGGGTCAAGAGGGATCAGGGGGAGGGGGGGGGGGGGGGCTGGGAGTGGAAGCAATGGTGAGGGCTGGGCTACAGGGCGCAGGTCTGAGAGGTGAGGGGAGGATCAAGGACAAAGGTTGCAGGCCCCCAAAGGGCGCTCTGTTTTAGTCATGGTAATCAAGAGACTTGTGTCCTTGCATCTTTGTTCTGATTTTGCTTCTGATGAGCAGCACAAGGCTTTGACAGAAACCTCACTTTGTATTTGTCCTCATTATAAACCCTTGTACGTGCACACCCTCCTTTTGTTTGATTTCCATCCATCCAGACAGACAGACACGCTGGAATACAAATCACAACTTTAAAACTTTACTTGTTGCTTAAAACCGTGCAGTACAAAAACACACACACACACACACACACACACACACACACACACACACACACACGCGCGCGCGCACACACACAATCAGACACTTGCCCTGTTAAGACCACCACGGAAAGATATGACCAAACACTTGTGAAAAAAAAACATTTGTTCTGTTCTTGTTTGAATCCACTACAATGAAAGAGGGCAGGGAGTGTGAGGTCTGTCGTGTTTTAAGATGCAGAGGATGGTTTTACACCCAGAGGCACCTACTTTGGTCAGAGACTAAAATCTGTGTCGTCTGTCATATGAATTTGATCAGACCCCAACCCTACGCAGTGCTGTCATGGGCAATAGAAGTGTGCCGAGTTTTGGTTTGAGGGGGGGAAAGGGGCGGGGTGTCAGTGTGTGGAGGTAACATCTGTTTCAAAGCAACCCGGGGCCCATGCCTGTGTTTGACCTTGCATCAGCAAAATTGGCTGGGGTTCTCGTTCCATGGACAACACGTCGCCAATGGCATAAACAAGAGAAAGCGATGTTTAAACACAGCCTTGTTGCGTCCAGAAAAGAGCAGCACTATTCCCCCGAATCGCACAAACACTCTCCCGTAGCTCGTGCTGGATGCACAAATATTTATTCACAGACACATGCTGTTGTGCTGAGCTCCGCATTTCCTTGCCTTAGGCCTTGGAAGGAACACTTGAGTACAGTCGTCTGGCTCGCATGATTGCAACGCAGGGTCAGCTTTCAGATACACAGCTGCTCCCCCTCACATCCCACCTACCCTCAGCTGCATGCGTTTGACAATTACATTCATGTTTGGCATCCACGCAGACGTGCAAACACGAGCAGAAACGGAGCACATGTGCATCCACAAACACAAATGACTGCAGAAGCGTGTTCGCACCAAAACACACATAGACATAGACGCTCAAACAGCCCTCCAGGCTTTATTTTGTATAAACAAGAGTTCTGCTGGAGCCGTGGAGCCGACCTGCTTTTCAGTGTCTGCCCCTCCTTTTTCTTTTTTTCTTCTGTGGTCTTGAAAAACAGCTGTCTCGCTCCTGTAGATCTTTCTTTCTGTCTGCTGTCTGTCTGTTTCCGTCTCTCCCGCCTTTGTCATCCTTGTTTCTCTCCCAGGCGTTGTCCTCCTTTGCTCTCTCACTCTCTCCCTGTCTGTTTGCCATTCAGTGTGTCTTTTTGCAGTGTCTCATTACCACAGAGGGTAAGCAAAGAATGTTTTCCCCGCATCGCTCCCTCTTCTCCCGCCTCCTCCCTCCTCCTCCTCCCTCTCCACCTCTTTAACTGAGCTAGCTCCCCCTTCGCTTCCTCTTTCTTCCCCTTGCTCCCTCTCCGGTCTCACCTTTCTCTCTCTCAGAGGTCTCCTCACCCTCTGCTACAAAAGCTTTTGCATCCCTGCAACATCATCGGAACCAAGAGGAGGAGGAGGAGGAGGAGGAAGGGAGAGGAGTGTTAGTGGGAGGAGAACAAGAGCTGGCGCTGACGCTGGCATCTGACTGGCACACGGAGCACCAAGCTAAGTGGAATCGGATAGACTGTGCTCTTCTCCGGTGCACTGCAGTTCCTGAATCCTCACAGTCACGGAAATCTGGACCCATCTTCCCCAACTAATTTCCTATAAAATCAATTACAAATGTATTTACTTTTAAATATCTTGCCAATGCGATAATTAAGACAATTTCAGCCACTCCTTTGCAATATTTAAAGATTTTCCTATTTTGCAAAAGTCCCACAATTTCTCTGCATTGAAGGTCCTCAATAGAAGCCCTAGTGAAAACTAGGGCTAGTGAAAACTAGGGCTTCTATTGAGGACCTTCAGTACAACACAAAGACAGCCTTTCCAAACAAAACTCACCAAAACGTACAACAAAAATAACTCCTCATTACCCTTTGTAATGTTGGAAAGTTCAGCTGCAAGGATGCCTTGAGATGATTTGTTTTCTCATTTGGTGGTATATCAATCAAATTGAATTGAATTGAATCAAATTTACAGTCAGCAAGGCTCTTCACCTTCTCATCTCATCATCAGAACAAACCACATGCTGGTTGATAAGAAAAAAAAACATACGTATGTGTTCAATTACATTAGTTTAGACACCCTTTCAATTTGAAGAGATTGCCCTTTGTTTTTGTGCATACAGTATGTGTTGCATTGGTTAATAAGCATTTAAATCACTTATATGGGGCAAGTTGTAACCTATGTGTTCCATGTTGCAGTCAGACTGTTTTGTAAAGTTACATCGTTAATTTCAATATATATTTTTTTTTTTTCTCCATGGTGGAGTCCATGGTTGTTCAAGTGCAGAAATACAAAAACGGAGAGAACTAAAATATTTACATCAATTTTTGTGATGTGCAGTATACTTATTACATGACTCTTCTTTAGACAGTAGTAAAATAAATTGGAAAATCTAGCTCGAACCCAAACCTTGCTCACAGTCAGCATCCAAATTCCCCCCAGGGAAGGGCTCTGCGCAAGCCAGAGAAGATCTGCCACACCAAACTAGACGTAAAATTTGTGGATCAGACTTCATTCAGATGTTACACACTCATCTTGAAACAGTCAACCCCAAACTGGATTTACATAGGAGACGCAAACTATTGACAACTCACCAAATGTTATCAATTGGGAATATAGAACTGCAGCACAATACCAAAAAAAAAAAAAAAAAACTGAATTTTCTCTGACAAAGGTCTCTTCCATTAAAATAACAGTTCAACCTTTTGGGAAATACGCTTATTCTCCTTTTTTACAGGGATCTATGATATAATTGATGCCACTCTGTGTCCATTCAATATGAAGCTGGAGACTGCTAACCTTTTTCTGAAGGTAACAACCAGCACCTCCAAAGTTCACTATTAACGAGTTACTTATTTATCAAAAAATAACAGGTTTTTGGTTCACAAAGATACAATTGTGCGCTGCAACATTATGAATTAATTAGAATTACTGCAACATGTCTTGCCCTTACAGCCCCAGAACACAAGTACACCAACTTATGTGGAAAGGAGTGTCCACAGTTCACATACTTTTGGCTACACCTGCTATAGTCAGGCTACAGATAGAAGGTCATAAATGAGTCACTTAAATCTGAAAGGCTCTGCCTCCTGTCTCTTGATCTCTTCTTCTTCGCATCTCATCCCACCTGCCTGCTTCAATCTGCCTTCCACTTCTCTACTCACTCCTCCTGTCATTCTCCTCCTCTCTCTTTCTGTCTCCCTTTCTCTACGCTAATCTCCCATTACCAGAGATGCCATGTTAGAGAATAAGTATTTTGAGGCAGCAGAGGCGTATGTCTCTCCATCTGCAAAGAGGCCAGCTAAATCTGAGACTCCTTTTTGAAACGTATACATCCAAATCTCTTCCTCCCCACACACTTCCCATCGCGCGCTCTCACTGCCACTTACAAAGCTATACATTTACAGAGCAGTCGATGGGAGGTGAGTTCTGTTTTCATGGTGTGTTTATCTGACTTATGGGAAGAAAATAAAAAAAAAAGGCAATGGGGTTTATTGAAGCACAATGTGGCCCCCTGGTGACAGGCAGGGGAAGTGCAGATGCTCTGCAGAGGTTGGCCTCTGTCAGCCTGCTGCCCAGCTCGTTGCTTTAATTCTGTTCACACACTGTCTGGGCTTACACTGTCAAGTCTGCAACTGATTCAAGGAAGATACTGTGCACCGAAGTTGATTCCAAAGGCTGCAGAGTGCTTATTGGAGAGGCAGATGGTTTACCCTGTTAGTGAGCCTAATTTCTCAGTGGGAAAAAGAACATTTGCAGTGTGTTTATGCTTTTAATAGTTTCAGTCCAAATCATTACCGCGGCGTTCTGAGTAGCACAAGAGACAGCATAGTTCAAAATTCACCAATTCTCATTGCGAGTGTCCCCCCCTGAAAGGATCATCACCCAAATTACAAAAGAAATACGGATTTACTCACCTGCCTCTTGTGTTTACTAGCCATGCAGCTTTGGTTTGGATTCATCCGGCAAAGTGTTGAAATTTCTGCCTCCTTGCCTATTAAGCTGCTGTTTCTGTGAGGCTGTACTTAGAAACCGCTGCATTCTAAGCTGAACCCTATAAACTCAGAATTCAGATTGGCTCACAGTGACTATGCTGATGTTTAGCAGGTGACTATTACCGTTGTTACCAGTTTAATAGGTGAACAAGGGCAAGTAGTTTAAACTAGAGTTTTGACAAACTGAAATAGTCACAAGATTGTGGGGCTTGATGGAATTTCAGGTGATCACCAAAGTCAAGAATTCATCCTGTGAGAATGTCAGTTCATCCAATAGTCGTTTCCATGTAATTTCACGTTATTCTGGATCAAGTGACAACCAGCCGTAACGCCGCTCATTCTTTTGTTCACTGCCGTTCTGAAGACTAAAGTTTGGCATTTTGGCCGTCGCCATCTTGCTATTTTGGAGCCAGAAGTGACTATATTTGGACGTGCTGGGAAGGAGCAAGCGGTGAATCTGACTCAATATGATTGGGAACACATAGACACCGTGCCTGCCCACCTATAGCAGAAACCTGGCTGCACAATCAAACAGACACACCCCAAAAACAAAAAAATGTTGAGGTCTAATATCTAATTATTCATGGGATTATTTTTGTATGGGCCGCAGAAAAAACTAATAAAGAGTGACTTTAGCGAATGACACTATAATAACTGGTAGAAAAAAATGTGTTGACTATTTCATGAGAGAAGTTGAATGGGAGTCAATGGAACAAGAGCCTTTTTGGAGCCAACCCCTAGTGGTTATCGGTGGTACTGCAGTTTAAGGCTCTTCTGCACTGGCCTCACTTTTCAGACCTGGAAGACACGTCCACTTGTATATACAGTCTGTGGTCTGGATCAGAGGGGTGGACCTCCTTAACAACATTGCTACTCATCAGCAACATCTCTCTAACTGTGAAGAAAGCAACTAACTTTAAAATACACACATGAAAGATATGATGTAGACAAGTTTTGTTTATAAATATCCAATAAATACGCTCTTGATTAGTCATATACAGTGATCGCTGAACAGTATATAGTTAGGACTGTCCAACAAATGATTTTAACCTCCTTTAGCATGATTTTGCTTGTGGTCAAAATGTCAAAATGATTCATTGCAGGAAGTTTGTTTTCAACATCAACTCATCTGTAATACATTGAAACAAATGGCTGACTTTAAAGGTCAGGTTCACATGGCTGAGTACATCCACATAACAGCTAAACGGGACTGACATGACAAGAATTAGGTGTCTTACAGCTTGTTGACATTTACTGCTGCTATCCCATTTTGATTTTAAATAAAAATCCATATAAGCCTATTATTCAGCCAAAGTCAAATTTGAATACAGCTCAACCTTAAATGGACAAATAAATTCCAGATTGCATTTTTAAGCTGCAGTGACATAATGAAAACAATACATCTGCCGAGGCTGCCGGGCAGAAATGTTGACACTTCCCGCGCCATTTCCATGTGTAGATTCCCTTCTTAATCTCAGAGGAATGACAGTGTGAGAGAGACGTGAGAGTGCAGGGCATGTCATTAGACAGATACCACACAGAGCATTAACGAGCGAGGGCTGATTGTACGCACATCACTGAGGAGTGTACACCAGTGTACACGAGAGCATGCACATACTTACACAATGCAAAACTAAGAGCAGGGTTGTATTCGTCGCGCCGTAATTACAAGTTAAAGAAGATCCTTCCTTGTAACCTCTTATCCCAAATGAATAGCATTACAGTCAAAGAAAGGCTACATCATTACTGTATAATGCAGTATAATATAGCTCCAACAACATCTGCCGGTGAGTGGGGCAACACATGATTCATCACTTGGGGAATACTGTACACAGAGCAAGCAGTCGGAGGAGGAAAGCAGAACTGAGCCGGTTGATAAAGAAAGCAGCTAATTGCTGTTTTTCCCAACTTGAAGTAAACCAATGAATTATGAAAAGCTCCGTTGGCTGCCGCTTTGCTTTTCATTGCATATTTTCCTGGCAGGAGGAAAAGCTCAGTGAGGATCCCGTCCAACCTGCGAGCACCCCGGAGCACTACCCGCGACCTACTACCACCAACCGGCCGCCCTCGCACACCAACACACCACACCTCGTACCCCCGCAACCTTCGCAACTTCCTCGCAAGCTGTTCCCGCCGTCCTCTTTACTCGTCTCTGGCGCAGCGCGAGGCGCTGGTGGCACAGCATACTTTTCTGGAGCATCCTCTGCAGCAGAGTCACACACAGTAAACACAGGCCTTGTTAAGTGAGTCAGTTCAGCAGAAGGAGAAACATGCATGCAAACACATTTTTAGATTATGTGGACTGGGAACCCTCCAAGACACTCAGATGGCCAGAAAAATGGAAACAGTCGTGACGAGAAGCAGGTCATGTGCACTGTAAGTGCTTCACAGTGGACACGATGTTTCAGTGCCATAATAGTTCCTGTATACTGACGCTATAACACGGAATATGGTCCTCTATAGTCCGTGTTACTGGAGGGGAATAAAATACCAGTTCAAAAACTCCACATTGTAATCATTACTGGTGGAATGAAATAGACTGTTGTAGAGCTCTCCCATGCAAACACTGGGTTATGTAACCCATCTGTTCCCGCCTCCAGGATATGTTCTATTAATTGTTTGTAAATAATTCTTTCAGGAAGAACATACTGTATGACTTTAAATCAGGGTCTGACATAAGGCCAAAACTCACTCGGGGTGAGTTTGACAGGCATCATATTGAGAGCTGTTTAATGTCGCCACGAGCGCACTGCAGATGGACGATCATCAAGGGAGCAGCTCAATGGCATTTTGACTTCCACTGGGCGTAGGCCTAATGAAGACAGTCTTTAAAAGATATTTTTGACCATTTTACATCTGAATTTATTTATTTCTAAATGTCCAACTTTAACCAATCAGTCTGAGATGTTGCCAAAGCTGCTGCGAAGGCAGAGATCAACTCATGATGAAGTGAAATCAGAACAAGAGGCAGCTACTTCCTCCTCTGTCCAGCAAGCCAGTAATTTCAAGGATCCACAACAGACATACTGCAGACTGCTCACACCACCCCAATGGTATCTGTAAATGCTATGAGAAGTACAACAAATACTAATGTAAATGGTTTGGAGAAAGTAATGGAACCAAAATATTATACTCTTTTACCCGGTAAAAAAGCGCTGCCCGCAGTAAAAGCCCTGGACGTCCCCTGTACTATCACTGCCTTCCTCAATCACTTTACCTCCTTTATTTGTGCACTTTGTTGAAGAGCCTGCAGCTGTGTTCCTTCGATAGGTCCACCATCTGCCATTTTGAACGGGTTGACACTGTTGATTCACAATGAGGCAGCTTGCTTCCTATTATTGCTGAGGCATATGCTTTATAACAGAAGTTAAGGCCTTCACAAGCTGTGAGAAATCATACCTGATGACAAAATATTAGAGGAATAGCTGCTTTAGCTTGCGGACTTTTAAATGGCTGAAACAATTCCAAAGTAATAAAATCATCAAAAATAACCCTAAAGCAGCTATCATCTTTATTTCTTTATTGATAATTAATCAGTCACAGCAAGGGGCGGATTTCATTGAAAACATTTTTATAAATAAACTATGCATCACTGTCCCAGCAACGAACAGCAGAAAAAGTGCTCAGTTATCTGATGAACTGTTATTACCAGACTCAAAATCACTGTGTGAATATAAGGGTCTGGCTACGCTCCATTGAGGATCGTTTTCAAGCATTACATCCTAATGGGTCTAGGCCTTAGGTTAATATTGAAACTATTGGAGCAGCCGTTAACCAATCAGCATTGACCACCAGATGACATATGCTGTGCGCCGAGACATGGAGTGTTACACCATATCAGTAAAACACCTCAGAAACTCTTTCTGTAATCACTTAGTTACTCTAGATGACGTTGTCTTGGCCTCCAGCAAAGCTGTGAGGAACCTTGGAGTCATATTTGATGAGGATTTGTCCTTTAGACACCATATAAAGCAAATCTCCAGAATTGCCCTCTTTTATCTACGTAATATTAATAAAATCAGGAAAATCATTCCTCAGCGTGACGCAGAAAAAACTCATTCATGCGTTTGTTACTTCTAGGTTAGATTATTGTAATTCCTTGCTGTTAGGATGTCCAAATTACTCTTTAAAAACCCTGCAGCTGATCCAAAATGCTGCAGCAAGAGTACTGATGGGATTTAGCAAGAGAGATCATATTTCTCCAGTTTTAGCTTCTCTTCACTGGCTTCCTGTGAAATCAAGAATAGAATTTAAAATTCTCTTGATGACTTACAAAGCCCTACATGACCAGGCTCCATCATATGTCAGAGATCGTAAAGAACCATATAATCCTAGCAGAGCACTTCGCTCTCAGTACGCTGGTCTACTTGTGGTTCCTAGAGTTTACAGAAGTAGAATGGGAGGCAGAGCCTTCAGTTTTCAGGCTCCTCTCCTGTGGAACCAACCAGCTCCCAGTTTGTGTTCGAGGGGCAGAAACCCTCTCTAGCTTTAAGATTAGACTCAAAATGTTCCTTTTTGATAAAGCCTATAGTTAGGGCTGGCTCGGGCAGACCTGAACCAACCCTTAGTTATGCTGTTATAGGCCGAGGCTGCTGGGGGACCTCGTTTTCTTTCCTCCTACTCTTTAAATGACTCACACCTCGCCATCTTCTTCTCTCCCATAGTTTTTACTTATTATCTGTTGTCTCCATTCAGTTCCCTCGCTCGCATAGTTTCTGTTCTTTCTTTTGCAGATGTCCCGCCATGGAGCTGCACGTCTCTGCTCTGTGATTGTCGTCTCCACCAACAGTTCTTCTCTTGTATCTCTATGCTGTCCTTTTCTCTCTCTGCTCTCCTCTCACCCCAACCGGTCGAGGCAGATGGCCGCCCACCTCTGAGCCTGGTTCTGTCGGAGGTTTCTTCCTGTTAAGAGGGAGTTTTTCTTCCCTCTGTTGGAGGTTTTTCTCCGTTAAAGAGGAGTTGTTTTTTTTTTCCCTCCTAGCTTATGTGGGAATTGTTGAATTGTTGTGTTTCTCTGTATAATATTGTAACGTCTTGCTGTAAGGACTTTAATGTGTTAAGTGCCATGAAATAACCTCTGTTGTGATTTGGCGCTATATAAATAAAATTGAATTGAATTGAATTAAATAACCATTTAAACCTTTAGAAAGTATAAGGACTGTTCTTCCACCCACTTCAATTCCTTGATTGTGTTAGTAACAAGCCACTGATGTAATTTTTCGCTGTTGCCATTTTGCTATTTTGGAGCCAGAAGTGACCATATTTGGACAAGCAGGATAGCGTGAGGGCTGACTCGATCTGAGGACACTACACCCGTCCACCTACAGCAGAAACCTGACTGCACCACAGGTCTGTCAATCAAACAGACACGCCCTCAAACATATTATTAGTATATATATATAGTATAGTATATATATGATTACACTTTAAGACACTTCCGCACTGGCCCCACTTTTCAGACCCCGAAGCTACGTCCACTTTTATATACAGTCCATGGTTTCTACAACAGTTCATATTACTTCATCGAGATCTATCACCATGGCTATTGTTTGAACTATTTTTAGAAACAAAAGCTTGATTTCAGCATCATCACAAAACTTTACGGTCACAGGATTTCCAGACTGTAATCACAGTGAAGATCTTAGCTGTGAGCCATAGGCAGGCAGAGCCAGGCTAGAATTTAGCAGCTTAATAACGACGTATTTCTCCAGGGAGTAGGTGATGGCCAGAAACAGCCTTAAAAAGAGAGGAAATATTAGACTTACATCAAGAGGCTAAAAAGTGATGAATACTGATTACCAATAAGCATTAAAAGCTGATAACATGACAGTGTTGCATGTTTAAGTCTTGTTCCTCCCTGCCTTCAAGTAGAAAAAAAACTCAGTATACACAGGTATTAATAAATGGCCAAACTTCAAATGAGTAAACTCTTACCAAGCCCCTCTATGAAACGCAATACCAGTAATCTCATCTTTGCAGAACACTGTGTTTGCATTAGGCTTTTATATATACCAACATCTCCCCAGGTACAAAATTACAGACGGACGTAATGCCAGTCGGGGCTGATACCAGTAACATGACTTGCCGTTTCGGTTTGACATCTAGTGACTTTGCACTTACCGTCCAGAGTCTACCACTACGGCAACAGACCTGTCACAGGACAGTGTTTCTGCAATGCTGTTGCTATCAGAAACTGCACATTGACACTTTGCTAAGTGTAAAGTGGAGAGGAATTTCATTACACGGCTGTCATACCTGAGCACACAACCTCACACTGAGAGAGTGCTGGCTCTGAGCTCACACTGTTGACGGTCATTCACCAGAGCAGTCAGATATTACTGACAGACCTGGCCTCTATTGACCAATTCAGCCTAACTATGAAGGGGCTTAAGGTCAACTCAATAAGGAGCTACCCATGCTGTGTTTATCCAAGATTCATATAGGCTGCAGCAACTGCAGCTAAACTCCTGACTTTTGAGAGAAGGGACCTTTTTCACGTTGTAAAATGGGATTTTGATTAGTTTTACATATTCACAACATTTGGTGTTGATTATGCTGCTTATACGAGGCGCAAATCAAAAGTTCAGAGACTGTTCCTGTTGTGCACGTTGCTTGATCAACATCAGCACCTCTGTTACATGACTTATTGTGACCATTAGTATGTGCACATTGGCGATTTCACCATGAACTTAAGTAGAGGGCGTAAATTAGATTTTGTGTCAAACTCAAGAAATCAGCAACGGAGAGCCTCGAAATGTTTCCGAAAGCCAATGACAATGAAGCGATGAGCAGGGTGAGATATAATGACGGGCACATCACATTTCATGAGGGGCCCAACTTTACTGGCCAAGACTAAACGAGGTGCGGCAGGTTAGGAGCGCAATAAAGTGGGTTTTCTTAGACTTTTGTGGGCTCGTTCATGACATTCTACCACGATGTTCTGAGATGTTTTGAGGGAAAACATTACGTAAGCGCAAGTAACCTGAACTGTGGCGTAATGGCACATGGGTTCTCCAACACGACAACACACCCGCTATGAGTGCGTTCCCCGCAACAACACCACCATAGTTACTTGACAGATTTGGCTCCCTCCCTCTTCTTTTTGTTCCCCAAAAATTTGACACAAAATTTGATGTGCGCGCTCTGCTCAAGTTTCAGGTCCACTGCAAAATCACAAATGCGCACATACCAGTGGTCACAAAAACACGTCTAACTTAAGTGCTGTGCGTTGATCGAGCGACGTAACTTTGAATACTTCTCACAAAAGGTTGTAGTGGTCCTTCAAGGAAAATGATGAAACTAGCTGGTTAAATTAACTTTAAATGCAATTAAATTAGTAAATAATGTTTAAAAAAAAAAAAAAAAAAAAAAAAAAAGCTTTCGGTTTGATGGTTTCTTTGGTTTAAACATGAATTTAAAAGCTGATCTAAAACATGTTCCTGTCCTCCATATTTTCTTCAGTGACTTGACGACAGTGGATGACCAGCAACAAGTTTTTGATGTAATATCAGAGCAAAAATGTGAGTGCTTCACAGTGACTAGTTTAAAAGATTCAATCCATCTTTTGTTGTAGCTTGGATGTTCAAAGTCTAAATAGCAGCAGGCTTCTGATAATGTAACTGTCATTCTGAAATGAGTTCATTATGCACTGTTATCATGTTAGATGTGCTAGAAACAGCACTGCCTGCGACTTAACTTCTCACTTGGCGTGAGAAGCTCAAATTTATTTTGCCCGAATTCAGTACCGTCATTTAGTGCTTTGCTCCCTCTCTTGGTACGACTAATCCTTTTTACTCCCACACTGACGACTGAAAAGGGAGAGAAGAGACAGAATGAGATAGAAAGAGGATGAGAGCGTGTGAGGGAGGTGAGTGAGAAATGAAGTCAGAAGTTGTGAGGGAGGATGGAGGTAAGGATACAGCAGGCGAGGAGAGTGTGGGAGAAAAGTGAACATTGAGAATGAGAGAATGAGAAGGCAAGGACATGAGGACAAAGGCGGCCTGAGGGTGGACACGAGGGAGAGAGGTCAAATGTGTTTGAGACGGTCTATTTTCACTAGTTTGTCAAGTCGATTTCAGCCTCTGCATAAATGTAGCAGGAGTGCCACCACGTTACCGAAGGCCGAGCCATCACCAAGGACCCATCCAATATCTCTTTCCCTTAGAGGTTGCTGGCCTCTCCACGCGTTACCCTCGCTCCTTTTCAGCTCGCTTTTCAGAGGCTTTAACATGGGCACAGTGTCCTTACATGCAAGTAGTATGTGCACAGAGAGAAAGATAACATTTTCACACCATCAAGATGAACAGGTGACATTGACATCAAAGTTAAACCACAATGGTGGATGAGAACACACATAACCTCGTATTTTCTACCGTCACTCTGGCTTTTCAGTTTTTCATAAAATTTGTGCGTGTGAAATATCTGCCACGATATCTGTTCCGGTTGACATAAGGCAAGGCAAGTTTATTTGTATCACACATTTCAACAACAAAGCAATTCAAAGTGCTTCACATAAAACCATTAAAAGCATCAAAACATCAGGCGAAGGAAAAGCAAATTTAAAAACAATTAAGAACATTGATCAAAACATTAAAAACAGTCATTAAAACATTAAACAAGCTAAAAAAAAAAAAATAGAATAAAAGTTGCAGTGCAGTTTAAGAAATAAAATACAGTAATAAAATGCAGAAATGCAGGAAATTGATCAACATCCTTCACTCTGGTTCAGTTGAAGGCAGCAAACAGAAAAGTCTTCAATCTTGATTTGAAGCAGCTGAGAGTCTCAGCAGACCTGCAGCTTTCTGGGAGTTTGTTCCAGATATGTGGAGCAGAAAAACTGAACGCTGCTTCTCCATGTTTAGTTCTGACTCTGGGGACAGAAAGGAGACTCGTCCCAGACGACCTGAGCGGTCGGGACAGTTCATCAGGTTGCAGCAGATCCCAAATGTATTTTGGCCCTAAACCATTCAGTGCTTTATAAACCAACAGCAGGATTTTAAAGTCAATTCTTTGTTGAACAGGAAGCCAGTGTAAAGACTTCAGAACTGGAGTGATGTGATCCACTTTCCTGGTCTTAGTGAGAACTCGAGCTGCAGCGTTCTGATTGACTTTTTACAGAGGCCTGTGAACACACCGTTACAACGGTCGAGTCTACTGAAGATGAATGCATGGACAAGTTTTTCCAAATCCTGTTGAGACATAAGTCCTCTAATCCTTGATATATTCTTCAGGTGATAGTAGGCTGATTTTGTAATTGTCTTGATATGGCTGTTCAGATTGAGGTCTGAATCCATAACTACACCTAGATTTCTGGGTTGGTTTGTGGTTTTTAACATCAGTGATTGAAGCTGAGCGCTGACTTTCAATCGTTCTTCCTTGGCCCCGAAAACAATGACTTCTGTTTTATCTTTGTTTAATTGGTGAAAATTTGGACTTTTTTAATCCAGTGGCGGAGGTGGATTTTAACCATTTTTAAACTAAGATTGCAAGCTTTTACAGTTCCAAAGTTGGCGCACAATTCAGATGTGATTATGATTGTTTTTCTTCTTTGTCAAAGTGTTCCGATACATTTGCTAAGATCTTGACCCTCGCCGAGGCCAAGAGAAAACATACAAAAGTCAGGTAAATACAGCAAAGTAGTTTTGAGCATTGTAAAAGTGCTTCTTCTGATACACTGGTTGTCCTTTGACTGATTCATGCCCTTCAAAAATAACTTCTTCACTTCAGGTGGCACAATATGTGCCCTTTGAATATGTACTGCATGAAAACTGGTTGTGGTGTGTCACCAAAATCTTATGAGCAAATTTTATAAAAAAAACAAACTTCTTTGCTGTGCACATTCTGATGATTCTATGGAGGCGCAGAGCTTAAGTAATGCTTCAACACTCACATTTACAGTTTTGCATGAAGCCCCAAGGTGCATACAGGCCATTTACTGGTATACGATATTAGATGGAGAGTTACGTGTTTGGGAACAATGCAATTTCACTTTAATTATGAGATGATCAAAATCAACCGAATGGTCGTATTGGACGAATTATTGGAAACAGCTTTCTATTTTACCATTTTTCAATATCGAGAGGAGAACAAGTCAAATGGCATTTACTGAGCATATTAGGCTCGGTCAGGGATAATGGAAAATTGCTCATGAAAGCAAAGAAAATGCCTTGAATAGAAGAAAAAAAAAAAAAAAATCAAGGCTGAATCTGTCTCTAAGCCATTACAATAGTGTAGCGGCAGAAAGAGGATAGAATGTAGGGCGAGGAAATGAGTGGGCAGGATTAAAGATTATCTGGGACCTGAAATGCTCGATTCTGGGGAGGTGGGGGTAAAGAATGGCGTGCCATCTTGAAATTAACAACTCCATCTGATGGTCTATATTTGGCCAGTCGTACACAGTAGGTGGAACTGAATCTCACGTCTCTCTCATCTTCCGCTCGTGCAGCTACTAACAGCACATGCCGGTTCTTCCAACCTGCGTCCCTGGCAAACAAGGAAGCAACATCCCCTCCTGCCAAGCTTCACGGCTGACTGCCCCCCTCTCTCGCAGCTTCATTTTGCAGCCTAATAAATAATGAAGGTTTGATTTCTCAGAGGGGTGTTTGCACACGTTGCACCTGGACACCCTGCATGTCTGCTGGCTGGCATTAAAAGAGCCCGCGAATGAAACTCAGAGAACCACAACCACTTCCTGCCACCCACTAAATCATGTTTAGATGAGAGAGGCATTTTGACTAAACAGACACTTGGTCTCATGGGACTTTACACATACTGTCATGATGAATTTTGTTTTTCACAGCTCAAATTCAATGGCAAACGCTAACAACGCCTAAACACGGCTGCTTTTTACAAAGCCGCAGCACAGTTTGCGTGCAAGAGGTCATAGTGAGGTGTAATAACACTTTTTGAATTTCAAGGACTTGTCAGTGACATGACATTAATGAAGCTTATTTGAAAGGATTGTGGATCTGTAATCCTTGGATTTCCAAGAGCGCAAGATGAGAATTGTGTCATTTCAAAAGGGAATATTTCTGACCTTTATGGTATATTAATTAAATGGTAAAACAAAGGAAACATCAGAGGCGAAGCTTAATCCTCAAGTTTAATCATTATAAGTTTGCAGCCAGTTCAAATCCCCATACTGACCCTAAACCTAATATAAGAAAAAAAGTGACCAAGAAACACGTCCTTCTCTAACTAACACTGATTTCTCTTTGGGTAAAGGAGCTCCAGGAAACATCCACCCTCGGGTACCTATATATTATTACACATCAATCTGTGACGTTCAAAGTATTTGAGACAGGAAATGCCGTCATTTACTTTTTTTGTTGTGTACGTTTTTCCCTCAACCGCCTCCTTGCACTTCTACTTCAGTAAACGATTTCCCACATTGCCCAGAATGACCTGAAAACCCCCAGAGAACAGGTGAGAACATAGTGGATTCAACTGTAGGTTATACATGTAGGTGGAGAGAGCAAGACTGATAGCAATAGCATTTAAAAAAAAAAAACACACAAGCGAGCAAGCTTTCTGAAACCAAAAAGGAATATAATAAAAAAGGCCAAATTTTATAGTTTTATGTATCCATTATCCATTCTGAACAAGGCATATCACAGAAAATGTACATGTATAAATGAGTGTAAAGCAATGGTAACACAAAGGACGGAAAATATACTGAAATTATAACCCAAAGTTATGAGTTATTAATAATAATAATAATATTGCAGGAATATTCCAACCAAAGAAAAAAATTGTCTCCCAGGTCTCTTTAAGCTTTTAAAAAGGAAGTTACAGCTCCTATTTGAGAAATACTTGAGCACATAAAACAAAACAAAAATTGTTTTTTTTTAATTTTTTTTTGTATGGGCTGACAGAGGCAGGCTAACTGTTATCTTGTGTTTCCAGGCTTCCGGCTAAGTAAACGTTAGACTAACGGGCTGCTGGTTATAGATGTATATTTAGCAGTGTCAATATTGTCATCTATGGTTGGTTTCACACCAACCTTGTTTGGTCACAACCTTTGAACTTCTCAGTTATGTCCAAACCAAGATTGCAGGGGTGAAAGGAGCATCGGACGACAGTCTGGAGCAAATGACCAAAATCTGGTCTCTCCAGAAAGGCGGTCTCAGTGATGAACCATGGCTCATTATCAGTGTGAAAACTTCTGGACCGTAATTTTTAGGCAGGTTAAAGTCACCCACAAAATAAAAGAAGAAAAAAGTGCAGAGAGAGGAGTAAAATTTAGCTGCAGTAGTATCTGGGGAGAGGAGATAACGTATCCATTTGTAAATGGTCTGACCAACACATCAAAAGTCAACTTAAACAAAGGCATCAAAATGCTGAAACTCAGAAGTGGCTGCAATGCCATAATAATAATTGTATAAAGCAAATACAAATCTGTTTGGAAATGTTTTTCTCCATTCAACCTAAAAGGCTACTGGCAGAATTGACAACCATCTATAATCCAATCAATGTCAATGCAGTCCACATAGGTGATGACGACAAGATGTAGTAGGTACTGTATGCTATTAATGCGATCCTAAAATTGCTATGTGAAACCAAAACTAGCTGGATCAAATATACACAGCTTAACAAAAGCATGAACCTTTGTTCTCTATGTAAGAAAGCAAATAACCCTATTTCCCAGAATATGGAACTCTTTCTGTAATAAATTATCCCCAAACATTATGGATACACTCTAATTTAACTCGTAAACACACTCGGTAATGTGCCATAATGTTTGGGGATAATTTATTACAGGAGGAGTTTCATATTCTGGGAAATAGGGTTATTTGCTTTCTTACATAGAGATAGGGCGTTTTCACACTGGAAAGTCCAAACAAAGGTTCAGGTTTTTGTTAAATTGTGTTGCGTAATTTAGTTTATGTGCTTTTCCTTGATGACAGATTTAGCTAACTGCCTAAAAAGTCTTTATTGATATTGTTTTTCATTCATTAATAAAATGATAAGATATAATAACATTACTTTTGTGGTCAAAGTGCCTTTTAAAAAAAATAAATCTCGCAATTATTTCGATGTTGTCTGCTGTTGTAGAAAAGTAATCCATTTTCTGTTGATGAACCAGTTTGTGTTTGATCTTGAAAGTGGAATTAATCAGAAGTCTAATCAGTAAAGCCTTTGCTGACAACTGGGTGAAATGCAAACTGGAGCGAGACAGCACAAAGGCTCTGCTCACTGAGCTGGCAGGTGTGGCCCAGTCTGGCTATTTCTTCATTTTCCTGCTGACCAGGCATCACGACTCTTTAATAAGATTCATTCATCTTCCCTTCATGCTCTCTCTGCTTACTTCTTTATTGGATCAGACTGCTGACGGCTATTATTCCCCATGGAATCTATTTACTCACCATTTAGGTAATATTACTCTCACTTTGTATCAGTATGAAGCAGCAGGGTAGTACATTAAGCCCAGCAACACGTTTTAATAGCTGAATAACAGATAATGTTACTGGACTGGATAGATTGGTTCGTACATTCCTGGAGGCGAAATGAGGAATTATGCAGTAAAATGTAAATCACTGAATCACTAAACACAAATATTACAGGTTTTGTTCTGGAACATATTAATGCAGCTGATTCCTAATGTATGGACTCTGGTTCAAATCAGCCGGAGAAGGCAGCTGCCATGTTTTGTTCAGGTAGTATTATCATTTAACTAGTTCCACCTGAGTAGCACAAGTCCAAGCATTGGACCATATCTGCCATTAAAACCCAACCCGCGGCCACCATTTTGAGAGGGTCACCAAGCACGTTCTGCCATTTAAAAGGTCGGAGGAAAAGCTGCGACAGTATGGATTTTCTCTTACGGCAACATAATCCCATGATTTGGCAGTTTACGGCAAATGTTCCCCGTTGTGCCGCATACAATTCTAACGTGATCTGGTGTGATCGTGTCCCTGTCAAAAGCTTTGTGATCCATCCTTGAACTGCAGTGTTTTCTTGGAGACTTTGTAAGATTAACCCAAAACCTTAAATCCAACACAGTGTCTTCTCTTATTATGAATGCTTTTATTCTGCTTTGAAAACAGTTATAGTTGTTGTTAGTGGTTCGTCAGCGGTCCATCAGCAATCTCATGATGCCTTGGGTTGAGTCTGTCAACCAATGAGTTTGGCTGGGCATGTGTGTGTGACAGCTCTGATCTCAAACCTATGGTGCAATAGAATAATATGAGATTGACCACATTCCTATATCAATAGTTCTATACTATTAGGGCAGCACTGGAAATTATGAGTAGAATATTGTATAATAGAATAATATAGATAAGCACTGTACAGGGAAAATTAAGACTGAGTAGTAACGGTTAAAATTTTTGTGTCCTAAAATATTAACATAGTCAACGTCGGGAGCAGGAGCTCATATGTGATATCTTATGAATGGATGTCTCATCTTTGCAACCAAACCACAATATGAACAACACAGCTGTTAAACATTTCACAGCCATTAAAACATAGCTCAAAATTGTATGTATGTAATTGTCTGTATGAGTGTAATTTCATCAAAAACAAATTTTTATACGTTGTTATGTTCCAGCCCGTCGATACAGAATCCCATCATCCATTATTGGGGAAACTAATTTGAGTTGAGGTTGAAAACGTTGCCGAAGAACAGAGTTTTGTGTCTTCTGCTTAAGTGCACCAAATGTTTTACTGTTTTAAAAGGGACTCATTGTGTAGCCCTTGAGGAGGACTGTCTTCCAGAAGCCATGTGACTATTTGGAGAAAATATATTTTACTAAATGCAAAAATTTGTGTGAAGCCTTTAAAGAAGGTTATCCATTTCTTTGAAAATTATGGATTAAATAATACTGTATTTGGAGGTATCATAATTCTTTAAGTGTGCCTTTTCAGGGTTTGTGAAATAACTTGGACTTTACTCATTCAATCACTTTTCAAATTTTTAATTCCTGTTATTGATGTTGATGTTTTTTGTCTGATGCTTTTTCTTGTAAAGCATGTTGTAATTCCGTGTAAATAGAAGCTAATAAAGATTATTATTATTATTTTATCATTATGCTCTCTTTTTAGTATATTTTGTGCACAAAGCCTTTAGTATCATGGAGATGCATCTGTTAAATTACCAGTAGAAGAAAAGCTATATGGTCCAAATGGTTAAAATGGTGTGATTCCCAGTTTTTACTAGGCAGAAGTAAAAATTTCCATTCTTCCCGGACTTTTTCATATCTCGCTCCGTCCCGGTGAGGGGGTCAGGAAGCTTTAATGTGGTTAAAAATCCCCGAATCGATGGAGCCTAAGGTCTCATGGTGGCCTACAGTTGTGAGGCTATTATTGACTTTAAGAAATTCAAAATAAAAGCCTTGTAGTTGTGGGATTAAGGCCAAGAGTTCAACAAATTGAGCATTTCTATATGTACATACTGCAAATGTGAGAAAAAGAGACATAAAAACAACATAAGATAATATGCATCTGCAATTAAAGCAACTGCTTTGAGAAAACATGGCTGAACAGAATGGAATTAGTATGCAACAATACAAGTGCACAGCCTTCTCTTCATATGATTTGAACACTTTTCAGTCTTTTTCATATTAGCTACCATTTCTTTAAGGTCAAATTAAAAAATCAGAACTATTGCCTCTTGTTTTTTTTTTTAATAAGTCCTGAAAGGACGACGGCGTTTTATAATGTTTCCCACACTCCAACTTTCCTCCTCAAATTCTTTTCAGATTGAAGACTAAGTGCATCTCAATATCTTGATTTAATCTGACTTCATTTGATTGATCTGATCTTGAAAATGCTGTCGTATCTCACCATTGTAGGCCACAGAAAGCTGTCTCGTTTATATCCTATTGGTGTCAGCTATAGCTGAAGGCTATGTGATGTATCAAAAAAGCTCTGGGAATCATTACCAATTCTCCCTTCCAAAGAGGGATTAAATATTATTTATAGGGCAGGGGGTAGACTTAAGTTCACTTCAATTGCTTCTGCCCCTGTTGTCAATCTAAATGATACGCTCGCAGGCGTGAGGCCTTTATTTGGAGAGCTGGATGTATTGGAGAGTTTACATTCTCCATTTCGCTGTAGGAAGTCTGCATGATGTGCTGTAACCCAAATTACTCTGAATGCACGAGGAACAAGAAACAAATATTGACTGACAATACGCAGACAATTACAATCCAAATATATCCTTACCTGCAAGTAACTATCTCACAATAACTAATGATCACCTTCTGTTTTAGATGATTATATAATTAAAACACAATTCATTCAAAATTAAGGCTTTAGTAAAAATCTAAGGCAGCCACTCAAGAACAAAAAATGCCCTTCAGTTTGTCTTGAATACGCATCTCCACTGAAGAGTCACAGAGCATAGTATTTTTTTTTTTTTTTTTTTTGTGGCACTACACCACCTTGTCCATTCATCTGAGGTTATGGTGCACTAAAACACACTCCACTGCCTCCACTGACCCTGTCCAGCATCATAGATCTACATTACAGACTTGGTCCAGCATAGGCTGTCTGTGTGACTGATTCTGCCATGCGCCCCTCTTCCTCCTCCTCCTCTTCCTCCTCCTCCCCCTCCTCCTCCTCTGTACAAGGGCAGAACTCTGAGTTCTTGTAAAGTTTTTAGAGGGTGGTGGTGCCGTGAAGTGCTACAGCGAAGCCATAACTCACAACTTTTCTTTTATTTATGTTGACCCGTTTTATTAGTCGACAAAACTTCATCAATTAAAAGAATAAAATCTCGGAGATGATCCTTTTTAGAGATAAACTCCGTCCAACAGTCATTAATGAAACGCTGGGATACATGGCTTTGTTGTTGTATCTAAACATCCAAAGTTCTTTTGTGCCGTCTGTTGAATTTGGGTTGCAGGGACGGAACGATAAGGACAGCGATGTCCTTCAGCACAGCCAAGTAGCATTGATCTTTTCAATGTTTACTGTGTAATCTTTTAATCAGAACTCTTCTGGCAATCGTATTAATTTTGTCGGTCTGTTTTGAATGCTCCCAGCTTCCCTTTCATTAGTGATTCTGCTCAACGCTTAGCTGTATGCCTCAGGATTTGTGCATCCATCACCTGCTAACTTGTTAGTGCCCAAATCCTTTGTCATGGGACTGTGGCTTTATGAGCAGAGTTTCTACTTCAGTTTTTGGATGTTGATTTAATAGCAGCGGAGGATATTGATGGGCTGTACCCGGAGTCTGTCAGAATCCATTTAAGTCGGGGGTCTTTTGATGTCTCCACCCGCAGACGAGGTGTAGAGTTATTACCTCCTCGTCACGGGCTGCACCCCTCTCCCGCCTCCCATCTTTATGCTGCCCCTCGTTCTCTCCATCTGTCTGTCCTTATCAATGTGTCTGCTGTCAACGAGGGTGGGAATGAAGGGGAAGGAAAAACATCTCTATACAAAGTGGCCTTCAACATCTCCGATCCACTAAAAGCTATTCCACCATGACGCCAGCAGGGCTGAGTTGTACTGTATCAAAGATGTCAGTCCAGTGTTTGACACAAGCCATTGGATTTCTGATGGGGTTATTTTCCTAAAGACTTACTTGACAGGGACTGTTTTCAACCTAACATTGGCAACTGGGCTGGTCCACCAAACTCTTGGTAGGCAGATTTATGGAAGTGTTGTTTCATCCACTTGATTCACTTTGTTGCCATTCTGGGAAGATTTATTAAAAAAAAAAAAATTTAAAAATGGGTGAACATTATTTTTGGCTACTTCCACCTGACACTATGTGAGGGCATTCTCCGTGTACTTCAACTGGTAGGAAACTAAACCTTAAAAAGCAGAATGTATTTTGTCCATCTGTTTGCAATGCATTTAAAAAAAAAATAAAAAAAATGAGGGATCGGCCTTTGTTTTGGCCTCAGTAAATCTTGTAATCCTCATATAGTCCATTTATAGTCTGTATACATGTCCTTAGAAATACTGAGCATGAATTATGAATTCTGTACAAAAAGTCCTTCAATCAATTTTACGCTGAACAGCTCTTGCCTTCCATAAACAAACTGATAGAACATATGGCCTGCGTTGTTCAGTCTAATCTTACTGAAGACCATTAAACTGCCTTATGTCCTAGGTCACAGTTGTCCGTCATACCGGAGGGTGAGAGAGGAGGAAGGGAAATGGAAAGTCGATGGGAGTGTTCAGGATGACTTAGCTGTCCTCACCATGATGAAGTGACATTGATTAACTCAGATTAAGACATAGATGCCTGGCCTTCACTTCACCGCTGTCATTTTCCCAAGAAAGACACAACTAAAGGAGACAGTGTCTGGTAATTGTTTCACACTGTGCACCGTCTATTGACATTTTAGCCCCATTGTTACCAAGTACTTATCAGTGGTCATGCAGTAGAATCATCCATAGGCGTCAATTAATATGGACTTGAAAAGCACTGGTTTCTGTCATTTTATATTGTATACATTCACATTTCACCGGGCGATCTACGTCCCGACCCTCACCTATGGTCACGAGCTCTGGGTCGTGACCGAAAGAACGAGGTCGCGGCTACAAGCGGCCGAAATGAGTTTCCTCCGTAGGGTGGGGGGGCTCAGCCTTAGAGATCGAGTAAGGAGCTCGGACATCAGGAGGGAACTTGGAGTTGAGGCGCTACTCCTTCACGTCGAAAGGAGTCAGCTGAGGTGGTTCGGGCATCTGATCAGGATCCTCCTGGGCGCCTCCCTCTGGAGGTTTTCCGGGCACGCCCAACTGGCAGGAGACCCCGGGGAAGACCCAGGACACGCTGGAGGGATTATATCTCCCGGCTGGCCTGGGAACGCCTCGCGATCCCCCAGCATGAGCTAGAAAATGTTGCAGGGGAGAGGGAAGTCTGGGTCAGCTTGCTTGGCCTGCTGCCACCGCAACCCAACCCCGGATAAGCGGAAGATGATGGATGGATGGACATCCACATTTCTGCTTATTTGTTTTTCTATTAATTAAGTCTAGGAGTTCTAAAAATAGTTGGGAAAGTATCAAAACACTCAGTCCATAGAGGAATGTACACAGCTTGTATTCTGAAAATGAGCCGCTTGGACTTCTGTAAGTTTGTGATGTCACAAACTCATGCTCATGTCATGTCTGTCCTTGGCACAGCCCACTGTCCAACCTTTCATGCTGCTGGGTCATTCCATCGCGGAGCTAGCAATGCGTCACTCACAAAAAAGAGTTAAACAATCAGAGGAGAAGGTCATTAATATCGATGCATCTTAAAGACAGTCACAAAACACCCTGGTCTTGGTAGAACTCCAGAGAGAAGAGAGGAGATAAATAGCTTCTCATGAATATCAGGATTTCAAATAAAACACCAGAGAAAATATAAAATACGGGACCTTTAAACTCTGTAATGCCTGGTTCAATCTGGGTGTTTTTTGTGTTTCATGGATATTCATGCAAATGTGCTATGTATGCCTCTCTGCACAACCAAATCACAGTATTATTAATTGAGTAAGCAAAAAAATCGTAGCTTTATTACCGGTGACAAACTGCAGTCAGTGGATCACATTACTTAATTAACAGAACTTTGTGCAATTAAACTGGCACATTAATCTCCAACTCTGTAAACCACACTTAATCTTGTGGTTGGTCATTTTGTAATTAATAATGTAGTTAAGAATTGATTTGTGGTCAAAATAATGTCCTAAGCTTGGGTTTACAGCATTCTAATACATGCAACTGTATAAATTTAAAAAAAAAAAATGTTTCAATACTTTCCAACATATATAGATATTTTTCTTGATTTACTGTAATTACCACAGAGGAAAAGGCTGCTGATCTGCACTGCTGTGTGGTCATAATGAGATGCCATAGTGATGATGGTGCGTTTAAAAGATAACACTTTCATTAAGCTTAAATAAATCAATTTAGGAGGGCAAAATGAAAATTATCCAGCTATGAACAATTTGAGGCACCTGCGTATTAGCAATCTGTAATTAAAGTGAAATGTAAAATCAGTTAGTCAAGGCTCATTAAAGGCAAGAAAACTACTTGAAACTTTAGTTCAAGGAGGGTTCAGGAGTTCAGTGGAGTGTCTAAATACTAAATATAGGCACTGGAGAGGGCATGGCCAGGTTTTGGATCAGGCTAAGTAAAGATGATTTGCTGTGATCCTTGATGCAGACCTGGACACGCAGCTTGAGGATTTTCTCTCTCTAAAAAGCATGAAGCTGTGTTTAATTCCTCACACCTCTCAAGTAACTACATCTAATCCTGCACTCTTAATTTCACAAATTCTTGTTTCTCATGAATCACTGACTGCTTATCCTTCCGAGTCACGTCTCCATGATGAAATATAAAAGACGCTCACACTGGACTCCGTCTGTCTTTTGGTCATGTAGGAAATGAAAAACTCATGCCAGTAAAGTGTTAGTATGAAAAGGGTATTTGCTTATTTGTAATACCCTGGGAACCACTCTGCCCAGCCATGCTGGAAGGACAAAAGCTGGGCAATAAAAATGCAAGGACATTGGGCCCTCTACCCCTCCTCCACCACCACCCATCATCCTGCTCTCCCCTCCCCACTCACAATGAGGAGGGAAATGATGCGTTAAACACGGTGGAGCCACTCATTCTATAAAACAGCGCCATGAAGGAGAGGAGATATGACCGGGAAAAAAGGCAGAAATGACAACTCGTTATTCGCAGTTCTCAGACACTGTACCTGCAGAGAGCTCCACAACTGAGCACAATGAGGAATCTGCTCACAAATCTCGTCTCACAGCAGATGTAGAATAAAATCAACTGCTAAGTAGATATTCAAATATTAAACATCACTACAAAAAGGATATGAGGAAAGCTTGGCTAGATAATTGTGGACAATTTATGTAAACTGTCTTGACAACATCCCCGTGACAAACATTTACTGATGTTAAGATGTAGACACAACTTTCAGCTAGAGATAGGTTCTATTTGGATCTGGTCCCAGATTAACAACCCACCATACGGTTTAACTTGGCAAGACCTCTTCACTCCCTGTTTGTGATCATGATTAATAAAACTGATAGCTATTCTGTGATCATATAAAAAGGATGTGTTTGACTAAAACAAAGTAAAATGGGAAAGTGCAAGAAGCCCAGTGAAGATCGGAGAAGGAACTGCAGATTCCATGTTCATCAGTTAAAATAACTGTGTGAAAGTAAAAGTTCTGTCAGGACACAAGAAGATTCAATGATGAATTACAGTCATACATTGTGTTTGGTGGTGACTGTGCTATAGTGATGCTCTGGAACAATCTCAGCAAGCAAGACAGACTATTCCTGAGATCACAAAACCCTGATGGAGCAGCATTTGAATTAATGAACTCAATATGAATAAAAAAAATACATTGTGTAAATGCAGGAGAAGGCTGGGGAGGTGGGGGAGGAAGCGGTTCTCTAGCAGGCCATTGTGTTGGGATGTGGAGGGCACGGAGCCGGAAAAAAAAATGAAAGCTGGCTGGGTTATAAAGGGCACTAATTGGGATGGACGGATTGGAGTCTTGGAATGATGGGACAGAAAACGGACCTCTGACAGACTCAGTGCCTGCCTGAACTGCCATGAAGCTACATTTATTGGGAGGTGTAGCTATTTTGCCATGATCTGAAAGAAGACCCAAATAGTTACCATCAGCTAAAAGGAAATTGGTGTGACCTTGGTGCCACCAAGGCACTTCCTGCCATGAACTGCAAGCTACTGACACAGCAGTGTCATTGTCTACAGTCAGGTAGGTTTTCCATTGCCATGGACTAAGAGGTTGCCATCCAAGAGAGAAGCTCCTGCTCCAAAAGAAACACCTTCAAGTCTTGAGTCTTAAGTCTGCAGCTGACCAGTTGAGACAAACACTGAGTTGTTTGAACAGAAGTATGTTGGAAGGAGTAAAAGTTTGGCCTTCAAAGCAAAAAATAGTTTACCAACGCTTAAGTATGGTGGTGGTAACGTCACACTCTGGGGCTGTTTTTCTGCCAGTGAAACTGGCACATTGCACAGAGTGAATGCAGTAATGAAGGAGGAGGACCACCTCAGAATTCTCCAGCATAACCTCAAACCATCAGCTACACAGTTGAAACTTTGACATAACATTTGACAATGAGAAGCATGCATAAAAGCTGGTTGTGCAATACATAAAGCAGGCTCACGTGATCCTTTTGGAATGGCCTTCCTAAAGTCCTGACCTAAACCCTATCGGAAGTATGGAAACTGAGCTTTGATGTCTGGTCCATGCCAGAACACCAAAAAATTGGATTGACCTCTATCAATTCTATTCTAAATATGTGTCCAGAACTCCAGCAGAAGCTTATTGATGGCTACCAAAAGAAAAAAAAAGTATGGCCATAGAGTGCAACTTTCTTCGGGGCATTTAACCAAATATTAGGTGTGGTATATGTATAATTTGGACCATTTTTTTGTTGTTGTTGTTGTTGTTGTACAATCATTCTGCCCAGGAAAGAGATGTCATAACATGTATGTTCTTGATGCGTATGTAAACTTCCGAACACTACCGTATGTATAGTATCGTCCTCGTCAGTTAATTGTTCGTTCGATCACAAATGAAAGTGCTATTAGAGTTATTAAGGTGATTAGAAGAAGCTTTCTGAAATAAAGTAATCTTTTGTTTCACAAAACAAAAATAAAAAATGTGTACATAACAAACACACTGAAAAGGTTCAATAAGGGATCAAAAAAGGTTCAGATTTGATCAAATGCTATCAAACTCCCACCCCTACTTTCAGCTAAGCCAACAACTCTACGTGGTGCTCTTCAAGAACTCAACTGTGTAAACAAGCAAATCTAGTTTTCCTAAAAAAAACTCAAGTCTAAGGCGCCTGGGGAATGCAGGTGTATCAAGTTAAAGTGTTTCCTACTGCAGTTAATCTTTATGCTCTGTGGACTCTGTAAAAGGATCTCAGGAAGCACCAGGTATATTGCAAGAATCTTTTACACACACACACACACACGCGCGCGCGCACACACACACACACACACACATGCACACACACACACACACACACACACACACACACAAACACACAAGGCAAATATGGACAATACCCATAATATAGAGGAAGCACAGCTGAAATAGAAAAGATTGAGGCGAAAATTGAATTGCTAAATATCATTTGTCAGCGAAAGCAGAACAGAGGTGGTGAAAATAGAAAAAAAGGGCAGCACCAAACAGGGAAACAGTGAAATGTCTCTACTTCTCGTCTTGTTTAATTGCTTTCTGCTTCCTTTTATTCCACCTGCTGGTAGATCTTCTGCGCTGTTCTGAAATCTTTTACTTTGATATGCTATTTAAACCTTATATTTTATTGTATATACATGTCTACATTGTAACTTTATTATGTCTTTTTGCATTGTTGCATTTAATGTTTGTTTTTTATATGCAATAATCAATTGAAACAAAAAGTTGAAATAGCTGTACTGATATAGAAGACTGGTATCCTGGCCAACCTGGGCGGATTTTAAAGGATATGTCTGTCTTTCTCACTATGGAGTAATGTACAAAACTTTATAGCAGCTGCTTATTAGCTAATGTGGACCATTCCTTTCACTGGTTGAAATTACCATTGAGACACAGGAACTACCTCAACTAAATGGAGTGCGGCTGTTCTTAATGTTATCAGTTGCACCTAAGAAATAGAAATGATGGCTGAAATTACGGAAAATGGGAGGCCAGGTTGTAAAAATTGAAGGCAATTAAGATGTTTCTGCAGTAAAGCCCTTCAGTTTTGTTCCCTTTGTCTTCATCTGTTAAAAGCACAATTTCAACTGAACTAACGTGAAAGAAAATGAGTAGTCTTAATTGCCCTCAGGACAAAATAATAAAGATCTGTGTCAGGTTGTCATTCTGTGTGCTGCGCCATTTTTCCCAGGAGCCCTTAAAGTCATCATTCCCCTGAAAAAAGGCTGCGTTATTAAAATTTTGCTCAACACTTTGGGACAACTGAACCTGGTCATGGCTGAATGGGTGTGCACTAACAGCACATTTTAGGGTCTGCTTCCTTCATTTGTGCAGCCTCCACTTGAAGAGATGCAGCATTTAAGATGAAAACCACTTGGTCACAGCCAGCTTACACCAAAATTGTGATATAAATAAAATATCAAATAAAAATAAATTATGTGGCAAATATGTGGACATTTAATTTGAATTTGGACAGACTGAATGCGGCTTACAGACAAGACAGGTACATTAAAACAGGGTGTTTGTTGTGCAGACTGCCATAGCGTCAGGCTCTATTGATTTAGCAGCCAGCTTCTGGCATTATCAAAGCTCATCCCAGAGGCAGCACCGTCACTGCTCTGCTGCACTCCAATCATATTTGCACTTGATCACATCCCAAAGAGCTTGTCACCTCAGTGTTTTGTGACACTTAAACATAATATATACGCCCCCAACGTGTGAAAATGGAAGCTGACCTCTTTCTCCTCAGGTAAACTGCAGGCTCCGGTGCACTTTGAATGAGATGTTGTTTCACCCCAGCACCTTGGAGTGCCTGTTAATGTCATGCAAGACTGTACCAGTAACCCACTAAAGAAACAGCCAGGTATCCCATCAACACATGTAACACACCCATCAGTCCAGTCAGGAAAGAAAAGTACATGTATGACCAGGGTTGAGGAAGGACATCACGTGACAAATTTAAAGAGTGATAAAGTTCAGATAGGGAGCCGGTTCCAAACAAACACTGGACTTTCAGTCGACTGTTCCGAGTCTGTGAAAAAGCAAAAGTCAACGTGTATTTCTTTAAAAGTAATGGAAGTAAATTACTCAACTCACTTTCCCTAACCATTACCACGTGTTATTTGATGTTCACCAAAGTAAGGTTTCATACCTTACTTGTAATGCCTAGGCGAGGCCAAATGTGACACTGACATGGTATCCACTAATGGACTGATGGATGTATTAAAATCCATCTTATTTGTACAGAGCCAGAAGTGTCTGTAGTTGGATGAGCTAGGGAGGAGCAAGTGGTGGATCTGGAGGACACTGCACTCACCCACCTATATGCGAAACCTCACTGCACCTTAGGCATTTCATTTCCCCAAACATACCAATTTTGAAGCCAACTATATAATTCAATATGGATATATTTTCAGATGGATGGAGTGAATTTAGCAAATGACAGTATAATGGCTTCAGGGGAAAATGTATTGACTTCTTTCATGAGAGAAGTTGAATGGTGAGTCTATTGGACCCAGAGGCTTTTAGGAGCCAGGCCCTGAAGGCCCTCAGTGGTATTGCACTTTAAGGCACCTCCGTATTGGCTTTTCATTTAGGACCCAGAAGATACGTCCATTATTACATGGAGTGTATCGTGATTGCGGGCTGAAAGAAAGCATGGAACCTGGCCTGGGGTGGTACATCAAAGTTTTGTAAAGCTTTGGCAGGGTTAAGATTCAAATTCTGTTTTATACAAGTTCAAAGTACAAGCAAGACTTGCAAAACCAGTATATTAGTGGGTATCTTGAAGAGACACGACCTTATTAAGCACTTGCAGTGACCAGAAAATGGAAGCGGGAATGTTTGCATCACAGTTTCATGGGTTAAGACAAACCTAAGCACTGCTTTGTTTGGAGCATTAATTCTTTACCTTACAGTATAAACACACAGATGTTGTGCAACAGAGGGAAGCGTGGTGGATCTCCAACAAACATCATTAACAAGATTTGCATGATTTCATGTTTTTAATCAAACACATGGAAACATGCAGCAGCCTACAAGCCCCTCTTTCCCCCAGAAATGATCTTATGACTGCTTTGGTTAGCCTGACCATCATAAGAAAACAGCGTGTTTATTGTGCAGGTTAAAACAAACAAGCATGCAGACACAGTACACAGGGGAACGAGGCTTTGATGTGCTATGCAGTGCCGGCTGTTAAGTAGGTCTAAACTACATGATTAATTATTGAAAAATGTTTCCTTGATAATCCATGATATTTAAACGTTTACCGAGCGACTTTGCATTATATGGCACACATATAAGTATTTGCATATGATATTCTCATGCCCTGGATGCATTTATTTCATTGCTCTGTTCGCCAAACTGTAAATATGATCATAAACTGTCTGGGGAACATCAAGAATTACCTATATAGAAGGGTGCGAGAAAAAGATTTGCAGAGAGTTAGCTCGAGCTGTCTGGAGTGTTCAGCATCAGTGAACTTCAACCAATGGAAACTCCCCAGAGACAAAGCCGTATCTCCCTCCTGTCTATCCAACTTCCCTCGGACTGGTATTATTTAGCTTCTGGTCATCTCAGTCTATACCGTCTCAACTTCTGCCTTTTGTAATCCATCATTTCACATCTCTGCTGTCTTGTCTTCACATTTACGAGGCAGGAGGATTGAAAATAGTTTGAAAAATGTTTTTTTTAAAGTTTTTCTCCGCGTGTCACACCATCTGCCAAGTCATGCTTACGCATGGTTTTGGAGGCAAACTGAGTGATGTTTGTTCGACTAGAAGTTGTTGCTCCTGAGGGAAATACGGCCTGTTGGATCAGAAAATATCAATGAGGCGGTGCCACAGCTCCGCACCATCCCGGTGAAATGGAACACATCACATACAGGCGCTGACCCTGGAAGAGCAATTGATTGATATATGGTCGGATGGATTAAAGACAGACAGCATTCCACCAGAGACTGGCTGACAAAAAGACATCTCTGGCAAACTGTGTCCGAATCGCCATTCTAGCCAACGTGCCCCTCTCTGTCAACCTGCATCTGGCTGGCAGGGCAAGTGATTGATGACAGCTGTCAGTCTGCTATCCGCTCCACCTCGTCACCCCCGCCGGATGCCACTTCTGCCGCGGTAAGAGTCCGTCTCCCTCTCCTGGCAGGTCTGACAGTAGAGTCACATCGGAACGAGGTCTCGTTCACCCAGTCAACAGCAGCTGCCCTCTTCCCCTTGAAAATCCCTGTGCCAGAAAACTAGGCGTCGGGGCCTGTAAGAACGATGTGCATATATTCTGATTGAATTGGGATCAGCTTTCTAGGACATCTACAACATTTGGGCCTTCAGACGAGCTTTAGCAGCCGCCACGCTGTACGGCGAAGCAAACAGATAATTGTGGCTGAGTTGCTGAAGAAGAGACAGTGAGACTTAAAGTAAAAGAGAAAAACTTAGACAGGCAATGTCAAGTGAAAACCAGAGCTGCTTATCATTACACTACAAACGTGGTTTGGCTCCGAGTAAACCTGCCAGAAAGACGACTGAAAGGCTGTGAATGTCATTAATTAGTCTAAGTAAGATCACAGGCCTCAACATCTACATCAAAGAAAGCAGCTTTACTTTCATTTTGCTAGCAGCGCCGGGGATACAGCACTGTGGAAGGGTTAGGCTTTTCTTTTTCTTTTTTTTGCAAAGTGGAAATGAGACAGGTGCCCTATGAAAAGCATCAGAGCTCGCACATACGAATGGGAGTTGCAGAAAGATGTAAAAATCACCAATTCTGGCAACATTTTAAGGCAGAAAGTTGTTGTATAGATTATATGCAGTGCAGTGTATATTTAATAAGGCACGAGAGGCTAATGAGATTACTGACCTGCTGGATGGTAAACATAAAAAAAGAAAAACATCTGTTTAGGGCATTGAACGAAGGTCGACTTCTTACATTTATATGGTTTATATGGTCTTTACTTGTCTTGCATTTTACATACTTTTTCAGAAAACATCAGAATTTTCTCAGCTTTCGCATTCCCAGTAGTAAATGACATATGTTCTCTCTAATAACAATCTTTATCGCATACCTTTAAAATTTCGCTGATATGAATCATGGCACTTGGTTTGCCATCTGTTTTGTACCCACATCGACCTCATCAACCACACAACTCCTTGGGCTGCCAGCTGCCCATTGGCTGAGAGCCACAGATACACTATTAAAATCTCAACATCCAACAGCATGACAACATATTTTACGCTGTACCATCGAAACTGCAAACCCGAACACGACAGAAAGAGACACTTCGTACAGGAAGCTTTCTTGAAGAACAACATAACTACACTGTGTATGAGCAATGACATGAAGGTATCCATGTAGTGTCACTCAGAGGTGTTGTTGCTCAGAACTGTAATGCCTTTATGAGCTTGATGATTCATGAAATTGATGATTGATGATTATCCATAAAATATCTCCATATATCCTAAGAGATTGTTACAGAAGATGACTGCCTCATGATTAATCTACCAGTCTATCCATAACTCATGACCTTCCACATACAGACTTGTATATGCTTTCAGGACATAAAGCAAACCTAGCATAATAGAAATTTGTGAGTTCTGTCAACAAAGGAGGAAACTCAAAATGGCTTATTCATTTCATAATTCACAACTGTAGGGTTCAAATGTAATGCAGTTGGACAAATACATTGTACTTAAAGAAAGGCTTAAAGCTGTGCTAGGTTAGGTATTTATAAAGCAGGATCCATCTTACAAGTACAAATCAAAGAATCACTTCCAACAGGCTAACTACAGTGGCTCAATTTTGACTAATTTAATTGTACAGACAGTAGTAAAAAAAAATCAATTCAATGCAAAGGATGTGGGAAGACTTAAAAGGGAAAAGAAAATAGACTCCTTTAGAGAAGAACGTAGTTGCTCCTCATGTTAAAGTTCTAGAAATGTCAAACTTCTTTGGTTACATAAGGAATGTTAATGTCCTTGATGTAAAATATATCAACAAATGGATTTTAATATACATGGTTGTGTTTTCTAAACTACACTATGACTCATCAGCTCAGCTGTCAGATTTAGAGACCTGAGGGTTGACCTCTGAACATTTCCATTTCTTCTTCAACATTTTTAGAACACATCACAACAGGCGGCATTGCAGCTCGGTCAGAAGTCAAACTTTGAAGGGGAAATTTATAGACTTTCAATTTCCAGATAAAATATGATTTCACAATATTCAACTCAACTTTCGCAGTTCAAGTTCAGCATGTAAAGATAGTGACAGTTACATTTATTGAGATGCAAAACATCCATGCTCTGAAAATGAACGGAGTGTATTTACTTTTCTTGCCGCTATTTATCTCAACACCTGCGGCTGTAATGCTCAATATATCTGAGGGTAAAATGATACAGATTCTCACTGGACTCGGTTGTTAGTAGCGTGTTCCCTCTGGTGACTTTTGGCAAAGGGGATTAAAAACATAAATATGGCGGGGGGAATCCAATAACCGTGTGCAGTGAAGGGAGAATATGCATCCTATACACCTCACAAACACAAAATGTCAGCAAGCATAGCTGCAGCTGTAACCTTGACAATGACAATAATGCCTATTAAAATGGAATATAATGATGGCTTTGCCCAGCAGGATTACAATGTCTGATCTGTCTGCAACATGAGTTTGAGTCACAATTGGCTGAAACCATAAACCCTATTACAGTGTGATCATAACACTACGGCAACTTGAGATTGATTACCTCGTAAACATAGCTTACAGAGTATGACGTTAAGTTTGAACAAAGGCTAACCGCCATAACTCGAGGCGCAGAGGAATGTGCCTCAGGATTACTGTTTGTTTGTTGGGAAGAGCTTGTTTCTCCACATGGCAGCCATGTTTGATTTACTGTAAGCTTTATTATTCGCTGCATGATTAATCGCAATCCATCAAAACAGGGTCGGCTCGCTTGTCTGCTCACACGCAAGCAGAAACTGACCCTGATGTCATACTGGTTTGTAACCTGCTGTTTTGAAGGCTCAAGTCTGGCATTATGGCTACTGCCATCTTGGTTTCTTTTTAGAGGCAACAGTGAACATATATGGACGAGCTGGAGAGAAGCGAGAGGTCGATCGAAGACCCTGAACCCGCCCACCTGTACCGGCAACCTGACTGCACCCCAGGCATGTCAATCAAGCCTGGCATGAACTTAAATATAACTTTCTTTGAGGCCTATTAACTAATTAATGATGGAATGATATTCAGAAGGACCAGTGATCAGAGAGAGTGAATTTAGGGAAAGGAATGGAATATTTATTGACTTTGTGTTTCATGAGAGAATTTGACACCGTTATAATGGGAGCCTCCTGGAACCAGAGGTTTTACAGCCCCAGCCCCTTGTGGCCCTCAGTGTTATTTCACTTTAAGGCTTTTCTGCATCGGCTTCTCTTTTCAGACCTGCTGGCTATGCCTATTTAATATGTACCCTCAAACTAGACACAGTTCTGCTTTTTTTCAACCAATGAAAGCGGCAAACTATACAGCTTAAGAAACAGAAATGGCAAAACATATAATGTTTTGATCTTAATAAACATTACTAAAAAATATAGTCTCTGCATTTTCGGTAAATTAGTACACTATTTACTCAAATGTAATCTTAAATTATTTGGGTCTAATCCTTCGCATTATGGATCGTGCCCTCAGGTGAAAAACCTTAGCCTTTGATTTGAACTACACTCGCCAATTTGGCCTCGAGATGTGTTCATCTCCGAATGATAATTTTGACAAGTTCTTCCCTGCATGCCAGCTATGCTAATAATAAAATGGCTGCCGTGTAAATGAAGGGAATATCACTGAATGTTATTTGCATTCAATTAAACTATCGCTCCATGCTTAATGTAGTCATGCTTTGGCTAGCTCGTGCTACTTGTTCTGCTGCTGTCAAGCTATTTTTGCCTTGAATTATGGGAACCGAAGCTGATGATTTGTGCGTACGTGTGTGTCGGTGAGGAATCATCTGCTAACAAAGCCAGCACTGTGCATCTTGTGGCAAGTTGGACACAATTCCTGCATCAGTTTCTGTGGTTACCCAACTGCTGATGACTGAGAAGTGTGCGGTGAACATTCAGTAAAGCGCCGAGTGCCCAAATATAGGTCTGCTGAGGGTGAGACTAAGAATGCATGACAGGGGATACAGAGAGCTCTTGGCAGTCTCGCCGTTCAAATCAATACAAATGAAGATGTCTTTTTGAAATAGGGCAACGGAGCCCCTGTTTCATCCTGTTTTGGCTGTGCTAACGGATCAATCTGACGGGATCGTGTGCGAGGCACATCCACAAACACAAGTCACATAAGCATAAAATGTGATGTTGGCCGTGTTTTGTATTTTGTTCATTTAATAGTGCCCTTCCTCGGAGATCTTAGGTGATTGGACATAAAGCCTTCCCTCTTTATACCACATTATATACACTCCGTTATTCTATTAGATGTTAAAGGGAGGAGGAAAGAGGGTGTGTTCCTTTGCGTGGGTCTTTGTGTGTTTGTGTGTGTAGTGATGTAAGTGTCAGCAGTATAAACAACGCCCAAACGCTGCACATGCTTAATTAAGTGTATCAACTTTAATGGCAGTAAATATTAAAGCTGATATCAGTTTGAATTTGGATGAGACGTATTGTCATGAGAGGATGCATGCTGGTAATCGATGGGAAAATTAGTGCTGAAGGTAATTACAACTGCAACATAACACAGTTTATTCTGTTAGCTGAGACAATTACAGAGCTGGTAGTTCAGCTGGTGTATCAGTTACAGTACATTGAGCTCAATTATTACACAAAGTATGCCTCTTAAAAGGAAGAATCACCTCTGTTCTTAAATAAATCTATTTTCTTATTATCAGTTCTTGAGAGCATGAATAAACACCCTCCTTCAAATTGAAAAGATTCAGGTGTCGTATCACTTTACATCAGTTTACAGGCTCAAACTCCTCCACTGACATATTTTGTGTAATAAACAGATCAAATGCAGGAAGTTAATTTCTTAGCTCTTTAGTAGATCAAATTATTTGTGCTATCTTGCTCCTGGGTGCTTTTATTTTAAACCACTGCGTGACAAGGACATTTCCCCAAAGGGAGCAATAAGGAAAATGTTATCTCATGTCATTGTCAAATCTGAGTGAATTTAAACAATGTTTTGTCTGAATCTAACTGAAAAGGGAGTTCAATGTAAAAGGTTAAATTAAGTTTAACTATCTTTGCAGCCACATCTTAAATCTATTATGCATGTTTTTTGTATTTCAGATGTGGCCCAGATTCCAATTGTTTTTATTCAGGCAGCTATTTTCACAAATATATACCATACACAGAGCTACCGACTAACTTTTTAGATTGGTTGCACTGTGGCGCCTCACTTTTTCTTTTATGTGGACCAGCACATAATTTAGGTGCTACCACAATTTATCACTGCACATTTTGTCAACCCCTATACACATTGTTAATTTCTTAACACATGATGTAAATGATTGAAGATTCTGCTTCATTTTTCACAGTTGGTTTAAAGACTCCGAGACAATTCGGACACTTTGGAATGAAATGCAGCACATTTGAGTCACTACAATCAGCAGAATGTATCTCTACAAAATTCATCCATCTATGACATCAATTCAACAGCAGTACAGCAACATTCAGTGAGTAGTAATAGTCACTTGCTGAAATAACCACTGGTATCAGCAGGTTTTGAGGCAATACCGTAGGTCATTATTATGTTTTAGTGCATTCTGATTCTGCTCATAAAAGACCTGGCAATGCTTTTTCATGGACAAGTCACATGCACTTTGTAGTCATTTGTGTCGGTAAACTAGCATCAGGAAACCATCTATTGAGCGAGCCCCACTGCTGCTCCTTTATTCGTATTTGCCCACTCTCTCACTCTGGTAGTTTACCATTAGCCAGTTCACATTTAGCCCGCATGATGAAGTAAGTCCTTGCACTCCGACACAACTGCTCACGGAATTTAAAGTTAACAACACAAATTTATCAACACTTTTTTATACTCCCCAAAGCAGCTCACCTGCTGGCCACACCTCGACCTACTAAGTTCAAGATGTACCAGTGCAACAAATGAAAATGTTCAGTCACACCAAAAAGATTTTTGGATGCGTGTGCGACCAAAATGGGCACATTCTTCAACTCGGAAGTTTATTTCAAGCGCAAATTATTGTTATACGTTAACAATGGTTTACATTACAATCTGTGATGTGCAAAAGTTTACTCTGACAAAAAATGATCACCGGTCCCCCTTAGCTCTAATGAGGTTTTTAGCATCTTTCAGCTTGTTGTTTTGGTTTTGAGGCCCATAAATTAACTGTTTTTATAAATGGAGAGTGAATATTGGATTTGCATTTATCAGGTGAACTATGACTCCATGTGAATGCTAATCTTACCCCCATGTCTAGTTGTTGTGCTGTTTGTTAGGGACCCTTTGCTATTTACCACATCACTTCTATAAAGGTGATAATGTCAGTTCTGTATTTACAGCTTGTTTCACTGCTCCCAAGTGACTGAAAAAAAATCAATATTGCTTTAACTAACATGTTTGGAGGTATATTTACATTCAGATTGAGTTCCTTTGAGTTGCCTTACTACATTCTGGTGTAGGTAACTTCAAAAAAGCCTTAATGTTTGGCTGAATTATAGAAAAACAATAGAAATGGCTGAAATCCCAATTTACTGTGATAAAAATTGTCCTGAAAATCACAAACATTCAGCCGATGGTTTCAAACCCACACTAATGGATATGTATTATACCAGCAGATCAAGTGACTATATATACAGTGTAGTTATGAAAGATTTTTCTCCCATAGTAATGAACTTGCTATTTGGAGTCTGCAGTTCCTATCAGTTCTGCAGGAACCATTTTGGTTTTCAGGACCTAACTCCATTAATCTGTCTGCTGGATGGGTAAGAGTTGTTTGGTAACAACTTTATAAGGTGATACTACATCAGATGTTATGTTTTAATTTGTTCCACTGTTAAAAATTATTGTTGGAAAAATAAGATACCGGAACATTTTGTGCTCAAATGCTGATAGTACGACCACCGTTGTTGTGTGTTATGGCTAAATAGTGCTAAATAACAAGTAGTTTACAATTCAAGGAATGTTTTATTGGAAAGCTAATCTTCTAAAGGAAATTGCATTGTTCGGAGCGGATAAATACAGGAGGTGTCACATCACAGCTTAGAAAGCAGGACATGCTTCATTCTTCTTCGCGGCTGTAAAAGGCTGCAGTAAATGTTCACTAATACAGACAGTTTTCTTGGAGCATAACAGCAACACACAAAGCTAAAAATCAGTATTATCCCCCTTTTAAGCCGTTGTCAACTAGAGACAAGAAATACTCCATCAAGCTTCAGGGAATTGTAATACTCCCACACAGACTGTGCAGTATTGAATAACAGCCTGATTTAAGTGCCCATCACTGTCCTAATTGGTTTCCTCTGGCTCCATGTCTGCTCCGCTTTCTCAAGCTCTCTCTAACATTCTGATCACCTCTATCTCTCTCTCTCTCTTTCTTTCTTTCTTCCTGAGGCATCGAGCACATCTCTCCGGCTCTCTTCCTGCTTACAGTACTTTCCCTGCTTGGTCTTATGTCTTGCTGGCTTGCCCTCCATCCACAATGACTGACTGAAGTTCAGCCAGGTTACATTGATCAGTCCTCACTCTGCCGCTGTAAAATACAGACAAGCATGAACTGAAAGTTTAAAAGGTGACATATTGTAAAAAAAAAAAAAATATTTCCATTACTTGTGATTATATAGCAGGTCTAGCTGCTATGTAAATACAATGCATGTGTGAAAATGCTCAGTTCAGGAAGAGATGCACACAGCTCATACTAACAAATGTTATATGTCTGCCTTCAGGATGTCCAAACTTTTGTCTGGAGGAAAACACTGAAGGATCTGTCTGTCCCAGAGCTAGCAAGCTACAAGACCAAAAAGAAAACCTGTGTTTGGCCTCGGCACTCAGAAAAGAGTCAGACAATCAGAAGAGGGGTTTATCGATATCGATGGGCTTTAAAGACACAAAATAGCCTGCTCTTGGTAGAGCTCCAGAGAGAAACATAAAGAGGAGATATAAAACTATATTGAAATGGTTTTTATTACTTAAAACCACAAACACGTATACTTATGGATTCCAAGACTGCAAATAAAACCCTGAAAACCATATCTTAGTTTGACGCCTGGTTTAATCACCTCTTTTTGATGTCCTGGGGAAGTCCTGTGTTGACTGTGATAAGACCTTAACAGTGAACTGATCGAAACTGTGCTACCCACACCAAAGCGTATTCCCTTTGAAATATCAGTTTGACAGCAACCAAATCAAAATGTACATTAATTAAAAGGTTATACAGGATAACGTTTGGGTAGAAAAGGTGACTGTGATATCTTGTAACTTTCAGGAAACATAGAAAAAAAAAATTCAAAGTAAAGTACTGATATGTGAATCTGAATAAATTTCACTTGACATACAGGCCTATGTATATATTATATGCAATGTGCATTTATATGAAATTTGTATTCCTATACAATAAGAAATACGGTCACATTTTACATTAATATGAAAATTCCTAAATGATGTTATGTATGAGGGCAACATACAAACACGCTGAAGGGCCACCAGGGCTTCACACACACTGTTCACAAGGACAACACCTGACTTACAATGGACAGTACACACCACTGTGCCACCACCGTGTGTACTGAGGCAGCATGGCATAGGAAATAAAGCTCATTCAAGTGGAAACCTCAAATAAACCCACTGTGTGTCCCAAAAGTCAGCCCGCCCTTCATTGTCATTGGAGCAGCTGCAGGCTTTGCAGAAATAACCACAGCTGACTAACTCGTGCCAACCTACGGCACTTTTGTAAATGTTAACATTAATTTATCAGCTGTTATTCCTATCTCTCTTCATAATAATGTTCACTTTTCTGCAGCTGTTAGCAAACTAATGGGTCAACCTATGCGTTTCTTCCCTCACGTATATGTGCATTTGCAACCTAATGCACTACAATGGCTTATTTCTTTCTTTAATTCTTTCATAGTTCTTTTTATTGAATTTCACAATAATTTGCAAAAACAACCCCATTTCACCAAAGAAAAAACACTCCATAACGTCAAACCTGCTCTATTTTTTTGGATTGCAACATAGTATGCCTCCGCCACTTAGAGCTTCAGTTTTGTTTGCTGTGATTATAGACTGGACACCCTGTTCATTACATTACATTACATTTAGCTGACGCTTTTAGCCAAAGAGACTTACAATAAGCGCATTTCAACCATGACGGTGCAAAACCCAGAACAACAGGAATCAAGAAAATACAATTTCTTCAAGAAAGCCAAGCTACAAAGTTCTATCAGTAAGTGTAATTTTAAGTGCTACTAAAGTTCTACTGTTCAAGGTAAAGTCTGAAGAGGTGTGTTTTTAGTTTGCGGCGGAAGATGTACAGAGTTTCTGCTGTCCTGATGTCGGTGGGGAGCTCATTCCACCATTTAGGAGCCAGGACAGCAAACAGTCGTGATTTTGTAGAGTGTTTTGATCACAGTGAGGGAGCAACAAGCCGATTGGTCGAAGCAGAGCGGAGGGAGCGGGCTGGGATGTAAGGTTGGACCATGTCCTGGATGTAGACTGGACCCAATCTATTCACATCACGGTACGCAAGTACCAATGTTTTAAAACGGATGCGGGCAGCTACTGGTAACCAGTGAAGGGAGCGGAGGAGGAGGAGGAGGAAGAAGAGGAGGAAGAGGAGGAGGAGGAGGAAGAAGAGGAGGAGGAGCGGAGTAGTGGGAGTTAATTTAGGAGGTTAAAGGCCAGTCGAGCTGCTGCATTCTGGATGAGCTGCAGAGATCGGATGGAGCTAACAGGTAGACCTGCCAGGAGGGAGTTACAGTAGTCTAGACGTGAGATGAACAGAACCTGGACCAGAACCTGGACCAGAACTTGGACCAGAACCTGGACCAGAACCTGGACCAGAACCTGCGCCGCCTTCTGAGTGAGAAGGGGACGTATTCTCCTGATGTTGGTCAGCATGTATCTACAGGAACGTGTTGTTGCAGTGATGTTGGCAGTAAGAGAGAGTTGACTGTCGAGTATCTCCGAGGTTCCTAGCAGTCAGGGTCGGGATAACATTAATGTTTGCACAGCCACTCTGAGGAGCAGATCAATCAGCAACCAGTGGGTGTGGTTAAGTGTGATGACGTTGTGAAGTTGAAGTCGAGCGTTTCCTTCTTTTTTTTTCTTTCTTTCTAAATGTAGTATCATTGCTTACAGAGCTTCCGCATGGTGGTCAATGCTGATTGGTTAAAGACTGCTCCAATTGTTTGAAAATTAATTCTAGGTCTACGTCCATTGGGATGCAACGACTGGAAAGGTTTCCCTGAGGAGCATGGCCAGACCCATATATTCACATATATACTCTCATACATACATTTCCGGTAACACCAGCCTCGTGTTTACGAAAAAATATTGGTATGATTAAAAATAAAAAAATGATATCTTGAAAATGTCAATATTCCGACTTGTTGATGTAACAACCGGTGCATTTCTTTCGCCAATAAAAGAATGATATATGGCGACAGGCAAACCATGCCCCAACATTGGTGGAGTGGAGGTCTGGCAAAGCGAGACTATCTCAGAAGTATTAGGTGGTGTACCAGAGGGGTAGTAAGGGTATCAGCTTTATGTCCCTCTGTCGGTAACTGCATCCCTTTACAAACAGTGACACAAGAGGGTTTGAATGAATTTGAACTGTTAAGACTAGAGAGCTTTAGAATAGAGAGCTTTAGAATAGGCCTCCAATAGCCTATTGTGACAGAGCCACAACATCGATTATCGATTGTTTTTTGGAGGTCTTTTTCTGATGTTTCTTTTGTCCATTGGATAAGAAGATATGATGTCATCAATTATTTTGTTGGCAGGTTTATTTGAAAGCTTACCATAATACCTACTCTTACAATATTTGGCACAAAAAAAAAAAAAAAGGGAATGAGTATATCAAATATTTTGAAGGCAATTTGAACGAGGCAAATTTATTCCGTATAAAGAGGTCCTTGAAGCATTTCAGGCCAGACCCATACCACTCGTTTTATGTGGTGTCTTGTATTGAGGGCAGGAACAGATGGTTGGATAGCTTAATGGATTAAAAGGCACATATCATGTAGATGGACTGTTAGTAGGTAGAGTAGGTTAGTATTGGACTTGTTCAATGGTAAAGGCAATAATGAGCCGATAAGAGCTGATAAGGGAACGGAGGCCACAGAAATGTGCCTCCATCCTCACCAAAATGATGTTTGTCGTTGTGATGAGGTGTCCAGTATGACATATGGGGTCACTGGGCTGCTAATTTATTGTGTGTCTGAACAGCGGTTCCTCAACTGCTCCAGATTTAAGGGGTCAAAACATAGAAATGATCCATTTCTGAGAATAAGATATCAGGGCAAAAACAGAAAAAAAAATTACCTTCACAAATTAAAGGTATTTTTGTTGCTATAACCTGTTTACCTGTTTGCAATGAACGGACGGACGGAAGGACTATATTTTGATATAGACATACATTTTTCCTTTTTCTTTATTTTAAACCACAAACTTTTTAATCATACCTAGTTTAAAATCAGCTGCTACCCCGACGAACAACTGTGTCCCAGATAAGTAAATGTGAATGTGTTAATGAAGTCTGTTATGTCCACATGCTCGCAGAGACTTTCATTTATTCCTGTGGGTATCAGGTGATCGACAGGAAGTAGAGCGTAATGTAATGTGTGCACTGGAGTAAAAAAAAAAAAAAAAAAAAAAAAAACTCTTCAGCGCAATAAAACAACACACGCAAACAGTGTCAAACCCCAAATTTAGGCTTGGTGTTTGCTGTGGTGGATAATTTCACTCCGGTGGAAGCTGTTTTTGTTACTGCTCATACTGTACACGAATGAATGGCAGCTAATGGAGCAAAACAAGCTCTGCTGCATCCAGATAAATATATGCAGGAGGGAACATGAAAAATGAGGGCATGAGCAGCCTGCTACAAACTTATTGTTATAGTATTCATAATAGGAATGTTGAGAAAAAGATTTAGAGCTGAAAACATGTACGGTATAATGCAATTAAAAGCCTAACATACGCAGCATTTTTAAAGGTACAGTGCACGAAATAAGAGCATTGTCTGTTTCTTATGCAAACAAACTCATTGTTTCAGCATTACGATTGCAATGGTAGCATTGAGTCATGTCATGTCTTTTCTGACAGATGTTGTTCTTTCTTGCCAATGCCTCTTCTGTGTGCATGCTTATGTCCTATAATAATATAAAAATATATAAACTACAAAAAACTAACCACTTCACAAGGTTCAATGGACTTTTTAATAATTGCAGATCTCCCAAGTACCTTGTCTTTACACATTCCATTAAAGCGATGTTTTCAAACATTGACTCATCGTGTTCATAGAGAATGCAAAGAAGATTATGGTGGCAGCAATTACAAAAAGGAATTCTTCGCAGAAAAACAATTAGGTTCATCCGGGGACAAACCGGGGCATAAAAGCAGCCCGACACATACTGTATGCCACGGAAAGATTACATGGCCTCTGGCAAGGTTGATAGCTTATTTTTTACGCTAATAGAATATTTATAAATTTTACACAGGTAGTTGTGTAAAACAGTTTCAATACCATTTAATCACGACAACAATGCAGAAAGTGCAATTATGAGTTCCAAGTAGAAGGCAAAATTAGGCTGATGGAGAATTAAGAAAATACCAGGAGAATAATTAGGTATTATTAAGACCCAGGCTTTGTAGGGTTTTAAATAACAAATAGTTTGAATAATGTGTGGATAATTTTCTCGATTAATTGATCAGCTGTTTAATTGCTCTTAAAAATATAAGAATTATTTTTTTTTTTTTTTTAATTCTGTTTCCCGAAGCCCAAAATGTCAGTTCATAATCATGGAGGACGATAGGAGGTGGAAAATATTCACATTTTTAAAGCTGGAATTTAAGAATGATGAGTGATTAATCGGTAATCAAAATTGTTAGTGATTCATTTTGTGTCAATCAATTGTTTCATCAACAAATCACTGCCACTCTAATGATTAGCAGGTCACGATTTTCTAAAAAGCCATGTGTGGCATGCACTGGTTCAGCTTTATAAGAAAAGTTCATGCATTCATATGTAGAGTCCTGATTTTTTTCTCTTTCGTTAAGTAAAACCAGCAATACCAAAGGATAAAACACTCTGTCATAGGTTTAATCCAAGCATGCATTATTTTTATAGAGTAAAAGTATTTCTATCAAATGGCTAATTTCACATTACTTCATTTTTACTGATGCATTATCAAGGCGCTTTTTAATCTTGTTAAACTGGAGCCAGAATGATCTACTCGGGTGTGTTTTCAGGTAGATTAAAGGGAGCCTATTATAGCCTACTTATCTGTATTTTCTGTATTATTAATGTTACAATGAAGGATGTTCCTTTTGAACATGGTCAGCATTTCAAATAATGATGTAAACCTATGTAAAAGTATTTGGTTTGGGACAAAATATCTCAGATTCCTCTGAATACTGGCTTTGCAATGCGCTGACATCTATACGGTCATCTGCTCCAGCCCAGCACGCAATGAACCACTGGTACACAGAGATACTAAAACCTGCAGTTGTTTGGCGATAGCAGAATAACATTTCACTGGCTATGTCAGCGTATTTCCCACATGTACACCAATTAACCGCAGCAGAAAAGAAATGACATGAGGCTTTTGACAGAAAGAATAATCCAGTTGTGTCAAACGATAAGCAGATATACGAGCATAACATAAATTAAAAAAAAAAAGGGCTGAAATGAGTAAAAGTTCAAAGTAACATTAAGTGGCAATACCAAGTTCAGCTACATCAACTTAAATACAATACTGAAGTATTAGACAACTGTCAGTCTTCACAACTGGGATGACACAAGGAGTTACCATTAACGGTACAACAGACCACACAACTCTGCTGGACGGATTCATGTTTCTCTGCATAAACTAATATCACAGCAGTAAACCGGAGGCCAGGTTGAAAAAAAAAAAAAAAAAACTGACCAAACCTGATCACAGATGACTTGACTGTGAATAATACACAGGCCATGGTGTCTGTATGTCAACTATGATACTCACACAAGAAGTCACATTCAGGCAAATGCATCGTATGACAAACAATACAACCACAGCAGAGAGGGAGAACCGGATGTGTTTGACTTATCTGCCAGGTGAAGTCCTCTGTAGCTACTTCATGCTTGAAAGATGTCCAGAAATTGCGTCATACTCCCAAGTTTCCCGCCACAGACGTCTCCATGTGAGTGTCCTATTTTCTTCTGTGCACAGGTGCTCCAACTCGTTCAATCTGGGCTCAGGTCCAATTTCTGATTAGCTTCGGTTTCTATTCTGACTCAGTCATTATGAGCAGCTGTAGAAATCCGCCCTCGGTGACTGCAAGCTTAACTCTGAGAGTTAAACCATGATATCTGATATCATCAGTATAATTTGATAACTTGCCTGGCTGTTTGGTATTGCTATCCAGCTGTCTGTGGTTTCAATGGGGTCGAACTGCAATGACTGCTTTCAAAAATGTTCTTTTTCTCACAGTTTGGACCGTCCAGTTTCACGGCAGCATGGACCTGCTTGTCTTGGCCTCACGTCAATAGAAAGGTGAGCTATCTTTGTTTAACCACACCGACAGGGGGCGCTGTTTCACCTGTTTCACTGCTACATTTAGTAAAGTCAATTAAGGTTGTGTATTTGCTTTCAGTAGTTGCTTGTATCCACATTATCTTCAGCCTCACCATCTCCCAGCCTGCCGTAACAAAGTATTCATTGTTTTTTACAATATTTTTTTTTTAATCTACAGGCAGCTGGTCTCTCCTCCAATCTTTTGCCCATAGGCAGTGGAGGAAGAAGTATTCAGGTCCTTTACTTTCGTTAAAGTACTCAAACAAAACTGTGAAAGTATTCCACTAGAAGTTAAAGTCCTGCATTGTAGCCTAAGTATTATCAACAAAACGCACTTAAAGTATCAAAAGTGAAAGTAAACACTGTGCAGAAATATCCCCGCCATATTATATGATATAATTGGATGAATGTTACCGCTGTATTAATGTTCCTTATACTGTTGTAGTTATTTAAGATTGTGTTGATTTGGAACTACTTTCAAATTATCATAACTTTCAATTTTGTTCTTCAATCTACAGCAGTAGTATAGTATAGGATAGGATAGTATAGTATAGTATAGTATAGTATAGTACAGTATAATATAGTATGGTATAGTATTCTGTAACATCATGTATATGCTTGGGGCGCCGCTGTCCTGTGAAAACGTCAGTGTGATCTCTGTTTCCATGGCAATACATGCGGTATGACTAACAACTAGCAGTAAAAGCGAATGTAATGTATGTACTGTTCATCATTCCAGGAAGTAGGCTGACCCTTAGTAACGAGGTAGCAACAGAGACCAGATCTAGTCTGTTATATTGCTTTCTGGAGACGGTTTCTCAAACTGAATAAATATAGCACGTAGAAACACTAAACTGCTCAGCTCGCGCAATCTTGTTGTAACGAAGATATCCGCTGAAAAATGATATCGGTGCACTCATGTATTTTAAGATTTTAGCACCGTGTCATGTTTTAAAGCCGCCACTAGAATTTTAAGTGCGTGACTATCTGTGGTGTTACCAGAGATAGTGCTCGGAGCAACAAATAAGGATCAAAAGTGACATGATTTTTGCCAAATGGGTCACAATTAATAGACCTTAACAAGTAAAAACAACATTATGCTGCATATTATATGAAATTCAATTCCAATGATATATTCCCATTGAGAAGGCAGAGTGATATTTCTGGTGATGAGCACGGTGTGATGCTTTATGGTGATTTGAGCACGTTTCAAATGTGCAGTTGACCAATCAGATCGCTGGGTCGGAGCTACTTGTTGATTTGAGACGTTTGTTGTCATGGTCAACAGAGGATAAGTAGTGACCTCTGTAATGTTTCCTCATTCCCACCCTCTGGTTAAAGTTTACAGTTACACAAGAAATGCAAAAAAGGAAGAAAGCAGATTGCCATGAAATTTTCTCAAACACATTCATGCTATGTAGAGAACAAAAATCCCATTTCAGAAACTCCAAAAGCTTTCCTATTTCTAGCCATCAGGCAAAATCATCTAAAATTAGCGACTGGATTTAAATAGACTGTGTGGTTTATATTAATTTCTCCAAGAATATATAGTGACCTCAACGTTTTGTTCCTCTTGAGCTTTTCTCAAGTCAAATTTCCAAAATGATCAATATGTCGGTCACTTTGTCTGACACAGTAAATGAACCCTCTAGGGACTGCTGGTGTTGCTTTAGAGTTTATTTGTTTTTTAAAGAAAAATAATGTATGTGTAGTCTATGTAACGCACTAGATTTCCTGTGTTAAGTTTAGGACTGTCTTTAGGTCGCTCTGGGAGTGAATGAAACACGGCAAATATTTGCAGTTTAAAACAAGGAACTGAATTGCAATTTTTTTTTTTATAGTTATTAACACGCACACAGAAAATCAAGGGAACAACATAAAAGAAAAATAACAAATTCAAATAATAACCCCAATACCGGTATTTCTCCCACAGTCAGTCAGTTTCAGTCTCTTGTCTTTCAGTCTACTACCCATGTAGTGTACGTCTGGAGGCTCTCAGAATAACTCTTATCTGAATCTTTTGCTTGTCGGTGCTCGTTTGGTCAAGAAGACCAAATGCAGCTTCACTCACGGCGAAGATGATCAGGGGTCACAGGGTCACTCAGCTCCAGCGCTCTGCAGAGGTTTCTGGGGATCGCTGTCTCCATCACAGATCCATACAAACAAAAATAATCTGCATACAGCAGAATTGAATATGATGTCAGTACTGTAATTTATCAACTCTATTGTTGGTGTAACAGTAAATAACCAGTAATATAGTATTACACACACACATATATATATATATTCACTGTGGTCAATATTAACATAGCAACATATTTCACACACACATGTACTCATGTCTCAGTGACATCTGTCACTTATACCTAACACGCATTATTTAAACGTCCACCGTTACTAAGCAACACACTCAACAGCTGTTCTCAATCTGACCGTTTACTTCTGGCGCTAAAAACAAGAACATGACGTCATCGTTCCCGCTCCGTTCAACAGCTCCCGACGCATTAACCCCTCAGCGCTTAGCTAGCCCCGTCGCGCACATGTAGCTCCACAATCACAGATATCAACCACGTAAAATAATATTCATCAACAAATTCATATTTCTCTCCGACTGGTTGTTTTGTTCTCTTCTCTCCTGATAGATATCTTCAGCCCAACTAAACAACTGTCCTCCTTTGTAGCTCTGCACCAACGGCTAACTGTGAGCAACGCATCCGTCACTCACCGGAGATTCTTCTCAGACTTAAAAGAAACTTCTTCCTTCGGAGTCGGTCTGGTTAACGATCAAATAAATAAAGATCCTCAAAAGTAGTGAGCAGAAATCAACCTAAAGAGATTCTTCATGGTGAAGATCATGACGCTGCTGAGGGCTTTGATCTCCCGACGTGCACGAGAGCGCCCCCTCTGGTGAACGTCGGTACTGCATGTGTGAGTTAACTCTTTAGTTGCTGGTAAAACTAATGAGAGTTACATATGCATAATTATAAATATATTATTAATATTAAGATAGATCAAAACTGATAAACTTCCTTCAGCTACAAGGTTTTAGGAAAAAAACGCATAACCCCACAGATCAGCGTAAAGAGTATCCATAAGATAATAATTTGCATGAATCAATACATCTGCCAAAAACAATTTTACATAAATGCAAATACTTAGAGACAGCTCATAATGTGTGTAAAAGTGAGCAGGCCTACACTCTGTAATCTCATATTGAAACCTTGCATCTGAAATGGGATTATCCACAATCACTTTCACATTATGGTCAATTAAACCACAGCCGATGTGTGTAAGGATCCCCTGATGGCTTCAACATCTTCATGTACTGATAATTTGTTCTTATGTCATACATTCTGGCAATATATACTTTACATTAAACACTTATCTCAGTTTTTTTTGGTTTTCTTGATCCAAATGAATTATCATCAAAAGGTGTTAAAGCCCTTCCTCATATAGCTGGTACATCTTCAAATTCAACGTAGCATTAAAGGATAAATACGTTTTATTTTGAAGGGAAAATCAATTTGTGTCGTTTCCTTGATTCTGCCCTCTGTGGGGTTATCCTCTGCCGTCATATTTGTGCTAAAATCAAACGGTAAAATGAACACATACCATCGTTGATCTGCCATACTTGCAGTTTTTGTGTGCAGTGAGTGCAAATTGAGTTTTACCTCAACCCAAAGTGCTTTATCTGGTTAACGCCGGGGTGTTTACAGCCTCACAACAATTGGATTGTCAGACTGCCTGTGTTTCCGTGGACTTTGTTGAATCAACAATTCTTTTTTGTCCTTTTTTCATTTGCAGAAGAGAGAGAGTGGTATTAAATAAGAACTCAAATTAAATTAAACTATCTCATTTAAGCAGAAATATTATCTTCATTTCATCATTCAGACTTTATTGCACATTACTTTCATTCATTCATTCCTTTAATCCTTAAGTTTTCCAATTGGGCTGTTTTTACATATGTGTACATTTACGTCCCATCATGGAGACGCGATATAATAGAGATGTGGCTCAAACGGTTTACCTGCTTCATGTGCACCTGAGTACGGAGCTGCAGCTTGCTATTGTTGTTGTCACAGTTGTTCTCCCACTTGAATCAGGCTTTGACTCAGAAAGAAGGACAATCTCTTCAACACTAAGAGATGGCAGCTGCACTTTTTCACTCCTTCTCTCAGTTTCTTTGAGCTGTGGATGAAAAAGTGCAATCTGTTTTAGTGATTACTGACTGACTCACAACAAACCTCCAAAACTGAGGTGCTGGTGGTGTCTTACCTCCATTTTAGAGGGGTCTATTCTCCGAAATGTCTTGTGGCATCTTTAGAAGAAGAAAAAAAAACAACTCTCAAGAGTCAGCCCTGTTTGGTCTGTTTTGTGACAAGACTTTTTGTCTGTGACAGCACATAAAGTTCTGTAATACTCAACTAATCTCCTCACCATGAAACAGCTCAATAATGTTTACATGAGCTGCAGAACTGAGATTCCTTATGGTTTGTTAAATGCTTGTCAAATCACCTGTCATGTCAGGGAAATGGCAAACTTCATTCCCATGCGCATAAAAAAAATAAAATGAATTTATATTTCAAATCAATTACCTGGATTTTGACGACCTCCTGTTCAAAACATTTTTGCTGACAGCTTCCAACAGTGCGTCTCTTTGTGTTCTTTAGAAAACTGTTTAAATTATTATTACTGAGTTAGGATGGCACAGTGGTGCCGTGGTTAGCATTGGTGCCTCACAGGGAAAAGGTTCCTGGTTCAATTCTGGGCCTTTCTGTGTGGAGTTTGCATGTTCTCCCTGTGCCTGCATGGGTTCTTTATGGGTACTCTGGTTTCCTCCCACCATCCAAAAAAACATGCATCTCCTGTTAACTGGTGAGGAATTGATGAATGGATCAATGGACTATTGAACTTACTACCAAGGAAACCTAGATTAATCACCAGTTTTGATGTATTCTTAAGAAAACAAACTGAATTATAACGCAAATAAACAACTGTTGTCACTGTAGCTTTTCTTCAGAGGAAGTCCCTGGTCCGTGTTGGAAAAGTCACTCGTCATGCTTTGGGACCAGATATTTAATTCAGCTGAGTGGATGTGAGGCCTGGGAAGTTTTACCATTTACATACTCATTTGCATCTCACAGTAGATCTGTTGCAGGGTGATTTTGTTAGTCTACAGCATCACTGCTGTCTCTCCATACACTGTTAAATGTGAATGTTACTGCATGTTGAAACTGAAAACTGTGTTTCACCTTTTAAGAAAGAACTCGTAGACTTCTCACCATGAAAACTGAACCTGAAACAGGTCTGTCACATTTTACAGTTGCTACAATCATTATTTGTACTATCGCAAAGTAACAAATATTAATGTGAAAACAATGTGATGATGTGAAAGGGGTTGCTTGTTGTGCTGGACATTGACTTGACCTTGACTGACTGTCCTTACCCTGTTTTTGGACATAAGAGGTAGCTGTTTTCAGCTCTCAAACCGTACACCAGCTAGTTAGTGGACATACTGGAGCATTTAAGCAGCTAAACAGACAGATATTTCCATGAAGAGGTGATAGGTGGAGACCAAAACAGAGAGAGAATATTGACTCATTTACTAACAAGTTAGCCATATCAACTTAATGTTGTTTGCAACAACATTAATCAACACACCATTATTAATGTGATTCAAATTAATATTGTATTTAATTTGAATACGGCTCTCCGGCTTTCAGAAAGTTTTAGCACTTTGTTTTGGATTATTCAGCACAATTTCCATAATGCTTTAAAGAACCATCTTTTCAGCAGCAGGAAGCTGTATTCAGCAAAAAAAAAAAAAACAACAGTGATGTAGTAAGTTCAGCATTTGCTATGCTAAATGTCCAGCCCAGATATTTGTCTGTAGGACTTGGTGGAAAGCCAACGAGAGCTTAAAGGCTATAGTACAGTATATTGGACTTACATTGTACATGTGTCAGGCAAACACAGAAGGAATGTGATGTTTGTCTGTGTCTGCAAGATGTGTTAACTGGCAGGTTTAGTTTAGTTTCTTACTAATTCATTAGCCTTAAACTGAATAATATACTGCATATCAGAACAGTATCTCCCTCTGCTTGATGTTGATTCTTTCTGCCTTCTGCTGGCCAAAAATGTATGAACGCACGTTGCATCATGGATTTACATTTTTAAGAGAATTCAATTTATTGTACCAACAAGTGATCTTCTTTATTCCATTAAGAGTTACTTACTAGGTGTAAGTTACACACAGTGCATGCACATAAGAGTCCATCTTAAATTAAGGTGATTGCACATGCGATTGATGTAACATGGATATACTGTATAGATAGAGTTTTTTTATGTTAGTTTATTGTTCCTGTGACAATTTAATAAGTTATATAATATTTGCCATTAGCTAATTTTCATTATTTTACAGCCATTCAGTGATTATGTACTGTATGTATGAGTAAAGGTTTTCTCAGACCAAGACGCCTTTCCAACTGTGGCTACTATGCCGAGATGCTCTTCTGTGTGGCTTGCCCTACATTAGAAGATTAATTTTCCTTTTCTCAGTGTGATACATATTTTATGAAAGTTGGAAAATGTCACAGTTGTCAAAGTAGTAGTTTAGCATTTGTGGAAGTGACAGGGTTTTGTATGTAGATTCTGAAATGCCATGAGGTCTTATAGAGGGCGTGGATCTTATGCTGTATATAGACTCGGTTATAATGGCACTGGCCAACCTTTTCATAGTACTAAAAATCATTTCAGAAGAATCGGAATGATTTGGCTGAATGCTTGTCTGCTTTATTATCATGTAAATGGTGATAACTAGAGGAAACAGTGAGCTCGGTAGATTAAAACAATTGCTATTTTTGTGAGCGACATCTACACGAGGAAATTGGTGAGCCTGCAGCTTTGAGTATAGGTAACAGAGGAAGAGGTTAGGAAAGTTGAGCTCTTGAGCCATCTTCATCAGGTTAAGTGCTTGAACTCCTGACTGTTTGATTGCAAATGAGGTCTGTGAGCTCCCAAGAGCTGTGGTTTGACAAGCTGTCTTTCAGCAGACTATAACTGGCCTACACTGCTGCATGGTGATCTGCTGATCATGAGGTCAGCATATGCTGTGCTATAAGCAACAGCTCTCTCTTTAGAGCATGGTCAGCTCCAAAATCAGTGCAACAAAGAATGTAGGAGACAGCAAGGCCAATTAGTCTTGCATCTATTGAACTCCACCGTTTAAGATGTGCCCTGAGGGGGAATTTGGACGATGTCTGCTTTTTATCGCTGCCTCCTGAAACAGAGCAGACATCCGTAGAGATCTGAACTCGTGCATCTTTATACTGACCACACTGTGTTAGACATATGGGAGGCTGAGTCTGGGCACAGACTCTGAGCCTGCTGTGTTTGGCTGTTGTGGTACTGTTTTGTCTGAATGTTGTTATGATCAGATTCATGAGTTTTCCCTTTCTGAGACACTTGTCATGCTTAGTCTGACAGCGAAGCCTTCCCTTATACGTCCCCCGATGACCTCTGTCTTTTTGTGTCTCTCTCCTTGTCCCAATTACTTTCTCCAGCTTAGAGTGGATAATGTTCTGTGTCCTTCCCAACAACTCTCAAAAATAATTATCTGAAACATCATTGTGAATTTATTCTTTCAATTTTTATACAAGATTGAAACACAGAGATCTTGAAGTTGACCCTGAATATTGGACTCCCTTTCAAAGAGTCAAAATGCCCTTATAGGGGATTGGTATTAATCCATACCTGGCCCACTGTAACACAAATGGATTTATCTGTCATTGATGCCTCTTTTATAAGCACACTAGCTGTGAAAGATGTACCCTCAATTTTACCTCTTGCATGAATAATAAGCTACTGATGCTAAACCTGCAGAGGTATAGTCATCGGAAACCCCGAGGCACAGGAGGGGCGGAGGTAAAGATAACGGCAATATATGTAGGCATTTATTATAGAACCCTTTTTGAAAATCTTTTCCATAATCACTTCTCTAAAGTAATGCAGGTACAGGTCAGAAGCTTGAGGCAATATTCATATCAAACATTGGAATCAAGAAAATCAAAGTGATCTCAGCGACAAACCTTGAGGTGATGGAGCGGCACCAGCGGAAAACCACATTGCGATCAACTCCTGTCAGCCAAGAACAGAAATCTGAAACTGTAGGGGCCACAGTCTCTCCAAAACTGGACAGTTAAAGACTGGAAAAATGTATCTTGATCTGATGAAACTCCATTTTTGCTGAGGTTGCGGAGGCTAAGGTCAGAATTTGGCATCAACAGCATGACTCCATAAACCAACTGGCCTCGACCAAGCTGGTGGTGGCGCAATGTTGTTACTAATGTTTTTCTTGGCCTCCTTAATACCAATCAATCACAGTTTGAATATCACAGCCAATCTACATTCCGTTGCTGTTCATCTCCTGAATATTTTCAGTATGATAATGCACAAGTCAAGCAAAAGTCATTTCAAACTGATTTCATGACTTGACGATGAGTTCAGAGAATTTCAGTGGCCTCCACAGTCATTACATCTGAATCCAGTGGAAGACATTTGCCATGTGAAATAACAGGCGAAACTTCTCCACGGCGGCGCATCTCCTGTAGATAGATATTGAAAAAGTAGACCTCTGCAGGACTGTTTGATGTCTGACGTGTACAGTAGGATGATGCCAAAGCATCAGAATCCAAACAAAAGAATAACACAGCAACTATGGAGAGCCATTTCTTTCCGCATGTTCTCACGAGAAGAAATAGTGATCCACCTCTCTCCCCCTCCACCTTCTCTTAAACATCTTTTCAGTCCTTTTTTTTTTTAGATCTCAAAGCAAGAAGAAAGGATTAAGAGAGGAATTATTGACTAGTTTTATTTTGAGGCTAAATCACAGGGGCTGCCCATTTATCTACGGCTTGGTTTTATTTAAGTGCAAAAGTCCAGCAATTACTTTCCCCCCGACCTCAGGGAGTAGATTTCTGTAATCCTTGCTATTGTGCGATGGAAGTATCGTCTCGTTACATTCGTATCAGCTTACATTGGAATTCACTGCTCATGTTGATAGAGGCCAGTAAGATCAATCCATTCAGAAAGCCTCTGCATGGAGAATCTCCATCACTGTGTTGGCGTTATTTAGCCTTCGAGAGTTTAATTAACTGGCAGAGTGTCAATTCCCGAGCGTCTGAAGGATTCATCTGGTCACATCAGTAGTGTCGTTGAACTGGTGTTCCAGTCCAACTTTGTCATTACTGCTCATGGACTTCATTCTTTCTCTATATTAAATGACTCTTCTTTGTATTAACTGGTTGAAATGATGCCCGTTGAAGGCTTCATTTGACTGTTCATAACTGTGCCCAAAATGCAGATCATTCCAACCTGCTTTATTGTGAGGCCACAAGGCCAGAAGGACAGCATGATGATGAGGGGGCAATGGCTGTTTGAGGCACTTTGCAAAGTGCCAAGTCAGATTGAGATTCAGGAGTCAGATGCCATTAACGCAATGGCGTTAATGGAATCTGACTTCCAAAGAGAGCTAATGTTGGTCAGTCTCTGCCACTAATTAGCATGGAGAAGGCTGTGGCGTCAAAAACACCACAGAGAGCCATCTGGAACGGCAGCCCCAATGGCAGTCGTCTGAATATGCCATTAGCAATGAGTACTGCTACTGTACCTAGGCTAATCAACATCACATGAAGAGCCCACTGTGTGGAGGCGGGCGGCTGACGGGGAATCCGTCCCGGTCTCGGTCTTGGTTGCTCCATCTTGTCCCGTGTCATAGCTTTGTTTCTCACTTTCTGCTACGCTGCTATGTTCTTTTTAGGGGAATAATCAGTAAAAAAAAAAAAAAAAAAAAAAAAAATGTTTTGATGACATGAGCTTCTGTCATTACAAACACAGACAGTCAGAATGCTGTTATATTTATGTCAGTGCAGACAGAGATATTCTTTGCATATAGCCAAATAAATAATTTCCGTTGAAATGCATTTGCACATGGCAGTCACCGTCACAACTCACTGATACACAACAGCTGTGACAAAACCCTAGCTTTTACTGACAGCTTTTTAACTGCTCCTAACCTGTTGTGCCGGGAGGTTCGAGTGGTATTTTGCTTTGGTATTTACCTCGTGTGGACCTCAAGTTTTGGCAGTTGTGCACCTTTGAGAGCACAAGCATGCAGGATGTGCAGGTATCCAGTGGATGTAAACCAATTTGTGTCAGTATCCAGGTGTTGGCTCTACAGAAAGCTCATACATTTGTTTGACTTAATTGACTGTGATAATTACGCTAATTCTATGTCTGTATTATTGTATTTTTTTCACAGTAAATACCTAGAAATATACCAACTTGTGTGTACTGCTATCAGTTGTATCATGAACTAAGAAATAACTTGACCTGAGAGATGAGTACCTGGTCGGTTATTTACTGGTAGTCACCTGTTAGTGCAATACAAAGTCACCCAAAACAATGACTTCATGACAGTTGCATCAGCACCATAGACAGCAGTACACATCAACCGAGCTGGACTATGACCTGGCATTGGCTGACAATCTCAGGCAATAATATGCTCCCCTTGCTGTTATGGTAATCATTGTTGTTAAGGACCACAACAACAACAACAACAACAACAATAATAGCAAACCTCCGGGCTAGCAACATAGATGCTGAAAATGGCCAGTTTTGACAAAGATTTGGACTATGCAATCAGGCCATCCTGCTTGTTTGTTTTTTTCCAGTCTTTTGGGAGGAGGGTTTAGCCATTTCAATTCCAGGGTTCGCTTCGTTCCACTTGTAGTTCTCTTCCAACACTATTTTGCAAGGGCACTGTTGCTGCATCCTTGTTTTTTCCTTTGAAGAAGGACCATTCTTCAGGTCTGGATAAGCAAGACTAGTATGAAGGTATTTTTGTCTTTATTATACAAGGAAAAATGTCTCACAACTATAGTAGCAGTAATGTAGTATCATATGAACTGAGAATAACATTATTTGCATTGCAAATATATTTGCTCTTACGGTTTTGATAGTTTTTGTCGCAGAATTCATAATTTTGCTTCTGGAAATTCAGTTTTTGGTTTCTTACAACTATCTCTTACAACTAGAAGTATTTATAATACTAATTCAACATACAGTATTCCTCATTTTAAAGAGTATCCACTTTTCCCACAAACCCTGTCACTTTTGGTTTTCCCGCTTGTTCCGGTTTTCTCAGGTGCATTTGTGAATGCAGGGAACTTCCTTAGGTGATCGTAAATGAGGAGTTATGCTTTCTTAATGAAACGAGTTTTGTTTGGTCATCAAGTCATTTTACGTTCAGCAAAACTTCTGTTGACAACACTTCAATCTCGAAAATTTTACAAAATTGCAAACTCCTGCAAACATGGCCTGAATCTGTATTCATTATTGTGAATGCAAGACTACAATAATTAATCGCAGGGAAACTGAGCTGATTGTTTGGAATTTCATCTCTCAACAAAAAAAAACAACACTATTCCATGCTTTAATGTTAATAGATAGTTGAATACAAATATATCCAATAACAAAAATAATCTTCATAATTCATCAGAATATAACAAAAACAATAACAATTCCGATTTTTCTGACCAAAATCCTCAGGCCCACTCATAGCGCTGGATCTGCTTGATAGGAGCGTACACAGAAAGTGTTCTGACTTTCAACCCAGCTGCAGCAGTGACTCTTGACTGAACCTGCACGCAGCCAGGAATAATATCCACAAGCTAACAGGCTAACAAGCTGAGTCTACAGTGACGCCAACAAATCTGACAAATCGTATTGTTTGGCGAAGGGGCCGCAGTCTGACATGTACACACTCCTGCTTGCATCAACAGCAGCCAAGACAAGTTTACCGCTATGTACAGGTTTGTAGTACTCAATGCTCTCGGCCAGGCAGCACCACCCGCACGGCTCAAAGTAAGCTAAACTCTGTCATACGGTACTCAAGTGCGTAACACTATTTAAGGTAATATATACATCCATTTTTATGGCTGGCAGTCAGTTTGGTAACATATAACATCCAAAAGGGAAGAGCTTTTGTCATGTGCACGTGTAGACCGAATAAGTATTTAACTCGGAGTAGGACCACTGAAAAAAGATATACTGTATGTTGTTTTTTTTGGTTTTTTTTTTTATGTATCCTTCTCCCCTGAAAAAAGCATGGAGACTTGCGTTGAGTTGCATCTCGACCTCCTGCACCAGCAAACAAACATCCACTAAGGAAAACAGCACTTTTAATGTCAAGTTTGCAAGATAGGTAGCTAATTAACAAGTCAGCTTACCTGAAAATGTCACTCCGTGTAGATGCTCAACAGTGTATTTTGTTATTCCTCAGTACCACTGTAAATAGAACTCTTCCTAAAGCTACAGCTATCAGCAGGAATTTGTGTCTCTGCGAGCTCAGCTGTCAGTTAAACTTCTCAGAAGCTCTGAGGCCAAAAGAGCATTTCTGGTTTAACTGCGGATGTTAGCAGATCTATAAATAACTGCAAAATTCACTTCGTTTTGCAGTTATTTTGAGATTTTCACATCTTTTGTCATTTTTCAAAAGTTTACCAAAGGTTTTTGTAATTTCATACCCGATTCCTTCATAACCCCAAAATCTGTGTTTGCAAGCATCATATTAATAATGCGAACACTCCTGTTTTAATTTATTATGATTACAGTTAGTTTTGGGGAGTAGCTAATTACATGTAACGGAGTAATGTAATAAAACTTAAGAATGAACCTGAATGAAAACAGTTATAGTTCTTGAGAAAAAAAATATGGAATAAAACTACTGTTACAAGTCAAAATGTTGGTGATTACAGAGAGGTTACATCTGAATATAGGTAAAAAAAAAAATTATGTATGTAGAATATGACATTCATTCAGCTGTTTTCCATCTTTTCTCTGCCTTTGTTAGTTTGGCATTACGCACTCCAATTTGTGTCTTGTTTTGATTTGGTTCTTCTGCGCTGCCTCTCATCTGCCAATCAAATCAATGTGCATTGTTCTAAGCCACCAGACCAAGGCGGTCGGCCATGTTGTCGGACAGGAACCCCCTTTACAGTTGGAAATTCAAGAATATTTTCACTGTGAAATCAGAAAATGACTTTAACAGTATTGTACTGTGTGAATCTTGTTTACCAGCAGTGAAAAAGATCGATGTCAAACCTGAGGAAACATCTACATTTAAATTAATGCAACTAAAGTCAGTCACATAAACTAAAGTACCTCACTGTGTTATTTATGTTTAACCAAGGCATAATTTAGCTCTTTATTTGGTGCCCTTCCGACCTGCAGGTTTACACGTAACCTACTACATTTCAAATGTAACCTTCCCAACACTGCCTGCAGTACATACTGCATCTCTTTGATTGTAAAAGAGCCATCATCATTTTTCTTCTCATAAACTTCCCCTTCTGTCCCCACATCCTCCTCCTTCTCCTCCCCACTATCTTTATTGGCTGCAGGATTTGTTTCCGTTTTATTGCATTTCGCTCACTCTTGCTTTCTGATTCAGCACTCGGCAGCGAGAGCCGAGCGAGTAATAAAGTGCTGGTGAACAGCAACGTGGGGAACATATGCATCTTTTCTGGAACTGTTTAGCTGCTGTCTGCATCTACACATGTAATTTATACAGACATCGATGTGTTAATATGCCCTAGTGTCAGCATGTGGGCGGGAAGCAACAGCCTTTACGGTCTGCATCGACTTAAGGTGTTTCACTTTTGATTAGAAACTGTAAAATATTTCCATATTAATGAAGTGAACATATCAGGCATAACATGTCTCTATTGCACAGCACAGCAATTCCTCTTGTTTTTAGAAGATTCCCAATTTCATGGCATAGATATCGTGTTTGTGTAAATAATAAACACACAACATGATTGCAGTCTATAGCAAACGCAACATTTAATTCAACTTTTTCCATCTGAGCAGATACAAGGAGGGGAAAAAAAGAAAAATTAAACGGAAATATTATGACGGGCAAATTGTGGCAAATCACAGCATTGACAGTGGAAGCAGTGCAGAGCTTTACTGCAATATTTTATTTTGGCAGTGTGTGAGGCCTTATTATTGCAACAGAAGCCAGGAATCCTTAATCCACAGGGGTCTCAGTGGGAAGGGAAAGCTTCTTGAACAATCCCCGTTCTGGGAGCCTGTGGTGAAATCCAGCGATCAGTCAACCCTGAGCCCCTGAGCCTCCTGAGGGCTTGGGACTCAGGCCAGTGTTTTACAATGGCCCCGGTGCACTGAGGAGAAAGAGACGGGACAGACGGGGAGATGGGGAGTGAGAGGAGGAGACGGAGGGAGAGAAAGAAAAGAGACAGAGATGCTGCGATTGAGCAAGAGAAAGACAGCCAAGGTCTGCTGGGAGAAAAACACCATAACTCACAAACACATAAAAAATAGACTCAGCATTGGTGTATTCATAGAGCTGAGTTACAAGGCTGGCAGGACACAAGAGTGGGTGTTGATTTCGCATGAAGCCCACACATATCCAGATAGTGTGTCTGCACCGCGCCATTGCATTTGTATCTGGATAGAGGTTTGTGGGCAGGGGGCCATTTCTTGTAAACAAAACTGCCTTTTTAAACTTCACCATCGATATCATTCAGGGTCCGACAGAAGCCTACAGGAGGCCATGTTGTTAATTCTAAAACAGTAACATGGAGGCGCGTCATGCTGCGCTGTGCATAATCTTGCTGTGGTACCTCTTCTATCTCTCTGGGTTGTTGTATTGTTGAGATGTGAATGGACTGCCACACGGTTTTATACAGCTCATAAAATAAGGAAGGCAGCTCTTTGAGAAATGGGAAATCTTTTGCAGATTGATTGCTGGCATGAAAATATAATTCACCGCTAAATGTCACTGAGATTGGGAGCTGTGGTGAGATTTGTATTAATAAAACAACAGGATTTTAAAGATGGAAGCGGCTGTCCTTTGAAAAGGGGAAATCGACATCAGCTAAAAATATAAAATTTAGCATGGCTGCAAACAGTTTTATGCACAACAGTTTTACTACCCGTGTGAGACAACATCATTTCCTTTCATTCAGTGGCCATTTAAAGGCCACCTATGACCTAAACTAACTAATGAAATTAAATTCACATCAAGTCATGTTTTAAGCATCCTGTACCGCCTCGTTCCCAGAGATCGACTTTGTATGTTTCACCATCTCATCCCAACAGGCCGGATGTGACTGTTTATTCAGCAGTGTCTGTTTACATGGCTGATTCATTCCGTGATGTCACCAAACGGCACTGAAAACTACCTTTCATTGCATTTAATATGAGAATTTTCCCATGGAAGAGCTTCTGGTGACTCATGCATCCATCAGACTCTTTTGTAGGAAAAACCTGTGACCCCTTGCAACAAACTATTAATTACAAGGGTTGTAATTCCACATTGGAGTATGTGCAGACAAAGAGGCCTGATGGGTGGTCATCAAAGCTCATTTGATCTTCCACTAGAGGGCAGTGCTAAGCGCTCTCTTGACCTCGGAGCTCTCTGCTTGACTCCGTTGTAGTGCGGCGGCTGTATCTCATCCCACTTACTACTGTACCTCAGAGCTGTGTTTATTTGCACTCAGCACACACACACACACACACACACACACACACACACACACACACACACACACACACACACACACACACACACACACGATAATCTACAGTAGGAGAGCAGCCACTAAATGCTGTTAACTTGTTCAATGGATTGATGGAATTTTGTGGATTCCTGCAGCGGGCTGCACTATTTAGCAGAACATTGTGGCCCCCTTGAAAGCTTTAACTTTCACACAGTGGGATGAAACTTTTTTTCTCCCCTGACTCTACATGCTATAAAGCATCATTTCTCTTTCACAAAGCATAAGTGTGCTGGATCTCTGTCAGCACCTCTCAAAAGGAATAGAAGAACAGAGGATGCACAGAAATCATTGGGAGTTTTGAAATGGAGCTTTTTTTTAATAATCGCCTCGTCGCACTCTGCTAAGCTTTGTATCTCAGTGTGTCTTTTGTTTCTGAGCAAGCTCGGCACAAATACAAAAGGCAGTCAAAAATTGTTTTAGGCTCCCAGCAGGTTTCTTTAAATGTTTAAAAAAACGAATGACACTCCGTGAAGATGAAAGACAGAAAAAAGTGAAAACATATATCCTTAGTCTAAAGCCACCTTAATAAATACTGACTGTAAAACAACACATTTGTCAGTCGTTCCTTTTTGAATATTTTAACTGCATGTTAAGTCTGAGTATTCACCAGAATGGGTAAAGCTGTGCGCTGGCTTTATTTATTTTTATTTTTTTTGATCGCCCACTGCCTGGCATTCAGACAATCACATCACATTATGTGATATAAATTATGTTTCCCATTCAGGAGCTCATCATAAGCAACTCTGAAGTGAGAACGACGTCTTGGTCTGTGTGTGTGTAAAGTGAGAGACACGCAGAATGTTTTTTCTGGATAAGTGACAAGTATAGAGGAGACTGGGCAAAGCTTTGGAGAGAAAATATGTGCAGTTACGTGTCGAAAGACGTATCCCAGAAAGCAATGATGTGTTTATCAACAGTGTGTGATCACAGATTCCAAGACAGTAAATATACGAATCTGAAAGGATCATAAATGTGTGGAGCTGCCATTGAATATCAAGGTGGTTCATATGTTTTATCTTTTGTCTGACAAGTTTAGTCTATGTAACACACTAGATTTCCTGTGTTAAGTTTAGGACTGTCTTTAGGTCGCTCTGGGAGTGAATGAAACACGGCAAATGTTTGCAGTTTAAAACAAGGAACTGAACTGCAATTTATTATAGTTATTAACACCACACAGAAAATCAAGGGAACAGCATAAAAGAAAAATAACAAATTCAAGTAATAACCCCAATACCAGTATTTCTCCCACAGTGAGTCAGTTTCAGTCTCTTGTCTTTCAGTCTACTACCCGGGTAGTGTATGTCTGGAGGCTCTCAGACTAACTCTGATCTCAATCTTTTGCTCGTCGGTGCTCCGGCAGGAGAATCCAAGAAGCCCAAATGCAGCTTCACTCGGCAAAGATGATCAGGGGTCACAGGGTCACTCAGCTCCAGCGCTCTGCGGAGGTTTCTGGGGATCGCTGTCTCCATCACAGATCCATACAAAAAAAAAAAATCTGCATACAGCAGAATTGAATATGATGTCAGTACTGTAATTTATAAACTCTATCGTTGGTGTAACAGTAAATGACCAGTAATATAGTATTACACACATATATATAATAATATTCACAACCAAGAAACACAGACAACGGTGTTATTGTTGTGTGATGGATTTTGCCAGAGGTGAGTTATTGTACAGTCTTATTGCAGCGGGCAGGAATGATCTCCTGTATCTGTCCTAACTTTACACAAGCATGAGTTGTATTACCAACACAATGGATCCTGTGTATCATAAAAAAAATTCGGCATATTTGTGATGGATATTGTTGTTCATGTGCCTTTTCTTCTTTGTTTAGAATATTTGTTGTTGCTTCAGTGCTCCAATATTTCAAAATAGTTTGCCATGATGACAAGGAAGCATCCTTATTACATTTGAAGGGAGCTGTCATGATTACGTGTCCAACCACTTTTATTATTATACTTGTACAACTTTACTGGTGTAACAGAATGGGGGTATAGATGACTTCGACATCACTATCATATCTGTAGAGTGATCACAAAGCTACAGCCTGCAGCCGCTTAGCTCAGCTTAACATAAAGCAGGAAACAGCTAGCCTGGCAATTTTTAAAAATAAAACCAGTACCATCAAAACCTCACTTTTATATATCTGGTTTTTCATGACAAACTGGGAAAGTGGGAAAGTTCAGACCTCCGAATGGGAGAAAATACCTGAACGCCCATAGAACTGAGAATATCCCACTCAGGAAGCGGGACGTTTTTGAGAGCGCCAAGAAGTAGGTTTGACATCACTTGACATGGCAGCTTTTGTGGTGAAAGAAAGAAATGTCGGCTAATTGATTCAAAAATAGCCAGATGGTTAGCCTGGCCTCCCTGGTTTGATCGCTGTGTGACTTGGTCAAAAAGAAAAGAACATCAAAACGTGTAGTAACTTCATTCTGTTGGTTTATATGGATGCTGACGAGGTTGTTTGACACGTGTCTGTGTTGTGACAGCAGAAACAGAGCACATTTCCTGGGGTCAATCCTGTTGCCTGTTTGTGAACGCTCTCAACTCAGAAGTTGGATGTTCCCAGGCGTTCATGCAGCTGGGAACTTTCCCTATTCCCAGCTGCACAATATTTCTTGAAAGATCACAGTAACCGCCTGAAATCTTCACTAGTTGCCTGGCAACCTCATGATGACAATAACAGATGTATGCCATTTTAGTTTTATGCTATGGCAGACAAATTGAACGACAGCAAGTACTGCAACTTTATTTTTCTTGTTACTCACAGCTCCTCTGCATACTGACTAAAACCAACCTTGTTTGCTTTTACTACTAACCTTGACTTTGTATTCTCAGGTGGACCATCCACTTCTTTTGATTTTTAATGAATGAAGCGGCCGTGGCATCTTTATCGCAGCAGTTAGCCTTCACAAGCATTCATTTACCCATTGATTCATGAGAAGAATTCCTCATAACTCGTAACCCTGTGAGACAAAAGCCCTGTGAGATAAATTTGTAAATAAGTTGAAGTATTTTTCGCAGTGTGTGAATTTAGTTATGTAGAAACAAGGGCTTCATGCTGAGATTCCTGCCCTATCCTGTTCCAGTAATATGCCGCAGTACATTACTTATTGATTTCAGGTGAAAAATCAAAGGAGGTTTTCTTTTAAATCAAATGAAAATTCCTCACAGTCTCATGCGCCTGGGTTGTTTGCTGACTGTTAAAATCACTGTCTGACTGCCTCTCCAAAGAAAACCAGCAGCTTCATATGTTCTGTCTACTACGCTGCATATTTGTTGCTTTAAAGCACCGTGATGCTCAGAGTCCCCCTTGTTCACAGCAGGGAGACTCACAGTTACAGAAACATTGTTTGCCATCCTCCTTCCTTCCATTTAGCGAATTCGCATGCGAGCAGCGGAGCAACTGACATTCCTCTCTTTATCCAGTGAAACGGCACATGAAAATCTGAATTTAGTTCTGCGTATGTGCCGACTCTGGCACAAAAGTGATTGTTAGAAAGATTTCTGTCCCACGCTGTCGCACTGATGATCTATTGGCTTTGATGGAGGGCAAATCCAGTTTTAAACGATCAGCTGTGCTGTTACGCCTCACAGTGTTAACCATGTGTCAAGAAATAAGAAAGGAAAAGTTATTTTTTTGTCTGTAAAAAAACAAACATATTTAAATTCAGACAAATATACAGAGTTTTATCATCAGTCAACTGAATAGAAACCTGATTAGTAAATAGATTGACAATAAGTACGCGTAATCAGCTGTTATTTTAGCTTCTGCTTTGTTGTTCACTCTCCATTTCCCAAGCATCTTTGTGTTTAATTTCCCTTGTATTTCTCCAGAAGCATCACTTAATACCTGAGGATCCTCATCTATCTACTGACAAGGAGCCCCAGAGTGTCGCATTGGGGATGGAGATTCAAAGTCACAAAGCTGTCAGAAAAGAGATAAACAAACCGTGTGTAGGGAGGGTTGATCCATGGAGCTGTGTGCTGAGAAAAACTACATGCTAATAGGGATTTGAAGTTTACAATAAAATGCGAAAGCACAATTTAGGCTGCAGTCACTTATTATCATAAATCGCCTTAAAGGCTGTGGAATGATGTGATTGGCAAGTTTAATCCTCTCCTTTAAAAAAAAATATATTATAAATAGGTGACTACTGACCCTTAAAACAAAATGAAGGTGACACAAATGGTTATAGGAATTTTCATCATTAATACATGTGGGAGACACCATATTACATGTGTATATGCAGCAAATGAGTCAACCATTTTCCAGTGATGCCTTGCGTTAGCTGAGGTGAGAAAAGCAAATTAAGTTGACACTGCCGACAGATCGTCAAAAAAAGGAGACTAATAGGCTTACGGCGGGAAGAAAGTAACTCTGACAACTAGCGTCTGCTAATGTCGCAGCACAAAATAGAAGCCTGGAAAATTGTATTCGCCATGCTTTTTTTTATTATCTGAAAATGTTGGCTGTTGGTCATTGGGAATCCTTTGAAAGTTGAAATTGTGTCCTGCGAGTGAACTGAATTTATCAGTGTCTGTCAGTCAGGGCAGAAAATCACTGCTGGTGCAGACTATGCAGCGTGGATCACTTATTGATTAAAGTCCCTGCTGTAATTCTTGCAGTTTTATGCTTGAGGTAAACATCCGGCTTCAAGCTCAAAATCAGAGCTCAATCAACACCTCTCTGACAGTCTTAGGCGTGTTAGTCTATGGAAGTAGGGGAGAGTGAGGACATACTAATTAGAGAACTTTCACAGCCATATGGTAGAAAAGTTGCAGTTCTGTCTGGAAGAGGAGTTACAGCTGGTCCTCAACAAGCAGGTGCCTTCACCCCCGGCCCAAACTCCAGAGGACACCGTTTCACAGGAAGAAGAACTATCTGCAACCATTAAGCAAGCAGATGTAGATGTGAGGCTTCAATTTGGATGTTGAAAAGCAATACATTACTTCTTTAGATGCAACCTGAGAAAAAAAAAGTAAAGTGAGATAATAGGGCCGTAATTGTTTGGAGAGAGGGCAAAATAAATCTGTATGTCATCTGCGTAGCTGTGGTATGATAGTCCATAGGCCTGTAAGATTTGGCCAAGTGGAAGCATACAAATTAAACAAAGGTGGTCCGAGAATCTAACCTTTGCTGGACACCACAGGTCAGAGGTACTTACATTATTTCCTTTTTCTACAAAGTAGTTATTTCTCTGCAAGTATGAACGGAACCATTTTAAAAGAGTTCCTGAAACTCCGACCCAGTTCTCAAGTCGCTGATAGAATTTTATGGTCAATAGGGTCAAAGGCGGCACTAACATTGAGCAGAAGTAGTTGTAGAACAGATAACTTTCCAGAGTCTGTATTTATGTGAATGTCATTAATAACCTAAATTAAAGCAGTTCTGGTGCTATGATTAGGCCGAAATCCTGACTGAAAGATATCTAGACAGCTGTTTAATGAAATAAGTTGTTCTTCAGGTTGTTTGTAGACTATTTTCTCAAAGACTTTTCCACTGAAGGGTAGATTTAAAATAGGTCTGTAGATTGAGTTGCTTCTAATTTTCTTTAGAAGAGGCTTGACAGTTTTTAAAGTGTTGGGAAAAACAACTGGGATAAGTGAGGTGTTTACATTCTGAGGACATTTTGTATGACATAAAACATTTCAGCTTTGAATAATCATTTGTATTTGGTTTTCTATAAAAACCTTTACGATAACACTTCTACCATCGAAGGTTAATCGGTCATGGATTCACACAGCTTAAATATATCTAAATTGATATTTCACCAGTTTATCCATGTAAGCCTGTTAACATCACCAGTGCAGGCCATGTTTAGCTATTTGGCAGTAAGCCCATGTACAGATTTATATACAGACCCTAATCTAATCTTAATACTGTGGGTGATAAAGGCCTCTGCGCTCCGGAGCTGATTCCTGGACAGAGACACTTAAAATTCATAAAACTTCTGCCATGCATCGGGTCACAAGTAGTGACAGTAGAAAGTAGTGTATATATTTAGCTGCAGAGATTACTAATGATTACTCTTAAATTTGAAAGTTTGTTGTTAAAATAGCTTTTGTCATTTGGCTCAATTTCTAATAGCAATGGCAATTATTTCTCATTGTTGGTTCATCTGCTGACTGTTTTCTTTATTCATGACTTACTGTAACTTTATGATTAAAAAAAACATCATCTTCATCTTCATATGTCTTACATTTGTCCAACATCAGTCAAAGACATTCAGTATACAGTGATACAAAACAGAAATAAGCAACAACTTCTCACATTAAGGAAGCTGGAATTACCCAGCGTTTGTCAAACTTCTTTAAGAAATGGCTTCAACAATTAATTAGTTATCACAATAGTTAGTATGCTGATCAACACATTTCATGTGTCATGCAACAATCCAATAAAAACACTCTTTTTGTGTAAAGAATTGATGTATTAATTTTAATGTAGTACAGAATTGGATTTATTAGTTTTAGAAGGATATAGATCATAATCTAAAATTTGCGGTGACCTCACAGCATGCTGCTTTCCTTCACAACGTCTCTTCAAAGTGTTTGCCTGTGTTGACAGGGGGTTGCAACCTCCAACCTCCTCTTTTCCACTTAGAAAATCCTGTCCAGAACCTGAGGCACACATCCCACAGAGATCAGTGATGTTATGCAGGTGGTATCAATTTATTTTCAATTTAAGTTGCAGTGAAAAAATTGACTGAGGAGTCAAAGATTAATGTTATGAACCCGGATTTGGGGTTTTTCTGAGGTTTCTCTTTGAATGGCCCTCAGAGCTCCAGAGAATGAAAAATAAATGAGAGGAAAAGTGAACATCAGCCAAACAATTGAGCTAATTATAAGTGAGCTATTATACCATGCTAAAGAGACAAAAAATTAGTGGGTTCATTTTAGCTAAAAAAAAAAAGTATGAAAAAGTGATATCCTTTGGACAAAATTAAGAATCTCCAATTATGAAACTGTTCTATTTTTCCACAAAGAGGTCCAGCGTCACTAGAGCTCTTTGTTCAGAGACCACTTGATTATTATAGAGTGTCTTAAAAGCAGTAAATTATGGTGATCAAAACAGACCGCTGTGATTATTGAGCATTTGGCACAAGTTTCTACCCTGACAGTGGGAAAAGACAGGTTTCGAATAACATTGACTTTCTTTCTGCGGTTTAATCAAGTCTGGGGTTTTGAGAGCGAAGTGGTGGTCTGGCCAGACGGCTGCAGCCACACACGAAAGTGATATTTGAGACTGCGCGGTGAAAGTTGAGCTTCTTTGCTCTGAACAAGATGACTCGAGAGCTGATATTTTGGCAAAATGTCCCCAGTTTCTGGTGCATGTGAAAATTACATCCACCGGGAGAGAAATGAGATCTGATAGGAAAAAAAATAGCTGACCTGACCTCAGGAAAGTTAGTGAGATATTACAGTTAAGTAATACAGTGAGATGGTCGAATTAAATCCATTATATTGTTGAAGAAGTGCACAAATATTTGGGTTTTAAGGGTAGACTCAGATTACAGTATACACCTAAAGTACCACCTATTCTGTCCTCAGTGGTTGTAAACAAACAATAGAAGTAATCTGCCGCCCTCATTCTGTATGAAATTATATTCTAAAATTGATCTGAAGTTCATATGAGTTTAATGAATTGTTAAAATCAAGTGGGAATAATTCTAGTTTTACTACAAGAGGTCTACTTTCATTACAGCAATGAGTATTTATTTTGGAGTCTGAAAACGGCAATGTTTACATATTTGTTTGTTAGCCTGCAGTCCTCCTCTTACATGCCTTTTGTTGGCATATTTATTCATATTTACTGTGTTTCTTGGTGCACTTCTCCCATCTTTACATCATTGTAGTAATGTTAAACATATTGCCTCTGTGCATGTGCATGACTAAACTAGTATCCCTCTGATAAACAGAAATGCAAACCAATGTTGTGCAATTTCTACTTGATAATTTAAAAGTCCCATATTTACATTTTTCTGATGTTCTAAATCCAGTATTGAAATCCTGGTTGGTTTCTAGTACCAAATATCATCATAATATAGTTTTACATCATCTCTGTAAACAATTAAGAATCAATAATTGTTGTTATTGCATGATAATTAATTACATCCAGTGTGTAGGATTTAGGGGGATTTATTGGCAGAAATGGAATTTCGTATTAATAATTGTATTTTAATTAGTGTATGATCACCTAAAACTAAGATTCGCTGTATTTTATGTTTTGAGCCCTTAAAGGATAAGGTCCTCTTCCACAGAGCACACCATGTTACAATGTACAGTTGTCCAGAAGGGACAAACCAAACACCGGCTCTAAACACAGTGTTTGCGTGTTTTTGGCAGGTTTCCCATCTAAAGGCTTGTAAGGGGAGAGTGAGGCAAGGGGTAATCAGTTGGTTGTGATTTACAACCTCACTCTGGTTCACTCTGGAGCTCCACCAACAACAGGATGCTTTGTGTCTGTGTCTTTAAGGCGCATTGATTTCAAGTACACTATCTTCTGATTGGCTGACTCTTTTCTGAGTGACTCATGTCAATCACAGGTTTTCTTCCGCTGAGTGTTTTCGTCCACAGTGGGCCGTGCTGAGCACCAGCATAAGTTATAGAAGTCCAAACGGTATAGTAGTTGAATACGAGCTGTCTGCACATCTCTGTGGACAGAGCGTTCTGATACTTTCACAGTATTTATGTAGGACATAGACCTCCTCTATGATCAAAAAAGAAATGGAAATCTGAATTTATATAATGGGACCTTTGATAGGCAAATGATTGCGAACAGGTTTGCTACAATAACTTTGCATTACAGATGCTGTGCTTTCAGCTTGTTCTGCTGCTTCCTAGTGGCCACAGAAATCAATTAATGCAGCTTTAAAAAGTATTTCATTATGTTTTTGACCACTAGCATTTGACGTTTTTCCTTGTGTTTCGCCATCACAAAGATTCACAAGCACAACATCAGCGGTGGCTTAAAGGGGCATAAATCAGACCATAAAATATAGCAATGCAGCTACAAGACATAAAGATGAGCTCTTGTTGCTGTAAACAAAACAGATTTCAAAAGATAAAAAAAAAACAAAGGGTTAGCAGATGTTTTTGAGGTTGGAAATAAATTCAACATGTTTTTAGGCCTTGAGGATACATATAATGTATTTTGGTGAGCATGGTTGAACGTAAACAAAACCCTGTTTGTTTACAAGCCTCCACGGGACACCTTTAATCAAAGCGTGTCCATGCATTATTAGGCCACAGAAATCTCATGAATAGCATCAACTTACTTTGATAAAGATGGGTTCGCACACATCGACTTGCATCATCTGGTGTGTTAGTGCTAAAGGGGCCGCTGGTGTTGTGAATTACATAAGCCTGCCTGTGCTCTCTCACATACTGCAGGAGCCCACTCATATCAGTGGGTGACATCCCTCCAGGGAAAGTTATGCATCCCCAGGGTGGCGAGAGCATGTCATCGGCGCAAATGGTTGGCTGAGGCTCAGAGGGAGCATTTTAATTGTAGCTTGTGTCATGCTGAAATAATCAGGGAGGCGGCGGTGTCAGGAAAGGTTGCCCGCAATAAATAGTGTCGAGTTACAGGTGCCATGTGTTATTTTACAGGTCTTCTTCTGGCCTCAGTCGCTCACAGTCTTTTGCGGTGCAGAGAGATGAGAGGTCTGCTTCATCTTAAACGTGGCTGTTGTTTGTTTCCAACTGATTGATGCCACCTGAGTGGGAAGCTGTTGGGTTATTTGCCATAGGAGGTGCTGTTGAACCAACGAAAAAGACATATCTACTTGAAGGAGAGCTTGTTATTTTCTGCACAGACGTGAGAAGATATGAAAGCCAGAAAGTACTCAAACTTATTTTAAACATGTTAAATTTAGATTATGAATTCACATAAATCTGGGGAAAATAAATCCCACCAATCCACAATCCTACGTTTATGTTAAAATGCCCTGCTCATTGTCATATGGAGGAGTTTATTACAGTACAATCCACATTCAAGCTAATTTGACGATCTCTTTCTGAGGAGTTATTTGTTCAGTTGAAAAGAAAAAGGCTAATTGGACTGCATGGGCTGCAGTCAACAGGGAATTACTGTTGTAAAGTTATTCCACACCTGAGAGGAAGTGTTAAGAAAAGTCTAATTGTATTCCCATTTCAGCTGTCAGTAAGAACGAGGAATAATTTGCCAGCCAGCTGAGTGTGAGACGAGTGAAATTGAACGTTCAGGCTTCGAGACTGAACTTGAGGTTTAATCTTAGCTTCCAACCAGAAAATACTAATTCTTGCAAGGAGTGTATGCATGTTCATTACAAAAAAATGAAAGCAAAAGCCATGTGGGGAACAATCAGCGACAGCACTCACCTCCATTAAAGTCTTCCTCTGAGTGCCTCAGATAACTTGAGCGGTAAAACCTTTCCATTGTCCCTGTCCTATCAATAGAGCAGCGATAGTGAATGCAAATCCAACACAAACCCATGCTACTTGGTGTAAAAGTGTGAGCTTAATTGGTTTCGGGAGCAGGTTTGTTGAACAAAAACATAAAGAACGAGACATTGATCAAGGGAGAGGCTGGGAAGATAAAGTGCCAAGAGTTTTGGGCAACCTGATTTGTCTTTAATTAAAAGTAAAAGGTTTATCCTTGCAGACAGCATTTGCTGGTCTCCAAAGGCCACCGCAATTACAGAGTGAGACAAAAGGAGGGAGTCCTACAAATCCAGTGGTGGCCATGACTGTGCTGCTGAGAGACAGGCTGTGCTGTTGTGACAGAGGTGGATCGTGGGAAGCTGCAAGGAGCATGTAAACTAAATATACATACAAGTGTTTTATTAAACAGAAAAAGTGTGTTAACAAGTTTAATGAATGCATAAGCCATCAGCAGAGGGGGGCAGGAAATGATTTTCCAGTTAAAGAAGATGTGTGTGTGAGTGAGTGTGCTGGAGAAGGCAGGAGGGGGGGGTTGAAAGAGGACGTCCCTCTAACGGTCCCTCCCCAGCCCTGCCCCTTCACTAAGAGGAGTATCCTGTAGCAGGTCCCAAAACTGAAAACTCATTCAGTCCCTTCTGAATGGAGTGTCTTTAACACGAGAGTGGAGGACTTAACTTTCAGCTACGAAAACATGAGAGCCCTGCGTTCGGTCCTCGTCGGTGCCTTCCTGACCCTGCTGCTCTGCCTCACCAGACCCGGTCATGGAGGTAAGTGCCACTGCAAATCACTCTGCTGCTGTCACTCTGGTTCCCCCCTTTCCCTGCTCCCCCTCTGTCAGAGATGCACGAGAGGAGATCAGATGACTGTCCCTGTCTGAAGCCCCTGTATGCATAAATCAAAGCATGACAGGCTGATGAGTTAACGCCTCAAACTTCAACTAACTTTAACTTGAACTTTAACCTGCACTGGGAAAAAGGTTTAGAAGCAACTCCACATCACATCCTCTCTTTTTTTTGTATTTGTTATTCACTCTCCCAATACACATGTCATTCACTGTAGCTGTGGATGAAACTCAATACATTTGGGAAAAGATGTGCCATGGTCTGACCCCAGTCCAAGGTCTGAGACAACATCTGTCAGTTTCACATCTAATGCAGTTTTTTATTTTTGTTATTTTCCTTTCAGCATGTGCTTGCCTGAATGTATGAGCACATTTACCTTGAGAATGTTTGCACTGAGAGCGTGTTGCCAAATGGCAGGAGGTAGAGAAGCCAAAGCCCTCTTAGCTGAGATCCCTCTGCCGGCAGCAATGAATGGCTCTTTCAGAGGGAAGTGTGCAGTGGAAGGCAGGGCTGCTCCTTATCCACCCAGAGAGGAGAGATGAAAGTAAGAGCGAGAGAGAGGGGCTGGTAAATGAGTGAGAGAAGCAGTGTGTGTTGAGGAGAAGGACGTTGGATGACGAAGGCCTGTACAATGGTCCCATAGAGTATGAGTAAAGAGCTACAGTTGTACCTTTCTCAATAAGATATGATGCACCGGTTTCTCTTCTCAGTCCTGCTGGGTGCAGGTAGAGTTTGTGTGAGATGTACTTGTGCGTTCGGTATGTGGCTGGGAAATGAAAACAGTGTCTTCTAACAGCTTAGCCAACTCACCTCGGCACAAAATTGCACATATGGAGGAGTTGGCAGGTTCAGCCTTGGACTTTGAGCAGCTGTTGAGCCCATTGTTTTCCCCCTGCTGTCAGATCTGTAGACTCTCACTGCAAATTCCACTACAATTAAGTCCGGGCAGACCTTTCCGTGAATGTCTCATTGGCAGCTAAAGTGAAAAAGTGGCTCTTGATCTGAACGGAGGAGTATCGCTTTGTTTCAGTGGCACCGAATCAAAGCTTAGCCGGGGAGCTGGATTCAGTTCTTCTGCACTGTGATCTGTTCACTGCGAGCATGAAAAGAGTCATCTGCCCTTCTGTTTGCTCATTTATAGATAAATCCCACTGACTGGCGTGACGGTGACACCTCCGCTGAAGAATTAGCTGTACACTGAGCAAAAACAGTGACTGCTGTTTGAGCGTGGTCACGTTGCATTTGCTGGCAATTTACAGAAAGCATTTGCATAAGAGTACCTTTTTGCAGATACACATTCCAGTTATAGGGAGTGTTGACTAATAAATGATGCAGGAGATATAATTATCCACATATCTAAAACCAAATGTTCCACTAATCAAAATGATGGCAGAGTAAAACAGGAAAAACTGTACTGGGGAACAATTTCTCCTCATCTAATTATCTGCTGGCACGGTCCTCGCTGCCTCAGTGTGAACAGTGCTCACCCACTGACCCTCGAGACCTAAATGCTAATGTTGACCAGATGTACCAAGTCACTGATTAGATTTGGCCCCCTTTTGCTCCACAAAATGCCTACCACAAGCTGTCGGGCAACTCTTCCACAAACCACCTAGAAGGCTTACACCGGGTTTCATTTCTGCTCCGTGCTTCAAATGTCACAGGCCGTACGCCACATGATGTCCACAAGCTCAGGTGTTCCCGAAGTCATTGGCCCCTAAGAAGTCACTCTGCAGGCTTTCTTCAGGGGTTGAAATGAACTACCTGCTCTCAGCCTGACAATAATTCTCCATTTTTACACAGTCGCAAAAGTGATGTGAGTTAAATCACAAATGCAGCACGTTGAGCCTTCCTCTAAAATGTATTTCAACATTTTGCGGGAGTTGTCTACATACTACAGCAGCCACAGAAACAATTACATTGCAATGCGAACATTACCAAATCAGTACTATAATTTTCTCTGCATGCATTAATTCATGTAAGTGAGCCAGGATGTGTTTTACTACCACTATGTTTTATCATTCAAGCTGATTGTCTGGGCCTGTGGTAATGACATCGGTTCTCACCAATCAAAGCTTACTAAATACTCTTTAACCATTTTAGATCATATTTACTGATAAATACCATGTCACCTTTTCTGGCACTGAGAAAGAAAACCAGCTCGGTTTTGTATTCAACAGTCATGTAAGAGCACTTTTTCAAATCAAGGGATGCTCACTTTATCATGGCTGTATCTGAAATTGGACGTGACATGTTCCCATTCTGAGTCTTTGATACACCCTGCAGCTCTGTATCCTTTCAGCTGCCATTACGGCTGCCCTTTAACTACCACTTTACCAAAGTTCGGAAAAATCGTCAGGGTAGTTATTTCCAAGGCATAAATCGCTCCCCACTACGTACATGTTGTTCGGTTGGCCCGGTAATAGAAGGTTTTCCCCCTCCATTTCTTTTTTTTTTTCCTGTCTGTTTCGAGGAGCACAAAGTTTGATGCTTTTATGTAAATCTGATTTGAAGTTATGTCTTTCTGCAGAATTCACATGTACTGCAATTTACCTCTGTTGGCCCAAACTGTGTGAAAAGTTATAGACTTTTCTTCTTGCCCCAACACCAACCTTTTGTTTGTCTTGTTTTCCTTGCGAGAATCTATTTATAACAGACAGGCAAACAAAGTAGGGAATAAACAAAGCCCCTGCCCATCTCCGATGGCAGAACTGATGCTGCTCTGGGTCAAATATGACCAGTGTGTGGGATATTAAATTAATACCGGAAGACATTGTTAGAGCACTGATTGAATTTCCATTATTAAGGATGCTTGTCAGATGACATATAATAAGAGAGAGAATATACTGCAAACAATATCGAATGTTTTATGCACAGTTCTTGCCTTGTCTTGCCCCTGAATGTGTTTGCATTTTCAATTGAAAAGCTTAGCAAAGGGATTTGCATCCCGAGACTGCATGTGAGCCTGCTATCACCTCCTGAGTATCATGTCACTATGGTAACAGGAAAAAATAAATATGGATTTTGCTTTGGCTTTGTGAAGTGTCCGTATACAAGGCCTCCATGTGTTCCTTGGGAGTTGGCAGGGAGAAGGGTGTGTCGACAAGTGTCTGCACAGAAGAGCAATAAGTCAGATATTTGCATTGGGAAATTGATAAGATTAGCTGTCTGCTGGTTGTGCTGGTCCCACAGACCCACTGTGTGACCCGCCCCTCACCTTGTAGTTTAAACACAACACACTGTTAGGACAGAATAGTAATATGGCTTTTGGAGTAAATCCAAACAAGAAAACTATTGTTTATAAATGCAGAGCAGGATACATGGTCTGCTTTTTCTCTATGGAAATACCTCCGCGTGTCATTGAAGCACTTTTTTTTGTCCAAAAATGTAGTGATGTGACTAGTTACAATATCAGATACGACATGTTTTAGATTACTGTAATACATCCCACAGATGAAAACGAGCAAAATTAAGAAAAATCTTAGCAGACTGCTCAAAATATGCATAAATCTAATTCACAAAATACTTTTTCATCTTAACATGTTTTGTTTTTTAAATAATAAACTCTGGGGGTTTCTGTGCTGCAGAACAAGTGTGTTTCTTCTAAAACTTAAATGGTCTTCATGACTCTTGTACTTTGGAAATTGTTCTGTTCACTGACAAGCTCGTCCTATCGGCTTCAGGAAAATGAGACTCTCGTAACATCTCTGAGCATGGGAGATGATCAATATTGATAATGTATCGCATAAGATATAACTTCCCTCACTTCTGCCTGCCTGATGTTTCATCCTGACACTTTCAGAGAGAAAGTTTCAGTGAGTCATGGTTTATTAACTATTTTTTGGGGATTCTGGCCCGAGGCAAACATCATTGCAAGAATCCAAAGTTAGCTGTATGAGCAACCTTCTCACCCCGCACCTTTCCTCTCCATAACTTCATCTTGATACAACAAGTAGAAGTTCATATCTGACCTGCAGCCACACCGCGAGCAACATGCAGTTGCATGCAGTAAATATGTCGGCATTTAACCAGTCAAACTAAAAGTTTGTGGGACTTCAGCGTAGTCTGTAAACTCTGAAGGATCTGTACAACCAACATTTGGTAAATAATTCCAAATAAATTTGGCTAACATTGGCGCAAGGCAAGATTACCAACTGGGCAACAGCCCTGGGCAGAAACCCCTGAATGCTCAAGGCTCCTGGTAATTCATTGGTTTGGTAATACTACACACATCTCAAAACACATATAACATGATTTGAGAGGGATGCAATTAAAATCTAATTTAAAACCATGGTTATTATAGATTACTTTGTGCTTATATGTGTATTGTGTATTCTTTATGATTTTCATGCTTAAATCACCACAAACGTACTGCTAATAAAAACTAATTTGAACTGATGTAGATGTAGAGAAATTGGGCCTACAAGCTCATTTTTGCCCATAAGCTCCTGAGTCAGTTAATTGGGAACTGCATATGGGTTTCTTTAAAGCCAGTCTGACCGTGTCTCTTCCTCTGTCTGACATCTTTTGCAATGCAATGTCACCCGTTTTACAGATTTTAAGAAAATAACATGGTGAATGCAAAAATAAAATTACTAACAGGAATGGTGGCCACATCTGCAAATATAATCAGAATTATTCTTTGAAGCAGGAGAAACATGTGAGGAAGCTATCAAGTTGTCCTTCACAAGGCCACAGATGTGTCAGATGAACAACTCCTCCAAAGTAAAAGAGAAATACTGCCTGCCTTCTCAACGCATCACTGGCATTGTGCACTCAGTGAGTTCAAAAGCACATATCACGGCTCGGTTTATTCTCATTGTGATGCATAAACCCTGAAAAAGACATGTCGCTCGCCTTGACGACTCTATACTCCCCTGGCAGATGATCTTTCCCACATTGCTCTCTTCGGCAGTCAATGGCAGGCTGCTCGGATTATATTTTAGGGTTATGATCTGCTTAGAGCAGGCAGACAGCCCACACACAGAACTCATTTAGCCCGGGGTGTGTACACAAAAGAGTTCCTGTACATAAACACAGGCCCAGATTCTGTCCCTAGGTGGAAGGTCAAAGGCTATATGATGGTGGCCTCCAGTGTTGTCTTAACCCCTTTCACGTCAGTCAGATAAATTGGTGGAAGGGGGTTTTGCAGCAGTTTAGTGACGGATGGTCTACACCCAGATTTTAAATCTGTAAGTGGCAATTTGGGATTTTCAAATTGTTGTGATTACCTTGTCGCCATGCAATTTTAACCAATTCTAAGGACACAGTCTTACCTACTGCAGTAGCAGCAGTGTGGGGTCATAGCTGAAGGAGGAAATGAGTCAATATTTACTTCAGTGCACTGCTCACAGATAATTTAGGTGGTTTTGGCCATAACCAGAGCAAAACAACCCAAACTAATGGATAGATACCACCAGATGTTATTTAGAAAATTACTTATATCTTGGGAGGAGAGGCCATGGTGTTTGAGAGGACAGAAGTTAAAGCATCAAGTTCAGCAACACGATAAAACTCCAAATAATGAATATGCATCACCCCAAATGGGTTGCTGACTTTTATTTTCCATTATCCTTTGGTAGTTTATATTGAAACTCATTTTACATCCTGTGGCCATATTTAGTTATTTACTTTAATCATTAGAGTGGTCACGTCCTGTCTATGGGAACCCATCCAAGCGTACAATAAGATCCCTACTATAAACACTGAGACTTAAATTTAGACAGCAAAACTCAAAAATACCTGCAAGAACATAACATAACAGAAAAATACTTTTGACATCATTGAGTAATTGAATAAGACTTTTACTTACAAAGAAAAACTGTCCCAGCAGCTATTAAATTATTGCAGTTTTTATTCATCAATGTCATACAAAGTGCAGTAAACAGGGACACAAATCAAGACAATATTTGCTTTGGCCACCCGTTTACTGTCAGTTCTGCTGCGTACACTTGTACAATCTTTTTTAAGGTACTTGGCAGCCACCTTACGCCTCTTTTCCACCCCATTCTGCTGTTCAACTCAATATGAGTCGCCTTTTTTGGTTACCCAATATGCAAAAGTTGTGGATAGTATCTGGTACCTGGTCAGTTCCAAGTGAGCTGAGCCAATACTAAAAGGTGACGTGAAAACACTGCAGACCACTGATTGGTCAGAGAGATTTGTCAAATCATCACTCCTACCCCAGACATCTTGCACAAACCTGCCATTGTGAAACATCTAAAAAGCTAGATCTTGGGAACTATTTAGAGAAGTGCAGAAACTTTGAAAAACGAATTGGATGATGATTGGATAAACCATCTGTCTATCACTGCTTTTTGGTGCTGTCACACCCTGCCCATAGCTGTCAGGTCCTCATAAGATTATGATTGGTCAGACACAAAGACTTGAAGCCTGACTAGATTCATTTTTGTTATCTTGTGAATCCTGCTGCCGAAGGTGCTCTAAGTATAGACAAAAACCTGATGCTCATATTTGGTCCTGTTTACAGAAAAATATAGTTTAACTAATGTAACGCGATTTTTATAGAACCAAATCTTCCCCTTAATCTGCGTCAGATTTGTTCAGGCAGAATCAGAGTCTGAAGCAGAGCCTGGGCTGCTTTTGCCGCAAGGGAGGGCAACCCTGCAAAGTGCAGCTGAGGCTGATGGGAATGTCAGAGTTCCGTTTTGCAGATATTTGCTCATAAACGTGGGTAAAGGACAAAATAATATTTTTGACTTTAGGTGATGGCTCAAAGGTAAAGTCGTGGGATTTCTTGGAGTCAAGGTCATAGGATTCATATTTTTGGTGACAACATTTTTATGCCGACATTGCAGACAAATCCAATGGGCTCATCAAAAGTGTAAATGGGCGTCCTTGGCTAAAAGATTAAAACTTTTAGATTTTAGATTTGATTCCTGGTGGTTTTTGTGGATAATGGGTCTTGGAACAGCAGGATATTGAAAAGAATAAGTAAAATAAAGAGTATAAAGAAGGGTAAGAAATCAGTGACAAAACAAACCAGTGGCTTTGCAAAGAAAGAAATAGACAAATTCTGGATGCACTCCAATGATGGTGTCTTGTGCGTTCTGATACCTATTGGACCAAAATGGGGCAGAGACCTGAAGTGGAACATTTATAATCAAAGTGTGTTCTGACCCTGAGAAAGATCGGCTTATATTCTTACCCCACTGCAGCGACTGAACTGTGTGTTTATTTTTGATAAGAGCTCTTAGGGAGTTTAGTGCCCAAAATGAAAACTCCAGAGAAAATTCTCATCATCACAGAACTGCCAAGTTTTCAATAAGCAGGAATTATGCATGACCAGATGTCTCGATACAAGTGACCTCTAAGGGTTTTTCCTATTTTGATTTTTTTTTTTTTTTTTTTTTTTTTTTGAGAATAGTCTGTTTTATCATTTGAATGAAGAAAAATCCATTCTGTTCTGACTGCTATTGTTTTTCTTATCCACTGAAAATAAATTACAAGCAAAGAGGAATAACATAGTCTTCCTACCCCAAGGGACTTTTATGGAATTACTCATCCAGTTTAGCCTCCAAGATCAATTCTTAAGATCTTTCCTTCTTGTTTATCATGAATGTTAATCACTGATTGGGAACTCTTTCATCAGATGTTGTTATCTTACACCTTCATATGATACAAATGAATGTCTATATTGGGTTGAGGAACAATGCCTGCTTTGTTGAACACTCTGCACAGCGTGTAACTCACATGCCGTGATCAGTGGACTCAGACTGATGTGGCCAATGGGGTAACAACAGGCATGCTAAAGCATTGGAAAAGCAGTGTGAATCATGGGAAATGTTTCCAGAGTCGGGCAGATTCATCTGAGATGTGTTAGGAAAAGCCAGAGGTTTCCACTCCAACATCTGGAGCTGGCTTGGTCAGTTAAGAGCAAAGCTGAAGGCTTTCATCAAATTGTCCCTCTGCTCCATTTGCCTAATATAGACAAAACAACGGTAGTGAAAGAATGTGAGTATGCCACAATTAGCCAAGTGTTGAAGAATTGTCAATGGTCGTTGTTGAAATAGACGGAAAGCCTGGTTTGTTATCATATGTGATTAAGTTCTCCCAGTAACCCTCCAACTCCTGGCAATTACAATCAGTTTTGTAGCTGCACACAGTAACACTGTAAAACATTTTCAAATGTCTGTGTTATATGTTGCACATGTGTAAAGGAAGGAAACTTTTGCTAAGGGATTGTTTAGCTCACCCCATCCCTTAGAGACTTAAGTCGGTTATTTATACAAGTTCAGCAGTGGTAGCTTGCACATGAATATGACTCACTAGTTTAAATATAGAGAAATCCACTGAGTGCGGGGACTCCCTCCAGCCCAGAGGGTGTATGACTCATAAGCACAAGGCCGCTGTGGTTAATCATGAGACACCAGACTCCAGACTAATAGTTTTTGTGTCCCTAATTGGTTCTCGAATTAAAGACTCTTTTAGTCTTTGCTTTAGGATGACAGGATTGAGCTTCAACTCCAAGATGCTATGATATGTGAACATCCAGGGAGAGATAAAATATTTCTACAGAGCATATTTGGTTACAAAGTCTGACAAAGTTGAGATTTTCTGCTCGACACCTGACACCTGATGGATAACATCACAAAAAATTGGACTTAATTGTCTTTATTTTCCACCTGGAGGATTTTCCGTGATGTAACATAAATACGATCATCCCTTTTTTCATCCGAATAGCTGGTCTCCTGTCCTATCATTACCACAGCATGGCAGCAGGAGGCTGCAGCTTCACAGCACGCCAACGTGAAGGCAAATCAGCGCCAGTTCACGTCCTGTTGAAAATCTTCATCAACACCACCGAGGGATCGTAAAGTAGTCGGAGTAATTTGAAGCCAGACGGCCTCATTACAGGCTGGATTCAGACAGAATCAAGGGGGCTGGGGATCATCACCAGGCCCGGGATGAGGCAGACGACATTCTTGAATAGCATGCACCAGATAAATATAGCTAGACGGCAGAACCAACAAAAGAGCATGTTGCTTCACATGAGACTGATGAAAGAGGGGAAGGGAGGACGAAAGGGGATCTCCAGGGTGGGGAGTTTGTGTGTGTGTGTGTGTGTGTGTGTGTGTGTGTGTGCACTGTGGTTCACACAGATCTCAGTGTTAGGGGGCCAGAGCAAATGTCGTCATCCTGCTGGTTATGAAGTTTGGTCCGACTGACTGTGCGGCCGCCTGCAGTAGCATGAAGCAGAGAGCAGCTGCAGGCGAGCTGAAACACACGTCACTGGTTTGCCAAGTCACACAACCGAGCTCCTTGTGCAGTCGTGTTGAATCTTTCACGCAGTTACAGCAAAACAGATGCTGAAAAGTTCAACATAGTTCCAGAAAAACACTGTGGAGTGGCCAGAAACTCAGTTGGGTGTAAGGATACCCCTACTCATTAAATTACATTATCTGTTGTTTGTAGCATTAAAAATATCACGTTTTCTTCAGCTTAGACAAGTAGAGTAGTTGTGGTTTAAGCAGGAATATGAAGACTTTAGTAAGACAAATTTAAGGTAAAAACATATCTGAGCATGATTTGGATTGATTTAATGGATTAAATGGCTGAAATTTACACAGGTGGAGGATTGAGTCACGAAGGCAGACAAAGTAATCAATACAGAAATGGAGGAAAATCCTGGAGCTGCTCCCTGAAAGTCAATGAGTCTAATCACCAGTCGCAGTTGACTAAGATTCTTCAAATTGAGTGGTATTTAGTTTTTTTCATTTTAATTTTTAGGTTTAGGGTTGATTTACACACAGTAACCAACTCTCCTCTGGAGATGGGTGGACAGTTGGGCAGTGGAGGCATGTGGAGGGCAAACAGGCCGAGTTTAAGGCTCCGAGTTTAAGAGTCAGGTATCACCGAACTAGGTTCCTGCACTGGCCTCCGTACGCACCTTGCTGTCGACTCCATCAGCCCTCGGAGCAGGTTGCTGCTGAGTGAGTCGCTTATGTGGAGGTGGTCGGGGACACAGGGTTATTCAAACTGGAGTGACGCCCACTCTAGGTGGTGTTTTTTGACCGTGTTAGTTGCTGTCAGCTGCAGCATTCACCAGGAGAGGTATGCAGGTGTAGACAGCGGCAATGAGAGGCCAACACAATGGTGGATTTGTGTGACTCGATCAGGAAGAGAGAGCAATAATTTATCTGTGCACCATAAAAAGAGACCCTCAGGAATCCGTAGACAAAGGAGAGCTTATTACAGATTTCTGGATTGACAGGTAATCCTTCTGAAAAAAAAAATAGTTAATACTTGTATGTTCGTATGGAACAGCCACACCTGATCTGACAGACAAAATTCAGAGTTGGGCACAGCCCTAGAAAATAAATAGCTTGATTATTTCGACCATTTAATGCCTCACCAGTAAACATTTAAAACATAGGCTAGTTGACAAGAGGTGGAGCTTGTGGAAAATTTCAACCACTCACACATTCTGATGAAAAACAGAACGATAGGTAGCAGGAAGTGATCATAACTTTGCATAAAGACGAGAGGGGAAAAAATTAGCTCATGGCTTCTTTAAAAAGGCAATAACGTGATGGACTGCACCTCTAAAGCTTATTACATCTTGTTTGTTCATGTCTTTATTTTTCAAGGCATCCACACTGAACTTTTAGTGCACACTGTACATCCAAGCAACACTCATCCCAACACACCTAGAAAACATCTTTCTGGCTTCGCCTCTAAACTCATATTTGTATCTTTAGACATTATTCACATTTCATGGAATTTTGGGAGATGAAGCCCAAAAACAGTCGCATGCATGATGAAACAAAGAAATAAAGAAAATATACCATGTGGAAAGAAAGAATAAAGATTGTGATAAAGGAACTTGAATCCGTGAGCGACAACAGCAGCTGAACGCATTCAAGTCAACAAATGATCGAGCCAAACCAAAGAAAATGCAGATGACAGGAAGGATCTCTGCACTTAGAACAACTGGTATTTTTGCGGCACGCTATGCAGCCTGATGTACCGTATTGTGTCAGACTGGGACATGGGAATAGGTCCATGGGGAATCTGAGGATACAGAACAGGGAAGCTGACCGTGCTGTGACCTCGGAGCATCTTCTCCCTTTACAGCCAAAAACTCATTCCCAAGCCTCTCTTCAGTACGAATCTTTATAGTATAAATGACCACAAAGGAGATACGCTGGATGTTTTAAACATTGTTCAGTTAAGTATGGTGAGCTTGATTGCTGTGCTCTCACATTCCTTTTGTCTGTTATGGTCCTCTGAAGGGGAAAGTACATTTGGTTGCTGCATCAAAGAGCATTGAGCAAACCATTGAAACACATGACCCATTCAGGTATTGAAATCAAACCGCAAGGTGGTCGAATCCTTGCTTAATAACCCCCAGAAGCTATATAGTTCATTTGCAGTGAGAGCGAGCATCTTGTTACAAAAAGGGGTGCCAATAAGCGTAGAATGGAAATTAGCTTAAGGCCAGCCTAAGGGTGAAAACTGCCTTTTGTGTGCCTGATTCTTAAATGCGCATAAATTTATCACAAAGAGAACCATGCTCCTGATGTTTCTTTTGCTCTCTTTTCCGGTAAACTCATAAGATAATCTTGTAGATGTATTGAAAGGGAAAATGGTCAAGTAAAAACAAAATGTGTTCTGTAACTAGATGGCTATTTAGTCAAAGTAGACTGAAGGGAAAGTCTGATGTGTTGTTTTTACTGTCAGTCCGAAATACTTTAAAATGGATTAGATCCTTGAAGTATTGAGCTAACACTTTAGCCTGAGTTCTGTCAAATGGGAGATGCAGGTGCAGGCGAGACAACACGTTTAATCAGGTTTAAATTACAAGATGAGATCATGGTTGGTAGAGCGTGCTTAAGGAGGGTGCATCTAAGATATTACGCACACACAGGCTTTTCCTCTACTTTAGCAGACAGTGACAGAAAGGTCAGCAGTCAGAAATATCTGATATCCAGGAAATGCAGTCCAAACTTTAAGATAGGAATATCTCCGTGATTAGATTTCCTTCTCATCTGAAAACCAGTTTTACAGGCTCGAAAAACTTCCTCTAAACAAAATTCATGTTTTCCACTTTGCAACCAGACACTGAAACCATAAAGCACATCAGATGGTTGAGGAGTGATAGGTTCAGGGAAGTGAAAGGACAGAAATAGAGTTTGATACAGCCAGTCATAGTTAGAGAAGTTAACACCAAGACTTTTTCCTTTCTCCGCCAAAGTGAAGCTTTGCCTTTGGTAATTTGTCATATTTTGTGTTTTGGTGGAAGTCTCGACACTCACTGGCTCAGCAGCTGTTGTTGCATAGTGTAATCCAACATGCAGCTACTTGTGAGGATAAATATTTTCCTGGCAACTGAAAGTAGAATAAACTAGGTTCACCGCCTTGCCAAATTGTGGATTTCATTTTGAGATGTAATTGAACACGGTTGTCAATGGCACAGACGGCTTTTGTTTTTCCTTAAAGGCTGTAGTATTTCTGTTTTCCTGGTGCATTTGCTTGACAAGTCAGCAGCATAGATTGCATTTCTGTTGGTAATTGAAACATCTCATACCAGTAAAATTAATTAGTTTGGAAACAATGATTTGAGGTTGCACCTAATCAAGAACAGACCAAAATAATGGATCGCTGATTAGGCTTAATAATGAGCATCATTATTAGTAGTTGAACACTACTGACACACAGCAGGCCACCGCTTTGGCTTTCAACCCGTAACAAATTACAAAGATGCTTGTTAAACACATGTTGCCATTGCTGTAACCTTCGATTCTCCTCAAATGGGAAACCTTCAGCCCCTCATAACTGACTGACTTCTTGAACAGGTTCTGCTAAGCAGCCAGCTCTCCCTCTCCAAAAAATGTCTCATCAGTGTTTTACCGGGAACACTCTCTGCCAGATAGTAGTGTAAAAGAAGATGTTTTTACAGTAACATGACATCTATAGGGCTGCGCTGAAAGGTGAAATCCACTCCACATTCAAAGGAAAACATGATTCGGCATAGTTTCTGGAAATGTGAAAAACTGCATTGTTGCCAGGGAATGTTCAGCCATTACCTGGCATCTGTCTTTGCGCATGCAGGTCAACATTCCTGAGCCTGTCGATGGGCTGTGTGGAGACAGTTTGGGAGCTGATGTAGGGAGGTAGCTGTGCAGTACCTGCCCATAGGAATGAAATGCAAAACAGCTGTAAAGAACCGACAGCAAAGTCAAGTTAGTTTTTGTTGTACACAGCACTAAAGCTGCTCTCCCTTAAATATGGAAAGTGGACCAATACAAAACTTATGAACTTTGCAGGCTGTTGCTTACACAAATGTTGAAAGAAGTATTTCATTTATCTATGCAGAATCCCAACTATCATATTTAGCATATTTAGCTGGACACATATTGGCATGAGGAATTGATGAATTTCCAATTATTAAAACATTATTTATGTCTCTGCCAAACTAAAGTGGTTTGAAATCAGAGGTCAGCCTGTCCTATTTTGGGCAATAGGCCAACACTTTTGTTCCAGATGAGTTATTTCAACAACGAATGGCGGAAATTTCTGTGAAATTTGCTATAGAATATTTCTATTGATCTTTCCCTTATCGTAACTATCAAATTAAAATGTTCACTTAGAAAAGGTGCAATCAGAAAGTTACTTTTGCACTGTAAATGGAGCGCAGTACAGTAATGTACACGGAACGGGTGGAAGCAATAACTTTTGTGAGTAATTATTTCAAGGGATGTCACCTGATCAACATCAGCACCTGTATCATGTGTTTTTGTGACCACTGGGGAGTGCGTATTTGCAATTTCAACATGGACCTGAAAGGGAAGGTCTCGTCAACTTTTAAGTCAAACTAGAGAAATTGGCAACAGACCCTCAAAATGTGTAAGAAAGAAATGAATAAATGAGCCGGGTGAGGTGTTTTGAGTGGCATTTGAAGAACAGCAGAAAAGAACCAGGAGAGTTATGAGTTGTTAATTTACGTGGACGCTGGACACTGACAGAGCATGTGTGCCTGAGACGAGAGCTGCAGCAGTAGGAGGAGGCGGTGCTCGGTGTGTATCTGGCCTCAGTGTGTGCACACAGCTAGTGTCTGTTAGAAGCCTCCATCAGCACGGATATTGACACAATTACTCGGGATGATACTCGTACTCGTCAAAAGTACATGATCCATACCTGATACTCGTTGTCAGCCGAGTACTCGTCTCATCCCTAGTTGTAACCAAAAAGTGTTGTTTACCCTCGTTCAGAGGTAGACAGAGACACAAAGGCACACATACAGACACAAAGGACTGACAGAGACAGGGTGAAAGCAAACGCAGACCTTCGTTGTGTTAAATTATTGCCATGATACAATTAGAGCCTGCATTGGGTTTCTGCTATGATTATATAGTGCACATGTGATCACATCGACTGTCTGTCAGTTTTCACTGGGAGCAATGCGCAGCACGCGTGAAAAATAGGCGTCTGGCCCTACCTGATGAACCGCAGACATGAGGCACGACTTGTGCGTCATCCACAGGCTGTGTGTCCTGGGCCTAACAGAAAGATCCCAGTTTTACAATGCACAAAGTCCCAAATTGATGCAGAATAACACTTCTTGGGTCAACTGACTCAATATCTGCCAAACACCTCACCGCACTATGCATGCTGTGCTCAAAACAAAAGAACACCTAGAAATCACCTGCAACAAAGCCTTGGCAACACAGTGAGCGTGTGCAGTATGTCACTGGGGTTATCAGGTGGGCACCTTCCTCCACTGGAGTTTCGTCAAGTTCGGCCCGCGACACCATGGGGAGACTCAACAGCAGTGCTGGTGTCCCAGAACTACTCCCCTACAAACTCACACCCACCACCTCTGGTCTACCTGTTTTACATCCGAACCAGTATGACTTGTGCCTACATACTTTGGCAACGTTATCTTTGCTCAAAGCCACAAGATCATACATACCATACACAACCACCATTATCACTCCTTTTCCGCCAAATCCAAAGACTTAAGCTGCTTCGGCCCTCTCCCTTACTGCCGGCTGCAGGCTCGTCCCCTGTTGTTGACCACGCAATGAACCCTCGACAACCTACCTCTGCTGGACGCATCCTTACACTCCACCCTCATCCCTCTACCTCTGCTGCTAGTTTGGAATATCTTTCCCTTTTCCTTTCTAAAGCCACATCAATATTACATGTTAAATGTTACATTTGTAACCCAATTAATGGTAAGAATGCAAAATTACTCAAACGTTGTTGTTGTTTTTCTTTTGTTGGTGGTGTTGTTAGTATTTTCAATTACTTTCCTGCTTTGGTTTATAATGAACATTGCAGACAACTTGGGCTTTTAGCAGTGCTTTAATTTGTAGTCTTTTTACCTGGTATTTTACTTCCAAAGTCAGAGATACTGCAGATCATGTTTTATTCTATTTGATCCTTCTCCATCCTGATCCAATACACTGCAACTCCCTGATTATCAGGTGTCTTTTTTCCAATGCACGTGGTTTCAATACTGTTTGGTGGGTAATGTTGAGTGTTACTATCAAAGGTATGAGTAATTCACAGACAAAAATATTTTTACCTTGACCGGAGCAGGCCTCTTTTAAATCCAAGTCATGAACTATTGATGATGGTCTACATCTGAACTCAGCACTGACTCCTGAATCACATTGCGCCAGAGTGAGGTCATTTGGAAACAATCTTAGTGGCCCCGAAATAGTCTGTCTGTGTGGAGAAATAGGGGAGGTGGATGATATGTACTACAACAGGCTGCTGTACTGGATTTATGAAAGAGGCTTTAACCGTGAGCAGGTATCCAGCGTTACACATATAATATACTTCCTAACTGTCAGATTTGAGCTACAAAAAAAATGTTTTCGAAAAAAAAGAGCTGGCATACATTGTAGAGTAAAACGATAATAAATAATGTGAAACCACTGAACCTCCAGAGGCTCCAATGCGAATATGGTATGATTTTAGTGAGTCACTGTGAAGACATGAAACACCCATTGTGTGAGGAGGTGGCTATGGTGGTGCAGGGTTGGACATTTTAATGCCAAATCCAACAGGACCAGCCCTGTGCTGCCCAGCTCCACCCTGCCTCGCTCTTCTGTTCTGCTGCCATCTCTTCACACACCAAGGAAGAATCTTCTGAAATATATGTAAGAAATAGGATGTCTTTTTTCAGACATCAATGAGCTTGACATTCATGCTGAGGTTTGGATCAGATGACAAAGACAGCTTGGATAAAGTTAAATGGATGGACTGCTGTTTTAAATTAAAAGAGGCAGACTTCATAATATGAAATCTTCTTTTATCTGTTGTTGTTTTGTTTTTTTTCACTTCAGTCTTTACTTCAGTATCTGTGTTTTTTTGTAGTCTCAGCCCCTAATAGTCCACTCAGCTGACTGAAATTATTTCTGCCTGTGTCCCAGAAGTGTTTGCATAACTAACATCTGAAACCCACCTATGAATGATGGTATCGGGCGCCTTTAGCAAGATTATCAAGAATCAGTGCGTTCTGGAGCAGCATTCATTAGTAGTCAGAAATATATGGGCTGCTTCATTTGGCCTGTGGAATGCAATTTCTCAACGTCATTAAAATTAGAATAAACAACTGTAAATATATTCATAACTAAAGCCAGAACTCATTTACATTGGATTCACAGGACCAGAGTTATGAATTTTGAAAAGCATCGACGCATGCCGTGTTACATGCATGTTTCAAGCCCATTATAATATCTAGGATGCTAACACTGGAGATGTGACCTAAATAAGTTTGATTTCACACTATGTTAAGAAGACATGTGAGACCTTTGAGTGAACCGTTCTACAAAGTGAGCAATATTCATTTTCAGATGGATGCGTGTGTTGTGATTCTGTCAGTCTGCCCCTGTTCAGCACCTGTCTTCACAGCAGCAATCTTTCACTCTGTATTTTCAGTTGGAAGAATGCTTTATTGTATGTTCCTAAGAGGTCTAAGTGTGTAGTATGTTTTTAAGTGCTGATGGCACCCAAGGCGTACATGTTAATGCTGTCGTCGTAAATGGTTGCAGTGATAGAAATGTTTTTTTCTGTCTTATGGCAACAGCCAGTAACATCAGTGTCCATTAGAAGCTGTTTATCTGAGCACCAAAAGATATGTTCTCAATGTACACAAGTTTCTTCCTCATGGCCCGTTTCTCCTCTGACCTGCCTGTCAAAATAAATCCACACTTTATGTGCCTTAGTTTAACTACAGCTTCCCAGTGAACATGACTGTTGCAGTTTGCGCTGCCACATCAGATAACTGAAGCAGTTAAAAATAAAATACATTATTAAGACCTTATGAAGCTGCTATCACACAAAAAGTGACGCTATTGGAAAGAAGACCAACACCCTGACATTACGCCAAGGCCTTCTGGTGAAACAGCAGATCAGAAGCCTCCAGAAGGAGCTCTTTTCCCCCAAAATAATTTGTATGCTGCTCACCAGAAAATCCCCTCCTCCCACTTGAGTACATTGCGTACTTTCTCTTTGAGTTTTTCTTTCCATTTGTCATTTCCTTTGCTGCACTTAGTCGAGCGTTGGTCGGAGTGGATTTTTGAGGACACAAAGGCTCCTTTTACAGTAGCCATCTGAAAAATAACTTTTTGTGCCATTTGTTTGGTTTGGTTTTTTTGGTGGGAGGCCGTTTCCCCCACAGCCCGGGTCGGGTGGCCCCTCCCTTTTGCAACAGAGTCGCCCTGCAGCTTATAAATGTTTTAAAAAAGAGCCCTCTTCTGCTTGATCCAAAACCACCTCAAAGCTTGACAGAGTTAAAAGACGAGCGCAGTAAAACGTAGCAAACACATTCCATGTCATCAGCTACACAAACCAGAGTTGGTGTGCAGGCAAGGTTGTGTGTTGTTGAACTGAATTCTTATGTGCAGTTTTCCAAAGTCTCAGTTTGTGTTTGCTCTCCATGCCCCGTATAAAGCGGTGCATTCACTTTACGTTCAGCGGCTGAGTCTACATGTTCACATCAGTTAGATGGTTGCGTGGCAGAAGCGTGAATGGCAATATATTCCCCACATGGCAGGTGTGTAGAGGGTGATGAGGGCTTCAAAGAGGAGGAATTTTTCAACACTTAGCTACACCCCACTTCACATTCATGTCATTAGGCACATTCACACTGGGGAGCCACCACTGTTAACTGCAGCTTACATGTCTTGCTCAAGGGCACCTCATTGGACCTTGTTAAGTGGGAGGAAATGACAATGCTCATTGCCCGAGCTCATTTGGGGATTCAAACTGACATCCCTGCAGTCATAAACCCACCGCTATAACCTTCATGCCAACGGCACATGCATATGCTTTCGCTTAATCTGGGGGTCCTTTATCCGCATCGGAGGCTGTGTGTTTTTTCCTGAGTGGATTGAATTGAGCGTGTCTGTGGCTCATTTGGAGGATTCTGTGAGAGCAGGAAATGGGGATCCTTGTTTCTCACGTGTGAGGCCATCTGAAGCATGAAGACAGATGGATGAGTCATACAGTCGAAGCTTCTCGCTTTGGTTACTGCCAGCATATTTGGTTCCGTTGTTTTATTTTTATTCATATTTATGTTCCATGTGAGAAACTTTTTAACAAACTTGCTTGCCAAAAATATGTTTTTTTAAGACTTAAATTGAATGTAGATTATTCTCAATAATTAATATTATTATGTATGTGAAAAATGTTTTTCTCTTTTAGCTAATTAATACCATAAAAGTCAGTTTATCTGAGCATACGCCTCTATAAAAACACCTGCGGCACAATATTAGGTAATACTTAGCCAAAGTTACCCAACAGTTGACATGACAAGTTATAAAAGAGCAGACCTACTTCATGGAGCATGAACAAATATAGTAAAACAATTAATTTGTCTGAGAGCCACAGCCAACTATTCATACCCATGCCTTGTTAACCATTAATTAAGCTGCCATTGCAGAGTTCTTGCACATTATTCAATTAAATAAAATGTAAACTCTGCAGGTGGGCTGCCGATAATCAGTGAAATGAGGCTATTTATTTTTAGCAGTTTATTTAAAAGGACAAAGAGAGGACAAAGCAGCCATAAATTACCTTTCCTGAGAATGGGAAAACGTGTTGTTGTTGTTGTTGTTGTCATCACAAACAACTATAATCCTTCAGTGGAGCCAGGTTTCCTGAGACTGAGGGTGGTGAGCTGGCTTTTCCAAACTTTGGCTACTTCCTGTCATCGCCACACTGTATGTTGCTTGGGGATTTTCTTTTGCCTAAAACATCAGTTGTCTGTCCAAAATTGGTGTTTCTATTTTTAGTTTGTCAGAAAACTTACTATCTCTTGAACTATCTGACCATCATTTGCAACATCAAACCAGTTGAGAGAGACTCTGCCTTTTTTGTCCTAATTCCGGGTTAAGTTTGGGTGCAAGCACTCAGTGGCTTACAAATTGGTTCAAAGGGATTGAGTCACTGGAATCAAAGGGAGAATGCTGCACACACCAAAAGAGATAGAAATGATATCTCCCACACACATGATGGTAAAAATTGCTAATGAGTCTTTATGAATGTCTGACCCTAATAAGAGTATAATCGCATTGGGAGCTGTGAAATCATGTGTTCGCCCATTAGCAGAAGGAACACTCTTCTCACTCTCTCCGATTAGTCCAAGAAGCTCCCAAAAGGGCTGTTAGCATGCGCACTCGAGAATGTATTTAAATCCAGAGGAATTTTAATTACACTCTCAGAGCTTTCAACAGGGTTTGCGTGTGTTGTTTGGATGGTAAATTAATGGGTTTGTAAGCTGTTTTCCTTTGATCTGCAAAGTCAAACAGGAGTAACCAAGTAGACAACAACATCACAGGTGATGTAAATGACTTCTTTTAATAAGAAAAACCAAGAAAATAGTCATATTAGGCAGTCATGGTGCATTAAGTACTTCCAGTCTCCATCTCACAATGATTGATGTCTGTTTTAGATTCTGTGGCTCAGACCCAGATGTGAACATGTCACTGTGTGTTTCTGTTTTTTCTCAAGCTGTTTGACAGAGTGGTTTTTAAAAAATTAACGAAATAGTTTAATTTGAATCAAAAAAGGAGAATCAGATTTCGGAAAACACCAAATTTCTCTTCATCAAAGGTTGTTGTGACAGATGTGTTTTTTATGATAAAGTAACTTGGTGATTTTATCATTTGTATGTGACGTTTGAGACAGAAGCTTTGACAGAGCGTGTTGCCAGTTTGACAGATCATCTAGATCTGTGAAATACTCAAAAAGCTAATCCTCAGATTAATGATTATCACATCCACTGGCATGGAATTGATACCCCCCCCCCCTCTTCCGGGTTTTACAGGTGAATGTATATCATTTAAACCTCTTGTGGAAAGACTCTGTAGGGTATATCTACAAAAGAGTCCACCTGAAACAGCAGTGAGCAGCCTGTCCAGGAAACATTTAATTTAACAAGATAAGATCTTTGATATGAAGCGAGGACAGTTTGGTCAGTAAAGCCTAAATGAATGCAATGATCAGCCTACTGAGCTCTGGATACCAGATGCCCCTTTTTCCACTGCATGGTAAAGCGCTCGACTCGACTCGTCATTTTTGGTTTTCCTTCATGCAAAAGGTGTGGAATGTAAGTGGTAGCTGGTACTTTTTTGGTATCACCTCTGTTGAGGTTTCAAGCAAGCTAAGCCATTTCTAAAAGATGACCACTGATTAGTCACCAAGCTACTTTAGCAGCTACAATGTCTTTTATTCACTGGAATACCTGCGATACCACACCGTGGTTAATTGATGAGGTGCAGATGTTTTTCTAGTTGGTTTTCCAATGGCAGGATCCAGAGTGTGTGTTTGACGTGTTGAAGATAACCTCACAGTAGTTTACGACTAGCTACATGGAGGGGTGTACTATCAGCGGTGGAAAAAGATTTAGAAAAGTACAGTCAAGTCTACCTGGTACCATGCAGTGGAAACAGGACAAAAGTTGCATCTTAAAATAAAAGCACCTCTTGCTACCATTTATCACTGCTGGAAAACCTTCAAAGTCAATATAGTTTTAAATATGATAACTATGTTACACCAGAAAATCAAAAGTCTTCTTTCCACTACATTGAAGGTGACCCAGTGCATTCGCACGCCCGTATAAATGATCTGCAAGAACATTCAACATGTGAGACACGCGCTCAGGGAGTCAACGTCGGCCAAATGACAGCATGTTGCACACATGTTCATAAAACATCTGAAGGGAAATGCAGAAGAAAGAAGGTGAAGGACAAAGCATGTGCTCCAGCAGGAGCCATTACCTGCAGGAGCACAATCGTGACATACTTTCACACATCCGCGGGGAGCAGGAAAGGTTTAGACTCTTAATAAAATTCATTTACATATTTGAAACAAGGCACAATTTTTTTTTCTTAGGACGCTAGAGGTTAATATTGTGTATTTTATGACTTTGTGTGCATGTAACAAACTAACAAACTGAAGAGGCGGTGACATTTTCATGGTCAAATTTTACTTTTTATATTACTTCTCAATGGACAAGCCACACTCCCTGTTTATCCTTTATCCTGTTTCACAGTTTAATATGTAAAATCTCCGCTCACCAAACTGAATCGTAAGAGTGTGTGGAAATTGAACTGTCACTGTGATAGAGGCAAAAAACTAAAGACACCTTTGAATTACACAGCCAAAATTAACAAGTAAAACCTTTCATACAATCAATACTTGGAATCACCAGCTCTCTGGATAGATTTTTAAACCCTCAGGGGTTTGTGTTTATTTTTTTCTCCACCACGTCAAAGCTAACAACGGTGGCCTCTATCAGCTTCTATTCTGCTTTCGGCTACAGGGTTTCTGTGAAGGCGAGCATTGATTTTAGTCGTGGGCTTTGTTTTAGTCTTCAGTCAAGATGGTGACTGTCTCAACGGAGCTTTCGCCTCCGGCAGTGAATAAAAAGCACGTTCCTCGCTTTCCCTTTTTCACCCATGCTCGCTCACTTGGACCTGTTAATGATCTCTCTCTCACTCGCTGTCATTGACACTGTGTTTCAAACATTGCACTCCTCCAATCCTCGGATCCATCAAAGTCTGACAGCCTTGTCAATATTCACCACCCAAACTGCAAAAAAAGGCCATCTAGTGCCTCAATGAGATGAACAAATGGGCTCATAAATCTAAATATAGCCGAAGAGCTGTCAGCATTGTATGTAAAACTGTGTGAAGCGATGTGGGCCCGATGCACAAAATCTGTGCAAGCCATCTGTGCCCAGCCATGTCTTATATACCGTCAACTTACTCAACCGTGTGTGGCACTTTCATCAGTACATAATTATACTCTGGCAAGATTAAAGATTTGTCTACATGATGGATGTATGGAAGGTTTACAAGATATATTTCCAACACTGTGTACACAGTTTGATGAACATGTGCTCGACAACAACGACCAGGTTATTGGTGTATTTTTAATGCTACTCATGGACATTTTAATCAATTGTATATTGAACGTATATTAAAAACCAAAACCTTGAAGTAGTTGAGACATGATTGATCAGGATGCGGTGATTACTAGTTCACAGTTTCTAGTATTGGAAACAGCTGATGAGAACTCATTGACCAGTTGTCTTTGGAAATCACTTTCATTCATGGTTTCTGTCATTTCTCTCTCCACAAAGCTGGAACTTGTTTTCCTAGCTGGAAAAGGTACCTCTGAACTAAATGAGTGTCAACGACATCATTTTAAATTGAGGTAAAACATGATTTGTACCCAGAACAGCTTCAACAAAGCTTCAATTGGACAAGCTGCTAAAGGCTGACAATATAATAAAGCTCTTGTCTGCTGTGGACTGATTTGATTATTTTTACTATTGTATCATGCATAAACAATATGACCACCCTTAATGAAAGCAAAACACGAGTTTCCCATGTTTTCCATATGGGACACGTGATCATATGTATGACACATATTTGCCACGTTACAATATATAATAACATGAGGAAAATATGTGGAGAAGTTTTCACATGGGAATCGACATTGTCCTCACACATTACACCATGAAAATGTCCCAAAACCACGTTTCCCTTGGAAAAATTAATTTTCATATGTGCACAATCACATGTGCTCAAATGAGTTTTTGCATGTGAAATTGAAGTAGGTTTTTCTGTCAAGGCGGCCCAAATAGTCTAACAGGGCACCATTTATAACAAAAACCAGAGCCAGAATAAAAACACAATCGGTTGTCTTTCTTGGAGTTTCTGAATCTACCAACTGTGAAATAACGTCTCTATCAATCTAAAGGGAGTCTGTCTGCTATGAGTCATTATATGCAAGTTAATTTTGCCAAAATGTCTCGAGCATAAGCGCACACGTCCGCTGATGCGTAGTGAAAACAATCATCAGTTTATCTGTTTGCTGAGACCTGCAACAGTTCCATTAACCAATTAGTCATTCATCAGAAAAATCAGCAAATTATTTTGACAATTGATTCATGATGTTGGGCCTTGGGAAACTATAGCTGGCATTTTTCTCTGTTTTCTGACGTTTCAAAGACAAAGCAATTAACCAAGAAAATCATTTGCAGACAAATTGATAATGACAATAATCATCAATTGAGCCTCACTGAATTCATTGAACTTTTAGCATCAACCTAAAAGGCTGATGATTTAAACTGCTGAATGTTTAAAGACTTTTATTTAGCTTCCGCAATTAAATTTTAAGTTCCCTGATTGAAAATCCATCCATCCATCCATCCTCTTCCGCTTATCTGGGGTCGGGTCGCGGTGGCAGCAGGCCAAGCAAGCTGACCCAGACTTCCCTCTCCCCCGCAACATTTTCCAGCTCATCCTGGGGGATCACGAGGCGTTCCCAGGCCAGCCGGGAGATATAATCCCTTCAGCGTGTCCTGGGTCTTCCCCGGGGTCTCCTGCCAGTTGGGCGTGCTCAGAAAACCTCCAGAGGGAGGCGCCCAGGAGGATCCTGATCAGATGCCCGAACCACCTCAGCTGACTCCTTTTGACATGAAGGAGTAGCGCCTCAACTCCAAGTTCCCTCCTGATGTCCGAACTCCCTACCCTATCCCTAAGACTGAGCCCCCCCACCCTACGGAGGAAACTCATTTCGGCCGCTTGTAGCAACGGGTCCGGCACCCCGTACTGTTGCATAGTTAGTCTGAAAATATTGGGAATCCTCAACTCAACCGGGACAGTTTTATGTCCACAGAAGCCTTTGAAGTGCTTGAACTGTCAGTTGCTGATCAGTGTCTGCACAAATAAACAGAAATAAGGATCCTCTTCACTAATCAATGTTTTAATGAGCTGTTGGCATACAAAAGAGGCAAAGTGTTCACTTCTTCCCCTCTACACACTATAGCAGGGCAGGTGTTGTCCTCCCTTTTAATATAATAGATATAGATCAGTTCTTTGACTGCAGAATGAGCCCTTCACTTTCACAAATGGAGCGGGTCCTCTTCCATGGAGTATGCCATGTTGCTTCGCCATGTTTCTTCAGTAGCCCGGAAGGAACAAACCAAAAACTGTCTCTACAGAGGGCTTTTTTTTTGTGAGTTTCGCAACCTCTATTCATTTTCTTACATGTTTTGGATGGAGAGGCAAGTGGTGTTCAGTTGGTTACAATCTACAACCCCACCGCTAGATGCGACTAAATCCTACACACTGCTCCTTTAAGAAGCAGTCAACCTCCAACAATGGCTGCCCTGATCTGCTGCCATTATCGGGGTGGTTGTAAGGGAGGGAATTTTATTTCTCCTCAGTCGTCTGTAATACATAAGATGGTTTCAAACGCAGTGATGAGCATTTAGCTCAATCAACCGTGAACGTTTGGGGGTTCTACAAAGGAAGATTATGAGCATCTTCTCTCAGATGAAATGAAGAAATAACAGCGTAATCAGTCAGAGGCAATGAGGTGCATTACTCGTAATTACATCTGTTGGATCCACACAGAAGTTGTTGGAACAACAGCCCATTCAAACTCCCTCCACTTGTTATCATCTAAATGCAAATTGTATGCAATAAGTGCCTCTGTTGTTCTGCTGAACTTCAGTGCCAGCTTGCAGGAACAGCAAAAAGTAAAAGGGTCTCTGATGTAGCTCTCAATCTTTCTCTGCTCACTCTGTATTTCTCAAGTTCTTTTTTTTTTTCAAACCCACCACAAGCATGCTTTCCAATTTCTCTCTGTCTTTTTCATCATGTTCTCTCACTCTCTTTGTTTTGCAAAATTTTTCAAAAGTTTCTTCTGTCTTCAAGGCATCAAATGAGGTTGGCTGCGAATGAACTCGTGGCACTGTGGCGTCAATTCTGACTCATGACCCTTGTCACAAGTTAGGACTTTTGCACATGAAACCAAGGAGACCGTCGTCATGAGAAAAACAAATATTTTTAGTTCAAATACTTAGAACAACTTCTGGTCACGTTTTCTTGACAAGCAAACTCTTGTAGTCATCATAAAATGGTTCCATAAGTTGCTTTTTTTTAAAATTTATTTTATTTTTTTTATTTTACTCTATTAATCCCCGAGGGGAAATTTCTTTGCATACAACCACAAAATGTCTTTGGTTTTGGTAGATAGTTTGGCATACAAAGCAACCTAAAAACCAAAAAACATGCTTTGCATCCACAGTCAATACTCAACTTTGTAATCTTTTAACCAAGGTGATCTTTTCCAGACCGTAACCAAGTAATTTTAGCTGCCTAAACATAACCAAACCTCAAGCAACATGCTTCTCGACCTGTCTTTGTGTCTTCCACTTCATCCAACAACACATTGTATTGTTTAAATTCAGGACCCGTTTTAAGAATAAGGTCCTTGTTACAAACTATCTGCAGCTTCCTGTCTCAAAATAACACCTTTGAATTTCGGGTAGGACGTGGCGGTAGCCAGAATAGTGTTTCCCCACCCTACTTTTATCCTGCAGTGTAGGTGAGAAGGTCAGTTGCAAGCTATAAGTGAATAAAGATCTTGCAGGTGCAGACTGACATCCATAGTGGAGGTATTTTGACTTTGAGTAAAAGAGGCTATTCAGGCCGGTAGACATGGTGAGGTTTTGTGAGTTCTTTCAAACGCAGACGGCTGTAAAAGCGTCTTTTTCCATTTCTACCAACAAGATGAAGGTTTGGTGCAGCCGTCAGAGCAAACAGTGTCACACTTCTACTGCTGCTACATCTGTGCAAGGCACAGCTGCCAAAGGGCGTGAGTTTTGTACAGTAAGCAGCGGCTTGTGTTGGAGGATGCGTGTTGCCACGACGTCCTCCTCAGCCCCAATGCGGTGTGCAGAGCGGCTGCTGTCACTGAACGATTTGGCAGGGACGCAGAGTGTGTGTCCCCCCTCGGTCAGTTTTGACACCACATGTTTAAACTATCACCACAGATGTGCCGTGAGTGTTTGGTCCCAACAACACCAGTGTTTACTTCAAATGTGGACTCAATGTTGAAGCATTATATGTTCTGTGTAGGCAGGCTGGCCTTGCATGGACCGATGGTGCACTCGTTTTTTTGGATTGAGGAAAAAGAAGCTGACTTGTGACTAGAAGGTTGTTGGTTTGATCCCCAGAGCAAAAGAACAGTGTGTGATTCTTTGTTTTTACCACTGGTAAGGAGCTTTATTTGTTTCCAGGGGTGTGTTTGTAACTGTGTCGAGCAGGGCGTTCCTGGAAAACAGTATTCATGCACAGTGTTTAAAAAAAAAAAAAGGTTAAATAAACAAAGTACAAATGGTCACACTGGCTCCACCTGTGCCACTCGGTGCCTTTACAATAGTCATTACTGTTTTTACTTGTTTGGTTTGAGTCATATGTTCCACTTGAATCAAATAATTCACATTTGACTGGAACCAAAAATAGACCTTTATGAAAAACTGAAGTTTCGCATTTAAATCTGCATTTATCAGCTGAGAAATACATTAGTTTCAAGTTCAGATCCCCAGAGGATTCTCCCCTGTCGAACTACCTCTAACCAACATTTTCCACAGGAACCAGTGTGATCTATCATCAGCATCAGTGCTTCAATAAGGAAAGCAAATTGTGCAAAATTGAGGAAAAGAGAAATAGATGCACAAGTTGGAGCTGGAACATTAGAATGCTGTTTAAGTTGTTACGCAGCGTTCCCGGGCTTTTCTATGTCGAACGCTGTTTGTTTTGACGGGCAGAGGAAGAGTGAGAGCTGCGTGGAGGGATGGGAAAGAGAGGCTGGGATGAGGGGGAGTTCTCCCAACGTTTCCCCGAATGAGAGCTGGAAGAAAAAGTGGCTGACGGGCTGGGTGGAGCAGGGTGGGCCTCCTCAACGGTAGCCTGGTGGAAAACAGTTGTGTGAATGGCGGGAGACGGTGGGCTGACTCAGCCACCGCGCCCAGGAGGAGTGACTGTCAGGCAGGCTGCGAGACGTGTAGCTCGTGGTGGAGGGAGGGAGGGTGAGAGTGCGTGCGTGTGTTCATGGCCAGTAATAAGTGCACGGGTGAGTGTGGGTGTTTATGTTTGCACCGTGTACTTCTGTCCTTGGGTGTGTGCACTGGAACGGTTTAGAGTAACGCCGGTTGATGGAAGGTTTCGGGGGAAAGCATCTGGATAAAGCATTTATCTGGAGTGAGATGGTGGAGGGGTGGGAGTGGTGGATGTGAGGGGGGTCAGTCTGAGCCTTAAAGGGTCAGTCTGCTGGTGTGTGACTTCAGCTGGTTCTCATTATGGGGCTAATGTGACGCTCTGATCTCTAACACACACGGACTCTGCAGACCCAGGTTAAAGCCGGATATGGGCTTTGAGAGGCCCCTTCACTGCAGCTTCTGTATCACAGTTTCCCTCCACGGAGCGCGGCGAGACCGGGCCGGGGCCTCGTTTATAGAAAGGCCTCACTATCAGATTTAGTCATGGAAAAGTGTGCAGCTGAGAAGCTTGGAACTGATGTGACTTAAGATCCTGTAGACATTAGATCAGTGTGAGGAGTAAAAGCTGAGACATCCAACTTTATTACTGACGGTTTATTAATGTTAGGTTAATACTTATTTTGGAACCAACAGACAATCTGCTAAAACTGAAAGCTCATACATTTTTCTTCTGCTTTTTGCAACATTTGGGAAGTTTGGCTTCATTTGAAATGTTGCTGAAACAAACACAAAGTTAGTCAACTAAATATTATTTTCCCTTTAGTTTCAGAGCTCATGCCATATCTAAAATCACCACTCATTTACTATATAGTTCACTGCATTTACTGTCTATTACTTTATTTCAAGGTTAAAATTCAGCCCCAGCTATCACTGATACTTCTATCACAATATTTCAAACGATACCTGGGCCGACATACAATATTTCAAATCTTTTTTGATAAATGAGACCTCAATGAGAAGAAAACACAAAAGTGTTTGAAGCAAAGAGAGAAAACAGAAAACTGGTTAATTTATGAGATCTGTCTCAGAAATATTTGGAACCTCCAAAGCAACCAAGCCCAGCTTAAATCCCATTTCTATGAAGTGTTCCCCAACGCTGGACCCCCAGCTGAGCGAGTCCAGGTCCTAAATCTCATCCCCTGTGCTGACATTTAAGTGGAACAATTTATGACAGTGAACTGCTACTCAGCAAAATGTGTTCCAACCCACTGAAAAGCCAATGTCATGCTGATAATTAGTGGTGGAGTGACTGATGCGTGCACTTGTACTCATAACTGTCGTCGTGAGGGTACTCTGAGCGAAAGCTGAATGGAGCTATTGATATCATGTCAGAAGTGACTGTTCACGATGAATGAGGCAGACTCAGACAGAATCAGGATGAGAGCAAACACGCACATATACATTTTCAATACCCCTAAAATGTGACTGGAAATTATGCTACCAAACCGTAGTGTTGTTGAGTGCTCTCCGCTCACTCGTACTTGAATCATGACAGTCCCCATAATACCTCAGACTTTCTCAGTGTTGTGCAACAGCGTACCAGTTGTATGTATGATGGAAACATTAAAAGCCACAGAATAACTGAGGACACAAACCTCAAGAGCACAGTTAGCTGACATAAAGTGAAGCAGCAGGAATTTTGGAGGGGTATTTGAGTCATGACAGGGATACAGGCTGTAAAACCTCGCACATTCACTAAGGAACACTCAACTGAAAGTCTGTCTTTTTTTACCATTAGGCTTTCTTCAGTCCCCTTAATGCACCTATTCTTGCCAAGAGTCAGTTGAGATGATCGATAGCACTCTCGTGTCTGCGTGCTGCAGTATGGAGCTGCAGTCAGGAGAAGTTGAACTCAGCCTAACTGCTGCTAAGACTGAATGTCCTTGCTGGGCCTGTGTACTCAGAGGTACCAGAGTGACACGAGTGTTAAACTCTAAACGACTGTGATTGGTTGTTTTACTGACAGGACATTGGTCCCGAATTCTAACCCTAATCTGGGTCAAAACCAGAGCTTTCACCCAAGAGAGGCCCATTGAAGTCTGTGAGAAAGTAGTTTGGATTTCTTTGAAGAAATCTTTTCTTAGCCAATTATGTTTCTTACCCAAAACTAAGCACATTATTTTTTTGGGGGGGGCTAAACAATAAGCCACCTTACTTTTCACACCAAGGTTAAGCAAAGCGTGACACTGACACGGTACCTTATAGTGTACTGATGGATGTAATACACACTTTGGCATTGTTCTGGGTTGGGATGAGTGTTATTAGTGTTGCTGAGTGAGGAAGCAAGATTTAAAATCTTTGCCACATCAAACCTACTGGCAGTCGTTGTCATGGGAGTACTGCTTTAATCAGTGCCTCATTTGCACACATAGCACTCCTGCTATAAATGAGTTCAGCCTCCAATTTATGACACTTGAAAAAATTAAATCGACTTATGCAGAGATTTTGGAAACCGGTGCTATAAAAACACTGACAGTACAGTGTAGCATGTAAATACAGATAGTGTACATCATAGGGATATGAAAAACATGCCCTCTAACTTCTCATACAAGTAGGGGATGATGATGTCCATTAATTGAAACCAGAGTTTAACACAGGTATGATGTGGTATCACACTTCAAACTGGTCGCCTAAAATGACCAACATAATTTAGTTTAATTATCCGTACTAATCAGGGTGTAGCGACAGGACACAGAACCTCTTTGCGCTCCCATTTTGTGTTGACATTGTAAATGTTCGAAAACTTAAGTGGCTGTACTTAACTGCTCGCTAATTTTCTGCTGCTATTACTTTTTTGGACCATCAGTGCTGTGGAACAAAGCCAAAGCGGCCTAGCCATCCATGCATTACATGCTGCTCTCTGAGTTTGTTCTTTCACCTTTTGAATATAGCACGGCAGGATAATGAAAATCCTTTATTGACCTTTAATTAGATTTGAAAGGATAAGTCAGGTGTAAAGGTTCAGGAGGACAGTGCACCGTCTATTCTGCAGGATGAAAAATGAATCACGGTAAAAGTTGAACGTCTAATAGTCTAGATGTGATTTTCATTGCTATTTGGCTCTGCTTTCTTCCTTCCTGTCCTCTCCCTTGACACCCTGTTCTACCCACTTTTCACATGGTGGGATTTCACATTGGAATTCATTACCGGTGTGCTAAAATGTCCTTCAGCCCAAGTCTATAAACAGCCTTTCTCTAGCTGAGGGGAAACAGAGAAAGTCACAGCTACATGTATAAACAATCACTTGTTAAAATGGTTCTAGCAGTACATGACTATTTGGCAAAAGAAAAGTGTGTGTGTGTGAGTGTGAAACAGCCTAGAGGGGGTCTATATGAGGTGATATAGGTTGAAATGTGGAGGTGGAGGTGTGTGTGTGTGTGTGTGTGTGTGTGTGTGTGTGTGTGTGTGTGTGTGTGTGTGTGTGTGTGTGTGTGTGTGTGTGTGGAGGGGGGGGGGGGGTCGCTCCTCTGATGTCACGGCGGGATTATTTTAACAGGACCCACCCACTGGGACTTTGGCAGTTGATGGCTTCCGTAGTCCGGCTGGACTGACAGAGGCTCGCTTTGTATTAGTCAGTCATAAACTACAGCAGAGCCCTGAGTCACTACAATGCTTCTGTTCACGGTTGTGTTTGTCTTACAATGTTGTGAGGTGAGTGAGATCATCAGTCTCAAGTCATTATGACCAACGAGTCTTTTAGTCCAGTCTGATGAGCCGACAAACTGTGAATTCATCAAACAGCTCATTGGGCTGCAACATTGAGAAAGATGTTTACCTTGTAGTAAGCCAGACTTAAAAATTTGAGAATGTCCCAATGTAAACCACATTTTGTATTGTTAAACTAGTACAATATGTCTTTGTTCGCTCTTGCCTGAAACACAGTAAAGCAAAGTTAACATGAAACTGAAATGCGGCCAACATTTGATGGAAATATTTTCACTGCCAGCGGTGCAGGAGAGCGGACACACTCCTAAAGAAGAGTTCATGGCAACTTTCTGTAACACAAAACAATTCTGTTCCCTCTTTTTCCAGTGATTTGATTGGATGTTTCATGGCCTCAAGCTACTCCTCTATAACCTCAGATTGTTCCTGATTTCTTCTTTTCAATCTCATTTCAATCCAGCGATAAAGGCAGAAAATGGTCACAGAAATAAACAATCTGTCAGCCATTATTCCCCAACAAAACAAGTCCCACGTAGAGAAAAGGTGGACACTTTTTTTTAATATACTTCCAAATAGAGAGGTCTTCCTTTTGGTTTTGTGTAGAGCCCAAGCCTTTCAGACCCCCCCTCTCACATTAACAGCACAAACCCAGACAACACTGACTCTTTCACGTCGTCCTTTCCATGCTTCCCCTCCCTTTTCTCACAGGTCCATTTTCCTAAGCTAAAATTACATTACACTGCCGTTCTCCTTTCACAGAGAAAGGTCATAATTTTTCGCTGCCGCCGCCGCCACCCCTTGTCTGTTGTGTAGGTGTGAGTTTTACAGAGAGAGAGCCTGAAAAGTTGCAGTTATTGCCAGGGAGGAGGCCTCCCGCTGTCGCTCCACAAGCCGTTTGTTTTTTGTTTTTTTGGAGCATTGTACCGCCATACTCCAGCTAGCATTGGAGTGTCTCAGAGGGATGGAGAAGTAGATGGGGATTTGAAAAGGGGGCTAAAATTATGCAGCTTGCTTTCACACTGACATAGCCGGGGCTGAGAAATGGCTCCATAAAGCCTGTAAAAGTGTGTCCCTGGTGACTTCTGAAAAGTCTGTGGGGTAGGAACCCCTTTATAAAGCAGCACTGTCAAGGTATGTAGAGTTGTGGTTCAGCTCTCTGCTGTTTAACAGCGCTGGAGTTCGCAGGATTTTCTTATACAGACGGCTGTATTCACAGTCAGGTCTGTAAACATGTTGCCAACATGATCTCCTCCTCTTACGAACAGTTAGCGTGCTGTTATTAGGGAATTTTATTTGTTGAAAAAAAATTTCCTCTTAGGTATATTGTCATTTGCATTGCAACAATATTTGATTAGTTTAATTAACACTCTAATTTACAGTATGTTTGCCACACGGATACTTTAAAAGCTTTGTTACCAAGATACTTACTATAAATTTATTCTGCTAATTATATAATTGCAACATTCATTAGTTTCAGTGGCTTTTTTTTCAAGGTCTAAAAAAATCCCAGGAGGCCTGAGTCTAGAGATTTATGCTGATTTAGTACTTTGATTCAATTTGAGAGGATGTTGTTGTGATGTTTTTTGTCTGATGTTAATACTTCCTGTATCCTATAAACTAATTGATTTTACTGATGAGAAAAAAATACTTTACAGCCCGTACGTGCATGTAAAACCAGGTTTGAAGAAAGTGTCATGTGATGATGTACAATGAGTGATAAAATCAAAGTAGGCAGGGTGTCAGGTGTGGTTGGATGTACATACATTGGACTTTCACCTAGGAGATTGGTGTTCAAGTTCATGAGAAAGCAGTGAGGATTTATTTTAAGGAAACTTAATGTAATTAATTATGTTACTTCCATAAAATTACTTATTTTAACCCAAACCATGTTTTTTCTAATCAAGTAGTTTCTGTACCTAACCCAAACCAAACTGAAACCAAAATGTTTCACGAAACCTAACCGCATGGTTTTTGTTGCTCACCCCACTTATCATGCAACTTGGCATTCAGTGTCTTGCCCAATGACACTTAGGTGTATGAACAGGAGGAGCTGGGGATTGAAACACCAACCTTGTGATTAGTGGGCAACCCATTCTTCCAACTGAGTCACAGCTGCCCATAAGATACATTTACATCTATTACTGTCTATTCGTGCAACTACAACAAAATAATTACTGTCATTATTGATTAATCTGTAGATTATATTCAAATGTTATTTTAATCAAATTACTTTGTTTTATCCTATTAGGCGTCCTACACCAAAAGGTGTTTCATTCAAAATGATATTTAACAGAGAGGAGCATGAAATCCTCACCTTTGAGACACATAAACTACCAACTGCCCAGCATTTTTGCTTACAAATGACAATTATTCAATTAGCGGGACCGTTGATGAATCTTCTAACAATCAACTAATTATTTGTGTTGTACAACTTCTCCTATATTTAAATCCATGCTCTCTCAGTCCATTGGGTTGCTATCTGCATACATAAATGGAAAACTAGCATTTATCACAAGAACAAGTGCTATTGACCCTTGTGAGCGATGTAATTGCTCATCATGGTAATGACCGTGTTGCCATATGGTAAATTCCATTACACACTTAAAAGCTCTCCAATTCTGTCTATGGTTTACAACACCCTATCCTTCATGTAATTATACCCTGAAGCCATTCTGCCCTGTTGTAGTAGGCAGGGCCGAGCAGAGGAAAGAGGTGACTATCTTGAGCTCTATTTATAGTCGAGCTAACCATGGTTTAACCATGGGTTACATAAATAGGTGGTTTGTTTGGATTGCAAGAAGCGTTGCCATGACAAAATTGTAGAAGAGGAACACACACTCGGTATCCTTACTTCTGCAAAACAATTTAAAACAAGCAAAATATATCATTCAAATTGAGTGTGGACTGTTGTGTTTATAAAGTAATATAAACTCTAACTTTGGTCAAGCCAGTCTAGCTACGGCTTTAGATGTCGTGCATGTGATTTAAGGATTTTCTTCAGTGACCAACACAATGAGCGCGGCAAGAATCAACATCCCAAAGGCAGGATTCTTCATCTTCACACTCACTTAGAATAGGACTGAAGGAACTCTGACTCATCCTCACAGACAAGTCACAGGACACAAAGTCGACTGAGTGTCTCCAATCTTCCTTGCACTTGTGGTCAGCGTGTTTCTCTTCCTCAGCTTTTCCGGACATGTGTCGCTAGATCGAGACCAAAAGAGGATGGAGAAGAGGAGGAGGAGGAAAGGGAAAGACAACAGGGTAATTCATTCGGTCGTTCGTGAAAGAGAGGAAGACTCGGTTCCCTCCGAGCATTATAAATACAAGTGCAGTCAGTCATCAAATTATAGCCATCTGCATTGGCCTGAGACCAGGATTCTGCTTGATGCACAATAAAGTAGTGTGAAGAGGGGCGTGGTCGCTGAAGGGGATCAGAGACCATCTTAGGTGGTGGTTAGACCTCCACACACAGCCTGACACCAAGTGTTGCAGCAGCTTCACAGCTCCCGCTTCAGGAGCGAGGATGATCCTTTACAGATAATGATGCCTTGTCAGCTAAATCACCACAGCTAGATCCTATCTACAGCCAGCACCACGTCTGGGGAAGATGGAGACTATAGCTTAGTGTTATGTTGCCGGAGAAAACACGTGGTTTATGATGCACAATCCAATTCCCTCCCTTTCTGGTTTTGCTTCTCTTTCACCCTGCAGGTGCAGTTCTCTTGCACACCTATTAGAAAGTGCGAACGCAAAACAGGTTTAAGCAGGGGTGCCGAGACAAAAGGAGTGTCACAGAGCAGGGCATTTGTACAGATAGCATGTTGAAAATGTGCTTTTCCAACATGAAGCCTATTCTACACAGAGCTTTGCACGGCTTAGCTGGGGAACTAATGAATTCCAGGTCCAGGTACACTGCAGCAAGTAAAGCTTTTGTGTGTATCATTAGAAAATGTGCTCCTTTTCTGAAGGCAACAGCAGCAAGCTGAATTTGAACCAGAAAATCCCTAGGCAGAATTGTCTTGGCATCGCTCTCTCCTTCAGCTTTTTATCCCCATGCTCAGTGAACAATCCAACAAAAGCTTGGGTTTAAGAACCATGGAGCTCATTGCGATTTTCTTTGTTAATGCAATTGCCTGTAAGAAAAGATTCATTTTTCAGTTTCAGCCTGGAGGCTCCTGTGCAATTAGCACGAGTCTTTCATTTAGAGTACCTTAGCCTTACCAAAAACTCTCTGAACTGTACTATAATTGCCTTGGGCACAGTGAGTAGCCGCTCACAACGATAGCCTCCAAAGACTGACCGATAATTCCATCCGATTCAGTAATACAAGTGATATTTGCATGTTCAGCTCTGTTCTCATTGAGAATTTCTCCTAACTTTTCCTTTTTATTTGTTGTTGTTTCACACGATATGTTTAACAAACGTCAACATGTGACGATGTCAAAAGCTGTTTCTTGTGATGTTCATTTCTTAGACACCAAAATGGTGTCACTGTGACCGCAGAGGACCGGTGCCTCTCCGCAATGTATTCTCGAAAGTCCTTGTGTGTGTTTGTCGCTGCGCTGAGACCGTTCATCATTGACTTTGTTCATGACAGAGCAGCCATGGAACCAAAAGAAAATGCTTCTAAGTGAAATCACAAAAGCATGGGCGTGATGATAAAAGCTTTGCTTTCATCCTCGTTGACATCGAAATGGTCGTCTTTGTTCACATTTCCAATGTTTGTTGCAGATCTGGGATGGAAGGGTGCATTTACAGGATGAGAAACCAAAGGACAAATGTACGCTTCGGTGTTTTGAAGTTGGCTGCATGGCATTAATGTAGATGCAACACAGACACAAGCTGCCCTAAAAAGGCACACACAGACACACACACATTTGCTTGAGTCTTGAGAAAATGCTTTTTCCATTTATAGCAATGAATGTGAATGTTTAGTATCTTATTTTCTCCTCTTCTTTTTTCTGACAAGCTCATGTCTGAGAGGTTATTCTGTGAGATTTTTGCCTCGTGGCAGTACGCCCACCATCCTGCTCGGCTACTGGATGCTGCTGTTGATATAGAGGGAATATTTTGGCCCTCATAATCTTGTCGGAATGTTCTAACTTGGACACAGCGCTGTCTTTTTCTCTGCTTCACTATATCAAATATTCCAAAGCATTAGCATGGCATGATCAGAAGACTGTCTTCTTCGCTCTGTGCCAGTGAGTTTCTGTCTTGAACTATCACCCCTGTAAGGGCGAGTGGGTGACTAATGGAAAGCCCCCTCTCTATAGCTCCTGGCTAGGGCCATGGAAAACACATGCTGAGGAAACAGGGTCTTGGAGGTGGTCCAGTTTAATTTCAGAGCATGTGCACTGGGAAATAATTGACTTCCTCCTTGGTTTTACATTTTGTCAGGGGCTCCAGAGAGCACAGTCTGAGGCAGGTGGCTGAATTTGCATATCATTGAAAATGAGACAGCTCAAGCCTGGGAAATCCTGCAACCCAAGACTCCGTATGCCCGGAAAACCTCCGCAGGGGTAATGAGTGATGTCTCAGTGAGAGAATCCCTTTGAGGCCAGAGGAGCTCCTCTTCAGCCAGGAGCAGCTGGAGGACACCTGATAATATAGAAATCAGCTCATGAGAAAGTTGCACTGTAATGTGAGACTCTGAAAAATGCTCATCTAATTGGTTTCTTCAAACTTCCACATTAGAATTCACAGAGTTCCTAGTCAGCAGTTGTGGGATGAGTTTACAACATAGCATCTTCTGCAGGTGTCTTTTTATGTTATCCCACTATTCAGAAAGCAAGTGCAAAAAAATATCTGTGTTTGTTTGTGTCTGTGTGGACACGCACAGAAAATCTGAATTTTTTTTTCCAGTTATGTAGCATGCCTTTGACGTCTGGGCTAACATGATGCCTCTTTATCATCTTTACATGCAATGACCTATTTTCTCTCTTCACAGAATCCTACTTTGGGGACAGCGTCTGCAGTTTGCAAGCTGTCCAAGATGTGTCCAGCTTCCAGCTGTCACTACAGATGAAGACGAGTCGGCGAAGTGGGCTGCTGCTCCTGGCTGCTGGAACTGAGGACTTTCTGTTCCTTGAGCTCCAAAACGGGAAAATACAGGTGAGGGATTAACCATACTAAAATGTTAGCACTGCATTAAAGAAAAGGCACTCTTTTTATTGTCTTTTCTGTCTTCATGTCAACTCAAAGACAGAGCAGGACTTGAATAAAAACAAAACAGATGGAAACAACAATCACTTTGCCTGGTATTATGACAAAGTGTGGAATACACCCCTCTGTCCACTAGAGGATCCCGTGTCAGTGTCACATTTTGACGCCTATAGTTTTGAAAAGTAAGTTGTTTAAGTGGTTAATTTTAGGGAAAGATCAGGGTTTGGGTTCCAGTTAGTCATTTTACATTACTTATGTAGGTTACGTACTTAATAAGTTAAATATGTTATGCAACATACATAACTTACTTATGTTACTTAAAAGAAATCCACATTAACTTTTGCTTTCTCACAAACTCAAACCTTCCGTCCAGGTAAAGGTCCTTTGATTGTTCCATTTAACCACCCCCACCTCCTCCCAATGCATACAGGCTCTTTACTTCATCACGTGAACTTGTTAAAAGGCTGGCCACACATTTGAGTACGTTTTATGCCGAGGTGAGGCACCACTGACATGGCATCCTCTAGTGGACTGACAGGGGTGTTCCACACTTTGGCCTGACACTGGGCTGAATCACTCAATTTGCTCATTAGACAGTGTCTGTCTTATTGTACTAAAACAACTCAAACAAACTGAAAAGCACACTGATAGCTTACTTACAGATGTAGTTTCATACATATAATTTGAACCAGTGCTAAATAGTTATGGAAATCCAATGTCAACGTAAATCATCTCCATTAAAATGCATTCATTTGTTAATTTACACATCAAAATGACATCCATGTACAGCTAGATAATAATGAAATGATTCATCCCTCCCTTTAGTAAAATCCCAGACATATCATATGAAATTAGTGCATAATGGGCTATGAACAGTGTGGCTTTGAAAAGTAGTTTTGAGATACCACTTCAAGACATGACAAATTTCATTAGGTGTCCCTCTGAAAACAGTCTAAACTAATTCCATTTTTCTATTGTCTTCTCTAGTTGTCTCAGTGCAATGTGAACCAGGACAGTTTACATCTATAATTATAATTAACTGCTCATCAGCCTTGAAAAGCAGAAGAATTAACATCAAATCAGCCATAACAGAGATTCATGTACATATTCCCTAGAAAGGACAATATTGCTGCATTTTCAATGAGGTGAATTCTCCGGGTGTAATAAAAGAAAATATTACCAGCTTAGTCTTATTTTTTTTGTGATATGAGATACACTGAACAAATAGAGTTAAGGCTTTAGAAAAATTAAATTGCCTTATCTGTCAGGCATGTGTAAGTATTATGTAGTTCAGCATAAATTAAGGAAAACTCATATCTCTGATGTTATCAGAGAAACTTCTGGGAATGAGTTCATTTTTACAATTTAGCCTAGTCAACATTGAGAACATACCTGAGTAATTTTCTTGGGTTGTACATACACTGTTTGGATAATAAATGGCATTTATTATGAGAAAAATGAACATATATTGGAGCATTTTATGAGTCAAGGAATTAGCCCCCCATAAATGGTAAGTGAACGGGTCCAGAAATGGTCATGAGCATGGATTTGAATAGTTAAGGTGGTATTTGTTGTGCATTCAAGAAAAAGGTTCTTGCTAATAAATATTGACAGCACTGTACATACTTGTTGTAACTATAATAGTCACTCCATTTTAGGGAAGACTTTTGCCCTCAATCAAGTGTGCTTTCGAAATAAGAGATGCCACAAGTTACATTTGCGCAAATAAATACCCTTTGAAGCAACAAAATAAATTTACAAAAGCTGGAATGTGATGTAAGTTTTGAATTAAATAAGGTATTTTTGTTTCCCATAGGCACGGTTGAACCTGGGGGCTGGTGAAGTAACACTGTCCTCATCTCGAGGAGTACAGCTGAACAACCTTCTTTTCCACAAAGTCTCACTGGCACTGCAAGACGGTAAACTCACCATGACAATTGATGATCTCTTCACGACATATGTTCCACTGGACAACGATGGGGAAGAGCTCAATATTGACCTGGGCGTTTGGCTTGGAGGAACAGGAGACCTCGATGCTCCCTACCTCAGCACTGCCATTCCACCTTTCCGTGGCTGCATGACCGAGGTCAAATTTGAGTCCCATCAGTTTGATATTCTCAGCTCAGCGTTTAAACAATGCCATGACACAAAGGAGTCCTGCAGCAGTGAGTTTGAGGCTGGTGATGGGGAGGCTACGAGTTTTAGCACCCCTGATTCCTTTGTGTCGTTCCCCACCTGGAGCGGGGTGAGCGGTGCACCAAGGGCTGTGGAGTTCCTTATGAAAACCACCATTGAAGATGCTTTACTCGTGTTCCACCCTGGCCGAGAGTCAGACTTCATTGCTGTTGGTGTTGTGAAAGGCCATCTCAAAGGTATGCTGGACCTCGGCAGTGGTCTGGAGGTACTGGAGAATACTCAGGTGCAGCTAGATGACGATCAGTGGCACAGAGTTAAGGTCCAGGTCAGTCAGGAGTCCTTTGTTCTTAATGTGGACAGCCAGTCGTCCTCCCTTCCCCTGGACTCATCACAAAAACTGGACTTGGTTGGAAACCTGTATTTAGGGGGTATCCAGGGGAAAATGAAGGAAGTCTTTCATGAGAGCGGATCCTTAAGTCGATTTGAGGAAGAGGAAATGACAGCTGAATCCTTCATTGGATGCTTGGGGGAAATCAAAGTAAATCAGAAGGATAGAAGTCTGCAGGATGCTTTGGTGACCAAAGATGTTCATGTTAAATGTGAAGGAGAGGACTATGACTACTCAAGTTATTATGACGTAGACGCAACCACAACTTCCCCACCTGTCCGCATCCGATATGTTAATATGGACGTGAATGAACGGCATTGCTATCCAACAGACGACATGCCGGAGATATTCAAAAATGTAACAAAGCTTCTTGATGTCACTCCATTGCTTGTGCCTGAAGGTGGAGAAATTTTTCTTGATATCAACAACTTAAGGCCTACATTTGACCTCAGCGCTGCAGGAATGCGTCAGTCTCAGATTATCTTCACTCTCCAGAATGATCCCTGGTATGGCCTGCTTGATATGAACATTAACACAAGACGCACACAAAAGTTCACTCTTCTGGATGTTGCCAATAAGAAAATTAAGTATATGCATGATGGAAATGAAAGGCATGCAGATCAAATCCAGCTAGAGGTGGTAGCTCACAGTAACGGCTACCTTCCAGAGTGTTTAAAAACTCCTCGCGACTATGTCCTCCCTGTGGAAATTCTTCCCGTCAATGATATACCACAACTTAGTGGAGGAGAGATCACCATCACAGAAAACGGCCGGAGTCGTTTGAGCCCCAGCCTTATCAAAATCATGGACTCCGACACCCGCTGCGATGATTTAGTAGTAACTGTAACCTCCGAGCCCTACATGGATGTCGGCTACTTGGAAAATGGTCAGCAACCAGGAAGACGCATCTCAGAGTTCACCTGTAGGGAGTTGAAAAACGGGAATATCTACTTTGTACACAGAGGGGGTACGAGTGCTGAAATGACCTTGAAAGTGTCTGATGGACAGTCAGTAAGCCATTCAACTACTTTTAAGTTGTCTGTGACGCAGCCACATATGACTATTGTCACCAACACCGGCCTTCTTTTGTCTCAAGGGAGCAACGCATCCATTGGCCTTCAAAATCTAGCTATTCTCGCTCATCCTCGTAACGGAGATATTATGTACAACATCACACAACCTCTGATATTCGGGGAACTACAGATGATGACAAGTGATGGAATGTACAAGCAAGTCACAACTTTCTATCAATCAGATCTGGATCAAGAGCGCCTTAGATACTTCAGCACAGACTCAAGTGACCAGGAAGATACTGTGGTGGAGCGTATTCAGTTCAACGCCCACCTGGGGCAGTTCTTCCTCTGGAACCACACCTTCTTAGTCAAGATTGTGCCCGCCCAAGTGAGAGTTTCTAATCTGATACCTCTGGAGATGGAGGCCGGTGAAGAGCAAACAATCGGACTCACAGAGCTTCAGGCCGAAGTAAAAGGCAAAAATCCAAATCCAGAAGCTGTCAAATACATCCTTGTCAAGCCTCCAACACTGGGTAGTCTCTTAATGTCAGACAAAGAGTTGGTTGAGGGAGACGTATTCACCCAGAAGGACATTTTGGACAATACTGTTAGCTACAGGGTCCGGGTGCTAAGAGCTGTGGACAGTACAGACCAGTTTCAGTTCAGAGTCTTAGCCGAGGATCAGTACTCTCCTCTTTACACCTTCCCAATCAACATCATTGCCAATGCAAATGCTCCTGCTCTGACAAATGAGAGGCTAGTTGTTTTGCAAGGTGGTGAGCATACTCTGAACAAAAAATTCCTTTGGCTTCAATCTCCAAGTTCTACAGATTTTGTGTATCATGTCACACAAGAGCCAAAGTATGGGCGACTGATGAGGGACTCCCCAGCCGGAATGCAGAGATTTGAGGGGGCGATTAGGGTTTTTAGTAATGAAGACCTCCAGCTCGACAGGCTGATTTACAAGCATGACGGCTCCAAGATGAGCAGCGATGAGTTCCATTTCTCAGCAACTGATCAAGGAGCAGGAGGTTCAGAGAATCAGGAAACACTCAGTGGTGTTTTCAGAATATCCGTCCAATCCAAGAACGAACATGCTCCAGTGAGGATTGTGGATAAAGTCTTTAATGTGGTCCGCTACGGTCAGCGCCTGCTGACAACTGATGTCATTCAGTTTAAGGATGATGACTCAGGCTTAAATGACACTCAAATTGTCTATGCTCGTGAGGGAATCCTCTCAGGCAACATCGTCTCAGCTACTAATCCATCACAGCTCCTTTTCCGCTTCACGCAAGCCGACCTGCGAGATAAGAACATCCTGTTCATTCACCATGGAGCAGATCAGGAGCGCTTCTCACTCCAGGTGTCCGATGGCTTCCACAAGACCACTGCGCTGCTTCAGATCCAGGCAGGCGACCCATACCTGCGAGTGGTGAACAACACAATCATAGTCATCGACCACGGAAGCACCAAGACCCTGAACACCACGCTGTTGAGTGCTGACTCCAACATGGACATCAGAGACGACAGTCAGATCAAGTTCCAGGTCACGTCACCACCCAGCGATGGCAGGATTATTGTGAGTGGGATTGAGGCCTCAGAGTTCACCCAGGAGGACTTGAAAAAAGGTGTTGTGTCATATGAGCACAATTATGAGAGCATGAGGTCCAAGGACTCCTTCAGCTTCACCGTCCAGGCAAGAGGACACTCTGAAGAGGGCTCGTTCAGGATTAAAATATTCAAGCAAGGTTACCTCTCTGAGCCGGAGGTGATAACTAATGATGTCATCATTTCCTATGAGGGAGAGCACACCATAATCAGCGAGGATCATCTCAAGGTAATGTTGCTGCTAATGTTGAATTGTTGTTGTGAAAAACAGATTTATTTTAATTACTGCAGACTTTTGCACGAGCCAGAGCTACAGTTCACATATCTACAACTTAAAACTTTGCTGACATTCAATTTGTGCAGCACACAGTTGTTGTTATTCAACACGACACATTCAATATTTACAGAGTTTGGCAGTAACTACATGACATTGTCTTTTTCAAGTTTGTTTTCCCTTTGTGAAAAAGATCTTTCACATGACTCGTCGAGCATATTTTGTTGTTTTGTAACCCTGCCTCTAATCTACATTATAACCACATGAAAGGAGAGCTAAATAAGACTGTACAGTTGCTGCTTTTAATTTGGTTTATGTATTACATTACACTCTATTAAGTGTGGAAAACAGAGCACTAAGTATCCCCTGAGGAGCTTCCTGAAGCCCTCCTGAAATTTATAAGATGAGCCTGCTTGCACTTCATCTTGAAAGCAGTTAAAGAGGTTTAAATTATTGGTCCATTCATAAGACACTTTCTGTATCTAATGGATATATATATTGACTTTCAAAATAATGAGGAGAATTTCTGAAAGTAAAATATTCTTTCTTTTGAACTTAAGTTTCATAATAGCATACTCCTCCTAAATCTGCTGTTCTGACAGTACACATCCCACCAAAATTTGTATTAAACAAAGCCTTGGCAGAATGGCCTTTACAAGAGGTAAATATTGAGTTGGTTTCTGTGAGCTCTCCCAATGTGTGTCCCTACTATAAACTGAAATGTGGTATGATCCTTTGAAATATTGTCAATCGCAAGCATGACTGCTGAACACTCCAAGGCGTCAGGCTCCAGAGAGATGATTAGAATGTCTCAAAGTGGGATGACCATAAATCTGCCTGGGTGTAAATCTGCAGCATGGCTTTGAATGTTGCCAAATGTCACAAATGTCTTTTCAAGTTTCTGTTTACCATGTTGTTTCACAGTGTGTCTCAATTCCAAATGATACACAGGGCCATTAAGTATACGGTATAGTTCACATCAATATACAATAAATGAAGGTATTGTACTGACATGCAGGTATCATACTGTGCCTGTTCAAACAAGGCAAGTCAGGCGAACTGCAGCTTTAAAGCACTAATGACAGTTTCAAATGAAAACTGCGCTCTAAAGTTTTCTTTGTTCATTTGATTTGTTGCTGGAAAAGTTGTACAATCTTCTACTATTTTTGTCAGCTCTGAGTAGGTCGTCTCAGGGGAACAACAACAACTATCCTATAGTTCACACTTGTAAGCGATTGTTGTATACTGTATGTTGTATGCTGTATGTTGTATGTTGTATGTTGTATGCGGCTGTGTGACAAAAGTCGAGGAATTTTTTTTGACAGACACAAAAAATAAAGTTAGAGCATTTTATTCTACAGCTGTGAAAGCTTAACATATAAGTCTGCAAGTTTATCATTCTACACAACCCCATGTTAAATGGTAAATAATACATTAATAACATCTACCTTCGCCTTTTAGGTGGAGCAAGCGGATATTTTGTCTACAGAAATGGTGTTCACAATTAAAGCACTTCCTCGGCTCGGTCATGTGGTCAAGCTGAGGAACAGTTCAGACGACACGGCCTCACCTGTCTCAGACTACATTCACTCCTTCACTCAGGAGGACATTAATCAGGGGCGGATTCTCTACGTGTCTGCATCCATCCAGGTTGGCTGTCATTTTATTTATTCTGCTGTAATAAATCAGATGTAGCAGCTTGTTCCCTTTCATATTCACAAGGAGAGTAAAATCAGACAAAAGGCACCCACAGCCTCTGAGGAGTCAAAAGAGGAAGGTTTAATCTTAGTATTTCAATAACTTACTTCAACATCCTTCTCTTTCAGGGCAACGACGCCTTCACAGTGGACGTTAGTAATGGTTTCACCACAGTGGAGGACCTGCACACCACTGTGAACATCGTGCCCCGGATGATCCCCATCCAGACCTTCAACTTTACTGTGAAGGAGGGCCTCAGCCGAGCAATTAATGCAGACATTATAAACATCTCACACCCCTTCTACAGCTCAGCAAACATTGAATTTGTCGTGGACGAGCCACCGCAGCATGGCGACATCCGCTACCTGGATGGAGATGACCTTGCTTACTTTTCATGGGAAGAGGTACGTCGAGAAAATATGTGGGAAGAGATATCACACGTCACTGACCCTTTACCTTTCCTCCCTCTTTCACCTGTATGTCACTTTTGACAAAAACGATTGCCAAATACAGTTAAAGTTTCTGCTGTTATTCTCAGGATTAGCAGCTCCCTAATGTATCAGCTCTAACGCTCTACACAGTTTAAAATTGGCATGCATTATTTCCAGTCCATGTTTCTACCAATACATTAAATTTGCATATATGCCAGGATTGTTCGAGCTGACAACATCACGAGAAACAAGTAGAGGAGTACTTGCAGAAATACAATCATCTCAGAAGTTTGTAAAGTACGTCTTCCCATTTGGCCTCCGCTAAGTGTTATTCACGCTCCATTTAAAATTCTGACATTTGTTTTTGCCCTGCTCATCGTCAGAAAAATATACAGTGAAAAAAGACTTTTTACTCACAAAATAGTGGTTTCACCAAATGTTTAGCTTGTGTGGACCACAGTTTTTACCAAAACATTTGATTCTCAGTCCAAAATCATAGGAATTAAATAGGTAAAGAATCGTATATTTTTGTCACTCTGGGGCCCAAAACATCCCACAGCACCCCTCCAAAAAAAAAACAATAATCCAATATTTGTCCCATCTTAATACCTCCATGGGGTACAACAGCTTTCTCTCACGACTACATCGGTGGCTGTTCAAGAGGATTACCACAGCAAAGCGTCACCGTGGAACTTTCCCCAGTTACTACTCAGCGCTGTTTTGGATTTGTTGTAGCAGATGGAGAGGGGTGGGAGAATCTGGGAGCTGCTGCAGCTCAGTTATCTGGTCTCCCTCCGTGTGGTTCAGACAACCCAGCTTTAGGAAAATATGAAAAATGCATGAGTACTTACCGGTGGAAAAACCTCATGCATTCTGAATGGACCACATAGTTTAGTGGAGCTAGTTAGACACATATCTTATAGCTCCTACATCTAGCCCCTCTCTGCCCGTACTCTGCTCAACTTTGCTGAAGCATTGTGGAAAAACTGACGATGCCTTTGGACTGCCTGAAGCCAACATAAACTGGCCTGCTGTATTACTATAATAATGTGTGAGAGCACACAAACCTCCCGCACATTGCTACTGCCAGACTCATACTGTCTCTTAAAGGTCCCAATGAGTCTGGTGTGTAAATGCATTGTCTGCCACTATGGAAATATCGCAGAGAAAAAGGCTTTTCTTTGTGCTTTATTCTATTTTATGTGTCATTTTATGTTTTCTTTTACTGAAAAACAAAATGCCAGCAGTTATCCCAAATGAGAACCACACTGGGGAATATCGACCCAAACTTCAGTTGACGCAACATTTAAACCAGGCTGCAATTGTTCCAAAATTAAAGCTGGAGATGTGTGTACTTTTCAGTATAGCCATGTTTTTGTTTTTTTTATAAGTTCAAAGCTGTTTAAGCTCCAGTGGGCAAGTCCCCCCACTTCGCCCCTGGGAGTGGACTAACTGCTGTGTGCAGTAACGTTGCGATAAAGACGAGTTCCACTTTCACTGAGGTTATGTAAGCCTACAGTAACATGGAGGGGAGTGACTCATACAGATCTACATGGACTACAAAAAGTAGGCCATGTGGCCCAGACGTGTCACATCAGCACAGAATATGTGTCAGACAATGAAGTCATGTGCACTTCCTGTAATATGAAACACTAATACAGCTGCCCTTCAGGTCTCCATCGAGTCTTCTATTCTGTCTCCATGCTGTCCTCTTTTATTTTTTTAACAGTAAACAACATTTTCAAAACAAAGTTAGCAGACTTCTGCAGTTTATATTACAAATTTCCCTAAACACAGTAGCCACACAGAGCCTGAGGGTTAACATCAAACCAAAAATGTAAGTAAAATAAATTGTGCAGCTGGTATTAAATACTAACACACACATCCGTCTTTCTCAGAGCGCCGTGTGTCCAACAACCACCCACTGTTTATTGTCCAAGCGCACAGACTGATTGTCTCGCTGACTTTCCCTGATCAGTAATGATGATGGGGGTTGTTATTCCAAAGGGATGCCAGTCATATGGAATCCATTTGACACTTCCTGCTCTCTGAAGCAGGTCCCTTCATCCCATCGGCTTCCTGGCATTTGTCTCGACAAAGTTCTGACTGTCCTCTCTGCAGAGACGTCTCTGTAAATTTGTCAAAAAGTTTCAGAGGAAAAGGGGTGTGTTGTTAGATTATTTGGTCCAGATAGAGCTGCAGGACGTAGAGACAAGAACACACAGGTTGCTGGGCTCTGACATTTCTCCTCTATAGAAAGTTAACAGAGTTGGCTTGGCCCAGCCGCAGATGCTGTTTTCCATCTAGCACGCTTGACAATGGATCACTGACTCCTTTGTGCATCTGGTTTCTCTCAAGCTTTCGTTCCCCCAGGAGAGATTCTCCTTGTTCCTGTGCTGCTGTCAGACTTCTAGACCTGATTATAGCCTTTGTCACAAAACACTACGATATTATCTGCTTATAGAACAATAAAACAAAAGATACAGTGTACAGATACAGTTAAACAGTAGATTTTGTCCTCATTTCCTAGAAAATAGATTATTAAAAGAAATACTTTTATCTGCGTTCATGCCTGAAATATTACTGTCATATCTGTCCATTAAATATTAAGTTACAGTCAGGTGACTGTTTGTTTAATTTAACATTAAAAGTAGAAGCAAGGACAACCAGCTTGCCTGATTTAGTCCAACAGATAAATCTACTTACAGCCCCTTTAAAGCCAACAGACAATCGTATGTTGATTGTTTGAGCCATGCGGAAAAAAAAACATTCTTTATGCTAATCTAGGCAAACTGTCTTTTGGCTAATTTGGCATGTTTAATAAGACCAACTGAGAGTGATGCTCATCTTCTTATCTAACTCTAGGCGAAAAAAGGGAAGGAGCATACTTACCTTACTTGATTGCTTTTTCAAACCAAAAAGTTACAAAGTGCAAACTTAGACTATACTCTCATCAGTATTCATACTGGGTAATATTGTAGAAACACGTGTTACTGTTTTACTGCTGAAATGGCTTTAGTTTATAAAGATCAGGCAAGTAAACAGTTTGAGTGGACTGAGTTTAGCTATGAAAAATAAGCATCATGTGTTGTATATTGACATAGCATGTTACAGAAAGGGATTTATGAGCTTTGCAGCAATGTAGTGCTGCATTCCAAAAGTGTGTGGTCTCACAGGAAACTGGTTTTAAAAGAGAAAATCAGCAGAGGTCATAATGTCCTGATTTGAATCGAATCCCTTAGAAAAAAAGAGTTAAATTACAAAATCAATGGTTCCTACATTTCCCATAATGCAACCAACAACATCTTTGTATTATAAGCAGCCTTTAAGCGCCCACATTCCACACGCTAGTTCATAACATAGGCTTATTGCTAGAAATATGTAATATTCAGGGCAGAGTTGTGAAACTTTGGGTCTTCAAGAGACACAGACGACATGAAACAACTGTTTACAGGATGAGTGATAATCCAGATGATGGTATAACTGACTATTGTGACTATAATTATATAAATAAACCAATAAATAAATAGAATGTTCCCCTCAAAACGAAATGACATTGATATAAAAAACAAAAAAAACAAAGCAACACTAATTCAGAAAACAAAAAGTTCTGGAAGAATTGAGATTGAAACTTTGTCATAAATATGAGTTTCTCCTATTTGTCACAAGACTTTGTGTAGGTTTATGAGGACATGATGACTCCCCGGTTTCCCTTGAGTGCAGGTGTTAACAGGCAGTCACACTGTAAAATGTCACGCAGCCTTTCCTCTGGTTTTAAAATGTTTTCCACCACTCAGGTCTGATTCTGAGTTGAGTGACAACTGGATCCTTTTTGTCTCCCGCAGATGAAACTTGGACACATCTACTACATGCATGACAGCACCGAGAGCACGGAGGACAGTTTTACACTCTCTGCCTCGGCTTATGAGATTGAGCGCCGGAGCCTCCCAATCACCATCTCAGTTACTGTCATCCCACTCAACGACGAGCCGCCAAAACTGACACGTAACACAGGCCTGGAGGTAATGTGTTGCTCTGTGAAAGTGCATCAGCCGTTACTTTGAGCTTCCCTCCAGTACACTCACAACTAAAAGAGCTGGAAATGTTGCTGTAGGAAACACGTTTAGACCTATAAAATGTAAATATTTGTGAGCTGCATACAGTTTTTTTCCTTTCGTACATATTACCTGATGAGAAGTAAAGCTGTCCACCACCTTTTATTCTGTGTGAAGGAGGAAAAGCACTTTTTACTGCCGCATTTTAAAGCACTGGTATGTCACACTAAAGAAGGGAAAAACTAACTTGCTCTCTGCTCTGCTGCAATATGCTGCAGAAGAGACCTACTTTGACTTGTATTTGCTTGATTGACAGGCTGTCGGCATTCCCACCTGCTCCAGACTTTGCATGATTGGTCTGATGCCCAAACCACACAAAATCTGAAGGAACGGCAGATTAATGGCTTTGTGGCGGCTGATGAGATTCTGATGCGTTGAAAGGAGGTCAATTTATTAAACTACCCCAGTGCTTTATGCTGCAGACCTGATTTAGTTTGATAATTCTGACAAAACAGCATGTGATTTCCCCACCATGAGAAGATGAGATGAAGACACATAAGATGCCATGATAATATCGATCTAAACTGATATAGAATCAAGAATTAATGAACTCTGAATGAACTTTGCAGACTTTACTGATCTTCCTCACATCTATACTGCATCATGTCAGCTGCAGCTCCAGTCCACTGTCATGAATCCTGTATGAAGTGAGAATTACAGGAGGGAAATAAATACATCGACGCTGAATTATACCGACCTCACCAATGATGACGGATGCCGTGCAGTGGCCTTCACAGCATATTCCTTCTTTACAAAGACCCATAACATAGAAGTGAGTTAACATCTTAGCTGGACCCGATGGAAAGTAAAAAAGGCAGAAAGTAAATATCACATAACTATAAAAGGGCAGTGATTCACTACCGTGTGCGCTCAATTAAGTATCGGGCAGAATTGCAGGTATATCTGGATGCTTTTTAATGCAGTCCCAGATTTGCTGATATCTCAGTTTGCGCGAGCAGACAACATATCACACCCAGTGTATCTCCCCCTGCATCCTAACTATATATCAGTATATATAAATAAAATTGACTTTTCAGTGTTGGATTTTTTTTATATCACCTACTGAGGTGATATAAAAAAAATCCAACACTGAAAAGTCAATTTTATTTATGCAAAGACCTTTTGAAATATTTGATTTAATAATATAATTTAGAGGTATATATTTGTTATGCTTCACAATAGGATTCTGTTAGCAGGTTATTATTCACTGATCTTCACTGTCCATCCCTGAATAACAAAGAAACACAGTTGGTCATTTAAGCATTTAAGTAGTCATGTTTTGTGTTTTGATTGTCTGTCGTCATTCCAGTAAGAGGTAAGTTGTGATGATGCTCCAAGTAAAACTAAAGTGTGTTGTATGAGGGGTATGGTGGGATCACAGAATTTGTTTTTCTGAGTTTGCATGAGTTGTTGGTCTTGTACCGCTCCTACACTGACTCTGTCAAATGACTTCCTGTTGTAAAAAGGTGTATATACAATAGGGTCTTGATTTAAAGGATCTGCAGTCGGCTCTCGGTGTGTTTTGGGCAAGTTTTCAAGCTGATTTACGTCAGTCGTGAAAGAAAGGTTTTGAAGGATCAATAAAGTAAATTCTACTGTAGGAGTAGTCAAGCAGTTGGAAAAAGCCAGCAGTAATCAGCTCGCAGAACTGGAAACCAACTGTGTCATTCAGCCCTCCCTGCTCTGCCTGCGGCTCCCCGTCTCCCTGGCAACCCGTATTTTTGGAAAACCAAGATGGTCGACGAGACCGCGGCTTTCTGGCAGAGTGAGGGCGGCATCCAATCGCTGTGACTCCTCTTCTGCGGCTGCAGAATGTAACATAATAATATGTAGATGTCGAACCCACACAGAGTCGGGGCTGGCCCAGCGGCATTTGGATTGATTTAAGGCAGGAAGTGTGTGTGTAGTGACCTCTGCAGCAGATGATCAGACATGATGACTGACATGGCGGCGATCAGGCTCTGCTCAAGCTCACCATTGATCCCATTTTGGCCCAGTGTATCGGATACAGCTGGTCATGATTAGAGTTTACACTTCGTCTGCCTCCGTCTGCTCCCTCTTGACTTTAGTCCTAGTATGAGAATATGTCTGTCTGTCTGTCTGTCTGTCTGTCTGTCTGTCTGTCTAATGATATGTCTATCAGCCTTTGTGCCATTTCAATTCTCTTTTACATATTTACAGGATTATATCACTATTCAAACACTTCTACTTTAAATGTTAGCCTCATCTGCCTAGTTAAGAATAGTAATTCCATTTTATGTCTCCTCAAAACACCAAGCAGGTGAGGGGACTGCAGAGGAGAAGCTGAAATCAAAATGAAGTACCATCATTGTCTTCTCTCCTTCCTGGCCACAACCAGAGCCATCATCTCTCTTGTTTGTGTTTTCCTGCAGTTTCTCTTGACTCCCCAGTACACAGTTCTGAACACACTGGTGGACCTTGTCCTTAAACCAGCATGGGCAGTTTAGGATACAGCTTCCAATATCTGGCGCCCCTCAGAGTCTCAAACATTTAAGAGAAGGTGCTTCCTTGTTGAGTCATCAGCAGATTCAGTCGTTTGCCTGTGGCAGCTACTTCATTACTGCTTCGAAATGAAATATCAGCCATTGTGTCCAATCAAATTGAATTTGCAGTCCATCCTCTTTGGTGCTAAATGCATTGATTGTTATATAAACCATCAATTAGCAAGACCATTTTCAGATTACCTGGCCTAGATTGTCTGGTGGTTCGCTGAGGTGGAGCGTGGGCTAATGTCGCCATCTAGTGTTGATTACTGGGGAGTGCAGTATGAAAACATCTGAAGTGGTAGAAACCTGGAATTCATGGCTCTTTTTTCAGCTTTCATGAAGGCAGTTTTACAATGTCGATTTTGTTACCTGCTAGGTTTTATATCTCTACCCAAGAATATATGGTGAATATTTCAGAATAGTATAACCAATTGGAAAAAAAAACCTGTCTCACAGCTGCACAGTCAAATTAATCAGTATTAATTGATTGCCATGTTTTCCTGTTTGGAAATGAATGGCAGAGTCAAACAAAACAAGGGCAACAAGCTGCAGTAGCAGTCAAAGTCTGTACTGTGATTCTACAGGCATTTTAACATATGTATTTCACAGGTGATCAAACCTTCTGTCTTCAAACAAGGGTGTTAAGCTTGTAATTAGCACTATTCTGTTTATTTGTTACCCGTAACAGCTTGTGTTTATGATACAAAAATAGTTCAAATTATGCAAAGATCTATGATTCCTGTACAAAAGTCATTCAAAATAGAAATACATTTTGTTACTAAGTTACCAAAACTATCTCTGTGTGTTTTAGGCTATTGATCACTGGTCAACAAAAAAATAATGAACCAAATACATCTGTCGCTTTGAAAATCCCCATTTGAGACCAACAAGAGAGCTTCTCATATAATTACATGCTCAGAACGTGTTTGTGCCTGAGGTTCATCAGAGTAGCAGTGACCTACTGCAGAAATGCTGGGTTTTTTGGGGGTTTTTTTTACTGCATGGACTCTGAACAAATTGGAGGACATGCTGAAGATTCAAAAGTGTAACTTACGGTGACATCCCCTGTAACTCTTGTGTTTGCAAACCTTCAGTTGTTTAGCATCTCACCTTGCGGCAGACACCACTGGACGTGGTTAGAGGAGATACAAAGCACGTCTGATTAAATCCATCAGGGAAGCTGCATTCGGTCAAAAAAGTTCTCAAACCTCTAAAGGTTTGTGAATCTTGTTACAGTTTTAATTAAGATACCTTTGTCAAGCTACTGCTAACAAATACAATGTCTTGAGGTGACTAGGAACGTTTGTCTTGAGGCTGTGGTATTGTTAGCGCAAACCATCCTTTATATTAGCACCTGTTCCTGTTCCTTATCGCCACGAGCTTGTTCCCCCTAATCAGCAGTAGCTCTATAAGTAATGGTACGAGAATGATAGCTGGCTATTGTAACACTACTTTTGGCCTACAACAGTGCCTCTTAATGCTGAGAAATTGGCCAGGTGGGTGGTGCTATTATCAGCTGAGTCATCTCTGCATACTGCACCAGTTCTGGAGCTACCAGAAGGACCTTCTCTTTCATGTGTGAAGGTTTCTATGAAGCGAGGGATGAAAGAGAGGCATGCATTCAGCAGCTGTCTCGTGCATGGTGCACAGGGGATAGTGGGTGTTGTGCCTTAAAGCAAACAGAAACACTTCCACCCACTCTAACAGAGTCCAGATTTGGCTCCGAATGTTTGGGTTAGTCTCCACTCAGCCATCGTCAGGCTGTACTTTCTGCAGACCTGAGAAGAAAGCTGCCCTGGAGAGATAGAGATTCTCCAAAGCCTGATATCGCCTGATCTCTGTAGGCTTCAACACCAGGATGGATGAAATGCAGATAACCTCTGTTCTGTCACAATCTTATTTTTTAAAAGGCTTCTCCAGTGGTCCAGGTCCTTTATGGCTAAACAATCACCAGGCCCAATCGCAATCTGGTGAACAGTCTCTGTAGCTACCATGTGTCCAACAGTCCTGGTAGAAGTAGAGGGTGATGTTTTGGTAGATCCCATCTCTACTATTTAAACACTGTCTGAAGTAGCCTCACTCACCTCCAAGCCGACAGTCCAGGGATCATCCGAAAATCAGCCTCCTGTTTACTCCCAAACATCAACACCTCTGCTCTCCACACCCCGGCACGCAATGCAGGAGGTAATGATTATATTCAGTGTGAAACAGGTCTAATAAGACGTCTAAATCCTCATTTAGACACTGATGAAACAATAGTTATGACATCTAAGAACATTTACCTTTTGGGATAGTTGCAAACTGGGTGTCCAGATGTCTTTTGACCTGCAAATTAACAAATCAATGCTCATCCTGTGTGGTGAAATATGCACACAAAAAAAGGTGACATTCACGTTAAAATACCCTCTTCCTATTGTGTTGCGAGGCACCCCTGGAGATTCCCTGCTACCTGCTGCAACCAGAAGCCACAAAGTGTTAGTCATGGTCTCATTGTTAAATAATATAATTATGCACGTTGTAATACAGTTATTTCCTATTATGTGGCATGTTGTTTATGTTGTATATCTTAGCTCAGAAAAATACATATACTCATTATTTATTCAACTATTCTGCTACAGTACTTTTAAATAGAATTTTTTTTTTTTGTTATGAACAATAAGCTGACTTTAGCTTTCACGTCAACTCAAAGCCTGCAAGTCCTTGAAGTTGTCAACAGTTATAAAAGTTATCATTTGAGAGGGACAGAGACACAACAGCAGCAAAATGAAGCCCAGAGTATGTAATGATGGTTTACATCTTCTGAGTTATTGATGCTACGTGTCGCACTGATAGAGCTTTGATGGAGTGTCAAACTGAATGGGATGTTATAAGCAGTGGACTGTAAGGCAACTAAATTATCCACTTCACAACAACATTTGTTATATTGGACGAGTCTAAAGGAATCTGAAATAGCAGAGATGACTTTGAGGACTTAAAGAGGCAACATTTCCTGTCTTTTCATAACAGCTCCACAGCGTAAAGTGTAAAAATGGGGAAATGGAGCACAGCGCGGCCCTGGGGATGTTAGTTTGTTTATACACTTTGTTCAAGACAGAAATACCTCAACAACTATCCCCTGGATTTTTCACGAGCACCACCATAAGAGCAACATTTTTTTGAGGATTTAGCAAACATTCGTGTCCCCCTCAGGATGACAATTTACTGGAGACTAGAATAGTCCATTTTTCTTTGTCCAGAACTTTCTTTCATGAACAAACACATACCGAACTAATGACATTCCCATCATGCTCTGCTTTTTGCATGCTGTCGCGTTAAACTCAGGTGGACGTGGTAAACATTGCACATCCCAAAACATCTGCAAATTAAGCATCCTCAGTTTAGCCTTTAGCTCAAAGCACTACTGTGCCATGATGTCTGTCCACTCTTAATCTTTCAACTCAAGCTTTTCACAGACGAAGCGCTTGCTGTCATAACACTCTCTGTGTTAAGTGTCTAGATGTGTGTTTGGATTATATACAGCTAAACCTAATTACCAACTCAAGGATTTAGGCTGCTGTGACTGTAACTGAAAAATAAACCCCACCCTGAAGCACTAAACAGCGGAAACTGTTAATGTACTATGACTCACTTGTATTATTTGGTGGTGCATTGTCAAATTCCCATGAACAGCTAGGCCCATGTAGACCCTGTGACACCGTACAAATATTTTTAATAGCCCAGCTATAATAATAGCAGCAACATTTTCTGCAATTTAGACTTCAACAACAAACATCAGGGTTTTGAAAAAGTGTCCAGCATTAATTTAGAGAAATCCCCCCCAGAAGCAGCAGAGATTTATTTTTCCTCAGTGGGCAGTATCCTCATTAGACCAGAATGAGGCACAGCTACTGCAGGTTAAGTTTTGACTTGCTGTTTTTCAACTGGAAACACTCGTACTTTGTCTGTGTTACTGTCTATGTCTCTTAATTTGCACACGCAACCAACAAATCATACCTATTGTTTAGGAGTCGTTGAAAGTCAGAGTATGGAACTGGCACAACTGTACATTCACTTCTGAGTGTAACTGAGTCTCAGTGAGAGACACTTGAAGCATTAATATCCAGGACTGTGGTGTCTCCTCCTCCTGCCGGAGGGCTCCTGCCCTTTATCCAGAGTCTGGAGGAAGAGGGACAGAGGTATTGGAGGGCGAATGGCTTTGTGGATCTATATGTACCTCTTAATGCGAGGCACCCTCAGCTCCCTCTCCCGACTGATTCCGGCTATTTAAGAATGTCTTTCCAGGGATCTGACCCATTTCTTTCAATTAATGCTCCTTTCAGCCTGCCGACCATTAGAAGTCCATTAACGGCCCTCCACCCAGGGAGAGTCATTCGACCCGCACTGCTGTGTTCCATTTTCTGATAACAGGAGCTCCTCGAATGCCATGGAGGAATAATTAACTTTTTAAATTGTTACTTTGGATGTGACTGGTTTTTTTTTTTTTCTTCTTCTTTATAATTATGTCCGTCTTTCTATCTATCTATCTATCTATCTATCTATCTATCTATCTATCTATCTATCTATCTATCTATCTATCTATCTATCTATCTATCTATCTATCTATCTATCTATCTATCTATCTATCTTTCCCAGGTTTTGTAATCTGTGGTGTGTTTTCCTTTCTGTCTCTCTCTCACTCTTCTTGTCTTTGATACCTCACAGGTTCTCGCTGGTGAGGAAGCTGATATCACCTCCAGCATGCTGAGCACTGAGGACGCTGACACCACTGCCGAGGAACTGGTTTACCACGTTGAGATGCCAACCAGCGGGATGGTTGCGTTGAAAGAGGCACCCGAAGAGGGCATCCTAAACTTCACACAGGCTAACATAAACAAAGGAGAGGTCATCTTCATTCACGAGGGTGAGACCACCAGAACTCGGTGTTCAGTCACACTGTGCTGCATCTCTATTCTTATACTATTATATTGTCTAATTACCGAGGATCTGTATCCCTTATCTGTCTCAGACAGCTGTGATTACAACAAACTTTAACTTGCTTAAACATAAGTCTGTGTGTTTCTCTTAGCAGAAATCTCAGCCGCTTGTAAAGTAATCAATATGTCACTGGTATTGATCAATGTGGCCATGTTGTGTAAAAAAGACTGCTTGAATGCACCCTTTATTTTCCCCTTTATTGTGACAAATAAGTGGGTTTTTTTTTTTTAATTAAAGCAAACAAAGGTATAGAAAGCCTTAAATTGCATTCTGTGTTTACAATAGTCATCAGTATAAATTAAAGTTTAATAGAGACAAACAAGAGAGAAACTGAGAACAACAGAAACAAACAAACAAAGACTGACACATGGATTTAACTAAACAAATGACTGCTATTCCAATCTCTTTTCTTCCTCCAGGTGAAGAGTCTGGTGGTTTCAGTTTCACCGTGACAGACGGAGAGCACACGTCTCCTCTCTACCGATTTGTCGTCACAGCCAGGCCTCTCACCATCACCATGGTAACGCAGGAGGAGCTAGTGGTATTTCCAGGTAAGATGCCAAAATCCTCCTGATTGTAAGCCGTGTAGACTGCAGCGGTCACTTGTTCAACATAGTCATTATAGAGTAGGAATATAATGATAGGTCCTTTTAAAGTGTTTCTCTGTAAGACAAACAAAACATGCAGTAAAAGTTTTTCCAAACCTTACTTAAGATATTGCTTTGTAACTAATTAGACATCTTCTACTGAAGAATCATCGGGAAGTCTGTAAATGGTCTCCACTTATTTCCTTGAATTTTCACTTTATTTTTTTAGATAGAAAACTTGACATTAAAAGCATTTTAGTGAATTCAAAACAAAGCATTTCTTCCTTTTCTCCACTTAATATACAGTCGGATTTATAGTGTGCTATGTAAACATATTTATTTGATCTTTAATACAACTGTAACTGAATGAACACTCTGTACCTGTACAAGCTAATCCAAAACAACTCTTCTGCCATAAAGTATATTTCCAATGTTCAAATTGTCACACCGTCAGAATCAGATATCCAAATCCGATTTCTTGCCAAATAAGTTTTCACACAAACAGAATTTGACAAAAAATACAGCTAACCACAAAAGACAGTTGGTATACAAATAAAGTTTTACAATAAAGAATAAGTACAAAACTATGTACTAGGGCAAATGTGCAGTTTGTGTTCTACAAGTGCAATCATACAGGGAATACTTATTTATAATATATATATTATATATATTGTGTTAATGTGACGGGCTCTGTTAGATGTGATGACACAGATGTGCAATATACTGAATTAGATTAAGTCAAAGATATGGTTTAGCACTGAGGTCATAGTTAGAAGTAATGTGGCACTGGGTTATATTCAGAGGGAAATATTAGTCATGCCTTTCAATAAGATGTAGTTTGGTACAGCATTCGATGTAGAAACAGAAATGATGGCATGTCGTCTGAAATAGCAGTAGATAGTACAGGTTTACAGTTACTAGATTTATTTTTCTTAAACACCTTCTTTGGTACCTATTATTATTGTTGCACTATGTTATACCTGAGCTGCACACCATTCTTTGTTGTTTGTTTGTTTGAGGAAATCTGCCACATGGCTCTGTATTTGTTACTTTTAACACAGAAGTTTAGATTTGTTTAGAGTATGGAACAGCTAAACAGCGTCCCACTGTGGCCATATGTGGTAATTACAGGAGAATGGCACATTAAATTTACCTTAATATCCCAAGATTGTCTTGAGTTATAGACATCATCATGTTTGAGTGAAACATGTGAAACTGTTGTGTAACAGGAACACAAGTCAAGAAAAATCATAAAGTGTGCAAACATTTAGCTACCAAGCCTCTTTTCAAACCAGATCAAGTGAGCTTCTATCTGCAAATAACACTGAAAGTACCAAATTAAACCATGGTGCAATTTATTTCTTATGATTTTAGATTTTTACTCAAACAGGAAGACTTTTCTTTTTTAATCACCTGATCTTATTTACTCACATGCCTTTAATAGCTGTTCAGAGCTGCAGCGCACTAAACTGGTGTTCATGTGGTACGCAGGGTTGTATCTTTCAAGTTTATATAAATATTTTGGAAATGAAATATTACTTTTAAAGAACACCACCTGCTGAAGTTAAAGTATTTTATGAGCACACGTTTCAGTAGAAGCAATAACATGAATCCTGTTCATAATAAACTTTTATTATAACTTTTATGCATGCTATACGAGATTTGTTGTCACATTTTTAAAAGCTCAGACACATTTTTGGAATGGCGCTCTCTCCATATGAGGAAACCCTTCTGTCCTCTGAGTTGCTGTTGCCTCTACAGTTTGAGGCTTTTCTAAACTCTGCTTAATTTTACAAGCTTGACTTCACTGCCAAGACGGCGTACTCCATAGAATCATCTCAGTGCTCAAAACACTGTGTGTCTGTGTCTGTGTGTGTGTTTTTACAGGAACAAGGCAGCCGATCACAAGTGCCAATCTGGGGGCTGTAACCAGTGAGGATGGAAATGAAATAAGCTACTCACTTGTCCGCCCACCTCGTTTGGGAAGACTCATCCTGGCCAATGACAGGAACCAGTATGAGGAAATCAGCCGCTTCTCACAAACACAGGTAATTACTGAATATCTGTTTCTGGCATGTATTTTATTTAACTCATTTCCTCTCCTCCCCCTTTAAAAAAATATTGTCCTGAGTAACCTTTAATGATAATAATGATTTAAATAGGAAATATTAAAACAGTAAAATAATAAAATACATTGACAAAAAATTAAGAAAAGCTATCTTTTTGCCAGATTATTCTTTTAATAAATACTTGGGGAAAGAGAAATTTAAACTGTTTTATATTTCCTTTTGTTGGTCAAATAAATCCTCTTTACTTTGAGATGTAACATTCTTATTAATAGCAAGTTTGTATTACTCAACAGACGCAGGCCTCCTAATCGTCTCTGACATCAAACAGACATTATACCGCTTGTCACATAAAACACAGCTAATCTTTCAACACAAACTGGGAATGCAAAATCAGTTCAATGGGTTTCATTCTATTTTTCTTTTTATTTATATGAGAGAAGTTAAACTCAAATACAGAAGCAAACCTCACTCAGTCTGGACTAAAGCAGGCAGAACTGTGTTTGTTGATATTACTGAAAGTTGGTAACTGTGGAGAATTTATTCGCAGAGCACACAAAACACTGCTGGTTCTTTTCTCAGAACCTTGAAAAGGAGCAACTCTATGGTTACATATTCCTGAAAACCAGCGTCTCGTGGAGCATGAGGGGTCAGACTTTCGTCGCCAAACATTGTGATGTGTGTTCCGTCTCCTGGCAACAGGCGGTGTTGGTTTCTGTTGACAATGACCGCTGTCTTTGTTGTTTTTAACCAAGTAGTATTCGTTTCCTGAAATTATACAAACCGTAGCCATAGAAATGACAGAGAGCACTGATAGGAGTTATGTTTGGAGCAGTCAGATGGGTTGTTTCAGCAACAATGATGAATGACTGGTTTTAGGCCTTGTAACATGTCTCTCCACATTTTCCATCGTTTTTCTAACTCAAAAATGCCAAACAACAAGTAATTTAAGTGTGTAATGGCGCTTAATAATTATTTTCTAAAATAAGCTAAAACACTGTAGCTACTTGAGTGTTAATAATTCACTATAATTCACATAATTCAATATATCTTGAAAGTTATTCTCTATAAACAATCTCTATAAACAATGTAACTCCAGTTACCAAGCCAAGCCTGTTGATACCATTAACCCCAAAGCCGTGAAACTCAAGACTGACCTATTTAAACATCTGAATATAAGTGCTAGATTGCCAAAATAAAATGACTAAATGCGGCTTGTTTAATTTGAAATGTCATATCTTTTAAACTCAAGGCATAAAGTATGACCGTGTTTCTCTTCTGTACCAGCAGGGGGCTTCATTGAATGTGCCGTTGTGCCACTGGGACATATGGGCCTTTTCCCATTTAAAGTTTTCAGGACTTGTCAGGACTGGGACATACATCTACCTCTCCGTCAAAGCTTCTGTTAATGAGCAGAGTTGTAGAATGTTTAAAAACCCTGGCAACAGACAAGAAAATCATACCTAACAATTAAGGAGATTTCAGTGACTTAATCATCCGAGTCACTGTACAATAGGCAGAGTAACTTCAGAACCAATATGCAGTCCTGAGTAATATGAATGGCTTTGAATGACACCTACGTGTTTCAGCAAAAATCAGGGTGTGGCTGTTATTTCCAAAGAGTTCCTTTGTTCAGTGAGTCAGTTCCGTACTGTCTGTAAGGCAAAGATGCACCACTATTTTTCTCTTTTTTTCTCAGATTACATTACCAAATATCCAGATTGCAAAAAATATGGATTAATCAAAATATAACTAGTGGTGTTTTCACCCTTTAATGGATTGTTGACAAGTCAGTACCTCTACACATGCAGCTGCCATGGCTGCAGTCGATGCTGTTCTTTGCCATTCCTGACATCTGCCCGTGCTTGGACGAGCATGAGAGCAAATTCATTCCCTGCAAACCGCTCCGTTTGGACTGTGACAGAATATCTAACACTACGTCGAGCCGAAAAACAGAATTTGATGATTTGAAATATTCAGCAGTGTGTGTTTGTGTGTGCGCATAAATAAACTGGTGCACATTTGTGTGTATGTGCATATGTGTGTGTGTGTGTGTGTAGGAGAGAGAGAGAGAGAGAAGAGTTGAGTTTAGGACACGGTGACCTCAGAGAGCGAACACAGGCCGTCACATTCCAGTTCCCAAACCCTGTATCCCAGTTCAGCCGAGCCAAACCACGGCTGCAGCCATTCGAGCTCTCATTTAACTGTGGTGCTTGCAAACGTTCAAGGGAATGAAAGCAATAAAGTATTTTATCAAACTAAAATGTCAGGTTTTGTCGATAAAAGCCGCTCTAGTCTAAATAAGTTATCAACAAGTAGCTGACTGCAGTGTGTCACTATGAAAACATATTGCTGTAAAAATTCAGCAAAAATTCACTGGAATATAGAGATAAAATCATCAAAATAAATCGTATACCTGCTGACACAAAAGAGGTTTTGACAAAATCTTTTGTTGTGTAAGAAGTATTAAAATTACTTCTTTAGCAATACCAAACTATGAAGATATAAAGGTAAAATATGGCACGGGTTAATCTGTGACCTCAGTGAGTATAGACTTTTACCAGAAACTACTCACCATCCTCTGATTTTGTTTCCTCTGGTACGCAGTTGGAGTCAGGAGCGGTCTTCTACGAGCACCAGATACCCGAGGAGCCTTTTTGGGTGGTGAGGGACTCCATAGAGCTCACTCTGTCATCCCAACCAGCTCCAGATGTCCGCCACATCCTGCCCATCACTGTCTCTTACTATGCTGCTCACAACAACATCTCCTCCCAGCTGTGGAAGAACAAAGGTAAGTTACAAAACGACAGAGGATCACAGTTTAAATTAAGTAAACTACATGGTCTTAAAGGCAACTATAATAAATAAGCATCTACATAGTTGTTATCCATATATTTCTGCTGCTATTATGAAACAGATTAGTATCGGCATTTGGGCGGCACGGTGGTGCAGTGGTTAGCATTGTCACCTCACAGAAAAAAAGGTTCCGAGTTCGAATCCGGTCCTGGGCCTTTCTGTGCGGAGTTTGCATGTTCTCCCTGTGCTTGCGTGGGTTCTCTCCGGGTTCTCCGGCTTCCTCCCACCATCCAAAAACATGCACCTCAGGTCAGGTTACCTGGCGCCGCGCTAGTGGCAGCCTGCTGCAGCATCTCCCCCCTGAGAGCCCCCCTGCTGTAGTGAAGAAATTTCCCCTCGGGGATTAATAAAGTGCATAAAATCAAAAAATTTAAAAAAAATCAAGCCTGTTAAGCCTCATTAGAGGGCACCAGCTGCACCTATGTCATGTCATATGTTTGTTTTATGGGCAGCGGTGGGTTTTCTGGTAACCTTTATTCAGACAAGATATTGCTTGCCCTAAGTCTACGGCTGGAGTCAGATAAATCTAATATTGGATCAAATTTAAAGAGACACATCACCCAACATCAAAGTTTTGAGTATGAAACATTGGATAATGGACGTCGTCATCGATATTGAGGCTGAATGTGAAAGTCTGGCTTAAATGACATTGATTTCCATTCCCGATTAATTTGGCATTATGTTAGGAAGTTGCAGCTTGTCCTTCATATCCTTCTTATTATTTACTGTTATTTTTTTACTGCCTGAACAGTCTAAAGTCTTGAAGGGATTTATCAGTCAGACTTCTGTTGCTGCCAAAACAACAAGCCCCCTGTTCCATCTGTCTCTCCAAATGTGCCAACAGACTAAACGTAATGTGCTGCATAATCAAACACTAACAGGAGATGGGCAAAACTGAGCGTTAAGTTTCTTTAAAAGATGAATTTTATGACAAATAAAAGTTCTGTTTGTTTCTATTGTCTCGCTCAGGTCTGGAAATTGTGCAGGGCCAGAGGAAAACCATTGACGATTCAATCCTTGACGCCTCCAACCTTCTGGCCAGTCTTCCTGAAATTGAGCGAGGCGATGTGGATGTGGTTTTTGAGATCAAGCGTTTTCCCGATCACGGTCGTATCACCCTGGGTGGTCAGGACCTGCCCCGTAATGCCCCGTCCTTCATGCAGGAAGATGTAACTCAAGGAAAGCTGGAGTATCTCCATGATGACTCAGGGGCCTCGTTTGACAGCTTCGGTTTCAGGGCCCATCTGAAGTCAGAGGGTGGTGGTGCAGCCTCACCTGCTGAGTCTGTGGTCCTGGAGGAGGTCTTTAACATCTCAATCAAACGCAGAGGCTCTGATCCTCCTGAGCTGGTCACTATAGATATGCTCTTAGAGGTTCTTCAAGGCTCCATGACCACCCTGACCCAGAAGCACCTTAACACTCAAGACGAAGACAGTCCACCAGATGAGGTGCACTTCAAGGTGACCAAAGCACCTAGCAACGGTCGACTAGTTGACTCGCAAACAATGGATCCTATCTCTGAATTCACACAAGAGATGGTCAATCGTGGGCAGGTGGGCTTCTACAGTGATGACAGCCTTGCTGATGGCTTCATGGAATTCATAGTATCAGATGGAAAACACCAAACCGAGCCGTACACACTTCACATCAGCGTCCTGGCTCGCACCCTCCTTCTTGACAAAGCTCCTGAGATCAAGGTGAAGCAGGGCGACGATGAGACCCTGGTTACTGAGGAGATGTTGAGGACCACCACCGGGGGCCCTGTTGAGGAGGACATCCTCTACAAAATCACAAGTGTTCCTAAGTATGCAGCTGTCATGGTAGACCGACAGCCCACATCTGCCTTCACCCAGAAACAGATCAAAGAAGGCCGAGTCAGTGTTCGCTTTGTCAAATCCACTTCACCTCGAGACAGCGTTTCATTTGTAGCCCGCAGCCGGGCGGCTAACGTCTCCTCTGTTCTCAACATCACTGTACAGCCTCTGGCCAACATCGCTCAGGATCCTCTCTTGCCCCAAGGAGCGCTAGTCCAACTGGACAGAAAGCTTCTGGATGCAACTCCTCTGGCCAACAAGACCAGAACCTACCCTACCTTCACTGTCATCCAGCAACCGAGAGGGGCTCGATTTGTGAGGTCTGGTGGTCCTGGTGCAGGTGAACCGGTGGATTTGTTCAGCCAGAGGGACCTGGATGAGGGACGTGTGGCAATGGAAATCTTAGATAGCTCCTCTGGATCACGTGGTGGTGTCACTCAGGACGAGGCCCGCTTCCTGCTCAAAGCCCACGGGGTCCCTCCTGCAGAATGTGTGCTTTCCTTCCAGACGGGCCCTTACAATGCCTCTGGAGTTTACCCTGCCACTCTGTTGAGGATTCCCTCAGAAGGCCCGTCCAAGGAAAGTAATGACCTACCTGGTGTGGCTGGGTCCCCTCGTAGCACTCCAGCTAGCCCCCGCTGGAGGGGCAACATGGACTGGCCCCACGGAGATGCCCCCACCACAGCATCTTCTGGTTCTGGTTCCCACGGGAAAACACATGTGTCCTGGCGCCGGAGCTTCTGGTCCATTCTCATCCCCATCCTCGTCGTCCTCCTCCTGTTGCTGCTGGCAGCCATCTTGGCCTACTACCTGATCCGTAAAAACAAGACAGGCAAGCACAACGTCCAGACGGCAGCCACCAAGCCCAAAAACGGAGAGGTGGCCAGCACAGAAACCTTTCGCAAAACTGACCCGGCCAATAACATCCCCATGTCCAACATGGACAAAGATGCAGACCCGGAGCTGCTGCAGCACTGTCGGACAACGAACCCGGCCTTGAAAAAGAACCAGTACTGGGTCTGAAACACTTTGAGATAGGACACAGACCGAGGTGGATCCTCAAGTGTTTGGAGGTCTCCTCAAATCATTCCTCTCAGTATTAAAGACCTCTTGCCACAGTAGTTTAAATGAAACAAATTTTTTGACGCCATTGTTTATTTACTTATCTCAGCATAACTGTGGACAAATTCTCAGGCAATGAAACACTGAATACTTATTGGCAAAGAAAGAGGCAGTTTCTAATCTTAGGAGGCTCGTGCCGCGTCTATTTATTTTAGTTTTATCATTCCTCTTTGTCAAAGGGCACAAATGAAGACATAAACATGCTACGTGTTTGCAAAAAAGTATTTTGGTTGTGCTCTGTTTTTGTATTCCATATGCTATCGTAGGCCAATATTATTGATTTGAGTAGAAAATAAATTTAAATTCTCGGTTTTGGGTTTGATTCAGTTGTTGGTTCATCAAGAAATTTGATAAGAGTATACATAAGGTAATATGATGTGGGTTGTTTTTTTTTATCAAGTACATGACAAACTGCCTCTTTGCATTTTTCCTTTATTTTTTGTTTCAAAGGTACCGTCGTGTGTCGTTTCTCAGGGCTAAATTCAGTTTAAAGGTGAACATTTACATATACATAGAATATTGACTTTCTTTCAGGAAGATTGATACCACTTTCATATCTGTTGGTACGTCTCCTTTCAGCCAACCAGTTCTCATCCCAGGTTGGCAAATACATGCCGTGTTCTCACAGCCAGTTGTTGTGTCAGAGATATGCACAATGAGCCGTTGGTTAAAGCACTAAAAAACACATTGTTAGGTTTCAGGAAAAGATTACGGTGTGGGTGAAAATGCCCATGTTACATAAGTTAATTATGTTACGTTACTTAAAAGACATGCACACTGGCTTTTGTTTTCTCACAGACTTGAACACTAGTCTCCATGTGGAAATCCTGTGTTTATCCTGTCCAACCACTGCAAACTTTATCAGTCTTTTTAACTCCCTCACATGACCTCCTTCTGTCACACAGGTGGTGACGGTGCTGACGCCAAAGGTTACCTTGTGTGTATCTCTCTAGCAACAACAGGTGTTGAGCTTCGACGGCCCAACATTTAAATATGATGCTACAGGCTAACTGTTTTTCCTTGTTTTGAATCTCTATGCCAAGCTAAGATAATGGCCTCTTGGCTGCAGTTCTATATTCAACAGACAGTTGTGTGAGTTTTATCAGTCTTCTTTAACATTCTTTCAGAAGGTGAATAACTTCATTTCCCCAAAATGAACTGTTTTTCATCTCATCATGATGAGATTTGACTTTTATGTGAAGCTGCGGATGGTTTACTACTTCAAACAGTTTAAACCTTGTTGTGACAACTTGATCAACATCTATTGAATTTAGCTCAGAGTCATGTCATCATCTGTATTATTTCTGCGTGCTTCCAAAGTGCTTGTAAATATTCACTGGACTGGCACAGCACTGACCGCATAACTACACATAAGTACACAGTTTGTGAACCATGGGCAGGACGTCATTTCACTTGTGTTGCTCTTTAACACATCCGTACCGGCTAACACGCAAGGGTGAGGTCATTTTAAACTGGGATGTTTACAGTTTCCGAGTCTGCAATTAAGAACTCATAAACCCTGATTGATGGGAATAAGGAATAAAATGCTCCACTGTTGTGTTGATTTGAAACAACGCTGACAGAAAGTCCTAAAAGCTAGCGTTCTTTTTCATTTCAAGCATTCCACATGTAAGCTGAATATACAAACTGTCATATCTTTAAATCCCGAGAATTTTTTTTCAAGTTGTGAGACTTCTTTTGTATTTTAAAAGTAAGAACATTGCTACTGTACATAAGAAACTTCCTCTTTAAAAACGTTTTTTGTCACTCTGGCCTGTGACGGTTATCTGTTTTTTGAATGGGGAGTGACGTACAAAAGGTGTACTCAAAGATCTCCAATAACAAATTCAGATAAAAAAATTTTGATCCACTAAAAACAACAGATTCTCTAAAAGTATGACTCTTTGGTGTACATTTCTTTTCTCATACTGCGACATACCAGACATACCAGTGACATCCTAGTCTTCACTTGTTGTGTACTGATTATGATTTCTTTGCAGTATTCATCTTCTATTGAACTTCTATTTTTGTAGTGTTTTGAGAGCAGTATATGTAGGTAAAGATTTTACACACAGCACAGAGCTCAGGAAGTGATGTGTTTCAGGAGACTGTGTATTTCCAGTGACATTATCTCTTACAGATAGCTGAAATAAAAAAAAAGATAGGCTCCTCCTTCAAGATATCACATCCACTTCTTGCCTGTTTTATGTGTAAATATTGTGTTTTTCAGTAAGGTTTCTGGGCCTGATTAACATTTCAAAAAAAAAAATATATATATATATATCATGTTTAGTGTTGAAGGTGTATGTACATGTAACTACATTCGATTAGACTGGTGTGTGTGTGTGTGTGTGTGTGTGTGTGTGTGTGTGTGTGTGTGTGTGTGTGTGTGTGTGTGTGTGTGTGTGCCCGTCACTCTCCCGTTCTCTGCTTACTGAAGGTCGAGTTCATTTCATTGAGTTTTATCACCTCTCCCTCTCATTCTTCATTATTTATTATTTCTGTCACTCCCCATATCATCTCATATTCAGCTTATGTGTATTTTGTCCGAAATTAAACTGTTATCTGTAAACTGCAGGTGCCTTTGAAAATGATGGTAATAAGCCATGTTTAGTTTCTGAGAAAATAGAAATGTCCTTTAAAGATGCAGTATGTCTCTGAGTTTCTTCTCGGCACTAATGGAAATAAAATGTTTGTGCAACAACATCTGTGGTCTTTTTTTATTTTCTGTGGAATTATACTTGCCCGGGCTGTGACACACGGTTACCCATAACACCCTTCTTTCATGTTTATATTCATGTAATTCATTATACTCCTGCCCGAATCAAGGAGCTGTCGCGGGGACAACTGGCATCTCTTCCCTGCCTGTCACTGAAGTGTAGATCTAGATATAAAAGTTTAGCTATTACGAACAAAACTATATGAATTTCTGAACTGTTTTGCTCACATAGTTATACATGTTATATGTTAACCCTTGTGTTGTCCTTGGGTCAAAATGACCCGCAGCTGTGTTCAATCAAGTTCTATTTTATTTCTATATTTTCATTTTTTGGGGGGATCATTGGTGACAAGGATGCTGTGAGGGTTTCTTTAAACCAAAAACTCCCCAAAAATATAGAAATAAAATAGAACTTGGTTGAACACAGCTGCGGGTCATTTTGACCCAAGGATAACACGAGGGTTAAAATGAAGGGAGTCTGTCTTTGCCACTAAACTCTGAAATAGTTTACGTCTCACTATTAAATCTTCAAAAACTGCTGCTATTGTGCCCGCCTGTTTAATTGTTTAATATTTCATGCTAAATGATTTTAGTGTGAAACACCCTTGAACCTAAACTCTAAAACTGTAACAGAAGTCTGTAATTTTTTATTTTAGAAGTTGCTGTTTATTGGAAATTTAGGACAGCTCGTGTATACATGATTGTATTTTATTTTACTTTATAAAATTGATGTTTAGTTGAAATGTAATCCCAATGTATGTATGAGTAAGACCAAACTAAACTCACAAGCATAAAAAATTAAATATCCAGACAGTACATTGATTTACTAGTTATGATTTAACAAAATTATATTGTTATTTTTTTAAGAGATTACCTGATGTGAATTTTGGATAACAACAAATCAGAGACAAGACTCTGTTCCTTTTAATAAACAGTAACACTGTCCATGTTTTAGTCATTCATAATTTTAAAAAGTGCTGCATCTTTCTCATGGAAATGTCTTTACATAAACGTTTTGTTGTCTGCTTTTTAGAGCTGCAATCAGTCCTCTTGACCAGCAGGTGGCGTTAGGGTGCATACAGCTCTTTGAAAACCCAGAGCTGTTCTTGAAACCTTTAAGGCCTTTTCTCCTTCCGTCATTCTTTCCAGTAAATGGCCTTTGCTTTCAGTGTTTCTCTCAGCTTTCTACACTTTCTCGGCTCTCCTGTCCTCTCCCGGTGTCACCGGCATGCCGTCAGTCCTCCGCCTCCTCTCTGCTGCAACTGCTCCTCCTGCAGGTTTCATAAACTGCTTGGCACAGCTGTTCCTCCACGTGTCTGCTTAGGTCAGAGTCTCTGAGCAACCCTGTGCTGCGGCAGACAAGGCTCAAGCGGAATGTAATTTGAAATGAAAACAACAAGCAAAAAGTATTCCAGTGTGAACACAGCCAAACTCTTTCTCAACCTAAACACGAAATCTAATAGAAATTTTACTAAACAAAAAATTAAACCTTCCAAAAGATTGAAAGAAATTCAGTTTTAGGCTCACTTACAACAGTGTAGCTTGTCATGTGAACATTCAAACTGAAACCAAAACCAAACGAATGCACTGAAGCTGAGTTGAAATAAACATCTCAATAAACAAAGCAAAGTGCTCTTTGTTTAGACAACACTATTTACTGCATAAGTGCTGTATACATGGAACAAAAGCGTTACTTTTAGTTTTCTTTACGTTTTCTTTGAGTTCACCAAAATAAAAGAATATGTACAAAGTGAGAACAATTGCAAGACAGTCATCTGTATGAAGATCAAACATTAATCAAACTATTGAATATAGCACCCTACTGTGTTGCCATGCCGCCTTCGTAAGCAACTATGTATGGAGATGAGTTACAAACTACATGTAGAAGGATTTCATGTTTTGGTGTTGTAAATCTCAGCACTGTTGCTGACACAACATGTCTTAGGAGGAAATTGTTTTCTTCCCCTGATGCTGAATGGACACCTCCTCTAGATGTGGTTGTACAAGAGAGCAGCATCGTCACATCCTGCTACAGAGTGTTGATTTGAACTGAAGTGTGTTTTTGACTGCAGGACTCCTCTTTCACATCCTGGCCTGGTCAGAGAGATAGTGAACCACTGATGTTATCCAGCGTTGGTTTGGACTCCTCCTGTCTCCCAGAAGACCAACAGGAATGAAAACACATGACGCAGGAAAGAAGGAGCCATTCTTCAGTTATAATGAAAATAAATGCTTGAACTCGTCACATGTGAAAATCAGGGACGAGAAAAAGTGTCAAATCAGATTCTTTTTTTTGTTCTCCTTTGTCCTCAATTTTAGGGCACAAACATTTGATTTAAAAGCTTGAAGATGAAGGGTACCAACAAATGCATAAAATGGTGGCAAATTACTTGTTTGCCAATCAAACAAAGAGTTCAATGTCTCGTTGTTGGTTTAAACTTCACCAGTCATAAAAAAATTTAAAAAAAACTCCTTCTAGATAACCTGAGTTCCTTAGTCACCATATTTGCTAGTTAGCCTTCAATATGAGTCTGAGCCGGGTTGTGTTGACATTGGCTCTAGTTTTTACAGACTCTGTTCTGAGTCAGCCTCTAGAAGAGACATGTCTGTTTGCTTTAGACTTTACTCTGCTTTATCTACAGACTCCATTGGCCCTTGACATGAGTGGCATGGCAACAGGACGCGCCTCTGATCCTGGATGCGATCCGGTGCATGCTGTTCCCACCTTCCCCTGACATCTCCCACTTCAGCGCAGAAAGTCACAACCTGAAAATAAAACCTCTCTCCGGCTGACTGGTGCATCACTGCTGTCAAATTTAAACCTCAGCTGAGTCAACTTCTCTCTAACTGATGTGGTCACAAGATCCTGTTTGGTCTCATTTTGGCGACATAGTTGGTGTTGAGCTCTGGGGTTGTTGAACTCTGCTTCAAAGGGATGTCTTGTCAATCAAACCGTGTGGCCCGACCAGAGGTATTATCTTTAAAGAAATTTGCTGATTATTTTGTATTTGTCAAAACACTGTGTGCCAGAGGACCAGCTGCAAATTTAGACTTTATTGAATGAATTTTTAATGTCACTGAGTCAGTTAACTCGATCCAAGAAACCTCAACAACCACTTGTTTATTCATGTAAGGCTTTTCACTTGCCGCCTCAGCAATCTGTGAATAAATGTATAGTTTTATTGCCATGAATAAACCAGCAAGAAGAACATGTATGTCCCCTTCAGGGTCCCGAATGTACAGATAAAGATATTCAAATAAGGAAATACACACTCAGCTTATCTATATCAGAGGTGTAAGAAATGAAGTAATACTTATCATTTTGTTGACACTATATACTGTGTATATATATTTTTTTACTGTGTATGTCTCCTGGAATCAGAGTGAATGCTAATAAGTTAAATGTACAATACGATTCTCCAACCCTTAAGCCAAACTACTTCAGTAACTGTAATAAAAACTGAAATGTTTGCATGTCTACTGTAAAACTATCCTCTAACATTCATATAGAATACGTGAACAGCGTGTCTGCATTCACACCCAGCTGTCAGAGAAGGTCGGAGGTGGGTCCCCGGGGCCATATGTCGGGGTCAGGGGGGGGGGGCAGTGTAATGCGCTGGGCCGGGGCCAGAGTTAAAGAGTCAACTACAGCCCTGTTGCTGCAGTTGGTCCTGAGAAAAGAAATGCCTTTCAGTGAGGAGGACACACACTGACAGCTGGAAGAGAGATAAGGGACAGAGGTTTTTGTTGCTGTGTGACAGGCCTGCTGCCCACTGTACAGTGTGTGTGACAATAAAAAAAATAATGTATGATACGACCTAACGCAACTTTCCTCCATTTCAAGTGAGAGCCCGCCCTATGAAGCCCTGAATAAAGTGAACAGCCGCAGATTTTGGATTGAGTGTTAAAGTGCTATTGTAGAACAGGAAGATCTGAATCATGTCAGTGCAAGAAACCGCCATTTTGTTGCACCTTGTTGAACATCTTAACGAAATGCAAGGATTACTCATTTATCCATAATTATCCTCATGACTGACTAATCCTGATGAATTGTTGACTTAAGCCTGAACATAAGCATGACGGTGACTAAATGTCTTAACTCTCAGTCACCTAATTTTACGCCCTTTCAAGTCATCCAATAGTTCTTTTGTCTGTCGACTTTGGGCGTATTATCTTTCTGGAGAAATTTCAGCTTTTCTCAGCTTTGCAGAGGAAGAAATGAAGACGACAGCGAACCTATGAGACCTTTACGACTCGTCTTATAGTGTACCGTGACAACACCAGATACTGTAGTTTGTATGTTTCCCCTTGTACCATTAACCACCACGTTCCATTCATAGTGGGCTACTTCTACCATGTAATTACATTCAACTCTTTGTAGGGAGGCCCTTACAGACGGTGGTGTGGAGGGGATACTCTTAATTTATGCCTCCTATTTTTTTTTTAAAGCCATCTGTCGAACAAAGGATAAACACCCTGTGTTACAAACAGTGACATGTGATCTTGTTTATTTACTTCATCAATAGATGGGCCAGTAGAGTTTGAACAATGTCACTTAACTTCTGCTTGGGATTGAGGTCTTTTATGAAATGAAACTTAGTCACAGAAGAGGTGCAGATTTTGCAGTCAATTCTGGCACTGAATGACTGAAGAAGAAATGCACAGTGTATTTGTCATGTATGTGTGACTGTTTGTGCATTTGCGGTTGTGAATAGTAACTAGAACCAGCTTGTTTGACTCCGCCACACCAAACTCCTATTGAAAATCAGTTCAATTTAAAGGAACGTTTAAACATCAGGTGATACAACTGCATAATTATGCATTTTGAGCATATCGCTCCTTATCATCTGCACACAACATCAGAAATGAAAACTGAGCAATTATTTTTTTTCATTTTGCAGGCAGTCTGTCGGCCAGTAGTGTCTTTTCTAAACACTTGTCTCTTGCAGCAGCTGATTTGTAACAGAATGTGTCGGCCAGAGTGAGCCACCACTATAGAATTAACATTTAGTAAGTAAAGTTTATTTGTATAGCTCTTTTTCACAGACAAAGTCACATAGTGCTTTATGATTGCAAAAAAAACATACAAAAAAGAGGTTATGAAGATTTGGAGACCATCCAAGGTACAATTTAGAAACATTTTAAAAACACAGGACAAGATGAAAACACAATGAAACACACAAGGAACAGAAGGTGTAGACCTGATGGACAGGTTACTCAAACGCCTGTCTGAACATTCTTTGTCAGGGGGCAGTTTGCAGGTTTTACTGGTCGTACGCAGGTCTACCATGTTAATATTATTGAGGTAAACATCAATATGAAGATTATTAGATTTTTTTATTTTTTATTATTCAATTTAGCAGCTGATTTCAAATAATTTTAACTATATTAAAAGTTAGTTATATTCACACAATTCATTCCTCAGCTCACCGTAGACCCCAACTACAGCGGGCCACTTCTCCTTGGTGGTGCCCAGACGCCAGCTTGCCTCTGAAGTCATCACTGGGCTTATTTAGGTTTTTGTGGCCCAACCGGAGGAACAGATGATTCCTCAGATCCAGCACTTAGCAAGACTTTCACCCAGTCCTCCTCTGAGAAATGCACTGTGGTCACCCGGCTTTGTTACTCCCACTGGCTGGAACACTATTGTCATGGAAATCTCTGTTTTGTTTTGTGTGTGTGAGAGAGTGTGCATGTGTCTGTAATACCCTGCCGTGGGTTGGGACAGACTACAGAGAGCCAAGAACAACACGGAGCGGTGGTCTAACGCTGCCTCCCAACCTCCTTTCATCCCTCCCTCCACTGCATCTCATCTTCCTCCCCTCCTTCGCCACCCGCCCTCCATCCTCATCATCCCTTCATCCATCCTAATGCCCTCCAAAACCAAGAAGAGAAGCCAAGATCCTGGACTGGGCAGGAAATCACCAGGGTGGCCCCCATCACCCCCCCCCCCCCTTCAAAGCTGAAGGGGGGTCAAGCCTTCAGATCTGGGTTGTGTCTTTGCTCCGTACATCTGATAGGGTGGAGCTCTTCCTCCAGGGAAGCAGATTGCATCAGTTCACACATGCATGAAAAACTCAAAACAGATTCTGGGTTCTTGTCATCATTGGAGAATATACAAATATTCCACACAGTGATGATGTTCAACAAGATGGCAGGCGGTTGTTTTTGCTATTCGCCAAACCTTTGCTCCTTGTTATTTTTCTAAGGCAGCTTTGTGATTGAGGAGATAAGTTGTGTGAGGCCTCTGTGTTGATTTTGGAGAATGAAGGCACCAAAGGGTAACACGACCAGAGGAAGTGCGGTCCTGAGGTGGGCCTGAAGGTGCTTGAGCAGGGGGAGGCGGTGGCCAGATCAGGGCGGGCTAGGGCTCGGCACACACACACACAGACGTGGTATGCAGGACCTGGCTGGGAAGTTATTTTAAGGGAGAGCCCTTCTGGAAATTCACTCAGCGCTGTCTGCCTCCACTGCTTTTCATCACTGATGCTGCTCAGCAGGTCACCACGTAACAATGTGAGCCATACAGTGGATGGAAAACACTTTATAGAGTCTAGCACAATTCAATTTACCAAACAATGTGCTTTAAGTTTGCAACACGTGCTGACAAGTGATCTACTTGATTAGATGTATATACATGTCACATTTGATTTACTATTCACAAGGTGGATGCAGCCTGTGAAAACAACAGTACAGCATCTGAGGAAATGACTCAAGTTACCATTCAAGTAATCTTGGCATGAGCTTGGAAACAATTTTTCCACAAGACAATTTTCTACTTTATTTATGTTTCTGTGTCTTAAACTTCCCATCTGCACATGACAACATTTGCCAATTCCATTAAAAACTGGAATTACTGCCTCGCTTTTGAATGTCTTCACCAACCGGTCAAGTTGCAGTTTACATCCATGTTGGTCCAGACAGATTCTGGATGCTTCACATACTTTTTCAACCTGACAGCACAGAAGATCAGCACAGTTACAAGGTGGACACCCAAGATTAGTGTCACCAACACAGTATCTGACCAATTATGAAGTATGGTCACAATGTCCGCTTCTGTTCCTGAGTTATGCTTTGGAATTGGCAGAAAAGTGTGATTGTAGACCATTATAATGTCATAGTGAAGTTGAACTTTGATCTTTTGGACAAAAAATTTCCTCACTTCCACATTTTATGCTATGTGTTAGGTTTTTACATAAATAGCGCATACATTTTGCAGTTATGGCCAAAAACCTGTAACCTATTACGTTCAATTACGACATATGTCATCTGAGGGCACTTAACATAGAAAGGTCGGGACCAGATTTAGACTCATTGTTGGGGGACCATCTGCCTCGACTGGTTCTGGTAAGGCTAGAGCAGAGACGGAAAACAACAGCATAGACTCAATAAATATTAAAACCTGAGCAGATTGGTGGGGCCAGTTACTGCAGATCAGGAACATGCAGCTCCAGAGCCACAGATACCTGCAGACAGGTGCAGGGAGAGAGAGAGGACAGAGAGGAAAAAGCACAAACTACGGGGAAGACAAGAAAAGTTAATGACATGACACGTATATGCATGGAGAGTTAAAGAGAAAGCAGAAGAGAGACGGAGGTACTCGGGGTATAGCAGAATAATTAAAAAGGGATTAGTGTCACCTACTTGTGCAGTCATGTCTTTTATATTTCTATTATTATGTAAATTAAAGTTTGCCTTTTTAACTTCAGTATTGAGACAAATTGTCTAACAAAGGACAGAATGTATATTACCAAAAATGTCTCATTGTATGACAGTTGTGGAAAAAGGTGAGTGGCGAACATGTGACATAAATGTTACAAATGCATGGGTTGATATCAAACCTTGAAAGTGTTTTCATGCTCTTCAGAAGATAAATTATGGTCTGGTATGTTTAACTTGTATGATAACTATAAACCAAACATCCTTGTTTTTAACATGATCAACTTTACAGTGGCCAAGAAAACGATGTGTCCTTTTCATGAGGATGTATTGTACGTTACTTCTCCTAAGAGCTCTCTTCACACAACAAGCAGGAGAAATGTGACTTGCTTACAAAGTGGGTGGATGTGTTTATTGGTGGTGCGGAGGATTCACCGGAATCTGTCTAATTGCTGGTAATATCTGTTCATAGTTTAGTCTCCACCCATTCAGGAATACTTGAGACCACAGTTAGAAGAAAGGGTGTGCGGAAGTGAGGGGGAAAAAAACAGCTGCAGACAAGACGGAAAAAGTTTTGGCAAACCTCTACTGCTGAACATCCAGGGCAGAACCTTTTTTTGTTCTTATCTTTGTCCATGCGTTTAAAGCTCTGACATTTGCGCAGGGCGTGACATGAGCACATAAACAGTGCCAGCTCCCACACGCCTGCATCATATGGCACATTCTTTCTTTGTCCACTGTTTGATAAGGGACTTGTATTTCCCTACTTTAAATTTCACCCTTGAAGAGTTGTTTAACTCTGTCCACTTCACTGATAACGAGGTATTACAAGTCTGAGCCGAGCTGCTGGACAGTTTCTTGTTAGATTCTTCGGATTTGTTGATTTGCTTTTGCTTTTTGCTTTTTGCTTTTTTTCCCCCAAAGTTGATGGCTGGTCAAAGAGAAAAATAAATGGAATATTTTCCTGAGTGTTTTTAAGAAGTTGACTTGAAAGTGAGAGCTACAATGAATATTCAGATGCTAACAATCAGGGCTCTCCATATTTTTCTTTCATCGTCAATAATAATGCGAATAGGAAAAACCTCTGGTGCAGTGTTCATGCCAAAATCATACTTCCCGTTCACTTTGAGCTGTTTGAAGAAATGTGATTGGATTTTTTTCACTCTTAGACTTTAACATTAAATCTCAGACCATTTTTATTTGTCCAACATTTGAAACCTGAGTCGCCCTCTTACCAAAACAGTGTGGGCAATTCAAGTAAAGTTCTCTGGAAACATTACGTACTGTACATGAGGGAGCAGTGAATGACTCTGCTGCGATGTCTGTGTTGTTGGAATAAAACCTTTTAGTAATGCTTGGCTGTATAATTTCTACAGTCTGATGTTAGTTTTTCAGTGTTGACTCTGTCTATTTCACGGACAGATTATACTGTGCTCGGGCAGAAGGTGGGGGTCGGGGGCAGTTTGGTATTAGACAGCCTGGTCAAACTGTGTGTATGGATGACTGACACTGTCATAATTATCATTCCAGTGTCGGTTTAATAAGACGACCGTGCATTATCCCCTTCATCTTAAATTGAAAAAGAAGGTAAGAGTTTTTATTGGACGGCGCAACCAAAACAAATCTGCAGGAATTTGTTTGTTCTTAGGAAAGACTGACTTGATGATTTTTTTTTTTAATTTTTTTCGTTTAGGATTTCAAAACTCATATTTTGGCCGGCACTCTGTTTAAAAACAAAACATATTTCCCACTCACTGTGATCTGTTCCCTTAAGTAAAAGAACACAGTGTAATCAAGCACTTTAATGAAAACCTTTCCAGTTATAGGAAGTCAAATTTGTTGTTAGTTCATCATTTTGATGAAGAGAGTGATGAAGGTGCTACATTTTTATGAAAACTGCCTCACTGACACTCTTAAGCAAAAAAAGATCCATAATTAAAGTTCCTGCTATGACAAGTCAGAATATCAGCTGTGATAAAAGGCCACTGTAAAGCCTCAACTCTGCCTCTCATTCCCCTTAATTTGCCTTTGAAGTGCACACACCAATCAGCCACAGCATTAGGTAAGCCCGCCTCATGCCATCACAACAGCTCTAACCTGTCAAGACATGGACTCTACAAGACCTCTTAGGGTGTCCCATAGTATCAGGCACCAAGCAGCAGATCCTTCAAGTTGTGGGACCTCCATGAATCTGACTTGTTTTTACAGCACATCCCACCGCTGCTTGATTGGATTGGGATCTGAAAAATGTGTTGGCTGATCAACACCTTCAACTCTACGTCCTGTGCCTAAAACCATTCTGAAACAATATTTTAATTGTGGCAGAGCGAATTATCCTGCCACAAGTGAATATGGTTGTTATGATGAGGAGCACATGGACTGCAACATTGGTTATGTGTGTGTTACATGTCAAAGTAACAGCCACATAACTGCTAGATCCCAAAGTTTCCCAGCAGAACATTGCCAAGAGCGTCACACTGCCTCTGCTTGCCTTCTTCCCATAGTGCATCCTGTGGCTTCTCTTCCCAAGTAAACGACGTACACACCCAACCATCCACAAAATGGAAAAGAAAACACGATTGATCAGACCAGGCCGCCTTCTTCCATTGCTCCATGGACCAGCTCTGGCACCCATTGTATGAGCTTTCGGCAGTGGACTTGCATGGGCACTCTGAGCAACCTGCAGTTATGTAGCCATATTCACAGCAATCCTGCTTCAGAATATTGCTGTGTTAAAATGGGGTCGTACTTACTGTGTCGACGAGAAGAGTCCTGATGAGTCCTCTTGTGGTATTCACGACGTTGGAACTCGAAATTTTCTACGGGCCTCGAGTTCACCAGTTGTGAGGTGTTCGCTCACGTTTACGGATATGGCTTATTTTTTGTTGAATGTTAAGCTAATATTGTAATTTTAGTCATGTAGAGTTTGGCTTCTTAACTGAAATAAAAGCCGACGTCTGAGGACATTGTTTGCATTTCCTGCATTATGTTATCCCTCTGTTAGTTTGCTAAATCCTGTGGTGACGCAGCACCACACACTTGGTGTTCATACTGGAAGACTTCAGAGTGATGATTCCAGGAACATGAGATCTCACAGAAACTCACGGACCAAAAAACAAGATGGAAGAAACTAAAAACTGTGGATGTAGCTCAATTATTATTATTTTTTATGAATCCTATGATGAATGTTATTTTGAGAAAACAAAGAACTGAACATCACCACTGTTAATGAGAGGTGTGTTCTGATTAAACAAGAGGTGATTTTTGTGAATGTGACAGCTGCATTAGTTTTTCTTCACCACAAACAGCCATCATATCTGTTTTTTAGTCTCACATAGTCAGATTAGATGTCAGCTATGATGAGACCTATTCATGAACTCTGGGAATGTATGTGGAATCTGTATGTGGAATCTGCTTGAATATGCTGAATGTCTGTGCAGCTCAGACCGACGAATCTGACCAAGAACTCTAGTTCAGACTTTTATTTTCTTTCAGTCCCCTCTCTTTTTTCTTGTGTCTTAATTCACTGGTGGAGTCAATCATATCTGTATTCAAATCTGTCCACTGCTTTTGAGTATAATCACACTGTCTCTGTGAGGCTGTGCCTGGCTTTCCATCGACCTGACATGCATGCTTAATAAGTAGAACCAAACACTGGAAGGCAGCTCATGTCTGCAATCTTCAGAATCAAAAAAATTCCAAGATACACTCACTTCCACACAAACAATGTCTCAAATTGGGGCTAATTGCTAACAGCTATGGGGATTTCCAGGAGAGTACTTTCCCAAGTCTGTGCAATACTACAATAAAAGGTAAAAACATAAAGTACCATCGCCAATAGTCACTGGACATCGGACAAGCTTAGACATTTGGACAAATGAAGAAATGTGCCTATGCTCTGTTGGGATGATTGTTTTTCTATTAGGGGACACTGAAATGGTTGTGGGCTTAGTCTTGCTATGTCAAAAATGTAGAAAATGCCTATATGTGTCAAAGGATGTGGACAGTTCAGCTCAATCTGCCATGAAGCTCACCTCCTGAAAGAGTCCACGAATATTGTAAACACCAGGAAATACAGAAAAGGTGTCTTGTATTCCTGTAACAGAGAAAAAGAAACCTGAGTGAAAAGATGGTGGAGGCTTTTAGATAGGACAGTAAGATAATTGTTTTTTTGAGGCTATTGTTACCCAAAGCAGGAATGTTGTTTACAGGGATTGGACAGTGTCTCAGGAATGCAGTCTGTGTTCTGAGGAAATGGTTGTTGTCTCTGGAGGGAACTTCTACAGTCTGGCTGCAGACCCAGATGGGAAAGGTTGACAGGGACGGACTTTGTGTGAAGCACAATTAGTATGTTTAAAAGTTTCTCAGAAACGTAAAACGTGATGATATAACATTATCCAGAGCACCACAAAGCCAGAAATTAATCTCAGCTCCTATTACGACCCCTTTATGGAGAAATGTGGCATTTCCAATAACATGAAAACTTTCCAGTTACAACCCAACAAATGGTGCAACCATCCAGTCAGAGGCTTATTCATTTGTAAATGCAGCTGTTGATCATTTGCTGCTCAGCCTATATGGAGTTACGTGTCACGATTACCATCTTCTCTGATGGAAACCATGCAGAACTCCTTAACTTCCTGTTGAACCAGAACTGTTGGTGGGTAGATGAGAGCGGTGATCATTCTCGTGGAGTGCGGAGAAGAAGAAGTGGTTAGAAAATGGCTGTTAATGAGCAGCACTGCTCTAAATACTCAGAAAGTCGGTGGGTAGTAAGAAGTATTAACACAAACCCCCCAAAAAAATCCAAAATCTTTATGGCTTGGTGCCTTTTATTGAGGTCAATTTTAATATTCTAATTTCTTCCAGATTAATGTTTGGGTGGTTTTATTGAGCTTTCACTTGCCCCTGAATTGTACTTGTAGCATGGTCTTTTTTTAGGACTTTTACATCTTGACTTCATTTGGTATTCTGCACAGTAAAACATAATAAGACACAGATCACATGTTAAAACAGGATATAATTACACTACCTCTGAACATGACAGTCTCCTATTGTATATCACAATGCTACAAGAGGTAGGTCTGACGAGTCACTGCACTTTGCTCTTTACAAAACACAGCCTTCATTTGTTCTTTGCCTTTCTTTCATGTGTGATCAAACATTGTCACCAAGGTATCGTCAGGTCTTGATGACATTTTCCAGATTTTCAGATGCCCAAACCACCTCAACTGATTCCTTTCAATGAAAGGAGTAGCAGCTCTACTGAGTTCCCACCCAATGTTGGAGATCCTTACCCTATCTGGTTGAGCCCTACCACAATGTGGCAGAAACTCATTTATGCTGCTTGTATCCGCAAACTTATTCTTTCGGTCATCACTCAAAGCTCGTGACTATAGGTGAGGGTTGGAACGTCATAGCGACATAGATTGGCTCTAGGCAGCTACAGTACATCTTATAGTTAAGCAAACTCTAGCAGTCTCATAAGTAACGACAATCTGCCATCCCCAGAAAGTAACGCAGTTGAGATGACGTGTTTCATTGTTCGGAGGAGGTGCAGGAGACTGCTGTTCGCTTCCTATTTCCATCAAAGAGTCAGGACAGTTTTTTTAAAACCATGGTTGTCATGATGACAAAAGTTGCATAACTTTAAGGAAGTAGTAACTGTCACTCAGACCAAGTTTTAAAATCCAGCTGACAAAAGCGTCTTGAATAGAATTTAAAATGACCGAGCAAAATGAACGCTGATGAAATGTTTATAAAGATGCAGTCAGATTAGAAGTACCACTGCTGCAGTTTCCATGTGATGACACAGCAGTGCCATGTCTATATTTTGTTTGAATTAGAGCCTGTGTTCTGGATGTAACAGCAGCTCTTTGTGTCCTGGTAGAATTGTTTACAGGCCTGGTATTTGTGTGATCTCAGCTGGAGCCGTTCTCTTTATTTTCCTCAGCTACCTCGTCTCTGACCCGCTGATTATCTAAAGATCTCTGAATTTCGCAATCTCCTCACTTCTTGAGAAACAAGTCTTTGCCATGTGATGTCCTTAAAAATTTCTGCATAGAAACTATTCACACACAACACATGCATTACCTATCTGGGCCTGTGGCAAGGAAAAGTTAAAGTACAACACACCAGCACACACATCCACGTATAGTCTACATTCACAGGCTAATGAGACATCAATTACCGGAGTAATGTCGTGCATGTTTTCCTCCTGGCTACAATTCTGTTAGAGCAAACAGGTATTATCATGTGTATACAGCTTGTTCTCCACCCTTCAATTGCGGTCTAACGTGACAACAGTAACAGTAATGAGTATTTACTACTTCAGAGTCAGAGGAGTATCACATCCTGTCTTCACATTGTAGTGTGATGTTAATTTAATTCGTGAGGATTAAACCTTGCTCTTGTTATTAGAAGGGGGCACGAGTCCAATATTGGATAAATTATTAATTCAAAATCAATATAAAATCAGTCAATCATAATCGAAATCGGAATTCTCGTATCGGAACTCAAATTCTTTGATATACTCAGAAAGATACCACCATGACACAGTTGGGTTTAATGAAAAAGGATTTATTGTATAACTTTTCACAGTAAATGATTAAATGACAGATGTGTTTATATGAATGAGAATGTACAAATTACTTCTGATTACTGATGGTGAAGTAAAAGAGGGAATTTGTGACCGGGCTAACAGCGAAAGAACTGAATGAGTGAAATTTAAGTTTAAAATAAAAAATTTGAATTCGCCAATAATTTTAAAGAAGGGCCTGAGCAGTTTAACAAAAGTTCACATGTTACATCACGACGTGAGAAGTGGGAGAGGTACATCCAGGGTCAAATGAGATAACTGGGGAGGACATGTGGTTCTGGCACTTTGTGAAGGATACTTCAAAGCAGGTTCGCTACAACATCATGTCACAGAGACATAAATTACCAGATCATTAGTCCAGATATAATATGATGGTGGATTATACATTTTGCAGATAGTCCATGAAATCCCTTTCTTGTCCGTGGAGCTGCTCCAGAGAGTACATCGGTGACATCGTGGATGGCTGTTTTGTCTTTTTTGCCAAAGAGCTGTTCGTGTCAGTTACTGCTGATTGGACTAAAGACCAAACTGATGAGTCAGATATTAAAATGCTTGTTTTTAAATGTGAAGCAAAGAGAACAGAAATTCGACACAAGCATGTCATAAAAGGACACCAGTGAGGACAGCTGTATCGACTTGTCCAAAAACAAAAAACAAAAACAGTAAAACCTTTTATTGGGACTGTCCGGGAGATTGTGGAAGTGTTTTGGGTCCAGTCCACTGGAATGTCCTCTCCCGTAGTCAGGCAAAGTGAATTAGAGAGCTGCCTGGTTTCATTTATTATAATATAATATATATATATATATATATACATATATATATATATGTATATATATATATATATATATATATTCATTCATTTGTGGAATTCCTTGCCTTCTTAATGTGTTTGAGACCATCAGTTGTGTTGTGCAGAGGCAGGGTTGATGCACAGTTCTCTACAGTGAATAGGCTTATTCGACTACAGTTCTAATCCATATTATGGCAAGAACCACTCAACTAAGTAAGGAGAAACGACGGTCCATCTAAGATTTTAAGACAGGAAGGTCAGTCAATCTGGAAAATTTCAAGAACTTTGAATGTATCCTCAAGTGCAGTCGCAAAAACCATCAAACACTATGATGAGGACCGCTCCAGGACAGGAAGACCAAGACTGCTGCCGAGGACAAATTCATTAGAGTTACCAGCCTCAGAAACCGCAAATTAGCAGCACACATTAGAGCCCACATAAATGCTTCGCAGAGTTCAAGTAGCAGACACATCTTAACATCAACTGTTCAGAGGAGACTGCGTGAATTAGGCCCTCGTGGTCTAATTGCTGCTAAGAAGCCACTACTGAGGAAAAACAACAACAAGAAGAGACTTGCTTGGGCCAAGAAACACAAGGAATGGACATTAAACCAGTGGAAATCTGTACTTTGGTCTGATGAGTCCAAATTTGAGAGTTTTGGTTCCACCCGCCGTGTCTTTGTAAGACGCAGAAAAGGTGAGCGGATGGTTTCTACATGTGTGGTTCCCACCGTGAAGCATGGAGGAGGAGGTGTGATGGTGTGGGGGGGGGGGGGTCTTTGCTGGTGACACTGTTGGTGATTTATTCAAAATTCAAGGCATACTTAACCAGCATGGCTACCACAGCATTCTGCAGCGACATGCCATCCCATCTGGTTTGCATTTAGTGGAACCAGCATTTGTATTTCAACAGGAGAATGACCCCAAACACTCCTCCAGGCTATGGAAGGGCTATTTGACCAAGAAGGAGAGTGATGGAGTGCTGCGTCAGATGACCTGGCCTCCACAATCACTTGACCTAAACCAAATTGAGATGGTCTGGCATGAGTTGGACCGCAGAGTGAAGGCAAAGCAGCCAACAAGTGCTGAGCATCTCTGGGAACTCCTTCAGGACTGTTGGAAAACTATTCCAGGTGACGACCTCATGAAGCTGATTGAAAGAATGCCAAGAGTGTGCAAAGCTGTCATCAAAGCAAAAGCTGGCTACTTTGAAGAATCTAAAATATAAAACATGTTCTGGTTTGTTGAGCACTTTTTTGTTTACCACATAATTCCATATGTGTTCCTTCATAGTTTGGATGTCTTCAATATTAATCTACAATGTAGAAAAAAAATAAAGAAAAACCATTGAATGAGAAGTTGTGTCCAAACTTTTGACTGGTACTGTATTATATATGTATAATATTGTAATATTATATGTGTGTGTATATATATATATATAAAATATTATAATATATAATATATTATATTATATTATATTATATTATATTATATTATATTGGCTGTTTTATTAAGACGTGTTGAACTTGAGTACCCACCATGACCAGCAGAGCATACTCTCATTGCTACAGGGGGGCCGGTGGAGGTGTGACCTTTAACCTCAGAGGGTTGCCATCTTTAATCTGCAAAGAACAAGTGGACGTGTGTGAACTTTTAATCATACAAAGACAAACCGATCTTTTTTTTTTTTTTTTTTTTTTTTACGGTTTTGAGCAGCTGCATGGAGCAGACACAGCCAAGATAAAGACTCCCATTTCCCATTTCCATGACCAAGCATGTTTTCCCTTGTGCTGTGAGGCAGCAACACGTGAGATGTTATAGCTGGTAGCTCCACAGGTCCAATCTGTGGTGCCTACTGGGTAGAAGAAAGCTCCTCCACCATCTGAAAAGCATTTCTCGGATGGGTCCAGCCAGCTGACGCATCTGGAACCAGTCAGGCGGAAGTCTGGGTCACCCCTCCCCCTTATCAGTCAGTGAGTGGAGGGCAATGAGACAGAGAGGTGAAGGAGGGCAGTCAGAGAGACGTAAAAAGACTTAGAGACACAGAGTAGGAGACAAACACAATACAAAGAGGGAGAGACAAAGTGTGAGACAGAAACACTAAGAAGTATTTCAGTCCACAACAATGGGAGTAAAACGATGTCTGACCTATATTAAAAAGAAGGGGAAAACAAAATTTCATAAATCCAAATTACTGTAGATGCTTCCTCAGTAAAGTCATTCTAATATTCTAAGAAAAATGACATTGATGTTTCCATAATAAACATTTGTTGGGTTTACTTACTGGGAAAAAAAAAAAAAAGAAGCAATATCTGGAAACAAGAATTGATTTTAGTGTCTCTGTTGTTGTTTTTTCAACCTGTTCTCGTTTCCAGGGTGTCGGATACTGTCATTATATCAAAGCCGTTGGTGTCAGAGAGATGGGGTTCAGGGTTCAGGGGTGGGATGGAACAAACAGGACTTTCACCTGCATGAACAGTGTTTGAGTTCGTGAGTAAGCAAAAGTCAAGGTGACTTTCTGTTGAATAAGTGTCTTATGGAATGAATGCACAAAGAGTGACCTATGTTGCATTCATTGCCACTAAAACAATTTCAAAAATGCTTTCCATATGTTTTAAAACCCCATCTCAGCTCTACAGTGGCCATGTTTTCTTCTGCCTCTGTATACTTCTTCTGTCATCCATAAATAAAACTATTAGCTGACATGTCAAACACTGACTGAATTTAGACAACACAAGCAATACCAACTACATCTGTATACTGTTTTGCTTTCTCAGGCCTTTGAGTCAGAATGAAGAATTGGGATGTGCAAGTCAAGACAAAACGTGACATTGTTTGCTGAGAAACGCACACACAAGTTTATAAATACATTTGGCAGTTTTTAATCAAGTCATGTCTTAAGACATAGGTTAGCATTTCATACGGGCTATGTTAAATACATTAAAATCTATAGTAGTTGTAAGGTATTTTTTTCCAACCTAGGGTCAGGATAACTACAAGGTGTTCCCAGATCAAATGTGATGGGTCACAGCAAAATACAACAAAAATGGAGGAGGGAAATTAAGGTTTTATGTTACAAAAATCATGACCTTTTGTTGTAATTTCCATTTCCTTTTTCTTATTAAATAGAGAAAACTGTTTCATCCTCTGTGTTTCTGCACAGAGATGAATGTAAAGAATCGTAAAAGGTAAATAAAAAGGTTTGTAAGCCAGGATTTCCCTCCCAAACTAAATAAATGGAGAAACAAATCTGCCTTGAATGTTGGTTTTTGGCCCCAGCAGGAGGAGTAGGAGGAGGGATTACCAGACCCAGCGTGTGTGTTGATTCAACCATCTGCTGCCTTTGTTTCTTTCAGATGCTGGAGGAGAAGGATGCAGTAATCCTCTGCACCATGGAGGTCAAGTCCATGTCACTGCAGCCAGTTCAGAAGCTAGATCCCGTCTGGTTGTTCAGAGGAGCAATCGCAACATTAGTGAATCCAGTTTTACTGCCATATGTACACACTACATACTCCAGGGAGGCTTATTCACATATAACGGGGACATTTGAGATCGAAAACTCGTGTGTTGCATGTTTGCTGTGCAACAGTTGACGCAGAGCGTTGTGCTGCTGGGACCTGAACACACTGATTTTTCATTAAGGGAAACAAATGAGGACTCTGGGTATGTCGTGTCCTCTGAGGTATGCTGTCGAGGGGGCTACAGGAGCAGTTTTCTTCGCCTAGACTCTGCAGCCTGAAACCTTTCCTTCACTCAGCATCTTCCTTTTTTTTCTTCTTCTTCTTTCTTTTATGGACATCTGCTGGCACTTTGGGCCATAACGCTTTTACCATGTGCCCCCCGCAGCAGCACTGTGGACCTTAAAGAGGGCCAAGCTTTTCCTTTTCCCCGAATCAAGCGAGCTGTTTTGAAAGCTCGAGAGCATGAAAAGAAGTTAAGAGTGAGCTGCGTAATGTAAATGTGACTCGCAACACGACACCCAAGCAGAAGAAGCATGTATGTTGTGCTGTGATATCTTAAAAGTCGACTCGGCTTCCAGACATTTTGAATTTTCTTTATGATACAGCTCCCATTTGTTTTGCCTCACGCTGGATCATTTTTAACAACTGTTCCCTTCTCCTGGAAAAGAGGTAGTTAGCTCATTCAGGCTTCAGCTGTGTCTGATGGAAAAAGCCCAAAAAGGAGGCAAAGTTGACTCGTTTTCATCTCACTCACACAAACGTGGGTTGCTGTGGAGAAGTGCACTGTTAGCATTGCTCTGGCAATACCTCAAGGTTTTGGAAAGTTTTCCAAGGTGTCGTCTTACTGCCATTGAGGCCTTTTTGCTTCATTAATACTCTGCAGAGAGCATCAGAAAAGTGTGTGCAACTTAAGTGGTCTGAAAATACTTTCTAAATGATCTTTAACCGCTCTGATTAGTGCAGTGATTTATGCTTTGAATTCAGATCCTCATTCTTCTGTCAGTCTTGGGTTTGAACTTGATGACGTCTCCTCCTGGCACATATCATGGAGGTGACATCATCCCGCCGCTCCAGTTGCATACCAAAATCTGAAACACTGAAGCATTGGGCTCAAATAGAAACATCTGGATTTTTTTTTTGTGTGTGTGTGTGTGTGCATCTGTTACATAGGCACACTCTGATGGTTTCTTCTTGACAGTAGAGCAGCTCTGACCCTTAACCATCACTTTAGAGCATGGTGCTGTTAGCTTGAAAGTTTCCGAACAGTATCACTGAGACACCTGTTGTCAAACAGAAGAAGGAGCTCAGCATCAGTAACATCGATGCCAACACCTCATTCACTTTAACAACAGAGCTGTTGATTTGAGCTATCCAAATGAAACATCTGGAAGACATTAAAGAGAAACACCTGGGTGAACATATTGTGCTGCTTTTGTAGGCTACAGTTTGGCATTTATAAGCCGTTGCCAAAAAATTAACTCGTTCGCAGAGCCTCACTCGTTGAAGGAAACTTTTAACAAAATGTTCTTAGAATAAAATAGCTCATCCGAATGTGTGTTAACTTCATCAAAACATTCAGGGGATCACCGTTGTAAGAAGAATTCACTGTGTCAGTGTGTTTACACATAGAGAAATTTGGATAACAGCTCCTGGCTGTCCTTGTTTTGGTTACATTTGGGGGAAATGGTTTGCATGTGTCATCACATCCTGTTATCCTGATGATACACAGAAAAACGATGCGACAACAAAGTGAATGTATGCTTCAAAGACCCAATTTATGTTTGAAATAGAGGCTATTGAAAATAAAATATGATGCTTTCAACTTTCAAACTGTGAAAAAATATGAATTAAATAGTCCAGATATAATATGTGCACAAACTCATAATGCTACTGAAACATACTTCAAATGATTTCTGATTTCAGACAAATAAATCCACAAAGATAACAGAGTGATCACCATCTTTACTTTTTATTAAGATTTATACGTCCCCTTCCCTTAAATCAAGTGACAAATGACTTACTGAAAATCACCATCTATTATTTCAGAGACAGAAGCTAAAGCATGGAGCTCCAGCTACTCCTGAAGCCACACATCCATGTTAGGAAACAGTCACCTGTGTGAAATGCCTGGCGTTTAACTTATCATGCAGCTTTGGAACATGAGAGGAAAGTGTCACTGTGAACCCAATCCAATCCTCTAATGGATTTTCACTCTTCCTTTTGCACCATCTTTCTTTTGCCCAAAAATCTGTCTGAGCCTTTGGTGTCCATGATAGTTTCTTTGTGGAATGTTTTTGGTTTTTTTTTTGTAGTCTTTCCGAATGCTCTCTTCACATTTTCCTCGGAGCAGAACAGATTCGATTACAAAAGCAGAGAGCACGTTTAATTTCACAACCAAACCGAGTAGAAAATCTCAGATTTCTTTGGTTTTTGAAAAACTGCAACGAGTAGTACATGCTGACAGAATGTTTGTTTTAAATTAAGTATGAAATGCAAAAGTTTGTTCAAAAATAAACAAACATAAACAACGGTGCATTTAGACAGCAAAGAGTTAACGGCTGCAGCTGTGGACTGAACAGTACCAGTAACTGAGACGGCACTCATATCTGAGTCACACACTGAGCATTTGTTTACTGAGAAACCTGTACACCGAGTCAGCACTTTTTTGTTGTTGTTATGGTAGAATCAAAATAAAGTTCTCACAAACGGAAATTCACCAGAGACATAAATATTTTTATATATATTTTTTTTTTTTTATCCCACCACTGAGCGGTCCATCCTAACGAGGAACCAGTGGAAATGGCTTGAGGATGTCAAACTCACAAAAACATTCCCCTCCCATCTTGAGGTAATGCCCCCCTCCACATAAATGCTAAAGATAGCCACGTCTAAACCGCAATTTGCCGTGAGTTTTTCTTTCTTGTTAAACAGGATGAGTAATGTTGGTCGAAGGACTCTGCTCAGGCAGAGACAACTGGGACTCCAATAGAGGCAAAATTGGGCTAATTTAGCTCAATTTTAGATAAATTTCCAGCTAGAAAGTGACACTTGGAATAAAAACTAGCCCATATGGTATTTGGATTAACGTTAAAGGAATAGTTCAGCTGTTTTGAGGAGGTTACGTGAAGTGATATACCACTGTGTAGTCTGCAGCAGCTGGTTAGTTTAGTTTAGCGTAAAGACTAAGGACACAGCTAACCTAACACTGTTTAAAGAAACCATTTTAATCTGCCAAAGAGCCCCTCTAAATCTGTCTAAGTAACACATTGGTAATTTTTAAGCAGATTAAACATTAAAAGATAACATTTTAAATTAGAGAGTATTAGACAGGCTGTCGTGGTATCAATCTTCTGTTCCAGCTCACGCCAAGAAAGCAGATAAGTGTTTTTCCTAATGTTATTATGGTGATAGTATAGAGACCATCTGAGTTATGTGTTTTTGTGCATTTAATGTTTTAAAATAACTAATATGAACATGAAATCATACAGTTTTTGACCCAGACTATATTAAACACAAAACTGGTAATTCAGTAGGAGAAATGTGGTCTTCTGTAAACAACAAGTTGAAGTTCTGCCTAACACAACCACTTCATCAACTCTCTGAACACTTTTCATATAAAACGTATATAAACCTGCTGCTACATATAAAGTTAGACATTTTTGTTTGTCCATCATGGAGAAGAGAATTGATCTGCACAGCACTCGACCCACACACCATAAACACAACCACTGACGATGACCAAATAGTATATAAAAACATGTGCAAACTTGTCCTGACACTCAGCTCATTCCAACAATTCGCCCTAAAAAACACATGCAACCCCACAGACAAACAGTCCGCTTAAAACTATTCCATTACATCTTCAAAGGCACATGCCGTGTGCAAAAAGTAAGAAAATGACCTCAGTAAAGTGAATTACACGGGATCAGTAAGTCTCTCGCATGGTGCAAAGTTGAGACAGGCATGTGTAACTTGTAATAACTAAAATGAAGTTCAAAACGGTGAACCTGAGCAAGACGAGCACTCAACAAGACGATGTTAAAACTCCCCTTTAGTGCATTTGTTTGGCCAGAATGATGAGAAAATTTTACGTCTTTAATAAAATAAAATAAAAATGTAATAAAAAAATGCCTGGAATGTTTATTGAATGTTATTAAATAAACCAGAATGTGATGTATTTTTCTCAAGGGATTCACATGTTGGGTGTAACTTGGATCATGTATCCCTGGAGAAGCCAAAGTGCACGATTTTGGAGAGAAGGGGACAGTTTCAAAGCAGAACCCGTTTCATGGCTTTAATGTGTTGCACTATAGCACAATCTATAGATCCACTTTGAATTTTAAACCTATACTCTTATTTTAATGTTACAAACACCTTAAATTATGGAAAATAAACAATATGCTATGACACTGCCTATGTGATGTGTATTTCAGAAAAAAAAAGATACAGTAGGTCTTTAAAAAATAAACAAGAAATGTGACTTTGAATCCATCAAAGTGAGAGACTGACTGGCTTTGTGTGTCTTTCCAGTAACTCCTGCTGAAGTCTGTTCAAACTGAACAAAACGCCTTGTTAAGAGTCAAAACTTGAATCTTCCTATCCTTCTTTTCTGTTTTTTGGGATCTTGACCCACAAAGCAGCTGAGGGACTTTAGACACAGTCGTACATGCGCAGGGTGCGCTCCAGTTGCTGGACAACACGCTGGTAAAAGGCTATCTGCTCCGTGAGGTAGGCCTGCATCATGTCTTTGAAGTCCACCTCTCTCTGCTGATGGAAGTGGCCCATTTCTGCTTGGAGGGCAAAGCCCACAGTCCGGCAGCGTTTCCGAATGCCGTCCGCCTCGTCCTGGTCCATCTTCCCTTCGTCGCTCATCCTCTGGCTCTCCTTCACCTTGGCGAAGGCGCCTGAGTTGAGAGGAAAATTACACAGACATTTCAGTCAATTACAGACATTAGGAAGGTTAGAAATAAAAACACAACACCAGATGTTAACGGGCCAGTTCACCGAAATGACAAAAGGTTCTTTGTACCTCTATGGTGCAATGTAATGAAGATTTGTATTGGTTTTACTCGCCCACTTTCCGAGATACAAATCTGAGGTTTCTGCCTCCAATCAAACACAATCAAAAACATCTTTTATCACTCATACTTGCAGATGGTAGAAGGTTTTGCTTGTGTTGCTCACAGCATGAAAAAAAAAACTACTTTGAATAAATCAAGTGATCTTCAGAGAAAGATTATGCAGTGGTTGCTCTGGGTAGTCCACAGAATACACAGCAATCATTTCCATAGGGACTACTTTCTACCAAAATACAGTTGAAATATTTTGACCATTAAAACCATTTAGCCAGATGAACAGAGACTCTTGACAGATGTTGAACTTCTTAAATGTTGTTTTATTATGCTGTCATGGAGTGTACTTCTTCCATTTTTTATTTACTTGACTCTATGTTGATGTGTATGTTGAGGGAAGGTGCACATTCCTCTCGCTCATTTCATCTGCATTCATACGAGACGAGCGCTTCAGACATTTGAGAAATGGCCCTTTAATGTCAACCCTACTCCCTTTTACTGTCACTGAAAAGCCGTACAACTTCTTTGTGATAAAAAGAAAGATTTTAAAAACCCATAAAACATAAAAGTTAAGTTAAAATAGTGTAAAATGAGTCTCATATTTTAATTGCTCTTTTGGTGAATGTGCTTTAAAGTGTGATGTGCTTTAAGAAAAAACTGCTCCATTCCATGCTAATGTCATATCTCCTCCCTGGCTTTCAATTCAATTCAATTCAGCTTTATTTATATAGTGCCAAATCACAACAGAGGTTATTTCATGGCACTTAACACATTAAAGTCCTTACAGCAAGACTTTACAATATTATACAGAGAAAGGCTTTCAAGATTTAAAACCAACATTGTAACTTTCCCCCCAGAAATTACCTTCTAAACTGCAGACTTTATAGGTAGAGCAGTGAACACACCACACAATCACATCCTGTTTCACTGCATACCGAACGTCTAGTTTCAGTGTGATGAGGGCAAGTTGGAACTACATCCACCCAGACTGCCATGATGTCAGTTTCCGAGTGAACATGGCAGCCCAATGGCATGTCGCCATGCTGCATTTCCCATCAGATTAGTGAGTCTGTCTCAATCTCATATGATTTAAACTCAAAACCAGGAAGCAGGCATATTTGAGTCAGACACTCTGTAAGAGGCTGGAGCTTGCAGGACTAGTTTGGACAGGCGAGGTGTTCTGACTTTAATGCTGAGGTCTTATCCGTTAACTATCTGTGAGGTTATGCTACGCTGCCTTTCATATGGAATTCCTGGCAGAGGGGTGGGAAAGCATGAACAGCACTTGCAGTCTGTTCCAGCGGAGGAGGCGTGTGGACCACAGTCTGTGGCGCTGACCTACATTCATGTATTCTGTTTTCCACATGAGAGGAGAATGTGCATCACAAGATAGCATGTCTGTGGCACATAAAGGAAAAGCACTCATGGTTGTATGGTTGGTTGTATGGTTGTATGGTTGTGTGTGTGTGTGTGTGTGTGTGTGTGTGTGTGTGTGTGTGTGTGTGTGTGTGTGTGTGTGTGTGTGTGGAGGGGAATAGTGCATAATCTCAGAACAAAGAAAGCTTGCCGTGCTCTTCCTTGAAGCTAAACCTGTTCCCTAACTTTGTGCAAAATTGCACTCTATATACCAAAATGCAGGACTGCAAAGGGTTCCTTCTTTTCTAAAAAAAAAAAAAAAAAAAACTAAAGCATTCCTCTGTTAAAATATTTGTCTTAGCCCATGGAAGACAAGCTTCACAAAGAAGCTCTTGCTTGCAGCTAAATCTGCTCAATAACTTGACGCAAAACTAAAGCCACAATAATACACTAACAAAAAGGAAATAATGTGTCAAAATGAAAAGTAAAACTGCGTAGGTACTTATCTCCAAACAAATTTCTCTTTCCCACCAAAGGCTCTCTGCCTGTTTTCCTCCAGCTAACAAATGCTCAATGATACACAGCCTGTGGTCTGGAAGTCACCCGATTTGTTTATCTTGCCCGACCAGACCGGCTACCACACTGTTTCACATGTGACAGATTCATGGGTGTGTGCTGGGTAGATATTAGTACTCTTGAAGATTGAAGAAAGGAAAGGAAAGGAAAGGAAAGGAAAGGAAAGGAAAGGAAAGGAAAGGAAAGGAAAGGAAAGGAAAGGAAAGGAAAGGAAAGGAAAGGAAAGGAAAGGAAAGGAAAGGAAAGGAAAGGAAAGGAAAGGAAAGGAAAGGAAAGGAGAATGCAGGGGAGCTAACAACACAACAATACTAATTCTTTCTGGCAGATTTTGCAGTTTAACTAGACTTTTTAAGGCCTTTTAATACACCCAAATAATCATATCGTGTTTTTTTAGTACTTCCCAGCAGCACATCAAATTTTTTCCTAATGCTATAATTAGTTACATTAGTAAAACTAAATCCAGAAAGCAGGAGAAACTGGGTTGATGGATTTACCAATTAAAAACAATTATTTAATTTCAGGTTTTTTTGCTAAAATCAACACTTGAACTTTATGAGATGACAGGAAACATGAAAAATATGACAAGAAAATATGTGCCTTTTCTAGATCTGCAGATACGTTGTGTAGTTTAGTAAAACATACAGTTTAGGTGAATGCAAGGCAGAGAAAAAGAATGAGGATGGTCAACATTAACTATAGGACCAAAAGCCTATGGGTGACTGGACTGAGACATCTGCTAAATTCCTCCCTTTCCCACATCCCTCCCCGTGGACTCAGGGTCACTGCAGGGCAAATTCAGGAAGTATACTTCATCCCAAAATTTACATCAATCTTCAATTTGTCAACAGTCTCTCTTCAAAATGTTTGTCTTTGTTTACAGCATGTGTGGGTTGTGTCAGCATTATTATTCTCCACATACTGCAGAATCTTTTAATGACATAAGACACAGCAGTTTTAGGAGAAGTGTGTCTAATTTTAACTCATTCTCATCAGGGACCATAGTTTCCAGTCACGGTTTATTAAATCATTCTACATGATTAAGCCTAAAATGGTGGAATCATTAAAATGGAGTGGAGTCTCTTTAGTTGCGACTAATATTTATAATTCTGTGTACCTGTAATATGAATGCAGCAGATCAGAATAACAAAACATGGGCTGATGGGTGGACTGCTAGTCTCAACTGTTTGGCATTCTGCTGTAATGAGTGTCTTTATCAAGTGATTTATGAATCACTTTAGCTCTATGGATCAGCAGCTCACGCAGTACTGAAGTGCGGTGCCGTGAAAAAAAAAGGTTGCTTCACAATTCTCTCGAGATGTGTGCGTTTATGTGTGTGTGGGTGTGAGGAGTGAGACGGTGTTGGGATCATATGTGAAAGCATAGCCACTAGTATGTAATGACTTCACTGCTGCAATGCAAACCACAAAACACCCCTATTTTTCCTTTAAGATTTGGAACTGGGCAAAAATCTCTCTCTCTCTCTCTCTCTCTCTCTCTCAGGAGTGAAAGGAAAAAATATCTGGCAGGTGACGACATGGCATTTTCAAATTCAAGATAATATGCGATGTAAACCAACTGACAAAACAGCTATTAACTTGTATCACATTTATATATAGATGACTAAAACACAGACTGACCTCGAACATAGAAAGTCTCTGAACCCCTGAAATGCTGAAATACAAGAAAACTGGGTGCAATATTCTACATTTAATAATTATCAAATCCAAGTGACACATAGTGGACAGTAAAATAAACTAATGTGGGAATTTGGTTCAAAAACTTCAAACACAGGAAGGACGAACGTGACTGAGTGAGATTAGTGGCTATTATTCACATTAGACAGACTAGTAAACAGACTAATGAGGCTTGTCGCCACAAAACCATTAGCAAAGGGTTTTGAGTATGTGTGCGTGTGCGTGTGTGTGCGTGTGCGTGTGTGTGCGTGCGTGCGTGCGTGGAGCGGCTGACGTCTGTGTCAAGCACCACCATGAACTGATGAGATATTTGTTCTTTGTTGAGCTCTAATATGTGACTACAAACAAATAACGAATGAAAACAGCTAAAAAGAAAGTTTTTAAAATAATGCATAATGTTGGAAAGGACACATGGGTTCTTGGAGCTGACGCCTTCAGTCCAGGTACGATGCCATGGAAAAGATCTACAAGGTCTATAAAGAGTGAACAAGGGGTCAGTCAGCCAGCATGAACTGACTATTAGTGAGCTAGTTAGCTATATTACTAATGGGACAATATGTTCAGACAAATAGAGGTGGAAGTAATAATTCAGTTTCCTAATTCAATTCACTTCAAGTTTAGTTCTGTTCAAAGATTTGTAATAAGTCAAATTTGAATTCTAAGCTAAGCAGTCATACCAACATTCAAATTCACGTCATTATGTGCAACAGTAAGGGAGCATTTCCATTTCCTGACACTCAGCACTGATTACAACTGCTCAGGTTAGCAGTTCTAGACGAAGCAACCAGCGTTCAGTTCAGTTGTAGTAAAACTAGCCAGTGAAAGATTAATAAGGTTAATGGTTCTGCAGCTTATGACAGAGTTATCAGATACATCATTTTCTTTTAACAAGGAATTTCCCACTGTGAATCGGTTGACTTGCCAAGAGTGCTCTCTGTCACTGCTGAGGAAAGCTCCACTATTAAAAGCTACTGATTCAGTCAGTCACAGTTGAACTTGATAAAAACAACTTAGGATAAACACTGACGTTTAAAGAGAGAAGAGGAACAGAGAAAAGGAAATGAACATCATCATGTGCTGAAAATCTGAAGAGGAGAGGAGAGGAGAGGAGAGGAGAGGAGAGGAGAGGAGAGGAGAGGAGAGGAGAGGAGAGGAGAGACATGGCTTCAAGAATGCAAGAAAGGGTCAAAGGGTCTCTGCAATATCTGCCAGTGTTTAAAGATAGACAAACATGGGAAAAAACCACTGCTGAGTAAGCTGCCCGTAATAGTGTTTACAACAGCCAATCAGATACGCAGATAAAACAGAGCTGGAGTTTATGTCCTGAGCTGATTTGTCTTCACAACCGGTTTTGAACCATTTCAAAAATATATTTTCAAAGCTAATTTTGACTCTGAACCAAAACCAAACCTAATCTATGCAGGGGGGAATTATAGATAACAAACACATGTTTAATCTATGACCAACCAAATTCCTCCGCACACTCAATATTCCATTGTGCACATCCTGTCCTTTTTTTCTTTTACGATGACAGCAACAGTTACACTCAGAAATAAAACATGAATCTTCCAATAGCTCCAAAATTCAAATTCAAAATCTTAATTGAAGCCACACACAGATGTTCAACAGATGTTCTTCTTTTAAATGTGCAAAGAAAATCTGATCTTAAAACTATTATATACTTTGGTTTCACACAGACGGGGCTATAAATCCATTGTCGTGTCAGACATCTATGTATCTTGCTATATTTGTATTTGTCATCACATCAAGCAAAAACAAATAACAAGTGTTAACATTTACTGTGACATCATCATTCCTTTGTATAGCTGTTTTATGATTGGTTTAAAATTTGTGAGACAAGAGTTGTGATGTCCTAAAATCCCTCCAAGTCGAACGGCGTTCTGTTTCTAACTATGACATTAAATTAATGTATCACAGTGTCAGCTTTAGCGGGACAGATGTACCACTTCCTCTCTGTGTGTTTACCCTGTAACTTTTGTCTCCTGAGAAATGTTACAATAGCTTGAAAGACGCTGAACAAATAAAAACAAATATAAAAGCGTGAGATGCTGTTAAGATGAAAGATATTTGGCTGATCAGGATTTTAGTTGACCTGGCTGGCTCAATAAATGGGCATCCCACCTCAACCTTTCCATTGTCCCAACTTTTATGAGTGCTTAGTAATGTGCACACAACCGCATCATGACACAAGAAAAGACCACAATGCACTGCTAACAATGCTCTCCTTGAAGGGATGCTGTCTCTGTGCCAACCACCAGCATCGTGTCGACGTTACCATGACAGCTGCTGCGGCTGGCTGCTACCCAGAGGCTTTCTGACAGTTAAAGCTTCATTTGTGTCAGGAGAAGGAAAAGATTAAGAGATCAATGTGAAGAACAGTATCTTTCAACTGAACACTTGTGTACAAGACAGGCGCAGACAGAAGGAGATGTTCCGGGTTCTTTAGCTGTATTTCAGCAGTACTGGGGTCAGAAGTGTGATTAGCTTTATAAACCGAGCCAAAACAACAATATATGAGCTCACTGGTGTCCGATGCCAAAAACTGAACTGATCAAATAATGAACAAATACAGATGGCAATGACTTTTTTTTTTTCCATTTATTCATGACAATGCATGCCAACACTGAATCAAGCTAACAAGCCATCCATCCATCTCTTTTTGCTGTTGCAAGGTGGTGAAGCCCCTCCCAGCATGCACTGAATGAGGGTCTGTTGGTAGGGTAACACACAAACACACGAGACCGTACAAGACGCTCAAGGTGCCACAGGCTCACGCAGTCACCATTGTGTTACCTCATCAGTGACTGACATTTATTTAAACAAAGATCTTTTAGATTATTACTTTAAAAACGACAGGATTTTGTTAAAGTGGCCTAGATCCCAGGTCCTGGTAAACCACTTGCTGGCACACTGGCATGATTTAATGGGACACTTGATAAAACTGGGCGAGTTAGTGTCGCCTCATTAGCACCTGTTTGCAGAAATCTGTACCAAAATTCATCAATCAAATCTGAGCCGACACAGATTAGGCACGACGAAAACTTTTCTCCAAAATGAAAACCTGGCAAAACTGCTGGATAACACAGCGCCACATTGTGGTTCAACTTTTAGATTTGGCCAAGGGACAAAAGTAGAAGTTTGGTCACATGTCTTACACTGGCACATTTACAACAGTATTAATTAAATGTGCCAATGCAGAGGACACACCCATTGCAGCTGTAGACTAAGGGCTCAGTTTTATCTTGAGAAATCAGATAGCAAGCTATCTTTGATACTCTGAGTTACTGAACCTTTGTGAAGCACAAAATTCACTTTTTGTTGACTCAATCTCACAGAGGTGTTCAACTCTATTGTAACCGAGGTCATAATTAGTGATCATGTTGTACTAGACTGCATTGAGCGCTGGAAGGTAAAAGGGGTTGCTCCCGCTTTTGTCCACTTTCAGTTACATGAATTACTTGCACTGATTTGGTCCCCGTCTTTTCCATATAAGCTAACTCCTGTCTCACCTCACGCCTTTTTTTGTCTAATGCCACAAAACTGTGGTTCTTTAAGAGGAGGAAGGAGGTGGCACTGGTAAAGACAGAGTTCTCTGACACATCTGTAATCTCCTTCATTGTGGAACAACGCTGCACTGGGCCAGCACAGACAGGAATGCAGAAACATGTGGATAGGCAGTGTAAAAGTACACTGTAAAAGGTGGAGAGTAAAGACGAGGGCCTTGTCTTTGTCAAGATTTATGAGTATGCGAATGGGAGAGAGAAAATGTTTGCTCTCCATGGACACCATAGTCAGCAAAATGGACTGTAGTCAACCAAATTACATACAATCAGAGTCCAAAAGGTGCCATAAATGGGCCACTGCACGCTCCTGAAACCCAAGCTCCATTTCACAGATCACAGTATGTGTACCTGCTGACAATGCTGTATTTTTTTGTGTTGTAAGCAGCGTATGGAATGTTAATCCATAACATGTTTGTCACATACAATCACAGCATGTGGTTGTGGTCAGCTCGTAGAAAATGTAATATTAAGAACTGTGCTGCGAAAACAATGAGACATTCATGTTCTTCAAGTTTAGCTGTCTCTGTGGTATCCGTGCAGATCAAAGGGGCATTTGGACCACACATTTCCCCATAATTGCAGTACAGCATATCTTCAAAATGATACAGCCTGCATGTGGTTTTGTAATGGGGAAGACAACTAACCTCTCGTCTATTTTAAATGTTCGGCTGGCGTGCTGGAGGCATCCCAGGGGAGCTGGTTCATTCTCTAACTGAATAATGCTCTGCTCTGGTGTTGATCACAGGAGGTTGTATCACTCTGAGCAACAGCTGAAGGAGTGAAAAGACAAGCACTCTACTTTCTCAACTTTAAAACAATCTAAATGCCCAAAAATGTGTCAAGATAAAAGGAGAACAGCTGCTGTTTGTCTCATTTTATAATTCAACAGTAAATGTTGCTTTACTTTCCTCAACATGTCATACTTCAGGTGATGTGGATCCAGACCTCCTGCAGAGCCAAGGCTTCAGATCTCATCTTACGTAACATGTGATCAGATTTGATTGGACTGATATCCACACAGTGGGGCGGGTTGGTTTCCCTATATTGAGTTTCCTTTTGTGTTCATTCAAAGCTTCAAGAGGTGGATTTTGTCTCAGATTAGTGGCCTGAATGTTTCCAGGTAAAAAAAAAATCTACTGAACAGGAACTCCCTCACTCTCACCCAGGGGTATGGTGCTACTTGTTAAAGTACTAATGTACACCTGCGGCATGCGCACACACCAGTGCAGACCTGGGCGTGTGCACAATCTCACACGTGGGGCAGGACAAGTTTACTTGTCACTGTATGCACAGTGGTTTTACAAACTCAGATACAGCAACAAGTTTACATACAGTAGCCAATGATGTATACTCTAATTTGATCAAATCAACAATATTATCATGTTATTTTCAACGGTTGTTCTGGATTACTTATCTCAAGTGTTATTGTCCAATTTTACAACACCTTAATGCAAATGTTTCACAACAAAAGTCTTGTTAAGATATTAAGGGTTTCTGTCAACTGAAACATTCGATGGCTTTTAATTTGAAACAGATACAGGAAGTGTTGAGTTTGTATTAACAGTGTAATGCAATCAGCCTGGTGTTACCAGTGAATATATGGGTGTGGGTACACTCTAGGGTCAACTGATTCTCGGCCTGACCTGCAGAAGTAAAAAAACACCACAGTTCCCTACGCTGAGGAAGAAGAAGAAAAAAAACACAATCATGTCATATTTGCTTGCTCTTATTATAGAATTTAATGACACACATTGCATTTTATAAAAGTTCGTCTCACACTTGTTATCTCACATCCCCTGAAAAGAACATATTGGTCGACCCCTAGTATGCTCCATTGGGAATCGTTTGCAGTCGCTGTATCCTACTGGGTGTTTACCTCAGGTTAACTTTAAAACTATTGGAGCAGCTTTAACCAATCGATATGCGCCAAAACTCTTCCAAAACTCTTCCACTGCAGCAACTACATTTAGAAAAAACAGTCAACTTTAATCACATCGCACTAAACCACTGACACTGGTACTACACTGGTCACTGATTGGTTCACCTTTCAGACAGGCTGAGCAAACATTAATGCAAAGAAAACTGAAGCTGTGAGCAACAGTCTGCTGGAGCCAGGCTATATATTCTATATTTTAACAGGGAAAACGGAAGCGGATTAAACCAAGGCTTCAAGTTGACATTGTTAATCAATCAATGTAGCCTACCTTAAATGTCAATATGATAAATTCAACCATTTCTTTTTCTTTTTTTGTTGGCTCTCCTGCATGAAATATGCTTTAAAGATTATTGGATCTTCAAGCACTAAAAAAAAATGTAAATAAATTTTAACTAGGTCAAAATAACTGAACATTTTATTCCCACATGTGAGACTCCCGCAGCACTACACCTATGCTTTCACCAATACCACGCAGACTGACTATAAGTCAATGTATCCTTACTTCAAAGGAGTACATATCTAATATTTAAGACTTGATTGTGTACAAAAATTCAAACTAAGCACAAAACATCCAACAGACAAAAGCACAGAGACCAACAAACAAGTAATTCTAACAGGCAGCTCGGTTGTAGCCGGCGGTGCTCACTTCTGCCTCTCACACAAAAGCCTCAAAAGACCTTTATTCTTGAACAATGTGATGTTATTAACCCTTCAGATCAAGACTTTCAATTGTATTCAAATGAGATCAAGGTCTAACTATGGGATTAGCTTTAGCAGAGGTTCAAAGTGCTGCAGTGCTCTGTTAGGAGCTCGAGCCTCTGCACCAGACAATATTTACTTTCTCTCTGACTGAAATGAGGGCAACTGCCCAGGCAGACGGTTCTGATGTCTGCAGAAGAAACAGGAGGGGAAGAGATGAAAAGAATCCGAAAGACGGGAAGAGGTGACAGACTGACATGCAGATTGAGCCACAGCAGATACCAAAAGACTCAATACTGTAATGACACTGTCATTGGAGAAAAAGACTCCACAACATTAAGTAGCAAACTGCAGCAGCTTTTTCTTTGACAGTGTTTTTACTCTACAGTAGTTTACCTGCAGCCCCCTCATCACTGAATAAATGATCCGCCCTGCTCTGTGTGCAATGAAACTGTAACTGTGAGCTTCTGAACGACAGCTCAGATGACGCTCTGATCACTTCAGGTGCAATTATCAAAAGCACCCATAACTATCATCTGGTTAATGGTAACTTTAGTTGTTAACCCATGTTGGCATACTTTAGCTGACTGTGTGTAGCTGCAAGCTGATTTTTATGCTGCAGCACAGACACATGAACCCGAGTTTGTCGGTAACTTTCATCTCTCCGCTGGTATGTGGCAGACTTTCTGGATGTCTCAAAAGATCACACGTTTTCAACCTTCACATGCAAACGATTGTCAAAATCAACAGTAGTGAAGAGTAACGGCACTTTTGTTCATTTATTCTCTCCGCCGCTGCAGCGGGGACCGACAGTTGTCCCCCTCCGCTCGCTCCCAACACAGATCTCGCATCTTCCACTCAGACAGATTGATTAATGAATTAAAAATGCCAAAGTGGGTCGCCAAATATACCTGGGCGGCCGTCAAATTACCTGGGCAGGCCGCCCAAGTATAGTATATGAAACACTGGGAGCGCACCCTGATGTTTTTCTGACACCACCCAAAACCTTCTTCTCCCAAGACCCATTTTATCAAGGCAACGTGCAGCCGCTGCCCACCGCCACGTCTTAAAAGCCAGTTCACATTCCTGTAGCTCGAATGCTCACCGGGATCACAGCTCCCGTAGACCTCAGTGAAGCCAGGCAGGAAAAAAGCAATAAGGGGATGAAGAGGACGAGGAGTGCACCGGAAAAGGTGGACCCGAGTTCTGTGTGTTCTGAGTGTTGCCACAGCTGTATCTGGTTCAGCAGAACACAAGTCACATCAAGGGGAGTTATCTGGACCGGCAGGGAAGACTAAGCAAAGGGAAGAGGTCTCTGCCTGAACAAAAACACTGCTCATGTGCACAATTTGTTGTCATTCGGCTAGGAATGGGTTGTATTACATTTTTTCCATATTGCAATGTATCGCAATATACTTATTTGTAACCGTTGTATCATGACACGCATCCTATTGTCAGTTTCTTGCCAATAGAAAGCCATAGGAAACAACACAACTCCCTTGATGTGTGGGTCATGTGACATTCCACTGTGCTTCCTCTTGGACAGAAACAGCACTGATGAGCACAAATGAATAAACAGTGTCTGTCTGCTTGAGGTAATTCAGTCTTACTGCATGTATATGTTTGTGTTGAGTCATTTGAATCTGACAAAATCTTGATATATATCAGACAAAAATACCAGCTTGTGTAGCTAAAGAATTAGATATAGTTATTGTTAATAATAATTGTTTCAATTGTCCTGTATATAGGACTAGTGTTTGTGTAATTGAAGCTTTCAAACCGTTTTAATGTGTGTTTGAATGTTTGGCAACAAAATAACAGTGTTTTTTTCAGATATTTTTGTTTGTTAATCGGTCAGTCGACTCGATATTGTTGGTTCAAATTAAAAATCAAGCACTTCATCACACAGCTTAACACGGCTGCAAAAAAAATAATTCATGTCACTTTATGTATTAGGCAAAACAAAGTAATGCAAAGCCAAAATGCTGGTGGAGCTTCAAATTTATGGGCTTAATTTGCCCTGATTTAGAGTTATTCACTTCAGTCACTTATAGGGGTGAATGGATTTTCCTTTATGGTGGTCAAAACTTTAAAAACTTCAATTTCAAATGCCTGTAAACATCTTTATATGATAGTAGACCTTTCTGCATGGTCTGACACCACCAGAGTTAAAACAAAATCAAATTTGTTTTTTTTTCTTATCTGGGGGACTGGCCCTTTAATCTCATTCTGATGGCTCTGTTTTTCTCATTCATTCCTGGGTGGAGTGCCTCAATGTTACTAGCTGAATTGTATCACAAATGACCTACGTGATAATGATTGCCAGCTGTTTGAAAGAGATAAAAAAAACATTTACCAAAAGCATTACTCCCTCTTCACTGCAAGCAGCCTTTTTCTTCCTCCTGAACTACCGTAACTCCAAACAACCAACTATGTTATTTGTCTGAGAGCTGACAGATTGCTGATATGCCAGATCTCTATCAGGGCCAAGGATCCAACAAGGTTAACATGAGAGTCTACTGTTTACCAGAACGAATATGTCACAATGGGACTATGAAAATCAGCAAACACAACTGGGACGGTGTATTCAAATAAGGAATGGTACAGTTACAGGATAGTGATATGCTTTGTAACTTCAGGTCAATAAAGTCACTCATTAACCACGGTTATGCTAATATCAGGCAACAGGCAACAAGAGGATGTTTGGAGTTCAGAAAAGTTGTCAAAGATATCAACAAGCTGTTTTTCTGAGATCCACCAGATTATAAAACCAACCAGCTTCAACCAGGATTTTACCCCAAAACACTTTGAAAAGAGGGATTTCAGGGACTGCAAATGTATGTGTTAATTACCATGAACTAACTAACTCAAAACCACAGGACTAACCAAAATACAGACAAAGGCCAAAATCACAATTGATAAAGACAACTTGCTAACTTTTAGGCCCCAAGAATGCGATGGTCTAGTGGCGCTGTCCAGAAACTCCCGTACTGTTGTGAATGTGAGGACTACTTTGTGCCGCCACCACTGTACAAGAGCACCAACTGCACATATAGTGGAAAACCAAAAGGGACACCGGTTTTGAAGAAACTGTGTGAATAGTTGGCACATAATGGTGGTGCAGTGGTTAGCATTGTCGCCTCACAGCAAAAAGGTTCCAGGTTCAAATCCGGTCCTGGGCCTTTCTGTGCGGATTTTGCATGTTCTCCCTGTGCCTGCGTGGGTTCTCTCCGGGTGCTCCGGCTTCCTCCCACCATCCAAAAAAAACATGCACCTCAGGTTAATTGGCGGTTCTAGAAATTGCCCTTAGGTGTGAATGAGAGTGTGAATGGTCTTTGTTTCCGTCAGTCTCTCTGTGGCAGTCGGTAGACTGGGTTGCACACTAATCGGAAGGTTGGTGGTTCGGTCCCCAGCTCCTCTTGCCCACATGCCTAAGTGTCCTTGAGCAAGACACTGAACCCTAAATTGCTCCCGATGGTGTACCATCGGTATGTTGTAAGTCGCTTTGGATAAAAGCGTCAGCTAAATGAAATGTAATGTAATGTAATAGTTCCAGGGCAACCAGCATCTCTACAATTCCTCTTTACAACAATATAAAGGCAATCAAATGTGCATTAATTAGTGGAGGGAAATTGCCCAGAGTATGGGAATACGACTTCTGGAATATGCCAATCTACTGCACGTGAAGGACATGTCCTCTAAATGGACTAAAGACGGTGGTATAACTAGAACACAATGCACCCACAATGTCCATAACTGTCCGCATCCACCAGGGAGAAAAATAACACCACTTCCTGCCAATGATACTCATGTGTCCTTGCCACATCATGGCTGTTGGTTGTAATATTACACTAAAACAAAGCTCAGGCGTTTTTGTCTCATCAAACATTGAACAAAACCCAGAAGACTTTCAGGTGAACTTCCACAACAACAAACAAACCAATTTTAAACATAAGATTAATGGTTGCTAGTTGCCTATATCACTAGTTAGGTGAATAATTGGACTATTTTCAGTCTCTAATAGCAGCCTATGAATACATATTTAGTTGTAATGTCAATAAGATTACAGCTTCTGAAATAACCCCTTCTCTGAAATAGTAATAAGGAATACACTAAAAACAATATTACACGTGTGCAATGTTTTTCTATCAGAGCATGCATTTCTAGGCATAGCTTCAAATATTTTGTAATTTGCATTGAATTATGATCAGAAAGATCAGCAGCAAATGCTCCCATTTGAGAGGTTAAAGCAGGGAATATTGTATGAAGCATTTTTGCTTGTAAAATAACTTCAATTAATCCACCACCAAAATAGATACATTTTCAGTTGAATATACTTAATTCATCATGGCGAGTGATGAATACATAGCTTCCGTGAAACCAGACATTGTTCTGCTCACAGACCCGTTTGTGCAGGTTGTCAAAATCCATCATTGTTATGACAGTATTTGTCAGAGCATGAGAATGACATGCGTGAGAGTGACCCAATATTCATCCCTGACTTGACACATTGAACATACCAACACTATGATTCAGTCTTGGGCTCAGGGTGTGTGTGTGTGTGTGTGTGTGTGTGTGAGATGAGGAGATGTTGGGAGGCAAACCTGACCTAATCTGTCATCCACAACATAATAAACTGCACAGATTGGGTAACAAAGCAGGATCAGTCCATCAGTGTAGCATGTTCCCGTTGGCAAACACTTCGTATGTTCTTCTTAACTGCTACCGAAGCTTTTGAAACAGTTTCACAGTGTAGCTGATGCAGGACGACCTGATAAGAGAATTTCACTTGTTACAAAGTTATTATTGGTGGACGTGTCAAGAGTATGTAGGTCAAATAATAATCAGCTACTGTCTCGAGGGGCCTTTTCCCTTCAACACATGCATATCCTCTGCTAAAATCTAAATGTTGTGACGTGAAATGTTCTTTATGTGGCCCGATGGCTTGAAAAACTAAGAAAAATTTAGATGGAGGGCTGTCTTTGGAAATTCAATTCTAACAAGTTGAAGAAATGGCAAACATTTGGGAGGGTGAGGATTCATTCAAACATCTGTGCTGATTATTGATGCAATCATCTTCAATGTTTTTTACCCCTGCTGTTTCCCTTGATGACCTTTTCGTGCATAGAGACATCAGAAAACTCTTTCACACATTGAAAATACTCACTGACAAGCTCATTACCTTTCTGTAGGTGAATAATGTCGGGAAAGTTGGCGAGCAGGCCTTGATAGAGTGACAGCTTATCCAGCATATGGAAGAGGTCATATTTAGGTTGCTCTGCAAACATCTCCCCAATGTTCTCATAGGTGCGGCCTGTATGGGAGATGGCGTTGTTGAGGGCATCTGACCGATGGGGAGGGTCCAGCATGAATGCCTGGCTGATGGACTGGAAGGCATTTCCCAGCCGCTGGAACTCCTTCCTAAATCCGCCCAGGTGTTTGCGCACCAGCTCCGAGGCAACGTGAGTCAGCTGCATCACGCTGTCATCCATTTTTTTTGCAAAGGACTTGAAGTTGTCGACCCGCTCCTCGACATCCTGAAGGTCCTGGTGCTCGTTGGGGATTTGGAGGGTCAGCATGAAATGGGCGCCCACCATCTCGTCCTTCTCGGCCCGTCTCTTGCCCAGCTTCCACTGCTTGTCATCGCCGCACATCAGAAAGTGCTCAAAGCCTTCGTACTGGGAGAGGACTGGGTGACTGGTCATGTGGTTCATCCACAGTATCAGTCGCCTCTTACGCTTCTCGATGAAGTCTTCCTCAAATCGCCCCGTGGCCTGCTTCTCGGGCAGGTGAGGCACAGAGATCACAGTGAACTTGTGCAGTAAACGGTTGTACAGCCAGTCAAAGTGTTTGTAGCGTCTGTAGACGGGACACCCCGTGTGGCTCGGTGTGACCCGGTACGAAATGTACGTCTTGATGCCCTTAAACTTTGTCTGTTTGGTGGGATCTTCAATGGAGCAGGAGAACGGCTGTGGGTTCTCCTTCCACTGGGGCCCCAGCAGACCCATCTCAATGGTGTACGACTCCGCTATCTTTGCCATCATGGGGACATCCCCGAGCACAAACGCCTCTACCCCTGAGCGGACAAAGCTAGAAAATCTGTTCAAGTTCCTGCCCACCATACTGCCCTTCCTGGAGCTGGAGATGCTGTCTTGTCTGGATGGCAGCTTGACCCGATAGCGCGTATTGGGGCTGTTGGACAGTGGGCTCTGATGGGCGTGTCCATTGGCTCCAGGGCTCCTACTGGGATCAGCATCTTCCACCACTGTGGATCTGTCATCCCAATCGTCCCAATCATCGTCGTCGTCGTCATAGTAACGGTTCTGCAAATGAGGAGGGGTGTTCGGGGTGGACGGGAAATAGGAGGAGTCGTTTCCTAAAGAGCCTGCCGGGCTTATGGAGCAGTCAGTCACGTTAGAGTTTGAGCGAGTGCGAATAATTTCCACATAAGATGCAGGAAAGAGACCCTTCTCCCCTCGGCTGTTCTCCCCCTGAAACCAGCCGTCCACCGAGTTCTCATCGAAGATAACCAGTTCCTCATTCTCCCGGATGCTTATCTCCTCTTTGTTTTCACTTGAAAAGGTGTAGATGGCTTTGGCTTTCACTGACATCTTGATTCTCCAGCGGGTCCGAAACCAGATCAAGTCTACATGCACATAGTCCCTAGATTATGCTCATGCTACTGTCTCGGTGCATGCTGTATTGAAAACATCTAACACAAGCTCACTGTAATATTTAAAGTCCTCTCAAATTACATGGCAGCTGTTGCATCAGGTGTGCAGCAGCACAAGATGACCTATGCAAGTTAAATAACCTGACACTTAATGAACACAGATGTCAAAAGTTACATAAAACTATTCCTTCTATCTGGAAAAAAAAAATCTAAAACACGCCAGTGTGACCACTAACATCCTCAGCCCACTGACGTTATTGCTCTATTGTTGTATTATGAAGGTCCAACCCAAATTTTAGTCTACGAAATCTCTATATAGAGATACGTTTCTCACAACATCAGGACTGTCTACCTCCTTTCGCACCACAAACACAACAGGTTCAAAACCAAAACTGATTTCACCAAAGAGCTCCTCCAAAAGCACCGACGGTCGGTTTAATCCTCTGAAACTGGACTGCAGCCTCGCGTTGTTCTCTTATCGGCCACTTGTTTCTCATTACGGAGCTTAAAAATGATCCTTGATGAAACTATTTCCAAGACAAAGTAGCCAAGCGTGAAGAAAAACAGAGGGATGGTGAGTAATGGTATCCCTGTGCATTTTGAGCCTGCCCCGCATTCCCTCAGACTGAAACTTGCTGCGTTTTCTTTGTAAACAGGTTCCTGCGCATCTTCAGTCGATCCAACAAAACAGTCCACCTCTACGGAGCATCAGCACACATCACCGGGCCACTATCATTTCATGAAGTTTGTTCCTGTGCGCGCTGCAACAAAGTAACTCTTTCCATGACGCTGAGCTCGGACAATTGAAGGCAAGTTCTCCTCTTTCTTTCTTTCTTTTTTTTTTTTTTTTTTTTTTTTTTTTTTTTTCATCAGCTCCTTTATAGTCTGTGAAAGGGGAGAAACAGGCTCAACACCGCCCCCAGCAGGAGGAACACAGTATAACCTAAAACAAAGATTACAACATCCAAGAGACAAACATTTTATAAAGCCTGCAGATGGTGACGATAATGACGATTAAGTCAGTAATAATAATAACAATAATAATGATGATAAGATTTTTGTTTTTGTTTTTTTTGTTATGGCTTCCTACATCTGTTCGATAACAACTGAAGGAAACTGTGACTTTTGTAGTAAAAGCTACCACAATAATGGTGCTTCAGTAGAATATAACTTGGCACACAGGCTCAAAGACTTCTTAATTATAAGGTGTTGGAGTTCAAGCTTGCATTTTTGAATGATTTTGAATAATTTCCAATTAATGCAATACGACATACTTTCTAGGATGATAAAGACAACAAACAATAAACAAGACTCACATGCAGTGTTTGATGTTTAAAATACTTGTAGTTAAATATACTCCAGCCTATATAAGTAGAGTTTCAGTTACTTGTCCTCTATTTGAGTGTTTGCAGCTTGTGTTACTCTGAACGTGATCTCCACTCTGCTGCAGAGGGAAGTGAACTGTTTGAAGTGTTTCCATCCTGCGGGGACTTTCGCGCTGTGAAACTCCGGGTTAGTTTTGACGCTGTTGGTCGGCCAACTAAAAGCTTGACGTTGAGATGACGGCGTGACGTTTCAGCAGCAGCCTCCCTCCTCCAAGGTATCTGTTTACGTCAGCCAGTGTTTCATAGCTAATATATTGCCAAGTCTACTGTCTGTTGTTTATTTAGGCCGGAAAGTTATGTGTAGATTGTAGGAATATCTAAGCAGTAACACACCGCTTTAGAGTCGGGGGGGTGGTGGTGGGGGGGTAACACCATGCCCGGCCTATGCCAGCAGGTTTACCGCGTGCTATGTTAGCAGCTACGACGTGTAGCGGTCTAATTGAGGGTCTCCGGGCTTCTTCTTTTTGTTTGTTTGTTTGTTTTTTGTCGTAGTTCCTTCTTTAGAAGTTAAATGAAGAAACTTAAACCCCTCACTACTTCCTCCAGATCAGGTGCTTGAACTCCGTTTGTTTATGTAGCGTGCAGACAGGAACACATCATTTAGATGTGATTGTAAGCGCGTGTTGACAATGACCGGCCTCTCGTATGTCCACATGGTGACTAGGTTAGGTTAGGGTAGGGTTAGGTTAGGTTGGGTTGGGTTGGGTTAGGGTTGGGTTGGGTTAGGTTAGGCTAGGGTTGGGTTAGGTTGGGTTGGGTTAGGTTAGGGTAGGGTTAGGTTGGGTTAGGGTTGGGTTAGGTTAGGGTAGGGTTAGGTTGGGTTAGGTTAGGGTTGGGTTAGGGTAGGGTTGGGTTAGGTTGGGTTAGGTTAGGGTAGGGTTGGGTTAGGTTAGGGTTAGGTTGGGTTAGGGTGGGTTAGGTTGGGTTAGGTTAGGGTAGGGTTAGGTTAGGTTAGGTTGGGTTGGGTTAGGTTAGGCTAGGGTTGGGTTAGGTTAGGTTAGGTAGTTACTTTATTAATCCCCGAGGGGAAATGTTTTCGCCACAGCAGCATACAGAAGCAATAAGATAATAATAGAATAGAATAATAGAAATATAAAATGCACAGTATATGCAGTACAGTATATATCTATATATATTATATACAAACAAACCAAGAAACACAGTCAACAGTGTTATTGTTGTGTGATGGATTTTGCCAGAGGTGAGACTAGAGCTGGGTTATGTAGATCTGATGTTGGTATCCTACAACAGACTGATTGTTTTGTCCCAGCTGCTCAGATATCATCAATTGTTAATATTGCGGGGTTTTTTTTGTTTTTTACTTCTTGTAAATTGAATTCAGCTGTGAAACAAGGAATTTAAACTGTCAGCTTTGGCTCTGGAAAATTACAGTTTTGGTCAATGACTATTATATTTATCTTTGTCCCCACATAGTTTTAAACACGTACTCACAGAAATATGAACATGTACAGGCGTGGAAAGATTTGTTGGTGCTGTTAACAGCTCATTAAAGCAATGCTTTATTCCTCCTGGAAAGTAATGACATTAAAGGTGATGGTCTCATGTATACCTGCATGCCTTTAGTAGGCCTAAGTAATGGAGAAAAGCAAAGAAACTTTGAAAAGAGCTCGATTACTGCTTTCTACAAAGATTATTTCAAAACAGCCTCAACAACATGTGTTGGTGCCCCTAGAAAAGATGAGAGACAACTGGATTATAGTGATATTTCAAACTACCTGTTTTCTCCAATTAGTGTCATACATTTAACTAGTATTCATCTTTTAATGAGTCATTGAACCTCTTTAAATGGAGAAAAATGGTCCCTTTGCTGTTTGCTGTCATTGTGTTCACCACACTGAACAAGGACCAGAAACAGCAAAGCAGAGAATTGTCTGACAAGATAAGGAAGAAAATTACAGACAAGCATGTTAAATGTAAAGGCTATGAGATCATTTCCAAACAGTCTGATGTTATTGTGACTACAGGTGCAAATATTATGAACACGTTTAAAGTCCATGGGGCTCTGAGGAAGACAACCCAGGAGGACTCCACTGTTGACAGAAAAACTTAAACCAAGACTGGAATTTGCTCAAATGCAGATAGACGGGCCGCGATGCTTTTTGCAGAGCTTACTTGCAACAGATGGAACAAAATGGAGCTTTATGTTTAGTCACATCAGCTCCGTGTTCACAGACAGAAAAAAAATTTTTCCGAGAAGAGCATACCCTCCTGTGAAACACGGAGGTCTGGTTCTATTTTTGGGGATGCTTTGGTGCGTCCCGATATGAATCTGATGATGGTGGAATTGTAGAAAGGTTTGAACGAATTTATCTACGTCTGTAGATGTTAGCTGGCAAAAGTTTGAACCGACAGAAAATGTCCACGTTAAATTATAGGCACAACCTTGCCTTGGAATTACAAAACAATGTGATGCATCTCGAGAAACACCGTCGATACAGCAGTGCAACAACTCACTGGCATTAGATATTGTTCATTTTATTGTCATTCTTCTGACTGAACGTGTCCTGGAAGCTGCTGCTAAAGATGACGAATAATCTGTTTAAACATTGTTTAAATTTCATTTTTCCGACCTGCGCGCTGTGATTCTTTTCGAACTTGTCAATCTCCTCCCCTGATAACATAAACACACTCAACCTCCCATGCATTGATTCACAGTGTCCCCATGGATGACCTGACACAAGCCCTCTCAGCCAGCTTCGCTGTGTCCAAGGAGCCCAACAGTACCGCCGGCCCCCACCCTCGGCTGGCTCAGTACAAGAGCAAGTACAGCGTGCTGGAGCAGAGTGAGCGACGGCGGCGCTTTCTTGACCTGCAGAAAATGTAAGTGTCCTCACCGTCAAGTGTTTGTCCAATCAAGAAGTCACTATCAAAATCCATAGAATGATACTGACGTGAAATAATGTAAAATCCCAACTGTTGTTTATTTGGGGTGTTTAACAAGGTGATTGGGCGGATTTGTAGCCCTCTGTGTTAAACAGCAGTGAAGGCTCAGTACTAATACGTGCTGAGAAGTAACTATTACATTTACAGGACGCAGAAAGTTGTCAATCACATCGACCTTGTTCTGTCTCCAGCTTCAAAACTATACAACATACGTTTCTCCAGATTGGAAATGCTTCATTAAATGCATCCCACGAGCCCACGAGGTTGTTCTTAATGTTTTGAGGAACTCCATTACACAGCTGTCATGTCAAAAACAATTCTGCAGTAAAAGTGTGAATGAGTCTTTTTTTTTTTTTTTTTTTTTTTCCCCCCCACCACCCGTCCTTCATCTCAGTAAAAGGTTAAACTACGTCAACCATGCGCGGCGTCTGGCTGATGGGGACTGGACGGGGGCAGACAGCGATGGGGAGGAAGACATGGAGAAGCAGGCGGAAGGGCAGCGGGAGCAAGATGGCGACGCAGAGGAAGAGGGGATGGAGATTGAGAAGAGGAAGCTGCCAAAACATTATGCTAACCAGGTCAGTGTTTGATGTGGTCTTACCCACAGAGATTACAGGACTCTGTGTGGAGGGAAGCGCGCTACGCCGTCTGCTGCAGTCTGATCGTGGGCAGCAGAGGGCGCACATGAGCTCTACAATTACACATCTGCTCTCTGGCATGAGACCGTGTAAGAAATCCCACTGCTGTGTTTGGACGTGTTTTTCCATGATCATTCTCGGACTCTTAAACGCAGCGATGATGAAGATGCCATTTTCATTTAACAAAGCTCCTCCTCCTTAGCTCATGCTGTCAGAGTGGCTGGTGGACGTACCAGCGGAACTGGACACCGATTGGCTGATGGTGGTCTGTCCCGTGGGGAAAAGATCCCTTATTGTTGCCTCCAAGGTAGGAACCCGTCACTGCTCTTCTTTTCTTTACCTGATCTTTCACTCCTGTTTCTGAATTTCAGAGTCAGCGAGTTTATAGAATTCATTTTCCCCAATTAGAGTCTCCCGTGATGTCTGAGACAATATGAGCAGTATCTTATTGGCTTTTGAATTAGTTTCCATCTCTGCTGTTCCTGATGTGTCATCTTCCAGCTCTAAGAAGTTTCACTAGTTTTTAGAGTTGATTAACATAAACAACAGCCGTCAGGATTTCCCGTAATTTGAATGCAGTCACGGCTGGACAGAATCAGTATTTTGAGAGGATTATTGTACTTTTTCTCTGCCGCTTGTTAATTCCTGGTATTAGTGAGGATGATGGGAGTTGTGTCTGTGATTGACTTGAGCCACCTTGTATGAGCAATAATAGTAATGTGGGCAAACAGTTAGGAAGATGTGATGGAGAAAGTGACTGCGGCATCAAGTCTTTAGATTAGATTACAATGATAATCAGGAAAGAGAAGGATTATAAGGTTTAATATACTGTAATATTGGAACCATTTTCTCCACTTTGGAGCAACAAAAGAACATTTTACAAAGAGGTGCAAAAGATGAATAATATTCATGAGACTTGAAATATTTGTGCTGTAATTTTCTTGAGCTTTGCTCAGTCTGTTTGTTGTGTAACTTTCCTCATATCCCTCACAACAACAGCATACTGGTTTTGAGCTCAAGTAGGTCATCAGCAGTACCCGAGATACCCAGACCGTCTTCACCCCCCCACCCCACCCCACCTCCTCGATCTGCCTGTTGTTTGTATTTCTGCTCATACAACTCTATAGAAAAAGTGGGATTGGAGAGAAAGAGCTCGAGAATTTATTCAGAGAAGTTAAGAGGAGATCAAATATCTGACGTGTTAAAATCTATTCAATATTCAAAACTTTGACTTATTTTGTTCATGTGGCTCTTACCTGTCTACGTCTGCTGCTTACAGTGCATCGACCACAGCAACAACGTTGTCAGGGGATCAGTAAGCCCTCAAAAAATAGAAAACGTTCTAAGCGTGGGACCATCTTTTGAGTTGTTGAAAACCCAAACTTTCAATTTGGAAGGTTAGAGTCAGAAACGCTTTCGTTTAAAAAAAAAAAAAAAAAAGTGTTTTTTTTTTGTTGTTTTTTTTTGTTGTTTTTTTATCTCTACAAGCATTTTAGCGCCATTTCAGGAGATTTCTCTGTCCACACTAACGGCGGAAAATACATGTCACATGACCCAAAACTGTTTACGTTGGTTAGGTTTAGGCATGAGGAGTGACCCGGGTCGGGTCAAAATATATCGGGGCACCAAATACAGCGCAACACCGGTGCTGCTTGGAGAGCTGTTAATGCTGCTGGACACGGGAATTATGGCACAGCACGAGAATAAGAGCTCACCTCCTGCGCATGTAGGCAGGAGTCACATAATAACATGCAGAATTGAACTGCGTGACACCTTGTAGCATCGACAACATGGTCAGCGATGCCGCTAATTCATTATCCTCAGTTCAGTCCCCCCCAAAACAAACCCGTCTCTAAGTCTTGGTAGCTTGTACAGAAATTTCAAACCTTCACTAAAACCTGCATTTGAAGAAGTGAAATTAGCTTTTGATTGTTTCTTGGGGAAAAAAAACAAAAGTACTTGTCTTCAGAAGTTTGTGGTTTTTCCAAATTATTCTCTTTCAGAATTTTTGTTTGTGTCGTAGCCTTTAATGTAAAATAGACGCCTCATTTACCTCACATTGTGTCGGTGTAGAAGAGTATGAGTAATGAGGAGGCTTTCAAGTGCTCATAAGCATTAGTTGAAGATTACTGGTAACTCTGGCACACAACACCCCTGCTCTGTGTTATTGTCTCCAGACCACAGTTTTCCTCTCACAACACACACACACACAAATCTTTGTTGCACTGGTGTCACTGGCATCCCACATCCTGTGATGCATTCGCACATAATATCATAATGACTCAGCACCTATAGTCTGCCTCTGGTTCCTCATTCATTCTTTCAGGGCACAGTTTTCCAACGAGTTGTGCTGGCGCGCATTTACACTTATTTGTCAGAGTTTCTCAATATGACACCTTTGGGTTTTTATCTGTCCACCGTTCCTGTGCCGCTCGGTGGGAACTTTGTGGCGATCGTGCCGCCAGGAGTCGGAGGTTTGGTGACTGTTGGGAACGCCTTCACCACGAATGGCTCAACTTTTTCTGATCTCATCTCATTTGACCACGCCAGTTACAGTCATCAAAGTTTCATGTGTTTTGCATGTCGGGAGCTGCGTGCAGAGTTTTTCTATTTCAAATAGGGCTGGGCGATGACGCCTCTCACTTCCAGGAGTGTTGTATTCAAAAAAATTTACTGATTGAGTAATACGAGGAGTAATGGGAAAGTTCCCACACTGTTCCTGTTGCGCACGAAGAAAATGCAGCATTGTGACGTCCACGGAGCCGCATGAACCAATAACCTTCATGAGTAAGAATTCTAAGTTACTGCTCGGTTTGTTTACGTTTCACTGTGGACCTGAAATTTGAGCCGCACCAGATTCTGGGTCAAATTTTTGGGGAACGCGGGAACGTCTGAGCGAAGCACATCCGGTGAGTCGGTGGGTGACGGGAGCGTTGATTATTTTGGTTGTTGAAACTTGCCCGCGTTGTCATGTTGGAGAACCAAAGTCCACGGTGTCATCGCTGACGTGCACAAACCAACGGTCACAACAACACACGCGACTCAGGTGCTGATGTTGATCCAGCGTAGTAACTTGAAACGGATTTACAGACTTTTGAAAGTTCTGGCTTGCCTCTGCTCCACGGGCATCGCTGCGCTGCGCTGCGTTCTGTTCACATGCAGCAGTCTCTCTGTTTTTGGCCGACCTTGCAAAATCAATTCCGCTCTGGCGATATGATTACTTTGGTGTTCACATTTTTACTCAACTCTGATGTTCAATTGACTGATTACAAGGAAATGACAATTTAAAAAAAAGATTGCATGAGTCATTATAGGTTTTTGAGAAGTTATAGGTCTCGTATTGCATAATGGTGGAACGCTGTTAGTTTATTCACAAAACACATGATTCAAATTAGGACTGTAAGATCCCCTCTGGACTGTGTGTGTGTGTGTGTGTGTGTGTGTGTATGTGTCCTTAAATGTGCTCCTGAGTCCGAGTTGGATTTTCAGGTTACATTTGAATGATCCTATATCCTGATCTTTTTCTCTATTTTTATGATCAAGCATAAATATCAGACAAGACATTTTTAACTCTTTTGTAAGGACTTCAAACGGAACAATAACGGTTCTCTCTCTCTCTCTCTCTCTCCCCTCCTGTGTTGTTTCTGTTTTGGATTTTTCCTTCTGAAGGGGTCCACTGCAGCGTACACTAAAAGCGGCTATTGTGTGAACCGTTTCCCTTCCCTGCTGCCCGGTGGGAACAGACACAACTCTGCCATGGGAAAAGGTGAGTGGGCCCGTCGTATCTGCAACTCAGTGGTTCACCGAAATAGGGCCGCTCGGGCTTTTTAACATGAGCAAGTGTTCCACGAACGGCAGGTTCTCCCACCTCACCCGGGAGTTTGTTTCATTTTATCAGCATCAAAACAACTTCCAACTTTGGCTTTTAATGGGACGATCACAGACAAAGACATGTCAACATCATCTAAAATGCTGGTTGGACAGTCACTGCAAACTCACAACATGGAGCCAAGCAAGTATGACAGGCTGAATTCTGGGTAAATGTGCATAAAATAATGACAAGAACATGTAAACTATTTCCATTTGATTGGATTGTGTAGCTACGGCTGTCTGGATCATGACATTTTAGTTCAAGATTCATTGAAATACAAATAATTGCGATTAAATGCTCCTTTGTTTATTTCATGCCATTATTATACTGACGTCATAGTTTAATTATTCACGTACATCTTAAGAAGAACAGACATTTATTGGCTGTGGTGTTTGGCTTTGTAACTAAATCCATGATGTTGGTGTCAACAGATGCTCATCGAAACGTCGCCGTTTGAATATTAGCGCCTCCAGATAAACAGCTGGTGCCACTAATTCTCCATTCATGTGCCTTTAAACCAACAGATGTGGAAATATTGATGAAAATATGACATCTGTTAGTTCCATTCAGCTGTTTTTATCTTCACTCACTTTAAACATTATACTGATTTCAGAGAAGAGATTTTAACAAAATAAAAGCTGCCAAAGGAGAAATTAAGGAGAGAGCTGGATATTAAGGTGTCGGTTAGAAGAAGATTCAGCTGGAACACAGTGAAGAGTTTTTGTTTGTTGTATTGTTACAATCAGACAGTTTTGCTCTTTGGTTGTGAACAAGCTTTATATATATATATATACAATACAACAAACAAAAACTCTTCACTGTGTTCCAGCTGAATCATCTTCTAACCAACACTTAATATCCAGCTCTCTCCTTAATTTCTCCTTTGGCAGCTATATATATATATATATATATATATATATATATATATATATATATATATATATACACACAGTGGTGTGAAAGAGTGTTTTCCCCCTTCCTGATTTCCAATTTTTTTTGCATGTCTGTCACACTTAAATGTTTCAGATCATCAAACAAATTTAAATATTAGTCAAAGACAACACAAGTAAACACAAAATGCAGTTTTTAAATGAAGGTTTTTATTATTAAGGGAGAAAAAAAAATCCAAACCCACATGGCCCTGTGTGAAAAAGTGTTTGTCCCCTCCTGTTAAAACATAACTTAACTGTGGTTTATCACACCTGAGTTTAATTTCTCTAGCCACACCCAGGCCTGATTACTGCCACACCTGTTCTCAATCAAGAAATCACTTAAATAGGACCTGCCTGACAAAGTGAAGGAGACCAGAAGATCCTCAAAAGATAGACATCATGCCGAGATCCAAAGAAATTCAGGAACAAATGAGAAAGAAAGTAATTGAGATCTAATAGTCTGGAAAAGGTTCTAAAGCCATTTCTAAAGCTTTGGGACTCCAGAGAACCACAGTGAGAGCCATTATCCACAAATGGAGAAAACATGGAACAGTGGTGAACCTTCCCAGGAGTGGCCGGCCGACCAAAATTACTTCAAGAGCGCAGCGACGACTCATCTGAGAGGTCACAAAAGACCCCACAACAACATCCAAAGAACTGCAGGCCTCACTTGCCTCAGTTAAGGTCAGTGTTCATGACTCCACCATAAGAAAGAGACTGGGCAGAAATGGCTGCATGGCAGAGTTCCAAGATGAAAACCACCGCTGAACAAAAAGAACATGAAGGCTCGTCTCATTTTTGCCAGAAAACATCTTGTTGATCCCCAAGACTTTTGGGAAAATACTCTGTGGACTGACGAGACAAAAGTTGAACTTTTTGGAAGATGTGTGTCCCGTTACATCTGGCGTAAAAGTAACACCGCATTTCAGAACAAGAACATCATACCAACAGTAAAATATGGTGGTGGTGATAGTGTGATGGTCTGGGGCTGTTTTGCTGCTTCAGGACCTTGAAGACTTGCTGTGATAAATGGAACCATGAATTCTACTGTCTACTAAAACATCCTGAAGGAGAATGTCCGGCCATCTGTTCGTGACCTCAAGCTGAAGCCAACTTGGGTTCTGCAGCAGGACAATGATCCAAAACACACCAGCAAGTCCACCTCTGAATGGCTGAAGAAAAACAAAATGAAGACTTTGGAGTGGCCTCGTCAAAGTCCTGACCTGAATCCTATTGAGATGCTGTGGCATGACCTTAAAAAGGAGGTTCGTGCTGGAAAACCCTCCAATGTGGCTGAATTACAACAACTCTGTAAAGATGAGTCGGCCAAAATTCCTCCACAGCTGTAAAAGACTCGTTGCAAGTTATCGCAAACGCTTGATTGGAGTTGTTGCTGCTAAGGGTGGCCCAACCAGTTATTAGGTATAGGGGGCAAACACTTTTTCACACAGGGCCATGTGGGTTTGGATCTTTTTTCTCCCTTAATAATAAAAACCTTCATTTAAAAACTGCATTTTGTGTTTACTTGTGTTATCTTTGACTAATATTTAAATTTGTTTGATGATCTGAAACATTTAAGTGTGACAGACACGCAAAAAAATTGGAAATCAGGAAGGGGGCAAACACTCTTTCACGCCACTGTATATATAAAACCTTTGTTGCTAAAATGTCCCACAGTACTGGCTCTTCTTTTGTTGCGCTACATGCAGGATGGTGGGCAGGGGTTGGTTAATGTGTCCTCAAGTTCTTCTGGTTAATATTTGTTACAAAACACGATACAGGACTTAAAAAGCTTGCGCACAACTGAAAATGGTCAGAATTTGCTGCAGATATGTTAATGTCGGTTCTTAAATCTTTCTTATTGCTTTTCATTTAGTTCATTGTTGAGATTTGAGTCATTGAGTTCATTTTAGAATTTGTTTTCTGTCGTATGTGTCCCATGCAGACTACACCATCCTGGACTGCATTTACAGTGAGGTGGACAGGACGTACTACATCCTGGACGTCATGTGCTGGAGAGGCCACCCGGTCTACGACTGCCCAGTAAGACAGGCTTCTAATCCTCCAGCGATCCAGGAATGCTTGTCTAATTGCTTAAGTAGCAGAGTCTGGGACACAGATGTGCTTTTTTGCCACGTTGCCCATCTCATTGGCTCGGATGCCGAAAAAGGAGCTTTTTTTTGTTTACAGTACTTGTTTTCTCATCAACAGACCGAGTTCCGTTTCTACTGGCTGCAGTCCAAAGTCCAGGAGACGGACGGCCTGTCGGAGATCGCCAAACGTAACCCCGTGTGTACCAACTCCAGAAACGGAGTCCATTCACTTCATGACCTACTTTTCATTGCAAATTTGTAGTTCTGACTGTTGTTATTTGAAACATTGTAACATGTTTCCTCAATCTTTGGTTTTCTGCCTGTTGTTTGTTGTGGTTTATGCCTTGCTGAACCTTATTCACACATGGGATGAATAAAAACCTAAACTTGAACCCGAAGCTCTTCGGGGCGAAATGAGACAAAGGAAAGTTAAACTTCAGTTATGGTCTTCGGTTTTAATTGTGCACTTAAGTGATTATTACACATAAATCTTGGAAGATTATGGTGCTTCGTGGAGGCCTGAGTGAATTTTGAATTCAAGTTCCACCTCTTAATCTTCAGTAATTATGTGGTGCAGCCTGGTAGGAGCTAAATCGGGCTTAGTCCTTGTTGGGTAAACTCATCACTGGAAAGCAATCACATTTGACAACAAGACAAATTGAGTTTGGAGCTAACAACGGGTCGCTCTGGTTGTGTTTGCTCCGACAGTTCCGGTTTGTGAGCCTCCAAAGCAACGACTGCGCGGTAGAATTGATTCAGAAAGCCCTGGCAGCAGAGTACAGCTTCAGCGTAAGAACACACCCTCAAACATTTACAGCTAATTATTCATCATACGATACAAAAGCATGAGTACAAAAACACATTGTTTATTTCCCATCATCAATTCCTTCATTTCTGATCGTCTGGCTGCAGGTGGATGGTCTCCTCTTCTACCACCGGCAGACCCACTACACGCCCGGCAGCACCCCTCTGGTTGGCTGGCTTCGCCCCTACATGGTCACTGACATCCTTGGTATGGAGGTTCCCGCGGGACCCCTCACCACCAAGCCCGAGTACGCCAACCACCAGCTGCAGCAGATCCGAGAGCAGAAGAAAGCCTCGAGTGAAGTCCGCCCAGCCAACAGAAGCGGCGGCTACGAGTTGGAGTACCTGTCCACGCCAAGCCAGGACAGCGAGGACTCTCTGAACTTTCTGAATCAGAAGCCAATAAGGGAAGCACACATGGAGAACTGAGTGGCAGCCTTAACGAGATGCAAATTGCTAAGTCGTTGTTTCTGAGAATCGACGGCCCACATATGGTTCTTTAGAATGTCTGCTGAATGGTTCTGCAGATCTGACCAATTACAAAGCATGGCTAATTCTAATCCGGCACTGCACCGGACGCCCTCAGAGTGCAGATTAGTAGAGCCATGCTGTAGTTTTATCTGGCTAAAATTCCAGTCTGACTTTTACATGCTGTACCTGCTACCCAACTTGGAAACAGTCAGTTTCCTTGAGAACACATGCACATTTTTGTTTGCCACTATAATTACTATTTCAGTCCATCATGCATATTCCTGACACCACGGGTAGTCACATACAGTCAGAAAAAGAGGATGTGACGTGTCTTATGCGAGACATAATGTGCAAAATGCAGCACAGTGAAGTTTGTGGTCAAGTGTTCTTTTGCTGCTCGGCACTTTCTGTACGCCTCGTCCTCGCTGCTGTCAATTGTTTGCAGGTTTTCTAAAACAAATATTGATGTTCACTTACCAAAATCTAAACTAAAAGAGGTCTAATGGCTGTTCTGCGCAGGTCATTGGATTGAGTTGTGTTGAACAGTGTTTTGGAAGGTGGAGTATTGCCGACTGACTTGTGATCATGCTAACTAGCAACAGTGACCTGGTCTTTTACAATTCAATGTTGAATTCAAAATTGTTTAGGGAATGTTTTAAAGTCTGTTTCTAAATAAATGGGTTTTTTTTTAATTGGCTGTTTGTTGGAGGTTTTTTTTCAAAGGGTTACAGAATCAATTTGATTCCATAAAAAAAGAGATATATTGAGATTTTTAATCTCACTTAAATGAAAGTTTCATATAATGTGTTTATGTAATAAAGCCAAGCTGAAATTAAAATACTGTGAATTTATAAACTCTCTGCAGACGACCCAGACTTGATGCGACATGTTCCAATGTATTGTAAGACATGACTCAGTGCTCATAGCAGCGCTCATCAGCAGAATTCATGAGCATGTCCTCACCTCGGCGCTGAGCTCACTGTGCCATTTGCGTAACTGAAGAGCAGGGTGGAAACTCAACAGGAAAAGATGTGAAAGTGTGTGGCGGGGTTGTGAACTTTGTTTCAGCAACTTGTGCCAAAACATCCTCAAAGAGAACGCTGCAGATTATCACTGCCTCGGGTTAACAGCTCTTGACTGAATGAAGTTTATTGTAAAGGAGGATTACTTTTACCTTTTGTTTTCCTAATCCTTTTTACATCAGTTTTCTTTCTGATTTCCAATTCTTTTTTTTGGTATTTTTCAGAGATCAATCAATAATACATGTTTAAATTAAATAGTTTTAACTTTTAATATAATTATTTCCAACCATACTAGTAGTGTGGCCCTACCACTGTGGTTTGAAGTACATCAAGAATGTTGGCCATTATGTACATGTTTGACATTCGTGATCCACAGAAGATTAAAGTCTTTAGTGACTTTAGTGATCCCCTTACCTTTGGTCTGGCGCCACCAGCAGTTCAAATTTCACATATCCTATAAAATAGCTCAACATTGTTGTTATGGTTTGGCATACATTTTTGGACTTCCATGATCTCCAAACAGTGCTTTCGAATGACTTTGGTGTTCCCCTGACTTTTCCTCTAGCTCTACTTTGAATTGGGTAAAACGTCTCAAAAAGGAAATGATTTGGTACAGACATTCACGGTCCCCAAATTATGAACTATAATCACTGGGGTGTTCCTCTCCTGTTTAATTTAGTGCCATCTTCAAATTAAAATGTTCTGTTTGGGTTTATGGTCAAATACTCAGCATTCAGTTGTGTGCTTTGTGTTTAGTGCTAATTAGCAAATGCTAACAAGTTAACATGCCAAACTAAGATGATGAACACTAAGCCTACCTGTTGAATGGCTACACGTGTTACAGTTGTAACCATGTTAACATGCTAGATTTAGTGTGAATACTGTTCCAAATCACAACCTCAATATGCTCACGCTTCTATGATATCCAATTCTTCAACTGCAACCAATATATATGTCTGGATGTATTTCCAAACCAATTTCCCTATCATGCAATGTCATTGAAAAAGAAAAAAATATTTGTGAATCCGATCTGTAATTCAGATCCGCTCCAAAATGTAACGGTATCTTCTTTGGCCCATGTTACACCCTTCCACCAAGTTTCATTAAAATCTGGCCGTTAATTCTCCTGTAATCGTGCTGACAAATAGAAAACCTGCACCCAAAAGGTTTCCTCCTTTTGCTAAGAAGGGAACGCCACCTGCAGCCTCAATAGACCTGCGTGACATGCAGCTAAAGGAGATGAAACATCGAGTGTTTGTGCCAACACTCACTTTTTCTACGCTGGAAAAAAAAAAAAAAAAAAAAAAAAAAAAGCTTGTTTTCTCCACTTCTAGCTCGTACAGAGGTATCACTATGGCTGTCCCCACCTACGCGGAACATTGATAGGTGAAAATAACACTTTCATACCCTTTTGTGCAGATAAACCATTCCGGGAAATGTAGAAGACTGACTGAGCAAGAGTATGGGTGCACACTGCAGCTCTATTACAATATATCATCATGCAATAAGTCCAGGAAGGCATCGAACATCACAAAATATAACAGTCAACATTTTTTTTTGGCAAGATCTCACTTTGACGACAATGGAGATAAGAAATAAGTAGGTTACAACGGTATTGATGTGCTTTGTGATAAATCAGGTTTTCTGTAAGGAATTACATTTCTTATGTGTCACATGGATCAATAACATGTGCAAAGTTTTGACATGATATTTAGAATTAATCTATCTTTGTCCCCTGCTTCTATGGTACAAAAACAGCAAGAACAAAAAAAAAGCAAAAACACAAACAAGAGCGCTATAGAATTCATGGCAAATCGACAGATGCAGTTTTTTGAGTACAGTCTGATGTTTCCTCTTTCATACACAGTCACTCTTACACTGAAAGGCTCATCAAAGAGGTCAAAGTCAGGCATGTGGTTACTGCAAGAATCCAGCTATGACTCAGCAGCACCGATCACTTTCCAGGAACTGAGCACCTGTCAATTCACAGTTCGGCTTTTCAGAGCGCTCTGTCTCCCACACACGTACACTCCCACACACACACTCACACACACACACACACACACACACACACACGTACACTCCCACACACACACACACACACACACACGCACACACACACACACACACGTACAGTCATATGTGCCTCAGGCCTCTCTGTTTTCTATGAAAACCTTGTCACAAGACCTTTAAGGAGGAAAACAGATTTGTGTTTTTGTCTGAAAAAAGTAATTGACTAGCATTTAATCCTTAATATCTTTGTTACATTTTAATCAGAGTTAAACTTGTTTAGTCTAAAAAATTTTAAAATGATCCTTCAAACCACTATGTGTAATTTGGAAGAAAAGAATGTAAATTCCTCGTCAGGTCATTAAATCCCTTTAATTCCCACACACAATAAATGAGACCTCATACAATGCAATGTTTTCCTCAGTGCATTTGTGATAAAAATCAAATGTTATTTTCATACTGTGACTTTAGACTTGATGTATCAGGTCTGGGTTCGGGTCACGTCAAACAGGAGGCATTAACATACTTTACATAAGACAACGTCATGGAATAAACAGCTCTTTTGGAAACTCTAAATAACTTTATCTGCCTCACCAGACTGGTTTGTTAAATCGGGCCTTCATCTCTTTAATGTTTGATGCACTCAAAGACTTGTTTTTTTTGTCAGGGTTGACATGATGTGGGCAGGACTAAGGGTTTACCAATCACATTTTCCCAAAGGACATGATGTCAGCTGGTTTGACAGGAAGTCTATTGTTGTCCACTCCCTTTTCCCCTTTGGTTTTTCAAGCCAGAGTTTCTCACGCCTCATTATTTACAGTTTGCCTATTGTAGGATCGTTTTTTTGAGGGGAAAAAAACACATTTCAGTATATCTATAATTGTCGACCTTCCCATAAAAAAACACTTAAACAAATAGTCTGCTGGCCTCCTTTTCCTCCTAGAGGTACAATATGATCTATGATGAGAAGGTTAGCACAGCACTGAGAAATCGTTTCAACATCTCACCCTCTTGCATCAAATTACATTTACAGTCGCATTAATAACTTGGAGTGAACCGAGGGCCATCAATAGTCCTGCAGGAAATGCAAGCTCCTGACTGTACTTGAACTAACCTCCTGCTGAAATACAGTATATCAGCAGCCTATAATATTCCTAGGGAGACCTGCAGTGTGTCTGTGGCTCATGTTACAGCGACTTTATTGTACTGCCGGGTATTTTCTTGTTCCTATGACGTAATGCAATTCCTGTAAAGTGTACTGGATGATAACGTAGCCTTAGGGGTGCATGAGCTGAGAGTTGCACTAATTAAACTGCTATAATTGCAGCCAGCTATTATGGAAGGGTCTAGTTCTATTATTAGTTATATTTCCTCTCACTTTATTTTATGCAATAATGTGGAGTGATAGTTTGGAAGTAGCTGTTCTGTTACAGCTGATACAAAGATATGTACATAAGCAGTATATCTTAAAGATAGATACACTGGCGGAGAAGTGATACAACAGAAATCCTCTTATGAATTGTTTAAAGACACAAAAAAATACCTAGTTTCGAATAATAATTTGTCTAATATGGCTTCCTACAAGAATATTTAATAAATATGATTATTGTTTGTCCTCCATTGAAAATGATAGAATTTATGAATATGTAAATATGTTTCATTTCAAAAGTCTAACTGCCACATGCAAAATGTTTCATTCTTACCTACAAGTCAATACACATATGTAAGAAGCTTTTTTTTAAAATCAGTTTTGGAAAGTTGCATATTTGACACACATACACAAAATGTGTATGCTTTTAGTGCAGAAGAAGCAAATTAAACATAGTCGGCTATGTCATTTAGTGATTTTTGTCACCTATGTTTCTTGTGTTTCTGGTCTTTGTGCCATGCTCAACTTCTGGCTGCAGTAGCATCTACTGAAACACATGGAAGTAACTCTTCTTATCTAACCATCATGCTAGAAAGTAAATACATACTACTCAAACTAATACAAACTAATGGATAATAAGATTGCATGTGTTCTATGTGAAATATGAAATTACAGTGGCCAGTAAACTTCAGGGAAAACATTGAGAAATATTGAGAAAAACAAACCCACTAGCTCCTCTTTGTCTAATGCTAGTACAGCTTGTTTGTTTAATCTGTTGAAAAGTGTAAAAACAGCAACTTGCTGGACTGTTTTTGGGCTGAGAGCAGTAACCTCCTAAAGTCTCCAATATTTTCAAAAAGAGATGGGAAGGATATGCTTCGCTAACCAGTTCCTACCTGTGAAAGAGAGGAATTCATTTCATCTAACTTTTATAAACTAAATAAAATGTGTTTCTCAAAAGTTCCAACAGTTCAGAGAAACCTTCCAACTAAGCAGACAATTATAACAAACCTACGACTCCGCACATATTGTTAGGCACACCATGATGGTTGTACAGTTAACTATAAGCAAACGTATAGATTTCAGGGAACTTCAATGTAATAGTCCATACAATAAGTTCTTTTCTTCTTTTTCAGATCGATAAATCCTCCTGTGTTTTAGAGTCTTCGTGACCCCAGATGCTAACTGACGCTCAAAATGGTGATTTTCCTGTTTGGTTTCCTATTTTTATGAATGAAGGCGGAGGTCAGTGAGCTTTCAGTCATTTTCTGGTCTTAGCCGCCAGGGGGTACAGCAACATGCAGAAAGAAAGCCAACAGCCTCTCTCATTGTTCAGGGCTGTGTGTGTGTGTGTGTGTGTGTGTGTGTGTGTGTGTGTGTGTGTCACTCTCAAAGCATAAAGGCGACGTTCACAGTTAAAACTTGCGATTCATGGCATGGAGGAGCCAGCGGGCAGCTGCAGCCCTCTGATCCGTGTCAGGTTAGGTGGAGGAGCCGCAGATCGGGGTCTGAACCCAGTGATCATCGAGCTGAAGCGAACCCTCGTCTAGCTGCTCGAGTGTTGTCCTCTTTATTTGTACTTTTTTTTTTTTTTTTTTTCCCCTTCTCCGTCTAATTTTCCTTCTCCTCGGTGAAATCTGACACAACACCAGCGGGCTTCTCTCTTGGATGGCAGATCCATGCTAATTGGCCTGCGCGTGTTTCTAACAGTACCAAGCGAAAAGAAACCCATCCGCTCAAACTGCAGCGATCCAGATGCCTTCAACTTTGAGCGAGAGGGACAACCCCTAAAGCCCGATTTTTTTTTTTTTTTTTTTTTTTTTTTTTTTTATACGAGGGACAGACTCGCACACATCTCCGTCATCTTCCACTTTTATGCAAAGGACGCGTCTGGGTAAAAGGTGATCGGAGAGCTGACGGGAACCATGGCAGCTACTTTATCGGCGGAGGAAGAGCAGGTAGGCCTTTGTGCTTCTCCCTTTCTGCGTTACATCGCCCGAAGTGTTTCAGTCGGGGCTCTCTACCTGGGACTGTGTTTCGGCCCTGTGGCACGCAGCGAGCGGCGATGGCAGTGCGCAATGGAGGATTTGTTGCGAAATGGTCCCCCCCCCCCCCTGAATGCAGAGCGGAAATATTGTATCGATGTCTGGCGCATTATTGCTGTCGTTGCATCACTGTCAGTTCCTCTCCAGCGGCCGGGCTGATGTGTGTTGCGACACAGGCCGAGGTTTGCCTCGGATCAGCCACCGCAGATGTAAAATGTTCTTCTCGGAGTTACAGACTGATGTTACCGGGAACAGATTGTGTGTGTGTGTGGGGGGGGGGTGGAAACACTGCCTGTGGTACATTTTGGCCATTCAAATGTGTACAGTAGAAACTTGGCTTGTAGCCTGTGGAGTCATGGTAGTTATGTGGCAATGAAAGGGGTGGGTGAATGAGGCATCTTGTTATGTATATACTCATATATATACTCATATATATATATTCATATTTGATATGAAAGCTAGCATCTTTGTGTGTGTGTTTATGTGAAATATTTCTGCTCTGTAAACTTAGTTCAGACAAACCCCCACCCCCCACCCCCCAATTCAATCCCTGTAGAAAACAGACTTGGTTCCAAAAAGCAGAATAAACCTAAAATATAAAAATAAAAAATAAAAAAGGAGTTACATCACTGAGCTCTGTTTTATTTTCAAGTTTAAGGCTTGGCAAGAAATGTAATCACAATCAAATTCCAAGAACAGTATTATTGGCTAATCGTAAGCTTCCTGTAGCCAGAAGAATGGAGCATTTATTCCAGGACTGAATGAGACTGATTAGTAGAGCAGAAGAAATTGGTTGATTAATTATTTAGTTGATGGTCAGCAATTGTTTTGATAGTTTTGTGCTATAATGTCTCAAAATCATCTAGTTCCTACTTCTCAGTTGGGAAGATATGTCCTTTGTGATTGCGAATATTGTTTTCTTTTGGATTGTTGGTTACATAAAAAGAGAAGGCAGATCTTCTTGGCCTTTACAGGAAACCAGTACTACTTTTTTTTTTTTTTGCTGTGTCCTGACTTTTGTTTTGAACAAACTATTAATCAAGACAATTATAGATGTAGTAGAATAAAAGCTAATGAAAATAATAGTTACAGCCGGCTTTATCAGTTGCCAGTGCATGAGGTAAACTGACATAAAGCTACTGCAGCAGCCCTACCTTCAGTTCAGTTCAGTTTATGTTAATGTAGCTGTGGTTAGTGCTATTGTTAGAAGATATTGTTTTATTCAGAAGTGTTTCCAGTAACGCCCGACTGATAAAGTAACCAGGGTAGTTGATATTAGCTTGTATGTATTTCCCCTCACTTTCCTCTCAGTACAAATATATGCTCATATGTTTGGAAGCTATGTTCCAATTTTTTAATTTTATAAGTTTAAGGCAACATTATGAGAAATGTTTAAGTCCATAGGTTATGTTATGCAAACAAAATGAATATCAGCTGGTGAATCATTATTGCATTTTTTTTTTTAACTCTTAAATATTATTATGGCTTTTGCTTCGAGTACTTTTCCACCTCATTTATATCATTGAGGATGCTTAAATTATTAGAATCACTTCTCAATATAATACAATGCATTCAAACAGCACCACGGACAGAAAAGTTGAATCAACACCAGTTTAAAACACTCATGAAGTTAGCAGTCTTAGCAGGGCTGTTGTACTGGACCGCATTAGTTTTAGCCATGGGTACCTAATAAACTGGCAACTGAATGATGCTTTTAGTTTAAATGTAACCAGTCAAAGCTATCGTGGTACTTGCAGCCAATCGTATGAAATCCAACATGAGCAAAGCAGTACAGTTACTGAGGAGAACCAGTAGTGTATGTTTTTCATATCTCCTTCTCTCAGTGCTGCTTGTGCTCATTCTTCTCCTCCTCCTCCTGCTGACTCCTCTCATCATCTGGCCAGCAGAAAGCTCCTTATCTGCCTACTCCATTTCCTGTGTGAGCCAGGGCCCCTGCTAGGGTACCGGACGCCCTCATTACATCTACAGCCTGGTGTGTGTGTGTGTGTGTGTGTGTGTGTGTGTGTGTGTGTGTGTGTGTGTGTGTGTGTGTGTGTGTGTGTGTGTGTGTGTATGTGTGTGTGTGTGTCTGGCAGGGTGGCTCTCATGGGAGCACACACTGGTGTAGTGGAACTTCATTCTAAAGGCAGCTGTTAAAAGCATTTCCACTAGACTCAGGAGGGGGAGGGGGAGTTTATGAGTTACAAAGTGCGTGTGTGTGCATCGTGCTTTGGAGAAAGTGTGTGTGTGTGTGTGTGCGTGCGTGTGTTGAGTGTACTCCCAGGAAGCAGCGGAGTGAGAGAAAGTGGGGAATAGGGAGATAGTGACGTTATTGACTTCCTGTTTTGGTATTGACTCGTGCCAAATGGGACCCAGTGAAATGAAGTGAAGGCGCTTGGCAAAATCAGTCCTACATTTGTAAATAGATTCACATGGCATCTGTAATCACGTAGATTCGGGGAAGACGACGTCAAGGACGGCCGTAGCCTCATCTGGAGGATGACGGTGTGGTCATTACACTGCCGTCACCAGCACTACTTTCTGTAAATCTTCAGAAATGCATAATAATACAGTCACTGTGGACTGTATGACTCCCTCTGACCAGAATGTGACTACGTTGGACAGTATGTCAGGACTGAGACTTTATTGACCAATTCTTGTAACCAAGGATCATGATAATAGGAAGTAAAACAAAAATTCCCATTAGGTATGTCAGTCAATATGGACAATAGCAGAACGATAGCGCTGACGCACCGAAATGAAATGCAGCTAGTAATAAAAAAAGATATTAAAATTGAACCACTTAAAATGCATTATGTCCTCATGGTCCGTAGAATTGAATTAGTTGTATGAAGTATGGAATTGATGGTTTACAGATGGTTTGACTTTGTTTACTGTGAGCATTTTGTGAAAGAATCCTTCACACTGTGCATCACCTGAACTCACTTTAATGATATAACATCAAATTTCAGCCCATCAGGTCACGAAAAGTTCCTTCAAACATAACTTTGCTCTGAGTTTTAGATCTCAAACTTGTCACTGAGATATTTGTCCAAGACTTTTGATATTTTAAACAAACATGCTGCCGTGTTTTGTGATAGTTTACTGAAATTAGTTTGTGTGCTGTTGGTCAGACTAAACAAGCCATTTGCAGATTTCATCTTGGACACGAGAGGAAAATGTGATCGACAGATATTTTATTGACAAAATGATAAGCTGAGACAATAATCAATACTCCAATACTGCCATGAAGGAATCTGGTTCATTTAATTTTCCCATTATTATGTTTCTTGAGGACTTAGGTGCTGTGGTAGTGGTGGTGGGGGGGTGGTGGACAGGTTTTTGACTAAAAACTTTCCAAATAATTTTGGACTATTATCATTACAGTATTTATTTAAATTGCACTGTCTGACATAACAATAATAATCCCCAAACCTTGGTAAAACAGCTTATACTGAAGAAAAACGTGGGGGCTGCAGATACGTGTTATAATGGTAGGGACAAGCCATAGAGATAATAAGATAAGAGCTATTTTGAAGAACGCAATATAGCAAAGTCACGGTATACTTACCCATTTGTATATTATACATTATGATAACCATCAATATTTTTAGAATCAGATAGCAACATGGTTAGCAGCATGAAGCAACAGGAGACATGTGGTGTGTTGCATGCATCCAGAGTAGCGCTGCTGCGGGAGGCTAAGAGGAAGATGGTGGGCCGGAGCAGCATCAGGGTTGTCGGTGGCAAAAAGTGTACGTGGATGATAAATATTGAGCGGCAGGAAATAGAAGTGTACAGAGTGATATTTGGAAAACGCCGAATTTTATATTACACATGCAGATGACCAAGTGATCAGCCAGGGTTAACATTTCATGATTCTTGTGAAGTAATAATCATGAATAAATTGAGTGTGTGAGAGGACAAACAACGGCTTTGTTGTGCATCTACAGGTTGTCTCACCACGTTACCCATGATAAGTAAGAACGTTGTAATTTCAAGGAAATGTTCTGCATATATTCCAGCTACTGTTATGATAGAGGTAATTGTATCACCTGGACTAATGGCCAGTTATTTGATCTATACAGCAGAGAAACATTAAAAAAAAAAAAAAAAATACAAATCACCATGATTTTCTTTCAAAAAGCCACTAAAACCAAATTTGATGAATCTGACAAGATGTTACTGACGTTATTGCCGTCATTGAGTTTTTGTTTTCAGTTTATAGGTTTCTATTTTTTCTGTTTTATTGATGCAGTTTTGATTTTCGTTTGTTTGTTTTTGTGTGAACCTCAGGCAGAATGGTAACCACTCTGTGGAAGGTAATGAGGATCCAAATCAAGAATAAACATGAGCCTAAGATTTTGCCTGAGATGGTGACATTAATCTAGTTTAGCTCAAGCTTGAATTCATTTTCAAGAACATCAACTGGAACATTGATAGTTCCAGCTTCTTGCTTTCCAACAAGGTTTTCTTGTCTTGGATTACAGTGAATTCACTATCTTTAGGTGTGGGACTCCTTACTGGGCATGAAAGGCTTTTTGAAGTTGTCATTGTGGGAAATTTATAATGGACAACTCAAGTAAGATACTTTTGGTTAGCAATTCTTCAAAGCAGTGAACCCAAGTGCAGCCAATCAACCGTGACGTCACCCATTGGTTTGGGAACTGTCTCTCTGAGTTTGGTATTTCTATTTTTTAAAGCAGTTCGTGTCAGTACTGATGCTAAATAATGGTGATTCATTGCTGTCTGTAATCTCAGTTGACTGTTCACTACGGAGTAAAGTATTAATTACTGCTTCCTGTTATTGTGGAGCAAATTTATATTAGTAGTGAATGAGTGTATATGTAAGCCCAATTTTCTGTGATGTCATAATGGTTTCCTGCAGCAGAGAGTCCTCATGGTTGCAGTGTCACCAACATTGTTCCATCGGTTGACCTTTTGTTTTAGGGCGCAGAACCAACCATAACTTCATCCATTAACTCCCAGCACAGCAGGTCGCAACTACAGAGAATCTAATCAATTACTGGCAGTCATTGTCAACACGACCAATGAACAAACAGGATTATGTAATGTCGGCTGTGTATTGAAAGGCCAGAAACCGCTCGCTTAAAATGTCTCACTCATTAAGATTGATTTGTGACCTGCACAGACCTTTCAGGCTGTTTAGATTTATGTCAGGCAGCACAAGATAGAATTGAGTGTTTTTAAAATGCATCATCAAGAAGTTCAAGGAAAACATCTTCAGCCCTCTCAAAACTGGAGCAAGTCAGGCAAATATTTATGCATCCTCCAGGAATTGAATAAGTCACTCCTCCGCACTGAGTCTTCCACCGCAGTCCGGTGTGCTATCACAAAAACAAACTGGTTCATCCTCAAATTCCACTCTGGCGGATATGGCCCCTACTAGTGCAGAAAAACCAAACAAGACCAGCTTCTGCAGGAACACGGGGTCACTGCCTGGAGCTGGCAGGCTCTTCCTTAAAAGGCTACAAGAGAAACAGCAGCTGTCAGAGCATTAGAAATTTGGGAAATCTGAGTGTACCTGACAGCAATCTGACAGGAAGTTGTCTTTGGCCAACACCAAAGGATTAACGCCTCACACTGCAACACCAAGGAACAGACGGCCCGTGTTAAATGGAACATGTGGCTTGTCTGTTAAGACATACTTTTAAGTCGGGGTTTTTTTTGTTTTTTTTTGTGGTAAAGTGCAGTCGAATACATTTTTATGTCCATAAACAACCTAGAAATTATGCCTACTTTACACATTCACAGAATAGAATAATACGAAAAAAAAACTCCCCTACATTTCATCAAATGCTTTTTCTTTAAGTACATTCAGATTTGATGTTTTCTTGGATATAACGGGTTTGTTTTAGACTGTATATAAAAAGCTACATCCACAGCTGAAAAATGAGGCCAATGTAGAAGTGCCTTAAACTGCAATACCACCGATGGCCACTAGGGGTTGACTCCAAAACCCTCTGGCTCCATAGACTCCCATTCAACTTCTATCATTAAATACAAAGACAATAAAACATTTTTCCACAATTCATAATAGTGTCATTCATTTAAGTCATTCCTTCTGTTTAGTTTTCCGGTGGTCCATCTGACAATAATCCTGTCATTAATTAGATATTATGCCTTAAAACGTGTTATTTTTGGGGGCGTGTATGAATGATTGACGGGGCTGTCAAATGGGCAAGATGGCCACAGCTGAAATCCAAACTCGAAGCTTCATAACAGCAGCTAACAAACCAATGTGTGACATTACTGTTGGTTGCTGCTTGGTTTTACTGCAATATATATGGATAAAGTTGGTAGAGTTAAAAAAAAAATAATCTAAGTTCAAAGGACTATTTACTTCTTACTTCTTCCTCAGTCAATGCAGCTGGCTCAGCATGTAGAGCATGTATTGTAGAGTCAGGCCCACTGGGCTGAAAAGAGACACTTGTAGACACAATCTACTTTCTAATTGGAACTATTCAATGCTTGTGTTACACCAAGTGTTCACAGTAAAAGTTCATTCTAGGATCTTGTGCTGTTCATTGTTCAATTCTCTGAGCTCTGAAACATTTATTGCTTAGGATTAATTTAGTCACTTTGTAATGCCAAAATCATGTGATCTGCTTCTTTAACTCTGTGAAAAGCTGAGAATTCAGAGTAACCCCCGCTCACATTTTCCCCATGAGAATCAGATATTAACGGCCCCTGAGCGCTGTCAGGTGCAATCATCCCTCATCCCTTGCATGCTAAGGCATCTGAACAGAGCAGAAGCTGCAGGCCCTCCTGTCTCTGAAAGCGTTGGCTTTCCTGAGAAGAGACAGTGGCATCCTGTCTTTGGGCTCAGCGCTCGTCAGTGAATCGTTTTGTATTCCTAAAGAGCTGCACATTCCCAGAACTTGACTTCCTGTCTCCCATGCGTGCCCCGCCGCTGCTGTGCCTGACCAGAGAAGCGGAACCCTGTGTTTAAAGCGCGAGCTTTCATTGCCTCCTCTGTCGCCTTTTGAGGATTCACCCGGTGCTGACTCGCTGACTCTGTGGGGGCCTGAGGGTGGGAGGGTGTGGGGGCCTGAGGGAGAGTATAATACGAGTAGAGTGGCAGGAAGCCCCCGGATGCCGGCTGGCTAAATGCATACGTTGGAAGACCTTTGTGGTCAACACATTTTCTAACTTACATGTGCAGTGTGTATATGAGACAGAATATTGTTAAAAGTTTTTGTTTTTATAAAAAAAAAAGAAATAAAGACATTTTGAAAGAAAGTCAGCTTTATTTACTATATTAACGGTGGATTACTTTGATGTGAAAGGAATCACTTGTTATGAAGCCACAAAAAACTATGACTGCAGTTCCCTTCAGCTCGGTTAATGAGCTGAAGTTCACTTCGCTGTTATGGTTTTCGGGTTTGCAACTTTACAGTTTTGGCTCCCTCTCAACACTCAGAGCTTTGTTTTTGTTTTTTGTCTTTTTTTTAGCAAGCTGTGAAGCACAAACATGCCCACAGTACTGTATTCAGCTTGGCACCAAACAACACGCAGAGAAAGTTAGCTGGAGAGCCAGATGTTTCCCTTACAGGTTTGCAGAGACCACAAAAGGGGGGTAAATATTGGGCATTAATGGTAGGAAAGTAGGTAGGTATTTACTTTCCTACCATTAATGCCCAATATTTACCCCCCTTTTGTGGTCTCTGCATGCCACGTAATCATCACATCAGTCATCGGTTTAAGCTATTTTCCATTTGGCTCTGCCCTCCTGGGGTTCCTTCCTGTGGTTGCAGCCGGATTTCACAATAAACTAATGAGCATCTTCACCTGAAACATGTCAGATGTACATGTGTGGGATTTATCATCAGAGTTTCATGGACTATTAATCAACATACCAAAACTCCCTCCTGGTTTCTTGACAAAGAAAAACCTGCCTTTTTATTTCATTGTCACAAGTGACATCATTCCACCGAGCCAATGGAGATCTGTTTTATTGGTTTATATCTCACCACTCGTCCTGACTCATTTTCCAGGCTATACAACAGTATGTGCAACACGACCGGGGACGTCTTACCAGACCACGAAACTGCGTCAAATATTGTGTGAGGCTGTAGATAACACTTCCTTTGAGGATGTATCGAGGTTAAAGCCCAGTTTCACTTCCTTCCTATTTGACCCTTCGATTATGGGAGGACAGAGTTTGTGACAACATCTGTGTCTGTTTCAGGCGACCAGGCAGTTTCTGGAGGAAATCAACAAGTGGACCAGTCAGCATGGAGTGTCACCGCTGTCCAGGGAATTGGCCGTCAAGTTCCTCATGGCTCGCAAGTTTGATGTCCTCCGAGCCATCGAGCTGTTCCACAGTTACAGGGTAAGGAGGGCAGAATGATGTAGCTCCCCCTGGAACCCCTGTTGAAGTTCAACACTTCTTAAAAACAACTTGTCCGTCCCAGCTTTGGATTTTTCCATCAATATTGTGTTAAATGTGATCTTTTAATCAGCTGACTTACACAAGCAAACGCAAATCTTAGTGGGAGCTAATGTTTATAATAACTGGAAATCTAACCCCATTGACTTCTTTAGTGTTTATTTTCCAGTCTCAGTTTAATATTCCTGCCTCTAACCAGCATAATTTGAAAATCTAGTTATTTTTATGAAATTCTAATAATAAATAATAAGTCAGAATCAGGTGAAGCTTTATTAAAAAATATATTGCTAATTAAAAAAACTGCTCCTTATAGCTGGATTTCACCTGAAAATGTACAAAATCTGCAACAATATAATGGCTGAGTTTGGGTTCCAATATCAGAACAACAATATAGAAATATATTTTAAGCATTTTCCTTTTCTTTTTTTTTTTCATTAAAAGGCTACAATTTTTCAAACCCTTATTGAGTGCAAGCTTAAAATCTGGATTTAAGCTGTGCACATCTCAGTGGCGTCAGTGTGACGTTTTGCTCCACCTGAGCGTGAAACGTACACGCTCGTATGACCAGCCCGACCCGGGTCGAACAAGGAGGTCATATGATGACGTGCAAAGAGTGAACACATTTAACTCACCTAACCAAGTAGTTTTTGGTTCCTAAATCTGAGGCATCTGACTTCTCACCCCTAGGCCAGGCAAACAGTGACACTGACAGGCTATCCTCTGGTGGACTCATGGGTGTATTTCATGCTATGGTGTGATTCCTGGTTGTACTCGTGTCAACAAGTGTATACATTATCCTGCAACGTATTCATCCTATATTTAAAACTCACCCCCTTTATGTCATACTTCAGTAGCAGCAGAGATACATCACTATGTGCTGTGCAAACAGGTGTTCCTCTGAGGTGCTTTTGTCTATTTCTCGGCTCGTCTTCAGGTCACAAGGGGGCGGAGGGAGCTCTTGTGATGATCACGGTTTATGCTGCAGCTCCTGTCAGCCAGAGCTAACCAGAATTTGTGCCGCTTTGTTTAACTTAGTTGGACTGTTGGAAAGCTGTAGTGGAGCCAGTGAGGGTAATTGTGATTCTGTCATTAGTCTAAACATTTTCTATCTCAACATTATCAAAAGTATCTACATGCACATTAGAACAGCCTTTCTTATGCATCTAACCTTCAGAATATCAGCCTCTATTTCCACACAACCAGTTCTAATGGTTTTAGCCTGATCTTTAAATAATTATGACACTACTGCAAAATCTGTAACACATTGCTTCTGACACATGACTGGAGTTTACTACCTTTCTGTGTTCAGATGGACAGAATAAAGTGATGGCATGTTCCCAAGGACAAAGTACAATCAGGACAACTTATAAAGTTTACCTTTCAGTTCAGTTTTATCACATCTTTCACATTTAGCAACACTTTCAAATATCTCTGCACCAAATGCAAAGCAATTGAAGAGGAGAAATAAAGAGGTTGAATGTGCAGGGTTTTCACCGAACACACAGATCAGCAACACAAGGCCTTTTTCATTGAACATATTTCTCCAGAGGCTGCAGCCAAGCAAGAGATCACCTGAGCAGATGCATCAGAAAGCTCGGGCCAGACACGCACACACTGACACACACCGGCTCACACACTGACACACACCGGCTCACACACTGACACACACCGGCTCACACACTGACACACACCGGCTCACACACTGACACACACCGGCTCACACACTGACACACACCGGCTCACACATTGACACACACCGGCTCACACACTGAATCGTGCACCAGGGGATACTTCAAGAAGCAGTATGAGGATTTTTCAGCTTTTTAGAGAGCTTGTATCACTAAAATAAGTGTTGGGTAGTAATCAGAAAAGATCATTAGCTGGAACGGCTGAGGTTAGTCTAAAGGAGAAGCATAAAGACACACTGAACAATATTAACACAAGAATAAAACAAGATGTAGTTATTTTATGTCTGATAAGTCAGATAAAAGACATGTTCTTTATTTGTGGGGACTGTTTAAGGCCTTTTTGAAGCAGAACAGGTGAACAACCGCTCAAACTAACATCGCTGATCTTCTCTTTTTTGCTTCCTGTTTGTTTGCTCTGCTCTGAGCCACCTCCCCGGGGAGAAACACTGAGTGCAGCAAGCCCAAGTTTAAAATATGCACTGGTGTATATCTATACCAGCTGTGTCTGCTATAGGGACACTGAGAGGCCACGTGAGTGTGTGCCACAGCTCAGTGGAGTTAAGGGCACCACATAATCAGGCGTAACAGAGAAAAGATGTCTGACTACATACCACTGAAAGAGCAGTTGGTGACCTTGGTGATATTATTACCGTCAAACCGGAAAATGATGACAAAGATGAAACCTCCGGGGCAGCAGCAGTGGATCAAACTGCAGGTCTCATTTACTTGAAAATAACATTTAGATAATGTTGTAATCAGACCCCCTCTGAGTCACTAACTACCTGGGAGTTTAGGATGAAGATCTAAATTTGTCTTCGAAGCATCTGTACTGCAGTAAATTTAACTCAGTCCAGATTTGAACGTGCAAAATGGGATTTATCTGCTCCGGTTTATCCAAGCAGCGAACGGAAAGTTCCCAGACGTCTCACTCGGACTCTAATGACCCAAATAGCTTGGAGACGTGGCAGGATTTTACCACCTGCCTTTTTAGTAGTCAATCATCAAGGTAGGTTCTTATTTCAGCAATGAATGGTTGGCCTGCAGAAACGCGACTCATTCATGAATGCCTTGAATGTGACTTTGAGCAGGATTAGTCTCCCCTGCCACGCCACAGTTCATTTAACTGGGTTTAATGCTGTGTCAACACCAGAACAGAGGCTGGGGACAAGTAAGTTGTCAGAACAAACTGAGGAGCAACGTTTCCGGTGTAATACTTGTTTGGGCAAAGAAATAGGCCAACTGAGGTGGTATTTGGTGTTGAATCATCTACTTTAACTGCTGTGTGAGTAGTTTTGATCAGACTGCATTTTATTATTTCATAGTACTTTGATAAACCTTTAAGCCCTGCAAATACAAAAAGTTGTTTTTTCATTGATACCAAAAATAACACAATTATTTACACTCATTGACACAAATTCCCATTCATAAAATTCAGCAGCAACCAACCGTGATGTCAGCCATTGTAAACTGCTGTTGTGAAGCCTCAAGTTAGAATTTTGGTCATCGCCATCTTGCTATTTTGTGAGCTGGGGAGCAGCGAGTGGGGATCTGACTCGATCTGGTTGGGAACCTGAGGACACCACCTGGAATGAAAACCTCATTGCACCACAGGCCCGTCAATCACACAGACCCCTGCCCCTCAAAAAAAGGCTTTTTGAGGCCTAATATTTAATTAATGATGGGATTATTGTTAGATGGCTGGCAGAAAACTAATAGGAACTGAGAGTGACTTTAGTGAACGACACCATAATGACTTGTTGAAAAAAATTGATTGACTTTGTTTTTCATGAGAAAATGAATGGGATTTTTTGAAATGGGATTTGAACTCCCATTCAAATCATTGAATGGGAGTCTATGGAGTCAGAGACCTTTTGAAGCCAACCCCTGGTGGCCCCGAGTGGTATTGCAGTTTCAGGGTTCTTCCACATTGGAAGCTACGTCCACTTTTATGAGTCTATGATTAAAATCCAGTGACCTGAGAACCTTTTGTTTTTTATCCAATATTTGATATCGTTTTCTTCCCATTTGGAATTATGATACTATTGTAGCAAAACAAAACTTTCCTTTCTGTCAATGTCACTCCCCAGGGAGGTTTTTAAGAGCATACCAAATAAACAAGGAACAAAAAGGGGATCAGCCATGTTCGTGTTATCCACCTGATGTGCTGTGCTCAAATGAATGGTTTAACATTTTGGGAAATATACTTAGTGGCTTTTTCTTCTGAGTTAAATAAGAAGATTAAAACCAGTACAGAGTCTGTGCAGCTTAGGTTCTGCAAAAATGTTGGAAATGGGGAAACATCTTGACTGTTTCTGTCCAAAGGTAACAATATCTGCCTGCCAGCATCTCTAAAGCCCTAAACTTATTTTAATTATTATTTCTTGTGTGTTTAATCTGCACAAGAACTAAAGTGTAAGACATATGTAATGTCATATTGCAGTGTTATATATGTGATGTAGTAACTCTCAGGAGTTGTGCCATCACCATCGGGTTCTTAGGCAACCAGCAGTGACATCAGGAAGTCACTACACCCAACTAGGAGCCATAACCCTCTGAAACATTACATCAAGTCGTTTTACACTTTATGTAAAGATTAAACAAACATGTTTTAATTAATGGGGTCTCTTCAGTTAAGCCTGGTTGGGGGTTTCCCTTGGTTCCAGGTCATGTCCTGCTCAAATGTTGTCTTTCATCAACAATTTTTTAAATGGCCGCAAGCATAACATATGCATTTTTAAGTTAAAAAAAAACAAACACAAATATATATATACTTTTGTACATTCTTTTATATTTGTCTGCCATTAACAAAAACACAGTTGCTGACAAAAACCTTAAAAGGAATAAGAGAGTGTCAGTAACTGAAATAAAACGGAAAGAGTAACCGCCTCAGAGGAAACCGAATGCTATTTTAAAATCAGTGTAAATAAAATTATGGGTAATTGACTGCTCTTCCTGGTAGTTGAGGCTGATACTTCCCGTAGCTCCATATTATTAAAAATAAACAAATCAGGAAGTACAACGGTAAGCAGAAATGACACTTTCCAAGTTTGACCTAAGTACAAAAACTCCCACAAGCTCCTCAGGGGTTAAAAATAATAAGGAATGGAAACCTCGCAGAGAAGGATCCTCCTGGCAGGAAAATCAGGCGGGGGATTCTCTATTGTTTGCAGAGAGGAATTCACCTCAAAGTGAAGGCCTGTTATAGTTCCTCCACCGCCTAACCTCACCTGCTTTGATCTGTTTTTTTCAGGAAACACGTCTCAAAGAAGGAATCGTCAGACTTCAGCCTCAGGAGGAGCCTCTGCGCTCAGAGCTGCTCAGTGGAAAGTTCACCGTGTTGGTAAGAGTGCCTTTTAAATCTCAGCATTTTGTAAATGGAAAAGTACAATGACAGATTACAGAACAATTGAAGGATAAGGTCAAAGGTAATATTCTTTCAATACCTTATTATAAGCAAATCAAATAAGACCAAAACCAACTCTGAATCAACCCAAGTGGTGTCTGTATATCTAAAGCTTGGTGTATCTTATTCCAAAAGGTCAAAGAGCCCAATTGTTGTCCAGAAACTATTATTAAGACATCAGTGAGACACACCGTTGCACTGGGTGACATACGACACCAATACCGTGTGCCACTTTCATCGTAATAAAGAGGAATGACTGCCAGAGAACCAAATGTGTGTATTAATCTCCAGCAAGGGTTTAAATTGTGGCAAAGGTCTCAAGGGTTCCCTTGTGGAGGGTCTAACTAGGACTACCTGTTACAAAAACAACAGGTTTGGTAAACGGGTTAAAAAAAACTCAATGTATATTGATAAATGCTGTTTTATACATATTTGTGTGCTTTACCCCAGTACGTTTTATTTGCCATGATCAACACTTACAACCACAACGGTTCACATTTCAGCCAATAAAAATACAGAGCCTCGAGTGATCACTTCCTTTTTTTTTTTCACTTTAAAAAAAACTACCAGATCAGATAAATGTCCCCATCATTAACAACAAAACCAAGGAGTTACAGTGTCACGGGTATTGTGGGTAAGTCAGAAAACAGAGACAGTAACTTTTCTTTTTTTCCTCAAGATTTGTTGACAAGAAAAATGATAGAATAACACCAGCCTTTCCTTAAAGTTCTTTATGGACCATCTCGGTAAGCGCTGATCTCTGTATCTCGGTTTGCAGCAGGTTATTGTTGTGATACTTCTGCTCCTTGGATTTAACTCTCAGTGCAGTTCAGTCCTTTCTGATGGCAGGTATGGACAAAGAGTTTAGGTTATATTTACTCATTTTTATTGAAACAAAGGTTCAGGGTGCACATTCTGAAAGCAAGCTCTCATAATAAAGAGTCTTTTAGGGTACAAGTTATCGATTGATTAATGTTTCTTGTGGGTTTCCTGTGCCAGATAAATTTAGCCTTTTGTCAGCTAAATTACAGCCATAGAAGATGCCACCTTCCAAAACACACACACACACACTGACACACACTTTCCTGCGTTTCCCTTCTTCCTTCCCATCTGACGTGCCACAGTGGCATTGATGCTGCACATCCTCTTGTCTGACGTCGGAGTTCTCCAGCCTGAGCAGCGGGCTTCATATCCTGTCTGATGTATTTTTAGCCCTCATGCCAGAGAACACTGGCTTATTTACTTACAAAGGACGGTTCCGGAGAATCTCTGGTCAGTGGCCTCATTTGAGAAAAGAGCCTTGAGTTGCCATGACACCCGCAGCCGCAGTTTAAAAAATGTGTTCAGTGTCTTTCTCAGGAAGAAAAAAAAAAGAGCTCTGAAGACTTGCAGCATCATATTGGCAAAAGTTGTTCCTCCTACTGAAATGTTGACTGGTCTTTTTGGGGGCTGGCAGAGAGCCAACAAGCAGAACTTGAACCTAAGTGCCCCCCTGTGGTCATTGTTCTTCCTTCATTCTTGCAGAACTTCCATTTACATGTTGTCACACTTAAAAACAGCGAACTCCTTCAAGTACCAGATGATTTCTATAAATAACACTGTTCTCATAATTCATGCATCTGAAAAAAATTATTATTATCATTTGAGATGCATAAAAAACAATCTAAATAAAAGAACAATACATAGTGTAATGTTCTCACTATATATTTAGATGCTCAAGTAAATTTTGTACTGCCTTTCTCGTGAATCCAGACGTAAACAATGGAGAATTAAACTTGTCTCACTAGATTCAATGTAACCTGTTGATATTGTGGATTTTCAGAGTGTACGAGACCCTTCAGGGGCCTCCATCGCTTTGTACACAGCCAAACTCCATCACCCCAACAAGACAGGCAACCACGTGGTCCTTCAGGCCCTCTTCTACCTGCTGGATCGGGCCGTGGAGAGGTGAGGGCTGAGGTTCTCTTTAGCCTGAATATAGAAGAAGCAATTAAGCAGCTGCATTTTTCTCTCCTCTCACCCCTACCAGTCGAGGCAGATGGCTTCCTAACTCTGAGCCTCGTTTTGTCGGATGTTTTCTTCCTGTTAAAAGGGAGTTTTTCCTCCCCACTGATGCCTGCTCATGTGAGAACTGTTGGGTTTCTCTTTATGTTTTAAGGGTCAAACCTATTGTGTAAAGTACCCCGAGGTTGCTAATGTTGTGATGTGGTGCTGTGTAAATAAATAGATTTTTGTATGAAATTGGTACTAACATGTTATCTGATCAATTCTGAGCATCTTTCTTTCCTCTGAAACAAGATAGCATTCGAATCTGGTTCTGCCTTTCACCTAAACTAGAGACCTTGCCAAAAACATCATCCAATGTATTTCCATTTAGGTTGGTTGTTTTTTAAGGGAATCCTAAAAATGTAATAGCAAATATGTCCATTCAAAGACTGCTTACACTGTTCTCCATGGCAACGGTGGTGCATTTAAAGTGTTTTGAAATTCTGTCTTGTCTGCTGTGTTTAAAAAAACCTGCACTTGAGTGGATAAGTTAGTTGTTACCTGAACACACTCGTTTTTTTTTCTTTTCTTTCCACAGCTTTGAGACCCAGAGGAATGGCCTGGTGTTCATCTACGACATGGCCGGCTCCAACTACACAAACTTTGAGCTGGACCTAAGCAAGAAGATCCTCAACTTGCTCAAGGTTGGAAACGCAGAGCTGTATTTTAAATGTGCACAGTAAATGCTTATGTGAATGTACAGGAAATGCCAAACTAGAGCAGAAAATAAGATGAGATTTATCCACAGGATTCAATGCACACTTTTGTAAACCTCACTATACTCTTGAAAGGAGGTTGGATGAATTTGAAAATGATTCACTCCTTTCCAGGGTCAGGTTAATACCTAACTGCCAAGTTGTGTCTCATCATGTGAAGAAGCAGATTGATTAAAACCGTGTTGGTGTCTTCCAGGATTTAAGCGGCTGTCCAAAGGGCAAAACCCATCAACCAATCCACACACCGCGGTTGTGTAATCCTCAAGAGTGGTGCTCATTTTGGCAGTTACCTCCATTTCCGCTATATCTCGGTGAATTATGCTTTAAGAATGTAGTCATATGTCTTCTGGGGTCAATAACTGCGACAGTTATGTGGCCACATCAGCAGCAGCTGCAGTTGTATTTTGTGCCCACATATTGATCAAAAAAATTGACCGGCGCAGTCGAGTTGTCCAAAGTCACATTCAGTTAATATGTACCTAAAGAAAAAAGTACCACAATATAAAATGGGGAGAAATTATTATGTGTGTTTAGATCATCCTCAGAAATATTCAAGTAAGCTTCTGAGATACGGTCCAATATGTGTTTTTTTTAGGAAATCATTTCCACATAATCTGACTTTAAAACAAAGACTGAAACATAGTTTATTATGAGGCGTTCTGTCTCTGTCCACCAGGGGGCGTTCCCTGCCAGGCTGAAGAAAGTGTTGATTGTCGGGGCTCCAGTTTGGTTTCGGGTGCCCTACAATCTGCTCAGCTTGCTTCTCAAGGAGAAGCTCAGGGAGAGGGTAAATGCTCCTTTTCTTCAACTTCTCGCACACTCTTCATGTTTATCATGATAAAGACAAATTCCTTTTAGTATTCCTGGAATGGCAAAGCGCTAAGTGAGCAGGTGACGCAGTGTCCCTGATTGTTCCAAGTGATCATTTGATTATGGGATTGTCTTCTAGCACTAATCCATCCTGCTGTCTCATACATGTCTGCAATGTTAATGCATGAATCACTGGTGTCGATCACCCTCCCATTTTACTGCCCTTGAAGAATGCCATTAGTATGGATTTCTGTCGAGACTTTGTCACCTGATGCTCTACACGATTATTTCTGCAACCAAGAAAAGACAAAAACAAAGAATGCTTACTTTCATACATTCAACAGATTTAGCCTTTAGGACGCCCATTTGTTTTAAGACTTCCACGTCATGCATTCTGGTCCCAGTCGATCCCTGTCTTCTCTAACTCCAGGTTCAGATGGTAAAAATGGCCGAGCTGCGCCAACACCTCCCCAGAGACTGTCTCCCGCAGCACCTTGGGGGCCTGCTGCCTCTGGAGGCATACAGCTGGAACCAGCAGCTGCTGGCGGGCCAGAATGGCGAAGTAGACCCCGTGGACGAGTTGGTGGGCATCCCAGTAGAAGATGCCTCCATTCACGTGCCTGGACCTGAGTCCATGCGCCCGCAGGAGCTGCTGACGCACCTCGGCAGGCTGCAGCGCTCTGGCATCCATCAGGAGTACGAGGAGCTGCGCAGAGAAACGCCGCCAGGAACCTTCCACTGTGCACAGTGAGTTTACAGCAGCTGACACACACTCAGTGCTAGCGTATACAATCTAATGCCGTCCAACAGGACTGATCTGCCATGAAAGCCTGTAAATGTTGTTTGTAGTATGTGCAGTATGTATTCTGCTGCCCTGTGAATAGGAAAGACAACAAATTCAAAACATCTCAATGTAATTAAGATCACAACAACAAGTCCTTTAACTATGATCTAAATAATAAACATTTGTTGAATTTACACATTTCTGACAATGTAATAAAAAGTAAACATTATAAACTGTGTAATAACAGAATGTATGGCAGAACTTATGTATTGAATTGCAATAGTTTGTGCGGGTCTACATTTGGACGTCTGCTCCATCACTGGAATAAATTCGTAGCTTTTCTAAGTAGTTTTTGTATTTTCTCAGATACCCCTCATGTCCCGGACACTCACATGTCAAGTTGCTTAGTAACATTTGAATCTCTGCAATTAAGAGTTACTTTTTTTAGTTGTAGCAATATTAAGAAAAATGACTGCACTCAGGACTTCCAAATGTTCCAAATGACATACTCAAACGGTAAGGAAATAACTGCAGCATTTTAATGCATCATCATCCTCATCTTAAAAAAAAAAAAAAAAAAAAGCCCTTTAAACACTGTCCAGCAGCAGTATGTTGGTACTTGGTGAAGAATAAACACTTTTCTGCAACAGCTACAGCTTCCTCGTAGCCTTAATTTGAAAATGATGTTGGTGGTCCTGCCCCTTCCTCTACGTAGCCAAGACGAAGGCCATTTAGGGTGGAAAGTGTCCAGTGTTTCACACTTATATTTTGGATGTTTTGAGTGCATCACCCAGGTACTTGTAGCACACTGCATGTTTCTGTATTTGATAGCGTGAACACACTTATGCACTCAAAAAGTGAGTGTTAGTACATAAGTATGCCATTTGGAACACAGCACCAGTTTCCTCTTTGTACTGTAGCTTGTCATAATGTTGGTGAAGAGCAGTGGGCATCAGTAGTAACCTTTTGTATTTATTTGTCCACAGAGCAGCCTACAATCAGGAGAGGAATCGCTATGGAGACGTGCTGTGCCTTGATCAAACCAGAGTTCGTTTGAAACCCAGAAAGAACGAGGTAAATGATTTTTGAAATATGCATAATCACAGGTGTCCTTCATATCAAAAGGAAAGCACTGCCAGCTCCATTCATGGTTGCTGTTGGCTGCAAAGAAATGTGCCAACCTTCAGAATCCTGCCAGGACTCTGCTCCATTAGCCAGCTGGTGAGGGTCCAGCCTGAGTGTAACGTACGATGATACTGTTTTATTTACCCTGAAGTTATGTAGTGCTCCGTCAGCCCGTGCAGACAGCTGAGCTTGCGCATCTCATTCAAGTCGGAGCACACTTTTCTTTTTCACTTTTCTGAAACTGACACAATGTACTTCTGATCCCGCAAGAGTTGCTTCCATCTTTGTGACTGAGCTTTGTTGTTCTTACAGAGATCGGACTACATTAACGCGAGCTTCATGGATGGTTACAAACAGAAGAACGCATACATCGGTACTCAAGGTACGACAGCTGTCCCATATTTAAAGTTAATGCTCCCTGGATTGCTCAAGAGTATTTAAAGCTAATATTTGCTGATCATTTGTCAATAAATTACTTCTCTGTATTAATTCATATTCAGTCATCTGGATATCGGCTAATCATGAGCCTGAATGGACATGGTGATAACTGTAAATACTACATCGTAACAGTGCTACATTTAATCAAAATGTAGAATATATTGTAAATTAATTTGAATCACATGGTTTTAAACGTTGCTACTACCTGCCATTGGCCGACTATTTCAGGCAACATTCTCCACCTTTTCTGCAATCTGGGTGTCAACAGTTTTAAAATTTCGATCAGCAACCTAAGAGCTGAAAATGGCACGTTTTAATGAAAATGTTAATCATGCCGGCCTGCTTTGTTCTTTTTGGTCTTTTCTGGAGATTTTGCCATTTTAATTCCAGGGCTCGCCTTCACGTGCAAATGTTCCACCAAAACAAGTTTCCCCAGACACAGTTTACAAGGGCACTACTGCTGCATCCTGGGCTTAGTGTTGCCCAAGACAATAGGTATTTTGTTTAAAGAAATACAAACAAGCCAGAGTGTTTTTTCCCTATACCAGAATGATATATGGGTGCCACGCCATTTCCCAGCGCTGGCACAGCACGATGGCGATAGAGCTGGCCATGCAAGACTAACTATAAACAGACAATAGTAATGGGCCAAGCGCTGGATCTTTTGCTACACCAGTGATAATTCCAGCATATTCATGTCTGAAACATCTTGTGCTTTGTTCCACAGAACATGACCACACCACCGTGTGGCTGTAAATACATTTAAATTAACAATACATATATTTTAATATTTAAATATATGTTGTCTTTGATAATTGTAACACTGGGATTCGATTTTACTCAAACTGTTTATGACTGGATCGTTGGATCCCGTCCAAGTATATGACAGTTGTAAAAGGTCCTGAAGCTCCAGAGAAGCAGTTCATCCAGACCAAAAACTTGAAAAAACTGCAGTGAGTAGCTGCTAGTGCTTCCAAAACTTACTTGGTGAAGGTTAAATGTTCCTGTTAAAATTGTTCAGAACATCAGCATTCAGCTTAATTTTTAGGTAGAGGTTTCATGAGCTGGATTTTAGTTTTAGAAGTACCGCTTGACAGAGTAAATGAAGAGCTGAGTAACGTTTAAGTAATCTCCTGTTGTAATGTGTAGGACCACTGGAAAGGACCTACGGTGATTTCTGGAGAATGGTCTGGGAACAAAACGTCCTTGTTATCGTCATGACAACCAGGTAATTTGAGTTGATGAGTCAAAACCGGTACCAGTTTCTCCATTTTAAGGTTAGTCAGTATTAATTTTATCAAATGCATCCTGCCCCTGTGCTGCAGGACAGATGAGGGCAGCCGGAGGAAGTGTGGACAGTACTGGCCTCTGGAGGAAGGCGGACAGGAGGTCTACGGCCATATAGCAGTTGTTAACCAAAGGGTGGATCACCACACCCACTACAACCACACAACCCTTGAACTGCACAACACTGAGGTACAGCCACGCATTTCACTGCAGGTTCTGGTCAACAACTTATTACATTTCTGTGTTTATCCTTGGTCCACTGCAGTGACCTCATGGTATCTTATTGCCATAAGGTTGCCAAGCAACCAGATGAGACTCCAGGAAGTCGCTGCTCCAGACCAAGAAATAGTCCTAGAACAAAAACGCTTTTTGAAACCACAACTTATTACATTTCTGTGAAACAGCTGAGATCTCGTGTTAAGTACATTCAGCATGTGGCCTATTTCTTAATGTGAAACAAGGATGTGACAGTCTAAATATGTTTTTATAAATTCAGACATGCGAACAGAGACAAGTGAGTCACTTCCAGTACCTCAGCTGGCCTGACTACGGCGTTCCCACGTCAGCAGTGACTCTCATCGACTTCCTGGGATCTGTGAAGAGACAACAGCGGAAAATGGTGAAGGCTTTGGGACTTCAGTGGACAGGACACCCAGTGGGACCTCCGATGGTGGTCCACTGCAGCGCAGGGATTGGGAGAACAGGTGAGACCCTGAGATTTTTCAAACGCTTGACGTCTGACTTTTGCATTCACAGTAAGTCTAGATTGTTTATAAAAAGTCCCTTCTAACAAGCTATGTTGTTGACAGGTACCTTCGGTGCCCTGGACATCTGTCTGTCCCAGCTACAGGACATGGGCTCACTGAACGTGTGTCAGACGGTGCGACGCATGAGAACGCAGAGAGCCTTCAGCATTCAGACCCCAGACCAGTACTACTTCTGCTACAATGCCATTTTGGAGCACGCTCAAAGACAGGGCCTGCTCCCCACCAATCAATGAGCTTCAGCTCTGACTTCCCAAACCAATCCACGAGCCCTGTGATTTCTGCAGTCGATCTGTTAACCCCCCCCCGAGCCATGTTGTGTGACCAATTAGTCCAGGAAAGTGGACGGCTTCCTCACAAAAGCTGTCCTTTTGAAACCGGGCCATTCTTCTTTGGCAGACCAAGGCGAGACAGTGACAATAAAAGGCTTGATTGTTGACACGGCGTTTTAATGTGATAACATTCTGGCTGCCAACAATGTGACGTTTTTGTTTTTGCTAAACATATCTTTGAAAATATGTGGCAGAGGGAACAAACCGTTCAAGTGTTTTGTTGTGTGTCCGGGCACATTGGGTCAAGTGAGGTAATAATGGTTAAACTTGTATCTATTTATTTGTCATTGATGGTTTTGGGACCTTGAAGGAGTAGTTCACCCCAAAATAAGTTTATTTGCAGCCAATATCCTTAAAGGGCCAGTGTGTAGGGTTTGGGGCGATCTATTGACATGAATGGAATAAAATATTCATAATTGTGTTGTCATTAGTGTATAATCGCCTAAAATAAGAATCCTTGCGTTCTCATGACCTTAGAATGAGCCCTCCACATTTATATAGAGAGCAGATCCTCTTCTACAGAGTTCTACATGTTTCAACAATAACCAAGCAACTGTTCCAGAGAGGACTTTCTGTGGACTTTCTGTGGTTTTAACGAGTTTTGCCGCCAGCCCAGGAGGATGAAGGTGAGGCGAGGGGTGTTCAATTAATTGCAATCTGCAAACCTGTCGCCAAATCCTACAGACTGGTCCTTTAACTGCTAAACTTGGCCACCATAGTGCAAAAGGCTGTGTTATTCCCCTTAACTGCTGCTGTAGAGTAATCCAGTGTTTCATGGCCAAATAAATGCCACCAGCACTTCATTAGTTCCTGTACAAGACCCGAGATGGAACGGTGGTTGCTTACTTGCTTTTTGCCTCCTTGGATAAATTCTATTCATCTCCCACGTCTGCTAAAACTCAAACAAGATATTGACACCGTGTTTATTTTGGGGTGAGATGTTGCTTTAAAACAGCGCAGTTTCCATTCTGAAAAAGAAGCCTTATCTCCGCTGTCATGCAACAAATAATCATTTAGTTTTAGTTTCCAGTAAATGCTGCGTTCACCACAGTGCATTTTGAGCTCACGGTTAATGTCACATGCTGTAGATGGTACGAGCTGCATAATCTAAAGAGTGTCACACTGAACACAAGGAGGCCAAACTACAATTTGTTTCCTAAGACCAACTTGGAAAGCATTTTACAGAGAAGCGTTTGTGTTCCTTTAAAGTTTCTCGATGCGTTCTCCTCTGCCTCAGTGAACAGCCCTGAGCGACGGTCAGGATGGGTGAAACACGTCCAAAATGATCAGCCTGTCAACTCCCAAGTGGCTGTTACATCTTTTCTGTGATCAGTTATTCAATTTCTGTCCATGTAGGTCCCTTTATTTTGTTTTCCCAAATGAGCCAAAAAAAACTCAATGCCTTCCTTCTCACCTTAATATTGAGATTATGTGGCGGCCTTTACTCACTGTGAGCTGTGCCATCAAGCTTTAGTGATTGTGGGAACTTATTGCCCCCCCCCCCACACACACACACACTTGTTTAGAGCAGTCCAACCTGCAGCAACTCTGCCTCTGAAGCCTGCATCTGTGCAAGTCATCAGTTAAGACCTCATGAGTAGTGCAATACTTTTTTTTTGTTTTAACACAAATCACGTCTTAGCACTTTGGAAAAAAAACTATTCCCAGTGTGCTCTGAGATTAGTCATTGTGGCGACAGGATGGGAGGACAAATACAACTTAATAGTACTTCTGTAGGTCTACATGTGATGCTGGGATAACTTGATTGTTATTGTAAATTTAGTGAAGCTTAAATATATGTCAAACATGCAGTGACATTTACTGTAAACATCTGCATAGAGCTTTGTTGGGACAGATCAAGATGATTTTACAGGGAAAGCAGAAAGCGATGATGGAACAGTTGAAACAGCACAAATCTGTGCCTTCACCCTATAAAGTCTTACTTGGGCACTCGAGAGTCAGAAATTGAAGAATATTTTCATTATTATTGTGTAACTTTAAGTTCTACGGACTGTGGTTGTAATCAGTGCTTTCATCTGGTCCCAGTATCTTGCCATTACTATGGAGTAAATGTAAAAAAAGCTGTGTCTGTGTGTCATACGTTGCATTTTGTTGTCGCTGGGTGAAAAAGGAAAAAAAAAAATTGTTCTTTACTACAGAATTCATATTGAATTTGCTCGTAGTGAAGCATTTTTTTTAAGTCCGCCATCCTCATGTACTCTGATTTTTTAATTATTTTCTTTTCACTGATGGACGCAAAATGTGCTCTATTTTATTTTTCTATTATTCTACTGTTTTCATACGATTACACAGGATTATACAGTTATCTACATTAATTTTATATTTGTTCAGTTATAACCTATTACTTTATCATTCGTATGACTATTGATTCAAGCTATACTGTAATAAATACAAACTACGTCGACGTGTACGTTCGTAAAGATTGTCTGTTTCTTGATTGTAAAGCTCATTTAGAGGGTTGACAGGCACACTTTAATGGTCTTGTATAAGACTGTACATCTAAAAGCAGAATCTATAAAGCTCACAGTAATGCATAAAAAAAGGTTAACCTGTTAATACATAAATTATACGACATTTAATTAAATTATTTCAAAGCTCCACTTATCAATATTTTTGATATTCACAATAGCTCAGCTGAAATTAAAGGAAATACTGCGATGTCAAACCCACACAGAGAACTATGTGTGACCCATCTCTTCAGTTTCCCTCTGCCCAACATAGCATCTTTCAGTTGGTTGTCTTAGTTTAAGAACGTGCGACTTTGCCATTTTGGTTCATTCACATGAGCCTGGCGCCGCCCACCCGATGCTCACAGCTTCAGTCTTTGCTGTTATTATAGTCTGGAAATTCGGTTTGAATGAAGGTTTGCTCAGCCACTCTGAAGCGCACCAATTAGCAACTAGTAGTGCGATAACATTAAAGTAGGTCCAACAATGGCGGCGGAGGTAGAGTTTTGGCACACAATATCCTCTATGGTGGACAAAGCCGATTGGTTAAAGGTTGCTCCAATAGGTTCAAAATTAACCCAACACTTAGACCTAACTGGAAACCATCCTCAATGAAGCGTGCTCAGACCCATACAATAATGCAGTGAATTTTGTTCCGTTAATACGGAATACACTCAAACTGCTCTTAACCTCACTTCTAGTTGCAGTTTTAAACAGTTGCTGTTTTTGGTGGGAACACTCCTTGCACATTACCTGCCTCGCAGTAAACGGTGGACACGCAAAGTTAAGGCCGCTACAGAGCCAGATATTTTCCTCAAGAGTTGATGGAGACCAAGACAAAACAAAATGAGTGAATAATGGGTTTGTATGCATTTAGTGTCCAGAAACGCGACTCCAAATAATCAATAGTCTCAATAGTCAACTGCTTGCCAACGATAATCTTTTTGAGGACTTTTGCGTTCCCTCGCAATATGTTTTGTGTTCTCTTGTGATACACTTCCTCCTCCGTTCCATCTGCACCGTACGTATATTTGCATTCATCTGCTCTGATCCTCGTGAACTGCTGTGTTGGTCCGGTTCAGCTACAACACGCTGCCAGTTAAAAGAAACACTCTGCAGAGATGATGTGACACTTTACGTGATGCGTTTGGTGCTCACTCATTTTAAAATGCGAATATCCAACAGTACTGAACTTCTGGTTGTGGGACCAGCTGCAGCTGCTCTGCCCGCTGTGACAGCTGAGGCTGTCGGTCTATGGTTATTGTTCAGACTTTGGCTGCTGCTGTGGTTCAGTCTGTAGTGATATGGAAATATAGCTGTTGTTATTTGAATCTGCAGTACTTCTATGACAGTTTGTGTTACAACCATTTAAAACTAATGTGTCCCAGCCGTAATCGTAACAACCAAAAGTATGAAGTTAGCTTCCGATTCACAGCTTTTTAAAGTGGAAAGTTAAGTGAAACAACTCATCTTCTCACTGTGACCCTTTGGGGGTTCCGTACAAAACGGTTTAGCAATTTTAGCTTTAATTTCTCATAAGTGAGTGTTGTTATCAAGTTTCTCAGGGTACAGCAGACACTGACAACTATGAAATACCTGAATAAATGCATGAAGGAGTCACAAATGTGGATACAAATAATGTGAATCAAATACTATGGCATGAGTAGTCAACAAATCTCAACCCAAGTAAACATCTGTCAAAATAAAAGGAGGGAATATCAAAGTTAACTATAAATATTTGATTCACAATTCATTTAATAGCTTATTATTTATCTATATGTAAAAAAATAAATGAATGAAATTATAATAATGATTGATAAGTTATTGCATTTCTTACTTTGACATTTTTATTGGCCTTAACCAAAGATCCAGTATTGATCTGACTTACATGCACACATGAAACTATAGATTTCAAGCCATCTAATATACAGTGACCTTAATTCACCTCTCTTCACAAGCCTGGGTAATGATTACATGTCATTTGAACTGACGGCTAGAGGCACTTAAACCACTCGTTTTCTGTTAAAGTATACAGCAGTAGTGGTTGTGCTTCCAAACTGCTGCATCCACTCAATAAATAGTGCATTTAGCCAGGCTGTAAGGGTTTACCACCATGCCAGAGTGAGCTGTGTAAGCAACAGCACTGGAAAGGAAATACCCATAAAATGATGTGTACTCCCAGTATGCTGAAACACTGCAGCCGTGATGCATGCTGGGAGCTGAATTCAGCCATGTGTGGGTATTTTTCTATCAACGATGCTTATTTTGGGGTGTGGTATGAAGTCTTCAGGGCAAATTGTTGCTCTGTATGTTGCAGCTGCAAAGCTAACTGAGGGTGAGATTCAGTGTGCATATCCCTTCTATTTAAAATAGATCTCCATTTACCATGCAGCTGAGGAAAAGCTTTAAATCCCATTTATAATTTCATCTGAGCATTGGAGCACTTTTGAAGGATTGCTATGACAATGTTTGTGAGGCAGGTTTACACGTGTTACTGCATCAAAGCCCCTAAATCCTCCACCTGATGATGTGGTCACAGACCAAGCAATAACAAGGAAGGTTCATTTGAGACCCAGGACCTTTAATCATCCTCTTTACCACATAAAGCAATAAGGCTGAAACCAGGGGAAAAAACTTTGAAACAAAAATTCTACGTAATGTATTTGTGTTGCTTCGGCTCAATCCATGGCCGCATCAATCCAGGAGCAAGTGCCTGAAAACGTTCTGTTTCTCTGCCTGAGACTTACTGTACTTCACTGTGATGCTCAATGTAATAAAGCCTCAAGAATCAGTGGGAGAATTTTCTCCCAGACGTCAAACACTAAGTCCTAAACAGAATTTACGGTATAATTTATAACCTTGGACAAAAAGATGACTGCCAGAATCTTACACTGCACGTGATTTCATCAAAGGAACACTTTTTTGGATCTTCAGGAAGATTTTTAAGAATGAGTGGGGTTTTCTTTGACTGAATTAAGGAGCCTGGTACATCAATGCTTAAATTGAGTATTCTGAAATCACAGTCAGTCAATCTCAGGAAAATAGTCTCACTATGTGTATATTTTTCATCATTTCAGTTAAAACAACATTCATTGAGGAATATATTTGAATAGTTTTTTTTTTTTTTTTTTTTTTTTTTCATTTCACCATTGTGTTCTATAGAAAATGCCTTGAACAGAGGAGATTTTCTGGAATGGTTAAAAAATGTTGTGTTCCTCACTTTTTTCCATAAATAGTTTAATGGTTGCATATGGAGTATTACAAATGCAAAGGTTTTTGTAAATTTATAGCTCAAGATAAAGACAACTATTTGAGTTAAACCAAAGTCTAATGATAAGTCATTTTATATTTATAACAAGAGAAAAGATATAACTATATTTGAATTATAATTGTAATGCTATACTTAAAATATGTATTAAACATTTTACAGACAAGTCAATTAATTGATTATAGGTAAAGTATTTGGCAGTTTATATTAATACTGAAAGCCTGAGTTGAAGCATCAGAAGTTCTCAAAATGTGGACTGGCCCCTTTTAGGTTACAGTTAGATATTATTATGTCATATACATGTTGCTGTATTATTATTGGTGATGCTTTATGACAGAGGTCGCCCTAATTTCACCTACTACACGTGCCAGGTAGTTTTATGTGGCCTATTACAATGCATATGTTGTTTGATGATCATATATTTTGCAATTTTGTCTTAATCTGCACAGTAAATATTGTCCATTGAAGAAATTTTTTGAGTAAAGTAGCCAACTTTTTTTTCTGAAATACAGTGATTGAGAAGTGAAATCTCAGTTAAGTACAAGTACTTTAAGGTCTTTATTGTCCACCGCTGCCATGGATTTTTTTTATTTTTTTTTTCTGGTGTGTAAAGACGGAGGATAAAGGTGCCAGGCAGGACTTAAGATTCCATCTCATGGAGACAGTGCTGTGTCTGTGGCGCTGCCTCGCTTTTAGCGGGTGATATTCAAAATAAAGTGACGTAGACTGGAGTGTGCGCCAATGGCAGCGGAGGGGGGCGTCTCCAACTGTTTTGTTACAAACACGAATCCGGAGTAAGGAGTCTTTTTCCTGGGTATGTAACAGCTGCTTAAACTAAATAATATAAAAACTCTTTCAGCCATAACAACCGAGCGATGGTTATTAAGAATCGGAAAGCGCGTTGTTGTCTGTCGCGCCTTTTGCAACCTGAAATGAATTGAAGGGGTCTTTTTATGCTCGTAAACGGCAACGGAGCAGCCAAAAACATAACGTGGTGGATGGTCAAATCTGCAGGACGTCATTATGTCGGCTAGTAAACAGTCTCCCCGGGCTGTGTGGTGACCATCTGAGGCACCCTGCTGTCTGGAAGTGGAAACATTTTGTCTGCAGCGTTGTGTGAGCATGTAACGCTTGTTTGCAAATGGATCGGTTGGGGGGAGGGAGTTGTTGTGCTGAGACAGGTTAGACATTTTACTCCCGACCGTTGAAGTAAACAAAAAAAACCATGATTTGTCCTAAGCTCCGTGGTCCTCTCAGCGGGCAAAATGGGGCTGCTCGGCTGCGTTTTTTTTTTTTTTTTTTTTTTTTGTGGGGGGGGGGGGGGGGGGAGTGAAGAGGGGGAGGCGGAGAATGGCGTGGCTCCGTCGCGCCGATATTTCCACACAGCGACGCCGTAGTTCCCGTTTCGTTTGACTTTGGCATTGTTTAATAAGGGCAACTGGATCGGGTCTTGCCTCCTTGAAAAGATCCCGTGTTTGCCACGGAGGCCCTCCTTCCCCGCGTCCGCCGTTGCTGTGTTAAAGCTGCAATGACCAGATGATGCGTTTTTTTGAGCCTTTTGTTTGGAGTGTGCAGCCAGCGTCGACCGACGCACAGTGTGCAGGGGCCAGTTGATCTCCCTAGCCGTGTGGCGCGGTGTTGAAGGGGGGGGGGGGTGTTTCCACAGCCTGCTCTGCGTTGTGTGGCGTGCTTTTGCACTAAACTTGACTTCAGAAGCAGCCGAGAAAACAAGTCTTTTACCGTGCGTTTAGTTTTTGGCGTATTTTTGATCAAATGCTGTTTTCGGTGTTGGCGCACGGCTTTTGTGAAGACGCATGAAATTACGTGGGGAAAGCCAGTCGGGATATTGGAGCCCTGCGTGTGTGTGTGCGTGTGCGTGTGTGCAGCACCCTACGGTCGCTGCTGACAATCGTCTGCCTGGGCTGGAAGGAGGAATCCCGGGCTGGTGTTTGCAGCTCCGCCTGTCGTGGGCGATGGTTTATTTTGGAAGTTCCACCTTTTGGGGATTTGTAATGACGGTTGCACGCAGTGATTGGCTGCAACGTCTGCATAATCCATCCATGGGAGGGACCCAAGTGCAAAGGCAGAATCCCTCCTACAAAGTCACGTGTTAGCAAAATCCAGGAAGTGGCTAGTTTTGGAGCTAGATCTCAATACGTTCATTGGGTGGGTGGATGGATGGATGGATGGATGGATGGATTACTTTATGAATCTCAATGGGAAATTGCAGCGGAGTAAAAAAAAAAAACAACCAAAGGACACTCAAAGAAGCAGAGAAAAAAAAAATATGGAAAGGCACATAGCAGAAGTTAAATTCTATGGATTATGTTTTATTTGTAAAGCGAGGTGGGTTAAAGAGTGGCGCAAAAAACAATGAAGTGAATCGTCACGTGTAAAACTGCTTTACCAACTGAACAAGGTTGGCAACTGTGCCAAAACAAACTCCCAGTTTGTTTTTGGTAAACCAATTCCCTAAAATGCAAGGCATTCTTTCACAATCTTGTGGCCCTGTTTTGCAGAGAGTGTGAAAAAGTAGCTCTTATAGGTTATTTTTAGATTTGTATATTATGCTCACTTTGTCCATTTTCCCCCCAAACATAATTCAAACAGGTTGAAAACCTGCCACCAGTATTCCACTTTGGGATTCCTGGCTGTTCCTTGTCTTAAAGTAAAATATCATGAGGCTGCTATATAGGGCACCGAGTGCACTATACTTAATGGAAACTTGGACCGGTACAGTTTTGCCCTGCGGTCCCCAAAGAGGTTAATCAGGCCATACATATATACATCACCAGAATGACACCAGGGGATAAAATCAAGTCAAAGTTGTGGCTGTATAAGTGGACTCAATTAGCATTCATCACTGAATGAACAGGGATAATTCAATGAAACATTGCAGACTATGTCAACATTGTTTGCTTGTTTAAAGGCAGCACTACCAGAGAACCAGACTTCATTTTTTATCAAGTCATAAATATGACCCCAATCTTCGTGTACTATGTTGTCATTAAAATGTTATAACTCCTGATTGATTTGACTTACTGTTAATTTTACAGTTTACAGTTGAGCTGTAAAACTCAGATTTATTTTTAGAAAAGTGGCAATCAATCAGCTGTGTTGTATCCAAAATAAAAACAAAACATAAAAGGCTCAGTTTTGTAGCATCCACTGAAAATGTTAGGTCAAAATGTTCTAAAACAGGTTAAAACATCCTGGAGTTAAATATACTTAACGTAACATTTCTACCAGATAAACTCTATTTAGTTCCTTCAAACATCATCTTGGCAGGGTTTGCAACTATGAATACGTTAATGGCTGAGAAACCGCTTTTGATTTGGTCTCTCATGACTGTGTTGTTACATTTTCCCTTTCATGTTGTAGCCGAGGCTCCACTCAAAGACTTGTCGCGCTTCAAGTCAAGTCAAAATGGGCGTGCTCGGTAACGAGCCGATCAACCCTTGATTGACACTTCAAATTCACAACCCAACTCGTCGCCCCGCCCTTCTGTGGTCCCGCTGAGCAAACTGACCAATAGCGTGCGTCCGGGGGCGGGACTCCGTCTGAAAACCCCGCCCCCTCCTACAGCTCACCGAGCCGAGATTGTTTTCCTCTCTCGGGGAGATTTCCACTTTGCAGCCAACTGCACGAGTTGTTTATTTTAAGTCACACGCCGCTGATAAGTTGCTGCTCACACACACACACACACACACGCACGTTGCTTTGCTATCTTCGCCCAAGTCAGGAGGTGTCGCGGTTAACCCGAAAATAACGGATTATCAAGTCGTCACCTGCGAACTTCTGCTCGCTGCTCGGGAGGTGAGTTCATTCAGCGAGCTAACGCAGCTAGCCTGCTAGCGACCTGCTGCTAGCAGACACTCGAAGTGAACCAACGTGTCTTCACACTTTCGTCCCTCGGAGATCAACTTCTCACGAGCAGGCTCGCAGGTCGGTAGTCCGTCCTCGTTGTGGATAGCCTTTTCCAGCAACCGGATCGCTGGTGCCGAGCTTGCATGTGCTTCCCCCCCCCCCCCACCCCCCTCTCTCCCGTCCCCTCCCCTCCCCCAGGACGGCGCTCCGGCGTCGGACTGCCCATGTTGTTTACATTAGCTCCGAGCTAACTGGCAGCTCTCCGCCGCCGTCGAGCCGAAAACACGAAGTTACGGTGTTCAACACGAGGACGTGCTTCGGGCGCGGCGCTCGGGAAGAGGGCCGTCGGGGCGGCCGCTTTCCGCGCTCACCTGCTTGAAACGGAAGCGGGGCGGGGGGGCGAGGGGGGGTGGGATTTGCTTGGACTCCCCGTGCCGCGCTCTAAATGGCGGGCGTCGCGCTGTAACTCGAGGCCGGTGCTTTGTGCGTTTTTTGTAGGCCGCGAACCGGACGGCGGGTTTCGCTGCTAGCATGTAGCGCACCGGAGCTCCCGTCTTGCTCGTCGGTGGCTTTAACGTTACTGCGCCGAGTCAACTGGATCTTTATATATATATAAAAAAAACAAAAACAATACAGCAGCTTCGCTTTTGTTTGTCGGTGTCTTGTTCAGAGAGGATTTTGTCGGTGAGCGGATCTCCAACACTGTCGGAGGAACAGGCGGCGGCGCTTCGGTTTGTCATTGTGGCGCTTTTTTTTTTTTTTTTTGCTTGACAATACGAGCTCCGGGAGGTATTTTCTTCTGAGCTGGTGAGTTTCTCGCTTTGTTGTTTTGTTTTTTTTTGTTCTCCGAAAACGCCATTCATTCAAATGATTTGAAGTTGTCTCTGTCTGGCGGAAGTTGTGAATGGCAGACGGACTTCCACGTTCCCACACAGCACCTGTGTGTTGCATCGGTGACGTCGGCTGTCTGCGTCTCATTGGCTGCGGACACTTGGACGTTATACATTCAGTGCAGGATGCACTTTTGCAGCAGTGAGCTGCTCGCTCAGGTAGTAGTAGCATTAAGACAGAAATTAGGTGGTGGCGGGGTGGGTGGGGGGGGGGAGTGGCAGCTTTTACGTAACGTGCAGTGGTGCATTGTATACTTCTACTCGTTGTCTTATTTAAACCAAGATCCAGCGGTGGAAAGTAACGAGTACTCTCTCGTTCAAGTACATGTTTGAGGCGTGAACATTTCCAGTTGATGCTACTTTATAGTAACTTACAAATCCTCTGCATGACGTGAAATGGCCCAATTGAGAGTGTTGTGTTTATCATAGATAAGATACTGGTATATTGCTTCAATTACATTTACGTGTGAGCAGCAGAGTTAATTTCAACACACGAGTCTAAGTCTATCTTAAGTAGTTCAAACGAGCTCCACCTGCAGCAGCTACAACAGTAACACGCTGCTAACGCACTGATGCTTCAGTATTAATAATCTTTTGATGTCATATGTAAAAATATATCAGACGGAAGGAGCAAACCACTACTTTTACTGTTAATATTCGTATATATATATATATATATATATATATATATTATTATTATTATTATTTTTTTAAATCATGTGGGACTTTGACTTGTTATAGTGTTTTTACATCGTTGTATCGGGACTTTTACTCAAATAAAGGATCTTAATTCTTCTTCCACCACTGCCTAAATCTCGTGTGATGGTTTTCACAGGGAAAACCTTTATTTAACAAAAGCATTTTTCTGCCTTCTTATCCATAGAAGAAAAGCAATCAGTCAGAGGTGCAAAAATTCACAAAGCAAAACATCAGACAGACTCCAGAAAAGGAACCAAAGCTGTGCCTCACCATTTCAGGGTGCTGTCCTAACTTTCCATAAGTACTCCCAAGGTGCACACTTCCCTCACACCAGTGATGTTTTTATGATCAATTAATCTGCTGGTTATTTTTTATTTATTTTTTTACAAAATAGCACACAAAAAAGGGGCCGACTACAATTTCCTACAACTGCAAGCGGATGTTTTCAAACTGCCTCCTTTGTCCAACCAGCAGTCCAAAATTTGAATATTTTAAATTTATGATCACAGAACTAAAACAAGCAGCTAATACTCCCAATTTAAAAGCTGTATTCAAAGAACACCGGCAAGTTTAAACATAAATGTAATCTGACACTTAAATCAGTCTGCAATGACTGTCACTGCAACTTTGGTGTAGATCCTGATATAAAAAAAAAAAGTCTACAAACTATGACACAAAATAAAACCGTTTTATTTGACATGTGCACCATCGTATGTCAATAATCAATACAGCCCCACGTAGTAGACCCCTGTGAACTCCTTGGTTTCTATGCTGCTAAAAGCTTTGGATGTTCATTAGATCTATGGTCACAGACTATGTAGACACTTTCTGCCTCAGTCAAACAACAAAAGTGGTTATCTGGCACAGTGTGTGTCCATAAATTCACAGTAAAAGTAAAAAAAAGAATGATTGCCATATTATTTAAGAAATGATTGAAAGAAACAAAGAGGCTGATTTAATAGATTCTGATAACTTGACAGAGGTCTACCTTTGTGAAATAAGCTCCATCTGCTGCTTTCTTCCCAGGTCTCTCAGCTCTCAAGTATGAGTGCATAATGAAGCGGCGTCTGGAGGATCAGGAAACTGTTTTTGCGTCCCAGCAGCGGCGCCTCGCTGGCAACGCGGAGGCTTTCCAACATCGTGTCCTGGCCCCTGCTCCAGCTCCGGCTCCAGCTGTGTATGAGGCCGTGTCTGAGAACATGCAGCCCACAGCAGGTGTCCAGTACTCCGTCCCCCAGGGATACCAGGTACAGGTTTGTCCATCGCACATTTGTTTTGAGGAGTTTTTAATTCTTAGAGTGTCTTCAGCTCTGACAGATACAGAGACTGAGGCTCTGTTTTTGACTTTCTGTCAGCATCTTTCACTTTTTATCAAGATGAACTGCCATGCTCTCATTCTGTGGCGATTCTTTTTTTTATAATTTTTTTATGACAAAGTCACAGTGACAGGCGTCAAAACCTTTTCAACTGAAGTTTTACTCTTTGCCGTCATGTTGATCAAATGTCTCTGCTTTCCTAAGGTCCCCACCGTGGCCCAGAACAGCGGCGGACATGGGCACACTCCCAGCCCAGCTGTCCACGGGGGGTCCCACCACCACAGCCCGGCAGTCCAGTCCCATGGGCCCTCAGTGATGTCAGGCCACGGCCATACGGCTGCTCCTCAAGCCTGTGCACAGGGTCAGCAGCAGTTCCAGAGGCTCAAGGTTAGTCAGTCAGGCCATTTTATTTTGACATGAGCTTAAATCCCTTGCAAAAGATCCAAATGTCGAGGATATGTATTTCCAAAGAAGTTTGGCTCAGTCGGGTTCACATGGCAGCAACCAACCAACCAAAACTGTGCTGTAGAGAAATTGGGATTTAAATATTGTTTTCTATTATGTGTGTGTCAAGTTTTATTAAGTTATAGGCCATTGTATATTTCAAGTCGAGCAAAAACACTAGTTGCTATTCTTTTTTAAAAAATTAATTTTCTTGTATATTAGTGTAAAAATTTAGTTTGAAATCAGAATCAGGGCTCTGCTGCCAAAACTGAATGTAGAGGAAAAACAGATTGTTAGTTGAAATTGACTTTCTCTCCTCTCTCTCCTGAAGGTGGAAGATGCTTTGTCTTACTTGGATCAAGTGAAACTGCAGTTTGGCAATCAGCCTCAGGTCTACAATGACTTTTTAGATATAATGAAAGAGTTCAAGTCCCAAAGGTGAGGCACTATTTGATTTTACAGACACATAATGTGAGTTATCAGGTTGCACAGCCAATGTTTTTTGGTCAAAATGTAAATTTTTCTGTGTTCTTATTCTTTTGGTCCTTCTTGGGCAGCAACGACATGGAACCATTCATTTGTATTGTGCAGTTCTAGTATACATAGCAAAGGAAAACTCATATTTGAGGTCACAAATCCCTGTCAATTTCTTTGCATTATACAGTATTGTCAAGTTCCTCTAGGTAATCCTGATCCTAATAATTACTGCAAATACAACTAATCGGGGTAATATTTTCTGGGGCGTGCAATTTATGCAAAATTCCTCCAATTTCTCTGCAGTAAAAGTGCTCTGCTGAAGGCAGTACCGCACAAAGTAAACTTTTCAAAACTAAACTGTCTTTATCAGCAGAAAAACTCCTCATTTACATTCAGTAAGGCTCTCTAACCTCCCCTCTCGTCTTCAAAATAAACCACATGTCAGTTGACTGGAAAAAACTAGAAGTGGCGGTTTAAGGGAAATGTGGTCTCATCCTGAAAAACAGGCTACCAATCACCACACTTCCCTGCACCAGTCTCATCATTCAGTATGTCTTAAATTACATGAGTTTTATATAGCTCTCCAATTGTAAGACAATACACTTTGTTTTTGTGCATACATTGAGTGTAAATTCGTATAATCTCCAAAAACGCACCTATTTTTTTTATTTTTTTTATAGAGGATGTAATATGTATCTGTTTTGTAATGTTATATTACTTTTTTTTTTACCCAAGAATCATGGTGTAACTTGGAGCTCAGTGTTGTTTAAGTTTACAGTACTTTACAAGTAACAAAAATATGAGATCTGAACTATTTTCAGTTATTTCTGTGATGTACACTTTATTTACCATCACAGGAAGAGATGACTTATTTATATTTCTTTACTATTTCCTAAAAATAATGCCTGAACTTGCAATTTCTGTCATTTTCTACAATTGTAGTGCTAATAAATCCCATAAAACTCAACAAAGTGCAAAAATCAATGTCACAAAATGCATGAAAGGTTTTTCACTGCTGGAAAACTTTAGTTTTTTTCCTGCATAAAAATAATGAGCATATTTTCAGTCTCAAGTTGCTAAGAACAACCAGTCTGTAACACGGTCACAGCTGGTGGTTAGAAGTAAACATTTGTTCAGTAGAATCTAAAGTTCATGGGATACAACCTGCTCTTGCTTTTGTTAAAAAAAAAACAACCACGTAATGTTTGAAATGTTGCACACTTTGGAACGTATCGAGTCACATCCGAGGTGCAGCAGGATATAAGTTCCTTCTGTCTGTTTTTGTGTTTACAGTATTGACACTCCTGGCGTCATCAGCAGAGTGTCACAGCTCTTCAAAGGTCATCCCGACCTCATCATGGGCTTCAACACTTTCCTGCCCCCAGGCTACAAGATCGAGGTTCAGACCAACGACCTCGTCAACGTGACAACACCCGGTCAGATCCACCACATCACCCCGCATGGCATCTCAGTCCAGAACATCCCCATAACGGGAGCAGCCACCCAACACCAGGCCCAGCTCCCGTCTGCTGCAACCACCACCGCTCCCCCCCTCCTAACGCAGCTCACCCCTGCCAAGATGAGCAAGGTGAGACAGGGAACCGATGGATGGACAACATTTCCTGTTATTCCTATCTCTGTATAGTCTGGTTCAAGTAAAAAAAGAAAAAGTCTAGTGTTTTGCGCTGAAGCATTTGGTTAACGAACTCCCCCCCCCCAAAAAAAAACCTCTTTCATCTTCTAGCCTCTTCAGCCCCAGGTGTTGACACCAACCAGCCAGAGCAATCCGTCCATCCCCGCCTACACCTCTCCTCGCTCCCCGCCCATGCAGCTCCACCCACCTGTCAGCGGGACCCCCACCGGCCCGCCCATGCAGAACAACCAGCCTGTTGAGTTCAACCACGCCATCAACTACGTCAACAAGATCAAGAACCGTTTCCAGGGTCAGCCCGACATCTACAAAGCTTTCCTGGAGATCCTGCACACATACCAGGTCAGCAGCTCCGCTGAGACCATAACACTCAAAGTGATGCTTCGGAAGTCCTTTTGTACCAATACGCGCCTACCTTTTCTATATCTTGTGTTTGTGTACTGCAGAAGGAGCAGCGTAATGCTAAGGAGGCCGGTGGGAACTACACCCCGGCTCTGACGGAGCAGGAGGTGTACGCTCAGGTGGCCAGGCTCTTCAAGAACCAAGAAGATCTGCTGTCCGAGTTTGGGCAGTTTCTCCCTGACGCCAACAGTTCAGTGGTGAGTACTGTCATTACTTTTGATAGACCACTTTCCACACATGTGTGCACGTGTACTAGAAGTAGAGCATGACTGATTATATTGGCCTATCATATATATTTACATCAGTATCGGCATAAATGTTGGCTGATATTGTCAATATGAAAACTTTTTTTTTTACAGAACATAATGCAGAAAAAGATGCTTGAGGTAAATTTAAAAAAGCTCCATTTGTGTTTTTCTATGTAGTTATTTATTTATTTAATCCCCAGTGAAGTTTCAGTGCAGTGATATCAGTGTGGACAATTTATTGTGAAATAGCCTGCCTCCAATATTCTTGCATATTTTTGTCAAAGTTGTTTGATAACCATAGATGAGGGATCATCGTAAAGAAATGCGTTTTAGTATATTTATATGGTGTACATAAAGAATATTGCCCAATCTATCAGAATTATTTTATTCCCTAATAGGATCAACCCCACAAATCCAGCATCAGTTGCCCTGTAACTAGAGATAACTTTAAAAATAAATAATACAAATAAAATAATGCAATTGTGTGGTTAAGATCTGCAGCACATTGCGACATCCAATGTTTGTCCACCGCCTATGGCTCTATGACTTAGTAGTACACAATGTTTTTATGGGTGTTTCCCAGCAGTAGCAGCAGTTGTAGTCCTGTTACGTATGTTCGTGCACCTTTGTCGTAACAGGTGTTGTGTGTTCTCCACAGCTGTTAAGTAAGACCACAGCCGAGAAGGCCGAGTCCGTACGGAACGACCACGGCGGTACCGCCAAGAAGCTGCAGCTCAACAACAAACAGCGGCCCAATCAGAACGGCTGCCAGATCCGCCGGCATCCCGCTCCAGGGACCACCCCCCCCATCAAGGTACATACAACACTTTCTCACCCACTGCTGAAGCTTTTAGTCAAGCACTGTTTGTTTGTTTGTTATTCTCTGGTCAATAGATTTGTAACCATCCTACCTGTGTTTTTTCTTGGCCGTTTTGGTGACGCTGCAGAAGAAGCCCAAGTTACTGAATTTGAAAGACTCCTCAGTGGCAGAGGCCAGCAAACATGGTGTCGGCACAGAATCTCTGTTCTTTGAGAAGGTGAGTTTGTGTCGTGTTGGTTTTTAACCTAAATAAAAAGGAAAGCAATCTTAAATCAGTAAATGAAAGAAATAACGTTTAATATCAGTGTAAATTCTACAAAAAGAAAGGCACAACTAAATCGGAGGATTCACTGTCAATAGTCCCACTCAACCGAAGAGAATAATATAGATCGTTTTCCTACATATCTGTTGCCTTTAAGTGCGTGTGAAAAATATTCCTTGAAAATCAAATATAAATAGAATCATAGAAAGAAGAGAAAATAATGAAAATCTGAAGGTTTTCCTTTGGAACTTGCTAATAAAAATAATGACAACACTCAATCAGTGCAATCTATTCAGTTATGAAACTTATGAAAGTTGAATTATGCCAAAAGACTTTTTTATGTATTTAGTACCCTGACACACGAAATTTGTTTTAGGTGCGAAAAGCCTTGCGAAGTGCAGAGGCCTACGACAACTTCTTGCGCTGTCTGGTCATCTTTAATCAGGAGGTGATCTCCAGGGCTGAATTGGTGCAGCTGGTGCTGCCCTTTTTAGGGTGAGTAACTCTGTCATCTCCCTGAACGTTGGTCAAGAGTGTTTCTACGGTAACCTGTATATCTCATGAAATAAGTTTTTTTCTTTTAACACAATTTTGTTAAACAGAAAATTCCCCGAGCTGTTCAACTGGTTCAAAAACTTTCTGGGGTATCGCGAAATGTCCCACATCGAAACCTACCCTAAGGAACGAGCCACGGAGGGCATCGCCATGGAGATCGATTATGCTTCCTGCAAGCGACTCGGCTCCAGTTACAGAGCCCTGCCCAAAAGCTACCAGCAGCCCAAGTGTACTGGCAGAACTCCACTTTGTAAAGAGGTGAGACAGGAAATTACAAAGAAGAGGAGACATCGAGAAAGTTATAATACACCTCTCCTGTTGTTTTGTCTCTATTCAGTCAAAAAATTTCCAAAACCAAAAATGTGTAAATGTGGACAATGAGAAAGATTTGCATGCATCTCATCCTCATTGCAATTGAGTTCAGCTCCATAGTAGTAAGCAGCTTGAATATGACACATTGTATATTTCTGCTGTGTCCAGGTCTTAAATGACACCTGGGTCTCCTTCCCCTCCTGGTCTGAAGACTCCACGTTTGTCAGTTCCAAAAAGACTCAGTACGAGGAGCATATCTACAGGTGTGAGGACGAGCGCTTTGAGGTAAGAAGGTTAACCACGTTTGCCCCGCCTTCAATTTTTAAGATACTATGGACAAACTGACAATGTGGCAAACAGTTGTAGATTAAATGAACATTATGAGCCTTTTAATGAAACTTAAAGAGCCAGCTCGCACAACGAATGATATCAAAGCAGCTGTTGCTTCTCTAACCCAGTTGGATGTTGTGCTGGAGACCAACCTGGCGACCATCAGAGTCCTGGAGACGGTACAGCGGAAGTTGTCCCACATGTCTGCGGAGGAGCAGGCCAAGTTCCGCTTAGACAACACGCTGGGCGGCTCCTCGGATGTCATTCACCGCAAAGCCATCCAGAGGATATACGGAGACAAAGCACCCGACATCATCGACGGCCTGAAGAAAAACCCCGCTGTCTCTGTCCCCATCGTGTTAAAAAGGTACACACTAAAAGAATATTTCTTTAAACCTTATTTTCATTCATTAAATGTTTGTTCATTTAAGATAAAGCTGTTCTATGAGTTGAACACACTACGCACACACGAACACAACTGCGTTAGATTCACACACCCTCGATTTAGATAACGTGCTAAATGTGTGTGTCCACCAGATTCTTTGGGGCCCGAACTGAGGTTATGAACCACAGTTTATAAAGCCAGTAATCTACACAGGAAGGAAAAGTAAATACAATGTTAGAGTGCGGACTGAAATGAAATGCTTGTGTTGTTTATGTATTGTATCTGATCCACAGTAACTAGTTTGTCATTCAGAGATTTGTCTGTGCCCGTTCGCTGATTCGGCTTTTCTGTTGAACCAGGTTTAAGACGAAGGAGGAAGAGTGGCGGGAAGCCCAACGAGGCTTCAACAAGATCTGGAGGGAGCAGAACGAGAAGTATTACCTCAAGTCTCTCGACCATCAAGGCATCAACTTCAAACAGAACGACACCAAAGTGCTTCGGTCCAAGTCCCTGCTGAATGAAATCGAAAGCATCTATGATGAGGTCATTTCCCCCCCCCCCCCCGCTGTAGCTCTAGAATGTGGTGGAACAAGTGAAAGTTTTTCTATCATGTAAATTGCTTTAGAAGAGACTGATATTTGTCAGGTTGTCATCTCACGGAATCGAGTGTTCTGTGCATCCACAATCTGACATGGTCTTCTTTCTCTTCTGCAGCGCCAGGAGCAGGCGTCTGAGGAGAACGCCGCCCCGCTCATGGGCCCCCACCTGGCCCTGCCCTACGAGGACAGCCAGATCCTGGAGGACGCAGCAGCGCTCATCATCCACCACGTCAAGCGGCAGACCAGCATTCAGAAGGAGGACAAGTACAAGATCAAGCAGATCATCTACCACTTCATCCCCGACATGCTGTTCTCTCAGCGGGGCGAGCTGTCGGACGTAGAGGAGGAGGAGGAAGAGGAAGAGGAGATGGACCTGGAAGAAGGAGCGTCCAAAAAGCACAACGGCGTCTCCGGTAGCGGGAGCCCCACCAAGTCCAAGCTGCTGTTCAGCAACACGCCGGCACAGAAGCTGCGCGGCTGCGACGACGCCTACAACCTCTTCTACGTCAACAACAACTGGTACATCTTCCTGCGACTGCACCAGACGCTGTGCTCGCGTCTGCTGCGGCTGTACGGGCAGGCGGAGCGGCAGATCGAAGAGGAAGTCAGAGAGCGCGACTGGGAGAGGGAAGTCCTGGGGCTCAAGAAGGAGAAGAATGACAATCCAGCCATTCAGCTGAGACTGAAGGAGCCCAGTGAGTAACAACCGACTTATTTACCTGATACAGAATAAAACGAAAAATGGAGGCGCTGATACAGGACCGGTGTTATGCTGAGTTCTGCCTACCAGCCGAGAAAAACATTCACCTCACCAGATGTTTCTCATAGTTTGGGCCCTTTTGTCTCAACAGTGTGAATTTCACACATTTTCTTATGACCTGAGCTGAGATAAAAGTGGATGCATTTGTCAGCAGCTACAATCACTTCTCCGGAAAAATGCATTCACCCCTCATCACTCAATAATGACACTTCAAATCCAAATGGTTTTATCAGCACAATTGATCATCGTTTATAAACCTTACAGAGAAGATGACATCATTTGTGAACAGTAGGCCTGCTATTTTTACTAAATCATTACAATGTCTTGTAATTTTTTCTTGTAGCTGTGCGCGGGCCTGCGAGATGCATGCAGTTCTCAGCGGGCAGGCAGAACTTGGCAAGACACTGGCACATCAACAGAAAGAGAACGTTCCTCTTAGCTTAAATGCAGCAGCTTCATGAAACAGATAGTGAACATAAAAACAATGAAGTTGTATTTATTTAGCAGCGTGTTCTGCATCAAGTGACGTAACGCCACGTTGTCATTTGTCGAGGGAGAGAATAGGAGCGCTTGTTTTGATGCAGCTGATATCCCGAATGAAAACGCGGCATCGTTCGCATTCAGAAATGAGATGAGACGGGAATCACGATTTTGATTTTGATACCGTTAATTGTGCACCCCTAGAAAAGAGCAGAAATCGTCAGATTGTTTATGTTGATTTGATATGAAATGTCCTGCTCTTTAACACTTAATTCTCATTCCTTTTACTCCTATAGATAATGTAAGGTTTTGTCGGCCCATTGCAAATATAGACATGTCACGGAAAGGGGATCAATAGTTTTATCTTCGGTTTTAGTGGAACTGATGATTCAAAACAACAAAAGTGATTCTCTCGTGTGTGTTTTCAAAACGTTCTTCCCTCCAGTGGACATTGAGGTGGAAGATTACTACTCCGCCTTCTTGGAGATGGTGAGGAATCTGCTGGATGGGAACATGGAGGCTTCTCAGTACGAGGACTCGCTGAGGGAAATGTTCACCATTCACGCTTACATCGCCTTCACAATGGACAAGCTCATCCAAAGCATCGTCCGGCAGGTAAGAATCTAGCCTCCCGCCTACAGATTTGTGTTGGAATATTAGTGATTTACCATCCGACGCTTTCTCTCCCTCCAGCTCCAGCACATCGTGAGTGACGAGATCTGCGTCCAGGTGACGGACCTCTACCTGGCCGAGAGCGCCAACGCAGCCAGCGGAGGAACCACCGCCACGCAGACTTCAAGGAGCTCTGCAGAGGCAAGCTATCAGAGGAAAGCCGAGCAGCTCATGTCTGACGAGAACAGCTTCAAGGTAAGGGTCACACTTTTGTAGGTCACCGGAACACCTATTGAGCTCAAGGCATGTGATTATGGGAGATGAATCATTTTACTGAAGTTTGGAAATTGCTTCATTTAAAGTTCAGGAAAGGTACTTATAAGTAATTTTCCACATCGCTACAGGAGTGGTTCCTTCATGTCCCACCTTTACTACAGCTGGGTACTGAACTTTCATAGCTTTACGGCACAGATTCAATTGCTTTAGGAGTTTCTGCAATTTTAAAAATCCTTGTCATGCGGTACCAAATTTTGACACCTAGTCTACACCCACACTAACATTAAGCGCAATGTTACATCATAATGTGACATCATACCATTAATGCAACAGTAAATGTTATCAGCGTCAGTGAGCCACAGCGTTTCTGTACCATACGGCGCCTTTACTTACTCAGTAGATAGACACACACTGTTTCGGCTTAAATCTCATATTAGATAACCTTATTTGACTCATTTCAAACTAATCTTTGGCCCCATACGTGTCTGAATGATGTGCTCTGCTGAAACATGTGAGTGTGATGCATCAGGTCTGCTAAGAGAAAGAACTAGGGTCAGATTTTGATCCTTTTACTCGGCGAGGAGTGACAAGAGTTCACAAAGCAGGTAAACTGCAGTGTTGCAGGTTTCATCTTAGTAATTTATCTGTACTCGATGAAACTTTCTTTTGAATTGAGAGTGTCGTAGAGGTTGAGTCACCAATCAAACCTACAACAATAGAACAAGCATTGTCATGTCACTTGCTCTCGGTTAGCTCCGACAGTGTGTAAAGCTGCTGAAGGCCACCTGCCACCCAAAAGCACCTTTTTTTTTTTTTTCCTGACCCACTTTGAGAGCTTCGGTTCACTTTGAACATTTAGCCCTTTTTGTCAAAAAAGAAAAATACAGATCCAGTTTAGAAAATGAAGGCTTAAAACCAAATCAACCCACGGCGACTTTTGGATTGAAAAATGACATCAGTGCTCTCCAGTTGGATGGAGAAGGAACGTCAGAGATTTTCCTCAAAACGCAACTTGGTCTTTTTTTTTCCCCTGAAGTGTGAAATACAGTGAGTCTAAAAACAGTCATGAAATTATTTGGAGCAGTGATTCCAGTACTTGACTCCTCAGCCGTTGATTTGCTTTTAAAGCAGAAATTTTGAAATGGTTACTAGGTCGAATAAAAACAGATGTTTCTGCAGCCCTGATGATTTTTAGTGACAGGAAGTAGCCTTATGTTGTTGTCGTTGATCCTTTCTGAGGCCATTGCGTGGTTAAATCAGCAAATTTGTTTTTATGAAAACATGTTGGTATCTGCAGTGGGAAGTGTACATCGATACTCGGTGGTAGAAGATCTGATGGTCTGAAAAGTTTGAAAACCTCTGATTTCAAGAGACGAGAACTTGCGGCAAGGGCCCTGCTTGTCCAGTCCTCAGAGCCCTCAGGACGTCCGGACCATCCATCCTTTTTTTTGTTTTATTCTTTTTTTTTAAACATCGAACACGCTGATAAACTTCACTCTCACTCGTCCCTTCCTCAGGTGATGTTTTTGAGAAACAGAGGGTTAGTTCAGCTCACTGTGGAGCTGCTCGACACAGAGGAGGAGAACTCGGACGAGCCCATGGAGGCCGAGGTAAGAAACTGTTCACCTGCCCGGTTTAGAGGTTTCTCATCAATAATTCGCATTATAATTATGAACTTCAACTGCAAGTAAATATCCTCATCTGCTTTTTACAATCCACTTTAGTTTTAATCAAACAGCCTCTATGATGACTGGTAACCTGCCAAAGAGCCAAAAAGTTGTGCAAAGTATTTAAAAAATATTTTTGATAATAACAGTAGGGCTTATTTATATCATATTACACGTACCAGCTTTTCAGTTCAGAACAGGGTTAAACTGGTCATTTACATGCTTATTTCATAACAAGCAGTATTATCTTCATGTTTACTGTATATGGGGGTATTAATATACAGTAAATAAGTGTCGTTGTTTTTACATTTTGTCTAGTAAGAAGGTCCACTTTTCCAGCTGGAGTGGAAACACTAGTAAGGACCTGTTGCCAACCTTTTGGTAATACTGGTGCAGTGTTTATGTGTCTAATCTGTGTGTTGAACTTGTGCTTGGTTTGTGTTTGCAGCGTTGGTCTGATTACATCGGACGCTACTTGAACCCAGATTCCACCACCCCTGAGCTGAGGGAGCACCTCGCTCAGAAGCCCGTGTTCCTTCCAAGGTGAATTGTCACATCATTGCCGTCTGAGACACCTCGTCCTTTGAAAGTCCAACATGAGTCCATTTGATGAAATTAACAAACGAACGCATCCCGCCGGCCGTCACTAGCGGCTCTCATCACGCTTGTCTCTCCGCTCTCCACCAGGAATCTGAGACGGATCAGGAAGTACCAGAAGGGCCGAGAGCAGCTGGACAAGGAGGCGTGCGAGGGGGGCAAGAAGTCCCTGGAGAAGGAGAAGATGGAGTGCATGTTCAAACTCAACTCTTACAAGATGGTGTATGTCTTTAAGTCGGAGGATTACATGTACCGACGCACCGCCCTGCTGCGAGCTCACCAGGTATTTAACAGCTTCTGTGTTCTCGGGGCCTCACTGAGCTCCAGTTATTGTCTTGCTTCATGTGCCAGATATATTCCTCTCTTGCGCTGCTCCTGTATTTACAGGGTAGCGGGTGGAGCAAACTGTTTGTTATTTAAGGGGTGTTGAGTCTTACCTTTAAAAAAAAAAAAAAAAAAAAAAAAAAAGATGATCAGTTTTTGCTTTAATGTGTTTGTGCAAAAACAGAAAAGATTTGAAGATTCTAGAAAGTTGTTTAGAATAATCGTGCTATGCTGCTCTACTCTGATTACAAACACTGCAAAGATGCAGGCATTTTTCATTTGGAAACATTTGGTCTCAAATCCAGTCGAGCTGAGACGGACAAAACTCTGTGACTCAAGAAAGAAAGAAAAAAAAATCCAGTATTTGAACATGACAGTGAGTCCTTCAGCAGGTTCTTCCAAACTTGTGTTAAGCATCTTCAAACCTGCACGTCAGTGTTTCATCAAAATAACTCACATACACATTCTTCTATTCAAAGCATGTAAATATACGTGCTTTGATCCAGGTCAAATATTTATATATTTATAAGACCTTTTCTTTTCTTTTTTTTTATAATAAGTGATCAGTACAAACACTCATTAACCTGCATTTAACCCCTTGCATCAAGTATAAATCCGGATTAAAGAACAGACAATCTTATGTCCCAGATCATTTTATATTATGCTGCTCCTGTATTTACAGGGGTAGAGCAAACTGTTTGTTATTTAAGGGGTTATTTAAGTGAGCTCTACAGGTGCTGGCAGCCAAATGTCTCTTACTTTAAACAGAGCCCAAATAGTTGTTTCCTCATTTCTAGTATACTCAGTTAAGTTAACTCTCTGGCTTAATTCGAATGGTTCCAGTTTTATATCATTTATATCAGTTTCCTAATATAATAATATAACAACAATCCTTAAATGTCAGATTACTCCTTTAGGAGACTGTATCAAACCTCTGAACACTGTGACGTTACAGTGGCCGTACATGACTTCAAAATGTTTCAAAGGCTCAAACTGAGTAGGAACGCTCCGTGGAGGCGGCGGAGTACCGTCATGTACATGTTTAGAGCCTAAACTGTGTTTCTGCTGTGATTATGGAGTACAAATGTGATCACAGATCATTTCCCTGTATATTTTATGGACGGCGAAATAAAATGACGCCACGCAGCAACAGGTAACGCACACGCCTCGCAGGCAGTGTGTCCCAGGCCTCCGTCAGAATAAACAGGCCCAAAGTGAAATGTCGAGGTTGCAGAGGGGCAGTTCAAATGTTTTTACGATACAATCTAAAGATAATCAGCAAGCATGAACACGATGAAACCGATCACTTCCTGGCTGCGTTCTCTCTGCATCTCCGCCGTCTTGATTTAAATGTGTTTCTCCAACACTTCCAAACAATGGCGGTTTCCAAGCTCAACTGGATCGCAGCTGAGTTTGTTTTTGATTCAACCCCTTTAAGAGCTGAACAGTATTGGACACCCGGCATGCATCTGTAAAGAGCAACACAATGATGGCAGATACTCTGCTGAACAGATGACAGACCTCCTTCTTGTCCCCCCCCCCCCCCCCCCCCACACACACACACACACACACACACATTTTCCAGTCAACCTGAAACCTCCAGTCTGAAACGTGTGCGTGTGACCACAGCCAGTGTTTCTAGATTTGAGCCTTTTCATGTTTTTAACCGAGAAGTAACAAACTGCACATCACAGCTGAGCTCTGTGGTTTTGCTTTCAGTCACCAGTAGGGGGAGCTCCAATACAAAGACGGTACTGATGCAGTCAGAGAACACTGCATCCAGTTTAGTCCGAGAGTTCCTTTATGTACTGAACTTGTGGAGTTACTTGCATTTAATTTGAATATGACGTTTCTCTGTAAAAGTCATTTTCCACTCGCCGAGCGCCGTTTAATGTCTGGAACGCCTCCTTCCTCAGTCACATGAGAGGGTGAGCACGCGCCTGCACAAACGCTTCCAGGCCCGGGTGGACTCGTGGGTCAAAGAGCACGTCACCCGCGACATGAACGCCGACACCAACAAGTGGCTGATGGGCGAAGGACGCGACGGCCTGCTGCCCTGCACCACCAGCCGCCACCCGGAGGTCCTTCACTTCAGGAACATCAACAAGTACCGCGTCAAATACAGCACACCCAGCAAGGCGCCGTAGCCGAGCGGCGCCGCGGGGAGAAACGGGACATAGACTGACTTGTGGGGGTGGGGGGGGGGGGGTTTGGTCTCGTGTCAAACAGGTCAGGAGTAGAGGTAGGCATGAGGGCTTAGAAATGTGTTTTTTAAAGGTCAACATGGGAGCACAATTAAGCTAGCTACCGTGTGTGTTGCACCCGGGGCGGCAGGATGACTGATGTTTTACCAGCGTTTTTAGCTGGGCCCATTTTTTTCGCAGGGCCTTCGGTGCCAAAACTTAGGAATGGCCGTGTTCCAGTCGCAGACCTGAGCTCTCACCAGCACTCGGAGCCACGTCCCAAACTTCCTCGAGCCTTTTTTTCCGACGGGGGGCTTTGCGACATTAGCAGTGAGCCTGTGAGAGATAGAGTGGTGCTTTTTGTACTTTATCGCAACTGAGCTTCGGTTGAGCTTTCCACTGACCAGTCTCGTCTGAAGCCATCACAGTAAAGAGCTCCATCGAAATCAATCGTACAGGGATTTCTTTTATGAAAGTGTTATCCATAGAAAACAATACAATGGACAAGTGCACTTATTTAGGAAGAGGAAAATGTTTCGTTCCCCCCCCCCCCCAGAATGAAGGTTTGGAGGGAGCTCGGTAAAAGTCTGAGAGGTCTGGTTCAGACATTCCTGCGTTAACGGCCAAATCACAATCATGTATCGTCACTAGACGGAAAGAGGGTCGTATTTCCTTTTCCAAAACACATGGCAGCGTTATTAGAAACTGTGCCTGAGCTCCACACTGTGTTGTCGGGTTAACATAGCGCTGCTGCATCTGATGTAAAAAAAAAAAAACACAAAAAAAAACAACAACAACAAAATATTAGCCTCACAACACTGTTTGGTCTCAGACTGTAAAATTGTATAGCTTGTGAATGTCAGATACTGACATGTATTCCAGTGTATGTGTTGTGTATATATATTATATATAGTTCTATTAACAAACACAATCCTCGCCGCCCTGGAAGTCAACCTTTTTAAGATGCCCTCCGCCAATACACCAGCTTGTACACACACACCAACACACACACACACACACACACACACACACACACACACACACACACACACACACACGTACGTCTAATTCTGGGAGGACTGTCCACATGCCGCTCATGTTGTAAATACACTGTATATAGTCTCAGACTTTTTATGACAGATCTGTGTTGTTGTGCTAGTAATACTTTCCAAGCTTACTGTGGACTTTAGTGATAAATGGCTAAAGTTAGTATGTATATGAAAAAGACAAATGCAAGACCATTTATTACCGTTTTTACCAAAGGGAGTTGATTATACAATAGCTGTTTTTTTTTTGTTTGTTTTTTTTTGCCCCCTTTGTGTGTTCCTTTATGTCTTTTTGCTTTTTAATTTCTGTAGTAAAAACATGGGGGGCAAAGTAGAAATGTATCCAGGTCTTTCAGTTTTTATATAAGAAAAAAATAACGTTTTTTCTTCTTCTGAATGTGACATTTGGTTAAAAATCACTGCCCCCCCCACCCCTCCCCTCTTTTGACATCCGACACCGTCCGTGGCGATGGTGGGACTCGTTTCAAAGTTCTGTCTTCAGATGAATGGACTCTACAGCCGTCTCACCTTGTGATGCACGCTTCCCTCCCTGGATAGATTTCTGCTGCCGACATCACCCCATACCATATTTTTGATAATGGAAGAAGTCACACGAGCATGTCTTTAGTCCCTTTATTTAGACCTTATTTAAAGTAATAATAAAAACGACATTTGTAGCCTACAGAGCTCTCTGTTGACTGATTTGTTTTTGTTCACGCTTTCATCTGAAACGTGGAGAAACGTTTTTACGCTCAACTACGTTTGTTCAACACAAGAAAGTCATGAAATGAATCCCTGAAACTTTAGAACGCAAACAGACCTCATTTACATCCAGCGAGACAAATACTTAAGATGAAAAATGATTCCCACAGGAACGATTTCTGACCTACGAGTCTTTAACTTTTACTAAGGTCTGGGCTGTCAATCAAAATGATCCGTCAGTCCTGTTGGCTTCCTGACCTTCATGATTTTCATCATGTCAGCATGTTTCCACAAGTCAATTATTTCACAGACAGGCAGCCAACCCTTCACGCTGTGGAGCTGCGTCGACTTCCTTGTAACCTCCCCAATGAATCGGAGTTCAACTGACAACCCGTCGTCACCCGTTAGCGTGTGTGTGTGGTGAACACGTGTGCTCACCGCACACACGTGTTCACCACACACACACACGTGAGCAGCTTGTAGTTTCAACTGACAACACTGTCACTGTCTGTAGCGTCAGCAGGAAGCTCACTGTAGATGCTACTGAAGATGATTGGATCATTCTGTCATCCATTTTCTGTCATTTATGCAGTCCAGGACACATTCACTGAATTAATTATATCTTTGAAAAGATTTTGCTCTGTAATTGCTGCAATTAAAAGTCCAAAAAGTAAAGCAGGAACTTTTTTTTAAAGAAAAAGTGAATATGCTGATCTAAATCCTCTTCCAATAGTAAACTCTTATGTTGTTATAAAAAAAAATATGATTATACTGAGTTTCTAACACTTAATTTAGTTTGCAGAGAACTGAAATTCCCCTTTAATCACAGCAGTGAAGGAGCTTTAATGACATGCTCCTCATATTATTCTGTAAAACAGGCGACACAAAGGACAGACCAACATAAAGTGTGAGGAAGGTGTTTGACCTCTAGAGCACCGTTCTCCCAAAATATATTCTCTTGTTGATGATGGTCTGTTAAACATGTCGCTCCAAAATCTCCATAAATCAGGTGGGTTGAGATTTGGACACTTTGATTTCATATTTTTTGAAAACATCTGCGGTCGTTGAGTTTCTCTACTTTTTCTTGAAGTTGTTTCTCATCTGTCGATGAAGAACTTCTTCTCCTGCAGTGTTTCATTCTGACAGTTTGAATATGGAGGAAACAAATGATATTACCAGCTTCTTAACTTATGTTATAGAAGATGAATACATTCATAAACATCAATCATTGCAATGAAGCAGTAATATTTTTTATTTTTTTTATTTTATTTTTATCTTCATTATTCATAAATATAACCTTCATCAGCATGAGGCAGGACGCTCTGGGTGGAGCAGCGTTAGAGGTCAACCAGCTCTCCTCCAGAAGTAGAGCTGCCGTCGGAGGTCTTAAACTCCTCCATCCCCTCCGTGGTGTTCTGCTTGTTGAGGGCAGCTGTGTCTCAGCTCACCACTTCACCAGCTGCTGGAGCTCCTTCCTGTCGGCCATCTTGGTGCCGTTGCTGATGAGGCCTTTCACCATGGTGTCATCTGCAGACCTCATCCTGCCTTTAAGAGTATCTACTTTTAAAACCTTTTGAGCAAAAGCTAGTTCACTTCAAGAAAAAATGGAAACTGTTCATCTTTTATGAGTTGTACAATAATTCAGTGTTTTATCACCACATTCAGGACAAACTGAGAATCTTAGTGGAGTTTTAGGTCTCACTTTGTAAATCTGCCCAACCTCATTAGCCAGAAGAAGGAAATCAGTTCTACATTGTATAACTAAAGATATTTGACTTCTGACTGAGCTTCAACATTAATTCACAACTGGAGGAGTTTGGTTTTGTTAAAAATCCACCTCATGAACAGGAAAGTCTAGTTGTTAAAGGCTCGAGGAGGATACAAACAAGACCAGGTAAACCATCAGGTAGAGGTCAGAGGTCACCTGAAGCTTTGAGGAAGCTCGACTACAGGAGTTAAATTCAGGCTGTTCTCAGCAGAGGAGGGTAACTAATGCAGACCAGAAGAACTGCTGCTTCTCCAGTTGCAGAGGTAAAAACTGTCTGTGAACTGTCATAAACCTGTCATAAACAGGCAGGTAAATTGTCAGCTGACTGAATGAGAGATGGGGGTTTAATCCAGGTTGATCTCAGTAAGGCAGGAAAACTACTGACTGCTGGAGATATACTCCAGCGAGAGCTGCATCTAATGAACCCGGGTGTTTAGTTAACATTAAGTCAGACCATGGTCTAGTTTTTCTTTTAACCATTTCCATTGAAATACAGATTGTAAGGAGCCGTGGAGATAAATGGCTGTTTAACATTTTGGTTGCTTAAATTAATGACTTTGCGCCTTATGTCAACCACAGCAGTTTTCTTCCGGGTCAAAGGTTAGAAAGACTGCAGCTTTAACTTGTCAGGGACCAAGTCTGAGGAGGCTCCAGTCAGAATATGAGGCAGAGGTAAAATTAGGCAACTGCAAAATAGGCAAGCAAAAATGAAAGACCACCGCAAACAAACTAATTGGAACTCAACCAAACTATTTAACAGCACTACAATATGCTGCAGCTGAAGAAACTCAAACAAAACATGCATAAAGACTGCCACCATTTGTTCTCCCTGGCAGCCCGACTACAGCCACAATGGAAGGAAATGAAACAGAAAAACGGCCCAGACAATTTTGTATCAAGACAAACCAAAACCTAACAAATTGTGGAAAAAGAACAGTGGCTGGCTTCTCCTAGAAGTATCTGGTAAAAGAACTCCCAGGCCTGAAACAAAGCTTTGTCCCCTCAGTTGGAAACATGCAGGTGCCTGGAGACAAAATCACCACCAAACAAAGGAAATGGCCCTCAAGGAAAAAGGCCCAGGTGAGCTTCCTGCCTCCCTTTATCTCCTCTGTCCTCCCTTCCTGCCTGGGTCCTAGTGCTAGACCGTTATCTACCTCTCCATGTCGCATTCATTTTTTAAAATTTTTTTTGTATCCATCTATCATCTATACCTGCTTTATCTTGAACAGTGTCACGGGGTTGCTGGAGAGTATCCCAGCTGACTTTGGGAGAAGGCGGGACACATCCTGGACATGTCACCAGTCTGTTACAGTGTCTTTGTATCTTTTATCTCTTTTATTTTTTTTTATTTAGTTTTTCCGTCTTTTTTTTTTTTTTCTATCATTTCTGGTCTTTTAGGAAGTTCTCTGCTTGAGTCCAGGATGGACTCACAGATTGTATTTTCTAGAACTGTCTAAATATGAATAAATATAACAGCATATCAGTGCATAATGAATACTTATAGGACTGAGGTTTCTCCCCAGTAGACTTACTTCCTTTCTGTTGGTGGTCACATGTATCAAAGACAGACGTGTATCTGGTTTTCTGTAATGCTTTTACATGTGTTTCTTCTAATATGCGTGTGTCATGCTAAAACATACTTTTACATTCAGTGTCCTGCTCAAACACAGTTTTTAACATGCAGGCAGGAATTAAACTACCAACCCTGAACCACATCCACCCCTGAACAGTGATAAAGTGGATTTAGGCCTGGACTGGTAAATAGAAGGAAAAAGCAATAGGCTCCTCCCCATTGAAATGCCAACATGTGACTGACATGCAGGTTCCCCAACTGGACTCTTGACTTACTCTCCCCAAAACTGATGTCGTTGTTTGTTATATTTTCTTTTCATGTGCAGAGAACACTTTATATCTGATAATACTCCCTCAAATGTGGCGTATGGAAGACCGCTTGCCCGGTGACACTCAGGGTCCTGAGTCTTTCTGATGGAGACTCAGCCTGTGGACAGTGAGGCCAGTAACGGCCCGTCACACCAGGACCCGGTCCTCTCTGGGTTTTTTTTGTTTTTTTTTCACTTCTCATGTTGCTTTCATTTTAGATTTGGTGAAATTTGCTCAAATTTAAAATGGCCCTCGGAGAGTTTGGCCCGAAGCTGGCTGTACCTTTGCTGTGCTTGATGATAGTTCCTTCTATTGATGTTTTCTTTCCAATCAGCCTCATCCTCTTGTGGTCCTGCCTTTGGAGCTTTACCACTAATTTGTTGTTACTGTCACCTGAAAATAAGAGTACAAGCGAGGTTAAATCTGGAGTCCAGTTGTAGCTTTCACCAACAGGAAATTATCAACAGACCCAAGTTGTAGCATTAGTTATGTTTCTACAGAAAATGTGTTGGCCATTTCAATAGGAAGTTTATCAAACCTTCTTTTACAACTGATTGGCAGTTCAATTTGATGTATCAGTGAGCATCAGTGTTTACACGAAAACCAAATCCTGAGCCGAGCCCCATTTTTATGTGCAGAGATTTTATACATGTCAACATCTTTAAACTGAATTCACTTCATACCTTATAACAAAATCAAAACTATTAGCCATTATAATGCACAATTATATATGCCTGTGTCTTTACAAGGCAATACATACTTCAATGAAACTTAATGTGAAAGTATGACAAATGATGTTCTGACTAGTTTGATGCTCTGATGGCTGCTGTTGATGGCTGTAATCATTTCTTTGTGTCCATTTCTGGCTTGTGACTGACTTGATCAATATTTATTTATTTATTTATTCATTCCCCTGCATCAGAAATCTGACATCACGTTGTTTTTCACAGTCGAGTGCTGATTCAGTTCAGTTCAATTTCATTTTTATTTATGTTGTGCCAAATCAAAACACAAGTCATCTCAGGGAACTTTACATAGTTCCAACAGAACCACAACATTATAGACAGGAACCCAACAATTCAACATTTCCCACATGTGACAGCTGGAAGGAAAAAAACAGCCTTTTAACAGGAAGAAAGCTGATGAGTTTCATTGACCTGAGACGTCATGTGTTGATAACATGCTAGCCATTTACAGCTATAGCAATGCTGTTTACTGTCCCCTCCTGCTGTTGGCATGGACAGATTATAAAACAAGGCCTTCATAGGCATAGACTTGAAGAGGCCCCCCACCCTTCCTCTATAGAAGCAACACCCACAGACTAAAAGACAAAACCAATACAAACGTGCTGAGGTGTTGTTAAGTATTCTAGATGTACAACTGATACAATATACATCAATAATAATAATATTTTATTATCATAGCATAGTTTCAACTAGTGCAGTTAATTCAACAAATCATACTGAACTTCCACTGTTATCAAATTTAGTTACAATAAATATAATAATGGTAATAACAACCACCAGTTTTGGTGATAAGAATCAGGAAGATCAAAAAATACAATAAATCTCGGTGCTACAGTAAAAGCATTGTTCTCCACAATTAGTTCAAGAAAATACTTTTCTGTAACATGACAAAATGACTTTTTTTATCATCAACAAACTGCACAAGGATTTTAGAAAAGAATGAAGCCATATTTAGTCATATTTATGAAAATAAATTAAATCAACTTAAATTATCATGTAATCTGTACAAGAAACTGCAGAGGATCTTTAAAGCAGAGACTGCAAACCTCTCAGTGAATTTAATTTTCACTCTGGTGGCAAGAAAAACTCAAAGCAGTTAATTTTGCACACATTCAGCATAGTAAGGCAAAGTTCACGCATAAAAATTAGGTTGTGCAAGACAAAAAGTGCATTTACATCTCCTCATCACCAAAACATTCACATCTTATTTCAATGTTATTTGGAGTATTACTCGTAACATTTTTTTATTTACTTGCGAGAGTAATGAAGGGAAGCTAAATGTAATCTTTGCCTACCACTAAATAGAAAAGTGTATGAAAAAGAACAAACACAAACATTATCATGCTGTTGTCACTCAATTAAAAAAAACAACAACACTCATTCTCTTCAATGCCGAAACTTTCCCTGCAAGTCCAGGACTTTAACAGCAGACCTTCTGGTCACAAGCTGCCGTCTGTAACGTCTGGACCCTCATTAGTGCTGCTCATTCTGCAGCAGTGGTGGAGCACAATGATCTGGGCCCTTTACATTGAGACAGAACAACACATGATGCTCAGTAGTTTAGTGTCAGGGTCTTCGAGGCCGCTGGATGTTCATGAGCAGAAACTATAGGCATTTGCTGTTTGACCAGTAAAATAACAAACTTAATGATAACTGTTAGTTATCATTTTACAGTTCATTTTGAGGCATTAATGACTACGATAAATTAAGCACAATTTCAAAACCACGAGAGAGTTGGCCTGATGCTCTGTGCTTGTGAAAAGTGTTGAAAAATCTGATGTAATAATACATTATTTGTGGCTGCTCTTCGTACTTTGACAAAATGACCATGAAACAGGTTAGGAATTATATTTTGTGTTTCCAAAGGTATTAACAGGTCTTCCGTTGTTTAATATAAAGCAGTAAGTGGTGTTGAGTGCAGGTGTGCTTTGTCAAAGCCTCCATTAAACAATGTCTTCCCTTCAAATCCTGCAGAGGGAGACTTCACACCGTCCACCAACATCTTGAGCAGGCAGCACTGTGTTTACAATACTTAATATACTCTACTTATTACGCTCCCTTAGAAAGAAATAAAGACATGAAAGTTCTAAGTTCATCACAGCTTTATGCTCTTGATTTAAAGGTTAGTAATTATCTGATAATAAGTGTAATCTTTCAGACATAATGAAGATTGTCGGGTTTCTTCCCTTTGTAATGTACCCACAACATTCACTTTGAAAAACGGATGTCCACACGCACCAAACTTAATTTATATAAATAAATAATATATATAGATGATATACATTTTTATATAAATTAACATTTATATTGGTGTTTGAAAATATCTATTACACACTATGCAGAGTCCGAGGTGATGTTCAGATGTCTAATTAAAAATCTTAAACCCAAATATATTAATTTTACAATTGATTACTGCAAAACAAAGCAGAAACTATTGTTTGGCAATTTTGCTTGATAATTAAATAATTGAATAAATTCAGCACTCAATGATACTTAGATTTTAATACTGTGCAAACAGGCATGTTTTTTTCTTTTTTGAAGGTTTATGCTGTCACCAGTTCTGAAAATCTGATGGCTGATCAGTGAACTCCAGTATTTATAATTTCGCTGGTTCAAAGGGTGACAAAAACATATTTTAGGTAACACTTTGTGATGCAAATTTAGAAGCACATTGATTAGATTATTAATATTAGTCAAAAAGGCTCTGAAAGCTGGTGTGGAAAACAAAACCTTTCATCAAGAAATAAAATAAAGAAATATTTCATATTCATTTTTGATTTAATAAATATTTGTTGTACAAGTAAAAAACAAACAAAAAAATCAACTGGCTGTTGTAGCCTCTCCCGAAAAACAGTATATTTTTTTTTTTTACAGCTCACTAATATTTGAAATGTTATGACACTTATGTTTGACAAATCCCAAGTGAGAAAATACTTGGAACTTGGTTTAGTCCCACCTCCTGAAGGGTGCTGATATTTAGCAGCCAGGATTCGTCTCTAGAAGGAGTGCTAGCGGTGGTATCAGCATATCATTGAGTATTACATTCTGAATTTCTAAAGTGACAGAAAACACCAGGATGTTGCTGATAATCAAAACCTACATTTATTTTAATCAAGAAAACAGCCATTCAAATTTTTGAAATGAAAACCTAGCATATGGCCGCATTGTGTATGAAACACTGGAGGAATTTTAATTCGAAACTAGAACTTTTAATCTGAAATGGGTAGATAAAGTAGTGATATTCGGCCGACTTGCGGTAACTTCACTCCTTTACCCACATGAACTGAGTTTGTGAGAAACAACCAGCTTGTATTGTCCGAGTTAAGGGTGGCATAAATTCAGCAAGCACTGTACATTTTTTTAAACGATAGGCAAAACTGTTATTCATGATGAGTTAGATATTCACATACTTTTGTGGTTGGCTGCAACAGTCGTGTCGATAGCCACAGGTGTTGTGGTCGATGTTAACGTTGTATCAACGATGTTAGCTTTCTGCTTCTGGCCTGCATTTACTGTTTGGGTGAGATTTGACTTTCGGAGCTCTGCTGTGTTACCGTCTGACTCTGCTTGGTCTTATTTATGATCTTTAGGGGCACATGACTTCCCACGTCGCAACCACAAGCTCATCAGTTCCTTTTGAAGGCAGCATCAGACTAGCCGACAACATAGAAAAGCCCACAGTGAGAACAGGTGAGCGACACCTGGTGAACTCTGGGTAATGCAGTTTATTTAATCACTGGAGAGTGACATTTTTTTTTTTTTTTTATCGACAGCTTGTAAAAGTGCTGATATGGAAGAAAATGTCAGTGCACCAAAGAGTAAAAATGTAGACGCGCAGGTGGAAGGCTGCGTACTTGGTAGCGGCCGGTAAGTTTCCGCGGGGGAAAAGGCTTTTGTGGGTGAGACTGTACATTTCTCAAACCCAGACTCCACCCAGCTTTATGTACCTGCTACTTGTAGACCCTTTCAAACCACATCCACTCAAACACACACAGCCTTTACCCACTTGGGAGTCGTGGCACTGAGGCCCTGACGAGGAGTGAGGCTGACACATGCCAGCAGAGAACTCCATGCCTCCCCCACTGGCAGTACGAACAATCAGTTCCTCAAAGGCAGCACCGGCTGAGGGGGGAGTCGAGGGCTTTTTCTCCCCCAAAGCTCTTCTGCGTGATTACTTCCTTGGAGTGCACACTCCTGAACTTTCAACAGCTTTTTGCTCACTAATATCAGTGCTTCCGCAACTTCTGACTCAGAGAGCAGACCTATTGTCAAAACCACAGAGCCAGTATTGTCCTTCAAGCTTGGAGGCCTTGGCAGTCACACTGCCGAGCAATTAACCCAGAGTGACCACATACATTTCTACTCGTTGTTCTTATTTGTTGAGCGGTGGGGGGGGGGGGGGGGGTTTACAGTATTTCAAAATGTAACAGGCATTTTTACTCTTTGATACACTGCATTTTAGAAGAACAAAAAGTCTGTAGCCTACTTTATGGTGGAGCAGAAAATCATAGCAACCATGTCAAGAAGTTTGCAGGGTCTGCATGACGGCAGGTTTTCACTGCGTGCACATGATATCAGTAGCATTGCAGAATTAGGGCAGATTATCCAAAACTTTTTTTGATTTGAGAAGTATTTTTGGAAGAGGTTATAAGGTTTGAGGCCCGGAGGATTAAAAGAATAAGGAACATGAATCAGAGCTGCTATTAATAACACAAAGTACTCATCACTTTTCTCACACAGACCATCTGTCTCTCAACTTGGTGGGTGATTTCTTCCCACCACATCCAGAGGCTGTTGTGTATATGAGAGGATTTTTCTGTATAATGGTGGCTGCAGAGCTGAGATGTCTGTTTTATAGGCTGATTTGCCACAATGATGAGAAAGTGCTAACCTGCAGGTCCTCGCCTCTATAAAAGGATTAGCCGAGTCCGGCACTCTTACATAACTGCTGCAAGCTCTTGTGCTGAACAAATGATTTTACATGCTGTGCTCCAGCAAGTTTAACTGGCAACAAAAAAAATGCTCAAAAAAACTGTTTAACCTTTTAACGGCAACTAACACAGTTAATCACACTGACATTGCAATTTCTTGATTTTTTTTTTTTTCTCTAGTGCCACCATTTTGTGTTTTTTAGTGAAACGTTGAAATGTATCAGTCAACAAAAACCTTAACAACTTTATTAAAGTAACACTTTATGACTAAGTACTAAACAAAACTACAAAACGAATGTCAACTTTATTGTTGATGATGTTTGACTCAGATATTATGGTTTTTATTTTCAAATTACTGTGATAAGAAGAGAGAAAAACAAAGTTGACATGTCAACTTTGTTTTTCTCTCACAAGATGAAATTGTTGTCTCAAAAACATTTCCACTGTGACGTGTTTTGAATAACATCAAAACACTCAAACCACTGACTCATGTTATGATTTATAGATAGCTGTATTACTGAGGCTCTGCCCAAAACTAAATTATCATGAGGTGACACTTTGGTTAGCTCTAAAAAGTATTATTCAAATCATCATCAATGCGGGAGATTTAAGCTAAGTTTTGGAGTGGCCAATTCATAAACCTGAATCTGATTAGTCAAATAGAAAAGTATCCAATCCTGGCATTACTCCACAGATGTTGAAAGAATGGGAAGGAGTGGGAAAATTAAACAGTGCATTACACTCAATCATTCAAGATATGGAAATCTTTCCATCCTTGAGGCTACACCAAGCCTAGAAGACAATAAGCAAACATTAGTGTTGGGAAACACAAGACATTGTGATTTCAACTAAAACATAATTCTCAATCATTTTGTATCATTGAGTGTCATTGAATGCACCTCTGAGGAGAATTTGTCAAAACTTTATCAACTTCAAACTGGTGCCAAGAAAATGAACTGTAAATTTCTCTAGGTTGTGGAGAATGTGAACAACCAAAAACCAAAAGCTGCCTGAAAGGAAGTTAGAGAAACTGTCTAAAAATCAAACAGGAAATATGGACCTTAATATTAGAATACTGACTATCGACAAAACTACTGGTGCAATCTCGTCTTTGCCTCTTGGTGAAAACATTAGTCAGGTGTCAGGGGTGTAAAACTGTTTTCCTCATCATCATCATCATCATCAGGACATTTGTACTTTTCTTCTTCCTCTTCTCTGAGCAGGAGTCCGTGCAGAGTTGCATCTGGCAGAGCGCTCTGAATATGAGCATGTTCCCTCCTGAGAAAACCATTTATTGAGACTTAACCGTGACTAAATATATCACAAGATGGAAGTCATTGGGGATGTCAGGGGCACAAAGCAGGCTGGGTAATTTAATGTGACAGCAACCCCCTGACCCAACATCCCACACCCATCCACACAATCACACACACACACACACACACACACGCGCACACACACACACACACACACACACACACACACACACACACACACACACACACACACACACACACACACACACACTTGGCTGAACTTGACCTTTTCCATCTTCCCTCTGTGTTCTTATCCAGTATGTGTACGGTAATGTGCTGCACGTTACACCTTCAACACCAGAGAGGAAGGTTTAGTCGGCACCATCTGACAGGATTAAATATGAGAGCACTGATTTTGTTTTTGTAATTTATGACAATTAGCAGTCATGGCAGGACAAAGTTAGTACTTTTGGCCACTTTCCAACAACGGCTAGTGTTTAGTAAACCATTTTACGCTTCAGATGTTTTATCAGCCATTCATAAGAACAATCTTACGGAGCCCCAGAATGGCCACAGAGAAAAAAAAAATGTAATCGTGCGCACGAAATAGTATTTCGTTCCAGCGTTTTAATTATGCGCACGAGATAAGTGTATCTTATCGCAAATCACAACAGGCTTTCTCTTCTCAGCATGAAGTGCACTTCATTGCATTTTGCCAACGATATAATCCACAAACTCTCCATATCATCGTTTTTGCCTTTTAATAACAATAATCCTTTGCCTCCCTTGCATCACAGCTGTCCTTAGTTAACAGTGTTGTTGTCAGCGTAGCCACCACAGACAGACTGAATAATCAATGACATATTTAGAGGCACCAAAAATCGAATACAGACACAAAGTACTGCTGCAGCAGCAGCTGCAGAGATCGCTGGCGGTATGCTGCTCTTTTAATACCAGTACATACGATGGGCCCAAAGTAGATATCAGAGCTGGACTCAACGGAGTTGCTGTTGCTGCTGACTAATCGATGACAGATATGGATATAGTCGGTATTAAACACGGCATGTGCAGCTGGATTGCAAAAAAAAAACCATCTGCTAGTTTTCCTCAGTGCACACATACACTGTCATTTCAGACAATCGAAAGATAGATGATACTCCGACGTCTCCGTCAATAATATAAACAGCCCCCCCAAAAAAGTATTATGGTGTGATAATAGCAATCATTTACTCACTCAATGTATTTATACGTAGTATAGTGTCTGTATTAGCCATTTTGGTGCCTCGAAATATGTCATTGATTATTCAGTCTGTCTGTGGTGGCTACGCTGACAACAACACTGTTAACTAAGGACAGCTGTGATGCAAGGGAGGCAAAGGATTATTGTTATTAAAAGGCAAAAACGATGATATGGAGAGTTTGTGGATTATATCGTTGGCAAAATGCAGGTGCAGTGCACTTCATGCTGAGAGGAGAAAGCCTGTTGTGCTGTGCTGTCTCTATATAATAACGTATTTTGTGCACACAAATTAATTAAAACGTACGAACGAAATAATTAAAAGGTGCAAACGAAATGCTATTTCGTGCACACGAGATAGTAAATCGTGGCCTTGATTTTTATATCTCGTGGCATCAATTTAGTATTTCAAGCACACAAATTAACTAATGTGCGCACGAGATAGTAAATCGTAGCCCCGATTAAGTATTTTGTGTGCACGATTACATTTTTTTCTCTCTCTATGGCCACTCAAACTTGGGGTTGACAGGTTGTGAACATTTTTTGTTGTTGTTTGGTTTTAATGTAAAGTAGGATTATTGATTATTGATAAATCTTTAATGGTTTTTTAGAATAAATAATCATCAAGTCTTCAGTATACAGTTTAATAACTAATTTAAAAGAGTTTTGATAATCCAGTCTTTGATTGTACTTTAAATGTCAATGAATGGGTTTGGTTCCATTGTTTGAAAACCTCACATGACAAAGTGGTTCAACCAGTACATTTTTTATTAGCCATATTTGCAGTGACTCTAAGGATAGTGATGGTCCAGACCAAGCAGCAACTTATCGTGAAGTCACCCACTGGTTTGTGAACTGCTGTTTTTTTGAACCCTTGAGTTTGGCATTTCAGCCGTCGCCATCTTGGATCTTTTTTCGCTTCAGCTGTATTTTGTATTTTGTGAACTTGAATACCATACCTGCATATCATCAGCATGTCAGCATTGTGAGACAATTTGAAGTACAGCATGACAGAGCTGATAGTCTGGCTGTAGTCTGACCCAAAATGAACTAACCATTACCTTCTAATTGATCTGCAGAGCAATAGAAAAGCATTTGTTTGTCATTAATGAAAACATAAAACACAACTATTTAAGCCGAAAACAACATATTCTAAATTAGTATTGAAGGACAAGTTAGAACACCCAAAATGCTGGTAATAATCTCATCATCAGTCATCTCATGCAGAACTACAGCAAGCAGCACCGGAGGTCAGAGTTGTCACTCCACCTCACTTTATTTTAATGTTGTTGTTTGTCACATTTCCACATCTCAGCAATTAACTTGGTGAGTACAATTTAATTATCAGTGGTAGTACTGCTGACCAAAACTAAAACAACTACAGCGGCTGCTGGAAACCCACATTTTCCTTGAACTGTGCACTTGTTCAAAGGCCTTATTGTGCGGAAAATTCAAGGCTTTTCAGGAAACCAAAACACCCAAACCCACTCAGGCCCTGGGAGGCGCTGAATTGGGACACAAGTGGAGAAGAGGAAGGACACTTTAGATTTTTTTTCTTTAGGAAGCAGCGCTGTATTCCAATGTACTCACAGAGGCTCCACTGTTTGGTGCCCAGAGGAGGGAGGCAAGACAGGCGGAGAGGCCCCCTTCTCCACAAAATGAAGCATAAACACAACAATCCCTTTATTCAGTATTTTGGACCTGCCATCTGAACAGCAGCTCGTCGTTAAATTAACATCACAGCAGGCGCGCGCCCTGGCCCTTGCTTCCCGGGGCATTGTGGTGCACTCAGGAGGAAACTCATTCTTTGAGGGGATACCAGGTCAAAAAGCAGGGGTGGCATGGACTCTTCCTAGTAGTCTTGGCATTGAGGAATGGGAATAGTCGCTGTGCCGCTGTGCTAGTCCTCGCTAGGCCGAATGTTGAAAGGACAACCTTTTAATCCCTGGCAGCCGTGAAGGACAAAGACAGATTTGCTTTTTGTTTTTGATGTTGTGCCACTTTCTCGGCACATCCACCTCGAGGACAGGGCTGTAGTCCGCGCCAAGGCCTCTGACCACGGGTGAGGCTGCAACACATTTCACTGCAGAGAGGCCGAGGCTGTGTTGGCCCAGCCTGGACTCATGCATTGTGCACCTGCTTGGGGGGAAGTGTCTTGAATAAATTCCCCCAATGGTTTTTCAATAGAAAGATTTGTATGTTTGAAGTGCACTGCCTGGCTCAAGCAGGCAAACATAAATTAGCTCCTGAGCAGCACTGAAACTCTGTTTAAGTAATACAGAAGCTAAATTACTTCAGAGGCATTTAAAACCAGGATTCATAAGAAAATAGAATACAGTCACTTTACTTTATTCATTCTTCAACATGAATACATTTAGTCATCCAATTGAAACAGTTAGGTCATGGACTCCAACCTGTGTGAATGGATTCATGTATTCTTGTCAACCTTTTCCCTTCGCCTCAAGCTTTTTGGCTTTAAAAAAAAAGGTTTCAAGAAAACAGCACTCTCAGCTCATCAGAGAAGGGAAGATAATTAAAGTAAAGCAAGTAAAGGAGGAAAGTTCAAATCAACAACAGCATTTTTGGGGAGACATGGAAATAGTTTGTGAATATGTCACCTTGTAAGTTGATTTGACGAACTTGTTGGCAGGCAGTTGAATATTTTTACATCCAGCAGTTACAGAGCAACAGTTTCACTCATTGTGAGTCTGTTTTCTGTCCCCCTGATGAACCGACGTCCAATTCTCACTCTTTTTAGCTTTATTTTTGGTCTCTACCAAATCCTGACACAAATATCTTGCTCTTTATTTGCATAATACTGCAATTCAGCAATTTAAAACAAGGGACATAAAAGAATAGAAGATCTTCAATGTATATATATTTTTTTATCTTCCTCTATAAAACTGTATTAACGTTAAATAATGAGCTATTATAACTTATTCAAATAGATAGTGGATGGAGAGAACTGACTTTAAAATCTGTACTTTCCATATTGAAGGAAGACTCAACAATGTATCTGTTCGTAAATCCCACAATCTTAATAGAGATCCAAGTCTTATAAGACAAATCCCACATGCCATATTTTTAAACTCTGGCTCAGCAATTATTCTTTTCAATTGTTTCTTGTAAAAAAAAACTGCTTCTATTGTCATTCATCTGCCTTCAGTTTCACTGAACTTTGTATTCAAGGTGCTCGTCTCTCTACTGTATCTGGTCACCTTGTTGGTGAAACAAGCGGCAGCATAGATCACTGAGCAATCAGGTTAAAAAGGCTAGTGAAGCAAAAGAGGTCAGATAGATGAAGTGACCACAACTCTACTGTATTTGTTCATTCCAATAACACTGTCTCTGCATGACGGGCTCAGAGGGCAAGTCACGCTAGGACAGTCTTCTTCACATCAATTCCTCCTTGAAATCCAAAATACATTTTCCGAAACACAACAAATGTCTCAATGTCTTTCAATTTAAAACCCGTTGCTAAAAATTAAATGTAATGTCTTATGTACTCTGCCTCTGTGAATATTCGATTCACAATGTAAATGTGCAACTGTGACATTAGTCAAGCTGCAGTGCCCTGCTCGGAAGCCTTTGATTGCATTTATGCTCCGGTCTGTCTGGTCTTATCGTGTCGCCCAGCTCTGTCTTTAATCTCATTGCCTCAGCACTGTATCAGACACAAAGACATGTCTCGCTGGAGCGTCTGCAAAGAACCAAAGCAAGAGAGGAATAACAACAGGGAGTGGGAGGCTGGAGCATGATGGGGTGTGGTGTTTTTTTTTTTCAACCTGAGGCTCTTTTAAAGGGGCAGTTCAGTTTTTGGAAGCTGGGAGCGCCTGGCTCCATTGTTCTGTCTTTGAGACTTCACGGCCGTAAGTTCATACCACACCAAGTTGTGTCACACACAGATGTAGTTTGCCCAGTTGACTTAAAGTCACACCAGGTTTAGCAAGCAGGAAAAGCACAGCTGCACAGGCCTCCAGAGGTCTGAAAGTCTGTGGAATCACGTTTAATTTCACAGCAGGATATGGCCTGGTGTGATCTGTTGTACTCATGACCACACCCAGGTGTGACATGGGCCCTGTTCATACCCGGCATTAACATGTTTCTCCACTGTTATCGAGTGACCGCTTGAGATCGGATCTCACTTCCAACCCAAACCCTCCCATTCAGAATATTTTCTCTGTGGAATATTATTTGTAATTTGTATGTGGATAGCATCAGTTCAGTAGGCAGTCCTCAGATGTGGCCCAGGACATATTTGTGCCAGACAAACTTCAAATGTGCTCTGAGCGATCAGATCTCAATCATCCTCAATGAGTTTTGGGTGCGTTCATACTCAGAGTTCTCCGATTGTGATCGGATCACCGAGGCCACATGTTAATGCCCAGGGTCCACAGGGCCTTAGAATACTTACGTATCAGTTAGAGGTGTAATGGGTACTCACTAATAAACATTTAACAAGCTTCCTGTTTGTAAAATGATGAATTATGAATTATGAAATTATGAATTTTTTAAATGAAATTTGCTCTTCAATACATGTTTTCATGTAAAGATGCTCTGTGTAGTTTTTGACCACCAGTAGTGCTATGTAGTAATATTTGAATGACCTCCATACGGCACCTTTATAAATTCATATGAAAGAAGCTGGAATACCATTTGTTCCATTTTTTATTGTTTCCTCTCATCAAACATGAACACTTACTTGATGTAACTGATGACTAAATCCTAGGTATACAGCTGACACCAGGGTTGCAGATATGGACACTGAGATATCCAACTACTGTACTGCAGATACAAGACTCACTACAAATAACCAGATTACAGAGGCATTGCTATAGTTTGAGGAGACTATGCAGATTGATGCTGAGAGATTACACAGGATACTTTGCAAATGTGTTAGCGTGTTAGCATGACAGAGCGCTGCTGAGTTTAAGCCGTGGGCCCGACAGGGTTTCTGCCTCGTCCTGATGTAGGTTGCAGAGCTTCATTCCCGGATGTACATCCGTGTGCAGACTACGTCATCTGCCCCAAAAGTCTGGAGGAAACAGAAAGAAAATGTCAGCCGTTTTCACATTTTAAAGCTGTGTTGTTGTATGTCAACAAACACCTGCTACAATAAGCCTGCAAAAAGCCTCGGTGAGCTTTAAGGTCCTGCAGCATCTGAAAACCCAGAAAGCCCAGAAGGACGGACTGCAGGCAGGATTTGAAGCTTTGGGTCAAGCTGTCTTTTTAATTCTCCACATAACTAATTTTGTCATTTTTTGAGAGTACAACCAAGTGGAAAACCAAATCAAATCTCTGAGGGCATGTGCATGAATTATCATTTGTGAAACTGATAACATAGAGGCAACAAAAAGCAAAGAATTTTCCAACGACAATGTGCCCTTAAAACCTCCATAACAGAACAGAGGTAACAGCTAAGGACACATGTTCACACATTCAGTGATGAAAGAGTGAACAAAAGGGAACAGACGGAATCTGATGGTGGTCGGTGGGTTGTTTTTTTTCATCTGTCAATAGAATGTAATGAACAAATCTAAATTAAAAACACATCTACACAGTCCTGATGTAGACTGTTTGACTCACGATAAAGGTTTTACTCTATATTTATATTTAATGTGAGACAGAAACTTCTTTCCTCTTAAGAAAGTAACTTTGCATTTAGTTTTGAACCAAATCTCAACCTGTTTCAAAGCTGTTGGGTTCCTAAAATATAAGAAGACAAAGTTTGGCAGATGTTCTTATAAAACTCTGAGATTTTCCCTTGTTAACAGTGAAGAAAACTAAACTTCCAAATGATAAGGAAATCCTATTTAGCAATAATGTATGTGTCACAACCTCACAGTGAAGATTTTGGCTCATCAATGATGCGGTATGTAGATCATACCGTAGATTTTTGATGATGAAACCAAAGGAAACTTCATGACTGATTTATGCACAGACTCAAATCCAATCCACTGATGTGTGATTTTTCTGATTTGATTTCAGACTGATGCAGCTGGAGGAAAAACTCCACATGATTTCACTCCTAAAGTTTTTTCATACTAAACCAATTAAGCGGATCATGCAAATGGTATGGAAATGTGCCCCACTTACAGTGTGAACTGCCACACACAATCAGACCATCGCTTTATGATGGCGAGTCCTCCTTAGAGTCCCGAGCAGAAGCTTTGCAGTTGTTGGGTTATCTGTGTGTCTCGGGGCATTTTTGGAAACAGATATGTTTCAGATTCAGATGGTGTTTTGGTTTTTCCAGTTGCTTTTCAAGAGAAAGTGTCTGGATACAAAGATGACTCTGTCGGTTGTATGATGGTTGGGTGGTGGTTGTATGATGATGGTTGACTGGTGGCTGGATGGTGGTGGTATGATGGTTTTGTGGTGGTTGTATGATGTTTGACTGGTGGCTGGATGGTGGTTGTATGATGGTTGGGTGGTGGTTGTATGATGGTTGACTGGTGGCTGGATGGTGGTGGTATGATGGTTGGATGGTGATTGTATGATGGTTGGATGGTGGTTGTATGATGGTTGAATGGTGGTTGTATGGTGGTTGACTGGTGGCTGGATGGTGGTTGGATGATGGTTGGATGGTGGTTGGATGACGGTGGGATGGTGGTTGGATGACGGTTGGATAGTGGTTGTATGGTGGTTGACTGGTGGCTGGATGGTGGTTGGATGATGGTTGGATGGTGGTTGTATGATGGTTGGATGGTGGTTGTATGATGGTTGAATGGTGGTTGGATGACGGTTGGATGGTGGTTGGATGACGGTTGGGTGGTGGTTGTATGATGGTTGACTGGTGGCTGGATGGTGGTGGTATGATGGTTGGATGGTGATTGTATGATGGTTGGATGGTGGTTGTATGATGGTTGAATGGTGGTTGTATGGTGGTTGACTGGTGGCTGGATGGTGGTTGGATGATGGTTGGATGGTGGTTGTATGATGGTTGACTGGTGGCTGGATGGTGGTGGTATGATGGTTGGATGGTGATTGTATGATGGTTGGATGGTGGTTGTATGATGGTTGGATGGTGGTTGTATGATGGTTGAATGGTGGTTGGATGACGGTTGGATGGTGGTTGGATGACGGTTGGGTGGTGGTTGTATGATGGTTGACTGGTGGCTGGATGGTGGTTGTATGATGGTTGAATGGTGGTTGTATGACGGTTGGATGGTGGCGTGCAGGGAGGACGGAGGTGAGAAGAGCAGAGAAACACAGAGACTCTCAGCCAGATCAATCTCCATCAGAGCGTGAATGCTTCAGCTCCTCCAGGGCAGCCGGGCCAAAGTGTCACCAGAGGGGCAGGCGCTGTAAACACTTCTGCTTTTATCGGCTACAGAAGCTTCCTTATGTTCTCCCTTCTCAGCTTGTCAGTCTTAACAAAAAGGAGCTTCAAGTAAAATACTATGGAAGCAGTGAAGATTTGGTTAAAGCTCTTGTTCCTCTTCTTATCGGTCCTTGCCTCTGGCCTGGAATACAAAGCTACGCAAACATCCTGGGATGAATTTTTCAGCATCTAAACCTTCTATATTGTTGTTTCAAGATTTTTCCCTTTGGACATTCATCTTGTAAAAAAAAAAAAAATCGAAGAACAACAAAGCAGAGCGTGGGAGTGTTGAACATTAAGGGGAGAAAGCTGTTGGGTCCCTGAGAATCGTTCGTCCAGTGCGTTGCTCTTGGACTGCACATCTTTCGAAGGGCTTTAGACCCATTGACTCCTGCCCATATTAATCTGGCTGAATACAAGGGGGTATTACTGCAATGTCAGCGTAGCAGCTCCTCTTGTTCTCCTTTCACATCTCTCCGCGGGGTGGATGAAAGCTCGACTCCTTGGGAAACGGCCTCTCTCATTTCCTTTACGAATGAATCTCCCGGGTGACTTTATACACTCCCTGCCCTGTTTCATTAACCATTTCTTAAACGGACTCCACTGGCTGCACCAAATCTTAATGCATCTGATGTCTTCTGGGTCTCCATGAGAACCATCCACGAAACAGACAAACCATACAGATTAGCCACCCATCAGATCATACTCTGTACTTACAGTAATATTTTGGAATCATTTATCTTCCCTTTGTTTAAGCGACACAGAAATTAGAGTTCATTAAGCTTCTGTGTGTGCAGATTTTTTTTTTTGTAATCAGCAATCTGTTCAGAGGCTTTCAGTGAGAGGATGACTCATTGCTATGCGCTCACCAGAGTGAGCTCATCTCCGTTCAGCTCTCTGGTCCAGTAGGTTTTGGGGCCGCCGCCGTCCACCAGAGTCTGCTGACAGTGAATCTTGTTCTCCGACTCCCAGGTGGCGAGGCTCTGCAAGGGGAGGGACAACAAGGTGGGAAGGTCAGCATGATTACAGCCGGTTCATTGATCTGTGCGGTTCGAAGAGGGTTTTACTGCACCTATAACCACACCCAGCTGTGATGTCACAGTGTACCGACACACTTAGGAGTACACATCTACATCACTGCAGGAAGTTTGTCTTTAAGTAACATTGTTTTTAGGTCATAGGTAAATATTTTACAACAAGCAAGTTTGTAGCTGTGCAGCTACTGATTTTGGTGGGTAGATTAATAGAAATGTGACATTTCCTAGAATGAAAATCATACTATTGAGAGAGTATTTATCCACTCATATATATGGCCGAACGTATGTGGACCCCCCGCCCCGGTTTGTGTACTTTGTGTAGGCTATTTTTGCTGTGTGGTTAATTTTCACTTTAACCAGGCACCTTTTAATTCCAGTAAAGAAAAATCTTGATCCTAACTCTAATGTTTTACACAATTATATTTTAGACAAAAGTGGGTTTTCAACTTTTGTTTGGAAAGTTTAGAAAAGGCCTTTTATTTTTTTGGTATGACAATGATCCTGTGTGCATAAAGAAGTGGTTCTCCAGTTGTGGGTGAAATTGAAAGACTCGTACCAGAGCACTGACCTCAACCACATCCATCACCTTTGTGTCAGGTGGAACAGGAGCATCCTCTGTGTGCCCGACTTTATCAATCTGTCGATGCCCAACCCCAATAATACTTGCAGTTGAATGGGAACTATAATCCCTGCAGCCAGGCTCTAACATCATGTAGAAAGCTTCCAGTGGAGGCAGTGTGACCACATCTATGCACGGTTTGTTATATATCATGAGAGAATATAATCACATGTGGGTGTACTGTTTAGGTGTCCACATAAAGCCTGTTGGGGAAAAAAAAACATCTGTCCTGTCCTAATTCATCCATTGCCACCCTTTAATGAACAAAGCAACATAATCGTATAATTCAGCAGCTGGAGTCTTTAGCAGACTCAGTAAAAAAACCCATAAAATCCTCTTAGCACTTTGGTCGGTCTCCATTGGCTAATTCGCTTCAATAATATTTCAAATGACCTCAACAGGATTAGTCAGACTTTGATTTAGGAACTAATTTCTCCTGAAGTAACTGACTCAAATTGCCAATCAGAGTTATGAATTTATAGAAGAAACAGGAGCGAGGTGAACCTGTGGCACTAATTTGTGCTAATGGAGAGGATTTATGATTTTGGTCATCTTAGGGTCCTTTATCTGCCCTCATATTTCATTACCTCCAGTGTCTACTGTCACAAAAGCTGTTCTGGTAAAGGAACTGTCAAAAGAAAGAAGCTGAAGCCAGGAGCCGGCTAGTAAAGAGACTGGAAATTGGGAAAAACGCTCACCTGTCACTGCAGCTAAATCCAACCAGCAGCTCCGTTAAAGCTCAATAAATTAACATACTATATAATGTTTTTTTCAATACAAAAAAGTGTAAAAACAAATTAATGAGTCCAGTTTTACAGTTAGATTTCTTGAGCCTAACAGCTTTTCCCGTTTGAGTCTTTATACTAAAGTAATCTAAGCTCTAACCTCCTGTTATCTTACTAATAGACAGATAAGCATTTTATTAGCTTCCACTTGAAGACAAATATAATTTCCTAAAACGTCAAACTATAACTGATGACTATTGAGGTTTCTCAGTGAAGTCTTTAATACAAACATGAGCCTATTCTTCACATTTTGTCTTTTCATGTTGCTTTCTGACATCGATCACGTTTTCCCATTGCTGAATTTTATTTCTTCATTCTGTTTTCCTTTTCAACATCACACCTTAAGCTCAAGGGATCCTGCTCCAAAGCCTGTAACTCATCGAAGCTGCTATATTTTCATCCAAGTCAACATAAATCCAACAAAATAAAGAACTGGGCCGCCACACAAAGGAATCCCATGACGAGTTAGTATTTTATAGCATAATAGCATATTTGCAGTGTTGCTTACATACAATTTCTTTGAGAATTTGTATTTTGAACTAAAAAGCACCGCTGCTTAGTTTTGGATGAAGCAGCAGCCTTGTTTCTCAGAGGCAAATGATAATCACCATATCAAAGGTAAAGAAAGCTATCATGGATCCCTGTGGGCAGCCGTCCACAGTCTTTGCCAAGTTGAAAAAAAGCAGGGCTTTTATACAGCTTACTTTTTCTTTTTTTTGTTTCTAGTAAAGCCAGAACCCCAAGAGCCAATTAGCTACGGCTTCATTTTAGTGCAAGCATCAGTCTCAGCCTCTGACTTCTATGGATTTTCACAGTCACAGACAAATTCTCACACTTTTTGTCATCCAAAGAGCTTGTAGACTCACATTTCAGGCCAAGACAAATTGACCCTGTGTCACAGCATTTGTTTTACCTACTGTCTTTCTGTTGCTTTTGACTAATCAGAAAATCCATCTTTGGCTTTGATTCAGCCTTTCATTGTATATCAGATGCAAGCGGTGTGTCGTAAAGTGGAGGAACATCTAATTTCCTGCTCAGTTTAAAGTTTTTATGCTGGATTTTACAACATTCCTTCCTGGAGCCTAAAATAACACTCTCTTTTGGACTCAACTCTTCCCACAGTTTAATCACATTATCTCTCTCACATCAGTGTTTGCTCATCACTTTTCCCAGTAGCATCGAAGTGTGGGGATCTTTTTCATAAAACACATACAAACAGTTAATGTTTTACCAAAAGACATATACCTCATCTGAGAGTGCAGAAATGTCACTTTCTCTAATAACCACAAAGAGGTCGGACAGTCCAGAACGTCACCAACTTCTTGAATGGGTCCTGAAAAGTTACAGTCCTAGTTGTCATTTCATTCATTTAATATGTGTGGTGTTTTTTTTTTACATTGTTTCAATAAAGGGAAGGCAATTTTCTACTGTATTATTACCAAATAATTTCATGGGAATTTTCTTAAAACCAGACTGCCTCCCCCTGAAGCATGGCTGTCTGTGCAAGCAGCATAAAGATTTTTTTTTTTATTTCAAAGCAGTTGTAAGCGCTATATAAACACTGTGAAAGTCTCAAAACACTCAGTCCACTGAGAAATGCACACAGTCCGTATTCAGTACATTTGGACGAGCTGTTTGGACCTCCGTGAGTTTGTGATGTCACAATGAGTTTGTGATGTCAGCACGGCCCACCGAGCGGTCATTTCATCACGGAGCAAGGTAGGTAGGTAGGTAGGTATTTACTTTATTAATCCCCGAGGGGAAATTTTTTAAGCTACAAGACCGCAGAAAACCTGTGGTTAGTTTGGGCGTGCATCACTCAGGACAGAGCCAATGAGAAGAGATTGTCTTTGATATCAATGCTCCTTAAAGATACAGACACAAAACAACTGTTCTTGGTAGAGCTCCAGACAGAGATAAATAGGAGCGGTAAAACTATACTGAGATGAGTTTTGGCACTTAAAACAAGAAAAATATCTCCTTATTGATACTAAGACTGCAAATATAATATCGTAAAAGAGCAAAACATGGGACCTTTAATATGACCCAGATTTAAAAAAATTTGCAACCTCTTATAATATTTAACAGCCTTTGATTTTTTTTTTCCCAATTCACAGACTAAACATCACAGCAATAAAGCATTTCCATGGGTGAGTCAAGAGGTTGCTGTTCGCTCAGACATGTCTGCAGGTCAAAGAGGACTGAACTGTCATGTAGATAGTTGTTTGTAATTCATTGATGAATGTTTTTTTTTAATTTTTTTATTGTTGTTGTGATTTTATACTTCAGACCCTATGATGTCCAAGGAAAACTTCCCACTGGGGCAATCAAGTCTATCTTAAGTAGAGAGCTGAAAAAGAAGGAGGAGAGTGTTGGTGAGTTTTAGAGCTATGGATGGAACCAAGTTATCATGTATGTAAGTACATGGGAGCTGAAGCATTTTGGTGCTAACAAAGTAAAGGCTATTCAACTCAGGTAAAACCATGTCATGGACGGTGGTTTGTCCTCATCATGGAACATAAACCCTGACAAAATGTTCCATTTTTACACAGACTGTTGAAAGAAATGCTGAGCAGGAGTTAGTGGATGTGACATCATGACTTTACTCTCTATTGTACCTGTTAGGTTGATAAGGTAGTCACAAATCAACGTACGGAGCACAAACAATGACAAAGAATCTTTCTGCCCCAATTTCTGAACCCAATATTTCACTCTCACCAGTCCAGAAGAATCGGTCTTACCAGCCGCTCAGATTTTCGATTTGCCAGTCGTTTCCTGTTGGCCTGTTCCTGCTTCTCCGAGCTACATCAAGACTTCACCTTGAACAGTAGAACTTTAGTAGCACTTAAAATAGCATTTACTGATGGAACTTTGTAGTTTGGCTTTCTTGAAGAAATTGTATTTTCTTGATTCCTGTTGTTCTGGGTTTTGTACCCTCATGGTTGAAATGCACTTATTGTAAGTCACTTTGGATAAAAAGGTCAGCTAAATGAAATGTAATGTAACATTACACACACTCATAAGAAAAGAAAGAACGCTTGAATCTCAAGACACACTACTCTGAAAATACATCCTCACCTTTATCCATTTACCTCCATACGGTAACGTCCGTGTCATGTCTGCTGCTTCTCAGTGTAGCCTCACAGCTAAAAGTATGTCTCTATGGCAACCAGCTGAGTTAAAAGACTTTATTTGTTTAAGTCTTTTCACCCAGAAGTGAGTTGGTTTGTTGTACTTGTGAAATCAAAACTTCTGTGTTCAGATCTTTCTCCATTGTATCAACTTAGCATCAAACACCAATCATCAGATCAGGTACGTAATCGTCTCATCATGATTTCCTCTCTGTGTCCATCTGCTTTCTGTTTCTCTGTTGCCTCGGTGACGGATGGGAAACACCTTATCACTTTCCCCACCTGGAAATGAGAGTAGGCCGTCTGATCCCGCCGCACTCACACAGATTAACTGGAGCTTTTTAACCTTTTGGCGGTGTTAATCAGCTCTCTGCTCTTCGCCAGGCACAGATCAGCGTGTAATCCCTTTAACCACGGGTGCAGCCCGCCTCGGCCAAAACTCACTTAGGTCTCGTCTGCCAACCTCCTCCACCTGAGAGTCCGCCAACACCCCGTGTACCCCCACCCACCCTCCTCGTTCAACCCTCTGGCACATGCGCCAGTGTCAGTGGGCGTTGCCTCCTGCAGGTTTAGCTCCAGTCTTGTGTCTGACTGACAAACAGGAGCGAAATGAGGTCTTTGCTGACACGACATCAATGTTATCTTGAGCTGAAATATACAGCACAGAGGGGTCAAAAAACAAAAATGGTGTTTAGAACGAACCGATGACTATAAAGTACAAATTCTGGATCAAGGCTTTTCTGTTTCCAAACAACCACAACAGTATAAAGAATAACTAGAGCATGACTGATTAAGTTCAAATAAGCTAACATAAAACTAATACTTAAAGCTGCATACGTAGATATTTTTTACGTAAACAATTCGTTGCAAAACCCATAGCAGTTAACAATGTGACTCTGCAGTCCCCTTCAGCTTGGGCCCACAACTTTGATGTCATGATTTTAAAGTGGACTATAATCTCATTGGTCTCAGGTCCCAGCAGCAGATAAAAACCTTCTGTACACTAACTGGCCAGCAGCAAATGGCAGAGAAACAAAGTCCAGGACTAACTGGTGAACATAAAGTGGAGCATTTAGCAGTTTAATAGCCAAATATTTTCATCAGGAGTTGCTGGAGATCAAATAAAGAGATCAAAACTGAGCGCAAGTTTGACTTCAAAGATGATTTAAAATGAATGATAGTGTCGCTCTGTTTCCCAGAATTGTAAATGGACAACTGTTTTTTAAAAATTGCCAAACAACTTTATGTAATAATATCAATGTAAGAGTGTATTTTCAACCTATTCCTTTGCCCACAATGTCCAACCCATATTTAATATTTGTTTACATATCCTCAAATATTGGTTGAAGTCTGAGACTGAGGATTTTGCCACTTGCTTTCTTCCTCTGTAATATTATGCTCTGTGATTAGCTTTCTGTTTTTTTTTCCCGTGTTTCGGACACTCTTTGCTTTCAGTCTGATCCTCAGCAGTGAAACATAATCAGTTAATCCAAAATGACAAAGGTGTTTGCTGCACACCAAAACTCCATGCAAGAGACAGTGACTAAAATATTTTTTTCATTTGTTTCAGTAGTTTTCGGAGTGCTGGAAGGATGAACAGCTTGTTTTGCATGTTGGCTACTTCTTCAGAGTTGAGTTCATAATTTTAAAAGCTACACACTGTCCTAAAACCACAGAATGACATTTACAAACACCTTCAATTCAACGGCTATTGAAATCCAATGTGCTGCAGCAGCGTTAAAAAGTGAAATACATACAGTATCTCTTTCTGACTGCACTGTACTGGGAATCAAATCATGCTGTGATGCTGATCAAACCCAAACAAACCGATGGGAGAAATGTGTGATGACAACTTGACTAGCAGAGAGGCTTCATGTGGCGAAAAGCCATGCAGAGCTGTCTCGCCCTGCCCACTACCCAGCATGCCCCAGGGCCCAGACAGAAAGAGCCACGCTGTCTCCTGCGACGCAAAATAGGTCAAGTCTGCTCTCCCTGACTGCAACATGTTGTTCAAACAATAAAATAAAAGCTAAAGGTTATAAATCTATGCTTCATATTTCAACTGATGAGCGCTGTTAAAGCATTCACAAATATTATTTGCAAATATTATTTGCAAATATTGCTCATGCATTTTTGTGATATAGACAGAAATACTACAATCAAATTCTAATTAACTCTGTGCTGCAGATACCAACAACAATACTGTGGTTTGAAGAAAACACATATTTCCAATTTCTGAGGCTTTTGGCTGAATTAATGTGATTTAATGTAGTGCATGCCCGCAATCACCCATTTTCCCCTCCCTATGTGCGGTATTTTTTCTCCGCAAGCATGAATATCACAGAGCTCTGCTGCCCAGCAATTTTACAGGATAGTAAATTTTCAGTTTTACATTTGAGAATAGAACCCGACGTCTGTCTACGCCTGTCTAGGAGTAACATAATAAATGGTGTTTGTGTGGTGAAGCTGTGAAAGATGCACTGTCTGACTCCTAAAACCATCCAGTACAATGATGCTCAATTCTGACCATCATAACACCTATTAAGGCATAAAGTGTAACAATATAAAATGTTCCTTTCAGCATCAAGGAAGGTATACAACTGCTAACAAGAGCTGTCATTTTGAGCTCTCAGTCTCTTCTAATAGGTTCATGTAATAGTCAGTGATACTCTTCATAAATGTAACCCGATAATATTAAAGCTGCATTAAAGCAGCATAAAACAAATGATTATATGAATTCTATACAGTATATTATTCTGTGCCATCTTACCTGCAGCTGTTTTTAATTGTCGTTTAAATCTGTGATCTGAATCTAAAAACCACAATTTAAATGACAGATACCACTTCCAAATTGATGGATAGCTCTTTCTAAAACTCTGAAATACCTAAGTGTAGGTTATTTATGTCTTCTGATGGTTGGAAACAATACCAAAAAAAAGCAAGAAACAAATCTACATTTTCAATTGTGAATATATTGATATAGATCTGTGACTATGATTGATTATTTTACAGAATGTAAGACCCTTTCACCCGTACGATATACCACAACATACAGTGCTGTGGAATAAAGCTAAAACCTACCTCAGCCCTTAATTAATAAGGTGTTGTATGTTGTTTTAAAGGAAGTCATGTTTGTGCTTATTTTCTCCTTATTTTTTAAAAAGATGTAAAAGACTTGCATCTGTGCATTACCAATAATGCTAGTTTCAACCTACGGCAAAAGTCTCCTGAAGAAGTTTTCTAAATATTTAAAAAAAAATGTGACCAATCTCTTCCCTGTAACTCCAAATTCCTGCAGTGGTTGGAGCAGCTTGACAAGTTGCACCAACCATCTTGCTTCAGTTATGTAACTCTCCTCTGCTACACTGCAACACGCTGTACATACAGCTGTTTGAATATACTGCAGCAAAGCTCTACCTTTCTCAAAAATTAATTTTCTCCTCGTTGGCAGGAGCGAGAATCATACTGAATCCCTTTCTGCTGTGTAACTTCATATTCTTAATGAATGGAGGAAAAAGAAGCAAATACAAACTATTCTCCAAATCTGCCTTCTGCTTTTCGTTTGATTTGTCATGATGACGACTGATTACGTTATCTTGTTGAGAAAACAGGTACAAATGGTGTGTTCCTTACTAACACCAAACAAGACAGTTGTCCTCTCCTGCTCAACCTCTGGTTGCTAAGCAGAAGATGGTAAACAGATGTTGGCCTCTGGAGGGTTCAAGAAGACTTGTTGCATTTATTCATGGTATTTAGGGAGTGAATGGGCTAATTAAGAAACTGTAGAGGAGCCAGACAAGTATATATATCTAATATATTTTATGCATGGGCACAAATTAGAAACACAGGCGGACCTCAGATTTGAGGAAGTCATCGTAATTAGTTTTCACGTGGACGTTATCAGGCTGAAAAATCGATCTGCCTCTTCCACTTTATCTAACTGTGCAGCCGGCATATTTATTACATAGTTGACGTAAATGTCTCAGAGTTGCGATTATATCAGGAGATGTCTCCAAGAAACCAGTCTGCTCTTATGTAACAGAACGCAGCTGTTGTTTCAGGGTTTGTTCACTTTTTTTGGATGTATACATTGTGTCATGTATTTCAAAATTCTTTATTTTATGAATGGACTAGAGATTAACTGATTGTTGATTTAATGGAATTTGTTATGAAATCTAGGAAATTTTCAAGTCCTCAGCCTTACCCTCAAAAGAAAAAAGAAATATATATATATATAAACATATGTGTGTAGGAGCTTTGACTGTGGATGAGGATAAGAAAATCACCCCTCGGGGTCTGAAGAGGTTCAGAGAGAAACTCTCCTCCATCCCAACTCAAGCTGTCTTTAATCGGTCTGCTCAGACGTGAGCATGATACCAATTGATGAGTTTGAAGCAGGTATGAATTTTTCATTGAACCCTCAGAAACAATAACATGAGGAGAGCTTTGAGGACTCTGAACACTCAAACAGAGAAATACCACAAATTCAAATGATGTGAACAATTCAAAGTAAACAGTGCATTAAATGAGATGTCTGTAGATATTACTCCTCTTCTTCGATACTGTAGATTTATTGACTGTAACATCAAATGAATGTTGAGTAAAAACAAATGTGTGGCTCTTGGAAAGAAAAGTAATTGAATTGTGTTAAAGAATTGAGCATTGAGTTTATATTTCATAATGTTTCTTTAGGAAATAAAAGAATAAAAATACTGCCAGTGGTGCTGGGAAGGTGCAAATCCTCACTATATACAGTATATACAGCCCAGTATCATGCTAAAGCATGTAACACATCTTTCAGTCCACTATGGATAGCGTGTCAGTGTCACGTTATGCCTCACCTAAGCATAAACAGTACACGCATGTATTACCAGGGCTGAAGAAGGAAGTAATGTGACAGAGAGTTCATGTTGGCAGGAGATTGGCGGTACAGGATTTTCACCAAGACTTGTGTTTGAGTCTGTGAGTAAGCAAAAATTAAAGTCCCTTAAGTAACTTGCATGATGTCCATAATGTTACTGAACCTAAAATTATTTATTTGAACCTAAACAAAGATCTTTTCCGGACCGTAACCGCATTGTTTTTGTTGGTTTAAGCGAAGGCATCTTACTTACCTTTTTATAGACATGGTATCCATAGTGGACTGACAGGTGTATTACACGCTTTGGCGTCTTATCCGGTTGCTCTATATTTGTCCGCAGACTCAACACACGTATTACTTTATTCTGTTACATAAAAATGACAACTATAACTACTACAGCCCTAAACCCAGTCTTAACCCTAATCAAATCGTTTAACCCAAAACATTAACTGTAAAGACTTCTGAACAATCATTTGTCTCCAATTTGTAGATTCATGTGAACATATATCATGTTAAATATGATATGCAGTCTCTATAACATGCAACCTTTTGTTGAAAGGTGATGATACTATCTGTGAACCAACCCACCACAAATCCAACACTTAAACTAACCTGCTTGTGTCTACCTTCAGAGGATCTCCGACTACATGGGTCAACCCAGTGTGTTCTCATAATCTCATTAATACAGTGTATGCTAACACACAGATGAGTGAAACATAAACCATCTGCAGTAGGCTTCACAGGTTATGGTTGAATAAAAGAACAAGACTATACTGAACGTTTAGAAAAGTAAAATGGGGGTGAGAGATGTGTTATTTACTGAGGCAAAATGTTAATCATTAACATTTCAACAATGCTAAAGGACCACTTCAGAGGTTTCACAGGCTTTAGGACATTTACAACAAACCCCCTCCAACTAAACATCACAAGTAACAATTTTACAAACAGTGCTTTTGTATACCAGACACTCATTAATTTCCATCAACTTCTGTTGAGTTGAAGATCAAATAATCTAGCACATATAACGACACTGTATTTGTTGCAGGTGACTTCTCTCCCTTTGTTTCAGAATATATTTAAAGATAAAGTATAAATTTACAAAAACACCTGCGGTATCGTTGTGAAACACTTCAGCACAGACTTATTAAGTTCTTCTTCACTTACAAGAAAGTACATCACAACCAAACTACAATGCGGAGTTGATGTTTCCAGTTTACACAACCTAAACTAGTTTCACGAGTCTATTGACAGAGTTTCATACTATAGATAAAGAGAATGGAAGCCAAAGGCTGTCAAGAAAATACTGTTAGAAATTCAAACTAAGAACAAATGTCAAGTATACAAAAAACTAAAGTGGCTCGTAGAAAGATGTGTTCCTTTCAGCTGTGAGTTTTGCCTCCGTTTTGCAGCACAGTTCATTTTACCACCGGTGTCAATGTGCCACATTTAAAACATGTGATTGGATAAAACACTTTCTGCATTTCTACCTTGCACTTTCGTCCATCCACCGTCTCCTCATCAAACTCCTCTCCGATGTGGAAGTTGATCTCGGTGGTGCGCACACTGGTGGACGTCTTGATGTAGAACTTCTCACCGTCCTGACGGATCTCCACATGAGGGTTGGAGGCTGCTGCCACAGCCACCTTCCTCAGCATGGCGTTCACTCCTGAACGGACACGACCCGGATCAGGCCGACAAGAGGGGCAAACGGGTCAGTCTCACCATAGGAACACGATTAGTTACAAGCAAGTGTGACTTTCTCTGCTTCATAGTTGTACTTAAAGATGTTTTACAGTTACTGATCATTCCCCACAAATCTGTAATAACATGTTGACTTTTCTAGTGCCTCAGTCATTTTCGGACTCCCTGAATGTCGCAGACTGAGTGACCGACGGCTCCATCTTACACCTGACACAAAGCAAGGCCAAGCACAAGGCAAGTGTCTTTGCTAGTTTCTGACCGACACATGACTGATGCAATACTATTACAAGGCAGTGGATGGCGATTGAACAACAAACCCTGGTATTAAATCAACGGTGCGGTATTTTACTTGTTATTTTTTGTAGGAAATATACACCTACATAAGCAAGTGTTCAACACGGCCTACACTCTGCTTGTTACACACAGGGACATGCAGGACTGCACAAACATGCAAATGATTCAAAATAACAAGGTCACAATGTGAAAGATTATCATTGTGCACATCAACCTGCTCAATCTGCCAAGGTGCAAGCACACCTGACTTTTAAAGGGAATGGGTGACGACACTGTGATTGGGTTATTTTTTCTTACACCCAGAACACACCTACGCACTGTACATTTTAGACAGTGCTCTTAGATTTTACAAATGCAGTTCTGACTGATTGAGGGATGAAGTTACACCACTGGTTATCCAAATAATGCATGACTGGGTTTTCAAATTAAAAGCCCTCAAGGATTTCGGACGTAGTCCAATCACATACCTGCTTTTCACCTCGTGTTGTACAAATTTGGTTTGTGGTTAAAAAAGAGCCAAAATAAATAGTGATGTGCATCTGAACTCTTCATGAAACATTTAGCCAATACACAACGTATGATTTTATCATCATCACAGGCCGACGTAATTAAAGGAGCACGGGCAGCCTTTTTATTTGCTTCTTACTGGTCACAGACAGAAATCAACACAAGTCATCGATGGCTTAACACCCCAAAAAATAAAGTGCAATCACAAAAGACAGGTGTAGAAGGAAGGAAGAAAATATAAGGTTGTTCTCAAAGGTCTTGAAAAATCGGGACATTCAAGGAAAAAGGTGACGTGGCTGCTAAACAGAAATTATTTTTCTATTGTGTGCCTTACTTAACGAAACCAAATGTGGACATGACAGAGGAAGAGAGATGCAAACTGCGACAAAACGGAGAAAGAGAGAGAGGACGTTTCTGTTGTTTGTTGCGTTGGTGCTAACATTTGAAGTAAAACAGGATCCACTCGACCCCACCCAGATTTAGACCTCTCCAGGGTCTTATGCCAGCTTCTATCAGCTCAGGACCTTAAATATAGTGAGTCTGGCTGCATGTCTCCTTGTATGTATTGTGTGTGTGTGTGTGTGTGTGTGTGTGTGTGTGTGTGTGTGTGTGTGTGTGCGCGCGCGCGCAAGCATCCTCAAATCCACCAGCTTAAAATTTCAACCAAGAATGACGGAAATGTGTTTGTTACAGAGTAAAAACACAATAAATGCTCTGTGGCCCTGACAAAAACCTCAAGTATTTCTCAAAACTGGGAGAAATCTGTGGAATCTTGGCATTGAAGTCTTGTGTGAGGGATTATTCAGCCGTGTCCAGAAGGGAGGGGGGGAGTGGTGGAAGACATTGGGGATGTCAGGGCAGGTCCAACAGTCCCACATCAAGATGTGTAAATAAAAAAAATAAAAAAAATTAAAAAAAAAAAGCTACGTGGGTCTGCAGCACAAAACATTTTAGTTTCACAATTACTGCTCAAAAATTGTGAGATGCCTCCATTTTGCTTTTCTACATTTTGCGCTGTGCACCAACGGAGCTATTATACATTTTGATGGGAGACTGCGTTGGCAGTTTGGTTTTCGCCTTTTGTCTGGTGGTTGCAAAAGTGGTCATTACATTACATTACATTACATTTAGCTGACGCTTTTATCCAAAGCGACTTACAATAAGTGCATTTCAACCATGAGGGTGATCCAGCACGTGGCACAACCGAGGCTTGGGGCAAGGCTTTGCCATGCCTGGTTTGACTCCACGAGGCCATCTGGCTTTATGTCCTGCCTGGCTTTATTTTCACTGTCCTCTCCCACCAACAGGTGAAGCAAGCAAATTTATAGAAACCTCATAACTAAGTGAAAAAAAAAGAAGTGTTACAATTTGTCTTTTTTTTCAAAGAAAATTTAGCTCTTATTAGTTTTGAGGGATCATATAATCCTCAAACCACTGTGCTCTGGCATAGAGACATACAAGGAGATATGGTTAACACCCAGGATTAAAAACATATTAATGTGACAGCTTACTCGACCCCACCCATGATCTGAGGGGTCACGCCATGTGTTTTTATAGCATCAAATATGCATGAGCATCAGTGAGCCAAGCACTCTTTCCCCATTTCTAAGAAGAGGACATTTTCTCAGAATTAAATGATCTTTTATGTTTTGGATAGAAGACATTTTGTAGCATCAACTCCTTATTTTTGACCTCCATTGTTAAAAGAAGCCTCTAGAAAGGAGCACATGGTTTAGAAACCAAGAACAAGTTGGAGTCAGCAAAGATAGTTTCCTGAAATATCACGACCAAAGTGTCTAAAGTTTCTACTGGCTGTGCACAACAGGTTTTTGGACACGTTATAAAATTTCTGCAGATCTCGATGCTCAAATTTAAACTTTAATCTGATTAGAGTTCACATGAACTCAATCAAGCCGTACAATGTAGGCTCAGAGGTAAAATAGACCATGAAGGGTGCCGTGTTTTTTTATATTCTTTGATCAAATGCAGAGACACATGCCTGCCCTCAATTAGAGAACTGGGAGTGTGATCAGTTCGTACAGCTCTGTTCTCTCAGCGTGGTCCTCTGCTATCTACACTTTGGACATAACAATCCCCTCCTACTGTCGGCGAACCTCCTAGTCAACACATAATTAGAAAGATGTTGATGGAAAGTGGCGGCCCTGCAGCACTAGAATCCACATTCGTCGCCCATCGGAGGCCGCTCAATGACTGGGCCCTTATGTAAGAGCTAACGGGTGATCAGCTCCGGCAGATGTGGTTAATGTGTTCATGAATGGACGAGGTGCTGACCTCAGAGAGCGACCGAAGAGCTGTTGCCTTATGAACCTCGAAAACAAAACAGTGGAGGGGAGGTGCTGGAGAGGTGTTGAATTTGTCTAATCACTCAAAAACAATCTCAGAAGTTTCATTTGATTCATTTAAACGGGCTCTCAGAGTGTATTTGGACGGCCTTCGAGGGCCTCTTCAGTGACTCCATGCTATCAGAGAGCAATATAGATTAAAAGATGGTATTAATCGAAATTTTTCACAAATCCTCTGAACACCAAAACCAGTCTGTCTCTCAGTATTTTGTGACTTTCTGTGGCACTGAACCCAAAGGTTCATATCAAATGATGTAAATCGCGACAATTCTTTCGTCAAGAGACGACATGTCAATTAAAGTGTTTGTAATAGCTTTTGGACTGAAATTAAAATTGATGCCCCTTTGCTAGACTTATAGATTCATGGTTATGTTCCTGGAAATTAGCCTCAGGAACCTGCAACCACAAAGCAGAAGCTTTTAAAGAGCCGTAGTAAATGAGAAATCTCACATTTGTGCCATGCTGCTTTTATGCACTAATTGTTTCAGCCTCACTAAATGGCAAATTATTCCCTTTTCATCTCAGCCTGTTCAGTTTGTGCTAAATTTTTTAACTCTTTCTGTGTGAAAAGTTCAAATTGTGATCCGGTTTGTTGTCATCAGTTCCTGGAGAGTATCTGAAACCTCTGGGTGCCCTTGCGGTGGGACTTCTCCCAGAAGATTCCTACATTATTCTAATGACACCAGGCCTTTTGCAGTGCCCTGTCTGTTTCAGCAGCCCTGGTGTGACGAAACGCTGCAACACAATTGAATGACCCAGTTAAACTGGTCTAAATCTCAACCATCACAACAATCAGTAAAGACTAAAGAGGGGGAAAAACTAAAAAAAAAAGACAGGAGACAAGAGAACAACACTGAGCTCCAGAGACCTCTTCTGGCATGGCGAATGCTTGCCCTACTTTAATGCTTAACATGAATAATGTTGTGCCCCTCCTTCCCCTCTTCTCAACATGTAACAATACCATGTCTGTCCAGGCTGGAATTTAGCATCCACTGTTTCTTATCTCCTGTAAAGCCGAGGGGTTTCCCCTCAGCAGCATCTCCCCGATCTCTGCCTCCTGTTCCCAGGCAGCTTCTCCGAACAACATGATGTTGTTAGAAGTCAAGGCATGCCGTTCCCCAAAGAACAAGAGCCTTTTTTTTCTTTCTATATGGACATGATGGATAGTCATCCTGATGCAGGGATGGAGCTGTGGCGATTGAGGAGAGGGAGGAAAAGAGGGCTTACCCAGGGCTTTGAGAAGTTCATCAAAATTCTCACTCCTCTTCATTTTCCAGGTGCCGGCAAAGTTAGACATGTCTGCTGCAGAAAGAACCTGTTCCACGCTCTGATGTCGCTTTCCTTCTCTTTCCTCTCTCCTCTGTCTCTCTGTGACTCTTTCTCACCCTCCTCCTCCTTCTCTGTGCTCCTGTCTCCTCTGCTGTGGGGCTCAGCCTCTCCTTCACACTGTCACACCCAAGTGTTTCTTTTTTCTTTTATATTTTCACACAGACGGACATTCACACACACTCCGGTGCTCCTTCGTCTGTGTGTCTCAGTGTGCTGCCTGCAATCTTGTCTTGAGCTCCTTTATAGCTACTGTCTTTTAATGGGAGGCAGAGGAGGTCCCTCCCCCTGGAAGCTCTGTCCCATTAACACAGTCGAGCAGGACTGACGTGGCTGCTGTCTCTGGGGATCAGAAAGACTAAAATCATTCTTTTAGGGTGTATTTATAGAGCGCTGGTTTGTCAACAGCTTCATTGTGTTAATGTGGAGGTTGTCTTTCATAATCATTGACATTGTTAAACTAGCTAAAAAATATTTTTTAAGAATATATAACAGAGAAAAGAAGTTTTCAAAATCAAAGGTTGCTTTGTTTTATAATCAGCTGCTCAGACAAAAGTTTGGTGAACCTTGAAAACGTTTATTTTGGATTTATTCTGTAAATTTAATCAAATGCCCCCATATTTAGTTTTCTGGTGTCGTTACTCAGATTTTTTTTCTTGGGCTGTTGATAATAATTCCAACATATTAGAGAAAAACCTCTGAACAAAACAAGCTGAGACCAACTGTGAACTGCAAACATAGATCAAAGAGATGGTTTATTGCACCAATAACAATTCATCTGGATGTTTTCTTGTTTATCCCCCCAGGCTTTAAAATAATGTATTCACTATGCACTATAATGTATTACATTAATTATGTATTAGTCTATATTATTATGCACCATACTTTGGATCAGTGTAATCATTTAGGATTATTTTACTCTGCTGAGCTTTGTGTGAGTGTGATGTCAAAATGTAGCAAATATTAAAAGATATATACTGTAGATAGCCTATTGTAATGCTAAAGTAAATGCTCTTATGCCAACTATGTTGGTGTGTATGTGTAAATTCGTCAGATTTTACTGTGTTTGCCATCATTATCGTCATGTCCACAGAGTAATAATAAGAAGAAGAAGAAAGGAAATGTCATCTGAGACAAAGTTGACAACAATTTACATGTATGTATGAAGATCCAACCTACTCATCAAAAATCCCATATTTCAAACTTTTATTCTCGGTTGTTGGATCAAATCTAATTTCCAAAGGAGGAATTTAAATGACTCAAACCTCTTAGAAACAGACACCTCAGCTTAAAAGTTATTGGGATTAGTCTTTTTTTCCCCCCACTGATACAGTGTGCCAGGCCCAAATCCTATAATCAGGCTAGACTGATCATTTAAAAAGCCAAAAGAAGGAAAATGACAATTACATAAAGAGCTGACGAGACTATTTGCAACAATTTTCCATACTAGAGTCGAGCTGTGCTGAAATGAGAGAGCAGAGTCACACAGAGACACATCTGAGGAATATTAGAAAAATGAAAGTGAGATGATTGTATACTTCTGGCAGCTTTATTAGTCATTATTTCTTTTTTGTTATTATTCTGTTATAAATCCAAAATAAGCTTTTGAGATTTGGCTTCAAGTTGTCATTGAAAACTCTGCCCACATGTTTTATTCCATTAGGGGTCCCATTTTCCAATGTAACTGAGTTGGTTCAAGAAAAAAGACTTGACTTCTGAAGAGAAGTGATGTGTCGCCTTTGAGTCTGCAAGCTGTTAACGTGTTTTGTTTTTTATGTCATTTGATGCAAGGTTTTAACATTGTGGGGTTTTACTTTCATTTTAAAGACTTCTACCTCGAACAAAGGAAAGTCTCAAGGTGAGATTGCATTCAAAGGGATTGTATACCCGCATAAAATATCTGCTGCGAGATAAATGTGAAAAATATCAGAGCCATTTTGGGGTTTTAAAAAAAACTCCCACCACTCAAGCTCTCTCTCTCTCTCTCTCTCTTTCCCTGTTCTAAATAGGACATCTCTCATCTTTGTAGTTCAGGTGCTGAGCTGTCAGGAGAATCACACTGATGTCCTTTTCTGTGACGCAAGTGCCCATTTCTACTTATTCCAAACAGATTGGCTGTAATTTTCCTGACTACCCTAATATTGACTCTCATGAAACTTTATCTTGACAACTGTTTTGAGCGTGTGAAGCTCAGGCTGCTGCTGCACCAACTATCAAGATGTTGGAATATTTTTCTACTTCGTCTTCAGGCTCAGGTTTCCATTTCGCTCTGCACCATAGAGGTTTTACTTTATGCCAATATTATTATAGTTAAGGCAGAACATACAAATAAAATACTGATCATACCTTCTGGGCACCTCAGATGCAGAGTCTTTGAAATCTAAAATTTACACGCAACCTGTAAGTGTGTAAATCTAATACAGATTGAGTAAATGTAACACGTTTCATAAAAATTTGGAAATTGTAGTTGGCCCAGGAATAATTCCAAGTCTGTGTCTTACTAAATTATTAATTGATATAATTTGTATAATTCTATTCACAATTACATATTTCTTGCATTTGTTTGTGTTTTATTATCTGTACATTGTAGGCTGCTGCTTACGTCCCTGTCATCAAGTTTGTTACAATTCCCATGTTGATCCTCACACCCAGCGAACTGACTTTTTCTTCACATTTAATAATAGTTTTATTTGTTCAAACGCCTGTTAAATATCAATATCAATCATTTCAAATTATTTAACAAACTCTTTTTTTCAAATCAATTACTTTTTAAGTCAAACCACTGTTTTACAAACGCTTTACCTCACCAGCTCCACAGGCGGCGGTAGAGCGCTTCTTACGTTATTTTTCGAACCGCTCGAAGAAGACGGCGAGCGGAAGTTACATCAAATGTTGTCATGGCGTCTCACATGTAATCCAGTGAGCCTCCGAAATTTGATAAAACACAACATTGGGGATTTTGAAGGTATGTGGGCGTATTTTAATATAATGAAGACAGTTATCCTGCTATACTGAGCGAGAACCTGAGCACATCGGACTTGTTAAGACGGTGAACTCCATGTTGCTGCAGCGCTTCCTGCCGTAAAGAGACAGCCGCTGCTAGTCAGAGCTAACTCGCTTTATCCGTAGTTTTTCTTTTTAAGTTTGTTTTTCTGCATTTGTTCAAACTGCGAAAGTAACTTTGTGGTTGAAGAACCCGTTTCACTGTCATCCGCCCGAGACTCTGCGGCAGGTTCCCAGTTTGAGTGCGTCTCCGTGAGTTAAATCTCCCAAATCCCTCCGACGACCAGGACCGAAGCGATGAGCACTCAAGTAAGAGACGGACTCGGACAGCCTCGTGTCGTCATCCTTTGTTTGCTTGTCTCGTCCAAAACTCTGAACTTGTCCTCTGATTTCAGTACAGCATCCTGTTCAAGCAGGAACACGGTGAGTGACGTCCTGGACACGAACACGTGACGTCACCGCGTCCTTCCGCAGACGTCATGGTTATCTGCACACTGATGTCCACAATTACGACCATTTGTCTTCCTGTCTGTTTCAACCCTCGGTGGCACGTTGTTCTCACTCGGCAGCAAAATTACAGGAAGGATGAGACCGATGGTTTCGTAATATTCAATATTTTTGGAGCACAAAAGACTTGTTTTTTTTTTCTAACTAGATTTGTCTTTTGAAGCTAAAGCCTAATATTTCATCCAACTGTGCCACAGCTCTCCATTATTACATCGTTACACGGGGGGACGTGCTCCTTTATAAACACAGTTAGTTTTGAGTCAGTCACACACTCACGAGAGCACCAAATATTAATATTAATATCAATCATTCAAATAAACAATTGATTTGTTGTTGTTTTTTTAAATTGGGTTTGTAGGCGTCCAGGAAAAATAATGAGTCACAGATTTATCTTTGAAAGTTATAGTATTGAACTTTTCTGCAGTAAAATGTCTAAAGACAACTAGACCTACGTTATATTTACTTCTTACATTGTCCAACGTTTTTCCAACACGGTTCAAACTCAGAAAAATGTGTAACTTTAATCGAGCTGATGGTTCTGCTTCATTAGTTCGCCTGTCAGTGGCCTTCATGTGCACTTGACCACCTCTGCCTGCAATAACTGTAGCAGCTTCAATGGGTCACATCAAGTCACGCGAGTTACTGGGCGCCGGCTCACCACAGCAGATTATTGGGTTTCCATGAGCCGTGCTTCTTCTTCCCTGAAGCCAAGCCCCGCCAACACGGCACTTCAACTGCACTTGTTACTCGGTTCATTATCTCTAAAGGAGACCGAGGAATAACTAATCATAAGAAACGCCGAGATGGAGGAAGACCAGCCGTCACTGACCGCTAAGCTTCACATCAGCTGTTTAATAATGAAAGACAACCGATCCCGTGATCCCACTGATGCCTCACAACATCCTCAAAGTCCACCTGTTGGTTTTGTTTTGATCAACGAAGCTCCCCTTTGTTCTCACATGTATTTTGAACCTGCATGTTTCTCCTCTCAGCGCACGATGATGCTATCTGGACGGCAGCGTGGGGTAAAAGTGAAGCGGACGGCTCAGAAACCATCGTCACCGGTTCTCTGGATGATATGGTGAAAGTGTGGAAATGGTACGTGTGGTGTTTTTTTGTTTGTTTCTCTTCAACCCAACTCCTCACAGCATTTAAGACACTGTACTGACAGCCATTTTGTTTTGATGTTGTTGAAGTGTCAAGTTTTGTTTTATTCTCAGAACTTTACTAACTCCAAAGTTGAGTTGATTTGACTTGACGTGAGCAAATAATCTGAACGTCGCGCCGTCCGTTCAGGTCAGACGAGAAGCTGGAGCTGCAGTGGACTCTGGAGGGCCACCAGCTGGGCGTGGTGTCGGTGGACATCAGTCACAACGGAGCCATCGCTGCCTCCAGCTCCCTCGACGCACACATCCGTCTCTGGGACCTCGAGTCGGGAAAACAGATCAAGTCCATGGACGCCGGTCCAGGTGAGGCTGGTTCTCGGAGGGTCACCGTGGTAACGGGGGGGGGCAGGATGGGATCACGCTCTGTGTGTGACTGATGTCTGCCCGATGACTAATTGGTTTGACCTTGTTCATGTGGTCTTACTCTGTTGTATTAAATGTTCATTTACCTTTTTTAAAAAAATTTTTTTTTAACCTTTTTTCATTTAAATCAGGACACTACAGACTGGGAAACTTTCCTTCAGTTTCATATTTAAACTAGCCTGCAAGGGGCGACATCATCTGGTCTGTTGTGCAGCGCAACAAGCTTGTTTTATTTTTTACACTCTCGTTTAGAGAACCTTTCCCTTCTTCCTTCCTTCCCTCCCTCTCTTCCTTCCTTCCTTCCTTCCTTCCTTCCTTCCTTCCTTCCTTCCTTCCTTCCTTCCTTCTCACAGAAACGTCTGCCTGAGCTGTACTTCATCTAAATACCACGTCACCTTCCATTAGAGACCGTGTGTGGCTCAGTGGTTGTTCTGGCTCGGGGGGGATTACCTGCTGAGTTCTGATATATTTGGACTGGAGCTGCAGTGCAGACTGTTAATCAAACCCTTTGTTTCCTTTTCCTTTTTATAGATTAACATTATGTTGTCGCGCTTAAAAAAATAGTCTCGTCAAAATTGACTGAAGTGAACAAAGAGCACGTTTGGTGTCTTGTTCACAGGCATTTTATTAAGAGACATGAACCGTTTCTAACCTCAACGAGTTAAAAGGTTAGAAAATACAGTAATGCTACATGTTCTCTAGTTGTATTGAGGTGACATTGTGTTCAACGCTCCTTTTGTCCTTCTGCTCTCTTCTCTAGTTGACGCTTGGTCTGTCGCCTTCTCCCCCGACTCCAAGTACATCGCCACAGGCAGCCATCTTGGCAAGGTCAACATCTTTGGTGTGGAAAGTGGGAAGAAGGAATATTCTCTGGACACTCGAGGAAAATTCATCCTGAGTATAGCTTACGTAAGAAACTATGAACTGTCCTTTGTCTCCGCTGGGCGGCGCCTTGTGAAGCTCGGTGTCTCTGAGGGCTGAGACCTCACTGCCTTCACTTTACAAAGACTCATTCGCACCCAGGTTTCCCCTTATTTGAACTCTTAATCTTTTCTCTCCAGGCGCGAAGGTTGGAGTGAAATACTTCATCCAGTCTCAATTCTATGTGGTTGTAAATTATTATCATAACTTTATCGCTCTGATTCCGTTTTGCTCCTCAGAGTCGGGATGGAAAGTATTTGGCGAGCGGAGCCATCGATGGGATCATCAACATCTTTGACATCGCCACAGGAAAGCTGCTCCACACGCTGGAAGGTTGGTTCAGTTATTAACATCCACTATAAACCAGCAATTATTCTCATTATCAAGTACTCTAGTCATGATTTTTTTTGATCAGCGGACGAAGCATTTCAGAAAACGGTCAAACGAAAAGAGACACGGAGACAAATATCTCTGCTGGGCTTTATTGCACGCAAATCACATTTCCATCTAAAAGTTTAGTTGGTTGCATTATATGTGTATATTTATGTTTCCCAACCTACACCTTAGTTTGAGAAAATAGCATATATTATTAATATTTATGAATAAAACTGTCGATCAGTTCCCGTTCTCCAATAAAACAATTGTCCCCGAGCGCTTCATAACAACTGCTCGCTGTATAAAGTTTGATCAAGTACATTTGTGTCCCAGAAGATTACCGTCTCTGTGAACGTAGATTGAGAGATGAAGTCATTGTATTTCTAGAATGGCCTATGATTTTTCTGTATTGAACTTTACTCTCATCTACTGGGTTAAAGATGTTTGGCCTACAGCAGACTGAATCTCACAACGTGTATCAAAGTGAAAAACAATTCATGGGTCCGCTCCAAAATGTGGTGGGTTCTTCCTCGGCCTGCGCTGCACTCATCCACCAAGTTTCAGGAACACCGGACTGATGGTTTTTTTGATAGATTCAAACCGCACTGAAAAACATAACCTCCTCTGTGGAGGTCGAGATGCCAACAACACTTCCCGTGAGGTCAAGATGACGTCTTCACGTCTTTCAACCAACCGTTGAAAACCTAAAGATAATGCAATTTGCAATGATATAAAAACAGAAAAAAAAAGATGATACAAGCACATTTCTGCCCTTTTTGTAGGCTCAATAACTGAACACGGTTTAACATTTTAACATCCTTTAAATCAAGTGCGAGGGTCCTTATTCTGCCAAACAACCATGATAGGATAGAGGATAGAGATCTGCGTTACCAGCGGACTCGGTGAGGCAGCTCTCTGAGTGGCTCCGCCTCCTCTCCCCTCAGGTCACGCCATGCCCATCAGGTCGCTCACCTTCTCCCCGGACTCCCAGCTGCTGGTCACAGCCTCCGACGACGGCTACATCAAAATATACGACGTGTGAGTTGCTCTTTTACTTCTTTTATAGAGAAGCATATTGAACACAATGTTATACAATGTCTGTGCAAAGGATGATCAGATTACGTGGTGAAATAAAGAGGAACTGTATGCAAACAGAACAGCAGAAATGAGCAGCAATGAAGTAAGGAGCCTTTTGTTTGCTCGAACAAACTTGTTGGAATTGTTTTGCAGGCAACACGCCAACCTGGCTGGCACGCTGAGCGGCCACGGATCCTGGGTCCTGAATGTCGCCTTCTCCCCAGATGACACCCATTTTGTCTCGAGGTAAAATAAACAGCGCAGCTTCAGATGCTGCATCGACCGCTTTTAAAGTGTGACGAAACCCTCCGAGACACGTTGATGGACCTGAAACTGACTCCCACGTGGTGCATTATTAGAATATAAAGGCCTCCATCTGTTACACGTCAGCGAGTTGGCGGCGGTGTTTTCCTCTCGTCTGCGTCCTCGTGCTTTTCACTCCCGCCGTGCAAAACCGTTGTCGGCTGAAGCCGTTTTCCCGACAAGTTTCCACCTCCCCGAGTGCCAAGAAAAACTGTGAAACATGTAACACGTGCTCCTCTCTGCTCCCCTCAGCTCGTCTGACAAGAGCGTGAAGGTTTGGGACGCCAGCTCCAGAGCGTGCATCAACACTTTCTTCGACCATCAAGACCAGGTGACCAAGCGGTTATTGTTCAGTTTTTACAACCGAAGCCAACGTGGGAGACTCCCATCGGCCGGAGGTGCTGATGTAATGAAATGAAATGAAATGAAATGAATAGAATAGAAGTGGCCGATCACAAAGAAAAAACAATAAGCCCCGCTGTCATTACATGTCAGTCGTCTGTGGGGAGTTTGATCTGTTCTCCAACAAAGCCTCGGTTTGAAATAGCACGGCGCCTCGGAGACGAGCCCAGAGGCCGTCGAGTCTGAAGTATTGTTTTGGTGCCTCGTCGTCGTGGGACGATTTGCAGCCCATCAGCTTCGCTTTGTTCTTCTAGATCAAATGTTTTTTTTGTTTTTTTTTTCCAGCCTGCATGAGGCCGGTTCTTCTTCCAGCTCTGCAGACTTACCGATCACAGAAACACGCTTTCTTACACCTTTGATTTGTAACATCCACGACCTGTATACTGGGGATGTTTGTGCCGACGTGTGTTTTTAGCTCCTCGCTGTCATTACAATAGTTCAGGACAGAAAACAAGGAGGTTCCTTGTCTGCATTATGGAATCCCACTCGTCATATGTACTCTTTTGTTTTCATGGTGTCTGCTTCCTGCTGTCTTCAGGTGTGGAGCGTAAAGTACAACAGCAATGGCTCAAAGATCATCTCGGCTGGAGACGACCGCGCCATCCACATCTACGACTGTCCCATGTGATGAAGGACGTCCAGGACAGACCGCAGGAGGGAAGGATGTTGACGCTAATCATTGAATTGGATGAGGGGGAAGGAGGGAGGGGGGGGATTCAAGTTGTAAATGTGATGGATTGTTTTGCACCGGCCGGGTACGGTCAAATAAAAGGGTTGTTTTTGTATTTTAGTTTCTTCTGTATTTTTGGAGCGCTTGACAAACCAAAATCAGTTTTAATGTCAGTGATTTAATTTGGTTGCATAATTTCAGGGGGGCATATAATTACACAATTAAACTTAACATCTTCAGTTTTCAGGACAAATACGTGATTTTAGAGGCAGCAGAGAAACCGACAACAGGCAGTCAGATTATCAGATGAGTTAAAAATGTAACTGATGATTTTAGATCATACTGAAAACATTAATGGAGAGGAACAGAAATATTAAGTTTTATACTTCTCCTTTAGCTTCCAAGCAGTTGCTTAAACACCTTTTTATTTGCCTTTTATAACAGATACTTTTTTTTTCCCCCATTTATTTAACTCATGATTAGTTATAATAACCAATTAATGTCTTTAGTAAGTTTTGTATGTCTTTGATTTGGAGACATTACTGTGGGCTCTTTAATTGCATTAGTATCTTTCAGTTTTACTCAACTAATATGATCATTCTAACAATTTAAGCAGTGAAATGCTTGACTGATGAAAAACAACAGGCTATCTTTGTTGGACTTTGTCCTCAATGCTCAGGTACATTGATGAATTTAACGTTTCATGTCTCAACATGTTCCCTCCTGTTTATTGTCATACTATTAAAGAACATTCGGGAAAAAGCAAGAAGAAATGTTATGTTTGGAGAGAACTTGTTTCGGCAGCAGTTTCTTCATACCGGATGTGATCTAATGCTCCCTCCGGTGGCCTGATGGGTGTAGTGCAGCCTGATTTAAAAAAAAAAAAAAAAGGGAACTTCACAAAGTGCAGATTATCTTACTAGTGAGGAACCACAGCGGTGATTCAGAATCCTTTATTACTTTTCATCAAATGTGAACAGGTGGTCGGTGTGTAAAACACATTAAACTGCACATCAAACAACTCTGATATTAACTCAGCATGTCGTCGGTACATTTAAGTGCAGCTAAACACACCATACAAGTAAAAGTCCATTCAATCCTTCAGATGCTGAAAATGATGTCGAGTTCATCATTTTAAATCAATCTGAAAAGTGAGGTTTGCAAGTTCTGCAGGAGTTCATAAAAAAAAGGGCACCGTGTGTGGCCGAGATGTATTGTGGCAGTAAGTGTGAACGTGGCCGTTTGTTCCCTGACGTTACAGTAAACCTGATGTTCCTCACACTCAGGAAGTGACCGGTGAACTGAAGGCAACTGTGTAGTTCAGCTTCCATGTGCTGCCGCTGCCTGTCCTCTTTGTCTTTGTCTGCCGTCGGGTGCTTAAACCAAACAGCCAAGTCTTTCTGTAACGTGGAGAACGCGCTTCTCCTCATTATGTCACCGTCTTCTTCATCTTTTCTTCTTCCGTCATCGAGTTCCACTTTGTTTCATACAGTCGGTTCATACAGACGGGAACAGAAGAAGCGGCCGGTCTCGTCGGCTCGATCCACATGTGTATCCACAAAGTTCACAATGAAACCTGCGCCGGTGACGTCGCCAATCACAGGGCACGGCTCACAGAAAGGCGTCACGTTCAACTCGTAGATAAAAAGACATCCATTTCCTCCCATTGGACAAAATTGAAGCCTAAATATCACACTGCCATCTTGCACAGTGAAGCTGTGACATCAAGGTCCTGCTGAAACACGAGCTCACACCATTGCTGTGCTCCAGATGACAAACTTCCCGTAGTACCAAACAAATACTACTCTTCCATGTTAGGACTCTTACTGGTGTAGTGCAGGAATTTCGACTAGAAGTACTAGTAGTACTAGCAGTACTCCTACTTTGATTAGTAGTGCCGTTTCAATCGGCACACTGCCGCTCTGCACCGAGTGGACATGGCCTCAGCATGTGAACACGTCACCCTCCAAAATATCTGCAGCTTTAATTATTTTACTCAGAAATCAACACGTTTTTATGCCCTCTGTTTAACACTAATACAGATTCTTCTATCCAGCAGCAGGAGAGAGAGAAAAAAAAAATACACATTTCTGGGGGTGTTCAGGAACATCTGCAGCTTCCTCCTTAATATGAAAATTCTTCACGCCGGTGGCCCCGCCCCTTCCTCTGTGGAGCCAAGATGGCCACCGTTTAGGATGGAAGGTGTCCAGCATTTCACACTTCTTTTTCGGGGTGTTTTGAGTGCATCATCCGGGTACTTGCAGTGAACTGCATGTTTCTGTACTTTTCTGATTTTTTTTGTGGATTTTATACACTTTATTAATCCCCGAGGGGAAATTTCTTCACTTCACTTGACAGTGTGAACGCACTGATGCACTCAAAATAGTGACTGTTGGTACGCAAATACACCATCTGGAACACAGCAGGACGCTTCACCCAGAGCAGCTGTCAATCAAGACTTCACGCCCTCTTTTAATAGCATCCAATAACAAATTAAAACCAATCTTATCAGAAAATGAACATGATAACAAACAGCATTATAAGAAGCTGTTCATGTGACTGAAACCAGATTTAAGAAACATTTTTAAAGCATACTTTGTTTTTTTTTTTAGTTTGGCTCATTACCATCCGCTGAGCTGGAGGGGGCGGGGCTTATGACCCGCTGCAGGATGTTTTTCGGGGGAGGTGGGGGGGGGGGGGGGCTGTGATGTTGTCAATCCAGTCTATAATTGAACTGCACATAATTTCAGACCTCTAGAGATGAATATTGCATTTGCTTCACTTCTGTACAATCTGATTCAATTCAAATGTCATTTAGGGGAACTCCGGTCCTTTAAGGTTTTAAACCTTCCCGCGAAGTTGTCCTCTCAGTGGAATGCACTCAGATATGAATCCATCTTCTGCTCCTTCGGGAGCTTTTTTCGGACACAGACAAGACATGTGCGATTCTACATTTTGGCACGTAGAAAAGTCACCGCCGATACTACGACATATTATATTGAAAAACGGTTTGTAATTGACTGTGGAGTAAAATCTGAACCCAGCTGATACACTGAAAATGTTGGCGAGCTTCGGTTGCCGTGGTGCCCAGCAACAAATAAAAAGCCCGTCTTCATAGAAACACAAATTCATTCAGTGCCGTCAAAACATCCCGTGGAGGAGTTATTTACTGGGAAGCAACATATTGTCGTGTTTCAGTGGGTCAAATTTGATCCGTTTGTCTTGTTTTTTTTAAAGTGTTTTTAGTTTAGTCAAATTTAGTTTTGTGGGAAAGCTTTGTTTTCACTTCTATCCTCGCATTTAACAGTCACGGATAAACGAGACAAACACACCTCCAGTTCCCAAATGTACCAAAAGACAAAAAGGTCGGCGCGCTGCTGCGTCCTGGCGTCCGCAGTAAAGCAACACGGGATCTCAGCGACGTGGAGGCGGCGGGCCAGCGGGGAGGGAGGTTCCCGACGCTGGAGACGGATCCGGGTCCCTCTCGTCCTTCACCAGTGTCTCGACTCCACCAGCTCGGCTCGCAGGCTCAGTCGCTTCAGAGTCTCGTATCCGACCACGATGAGCACCGACGTGGGCGTGGAGGCGATGATGCGGGCCGACAGCCCCTTGGTCATCATCCAGACGCCCTCCTCCGCCAGCAGCTGCTTGAACGTCTCGATGACGGAGGAGCGTCCCTCCACCTGCAACGCACGCAACAAACCATCTTTGTTATTTAGGGGAAAAAAAAAAAAAAAACTTTTCACGGCGAGTCCAAAAACTTTAGTCGTCACCGTGAAGACTAAATCTCACTTCATTTCTTTCTGCGGACGGTTCGACTGCAACCTCTCCACTCGGTGAGATTAATGTCAACTTCTGTTGCTGAGATTAAAGAGTAATTTTTTTTAGCGCTCCAGACATCAAAAAAGGGGAAAAGTCTCCTCAGCTGAAGATGGTGTTACGCAATCAACAGCTACTAAATGGAGCTTTTCACCTTCTTAGACAGCTCATTTTATGGTGCGTATTTCTGTCTCGTGAATTTGGTTCAACACCTGAGTCGAGTCAAACAAAGTTCTGCTGTGACAGAGTTACAAAGTACACACACACACACACACACACACACACACACACACACACACACACAGAAACTATTGAGTCATGTTATTGGAAGTGTCTCTCCAGTGTTGTACGATCAACTGCGGTCAGCGTCCAACAGTGTTTCAAAAGTACTTTGCTCCGTCCCACATGAAACACGCCCGGCCTGTCAGAACATCTACACATTATTTTCTCCATCGGCTGATTACCGGTTCTGTCCATCAAATGTCAAACAATTCAGTAACGATCCGACAGCAGCCGGGAACGTCTTCAGACAACCGTGTACGACAAAGAACTTCGCAGCAACAAATACACGATTATTAAAATGAAGACAAAGAGATGTGAGTTAACCTGCGTGGAAAAAAAAAACGCAATAAGGTGACTTTGAGCGTTTTACCTGTACTCTGGCTCGAACAACATCCATGGGGTTGGTGATGGTGGAGGCGGTGGCTGCTGCCATCGGTCCTGCCACAGCCTGTAGTATCAGGTGGGGACACCCACTGGGTGCTAATAAGGACAGCTGCTCTGGGGACGCAAACGGTATGAAAACAGTCATATTTCCTTTAAGAGCAATACTCTGCAGTTGCACATTTTGGAGATGTAACTTCAGCAAAAGCTGCGAGATTAATTCAACTATAACACTTTTAGCCACAGTGACCGAGTCGTGCAGTTTCCTGACCTCTACGTGCGTCTTATTGCTCGTCTTGTTAATGCGAGTGAGCGCCTGTCAGGCATGTGGTGCTTAAAAACAGGTGGAGGACAGTGTGTTGATTTACCTGTATAAAAGTGATAGAACGGCCACCAGAGGGCGCTGTTGGGGATGTACGTGAGCAGCGACGCCACGTAGCCTCTGTAAAAACCCCTGAAACCATCGGCCGCGAATATCTGCACCGTGATGTCGCGGGTCTGCCCGAAAGTCAGCCGGCGCTTCGTCGCCGCCAGCATCATTTTGGGTCTGGCCTTGAAGCGGGTCAGGTGTTCTCCTTGCCCCTGCATCATCAGGTGCTGGGACACCACGTCGATGGGCACGGTGATGGTCTGAGCCACCAGGGACGCCGCCCCGCCGGCCACCACCGACTTCACCGTGTTACTGGGCGAGTACTGGGACACGTACTTGCGCACCAGCTCGTAGGTGGTGATGTAGGCCTGACCCGAGACCAGCGTGAACGTGTTGACCATGAAGCCGCGGTAGAGGCCCTGCACGCCCTCCGCTCGCAGGATCTTGCAGAGGGCGTCGAAGGTGCCGGAGTAGAGGGTCTTCCCCTTCTGCACCTGCAGACGGGTGCGGATGAGGCTGGCTGGATAGACGGTGGCCCGAGTGGTCAGAGTCATGAACACGCCGAGGGAGTAGAACTTCCTCTTGTCCAGGTCCTCCCACTCGATGATCTGGATGGCACCTTTCTGCTGCATGGCGCCGGCCCGGGCAGCGCTGCGCACCCTAAAGCTGCGGACCTGCAGTCGTCAGCTCTGCTGCTGCCATCACACCTGCACGAGTCAAGGAAGTTAAACGTGAGGCAAGTTCTGCTGTCTGATGGGAGATAGCCGGAGCCAGAACTCAGACCCCAGGAGACGCTACAGCAACAGTTTAGAGCTGAAACCATTTGCTAATTCTTTGACTTTTGACAAAATGGAGTGGAAACAGAAACAGAAGTTTCACTCAAATGTCAAATGACTCTAAATTGTATCACGTTGCAGCTTCTAAGTTGAACTGGAGGCCATTTGCTCTTATATCAAATTAAGAACTACTATTTTTAATTCAATGTGCTAAAATACACGCTCCACATTGGGAGCTCAATGCAACAAAAGCCAGAACACCTTTCATTACTGAGATTCAAATCTATTGTTTTTGTCAATGCATATGTTCAATGCAGTTCAATTATATAGCGCCAAATCACAACACAAGTTATTTCATGGCACTGAACACTTTAAAGTCCTGACAGCAGAACTTTAAACAGAGAAACCCAACAATTCCCACATAAACTAGGAGGGAAAAACTCTTTAAGGGAGAAAAACCTCCAACAGAGGGAAGGAAAACTCAGTTTTAACAGGAAGAAACCTCCGACAGAACCAGGCTCAGAGGTTCGACCGGTTGGGCTGAGAGGAGAGCAGAGAGAGAAAAGGACAGCATAGAGATACAAGACATGAACTGTTGGTGGGACCGACAATCACAGAGCAGAGACCAGCTCCATGACGGGACATCTGGAAAAGAAAGGACAGAAACTACACGAGTAAGGTGAACTGAATGGAGACAACAGATAATAAGAACTATGGGAGAGAAGGAGCATGAAGTTAATGAGATGTGATGGTGAGATACGAGTTATAGAGAGTGAAAGAGTGAGAGGAAAGGAGCTCGGTGCAGAACGAGGTCCCCCAGCAGCCTCGGCCGACAACAGCATAACTGCAGGATGGTTCAGGTTCACCTGAGCAGCTCCAACTATAGACTTTATCAAAAAGAAAAGTTTTGAGTCTAATCTTAAAGCTGGAGAGGGTTTCTGCCCCTCCAACACAAACTGGGAGCTGGTTGGTTCCACAGGGGAGGAGCCTGAAAACTGAAGCTCTTCCTCCCGTTCTACTTTTGGAAACTCTGGGAGCCAGAAATTACTAATACTAAATTTCCCCTTGAGGGATTAATGAAGTCTGTCTGTCTAGAAGCAGGCTGAGAGAGAAGATCTCCGTCAGGACGATGTGGTTCGATAAGATGGAACCTGGATATACGTGTTCCTATTATTTGTCAATCCTCTTCGGCATGAAGAAAACCAGAATTTCTGGAGTGACGTTCTGCATTCCTTCTGAGGCCGTTTGTTTCAGTTGTTCTTTGCGTTGCTATAATATTTACTTGAGGTGTTGTTGTGGATATAAGTCAGGCGACATTTTTTGGCCCAGATCATCATTTTCATTTTTTGTTCTTTAGAAACTCTTGCGTGATTTTGGCCGTGTGCTTTCGATCATTATCATGCTGAAATATTCCTTCTTCTCCAAAACTTCTGGAGGCCGCGAGTCATCTCGTCAGCAAGTATTTTAGTATATCAACAGGCATTCATAGTGCCATCTATAAATGTCATCTTCCCAGACCAAAGGATGTGTTCCCAATACTCATCAGGGTTCTTTTCATTTTCTTTAACAATGTTTTTCTTGCAGTTTTAAGCAAACAAGGTTCTTTACGTGGGTGTCTGTCACCTGGACAGACCCGGACAGCGTCCTTCACGCTGTCCGAGCTATCACAGACACTCTGATCTCCACAGATATTAAGCTGTTTTCCACAGCTACATTGTGCATGTGGCGCACTGTGCTTGGATTAATGCCACTATGGCTCAATCTGTATCTCCCGATTACCGCTGCAATTGTGTTTGAACTGATTTTGTTTAGTTGGAAATTAATCTTCCTGTATCTTTCCTCATCTTTGTGAAGTGTCACAATCTTTTCTTTTTTTTTAAACTCTGGAATTTGATTCCATGTGCAAACACGTAGATACACACAAACCATGGAAACCTCTAGTGTTCACGTCATTTTATAACTATTCATTAGGCTGAATTGGAAATCAGATGTGTATTCATTTTGTTTCAGTGATCACAGGTTTTCTAACTCGCGTGTCGGTGAGCGAGTTCCTACTTTCAGATCATGCAAATACATAAAAGAGGGCATTTTAAAAAGCTGCATATTAAAACCTGAATCAAAGTACACTCGATAAATGACCCACTACAGCAGATTTAGGGAATTATTGGCGTCTTGAGTTCAAATTCAGACACCACTACTGTGTGTCCTGACCTGAAACATTTAAGGTCCAAGTCACAGGCTGACAGACCTGACAAAGAGTTGTCACAGCGGCAGGGGGACACGTTGTCGTCTTCCCCAGCAAAACACATCAGACATCCGCGGAGAACAACACAGCGGATTAAACGCGGAACTGCTCTGCATTGATTACATGACGTGAGACGAACAGAGAGGACGTTTGACTGCACTGGCAGCATGTACAGAAACATTAAAAAAATAAAAAATTAAAAAAACACTCTTTTATCCACATTTATATACACACACGTAACATCGCCGTGTAAATGTAAATCGAACAAAATGTTCGATGTCTCGCAGCAGCTGGTGATGAAAAAGAGGAAGCACGTGCAATGTCACAGTGTGTACTCGCCAGCTAACAACACGAGTGCTGTGAGATATATATATATATAAAAAAAATAAAAATAAATAATAATAATAATAATAATAAAAAAAAGAAGATTCAACGTGAACACACCAATTAAACGTACCTGTCTGGGGGTCGCGCAGCTCAGCTTCCGCGCCTACAGTCGCTGTTGCAAAACGGGTCTGCCTCGTTGAACTCGTGCAGTCTGCTCTGCTCCGAGGTGGGTCGTGTCTTTCGTCCATTACTGTTGCGAAGAAACACTGTCAAAGGTGAAAGGTCACGAGCTCCGTTTTACTGCAGCGAATTGTTACAGATGTTCACAAACTTTGACTGGAAAAAAAAAAAAAAAAAAGACCTGGCCAGGAAAGAGTTGTGTCCTTCCTGGTGACCTCTGGAGCTGTTTTTCTTAGCAAGCAGTTTTCTTAATTTGACGATGAGATGTATTCACGGCCCGATACAATCGTAGGAAAGTAGCATTAATCACAATATGACCGTCCTAAATATTACTACATTCAAAATCCAACAAAAGTAATGAGTTATATCAACAAAATGTACACTTAAGTATCAGATTTCGAAATATTATATTCAGTTATATTTTTTTTATTATAAAAATGTACGTGTTCAATAATTCTTGACACAATAGGTACGCAGCATCTTAATTGTTATTATACATTTTTAACTGAAACCATGCATCAGATTTAATAAACAGATTATATGTTTTTCAAATTAGTTTCCAAAGTAGCCTACCACTTCTACTCGTAAAAAGAGTCTGACCAATAAATCATCCAAGACGATATATACATCTAACGATATTTATAGATATTGTTATGTCAGCCAATAAATGACGAGAAATTGGAGAAAAGAAATACCAACCTTGTGTGAAACAGTGTAGGAGGTGTATCTTTCTTTATAAACTAGGAGAACTACAATTTGTATAGGTCACACTAAAGTTGTTATGTGTGACCAGCACTGGAAAAGTCCGAGGTGCCTTGAAGGCAGCGCGAGTTGCCCTCAACTGTACTGTCACGTGGGATCTTTGCGAAAGCACTTTTAAAGTCACAGTCAGTCATTTATAATTTCATAAGGACGTGAGCAGACGGGACCAGTTCCAGCCCCTAGGCCCCGCTGCAGGATAAAGATAGTTGATTGATGGATGAAAAACAATGTTACATTCATTAATAAAGTATTTTTTCTTAAGAATTTGTTTCTGTCTTATCATATTTATTTTTCTAGTGGCTGTAAATTCAAATGTCTCCCTTTTCTTTTGTGTTGACCATAAGGTTTAAAGTTTGAACTAACATGAAGGATGCAGTAGACCTAAGGGGATCAATTGCATGACTCAAACTTCACACTTATGCTAAGATTGAACTGCATATGGCACTACATCTAACTAGATCTAAACAAATATGGCTGTGCAACAAACATGTTTTACTTTTTCTACGTATTTATTTAGATAAATATTCAGATTTTATTTAAAAGGTAAGTATTATTACTCATTATTATTATTATTATATTATTATATTATTATTTCATGCAAGGATTGGAGACTCTCTTACATACATGTCCATATTTTGGGTATGACGATTGAACTTTGATGAATACAAGGAGCTCCACGACAACTCAGAAAGTTCAATCAGGTGATAAAGACAGTGAAAATGGAGCTGAAAGCTCCAGAAAAGCCAGTAAGTGGACCTTGAGTTTCCCTAAGTTAATTTAATTTAATTTAATTTAATTTAATTTAATTTAATTTAATTTAATTTAATTTCCATACCTTTTACAAAGGACAATGAATTTAGTTTTAGTTGTAATAGCGTGAACATGTTCCAGAATGAGTATGTAATTCCTTGAAAGATGACGCATAATAATGCGTCCATTTGAGGCTGTTCAGGATTTAAAACGTCTTCATCTAAATGTTTTGTAAAAATAAATGTTTTATTTTTATTTTGTGGCCAACGGGTGAATGGGCGTGGCCAACGGGGGGAGTGGGCGTGGCCTCAGATCCCTGTGCTCTGATTGGTCGGCTCCGTGTTGCCTGCGCCGTAGTGAGAACGGGTCGTGTCGGTTTCAGAAGTCATCATGGCGCTCGCTTCCCCAGTCAAAGGTAAAGGGATGTCTTCTGCTAACCTTACATAACAAGCTGCCATCCTAATCCACCTTTTTACCCTGAAGGCACGGACGGGGTTTTAGAAGGCGTCCTCGCCGTGAAAGGAGTTGTCATTCGCTTTTAGTTAACGTTACGCGAAGCGTAACCGGCGACACAGTGTTGAGACGGAAAAGCTAACGTTAGCTAGCACAACTGAGGACGAGCTTCACTCTGCTCACGAAGACTCGACTGAAGCCTTCATTAAGAGTAAATTACCTTGTGTTTCCTTATCTCTTGAAGACGTCCCCCCCTCCCTCCCTCCCTCCCCCCTTTCCTCCTCCCCGGTAGCTCGATAAGTCCTTGTTTAACGAGAGTGGTGCTTGACGATAAGATTCAGCGTTAGCCGCGGTTAGCTCCGCGGCCGCCGTCCTCACGGAGTCACCGGGACAAACACAAACACCGACACATATATGGACATGTGTGTTTCTACCGGGACGAGGTTTCCGTTTGATCTGTTTGATCTGTAACGTCACAGACCTCAACGACACTGACCGGGAAATCAAACTCCGTCCAGTTGTAGTTTAGCTTTGAGCTGGTGTGTTTTTTTTTTTTAATAATAATTTGCCTTCAAGCTGTCAAACAGGAATAATATTGTGTTCAACGTCGCCTGCTGCTTTATCACGGAGATTTACCTCCACGGGATTTCTCGTCGAACCAGCCTGTGTTTATTAACGATGTTGTTCCTCAAATAGTACATAATGTACTGTGTATTTTCCATCCAGCCCGTTTTGCATTAGATTCAGGCTGATAGTTGTCAGAGGCCGCCGGGTCTGACCGAAGCCACAGTGAGGAAGGGAAACGTGAGGGTCGGGTTGTGGTCACGTGAAGAGTAAGTAAACATGAGCGTTATCAGCAAGCTGCTTGTGAGCTATCTTACCAGAAGAAAGCAAAATGTAGCGCGAGATGTTCCACTCATTTTTGACAAATCTACGTAGGATATGTTTTCATTGAAGTCCTAGACGTGTTTCAGTGGATGTGGCTGCACAAACTACTTACTGTGCGAGTATTTGATGGAACCTTTGTTTTAAAACTAGGTTTTGTCTTCCTGAGTAAATGTACAGCCTTTTGTTCATTTGCCCTCTTCTCCTCCTTCTCCTCCTTCTCCTCCTCCTCCTCCTCCTCCTGGTCGTCCTCCTCCTCCTCCAGCAGCAGCAGCGTTCTTGCTCTTGGTGCAGTGCCGCACCACTAGTGAACATGTCTAGTGGAAATACTGCAGATGAAGAAGATAGGAAACCCTTAGTGTGTCCATCACATTGGTGTATTATCAGATTCGTAGGAATTTCACTGAACCGTTTTATATGCCTGTGTTTACATTTATTTTCAAGTACGTGACGGGCTCTTACTTTTTACCTCTGTGTCTTGAACACTTTTTGTACCCACTGAATGAATACATGCAAGGTTTGTGAAACTAACACCACAAAAGATACTTCATATTTAAGATTATGGCTATTTGGCCTAGTCCAGGTGATTGTTTGCAGTTTCTGTTTCATAATGTTCAAAAAAAAGTGTTGCTTTTAAAGGTAGGAACCTGAGAGCTAAAGTTACAGTACGACGTCCTGTTGAGAGCCCGCTGAGTGCCGCGTTGTGCCAAGACTCCAAAGACCACTCAGTCCAACGGGGTTCAACACGTGCTTTTACACCAACTCTTAAAGCAGAATTTCTTCATCATTCAATGATACGACCTGGTTTTTCTCGCTCCCAGCTTCTGGTTCAAACTGTCCACCTATTGAGTCTGTACTGTCATCTAATCCAAATCCTGCTATATTAGTTTTATTTATGGAAATGGGACAATTTCTTTTACTGTCACTGATATTTTACCGGGCTGCAGCAATCTCTTGAGGTAAAGGGAACCTCATTCTGCATGTGGTCACTGAACAATGATTAAAGACAACTAAAGAAGTAATGAGACTGGAAAGATATTTTTCAGGTCATTTTTTTTGGGCACTGCATTTACATTCCTCTGTAACCAATTTTTTTTTATTGCTGAATATCCGAGAAACAGATTCAGACTGACTGCACAGCCACTAATAACTACTAATAATCACCAATACTATATGATGTGTAATTGTTAAAATGTAAACCTCCTGCCAGTTTTTTAGACATGGCTGAAGCCTCATCGTCATTCATTTCTTTTGAGGAGGTAAATGTAAGTAAAAGTAATTGGCCTTTTGTTTATGCCACTGGGATTATTTAGTAAATCTCTCAGATTAAACCTGGCTTCTCTGTAAACGCAACACATACAAACACACTCGTGGAGTGAATCCATCTGCGGGCTGGAATTGTAGTTGTAGTGTTTTAATACATGTTTATTATGTTTATTTCTCCTCTGCAGAGCACCCGTACAGCCGTCTGATCGACACACTAAAAGATGGCAGCATCAAGTTCTTCAATCCACATAAATTACGTGATCCAAGATACGGTGAGTTCAGGGTCCTCTGACTAGCGAATACTGCAAGCTAATATGTGTTCAAGGACATTGCACAATAAAGATCTGTCAGTGTGTTGAGCTTCACACTCACTTAATAAGATTGTGTACCGCTGGTGTGAGTAAACATGTGTGCATGTGAAAGATCTTAAAGAACATTTGTTAATATTTGAGATAAGGCCCGTTTACACATCGGAAAGTCTGGACCAATGTTTATGTTAATGTCACGTTGTTACATTGACATTAGTTTGTAGATGGCCATGCGTCACACTTCTCTGTTTGAACAGAGGAAAACGAATGAACAGATGAATTTTGTTGCACTCATTTTATGATTATACCAGTGTTACTACCATCAGACCAAATTACAATGAAATATTTATTCTCCTCGTCTCCCATTTTTACTCTTCTGGGCCTTTTTCTTTTGTTATTGTTTAACAGGTGACGGGAGCCTGCCTCAACTGTCTGTAATTGGTTCAAAAGTCTGAACCATCCAGAACATGTTGTCAAGTCTAGTCTAGATAACACATTTATACACAACAAAAGTGACCTGCGAGATACCTTGAGGGCCCATTTCGGGTGCTAATCTGTTGTCATCGTATATTCTGCCTCTTGGCTTCAGTTTGTCGATGAAACTGAGACACATTGTTTACTGTGGGAAATTAAAGGGCAACACCCTTTTTTTTTTTGTTTGCTCTGTATAGACAAGCTGCCTCTATCCATCCGTGTCCTACTGGAGGCAGCAATTCGTAACTGCGATGGATTTTACACAAAAGAAGAAGACGTCCAGAACATCTTGGACTGGCAGCAGCAGCAGAATAACGCCGAGGTGCCGTTCTCTCCCGCTCGAGTCCTCCTGCAGGACTTCACGTGAGTTTCACAGGGTTTCACTCCAACACCAGTTCTCAATGCTGGAAAACATGACATCCTTCACTTTCCCTTTAATTAGAGAAATCCCAGTGGATGGTGACGAAATGTGGGTGAAAACATGTCAGCCACCAGCAATTAGTTTATCAGATCTTGTGTCATTCTGAGCTTTCTTTACGTTCTTTGACAAGTTATTTATATTATAAGCTTTGTAAATGAAAAGCAACTTTAAGTTATGCAGTGATTTCCTGTAAATCCCTGAAGAAAGGTTTATTTTTTTTCCCTCTGCTTTCCTCTGACAGTGGTATTCCTGCCATGGTGGACCTGGCAGCCATGAGGGACGCCGTGGCCAAACATGGTGTGGATCCTGGCCTGGTCAACCCTAAATGCCCCACAGACCTCATCGTAGACCACTCATTACAGATCGATTATAGCAAATGGTGTGTTTGCTTTTATCTTTTCCTTTTGCATATCGTGAATCTATAATTGAATCTATTATTTTCATATGAAGTTGAATTAGTTAAAAAAGTTTTGTGGCCATTATTACTTTAAGCAAGAATGCCGATCTGCTTCATTAATTCTCCTTTCTTTATATTTCATCCACAGTGCCATACAGAATGCTCCCAACCCCGGCGGAGGGGACGGTCCAAACCAGAGCCAGGGCCCTGCCCGCTCCGTCCCCTCCAGGCCTCCGTCCAGAGGGGGCTCTCAGTGTGGAGGCCAGCGGAGCTCGTGCAGTAAAGGTGCCTGCAGCGACCCTCCAGCCTCCCCAGGTGGACCTTCTGTCCAGCAGATCGAGAACACACCTCTCCTCTGCCCTTTCCACCAGAAGCCCGTCTCTGAGTAAGTTTTGGAGGGCAAGCGGCCGATGATGTGCAGAGAGTAGACAAACAATCAAAAGTAAACAGCAGTGAAAAACAGACCTCAAATCTGAGATTTTCTGTGGAGAGGATGTGAGTAGTTCTGCTTTTGTCCCATGTTGTTTGCTCATTCATTTGCTCAAAAGACCCCAAAATGCAACAAGTGCAACTATGAAACTCCATACATTTTCACAGACTCGCGTTTGTCCTATGTTGAACTATATTTTTTAATGATTCACATAGTAACGAATTGTTTTAACACTTTCAAAAGATGCCACACTCATGTTGAATGACTTGACATATTGTTACAGACTGACACAGAGTTCTTACTCAGCATATTTACTGTGGATTTGTTCTCTTTTTTGCAGACCTGAAACAGCAGTGAAGAATCAGGAAATGGAACTGAACAGAAACAAAGAGAGGCTTCAGTTCTTTAAGGTACTTTTGGGGCATACTTCATGCAGTCTTTACATCAAAATTAATATTTTCATGAAGAAGAAACTGGTTTATAGCTTACATTAATAAATCGGCCTGAAAAAGTCTCCATTTTGAAAACATACAATATGAAAAAAGTCTCCGTCAGAGAGCAGAACAAAACTGTATTTGGACCCGAAACAGGACACTCGGTTAAATGTTAACATTCTTCGTTTTGTTTATCAAACAGTGGTGTTCAAAAGCATTTAAGAACGTGAACGTGGTTCCTCCGGACGTCGGTGCCGTCCACCAGGTGAACTTGGAGTATCTGTCCAGGGTGGTGCAGATCAGCGATGGTTTGATCTACCCCGACAGCGTGGTGGGAACCGACTCCCACACCACCATGATCAACGGCCTGGGCATCCTGGGCTGGGGTAACACGTTTTCAGATGAACATTTCTTCTCCCACTTCTGTTGTACATTTGATCAACCGGTCGAGTGGAACATGTGTAACGTGGGTCTGTGTTGGTGCGACTCCTCCGAGTAGTGACTAGATGGTTCAGACAGACAGAAGAAAAGGCAAAACACAACTGTTAGTTAGAGGACATCAAAAACTGCTTAACTGAATGGAGAAAGAGGCTTTACTGGACGTAACCCAGAGTCACTTTGCAATGCAAATCGGGTAAACCACTGATCTCTGTTATTTTAAAATACTCCTAGTTATTTTTGTTCATGCTTCTTTCTTCCACCAGGTGTTGGAGGAATTGAGTCAGAAGCCGTGATGCTGGGCCAGCCAGTGTCTCTGACTCTTCCTCAGGTGGTGGGCTGTAAGCTGGTGGGCTCCATTAACCCTCTGACCACATCCATAGACATCGTCCTCGGCATCACAAAGGTAACACTCTCTAAACTTGGCATGTTTTAAAAAAAAAAATACTTTATATACAGAAGGACGACACGTCCCCACTTCCTGCCAGTCTCCAAAAGTTTTATAATTGCAAACTATAGGAATCAAAAAGGGTAAACATCACATGGTATAAAACTCTATTCACAAAACCACACTCATCGTGCCTTTTAAAGTTTCCTGATGTATCCTTGCTTTGATTTTTCAGCACTTGCGGCAAGCCGGGATCGCCGGGAAGTTTGTTGAGTTTTTTGGACCTGGCGTGGCCCAGCTGTCCGCCCCCGACAGAACCACCATTGCCAACATGTGCCCGGAGTACAACGCTACAGTCAGCTTCTTCCCCGTCGACCGAGTCACAGTCAAGCACTTTAAAAAGACAAGTGAGTCATCCAAGCACTACTGTTGATTCAAAATATTTTCCTTTACAGCTTTGCAGCACAGCGTACCGAAGCAACTTACATTTTCTACCTGACTTTACTGGGTATTTCCTGCTGTGTGTCCATGTCCAGGAATAGTAGTTGTAACTGCAACTGTCACCATCGCCACAACGTCTTTCATGGTGTTTTAAGTTAACGTGTCATGATTTGCCCTCCCAGATTTCACCCAGGAAAAACTTGAATTGTTGGAGTCTTACATGAAGGCTGTAAAACTTTTCCGAAGCTACGAAGACCCCTCAGAAGACCCCGAGTACTCGGAGGTCAGTCTTATATCTGAATCCGAGCGCCTCTGCCTGCCGCTACAGTAGCTATTTATGTGAAACGGAGAAGTTATTTCTTTTTGAATGGGACATTTTATTTAAACTGGTAGTTTGATTTAAAATGGAGTCGGTCCTAATAGCTCTAACATGTTCGGGTGATGAAGTCGCAGACGTAGAGAGGTGCTTCTTTTCATAATGAGCAGAAATAGAAACCACTGATCTCTGTGCAGGTGATTGAGATCAACCTGAGCTCCATGGTGCCCTACGTCAGTGGACCGAAGAGGCCTCAGGACAGAGTGGCCGTTAGCAGCATGAAACAGGACTTCAAGAGTTGTCTTAATGAGAAGGTAACAACAAGACTCTCATATTCATGTTGACTATTATCCTCAGTTGAAAGTGTGATTTAGGTGAAGCAGATATTTGGGGATTCTGCGGGAGTCGTAATTCCCGGAGATGCTGCTGACGCATTGCTGACATCAAGTGTTTGCCTTTGGTCCGTCGTCAGGTGGGTTTCAAAGGCTTCCACATCTCTAAGGAGAAGCAGGAGACCTGCGTCCCGTTCCTGCACTGTGGTCAGGAGTACCAGCTGACTCACGGCTCCGTGGTCATCGCTGCTGTCATCAGCTGCACCAACAACTGCAACCCGTCTGTCATGCTGACCGCAGGTACCAAAAATGAATCCGAATATTTAGATCTATTTAGAAATATTCCCTCATTTCAGTTGATTGTTAATTTTCTACGGTCAGTCCATTTTCCTCTTCTGACATTTCAAATAAGCTTCTAACTTTATCAGCCATATTGTGGATTCAACATACACTCATTTATTTATTTATTTTTAATCCCACTTTCTAAACTCATCAAAGACATTTTCATTTCTGCTCGAAAGCATCAATCAAATTATATCGCTCTTCTGTCACTCATTAAAACTAATATACTGCTTTGTAATATCTCTCTGTGTCGCTATTGACTCGGTGCACATCTGCATAACACATCTGTCTTTGTGATTGACAGGTCTCCTGGCCAAAAAGGCCGTAGAGGCCGGGCTCGTCGTCAAACCTTACATTCGGACCAGCCTGGCTCCAGGAAGTGGCATGGTCACTCACTACCTCAACACCAGTGGAGTCCTGCCTTACTTTAGCCAGCTGGGGTGAGCATGTGTACACAGTGACGACGACACGCACACGCACGCACGCACACACGCACGCACGCACGCACGCACACACACACACACACACACACACACACACACACACACACACACACACACACCTAGGTAGCTACAGGGCAATGACCTGAGATGACCCAGCATTTGACGCTTTGATCCGGTTCAACCTGCACTTGACCAGTTTACTTTGACTCAGCTTTGATTTTGAAAGAATTAACGCGTTTCTATAACAAGTTTACTCTTTTAAAGCTTAATATTTTATATAATCTCTTAATGCAGTCTTTGCCTTATGTAAATAACGTTTTAATGGCCATCTTAAAAGGTGCTTTATATACAGACTTGTCTTGCCTAAGGATGACGAGTGTTTGATATATTGAAATTGTACAGTAGATTCTTGTAGACCTCACAACTATGAATTGTATTAATCTGAATTGTGTTGTGCAGTATGCAAAATAAGTCTGTATGTAAAGTCCTTTCTAAGTTCATAGTAACTACTAGCTGCTGTCTAGACAAATTGGTGATTTACTAAACTAGGTTTCACCCTTTGACTGCCTATAAAAAAATGGGTGTGTCTTCCTTGAGGTCACCCAAAGGTTATGGGGATTGACTCCCTTTTTGAGCCGGCGCCATGTGGCCATTTGAGGAACTGCAGGCTGCTGGCTCAGTCTTTTTTCAGCCCTGGAGATGGCCACTTGTTTTCCCCCTGAAAACATAAGCAATGTGTAAACAAGCTGCTAAGAACATCTGTAGCGGTGACACGTAAACAGGATGTAAGTGTGTAACATAACTGCTAAATAAGTATTTTAATAGCCAAACAATACTTTAAACTTTACTGTCACTACTTTTTGAAATGCAGGTATGACTTAAATGTATTTATATATTCATACAAGGAGAAATATGTTGCATTTGAAGCTTTAGCAAGAGCTTTTATGACAAGATAATTCCATATTTTAGCAGTAATGTGTGCAGGTCTTTTCATGTAGTTTAATGACATTAATCTAACCCCGTACCGGCAATGTGGTCTGACGGTAAAACATGACTGAACATGTGCTATTTATTCCTGTCAAATACAAGCTTTGTGTGTCAAAAGTGGTGACACAAAGGAAACGGATTTATAACTGCGTTGTCTTTTCCATGGCAGGTTTGAGGTGATAGGTTACGGTTGCGCCACCTGCGTCGGGAACACGGCGCCGTTACCAGAAGCCGTCGTGGATGCAATCAAGCAGGTGAGATCCTCGTAACGCTCATAACGCTCCTCCTGCAGCTCTTTAAAACAAAGTGCATTCGACAGCGGTCAGATCTCAATGATGTGCTCTGTTCCAGGGGGATCTGGTGGCCTGCGGCGTGTTATCCGGGAACAGGCACTTTGAAGGGCGCCTGTGCGACTGCGTACGTGCCAACTACCTGGCCTCCCCTCCCCTGGTGGTGGCTTATGCCATTGCGGGCACTGTGGGAATCGACTTCGACGAAGAGCCTTTGGGTAAGGAGGAGCTCTCTTCAGCTGTTTCTCTCGACGCTGCAGATCACCAGGGGATTGTGGGCAGATTATAATCTGAGTGAGCATGAAGTGATTCACCGTCAGCCACAGAAGAGGTTAAAACAACAACAGGGTGAGTTAGTGGAAGTACTGCAGTGGAATAAACACGGGATGAACCACAAAGAAGGATCCTTATTGAATATTGCTTTCGTTTACTTTCATGGAAGATGTCGATTTTCTGCTTTTACCACTGCTGAGACGCCAACATCTAAAAAGCTCTCTGTGAAGAAGGCTGGACAGACGTTGACAGAAAGAGCTGTGCGTCATCATTTTCCTGATCCTAACATTGTTCCTGTTGTTGCTTAAACAGGTGTGACCTCAGAGGGGAGGGAGGTGTACCTGCGTGATATCTGGCCGTCCAGAGAGGAGGTCCAACAGACCGAAGAGGACACAATCATTTCCTCCATCTTCAAGGACCTCAGGGGAAGGATGGAGGTCAGGTTATTCGTGTATAATTACACCGTGTCTACACAGAAAGCATAGCATGAGCAGCACGTTAAGCAGCATCTCGGTGTGTGTTTACGCGGGAGGTGTTCAGGTACAGCGTTGGGCGTAGGTCACCTGCGTTTTTAAGCCCAATATACAATGACTTTATTTAAATGGAGAAAAATCAACTCGAAGCCCTAAAAATACACTTCAGATGATGTGAAATGATTTCTGTGTCGACACAGTGTTCTCCTGCAGTCTTTCCTCCGTGTGTTTTAACTGAGTTCAAATGTTGTTGCGCTCTCCTGCAGAAAGGGAACACCTTCTGGAACAACATTGACTGTCCGGACTCGGCCGTTTTCCCCTGGGAACACAAGTCCACATATATCCGTTCACCGTCTTTCTTCAGCAAGTTGGTAAGCGGTCTGAACCTCGACGTGAACAGTCTCGGGCCGTATGCGGACCGCAGGGGCTCTCCTGGCCTCTCCTATATCGAAGAAACACTGCCGCTGTCACCAGGAGTCGGCCAGTAAACAGCTGCTGTGTCTCTCCTGTCTCAGAGTAAAGAGCTGCCCGTCCCCCAGTCGATAGAAAACGCTCACGCCTTGCTGTTCCTCGGAGACAAAGTGACCACGGACCACATCTCACCGGCCGGCAGCATCGCGAGGGCCAGCGCTGCTGCCAAGTACCTGCTGAGCAAACGGTCAGTGTCAAGCTTCCTCACTCATGAATCATCATTTTTGCTGACCTAACTATTGTTCATTCGAGTAAAACAGAGGTGCACCGTGACGAAAGTGTCATTTGGAAGTATTTGTACTTTCCTTGAGTATTTCCATTTGATGCTACTTTGCTTTTTCCACTCCACTTCAACTCCATTTATTTTAAAGCATTAGTAGCTTTGTAGATGCAGATTTGACACTGTTGATTTTACGACGAGCTTTTATAATCCGACACATTGTTAGATTAAACCAGAGGTTTCCAAACGTTTCAGTCTCCCGACGTCTTACAAACAGCGGTGTGTCGTCGAGGTCACAACCTGCGTCTCGAGTTGTTAACAGCGCCACCAAATAGGGATTTTTTTTTTTTTCTTCCCCCCCATTAAACTTCCTAGATGGTTTCATTTCGATAAATATTCTCGTGATCCAACATCTCACCAAAAATCAAAGATGAGAGAAAAAGTCTCAAAAAAACTGAAAACAGATTGGTGGATCAGAACTTTGTGGTTTCTTCGTTCCTCTCCCAGAAATCACGACAACTCCTCACGAGTGCCTTCTGTCTCTTATACCGTTTATGAAGAAGTTCAAACTGGCTCCACCTGCAGCAGAAACATGCTGCTGACACACTGATGCTTCACTGTTCATCATCTAATGATGTCATATATAATAATCAATCCGTCGGAGGGACCAAAACCAAACTCTTACTTTAACACGTTAAGTACATTTTACTGCTAACACTCATGTTCTGATACTTAAGTGGGATTTTTCATGCGTTACTTTTACTTGTGGAGTATTTTTACACGGCAGCACCGATACGTTTTCTCAAGTGAAGGATCGGAACACGTCGTGATGATGAAACGATTTTATACGAACGCTTAGAGCTCCCAAAGCAGCGACTCGGCACAACTTTTTACTCGACGAGGTTTGATGGTCCCGTTCATGAAGTGACCCGCGAGGACGAAACGGCAGTTGGTGGAAAGTTTCGAGACTTCAGCACGTGTCGAAAACACGATCTGAGCTCGTACGTGGTGAACATCCTGCGTCGATACTCTCACCTGAAACACTTCATCTTCTCTCTGAAAGTAATGTTTAATGGAGGCAGAGATCATCCAATCAAACATAATAAACAGCATTTGTTTACCTTGTAAACAAATGTTATGATATTGAAAACAGAAACTGTGACGGACACGGAGCAGAATATTATTAACGTGACACGGCTGCATAGTAACAGTGAGAAGGTAAACAGACATGACGGCCACGTATGACAACAACCGCGGTGACAACGGGCACTGAGGACGTGGTTGTTTACCGCCGGACGCTTGTTTATTCATCAGTGCTGCATGTTGTCTCTCAGGCTGACGCCGCGGGAGTTCAACTCGTACGGAGCTCGCCGAGGGAACGACGGCGTGATGACCAGAGGAACGTTCGCCAGCATCAAGCTCCAAAATCGATTCATCGGCAAACCGGGCCCGAAGACTTTGCACATTCCTTCGGGCCAGATGGTGAGTAGCAGCACGAGCCGGACATCGCTGTGACCTTCGACCTGCGGCCCCTGCGTGGCTCCGGGTTCGGGGCAGACTAGACGGCGTGTTGTTTCGGCCATGTCAGACCCGCTGCTGATAACCTGTCTGTCCTCCTGTCTGTCTGTCTGTCTGTCTGTCTGTCAGCTGGACGTCTTTGAGGCGGCTGACCGCTATCAGAGAGACGGCGTTCCCCTCATCATCCTGGCAGGCAAAGACTACGGCTCTGGAAGCTCCAGGGACTGGGTCGCCAAAGGACCGTACCTGCTGGTAAACTACAGCACACAGTTCCCTTCCACACCAAGTTCTCCATTTTCCAACCTGAAAATGAACAACTTAATGTTGTCTATGTTTGAAGACAACACGTTTTTAACGGACCGTCTCAGCCAACGTCCTTAAAGGAAAAACAAAAGCGCCTGCTGATAATCACTGAAAGGCGGCATGACGTTCATGAATCACGAGGTGAACGACCTCAGCGAGTCTTTTACTGCCATTTCACCGGATGCAGGCTGCGACATGTTACACCGAAGGAACCGGACGAGATGATGTAACCTCAAAGAAACTGACGAGTTCAGCCGCTCTGCTTTTTTTTTCTTTTTTTTTTTTTTTAAATCACCTGACAGTTTATAACTGACGTGATCAGCTGACTTTGCTTCGAGCTGATTGGCTGTTAAAAGAGGTGATGTGCGTTACATTGTGATTTGTTCAGCGGGAGGCGACGTCCTCAGCTGGTTTGAGTCCAGCTGAAACGGGACAGTTCACACTGCTGCAGCTTCTGAAACACTTTCACCTCGTGGCAAATCAAAGCTCTGATAATCGTCCAACTGTCTGCTTTGAGTCCATATTTCTAACACGACGCTTCACCATGTTTCATCGGTGCATATTAGACAATTGGTCAAATATGGGCAAATTTAAAAGTTCATACTGCATTTCAGTGAATCAGACGCGCTTCTATTTAGTTGTCCATGTTGTCTTAAGTCTGAGGAATAAAATATGGCCCACAACCCGTTTTAAGAGTACGGGAATTTAGCACGTGGCCAAATTTCACTGAACACATTGAGCGAGCCGTCGGTTGACCCTTTCGAACACGTGTGCGGTTGCAGGGCGTGCGTGCGGTCATCGCCGAGAGCTTCGAGAAGCTGCACAAGAAGCAGCTGGTGGGGATGGGCATCGTGCCGCTCCAGTTCCTGTCCGGCCAGAACGCCGACTCGCTGGAGCTCAGCGGGAAGGAGAGGTTCAGCGTCGCCCTGCCGGGGAGCCTGAGTCCGCTGCAGCAGCTCACGGTCAAGGTGAGCTGCGCCGCCGTCACAAGCGTCCTCCCGCCGCCGGCCTCCGCTGGGAAACGTGCTGAATTCGCCGGTTCGGTGACGGATGTTGTTTCTGCGTTCTCTTACAGACCAGCCAGGGGAAGTCCTTCCTCGTCACCGCGCTGTTCGACACCGACATGGACGTTAACTTCTTCCAACACGGGGGGCTTCTTCGATACGTCGCTCGGACTTTGCTCTGAAACGGCCCGCGGCCCTCCGATCGTGCACTGCAGGTCCTTGAACAGCAGCTCTTCATTCGACGTCTTCATCATGTACAAAAAAAAAAAAAAAAAAAAAAAAAAAAAGAAGGAAGGAAGGAAGGAAGGAAGGCGGACGCTGGAGCTGGATTAACGTCCCGGGACGTTCTCCTCATCAAAAACAAGTGGTGACATTCACTCTGTAAAGAGAACCTAGACAACCTTTGATCATAGTTGTTTTTTTTTTGTGTTTTATTATCGGAGTACTGAGAGGACTGAGCCAAGAAGAAATGAATCCCGCTTCTGTTAAACTCATGAAAACAATCCTGCCTCTGAAGGCTGACACGGTGCTCGGTACGATGGCACCAATGCGTCGCCGCTTTCTCACAACAACAAAGTCAAAACTATTGCGCAGCGTTGATGTCACTTCCCCATGTTTCTTATTGGGGCCCCCAACAATCTTATGTAAATTAAAGTGCTGTTCTTATTTTCTTTAATCAAACCTTCCAATACAGTCATCTGTCTTTTTATCGTGGGGAAAAAAAAAACATGACATTCTTCTTCTTCTTTTTCTTCTTGTTACCGGCGTCACTAAACTCCCGACGTGAACACGGCTCTGTCCTCTGCGTCACATTAAAGGTCCCTTCAAACACTTCTTCAGCAGTAACAGACGAGCCGTTCGCCCCGTTTTCCACTCTTGGTGCTCAGCTCAGCTCGGCTCACGGAGCGGCTTCACGTTCCCCCCTGCAGACACGAGCGGCGTCGTCTCGTCGTCTTTCCTGACATCAGTCTCTCCTCCCTCTTGACTTCTTGGATATTCCTAAAGCTCCTTGCATGAGGAGATTGTCAACCATCACCTGCTTGATTGCAGTTTGAGCTGAATTTAAAGTAAACCTGCCGCCTATAAAACATGATCCATCCCAAGTCACACGTCTTCAGGTTCTGGACTGGTTTTCTTCTTCTTCTTCTTCTTCTTCTTCATGCCGGCTGTTTGATTTGATATCTGTTGATGTTGGAACCAGTGTCGGTTCCGGTTGAAGAGTTTCCTGCTGGACTAAACGGCACATCCTGAAATCCTCCTCCTGGCGAAAACATGATCTGCGATGTGGACTGGAGCCTTTAAGCGTTTGTTTTCTGCAGAGCATGATGCTGTGTGTTTATGGTAAGTTATCAGTCGACGCCTACACGAGTCTGTAACGTTTCAAAACCATTAACTGCCTAAAAAAAAAAAAGAAAAGGAGCGGAGGCGAGCGTCCTTCGTCGTTTTGGGCGCGTCGTGAACACGTCGCGGTTTCTGCGCTGCTTGATTTTACAGGACGCGTCGGGTCGTCGGCTCGTTTTTAGTGCTTCGGCGATCGCAGGATGAAACGTGAAGACCGAAGCCTCGTGGTGAACCGCTCCCATCGTCTCGCTTCAGAGGAGGAAACAAACGTGTGCAGACCGAGTGTGTCGCTGCACACGGTGAGATCTGAATCATATTGTAAATAGTTTTTAATAAACGGTTAAGAATACCTGGAGGTGGAGTTACTTACAGGTCAGTTCACGTGTGACGGGGAGGAGAGCTCAGTCTGGAAACCCGTACAGAACGTTTGAGTGTGTCCAGACGGAAGAAATCGTAATCGAGTTGCATTATGGGAAATGTAGGATCCAGCAATTTTTTTTCACTTGCGTTATATTGTGGAAAAGACCAAAGTTACAGAAAGAAGACTCTTGAGTCGGAAGTTCTTTATGAAATTTCCAAGTGTAAACAGTGCAACTTTTATTGATTTGTTTTAAAAGAACTTTCTATGACACAGTGCATGTTGCTGACATTGCTCTGCACGTTGACACGAGATGACATACAGTACACGAGGCCACGCTAACAACCAGGGGGTTTTAAATCGAGTGATGTTGAAACATTTAAAACAAGCATGAATCTAACTGACCTCCAAAAAAAAAAAAAAAAAAAAAACGGTGCAAAGAAATGTCTGCAAGTTAAAGGACTCCTTACCGACAAACCAAACCTACAGTGGAGCGAAGTCGCTGCACGGCTTCAGTTTACGTGCAAAATGTGAAAATTAAAGCTTTAATCAAAAGACGGCGGCCGCCGTCGTCGCGTGAAGCCGCGACGGCGGCTCGTTACTGATTCGTGTTAAAACTGCAGGCTGAGGCTCGACGGAAGATTTAAACATCAGCGTGTTCACTACACGGGATTAATCTCAAGTCTACGAGTCGACATCAGTCCGGTTCCAATGAGCTCAGACCACGCCGGTGTTAAAGGACCACGCCGGTGTTAAAGGACCGCGCCGGTGTTAAAGGACCACGCCGGTGTTTCTGCACGTTGGTGCCCAATTTACTCGAATCAGACGGGATGGAGAGAGCAGGAGCTGAAATGATCAGCGGCCAATTAACTGTTCGATAACTGAAGTCACTCATCCAGTAAAAACACCAACCAGCTGTCGGTTCCACGTCTGCTCCTTTTCCGTTTTCTGTGGTCATAAATTAAAGGACCCTTGTGAATATTTTGACATAAACAAAAGTTCACTGCATCTTCAAATTCCTCATGAAACATTTAGGAAGCCGATTTTTTTTTTTTTTTTGGGGGAATAATTTGAAGCCGACATGATTTAAATCTGTGGCCGTTTTATTTGAGTTTCCAAATTGCGTAAGCGGGACTATCTTCCTGCTAACTATCCCACAATGCAAAGCTTAGTATTTTAATTTTTTTTTTTTTTTTTACAGACGTAAACAAAAACAACAACTATTAGAAAGGGTACCTTTAAATACCCGCTGCATTGAATCGTTAGACAAACCGAAGAGGACGCGACCTCGGGAGTAAAAAACCCGCCGTTCGTTGGGACGCGGCGACCGAGCTGGATTTTCATTCGCAAAACAGAATGTTGAGAGAAGAAGAAGAATTTGTAGGCAAACGGGCCGGGAGGAGAAAAACACCGCCGTGGTTCTTACGGCTTGGAAGCGTTTGGCTTGATGTCAACGGTCTACAACTTTCTCCCAAAGTGCTGTCTGGACAAAAAAAACAAAAAAACAAACCACAAACACAGTTCTGATTTAAAAGGCAGCGACATCGAGTTCACACAACGAGTGAAACGGAACGCGTTGAACCGGCGACGACCGACCGACCGACCGACCGACCGCCGCTCATCAGCGTCGCAGTACTCTGAATACGAAAGGAAAAGAAAACAACATGGCTGGTACGTAAGTATTTTATCCACCTGGTGGAAGTGCGCATAAATCTTTTATTTGAATTTTTTTTTTTTTTTTTTAACTTTTCTTGAATCCCTTTTGAGTCGGTTAAGAAGAAGAAACGAGCGAGACTCTCGGCCGCGGTCTTCATCTGGGTCCCCAGAAATCTTTTGACGAGAGAGCAGCCGCGCTTGTAAACAATCCACCACTGCTGATGCGAAGGAGCTCCCCGACCGCACGAGGGAGAAAACCCTGAGAACAAACGGACTCCGTTCACTTCCCTTCTCCGCGGGACACCGACGGAGTCGCTCGTCGACTCGTTCTCTCTTCTCGTCCGTCGGGAACTTTGTATACGCAAACTCTTTTCATCTAATAAGAAAATATTTGTGGGAGGTTAAATGAAAATATACAATTATTAATACAGTAGGATACAGAGCTATATGTTAAAGGTGATTTTTTTTTTTTTTAAAAACAACAAAAAAAACAAAAACAACAAAACAGGTTGATTGTATCTCCCTTTACAATGCACGCATTTTCCTTGGTTTAAAGGCAGAAGAGGTAAAGTGTATAAGAGAAAGGCCTGTTTAGTCGTCCACGCTGCCGCTGCGCCGGGATTAGGCGATTGCTTTTGCTTCCGGTAGGAAAGCCTCCCAGTACTTTATCAGCTGGGGAGAGAAACAAAGACAGACGTGTGACGCCAAAAAAAAAACACGGATCCATCTTTTCATTTCTGCTGCAGCTTTCCTTGTTCCCCAAACCCCTTTTCAAAACCAATGACCTCATTAGTTCAGACAAAACATCGAGCAAAAAAAAAAACATCCAAAAGATCTTTTGGCTTTATTTTGTGAAGTTTTTCAAATGATTTTCAAATTTTAAAAAAAAAAGAAACATTTTGGAGTTTTTAAAACAGCTGGTAATAAAAAAAACAACTCGGATTATTAAAAAAAAAAGAAATAAATCGGCCCTAAACTTTCTTGTTTCTTCCATCATGTAAAAAAAAAACAACCCTAATTCGTAGCCCTCTTTAAAGATCACATTTGATGTCTTTTCTGAACGTCTGCAGGCAAATACATCGTTTTTTTCATGCATTGGTCAAATTTGAGGTTTTGGCCTCTTTTACTTCCATAACACGTCAGTGGAAAGAAAAAAAAATCATAATCAACGTGAAGGTGTTATTTTCTAAAATGTTTGTATTTGCGTCTGTAGATTTGTTCCAAATTCACAAAAAGTTAGTTTATTTAAAAGGTTATAAAAAAATTAAAAAAAAAAAAAATCAAGCTATGAATGATAAATGAACAAATCCTTCAGGAAAAACCTTCCGTATATAGATGGGAATAGCGTGTACGAGTACTGCAATATTACAATACATAAAAATGAATATTAATAAATAAATAAATCTCCACTTTTTAACTTCCCTGTTTTATTCTCATCTATATTTTCAGAAAACAATTTGCTCATATGTCACAAGTTTTCCTAAAACATGGCAAAAAATTATTTATTTATGTCTGTTGACAATTCTTTCTAATTTATGGAATTATTAAAAAAAAAACATCCAAAATCCTGTTAAAACCTTTCACTCTAATATGTCACCAAAATGACACAAGAATTATGAACCTGACTTTATCCAATGTTTAAATTTATAATGATAAATTAGCACATTTAATTCGGTAAAATAATTCTCCCTTCGCATCATGAAACAATTGCTTTAAATAATACCAATATTACAGTCATAGTTATTTGCATTAGTTAAGCGGTTTACCTGACGTGTCTGCCGTTTAAACCGACTTACGGCACCGGGAGTATCGTAAGGCCGCTTTCTGACTTCAACTTTGATCTATTTGGATCATTTTTGATAATTAAATAATTCAAATAATTCTATTGCTGCACTCATAAAGTCTTTGTGGATAAAAATCATGAGCCACCTGCCTAATATTAAAAACGTACATTGCAAATTTCCGGCGTGACGCAAAGCCCGCGGACTCGTTTCGATCTCGGGAAGGATTTGGTGACGTGAAACAATCAAAGAGTCTAATTTTGACCCGCAGAAATATTTGAGTGGATAGAAAGTCACCTGTTGCTGAGACTGAAGCAGAGACTCCAGGTACTTGACGATCTGTCTTTTGAAATTCTTGGTCTTTTCTTTCTGCGGAGACATTTATGAAAGGCGGTTATCATTTCAAACATTTGCGGAAAGCGACGTGGACGCGACGAGGAGGATCGTGTTTACCTCAAAGCGGACGACTTCCTTGCGCACGGTTGCGGAGACTCTTTCAAAGTCTCTCTCGTACTGCGTCACTTTGGCCTCCCACTGTTCTCGAGGACAAAAGAAAAGAGTCTCAACCCAACGACCTTCACATCGTTTCCTTCCGTGTTTGAACACGTGACGACGTTCCTAGATCAACTCTGATTACGATCACGCTCTCCGTTAACAAGTGACGACAGGAAGAGGAAATAAAACCCTTTAAAAGACTTTTTAAAAAAAAAAAAAAAAAAAAAAGAAGCAACCACACGCGGAGCTCTCCGGACGTCCCGAGCTCGTCTCGGTTCTTTTCACGGTGTTAGTTTTTTTTTTGGGGGGGGGGCGCGTCGTCGTACCTCAGCGATCTCCTCTTTGGCCAGCTGCAGTTTGTCCGGCTTGTTGGCCCACAGCAGTTTGGCCTCGGTCTCCCTCTTCTTCTGCAGCGTGGCCTGAGCGTCCTGCCAGCGCTGCCACGCCTTCATCCGCTGATCAAACGACCCCTGCGAGGGCGCAAAGCGCACACGGACGAGGCTCATATCTGGATCCTGCTTTCACGGCTTCTTTTCAAAACAACTTTCCAAACAAAAGTTATTTTCCTTCACTGTTAAAAAGGGACATTTTGCTCGTTGCGGTGGAATAAAAATGTTAAAAAAAAACAAATATACCAAAAAAAAAAAATGCAGTTTTAGAAACCGCCTTAACAAATGCGCTCGGTACCCTCACGGCTCCCAGCAGCCGGATGTAATCTGCGATCAGCTCCGCGAAGCTGAAGGTGTCGTTGGCAGCTTGGTCCTGGTGGAGCTGCTCCATCTTGTCCTCCACCTCGGCCAGCTGGGACAGAGCGCGGGACAGAGCCGTGTTGTCCTCGGCGCTGCCCAGCATGGCCGTGCTCTTGGCGAAGCTCGCCGTGTTCAGGGACAACTCTGGAGGGACGAGCGAGACGCGTTAATCAGTAAAAGATTGGTTTCCGTCTCGTGACACCGGTCAAACGAACGAACGAGACAATCGGCTACGAACTTTGGAAGCACGGAGAGAAAAACAAAAATAGCAGAGACGATGACGGTGGGGCAGAACGTCTGTCTTGGTTCTTACAACATACTTTTTAAATCGCGGGCAGCACTTGACCATTTTCTGACGTCACCGCCGTCACGCTCATTTGACGTGGTTTTGTCAATTTTGGCCACAAATCAAACAAAACAGAAACAACTGCCTGATCACCGGTGATTCACAAAGTGATCTATTCTCAGCTCGCGGTTGGAAAACGAACCTTTTCTGTGGACGACCAGGGACTCGACGAGCGCGTGGAGCTTCCTGAACTGCTGGTCTGCCGTCTCCACCTCCTGCAGCTTCTCCTCGAACCACTGCGGCAAAACACGGCGTTAAGCGCGACACCGAACTCTCGCTTTTCTCATGTTCATCCCTGATCTCGGTTTCAATATTGTTGTTAATCTGTTCCCCGAACTTGCAAATATCAAAAGCGTGCGACCGGAGCGTGGCGCTCGCGTCGGCCGGAAGCTCGCGCTCAACTTCTAGTTCATGAAACTTTGCGCTTCGAAAGGGGAAAAAAAAAAAAAAAAAAAAAGATTTCCTCATTCGGAAGAAACGAGGCGTCAGAGCTCGTCGGGAGAAGAAAACGCCGCGCTCGGCAGGATCGCAGCTCCACTCACCACGTCGGACTCGTTCATCTTGATGGTCATCTTGCTGACGGCGTCCGTCGCCTTGTTGATCATTTTGAGGAAGCCGGCGCCGCTCAGGGCCTGAGTGCTCACCGCTCTGGGCAACTGGAGAGACACGGACGTTATCAACACACGTCGTCAACAACAAAACGAAGAAGGGAAAACTTCAGCTGAACACGGGGATCAGGTAGAAGCACACGGCGTCAGCCCGAACGTGTTCCCTTCATCTGATCATAGATTTCTACGTGCAATGAAAGATCATTTCGTGAGTGAATGGTGCGCTGAAAAGACGTCCGGGACGGGTTTGAGGTATTAAGGGAGTAAAACTAAATAAATGTGTCTCACGTCCTCTCTCTCCAGGAACTCTCGGACATCTGGATCTTGGAGCAGCGACGGGTGAGTCACCACCCGCTGGAGATACCTGTCACACGAGAACACGTCACATGACCGCTTCACTTGCGTAAACGATCTGAGCACCTTTCATTTTACGGGGACGTCCAAACACAGGCGTGCAAGTCCGCCTGGATTTGTGGAACTCGACTTGTGGATGAGCAGCTTCAGTTTCATTCCTCGTCTCTCACCTCTCCAGAGCGCCTCGTCTCCTCTCCACGAAGTCCGCAGACGAGGAATCCTCCTTCCCCACCTTCACCTTTGTCATCCCTGCGAGAGACAACATTTACTGTCGCGGCCGAATGCGGACCACACGCGGAACGGCAGAAGACGAGAGCGAAGGGGAGCCCGGTCGGATTACCCATGATGCTCTTCTCCGGCGGCGGAGGCACGATGAATCCATTTGGTCCATGTTTTTCAGAAAGCTTCTCGTAGAGGCCGAGGAAGTCGCTGAAGCGTCGCCTCACTGTGAATGTCTTGCTGCGGAACATGGGCAGCGTGCTCTGAAACAGACGACCCGGGGGGGGGAAACAGTCCTCGGCTTTTATTCAGGCTCATGTGTTTGGTGAATTACGACGAACAGTATCTGATGCGACGCGTGTTTGAGTTTCTCTCTCTCGACGCTCGGACCAGTATTTCCTCTCTGCGCACTGTCAGCACATATCTGAGGAGTAACTGCAGTAACTTTCTCAAGATTTTAATATATATAGACCGAGTGAAACACCGCACAGTGGCAAGTTTTTACCTGCGTGGATACTTTGTAGGCCATGTAGGCGGTCATACCGTCGCCTGAAGGGGAAAAAAAAGACACAAGCGGACATAAACACTTGCAGAACACGACTCCCGTTATTTAAGAAGTCCTCGTCTCGCGGTACTCGTGTCACTTCACAAGTCAATCACAATGAAATCAAGCATTTTCCAATCATCTTTACCTTCTTGACGTTTATGATGCACGAACCAATTTTGTCGCCCCATCGTAATAAATGAAATAAGCCCAGCTGCATTATTCATTTGACGTGAAACTTAAAAGTAACAAGCCTCACCTATTTTTTCAGGATCTTTGACAGAGACGAAGATCTCAAATTTGTCTTCGAGCTCCTCCTCTTCCTCTTCTTCCAACTGAAACAAATATTAAAGCAGAAAGTCTAAACGGACACGAGAGTCATCTTGTTAGAGCAGAGTTTGGGGGGGCGGGGGTTTGTGAGGAGGAGGAGGGGAAAGTTTGTTCTGGTGGGACGTTAAACTGAAAGGAACCGAATATTCGCCCAGTTTCTCCAAAATTCAGGAGGTGGAAAAAAAAAAAAAAAATGGTGTGTAGAAATTGCAAATCCCAGGATGCTACTTGTCGCAGTCTCACTCCGGGTCGAGATATATGAACGTACCTCTTCCAGGGCAGCGGGCTGCGGCTTGACCAGGCTGGCAGCCGCCGACAGGGAGGCGGAGGCGGAGGCGGAGGCGGAGGGTTTGGCCGTCGCCTCCTTCTTTCTCTCGTTCCTTGGACTGTCGAGTGAAAGCTCCACCGTAGCTTCTGGAAGAGAGAAAAGGGGGAAAAAAAAAACCCAAAACCAGATGAAGGTCATACTGTGTTGAACGTGGAGTGAGATGCTCCGTTATCTACTTTACACAGTAAACTCTCCCAAAGGTCAAACTCTGCAGGCAAAAATACATCTTTTTCACGCACCGCTCAATGTTTCCATTTTGGGCTATTTTGCTTCTATAAAATGTCGTTTTTCAGACGAGTGGAATGAAAACGTCCCAAATAAAAATGCGCTTCGTGTATTTGCGCCTGTAGATTTTCTTCTGAATTCACAAAAGGTATATATATATAAAAAAAAAAATGTTTTCTAAAGCGGGCTATGAATGACACATGAACGAGCCCGTCTGTAAAAACCTTCAGAACATAGATGGAAACACGACTGGGAGGTTTCTTGTGTTTAAGTGCTGCTGGAGGTCCGAGTTTTGGAATAAACTCCTTTCGAGAAAGCCATCTTCACTCTGACGGTACATTCGATACATAATTCAAAAGCCTCTCTCGTACTCGGAGTCAGAAGTGTACGCTTCAGCAGCTCTGACACACACTACGCTCTCCAGCTGTATTCAGAAGCTCTTTACAGAGAAGCTTGTTTGTAGATCATTCATAACCCGATTTATAACACGTTTTATTCTCACGAACGTGACTCGTTTTTAGAGTTTTATGAAGTGATAAAAAAAAGAAACATCCAAAATCCTCTCAGAAAAAAACCTTTGACTCTTAATGTGTCGACAAAATAAAACAAGAATTTCGAACCGGGTTTTTATCCAAAGTTCTTCTGGAAATGAATGCAAATTTCATGAAATAATGCCTGGTATGCATAAACAAAACCATACAATTTCAGAATCATTTTCATACAAAGAATAACTGTCTTAACAGAAGCACCCAGATGGGGCGGCTTCACGGTGATGGCTCGCAATTAAAGTCGTTCCCCTATTTCCATGCAGTGGCCTCAATAAAACATGAGGTGTGATTACCCTGTAATAAAATGACTTTCAGGTATTTAAAAGAAGATGACGGAGATTATGAGTGTTTTACATGCAACTGTATGAACTTCATGAACTTCCTTCTGACCAATCACTTATTGGAAGCAGGCGGATATTTGGGGTTTAATATCAGATCAGTGTACGTACCTGGCACAAACATGGGAATTTAAACTGTCTAAGCAAACCGGAATAACACTGGAAAGATTAAATAAATCTTTACAAACCTGCTATTCATCGACGGGCTCCACCTCGCTATTGCTGCCCTTACTACACACTTAAATCTGGATTTGAGTGTAAAGATTAATTATTGACCTGAAACTGTGGTAAAATTCAGGGTCAAAAGCTGTGGGGACAGATAGGAAGAAGGCCTCGAGTTGAGAATATGTCGCCGCCGATAAAATCCTGACCATGTAACTGGAGAATAAAAATGGTGGACGCACCGGCGAATATGTCCGTCTCCTCCTCAGAGTGGACTCCGTTGGTCCTGGAGGTGACGGTGCTGGCGCTGCTGACGCTGGGCACTGTGGTGACGGCTTCCTCCGTGAAGATATCTGCAGGCTCCTGCAGCGGTCCTCCAGCAGCAGCTTTAGACGGGACCGATTTCTCCTTCTGCTCCGGGTTGATGGTTTTCTTGGCGACGGCGCCGAGCGGCTCGCCGAACAGATCCTCGTCCGGCTCGCCGAACAGGCTCCTCTGCTGCTTGGCGGATTTAGTCTGCCGCGGTTCCGAGAACAAGTCGATCCCCTCGTCTTCGAACAGATCCATCGTCGCCCCGCTGAGTTTTTTGGCACCGGCGGCGTCAGCGGCAGGAAGAGGAGGAGGAGGAGCGTCGCCGAGCAGGTCAACCAAAGGGTCGACGATGTTGTCACTCGCAGGCGGCTGCTGCATGTTGAAGTCGCCGCTCGGGTCGATAACCGGAGCCGGGGACGCTTCTTTTGCTTCCTGCTTGGCGTCACTTCCTGTTTCCCAGTCACCAGGTGGATCTGTTTCGCCGCTGGTCATTTCACCTTTATCCGTCGCTGCTCCCGCAGTAACATCCGCCTCCGCCGCTTCCTCTCTCTGCGCTTCGGTTTCACTTCCCAAAATGTCAACGAAATCATCCGAGGGCTCATCGAGAGGGATTTCATGGGAAACTGCCCTCTCAGCTGTGACGGTTATGTTGTTTGTCAGGTCGAAAAACTCATCCAACGGTTCACTGATGACGTCGCTCGCTGGTGTGTTTCCTGCTCGTCTGCTGACGGGCTCGAATAAAGGATCATTCACGATGTCGCTGGGAGGCTGCGATAAAACATCACTGGGTTCACTGGCGGGCGCCGTCGGAGAATCCATTTTGATGAGCGGAGGGCTGATCTGGAGACGAGGGGGGGTGATTCTCATTATTAATATTATGATACAATCATACACAGCAAAACAACAAAACCATATCAAATTGCCCGTAAACATTTTTAAAAGACTGCTGCAACATAACCAGCTCAGGCATACGGCCGTTTGCTCTTCACATATTTGATTTTCTTTAAAATGTTGCTTAAGGCACAACTTCTATGAAATCAACAACCAAGTCAAACACATTTTTAAAGGCGCTTTGATTGGTTTTTGCTGGTTAACTTGATTTAAAAAAAAAAAAAGACAAAAGAGAAATTGGTTTGAACACATAAACCGTTAATCATGTGATCTGTAAGTGTTGAAGACAGCTGCCTTTGTGAGTGAATTCCCAGGTGTTTGATTTTGCATGATTTTGCATGGTATTATTCAAGAGCCACCTCCAGTGGGAAACACAACAACAGATCATTCAACACCACAACGTCTCACTGGACGCAGAAATAGTCCCTTAAAACCACAAAGTATGAACTTTGTAACTCAGCAAGCAAAGACCGGCTGAAATATTTCATCACGTTTCAGAAGTAGCTTCAACAGACAAATCCCCACAAGAACGATCGTGGACTTGCACTACGTGGCCATTTTCGTTAAGTTGGCCCGAACGACCACTAATGCAACGGTCCCGTAGTAAATCCTACTTTTCAAATGGTTGCAAGGATCAGTTTTAGTTGAAACGGTTCGGAGGTGTTCAGTCAACTTTTCATCCTGAAGTCTGCAGTTTTTGGATTGGATTGTGTAGACTAAAGGTGATATTTGTCCAGTCGCATCGAAGAAACCTTAAGAAACACTTAGGTGCCCCTAATAAAGTGGCAAATAAAAAACAAAACAAAAAAAAATGCAAATGGTTTCTTGGGCAAGTTGCTAATTAAAGTAAACGAAAAAGGAGAAATGAAATGATCAACACGTCTCTTCATGCAGGAGATCCGACTCCAAACATTCCTTCAGTTTCAAGCTCTGTGAACTGAAGCATCCATAAATGCTGACTAATGTTTTCCACGCAGGAGTGAGTGAGTGAGTCCAGCACTGAAGAAAAAAAAATAAATTCAGAGACAGCAACTTTTCGACGTCTCCTCTGAACTTTGACTGCAGGAAAACATCCGGGTTCTGCCCATGTGACCGCAGCGTGCTCACATGACAGAAGGCTGCCCGAGCCAGCTTTTAATCCTCAAACACACACACAAAAACAACAACAACAACAACAACACAGAAATACAAACCACGAACACAAATGTGAACTTTACAAAAGTCCGCAGTCCGACCACACAGACGTCTCTCTCTTAAACTCTTAAACTGGGCCGCTTGCTGACTTTCTTCACCTGTGAACGGGGCCCTGAAAGTCTGCACGCCACAAACACCGAGTCTGCACAGAAAACACCAACTTATCGACCGGACGGGACGTGATGTGACCTGGAAACCAAACCAGGGCGGCAGAGACTCGGTAGAGACTCGGTAGAGACTCGGACCTCCCGACAGGTAGGACGCAGCTCCTCCAGCTAAACGACAGACTCTCCCTATCAACGTCGTTTTCTGGGCGGTAAAACCGGATATATATATATATATATATATATATATTAAAAAGAAAATGCAGCTCGACACCTCAGAAAGTTTTGCTAAATAAATAAAAAATTAAATAAATATCAAAAGTGGCCGTTGTAGCTGCGCCGCCGGTTAGCTAACCAACCGTCGGCGCCTTCCTCGGGGGAAGTTGGCCTCGAGCAGACCGCTCGCGTGACTTTCGCTCCGCGGAGACGTACCGCGCTCACGAAGAGGTCCTCCCCGTCGTCCTCATCACTGTCTCGGCCTCCGACTTCCTCGGAGTCCAGCACGTCCTGGTCCTCGGAGTCGGGGAACGGAGGAGGACTTCGCTCCGAGCTGGTCGCCATCTTTCTCTCTCTCTCTCTCTCTTTAAAACGAGGAGCGACGTCAACCGACGGACGCTCTTCTTCTGGTTAGCTGCTCTGCTGCTGCTGCTCTGCTGCTGCTGCACTGGTGGTTGGTTCACCCGAGGTGGCGTAACTGAACCCGACAGGGCTGGAGGAGGAGGAGGAGGAGAGAGGGAAGGAGAGGCTCCGCTCGGGACGTGCGGACCGCTGCTGTCTCTCCACTTCCTGGTCCTCCTCCTTCTTACGCCAGGTTAGCTTCGGTGTTAGCTCGCCGAGCTGGCAGTCATGGGACCGGGGCAGCGGTCGGAGCGGTGAGGTGGACCCGGACGTCCCGGACGTCCACCGGACGTCCACTTCCAGTTCAGCTCGTCTGACCGCGGCGCAGCGCCCATTTTAGAGACATCCGACTTTTTTTTGGGGGGGAGAGGGAGAGGGATGTCCCGTCACATGCACGCCGGGGATGCGGAGGCGCGACAGCCGCTGCTCGCCGGAGATCACCTGGACCCGAGACACCTGGACCCGAGACACCTGGACCCGAGACACCTGGACCCGAGACACCTGGACTCGGATGAAGGTAAACGTCGCGTCGCTCCATCACGAAGTTCAACAAGTCGTCAGAAGTATTCAGAACATTTTAGAGAAGAAACGGAACAAACGAGTTAAAGTCCTTCGTGTGAAAACGGACTTCCTTTCATTGATACTCTTTCATTGTTCATGTCAATACTTTTTATTTTGCTTTTACATGAAGAACATGGAGTTTATATCGTTAATGAGCTGTTAAAGTTAACTAACTACAGATAATGATCATTTTATTGACTCATTACTGTCCAACCTGTGAGTAAACTGTGACACTGTTATTGTGTCATGCTGATTATATCTTTGATTAATCAATCATTAAATCTATAAAAAAAAAAAAAATGTAAGCAAATAATATGTATGAATATAAAATAACTTCCCAGGTGAAAACCTGTTATATCAGGGACCAGGTTTTGTTTTTTGTCTGATTGACAAAGCACAACTTCATTTAAGAAAGTGCACCACGTAAACAACATAATATTAATATCACATTTGAAGACTCGGTTATGACACAAGGTTTTAATAACTTTGTGGCTCGAGATGTACGACCAAGAAGAAAGTCAGAAGCAACTTTACTGTCTTTAAAGTCGTTTCTGTCTTAAGCTTCAGGTTTATCTGATGTGTTTGTGTGTTTTTTGCTGCGTCACAGGAGTCGTCCTCTTCGACAGGAGTTCGTCAAGTTACACGGACGAAGCTGGAGGAAGCGCACCGAGAAGACTGACGTACGAGGAAGCGGTCGAAGAAGCGGGTAACTTAAGGTTTTTGTCTTGTTCTTCATCGTCATAACTGGGGACATTAAATCTGGGGAGAAAACCACGTGGAAGTAAACATGTTGGCGTAAGAAACCTTTACCTTCACCTTTGTGCTCCCGCATGAAACATTTAACGCATTTAAGCACAAACACAATGATGACAACTTTATGTGAAATCCTGTAACATTGTTTGGAAGAAGCGATGGTATATTTCTGTCATATTTAATCTGTGTCTCTAAGGTTTGAAGGTTGGTGACACCTGCTACTTATGAGAGGCTTCGGTTTTATTCCTAATACTTTCTGTTTTTACACAACTGCGCTCTCGTGAAGCACTTTGTATTCATGCTGAGTATCCTGCGATACACAGGAAACTCTCCTTAACTTGTGTTTACCTTCACTTGTTACATTTCTTTTTACCGGGACAGTTCTTCCATCCGACTTTTCTTTCCAGACCGACAGTGATTTAGTTGTGTTGATTGTTATTCCCGCCGAGCCGAGTGAGCGGCAAATGCGCTTCGCTAAATAAAGTCCATTCGCTGCGGGCGTAACGGGCGAGTTTGCCGGCCACGTCGCAACAAAGGCCTTCGGAGCCGTGACACGGGCCGTCAGGAGATCACTTGACCCTCGTTGTGTCTTTCACCGCTTGTTCTGCTTTTTGCCGCTCAGGTTTTGGTTTGTTCCACTGGCTGCTGCTGCTGGTTTGCGGTTGGGCCAACGCCAGCGACGCTGTGGAGATTCTCTGCGTGTCTTTTCTGCTGCCAACGGCGCGCTGCGATCTGCTGCTGAGCTCCTCCGACATGGGCCTGCTGACGGCCAGCATTTTTCTCGGTGAGTCGCTTAATAAACCGCTCGAACTCCACTCGACCGAAAACGCATCGGCATTCGTTTTTCCAACAAACAACAACAACAAAAAAGCCAAATCTTGAATGAGAGGTCCTTTTATTTTGATATTCACGGCAGTGAAATGAATCTCTTTGGGTTTCTGATTGTTGGTCGGACAAAACAAGCAAACTGACAGAAGTGGGAACGGCGCTTCTCACTGCTACTTTATTGATTTCATATTTGTGTTACATTATACTTGTTGCAAAACCACACAGTGCCTTTTTGAACTTCTGCTCCCGTGCTGAACCTCTTCCCTTGTTCACTTACAAACCTTTTTAAAATGATTCAATTAGAATCAAATAACAAACCACAGTAAATCTCATCACAGCAATAAAAATCCCAAACTTCCCTCTATCTCACCACATAACTTGTCATTTTATTGTTGTTTTTCATTCATAACTTTTTCATTAATAACATTTACACGTGCTGTTGGTGGATTTTTGTTCCCGCTGGACAACAAGCTGTTTCTAGTCGTCATGCTAAGCTAGGCTAACCGTCTCCTGGTCGACAGATATAATATATTGAAACTGAAAAGTGTGTTTCTCAAAATGTTGAATTAATCCTTTTTAAACTGTAAAAAAAAAAAAAAAAAAAAAAAACTTCAAATTTGGCCCATCGTGCTGCTGTGTGATACATTTGACGTCCGTGTTTGGGTCCCACCTCTTTCAGATCGATGTTATAGTTTTTGGGTTACAAGAAATCTGTAGAAATCGAAGCAGCACTGAAGGAAAATATGACATCTGTGTGAACAAAGGACCGACCATCACTGTCTTTTTGTTGTTGTTGTTAAATATGCCCTTGTTTCAGACTTGAACCGTAGTCGTATCCGTTTCCCTCTTGTCCAGGAATGATGGTGGGCGGCTACATGTGGGGATATCTGGCTGACCAGAGGGGGCGCCAGAGGGTGTTGGTTGTGTCCCTGACCATCAACGGGTTGTTTGGAGGTCTGGCCAGCATGGCTCCTTGGTTCTGGCTCTTCCTGCTGCTGCGGTTCATCAGCGGCATCGGGTGAGTACAGGATTTTTACGTCTTTATTTTTACACGTAGTCATTTTCCTTACACCCGTACAGAGGGAAGTGTATTTGGTCAGAGAGATTATGCTGCAGCCAACAGGCCGAAGTTTTTATTCCCACAGTGCCTACATTTCTCTTCATAAAAGGACATTTTGAAAAAGAAAATCCCCCAAAAAGGTTTAAACTCTCCTTTCATGTGTGGAAAATTCAAAGTCAATCCAATTAGCAAATTTCTGAGTCCCCAGAATGCAGCAGAAGAAAAGCAGCTTCTCTCCACACGGTGTCAAAGCCGACATGATTCCCTCTGAGAAGCAAAGACGGTCCATGAGTGAACACGGTTCTGTTCTCCTCTGTAGGGTCGGCGGGTCGATTCCCGTTATCTTCTCCTACTTCTCCGAGTTCATGCCCCGTGTGAAGAGAGGTGCGATGATCAGCGCTCTGGCCACCTTCTGGATGGCAGGAAATATTCTGGCTGCAGGTGAGAGCTCACAAACCAGATCAGGATGCAAACAGCTGGAGGCACAAGTGCAGCTGTTAGTTTGCATGATTTTAACATTCATATCCAGTGCATCCGGAAAGTATTCACAGCGCTTCACTTTTTCCACATTTTGTTACGTTACAGCCTTATTCCAAAATGGATCAAATTCATTTTTTTCCCTCAAAGTTCTACACACAATATCCCATAATGACAAAGTGAAAAAAGAAAAAAGTGAAGCACTGTGAATACTTTCCGGATGCACTGTATGTTGACATTTACCCAGATGCCCCAGATGCATCCTATAAACTTTACATGTTGTAGTTTTTTTCTCTGAAAAACCAAAAATGCCTCAGAAATTCTAATTTTAGGAACATTTGTGAACGGTTTATTCCAGATTTTTATTCATTTAGTATTTTGCCTTTCATTTTTTTGCCGACCTGTAGAAAGGGGCCTGTTGTTCACAGGAACGCTGCTTGCGTTGAGGTTCACTCAGCTTCTCTGGAGGTGGAACCATCCAAAAACTAAATGTAGCTCCAACAATGATGGAGGTCTTAGAGTAAGATGAAGTGACACAAGCAGTTGTAGCAGTGCCAGAAAATATCAATGAAACGAAGCCGCAGAAGGAACGGTGCTCGTTGAATTCTTCAGTTAACGTTACAAAGTCTTCTGTTGCCGTTTACCAACATGGCGTCTGTGTTGTTTACAGCTCGGTGAGTTTCAGGGCACAGCAGACGTTAGATGGAGGTTAATGTCGATTGGTTAAAGAATGCGCCAACAGTTTCACAATTCATCTGACATTTCTGCATATTATGATGCAAAGACTGGAAATAATCCCCAATGGAGTGTAGCCAGACTCGTATTTGGATAATACCAGCCGGTCCTTAACTCTCAAGCCGCTTAAACTTATATTTTTTTTGTCCGAACAAACACCTAGAAATTGAAATGCAGCGTCTCTGTCTTCAAGAAGCATTTGTTGGCAGAATTCCCAGAGTTGGATCATCACCAGCTTTTAGTTATTTGGGTCCTGTCCAGAAAACATGAATGATTCGTATACATGACAAAGGTTTTAACATAAAGTTTGGAGGGAAGCGTTGACTGCCCTGGAAGATGTTCTCCAAATAAAACAAACCTTTGTTTCATGGTGAGTGTCTTGAGTTGTGTGTCTGTGTGCAGGTCTGGCCTGGCTGGTGATTCCCAGAAGGTGGGCACATATTTCTGTGGGCGCTGTGGACTTCCAGAGCTGGAGGCTGTTTGTGGTGCTGTGCTCCGTCCCCAGCATCACCTCGGCCCTCTTCTTCCGGCTGCTCATGCCCGAAAGCCCCAAGTTCCTCATGGAGGTGTGAAAAGCTCAGACGGCGGTGTTTGTGTTGTCGGGACACTTTTTTTCTTCTGATCTGTCTGCGAGATATCTTCTTTGTTTTTTGGTTCTTTGGCAGGCTGGACGGGAGAAAGAGGCAATCCATGTGTTCAAGATGATGTTTGAGATGAACATGAGGGGAAAAGAAAAGGCTTTCCCGGTATGAAATAAATACTGCACCAATATGCCTTTATTTATTATTTATTACTATAGTTTATTGCAGAAATGTAACTGTTTTTGTCTCAGTAGACGTAGTGGAAATGATAAACGGATGCAACAACAGAGATTTGAATGACACATCATACAAATAAAACAAAATTAAAGGTGAAGTGAAATCTGTAATGTGTGTAAATAGTTTTCCTGCCTTTATTCTGATGTATAATAATCTACTGTGAGTGAAATCACCATCATCTTGAACTCTTTTGAAGGAATTTGGCTTGTGTATAAGCTCCAAGAAAAGAGTGGAAGAGGACGAGACCAGAACGTGGGCTTCAAATCGAGAACATCTTGCAGCTGTTTTGAAAAAGGTAATGTATGTATGCAGCTTCTTAAAACACTACTCGGCTCTAGAAAGTGAAGTGAAGGGAAGTGAAGGGATCCAGCTGTGTTTTGGTTTCTGTAAACATTTCAGAAAACAATCAAATAAAACAATCACTGTATAATTTGAAGTCTTTAAATGCTCTATTTTGTTCCAGCAGCAGTTACAGAAAAGAGAGGAAAAAGCAGCAAATTCTCTCATTTGAGAAGCTGGAAGCAGCATATGTTTGGCTTTTTAAAAAAAAATAATGACCAGAAATAGCAGCTAATTCATTTTCAGTGGATTTGGACCTGAATCAGTTGTTGTGTTTACCAAACACATGTTCAGTAAAATGACACAAACCTGTGGACACAGTCAGACTGAAGTCTTTCCAGCTTTGAGGTAGAAATTAGTTTTCTTTTTATTTCTTTTATTATAAGAATATCCCTCTTCCTATTAAATGCTCTCCTTTTTGTAGGCCGGTGAAATTACAAATCATTTCTTTGCTTTAATCTGCAGGTTTTGGCGCCCATTAAACAGATATTCGACGGTCCTCTCAAATCCAGGAGCATCACTCTGCTCTTCATTTTCTACTGCATCTCCTTTGGGTGAGAACTCCCGCCCGCACGTCTCCATTCAGGCTCGGTTCCACGTCTCCGTCTGTGTTTCCATTGAGCAGCCAGCGCGGATTCAGTCGGACTTCACCGACAACTGCTGACGTGGTAAATCCACCGCAGTTGGCTCTGCCGCTTTAAACGGCAGCGAGAGATAAACACATTTTATCTCCAGCGAACAGAAATCATGTGCGTTAGCAGCAGAAATTGCTCAGAAAGATGCCTCAAATCAACAGACACCAGGTTGAGTTCAGTTTCGCTGTCTGAGCTGAGCGCTGAGTCACTGCAGTGTTTCTGTGGTGTGGATGTTCCTCTGTGTTGGATGCATCACTTACGTAGTGGAACTTTTATCCTGAATCCAAAAGTAAAGTCTCCTTTCCTGTGTGTGTGTGTGTGTGTGTGTGTGTGTGTGTGTGTGTGTGTGTGTAGGTACTACGGGCTGTGGATGTGGTTCCCCGAGCTGTTTGAGAGAGTGGAGGACGGCGGCTCGCCCTGTGCCAACGTGTCCCTCCAGTCTCGTCTCCACAACCACAGCTGCTACCCTGTAAAGACAGCAGGTGCGTTTCTGGGATCACTACAGATTTATGCTAATGTTTACTTTACTTGCTTTTTCGGTCCGGTCCGCAGCGAACACCGAGCTGGACGTAAACCGCATGTTTGCACGTAGCTCATCCATGAAAGGACATCCGAAGTCTGAGATTGAGCCGTTTAAGGTTCATTGTGTTGCATGTTGGGGGATCTGTTGGAATAAATGGACTATGATTTTCATAATTGAGTTTTCATTAGTGTATAATATATACATAATATATCACCTGAAACTAAGAATCACTGGATTTCTGTTCCCTTAAAATGAGGCCTTCTTATTTACGAAGGGAACAGGTGCTCTTCCACGGAGCTGCCATGTTTCTACAGGGGCCCAGAAGGGACAAACCGATCGCTGGATCTCTAGAGGGTGTTTTTTGTTAGTGTAGCGTCCACCGTAGAGCCTCCTACATGCCTGAAAGAGGAGGGCGAGTCGAGGGGTTGGTAGCAGTCCGCAGCCTCACCAGTAGATGTCACTAAATCCTGCACATCCTTTAACATTTAATGGTAACAATTTAAAGACTTTAACAAAAGAATTGTAGCCGTGTGAAACTTCCAACAAGAGCAGGTACGTTGTTGTTTTCCTGCGTGGCGCTCTGCTTGGACTCTGACAGGCAGCAGAGCAGCAGCTTACAGTCAATAAGGAATTTGTTCAATTTCGTTGGGCTTTTGTTGATGTTTTCTCTCAATTTCCTGATAAAAGTAATAAATTCAATTGGAGAATTACAGACCTGTAAAAACCCGTGACCAATCCTACCCCACTGCATGCTGGGATAAGCTCCAGCCCCCTGTGACCCTGAGCTTGTCCTCAGTGTGTGTCCCTGTCCTCACTCACCTTCCTGTATCTGACCTTCACCTGACAGTGTACATGGAGGGCTTCGTCATCGCTGCGTCAAACCTCCCCGGCAACATCTTCACCATTCTCATGATGGACAGCACCGGAGGAAAGGCGCTGCTGTGTAAGTCATTAGGTCATAAAACAAAAAGTTCATTTCACTGCTTCATCGGCCACCTGCACATACATATACACACCGCTGGCCAAACGGTTTGAGAATGACACAAATGTACATTTTCACAAAGTCTTTATGATGGCAATTTGCATATTCTCCAGAATGTTATGAAGAGGTGATTAGATGAATTGCAATGAATTGCAAAGTCCCTCTTTGCCATGAAAATGAACTTAATCCCCAATAAAACATTTCCACTGCATTTCACAAAAGGACCAGCTGACATCATGTCAGTGATTCTCTCGTTAACACAGGTGAGTGTTTGACGAGGCCGGAGATCACTCTGATCCAGTTAGAATAACAGACTGGAAGCTTTAAAAGGAGGGTGGTGCTTGAAATCCTTGTTCTTCATCTGTTAACCGCGGTTACCTGCAAGGAAACACGTGCAGTCATCGTTGCGTCGCACAAAAAGGTCCTCACAGGCAAGGATATCGCTGCTAGTAAGATTGCACCGAAATCAACCATTTATCGGATCATCAAGAACTTCCAGGAGAGAGAGGTTCAGTTGTTGTGAAGAAGGCTTCAGGGCGCCCAAGAAAGTCCAGCAAGCACCAGGACCGTCTCCCAAAGCCGATTGAGCTGCGGGATCGGGGCACCACCAGTGCAGCTTGTTCAGGAATGGCAGCAGGCAGGTGTGAGTGCATCTGCAGGCGCAGTGAGGCGAAGACATAGAGATTTTGGGTCCATGGCCAGGAAACTCCCCGGACCTTAATCCCATTCAGATCTTGTGGTCAATCCTCAAGAGGCGGGTGGACAAACAAGAACCCACAAATTCGGACAAACTGCAAGTATTGATTATGTAATAATGGGCTGCCATCAGTCAGGATGTGGCCCAGAAGTTAATTGACAGCATGACAGGGTGAATCGCAGAGGTCTTGAAAAAGAAGGGCCAACACTGCAAATATTGACTCTTTGCATAAACCTTAATGTAATTGTCAATAAAAGCCTTTGACACTTATGAAATGCTTGTAATTCTACTTCAGTATACCATCGGACAAAAAGATCGAAAAACACCGAAGCAGCAAAATTTGTGAAAACCAATACTTGTGTCATTCTCAAAACCTTTGGCCAAGGTTGTACATTATTCTGTGAAATGAGTTCGAAGAGGGACGTCACAAACATCAACTTTTGCTATTTAGTAAACGGTCTCTGCTTCTTGGTGCTTGAATCTCACACTTAAAAGCTGCATCTCAAACTATCAAGAGAATGAGCGAATCGTGCTGCCGAGAAACTTCCATCCACGTAACTGTCCAGTTTTACAGCAGCGATGCTGGACAGAAACCATCTCTCCATCTTGGTTTGTGTCCTCCAGCCTGCAGCCTGTTGGTGTCCAGTCTGAGTGTCTTCCTCATCTATGTGGTTCAGACCAAAGTTCAGTCTCTGGTCCTGTCCTGCATCTTCAGCGGCGTGTCGGTGATCGCCTGGAACGCCCTGGACGTGGTGGGAACGGAGCTCTACCCGACCCAGCTACGGTAAATAAGATTATATATTCGATATATAACATCAGAGGACTCCAAATAGGTCTTCCGTTTAGTTCGCAATTTGGGGAAAATGTGAGGTTACGCACAGTAAATGAAATAAAATCTCCTCGAATTAAAGGAAAGCCACAGCTGCTCTCATGTTCTCCCCCCTTTCTCTCCGTCTTCCAGCTCCTCCGCTCTCGGCTTCTTCACAGGAGTGGGCCGCGTGGCAGCGATCATGGGCAACGTGGTTTTTGGGAAGCTGGTGGACACGAACTGCGCCGTCCCCGTCCTGCTGGTGTCGGCCCTGCTGCTGACCGGAGGGCTGGTGGCTCTCCTGCTTCCACAAACCAGGCAGACGGAGCTCACCTGATCGCTCGCGCTCTGCTGGATGAATAAATGATTAGCAAACACCCTCTTTAACGTCCTCATAGAGGCGGACCGGAGGACGGCTGCCTTTATCTGGCGTCTCCCGTCGCTGCTGCCGAGGACGTTTGAATCCTGTGCCTTCTGTCGTCTTCCCGTGTCTTTTGTGGTGCTTCATTTCAAATGCCAAAAATAAGGAAAAAAAATGATGAAAAGACAGCCGTCGCTCTGCACCTCCCAAGAATCTTCAGGAAAGCAGATGAGAGGTTTGTTATCAACCGTGAGGATTCTCGCTGTGAAGGACACCTTTAGAAAGCTTGTTCAAGTCTGAAAGCCGTTGAGTCAGAAAACTAGTGTTGAACGTGATCGTGTCGGAGTTCGTCGATTTCAATCAGCGGTAGCGCTTTTGTTTGTTTTTGTCAGCATGAACACATTCCACACCTTTCCAACAGCATCTGGTTTACATTTCATTTTACAACATGAAGGCTCATTCATGACCCGCGCAGCCGTAGCAACCAGCAAACGGCTGCACCGCTGAGTTTGTGACACGTCAGTTTAAAAAACAAACCAAAGCGAGGTAAGATTTTACTTCTTGATGTCCAGTTTTCAGTAGAAAACCAAAGGTGACTAATTTCAGATCCAAATCCATGTTAACAGACCAGTGCAGGTACAAATGAATGAACCTTCATATCAGCTGAGTGAGCAGCTTACATTCCCATCAGGGATCAGACAGTTTACTTTGTCAATACTGAAGCAGTTGTTTTTTTTTTTTTTAAATAAAATGAAACCACTTCTGATCATCTTAGCTGCGTGTGTTTTTGTGTCAGATCACCTGCACTCACAAAGTTCAGATTCTAATAACCATCACTGATGGATGTTGAATTCAGCTCCTGGAGCTGCATTAAAGAACTCGTATACAATTATAAAACTGTTATCAGCTAAATAAACAATCAAGTAAAGGCACTTGTTCTGCAGTAAAATGTCTCCTTTGACTGATAAAGTGTCATTTACTGTGTGACGTTATTAGATTTTGAATGTGTAAACATTTTATTGTTGTAGGAGGTCGAGGTCGAGCCAGTTGAACTACTTTGTAGCTACTTCAAAAGTTCAAGTCAGTTGTTCCCCACCCAGGGGTCACAGCTACGTCATGCTCCACACGTTTATATATATATTTCACTTTTACATTATCTTCTTTTTTATTTTGAAATGTTGAATAATTTTGACCTATTTAGGCTTCAAAGTTTTCGTGAAACGAAACCATCTCAAACGTTTACAGTAAAATTACTGTTTAAAAAAAAAAAAAAAGATTTACATATTTTTTTGATCTGTTACATAATGTAACACAAAACTGCAGCTGCCAAATGTTGTGCTCTAAAAAAACTATAATAATGAAAGTATAAAGTGGCAAAAAAATGTAAATACTCTTGTCACGGGCAATTTCTTCAGTGAATGAGAATAAAGAGTAGCAAAGAGGCTGCACAGAAAAATACAGCTGGCCGTTTACAACTTCCTTTTTTTGGTCCTAAATGTTTACTCTATAATTACAGCTGCGGCGTAAACCACACAGCAGGTCATCGTTTGGTTTACGTCGCTCAGCAGAACACAAGACAGAAGAGACACAACTCTGTATCCGTACTTTTATTTGTATAATAAATAAACTTGTAATACCTCAGGAGGACCACGTTTCACAACCACACACACGACACGCCGTACTTTGGATCTTTGAAAGCAGATGAAACGGATGGCCAGACATGAGTTATGATTTCTGTGAGAGAGACTCTTTTTTTTCATTGGATGTTGACATTGAAAGTAGAAATTCTTTCTCTTTACATTCTTCGTGGTGACTGCGGTGCAGTGACTGGAGGTGTCAGGTCTGAGTGGTCGAATGGCAGACAAAGAAACAAGGTACAAATCAAAAGGCCAAAACGGAGTCAGTCCGTACCGCTGAAGTGTGACTGAGATACACTCCGTCGGTAGGAGTCTGGTAAAAATAAATACACAGATAATAAGTTAAGAAACATGCAGCTGTTGGACACGTGAAAAACAGAAGCCACGTGACCTTTGACCTGAAATCAAGATGTAATTAAAGTCATGAAAAACTGTCACCTGACAAATGAGTTTAAAGTGACACTTAACTTGAAAATGTTTGACATCATAAGAACAAGTTCAAATAGAATCTAATGGTTTTCCAAGTAAAGTTTACATCGAGACAAATGGATCAAATTAAAGTGAAAATGTATTTATGAATTGAAATATTTGATAAACCAATAAATATGAGCTTTGTTTTCAGCAGGTGTTTTCGGTGGGAAGACGTTACATCCTCAATGGATATATTTTCAGTAAACATTCCTCTCTTCTGTCTTGCCAACACTCAGATATCAAACTTATTCATCTTCTCATGTATCAGCAAAAAGGCAAAAAACTGTATATCCCAAAATGTTAAAAAAACATTTCCATTAAAAAAAAGTTTAAAAATAAAGTTTTAATTTAGATTCAGTGGAGTTTAAACAACCGTCAATCGACAGAAAATTAACAGGCAGCAATTTTTACTTTGAAGCTGGTATATGGCTCTGTTCTTAATTTCCAATAGACCAGTTAATGAATCACTTACTTGAGAAAATAACATTAATAATTTGTGAATATAATCCCTGGGTGAAGCCCTAAAATTGGGTGATTTTTAAGTACATTTGTTTCAATTGGATTTGAACAATTGGAAGAAATTTTATCTCCGGAAAAACTGTTGATTTCTAAAGTGTTTTTTGTGTGTGATTGGTTTGATTTCAAGTCAAGTGTTACAAAAATCATATTGAAAACAGCCACTTCATGTATGTCAGGTCAATATTCAACGTCACCATTTCCACACACACACATCCACGCGCACACACGCACACACACACACACACACACACACACACACACACACACACACACACACACACACGCACGCACGCACACACACACGCACACACACGCACACACCACACCTTATAGTACTGTATTACATGTTGCAATACAACATTTACACATCTTCAGTTTTTATCAATGCCCCACTTGTTGTGATGTGCACTTCAACAGCTCTTCAACAGCTCTTCAACAGCTCTTCAAGTCACAGAATATGAGATGAGAATCCCTGTTTGTTCCCAGGAGCGGAGACGTATTGATGAACAACACTCACTGTGCCCAGATGGAATGATTCACTTCTGCAGCAGGTGTCTCAGTCGAGCCGTCATGCGCTAATGGCTTAAAAAAAGACTGGATGACTATCGATTAAGCTGATCTTAGTTGTCTGTGTATTTTAGCAGGGATCTGGTTTTGGGGGCGATATATAATCTCTTACCTATTTTATATTACCTATAGTATCTACATCTTAAAATAGCTGAGAGCTAACAAGCTCAAATTGAAAACTGGTGGGACAGATATATTTCCAAATGTGCTCCCTTAACTCAATTAAGTAAAAAAAAATATGGATGATCTTTTTTAAGGTTTACTTTCTCTTAATTTGACATTGTTTTGATAATCCAGCAGCAGTTTATTGTTTTGTTTAAATCTCATGTTAACGTCACAAAATGACTTTTATTTTGTATTTTTGGAGCTCTCAACCACATTTCTTAGCTTCCCTCGGCAGAAGAAGTTGCTCATTTGTCATGGAGGTGATTTATGTAATGCAAGTACAGACCTCCGGCATGTGTAATGCTACGTTCCATCATTGAGATGTTTGATTACAGAGTTGGTCGTGTGAGGATTACAATACAGGGCATTCACAATACGATAGTGTTTGGTTTTCACAGACAGCTCGTTTCACGTGTACATTCGGTCTCAGTCCATGACAACTGAGCATCCACTGAGGAAGAGCACCAGCTGTGGTTGTGAAGCTTCACAAAATATTTTTTAGTCAAACTGCTGTATAAATGACCGATAATGAATCTTCAAGCTGAATTCATGTTTAACCAAGAAGCAATTTTCACTCTCTGATGTCTCTAAATGGGAGTTAAGGGATGCAACCGTCTCTGTTTTATCTACTTGGGGTTCGAGTCTAATAAATCCAATCATCTCCTCGTAAAATGTGTTGCAAAATAAGTACTTTTGGGTGGTGATGTAAAAAAAACCAACAAAAACAAATAAATCGGGGTCCAACATCAGTCATATCCGATTGTCGTCAGGTAAAACTGGCATTCAGTGTTTCTAGACGTCATTTCTAAAAGTTTAGAGCTCTTTAACAAGACAACAAAAACATTCTGGAAAGTTCCTCTCTGACACGGCTCGCAGGAGGATGCAGGGGATGCTACACTGATGAGTCTCGGAGGATTATGTGAAAGGCGGCTGGAGTGAAGAGGGGGCGGAGTTCAAGGCTGGAGCGCTGGCTCACGTCACTGCGTTAGAGCCAGGTGGATGTCCTTCACCAACATGGTGCCGATCACCATTTTCTCACAGTTGACCATCAGCTGGGCGGCGCCTTCCTCTTTTGTCGCCACGGTAACCAGCACCAAGCTGCTGCTGGTCACCGTCCTGCCGGCAAACCTGTAGACAGGATGATCAGGAGGAGGAACAGGAGGACTGAGGTCAAAGCAGCAAAGATCAGAAGTAAAGATGAAGCACAGGATAAAGGAGGGATACGCAGGTTAATCAGCAGCATTAAGTTTCAACTTCTTTTTTTTAAAAGTCAAGTATTAACCCTCGTGTTGTCCTTGGGTCAAAATGACCCGCAGCTGTGTTCAACCAAGTTCTATTTTATTTTCACATTTTTTGGGATCATTGGTGAAAAGAAGGCTGTGAGGGTTTCTTTAAAGAATGATGACCAATGATCCCAAAAAAATATAGAAATAAAATAGAACTTGGTTGAACACAGCTGCGGGTCATTTTGACCCGAGGACAACACGAGGGTTAAGACCACAATGATATTAGTCAGTATCCAGACAGAAAGTATTTTTGGGGTCCAGCAAAAACCTAAGCGGCCAAAGAGGTTTCCAGAGTATTTGTTTTAAGCTGAGCGCTTCCTCACCATGAGTGTGTGTGTGATCAGAAGACAAAGGACAAAGTCAGTCCTGAGTCTTTACTATCAAGTCCCGAGTCAAGACCAACAAGTCTTGACTTGTGTCACTATGGCTGTTGACCCACACTCCTATTCCACTGCCATGTGGTTGGCCTCCACTGTAATTCATGTTTCTTCCACTGGAAGACCACTACTACTGTGTAAGATAGGAGGACTAATAATATTTGAGCACTGCTGTGGTGTTTAAAAGTGTTCCAACAAAAGATCAAAATGTCAAAGTGTGAGCTGCTACACTACATGTTAACTGAAAAAAAAAAAATCAACTCTATGAATAGAAGAATGCATCATCCATTACACAGATGGGAAATATCAGTCAATTAGTACAATCTTATGTACTTTTCGGATAGTTAAAAATATTTATCATATGGTAACATTATGTAAATCCAATTACGTTCTTTCTGTGTTGTAAAAAAGAAAACTACAATTTATACATATGAATGATATTCGATATATTTTCAAGTCATTCAGATCTCTTGATGTGATGAATTTAGGTGAACTCTGACCTTTTCATCTATTGAGCTGTGAACCTGTGTACAACGCTGGTTGTTGCAGTGTAATCAGAATTCAACATTTCAGAATCACATGTTACGTAACATGCAAGACCACACAGCACTGAAGCACCGAGGGATGTTGAATAATTGATTTTAAATTGTGTTTACGTAAATCTAACGAACCACTGCTGACACTGCTGGGTCCATGGAGGGTTCAGCACTTTGTTTTTGGTTCACTAAAACAAAGAAAACGTCATTTCTGTACTCAGAGGTATTAATCCACACAGCACACAACATGGGTGTCTGCGTCACTTTAAAGCAGAAATCTGATGTTGGTATTTTGCTGAAACATTAAAGGTGAGACACAACAAGCACTTTCTAGAGTTTCTAGACTTAGTTTAAAAAGCAAGAGATGTTTCCTGGGAATGTTACTTCTTCTAATCGTCTCACCTGCACTCTTTATCCGACCCACAGGGGACTCGGCTGAGGTTGGCGGCGGTGGTCACTCTCTGGACGATGGCGTGTTCGTTCCGGCACTTGACGTCCAGAGTTAGCTTCTCTGTGATCTCGTTCATGCCCATCAGCTGACCTGCAGGAGTGTGAGCGGAGCGCCGGTCAAACAGGAAGCATCTCAAGTGGGCTGCAGCTCATTTTCACTCTCCCAGCATAAAAACGAAAAAGCAAAGCAGGTATTAATGGTCCAACAAAATGTGTGTGTACGGTGGGTGCTGCGTTTACCTCTGGGATAATTCTATATCAGGATATATGTCAGCTTCAGACATATACAGTATTATATACACATACTGTATGTATGATTTAACACTACAGTGATTTCTACATCACCACGAGCACCTCCTCTGAGATCTTCTGAGAGATTGATGTCATATTTGCTGCATCAATGACTACAAAATGCGACTAAAACTGACACTGGAATGCATCAATGCTTTCCACTGAACTCAGTAGTGGAGTGACTCGCTTCTAATGGTGAATTCACAGCTAGTTTGTGCACTGCTAGCCGAGTTTAATACGTCATGAATTTCTAATGTCGCTAATGTATTTCTAATGTAATTTCTAAATTTAGTTTTTCTCTACTACAACTGACACCTCGGGTGTGAGAGGAAACCTTCCAGTGAGCAATGATTTGGTGTTTTGCTTGCCAGGTTCTGTCCATGTTCAGACCGTTGTTTCAGCAGTATTTACTGATGTACTGAAGTAAAGCAAGTCCTAAAGAGAGCTGTCAATTAACAGAAAATTCATCAGCAGCAATATTTACATTATTCATCAAATCTGAGGGACCACAAAATGAATAAAAGGATAGGAAAGTAAAAAAAAAAAAAAAAAAAAGGTGTTTATTTTTTGGCTGAATTACTCAGCAATTTTACATAATGGGGTCCACAGAAAAGTGGCCAGATAAAAGCATTCAAATTTTCGGTTGAACTATCGACCGTGCATAGATATTTAATGTAAAGTATACAAGGGTGGATCAAAAAGTTCCAAGACTGCTGTAGTTGCATGTGAACAGTAAGTAGCACCATGACGTGCACCGAGCAGGGAGAAGCTATAATCTTAGTGAATAAATATTTAAAATTTCGCCGCTTGGAAAAGATGCATCAGGTCAGGAGCGCAACCAGCTGGGTTTTGTTTGACATTCACAGAGTTGTCTGCCATGAATTCGTCCCCCAGGGTCAGACTGCCAACACAGAGTTTTACTGTGATGATCTGAGGGAAAACATTCAGTGCAAACGAGCTGAACTGTCATTTAGGCACTTGGGTTCTTCAACATGACAACACGCTCACTCGCACCACATTGAAAACTGCCAAATTTCTCACCCGCAAAACCACAGTTGTTGCTCCCTGCCACTCCTACTCACAGGAGTGAGCTCTTTCTGTTCTCCAAAAACATGCGCTTTCTTTGTTTCAAATTTTAGGTGCACAGTGAAATGGTGCTGAAGTTTATCAAGCGAAAAAACTTGGAATACTTCCTCATAAAGGTTATAGCTCCCCCCTGCTCTGTGCACATTACAGTGTTATCTACCTTTCATGCGCAACAGGCGAAAGTCCTCCCATTTAACTTATTAAAACAACGTGATGAACTGTGTTGGTTTGAAACTAGCAAAGAGACTTGCGTTGCTCCTTTTAAGAACTAAACTTGCATGTTCATTTTTTTGTGTCATCAGGTGTAAAAAACGGCTCTGAGCGTGGAACTTTCTGAGAGTTCAGAAACTTTTGTGGTGGGCTTCGGTTCAAACAAAGCTGTAACAGTAAATACAACGCAGGTCAGTGTTATTGACTCTTGTTTTATCTGCAATGGTTTAGTTTGTCGAATCTGCATGGTTCTTCAGAAATGGACAAAAGACAAGCAGAGAATCCTTAATCTTTAGTTCCTAATTAACTTCCTAAGTGGTTCTTATGGTTCCACAGGTCCTTGAACTTTATGATTAAAAAGAGGCGAGGATTATGGATTATAAAGGGAAAAAAATAACAAATAATCAGTTCATCAGAAATTACATTAATCATTAATCATTAAAATCATTTGTTTGTTGCAAAATTAATCAGAACTACAAGTTAAAATATAAATGTCACTATTAAATCAAATATTGGCCGTTTAAACTCGAGATCTCAAGGCTTCTTTTGACCTGCAAAACCAAATCAGTGCTCATCAGATCTGATGAACAACAAACCGCTCAGGCAAACGATGCATTGTGACACTTCAGACTCCCAACATGGTCAGTGGTTATCAGCCGTTTGAAAGCTCATGATCGAGTGCTGCTGTGAGTGCTCAAAGAAGAGTGACTCGCGATCAGTGGATGAGCATTTTCCAATCATTCCCGGTGGAGCAGCAGAGTGTGAGCGGCAGATTAGCGCAGGTGTCTGCAGCTACAGACCTGGAGATGCGGGTAAGTGTTGTTGATCAAGGCAGGAGAGGGAGGGGGAGTCAGCAGGAGGTGTTAATTTACAGGAGGAAGGTTGAGGAGCAGGGGGAGGAGGGGAGTGTGTGAGGTTGAGGTTGGCTATAAGGCAGGTGAGCACACAGACGGCTGGGAACAACAAATCTATCAAAGCCAACTTACCTAGACTCTGTAATAGCTTCTCTATTGGGGGACAGTACGAAGAGGGAGGAACCGTGGATATGACACATGTTTAAAGAGTCACTATGAGTTTGTTAAGAGCTCGACACTCGCTGAGTGTGAGTCAGGATGGAAAATGAACACCAGACACCAGAAACATGCCGGAAATTTTTGTCTGTAGCTGCTCGACCAGAAACTTTCTAACTCTCCGGTTCGTTCTGGAGAGTTTTAAGTTTATTTCCTGCATTCGAATAAGAAGTTGAGACTCATCATGCAGCTACCGTGACATTTACTCTGTCTGACAAATGGCTTGCTTGTAATGTAATGTGTGTTATAAAGAAATGCATTTCAACAAACAGCTACACATCAGATGTGATTTCTAATGCTACAAGGTACAGCATCCTCATTTTCAAGCTCCTAATTTCACCATTTCATACTGTAAATATGAATATATATATATATATATACTTTTTAAGTTAATTGTCTATATCCATGGAGACAGTTTATATGAGGACCCATTTATGTGCAGATCACACTCTCTCTATCTAAAATAAGTATAAAGTATATTTAAAAAGAACATACTGTAGTGTATATTTAAAGCATTCCTAATCACTGTTGCTGATAAAGGATTTATTATTTATTCATTTATCACCTAGATTTATCATCTGAATATGAGGTGTAATGGGTACACTAATTCACATTTCAACAAGTTTACACAATATTTAAAGATTTGCAGTAATGTATTGGTAAAGCAGTTATACAGATTATGTTTTAGGGTTGACACATTCAAGATATTAGAAGGATTTCATTGACTATTAAGACTCACCTTGCTCCTTTTTAAACTCGTTCTCGGTCAGGAAGATGGGCCTCATCAGCTCTCCAACCGGCGGCTGGATCGACACGAAGAATTTCCTGGTGTGAGTGCTATAAAAGAAGAACAGTGGTTTTATGAATCTTCATGAATTTAAATTTTTATGTTAACTGGATCAACACGAAGAATTTCCTGGTGTGAGTGCTATAAAAGAAGAACAGTGGTTTTATGAATCTTCATGAATTTAAATTTTTATGTTAACTGGATCGACACGAAGAATTTCCTGGTGTGAGTGCTATAAAAGAAGAACAGTGGTTTTATGAATCTTCATGAATTTTTACTTTTATGTCAACTAAAAGGACAGGCGGGCTTCTGGACTTATGTAAACTTTATGTCTCAATATTGTACTGTTTGACTTCACACAAAGCACAGATCTGGGTAGGATGAAGTGAAATAGCTATGATTGTTTTCCACGCCCTGATCATTTCCAGCTGTCCCTCATTATCCTCCTCTCCCTACTGTATTTAATCTGTGTTCCCACCTTTAATGCTGAGATTAGACGACACAAATTCAGCCCAATTTTTATATGATCTAGTCATTGCCGAAAACTTTCCAGTGTTGAGCCTGAATATGAATGTTGGGAACAAAAAACACACCTTCTAGTGTGACATAATTGAAGAGCAGTGATGTGGCGTCTGGGACACAACACGACACCCCGACCAAAAGTCTAACATGTCAGAATTGTTTCGTTATTAGTTGCCTACTTTAACACATCCTACGACGTGTTCCTTGACGTCGACCAATAAGATGACAGAGTGCATCACACTAACCCTGCGTTTCAATATCCGTACTACTATACTATTTAGTATGCCAAAAAATATTTAGTATGTCCCAGTACTTAGTATGTTAAACGTTAGATGGCAAAAGTACCCGGATGTTCGACTACAGCCGGTCGTATTTTGCAGTATTTTGCAGCCAGCGTGCTACTCGAGCTGTTCTGACTCACAATCCTTTGCGTAGCGGAAGAGATTTCACATCGAGACAGTTGGTGGCGCTAATGCTCCGCCCGCAAAAGGAAGACGGAAGAGAAGAAGAACAAGAGGCATTAAAAGGAAGCCTACTCGTTCCAAATCACATCCTTTTTCTTTTTTACTTCAAACGTCGCGCTACCGATCGCGACGGATACGACAAAGTGGGTCAAAGTTCAAGCACATTTTTATGATGAAGTAGTATGTCCCAATTGGATTCATACTACATGCAACAGTAGACACTTTTTAAGGGAAGCTGTAGTCCGTACTTAAAGTAAAAAGAAATAGTATGCGATTCGGAACGCAGGGATCTGTAACCATTATTACCTACTTCTTGTTCTCCTCCCCGACAACACAGGAACTCCCACACGAACGTGAATAACGATTGGTACACGTCATACTTGCAGAGTTGCCAGTCTCCCAACAAAGACATGGCAAGGATTTATGTGACTTTGATTGTCTAATCTGATATAGTTAACATTGCGCAAGACATATATCGAGTCGTCTGATCCCGGCATTAGTGTCAGTTTGTAGTGTCGGGATCTCTGTCCAGGTTCTCATGTTTTTGTGTGTCGATCTACACCCAGCTGGTTCAGTTTGTTTTTTGGACATTTTTCCCTTTTTAGAATCAGCCCGGCTTGCTGCCACCGGTCGCTGTATCAGAGATCCTGATAAGATGATAACATCTTTTTATTTACTTTGAACCTCCTGTTCTGTTTGTCCTGCATTCAAACCCCATCTTCCTTTCTTGTAACGTAGCACTCATCACCAGAAAACATTTAGAAAGATCCATCACACTTTGGTGTAAAAGTGTATTTTCAAATCTCAGCAGATTCACGCGAGATTGTTTGTTACAGCATCAGCTCGGTCTGTTTTTCCACCCAGCGGTGGACTGTCTGCTCTCTAACACACACAATCCAACTCACCACAGCTGGAAGTTGGCCGCCTGCGTTGAGTCACAGAAATCGATGCCCATCACAGCCGTGGCCGTCTCACCTGCTGGCAGCAGCTCTGTCGACACAGAGGGAACAAAGTGTCGACACGTACACAAATAAAACCACACAAAGCTGTTTGTTACTTTGATCTACTGAGATTAAACGTGTGTCCTCCTCTGCAAACTGTGGGATGTGGAACTGGTGTGAATCACTGCAAGTTTTTCATATGTAATGTGACAAAATAAAGTAGGCCTCACAGTATACTCTCAAAATCAATATGTATACAACAAATACTGAAAATCACCACAACAATTAGGATATGGATTTTGATATATTGATATATTTTGAGATATAATTGTGCAAAATGTGACTTGGTGGTTTATATCAGTCACTTCACTGACCCGTCCACAGACAATGGAAATGGAGGAGCTGCTGATAGCCACAAAACATTACAATGAATTGGAAATGGTGGTGAGACAGCGCGAGGATAATCTTAGAAAACAACAATAAAACTTTAGAATCACTTTTGGTGAAGTTTAACTGGCAGTGTCGTATGACACGTTCACTGTTTAATATATACACCGCAAGTGCACAGCACCTAAATACAACTACCCACCAACCTTTTCAGACAGGACACTACATCAGATTTATCCATTATTTCAGGATGAAATGCATTTGTTTTTGGCAGTAACTCTGTTCGAGTGATGCTCTGGAACAATGTGATCAAGCGTGACACAGACCGTCCCTGAGATTACAAAACGCCCCGGCAAAGTGTGAATGAATGAACATTTAAATTCATGAACACAGGATGAAGAAAGAAAGCATTTTTTGCTCATAGAGGAGGAGGCTGGGGGTGGTGGAGGTGACGAGTTAGGCTGATGTACGAGCGTTGTGATGAGCACAAAACAAGCAGAAGGAACGAATGTTGCCTTAGTTATGACTTGTGCTAATTGGGTGGGACAGACTGAGGCCGTAGACGATTGGACGGAAAAGGGCCTCGCGACTACGACTGACTCCCTAAACTAGTGCGAAACTCCATTTCAGAATTCATACACACCAAAATGGTGTAAAATATCAGAAAATAAATCCATCGAACTTGGCATTTCATTTCATTTAATCTAGACTAATGTTAAATGCATATTTGTATGGCAGACTTTTAACAAGACATTAATAATTCCAAGAAAAGATGGGTCTTTATGTACTGATGGTCCTCTAACCTGTCTGCCAACACATTATAACTTCCAGCCATACATAAGAAACATCAAAATCTGATGGACAGTTCGATATGAAATTGTCTGCATCATTATGCTTCTGAGGGAGAAATCTTTTATATTTAGATCCCCATTTCTGGTAAAACCCAGAGAACAACACAATCATCACTATTCTGTTCATAATATTTGTTTCATCTGGTATAATGAACAGTGCAGCTTCCAGCAGCTGATAGTAGAGTTGTAGACTTGATAATGTTGATGAAACTAATAGAAAACATTACACATGTTACATATTGCTTCTCTTCGGGCGTTGCTCACCGATCTCCGGGAACTCTTTGACCCTCATCCCAGACTGGAGCTTCACGTCCTCCATGTGCAGGTTCTTGGTGTCAGACGTGGCGCTGTTGGTGAACTGCATCTGCACCGCCACCATGTTGGCGTCGGGGCTGAACGGCTGCCGGCTGAAGCAGTACTCCACCGACAGACCCTCGCCGGTGATCCGGTGCAGCAGGTCGTAGCTTTTCAGCGCACTGGAGGGAGCGATGGTCTGAAAAACAAAAGATCCTTTCAGTCTGTCATCTGCTGTAGAGTCACTTCTTTGATTTCATAGTTTCATGAATGAAGGTGCCGAGCAGAGAGACGTGTCAAGTACTTACAGCCGGGGAGAGAACAGAGTCGGACAGAGACAGCCCCTCCAGGTCGGTCACGAGGCTGTTGGACAGGAAGGTGTTGACGGGTGTGACTTGAGGGGAGGGAGCAGGTTCAACTGGGGAAAAAGACGCACAGAAGAAGCATTCAGCTGAGAAAACCGACAAGGAAAGAATTCAGACCTGACTGTAGTCATCGATTTATTACATTATATCTTAAAAAAAAAAAAAAAAAAAGAAAGTCTGGTTGGTTCAGTAACCAATCAAGTCCACCTACTGTTACTATGATTTTAAAATATAATTACATATTACCCTTTCTCACTGACTTTGCCTGAAACGAGCATCATTACTTTTGCATTCCCTGGAACAGGGATGAAAAGACTCACAATCGTCGAGGTCGAGCAGAGACATTTCTTTCTTCTCTTTCTTGCTCTCTTTCTTGACAGGTTTAGAAGGAGGTTTGGATTCAGCTGCCTGGAAGGAGATCAAAGAAAACTGCCATGAAGAGATGTTTTTATGTTAGCGCATGCAGCCGGCCACATTTCTATATTTAAAAATAATTCGTTCATAAGGTCATAGGAATACATTATTTTTTATCACTCAATAATCATACATCGTAATTTACATCTTGTATTAATGTAGATTTTTCAAAATAAAATACTCCAGGGGGTCTTATCTTCCTCGGTATTTTATAATCAGTACCTTTTTTTTCTTCTTGACCTCCACCTCAGACTCGGAGTCTTCAGATTCTGATTGGCTGCTTTCAGACTCGCTCTCCTCATCCTCGTCAGATTCAGACTCTGACTCGATCTTACGTTGTTTACTCTTCCTCTCGTGCTTCCTATCTTCCTCCTCGCTGCTCTGTTCGCTGCAAAAGGAAAAGAAAAGGTCAAAGGTCCCCCAATGATCTGAGAGTTAACTCTAAAACCCTTTATGGAGGAGACACATGTTGCTAATAGTTAATAATCAAAAGAAACGAGATCTGAGATGAGATGCGCAAAAGGAAACAAAAAGATTGACCACGGTCAAATTAAAATTCAACATACTTGGCTGAGGACCTGAGGATGAATCGGATACATCAACATACAAAATGCACTACAATATATAAATAGATATTCTGGAGCAATAAAATACGCCGATCAAACACTAAAACAAAGCAAGTAGCCTGCCTTTCACTTTCTTGCACTGGCTTCTTTAATTCTTTCTTTTTCTTCTTTTTCTCCTCCTCCTCCTCCTCTTCCTCAGACTCAGAACCTTCCTCGCTCTCTTCGCTCTCCGATCCCGACCCGCTCTCCTCACTGCCGCTGCCAATTTCTGAGCCGCTGGCTGAGTCCGATGCTGAGGAGGTAAAGTTCGGGGTCAAAGGGCGAACATGTCATATCCACTGACAAACACGATAGCTGGGATCAGACGATTTCTACTTAAACCCTGAGACAACCGAGTTTTAAACAATTTCAAAAAACTTAAGATCAAACTCAATGTATTAAAAGCCACCATCAAATCTAAGTAACTTCTTGATCTGTCAGATCATCAAACGTTTTTCCACGACAATCACCACCGAAGATGAACTCTTTATGATACTTTCTATTATTGATGCCCCAGATGCATTTTCAAACTTAAATAAGAAAAGATCAAGCAGCAATTTTAACTGACACTCTCAGATTCGTACCTGAGACACATAAACAAAACAAAAAAACGACTAAAGGATGAGATTATACAGACAATTTTGTGCTAACTTGCACTAACAATATTGTATTTTTCCAACAATATTTTTGTAACTGCGATAAATTGTTGCAAGTCATGGTTGGCTTTTATATGCCATAGAAACTCCACAAAGAGTTTTTGTTCATCCTTACAAAGACAAGACAAGTTGTCTGATGTAAAAAAGTTTTTTGTTTTTTTTTATGTTTGTTTAAACTCTGCTTTCCTGAAAGCAAACTCAATTTTTATTGGCTACTGAAAATGATTGTTTTCAGTTTGAATATTTCACTCAGGATTTTTGGTGAGACTAACCAAAATAAAATCTTTGACATTCCTAATATCACCAGCGTGTACTTTCTAAGGCGAGGCGAGGTCAAACATCACACTGACACAGTACCCTCTAGTGGACTGACCTGTATTACAGGCTTCGGTGTGATATCAGGCTGCTGACAGATGTGTTTCACTCACAGAAACATACTGTAGTACTAAACTAGCACTAACTAGTATTACTAGTACTACTGTACTGTAGCTCTTAAAAATACTATTATTGTCCATTAAATAACAAAGTTGGTGATGTTCAAAATTTTTCTTACTGTCAATAAATCCCATTATGATATTAAAAGTTAGGCTGGTCTAACAAGTTTCTTTGTGCAGCGAATGTGTAAGAATAATGTAAAATATTATGTTTACACTATTATTAAGTTTTGCTAAGAACAATAGTGTCCAGCTATCTTCGGACATTCCTGAATGTTTTTACAATAAACAATATACTTGTTATACTTTCAGGAGCACCCGGTGAGCTGAGTGCAACAGACAGTCAGAAATGATTAGTTTTGATCTTTTGCAGAATTTGTGTCTCATTTTTTAGTATCCATAAATACCCTCATTCACACTGAGCAAAAATGACACACACAAACACATCTGTGGTGGAAACTACTCATTAACTAAAGGATGTTAAGATGGTGCCACCAGGGGCAGGCAGCCCCCAGAGTTACCACTGTCAGCGGACTCCGTCGGCCCGGACTCGCCCTCCGAGTCAGAGTAGAACGGCTTCTCCACTTTCTTCTCCTTCCGCTTCTCGCGGCTGCTACATTTGGTCCATTCAGGCACCTGTCAGAAAGAAGAGTTCAAGCAGTAAGCAGTGATTTCTGCCTCGGTGAAAAACTCCTCAGACAGAAGCAGGGCAGATCACAGTAGCATGGCCATGAATGCCTCTGCCTGGGCGTGATGCAGCCAAATGAAGCCAGCCATCGCTGCTGCAGATCTGCTTTTAGATCTGACAGTCAGACAACAGATTGAGTACAGACACTAATGCTGGTATGGATTCTTCTTTCTTTCTTTGTTTTGCACAGATAGATGTTTGCACCAGGTGTTGCCTTCATGACCAGTTGCAGAAATGGTTTTCTTGTAATACAGGGAGCAGTTCCATTAAGAGAAGTGATTTCTTTGAGGAGATGCGGCAATCCTCCCACACTTTAAAAAAGAGGCCATCTGCTCTTTCTGTGACCAAACTCATTAGCAGAGCCATCTGCTAATGAGTGTGGACATCTCCAAACCCTATTTAAAACCCACAAGGCTGCTAATGCATCCCGACGTGTTGGAGGAGCGCACGTCCTGCTGGAAGAATCACTACTTTAATGGTAGAGACTGAGGAAGAGGGTGCTGTGTTTCAGGTAGCTTTGGCTGAGCTAAGCACAGAACAGCAACTAGGCGGGGTGTTAAAAAGCACTTGGGTTTTTGCGGCTATATGGGTTGAGGCTCAAGGACGTGTGGCTCTTTGCCGCTAACTGACTCACACTCGTTAATGTTGTGACTCTTTCAAGCAGCGTAAAAACCTGGCAGACGTAGAAAAGAAAAAGAGTGGGATGGAGGTGAGGAAAAAGGAGGGAGAAGTTTGTTTCAGAAAAAAGTCAGGAAAGCAAGAGAAACAGGAACAGGAAGGTTTCTGGGTCTAAAAATAAGAATGTGTGAGAACAGTTTTGGATATCACAGAGACAAAAAAAAAAAAAACTAAATTTCATGACAGCATGCTTATTTACCACAATGTTTACTTATTGTTACTGTAAAATAATTAAAGTTTTAACTATTTTGTTGTTAAAAATCAATATATACTCCAATATAACTTAATACTACTGTATATACTTTTATATATACTTAAATACTGCAGAAATTAAAAGTCAACATTAACATTCACTACATACTAATACATCAAACAATATATGGAAATGCATTTAGTATGAACGTCTTCAACAAAGCAGGGTGTGCTAGCATGGATTGAATGAACTACATGAGGAGAAGCAGAGGTGGAGCAGCAGGAGGAGGAGGAGAAATCACATCACTCCAAATCACACAACAACATTTGTGACACACTCACACAATCGTGTCACAAACTTCGTGAGAGACCAGTTAAGTGCCGAGAGGGAAACCGTCAGCGGTAAAGCAATCGCCACTCCAGGTGGACTGAAGTCGCCTGTTTTGGAGCTTTTTCGACCGTATCGCATGACCTTCATCTTCATCATCAGCCGATGAAGTTTGCTCAGTTGTCTTAAAACCGTCCATGATTACTTTCAACACTTCAGGGCTTCTTGTCTAAGTTGCCCTAAAAGTTTGACAGTGGACTTTGAGTAGAGATTGAGCATCATGCAAGAACCACTCGAATGAACAGATTTTTTTTTCTTTGCTAGCATGTGCGAGTGATTTGTGGCCCTCATTGATTTCCTTGTACCTCAAATCATGAGTTCAATTATACAACAAGTAGTTCTGACCCAGCGATCTGATTGGTCAACTGTTCACTTGAAACGTGCTCAAATCACCATAAATGACACGCTGCTCATCACAAGAAATATCACTCTGCCTTATCAATGGGAATATAGATTTGGAATTGAATTTCATATAATACTTAAATACTTAAAATCCTAGCAGTGGCTAGCTTGACTGGTTATGTTTTAAAACATGACACGGTGCTAGAATCTTAAAAATACACGAGTGCGTCGATATTTTTTTTCAGCGGATATCTTCCTTACAATAACAACTGAGCAGTTTTGTGTTTCTATGTGCTGTATTTATTCAGTTTGAGAAACCATCTCTCGAAAGCAATATAACGACAGTGTCACATCATCTGCTGTAGGCTATAAATTTGTCTCCTTGAATATTTCCATGACCGTCACATGAACACCTCTAATATCAGGCGTGGACTGCTTTGCTTTAGAGATGCCTTTCAGCATGAATAGCTTCATATCAGACCATTCACGTGTCATTTCTGTCACAGTACAGCTTTACATCCTTTAATGTTTCTCCTGAGACGACTAAAATCGGAGCCGAATTTATTAAGCTATCGATCAAATGAGCAGGTGGAACTCTTTAGACCTAAAAATGCAATCTACAATAAGTTTGTGAAGTGAAGAGAGCTTAGTGAATTAGGAAGTGAGATTAAGAATCGTAATACGAAAGTTTTCTTGCATGAAGCCGACTGTCAATCTCAACATTTCAGCAAACAGAGAAGAGAACTTGAAAGCAAAACTCCGACTGCTGATGAAGACAATGGGATACGGCTGAAAGCATTAAACAAGTGAGTAAGTAGGCATTGAGTTGGGACCGTTTTCTTCTCGACTCTGGAAGTTTGGTAAACGAGATCAAGAATGAACTGTTGAGTTCAGCTTAATCTTTTTGACGGGTTATTGGTAACAATTTAATTCAAAAGTTGTATGCAAGATTTAGGATGAAACTTATTCTGCACCTTCAATTCACAATTTTCAAATCATTTAAGAGGATAAAAAAAATATTTGGGAGCCCTCCAAGTTCATCTCTTTCTACATGGGACAAACACAGCTGTCATATTGATCCTCTCTGAACTGAGCACTGACTGAGGATTCACTCCTGAGAGGTAAAATCCCATTAATCTCATCAGCAGTTCCCACATTAAATAATCAGGAAGAGACTGTAAGAGAGAAAGAGAGAGCAGTCATCAAAGCAAACACCACTGCACTCCCAGACTTGGAGGGGGGGGGGGCACCTCTCGCCAGTCTCCTAGCAAGCTGATCCGCCCCTCACCGGTGGTTGTGACTTCCTCTGTCTGTGGAGGTGTATGATATGCAGAGGGAGAGGCTGTCAGAGACGGCGACGCTTCAGAGGATCCACTGACCCGCCCGGCTTTAACAGCCACAACTGGAGTAGATGTAATGGGACACTCAGGTTCATAATGGCCCAGTGTGCTTTTTGAACAACTGAACTGCTACTTCAAGGACCGTACCGGTGGTTTTGCTTGTTTTTGCTCTTTAGCTACTCATCATATACTTCACACATGATTACTAACCATTTTTCAAAGCATACTACAGCTTTTTAGATGGATTTACTGCTCTCATCTCATCATTTAGAGTACATAAAACAGACTACTTAGCAGTCTCAACTACAAGATATAAGTTTGAAAAACACCAACTGACAGTTGATTGAGCTGAACCAATCAGCAACAACATGAATTAAATCTAAAGAATTTTAAAGAGCTCAAATGTATTCAGCTAAAACAACGACACGTAGCAGATCTTTGCATTTGGCAGACTGGAAGCGTCTGGGGTAAAAAAAACAGGTAACTATTTCTATAAATGTATTAATTCATGGGTTTATGTCTTCATATAATGCTACTTCTTCATGAATAACTTAAATAATCTGTTGATCATAAACTTAATGTATTGCCTTAACCTTTAATTTAGTTTTGTTGGTAATGGTTTTAGTGATAACGTCATTTTTTTTCATCTTTATATTTGTCCGTTGATAAATGTCGATATATATGTAAAGAAAAATTACAAATATATATTTTTTTTAAAAAGACAGAAAATGTATTAAAACTACAATTAGATTTAAATCAATAATTTAATAATTAGCAGTAATTTAATAGATATTACTGTTGCTATGGTTATGTTCAGCTGGGTATAAAAAGGGCTCATGTTGGTGTGCGAGCTGCCAATTATCGATTGCACGACGAGTTAATGTCATCAGATCCCTGACAGACCACAATAAGAGAAGCTTAACCGAGGGACGCCATTACTAACCTGGTTTTAGTAATGAGGTATGTTGTCAGAAAATCAATCAGATGTCAGGACTTCAAAAGAGCACCTGTTCACAGCTGCATTACCACATGATGTAAAATCACTTGGCTAACGAAATAAAAGCAGGAAACATGGTTACTGTGACGGGTCTGCTATCTCAAATCAGTTTCTGATCTCTGTGAAGGAAGAGAACATCTGGGAACCTGAGAATCAAACTAGAAGTAATTGGTTATTTAGCACGCAAAAATGTACTAAACTTTTCATGTGGTCTTTTACAACCCTGACGTGTTTGTACCACCAATCAAGTCAAAATAAAATGCACCTGTGGCCTCATCTTGAAATCTACAGCACAAGTAAAATGACAAGTTACTACTCAAGTTTTGTGTCAAAAAGCTACACTATTATAACAAAAATGAACACGTGACAACAAAATCAAGCCTTGAGGTCACTCCTGAAAAATCAAGTGCAGTCTTGATTTTAAAAGAGAAGTGACACTCAAGTTTTGATTGTGTGTCTTCATTTAAAACACATTGTTGCTCATGAACCGATGGCACATGGAGTGAATGGGATGGAGAAGAAGAGGAAGGACTTCAAGGAGCTGGGATGACGCTCTGCAGGAGAATGCACCATGTCCTCTTAAAAAAAGTTTAACTTGTGTTTCTGCTTGCAAATTTCAGAGTGATTTGGCCAAAATTAAAGACACTGATTAGAGATTCGTAATATCAGCCACTGGCTTCACCTGAACAATTTTGCTCCCAATCTGGTCTCTTCTGCATCGCATGTGCTATTGGCTCAAACAACAGTGACAAGTCATCAGGACGGGGCGAGTGAGCTGCTGCTGAACAGAAGCAAGTGCAGCAGAGAGGATGAGAGGAGCTCAGCACCACCGGCTGTTTTCATAGTGACTCAGGTTTTTTTCAAATATAGACTCTAACATTTTCTCTTCTTAACAAGAAAGTAATCCTCCTTTCTCCTTTGTGACTCATTCTCCTCCGTGGAGGGGGGAGTTACTAAGCAGCTTTTGGGAGTAGATAGAGGCCAAGAGGGATGCATGTTACTGATGAGCTGTTAATGCTAATGAGCTGTAAGTGAATGAATGATGGTCAGTGAAAGAGAAATCAATGTTATATTGGAGTTGGTGTTATATTGGATGTGAGGCTCTGGTGACTCTGTCCAACCCCTCTGAGGCACCGCTCTGGGGAAGCAGCAACCCTCGCTCCCCTCCATCTTTCGGGGCCCCCGGAGACCCCAGAGAGCCCCTGTGTCTCTGTAAGTTACTGTTCCCACTGCACGCACAGACTCCTTCACCTCCACGTTGCGCACGGAGGGGTCAGGGGCGGCTTCAGGCCAGTCAGGCAACTCCTGGTAGCCCCCAGCCTTGGCATTCAGCAGGTGGGACAATGAACCCAACTGGAAGTGGTCTCGATCTGTAACAACAAGAAGAGAGAACGATTCAGGAACGTAAATCTGCAGGGATGCACGAGGATAAGTGCAACACGGAGTGCACTTTGTGGCTCCTGATGTTCTTCTTTTATTGGGAGAATAATCATGCGCTAATATTTGGAGCCACAGTATAGTTTCCATAATTTGGGGGCTTTGGGAGACATGAAATCAGTTTCACCGAGCTGATGTGACTGGAGAACAGGTTTGCTGTATGTTGTAGAAAGTGTGTTGAACTATTCGAATTTAATGGATGCAGTGCACCAATATATACGTATATATACAGACAACCAATCCTGAATTACTCTGAAGAAAACCTGGCGATTCTCAGTTCTGAAGTTGCAAACACCATCATTTGTGAATGATTTATAGTTTTTTGGATGTTAACTTGAACAGAGAAGAGAGGTAATAATATCATTGACCTCAAACATAAATCACACTAAATCCAAAATTATATCTACCAAGTCTGCTGCAGAGTTATGACCCTGAGAGGGATACATTATGTTCGATTTAGAGTCACTGCTGCAGCTGCTGACCGCGTTGGTAAGTCGGCCAAGTCAGTCAATAACTAACTTCCTGTTCCTTTCACCTCGCAGCGTCTCTGCCTCACCTCTCTCCCTCTGCGCCTAGTGCTGGTGGTGAAACAACTATATTCTGGCAACAGGAAAATTCATATTTAATTGTGATAAGTGTGATCAGTTCGTAGTGTCTCTCTCATTTTCATTAGACGTCGTACTGAAGCATTAGAAGTACCAAAGTTAATTACGACCTAACGAAGCTGCTAAAATGAATTTTGCCATTTTAATTTCAAAAGTTTTTTTTAATATGAAAATAAATTTAGAATAAAAGATCACAACTTTTTTTTTTTTAAATAGTTGTTTTTTTTTACAGCATACATAAGAGTAATCTCTGTTTCAATGTTCATGGTTATCTAATAATATAATAAGACTGTGTATCTGTGCAGCTTGTGTACCTTTAAATGGAGACTCGAGGATGGGTGCCGGTTTCAGGGCGAGGAACAGTTTCTTAGCGTACTTGCTGAGGGCTCCACTCTTCTCAGTAGGCACAATGAGCTGGCGAATGAAGCGCGCCCGATCACGGATGTCGTAGTTCTGGTCATATTTGGCCAGGTTGAGAACATACTGCGTCAACAGTTTGGTCTGTGAGGGGAAGGAACATGAAGGACATTTAGACGTTTATCCACATTTAAAGTATGAGTGTGTCCAGCTGTGCCCTCTGTGATGCTGAACAAGTCCTATGATGGGAATGAAAAGTAGAAGACATTGGACTGGGTAATTTGATAGGGTGTCACTTGGTGCTTGCCAGATGTTTTATAGGGATTCCATAGTAAATAGTCAGCAATAATATGTACAGTAACTAGGATGAATTTGTGGATTGCTAGGTGGTTCTGTGTCGTTCATAGGTTGTTGCTGGGTAGTTACTTGGATAAAGTCAAGGATTTCTATTTAGTTGCTATGGCCTCTGTAATTTTCTGAATACATTCCAGGGTTGTTATTTGGTTTCTAGGGTGTTCTGGGGAGTTGGTAGGGTGTTAACATTTGGTTAATAGTGGGCATTAGGTTGCTATATAGATGGGCACTATGTACTGTCTCTAGTCAGAGTTAGTTAAGTGGCAGTGGTGGAAAGTATATTCACTCCTATTATAGAGATACACTTTTTACTCCACTGCATTTACAACTCATTTTAAATATTTTGTTGCTCGTTACTTTCCATATTCAAATGAATGATACAAAATATAATCAACAAATAAATTTGGATCTATTATAATACATTAACATAAGAGTTGATTGGGGCGTGTTTGCAAGCTACCAACAGTATTCAATTCAATTCAATTCAATTCAATTCAATTTCAAGTAGAAAAATTTTAAAGATCACAACACATTTAAATGGTATAAAAACCAAGGATAATTGTTTTACAAAATGTTTGATACAGTTTTAGTTGGCCAGAAAAAGTTTTATAGTATTTTTTAAAATACTGGTGACAGAAAAACACGTCATTCACACCTGTTTGGAGTTCGTGAGATACAGCTTGGCTGCCAAATTGATGATTTGTAGCTTGACAATGTCCTCCTCATTAGTGAACGACTTGGCCATCTTCCTCAGAACATCCGGGGCAATCTTAGGTACATGTTCACAGTATTCTCCAATCAGCCACAGGATACTGGCTCGCGCCATCGGCACCTGAAAACGCAGGTAAATGAAATGGTTGCGAAAATCAGCCTTGTTCACTCACAACTGCACATATTGAGGTAAACAGAGTTTTAACAATGAAGCACACTTAGCTTTGTTCACCACAGAAAATATGAAATAAGACTCTCTAAAGACATTTTTAGAAACTGTGATGGCACATTGAGGGAAAAAGCTGAAAGCCAGATATTAATTGCAGTTGATTAATAAGATGCTCACCTGAATGTTGTCTGTTAGTTTTGCCATGTGCTTGATGATGTCACTGTGTTTCTCTGGTTGCATCTGCAGCAGCTTCTTGATAACAACCACTGACTCCGCGACCACCAACTCTGTACAAGAGGAGAAATGAGCACTGAATACGTTTTTGTTCTTCCTTTTTTCATCCTTTTGAGTAAATGAAATGAATTTATTTCAAACGAATTAGTCCCTTAATTATTCACTGATCACATGTTACTTATTTTCGCTATTTGGCAAAGTTACTGTAAAAACAGTATTCTATTATTTACAAATGCAAAGTAATGAGCTTGATTACCATTTAAACCAAGAACCAATATTACTTCATGCTATCCATGCCAATTTATTCCTCCTACATGATATGTACTGTTCAAAAAGTGTCTTGAATAAAACAAAAAGTCCTACCGTCTCGGTTGGACAGCAGCTGCACCAGACCGTTCAGACATGTGTCCCTCACTTCGCCGATGTTAGTAGCACAGCGGCCAATGGCTTGGATTGTTGCAGCCACAAAATCTTTATCCATGCTTTTAATGTATGTCTGACAAAGAAAAAAACCCATTAGTAATTCATAAACGAAGGCTATTACTTGTGAATCCTTCCCTGCAGAATATATCTGCTAATTGACAGCAAGATTTGCTCTTCTCAGAGCATCATTTATTCCCTTTCATTGTACCTGAAATTCTCTGAGAATAGTGGAAATGTTGGTCTCATTGGCCAGATTGGTGAGAACCTCCAGCTGCAGAAGACAGAAACAAAACAAAACACTGTTTCACAGTGTTCTCCACAAGCTGCTAGAAACTTGTAACTATAGGGAGCACAAAATAGGAAGGAACCTTTAGGACTTTGATCTGAGTTGGGTCTGTGGAGCGGATGTAGAAACTCTTCAGATATGGTTCAAACATCCCCTGCAAACATCGCATGACATAAAATAAAACTCAGTGAACCTGCAGCTTTATCAGCATTCGATTTCAAGCGCCACACACACACAAACATACAAAACAGCACCAGGTGTAGCTCACCCGTCTCTTAATGGTCATCGTTGCTACGTTCTGAAGGACGACATACTGCACTTCACTGGAGGAAGAGACAGAAGCAGTGATTGATGGAGCAAACGTAGATGTATTCAGTCAGGTGTCTTTCTCGATTCCAACTGACACTATTATTGCCTTCAAATGGAACTTGTGGTTACGACACGGGAAACCGTGTGAACAGTTTGCTTGCCGTTGAAGCGGTTAAGTCGTGGAAACACAACCTGGATGGCGTCTAGAAGCCGTACAGGCTAACAATTTAGCAAGCTCGCAGGCAGGTAATTAAACAAAGAAAATGCACAAGCGTAATGACTGTTGAAACATCAACAGTTTCCTCAGACTTATGATTTAGTTATGGAGAAAAACGATATGACTAAATTTACAATATAATAACTTATCATCTAATGAAAAGTGAACCTCATAGCTTCCGTCATTCCCGTAAACTTTAGCAAACACTTCACAAATCATGAACTCAGAGCCCTCAGTAAATTCATACAGCTATAATTCATATAGCTGTGGACACTTTGGACATCCACAGCTGCTCACAACACTCAAAGGAATAAAAAGCCACTAGCATTACTTATAGCGTACAGTGCCAACAGCTAGCTGACAAAATAAGCAGCTAATGTTAGCAAATAACAAAATTCTTAGGATTAAGTGACCAAGTTTATCCTAAAGTAACACTTCATAAAGTGTTATGTCATATTATTCACAAGAAAATGACTAAATCACAAAAGACATTTCACGTTATCTCTTGTTCAAATTCTAAATCAAAGTTGTCAGAAATTTCTGAAAGCTATTAAAATTTAGCTTTGTCTGCTTAATTTTCGGTTATTTTCGTAGGTGGCCCAGTGAACAAACATGACAAATAAATAAATAAATGACTTCTGTGGCTTTCTTGTTAAATATCTGGGCTTTATTATTCAAAGTAGTAAATCAGACGGGTTCTTATGAGAGTTGAGACACTACAGACTCCATAGAAACGAGCCTAATGAAAGCCATCGCACAGCACAGTGGATTTCTGACAAATCCCCCACAGAGAGATGCTGCTGTTTGGTCGCTGTTGACTGATGATCCCATTACAGCTCACCCACAGCCACAAGACCACTTGTTCAATAAAAAGCTGACAGTATGCAGGACTTGCAGCCGAGAGGCCACCTATGTGCTGTCATCACTCTTTATGGTTTATGCTTTTATGTTTACTTCAGCTTCTCTGAGCTCCCTGTTTAATTTCCCCTTCTGCTTTAGGGCTATAGAGATTTATTTTACCAACCCCACTTGTCATTTTGTTGTTGTCACACTGTTTTCCACTTTGCTGAGTCTCATGGTCATTAAACTCGGCTCTTTTCTCATTCAGTTGTTTTTTTTCTCCATTTCAACTTGTGTTTTGTTCCTTTCCAGCTGAGACTAAAGTTGCCTGGCTTCTATACTTTTGGAGTGTTGCACTTCAAATAGACATTTAAAATTATAAACAGTGAAGCTCACCTGTGGCTCCTCAGGAGACGGACCAAGGCCTTGGCGATCACACCAATCTCCGCTTTAGGGGCAAGGTGAAAATATAGCTGAGCCACGGCCATCACCACCTGGATTGTAAAAACAATGAGGAAAGAATAGAAGATGGGGTACATTTCATGCAGCCGAACCCGAACGAACCAGCTATATAAAATACAGAACATAGATGGGTGTACTGTAGCGTCCCTTTTCAGTAATGTGCTTTGGTCACTACTGAAAAGTCATTAATTTCCAGCAGTCCGTTACCAATGCATCACTGCCTTATTGCACTGCAGACGTGGAATGTGTTTGGATTTATTCTGCCAGTGTTGAATATGCATGAAAGAACTAAAGCAAATAATACTTTGCTCTCTTCTTACCACTCGCAGCTACAAGTTCGAGAAGTAATCTGGCACTTGATTCATTCATGAGACAGTTTGAGAGGTTTTTTTGTTTAAGAACATAAATAGCATCCTGCACACAATTTAAATCTGCATTAATTAATAAGCGGCATTCCTATTACCATCCTCTGAGAGAAGAATTTATTTTATTAAAGTTTTTTTAGACGTTAAATTCTTCACAACATGCATTTTCACCAGCTGACTTTATCTGGTTGCTATTTGGTGCAAAGCAGCGTATCAGACTGAAAACACCTCTGCTTGGAAAAATGTTAATGAGAATGAATCAGAACAGTAAAGTTCAGGGCTGTAAAACCAAAACAATGAGCTAAAAGATGATACAACTTTCAGACAGCTGAGAGGAACCTTTTCTGAGGGTTTTTCAGTACAACTGTTACTTGTTGACATTGATTGACTACTGACATAAAAATATTGATCAGTCACTTTAAACCTACAATAATTGATTTGTTTGCACCCAGCAGAAAAACTGACACGTTAGCAAACAGTTGCTTTTTTACACATCCAGCAGTCATGGAGCATCATTTGGACGGTGTTTCTGGCCAGACGATGAACATAAGCTCGACAATCAGCCTCAATAAGAACAATTATAGAGCTCACTGATTGGCTTCTATGCACTATCCAAGATGTGTCAGTAATAATCTTGAAGTGTGTTTCTTACATTTAATGTCTCATTGAAGCAATGAGCTTATCAGCAACAGTACAAAAGCAGACTGATCTTCGACAGGAGAATTTCACAACATCTAACATGGGACAAAACAGGCCTCCCAAGGTGACCACAGCAGCACTAATGTAGTGTGATGCTTTATTAATTTCCTGTGGGAAATTGTCACTTGTCCTCATGTCTGAGTGAGAGGTCAGCTCTGATTAAGCGCCTTGCTCAAGGACACTTGAGCCTTAAAATGCTTGAGTGACGGCGGCTTAATGACATGAACGAAGGTCGTGCATATGAAGACCTCATCTACCTCACGCCAACCTGCTGCACTACACAGAAGGATGTTGGAGAGGGAACAATTACAACATGTACCATGGCAACTGACTGAAGAGGAGAGTTAATGGGCTGAGCTTTATTAAACTGACATAAGATGTGTGTATAATTCAAAAGTGCCGTCTCACAGCTGCGTTGCGGCTCTGCAGGAGCGGCTTAGTGTTCCTCAGCAGCAGCCGGTGGTCGGGATCCATCACATACGGCTTCCTCTTGGCCATGGTGGCAGCCTCGGCCTTCTTCTCCTTCTCATCCTCCTCATCTTCATCTTCATCCTCATCGGAGCCGTAGAAGGTCTTGTCCCCGCCGCCTCCCTCCTCCAGCAAGGACTCCTGCAGAGACCGTGACGATTAAGCTACTCAGAGAGAATCTCCACTGCATGGCAAGCAGTTAGTCACTTAAATAATCTCTACAAGTCACCAGACAGTTAAAGCAGCTACACTGTGTATGAGAATTGGTATCTTTAGACTTCCTCCTGTTCCACAAACATGAAGTCCAAATCCACTGCGCCAGTTTGTCACCACATGAATAGAGAATTATCATAATACAAAAAATGGCTCAATTTGTGTCTGGTCACTTTTAAGAAAACGAGTCAACAGGTGAGTCTGAAAAACAGATAAATACACAGAATTGAGATGGCAACAGTGAAAGAGGAAAATAACGACAGGCTTTATTGTACCAAAGCTCTGTCACAATGGCAGAAGTAGAAGACAATAATTAATCCCAACAGAATAAAAATTGCACTATTGAAAAACATGTACCTAGACACTTTTGCTGCACAGTAATCTCACAATATGCAATTTATATGCAAATGAATTGTTTTTGAAAACACACGATGAGTAAACTTACTTCTTGAGGTTTCAGTTTGCTGCAACATGCCACAACGAGTCAAACATTGAATTCAATGAAATCAAATTCGTTGAAACATGTAAGTGTAAGCAGTGGCCGCATGTACAGCATTCATTAAGATTCAAAAGAACTTCACTGTCCCTCACAAAGCAATATAAATTAGCCTTTCAATTTAGTAATGAAACACATATTGTGTTACTGTGTAAAACTAGTTGTGATCCTGAAAAAATAACTAATCAAAACATGAGACAACAACTCTGACAAAAACAGCAAAGATCTCTCACTCCATTGAGCACCTCTTCCGTGTTTTCTTTCACTTTCAATTAGGCACGTAGGGTTTTTGGATTGTTGATCAGACAAACTAAGCATTATTTCCTTATTTTCTGTCATTTTCTATATAATAATAAAGTAATCATTGGTGATAATTATTGTTAGCTGTCGCGCTACTTGCTTACACATTCTGTACATTCATTACTCACGTTGATGTTCGGGTTGAGGAACTGGGTCCTGGCGTAGCGGGTCAACATGTTGATGATGACGACCTGCCCCCACTCCTCCACGTCGATCAGGAGATTACACAACTTCCTGTAGTTCTTGTGGATCAGGTCGATGCGCTCGGGACACACCTCCTCAAAAGCCATAACGACGCTTCCAGCCACCAGCTGCGGCACATTTTCAATCACACGGCAGGTGGTGATGTCAGGATAACGTTATTAAATACCATCTGTCAGCAGTGTACATGTTACCTATGAGGAGTATTCATGCATTGTAACATTACATCTTAAATTCAACAAAAAAAAACTATAAATGGTGCCTGAATTCAAAAGTCTGCTCCTGCATTTTGCTCTGAAAAAGCTTATGCAAAAAATAAAAGGTGAAAAGGGATACTGGTTAAACAAATGATAAGCCATGAAACAACCGAGGCATTGAATGCAATCTGGCGCTGCGCACAGCAGCTGGTCCTGATGTCATGAGCGGGCTGTGCTTTTCAAAACGATGTTTGCGTTTGGTGAAAAAAAAAACCTGCTGGAGGAATGGAGGAAGCACCCACCGTGGTTTTGTCTGCGAGGAGTTTCTCTATGACTTCAATCAGCTGGTCTTTTTGTTCAGGATCCAAACTGAGGGCAGAGAAAACTAAATCAATCAAATTCACAAGACAAGAAATGTTGAGACTGTTAGCAATCTGTCCGACACTGAAAAATCCTACCCAAGAGTATAAAACAAATGGATTGTGCTGCCAGAGCAGAAGTGGGTTCCCGGACGTTTCTACCTTTTACTTCTATAATGTCAGTGGTAGTAATTCATACCAACACTTGATCTATTTTGTTTTTAAAAGTCTCCGAGCTGAAGGTGCCCTAATAGAGTTGTACCTGTAAAGTTTCGGGATTGCATGAGCAGCCGTCTTCCTGACATATGGAGACATATCTGAAGCGGCTTCCTTGATTGCCAACATCATTATTGGGACGATGATTGTAACTCGTATGCTGGAGAGGACTCGAAGGGCACTGGCTCTGATTAGCTGGTTAGGATCCTGAAAAAATGCAAAGTAAGAATATTAGAGATGTTGGGATGTTAAAGATTTATTCCTGCAAAACAGAAAGAAAAGCGGACGAGAAGTCAGCAGCTATGCTACCAGCTCTATGAGACTGTGCCTTAACATGGTAGTTCTTCAAGCTGAATGCTAAAGTCAGCACACTAACATGCTCACATCCTGATGTTTAGCGGGTTGATTCTTTGTCATTTAGTAAATTAGCATGCTAAAATTTGGTCATTTTCACTGTGGCTGATGGGAATGTCAGCAGTTTTGCAAGTATTTGCTAATATTTGTATTAGTTTTAGATAAACTCACTTAACTATTGTTCAAAATAAAGTGTCAAGTGATACAATTTTTTTTACAATTTATTCTCTTGGGATTACGAATGTTTGAACAAAATTTTGTAGCAATCCATCCAATATGTATAGATATTTCAAAAATTAAAAAAATCACAGGATTAACAAAATCAGAGGGATTAATCACCTGGTTTCCATTAATAACTGCACAAAATTTGGTGCCATTGCATCTAGTAAATGTTGAGTCATTTCAGTGAATAAATTAAAGCTTTGATTTACTGTAGGCACTGGAGGAAAACTCACAAACATCATTCACATTTTTTTCTCAAGGGCACTTGAAAGTGTGTGGCAACTTTCATGGCAATCCAATTCGATAATTTTCAAGATATTACAGTCAAATCTATAAATGCCGATCTTATTGTAGCGGTAAAGGAAAGTATCTCTGAACCTCTGGAAGAAATTTCTCGGCCATCCATCCATTTGCTGTTAAGTTATTAACATTATGCATTGCATGCCACTCGCCGCTGTCATGCAGTAATTCTTTATTTGTTGAGTTTCATTATTAACTCACACCCACAATTTTGATAAGTGTGTTTCAACGACGCTTATGTAAATTGCTGTACCTTCAAGCCACGCTGAAACGTGGAGATGGAGAGCAGAGCGAGATCTTGCTGCTCCTCGGCGTAACGCACCAAGTAGACATAGACCAGCTTCTTCACCTGGAGGGAGGAGCAGTGAGATGGAAAAAAGACCCATAAAAAAATTCCAAATTATGTAGATTAGTTCAGTTATTTTCTCTGAGATAAATTTGACGTGGAGAGATAAAGCTCAGTGATAAAAAGCTCAAAAAGAGGAGAGGAACATTGCAATTTTGTTCAGGTGAGATAAAACTAAACCCTATGGGGCTTTTATAAATGTGATAAGATAAATGCAGAAATTATGAGCAAGGAAAGTAAAATAATAAAATACAAAGAGCAGAAGACACAGAGCACATAATACAAGAAGCAACACGAAACTGGGCTCATTACAAACCTCGATGTTTTTACAGGCCACATTTTTCACCACAGCGGGGAAGAGATCTGATGCGTTTTTACCTCGGGCGATCATCTGCAAAGATAACATGCACAAGAATTCACAAGGTGACATTTTTCAATCATCTGCAAGAAGAAGTGCAAAGTTGTTTTTTTTTTTTTATTTAATTCCAGTCTCTTTTCATGCTTTTTCTTCTCTTTCATCCTGCAGGGATGATGAATGAAAAGATGGGTGTGGAGCTTCAGAAGAAGGAATCTAACAAGATTATAAATATTTAACAGCTGACAGCACAGTTTGCATCTCTTACCACTGTCCTTATATCATCTCAGGCTGGCTTTGTCTTATAGTTTACGAATATTAAGTCTCTAGAATGAGAGGATTTACAGTTGGTTAGATTGTGATATCTTATTTGGCTCGTTACCAATAAAATGATGAAATAGTACTGTGCTTTGGGTCTTTTCTGGGAGTCAGAGTAAATTAAAAATGATGCAAGTTGTGTTTTGCTTAAAAAAATGTTGCTCCAATATTTTGCGTGTCTTTGTCCTTCACTCACAGTGTGCAGATGAACCTACTGATCCACAAAATCCCACAGTAAACATTATTTATACTCACAGCCACGATCCGCTTCATTGCCTCCAGCTTCAGGGAGTCTTTGTTGCTATCCAGCATCTCTTTCAAGTCGTCGTGTCTGTGGGAAGAAAACGTGGAAAATTAGCTCACGGCTTGGTTTTGCATATTATTTTAACAGCGCAGGAAACTGCAGAAGACACAGATTGACAAAACAAGAACCACAAACCTGTTTTACAATTTTCATTCAATGCTCAAAACTGATCAGTGAGTGTGACCCAGAAATTATTCTCTTTGAAGTGGAAAATCTGGCTCGCAAAATATGGAAACCTTTGAAATAGCTACTGAAGCTGGATAATTGGAAAGTGACATAATCCCCGAAACATGTTGACTTCTTACAGACAGATTGCTGATATTTTAAAAGAAACAATAGAAATGTGTGAAAGTACAGCTCTAAACAAACAAAGGATGGTCTATTTGTAACACTCAAGCTCGTTACTTTATTATTTAGACAGACCACCCACGATGATGAGAAGTGATCGAAATGCTCAAGCAATAAATCAGGTACTTGATAAGTCAATTTAACCGGCAACATTTGATGAATGCCCAAATATCCAACAGTCTCCGGCTTCAGCTCAGATCATATATCAGGATTGGCTGTTTTTCTCTGGTTTAATAATTGATGCAAAAAGGCACTTTGCTTTATGAAACTATTATGGACGTTCAATTTAAGCATCATAAAATGATTCTCATATATTCCAATAACAAACATTGTTGTTTAAAGCAGCCTACTTTTTGGTACCTTCCAAAATTGAATGTCAAATGTCAATTTGTTAGCATGTTGACATCAACTAGCATAAAAATTTAGCATCAATTTTCAGGTCATTATCTTGTTTGCTTATTCTTTTGTCACGCCGGCTACCTCCTGATTTGATTGATGATATTTGCAATTTTAGGTTATTTTGCTATAATTAGGCAAATTTCTCGTAAAGCTACTTGTGTTTAGACCCTCGACTGTATGTGGTTTCAGACAGCATTTTGCATTTGAAATCTTTAACATCTTTGGTTTTAAAGAAACAAATTTGAAATACATTGTCCAAATATACATGTATTTCAACATCCAGTCATTTAAGTAGTAAAGCTGAGAGGTTTGGTTGAGTATGACTGTGTTTCAGCATACAGGCTCCTACCAATGAAATTTGGTTTGAGTCTTTTTTATGCAAACTTAAAAGACAGTTTTGAGAGCAAATTTATCACATTGCAATCAATCTTTGATCACAAAAGCACATGAACTAAACGTAAAATTATTTCAATTACAAATAAATGATCCCTTGCGGTTGTGTTGGTTTCAGTCATTGACTTCAGAAATTTGCCTATAAAACCTTTTTTTTGTGTCAAAAATACGTTGTAGTTTTGGTTGTAAATCAGATCTCTTTTTTGGTTGAAAGTCAAAAACTTTTGCTTGCAAGTAGAATTGGATGTAACGGGTGGGAACTACACTGATGGATGAAACAAGAGTTTCTAGTGGTGGGTTTGACTTGAATCCACAGCACGACTACACACACACATTTCCCTTACTCGCGCTGTAAAGACTTGACAGAAGAGGACTTTATGTTGAGCTACATGAAGGTCAGCTGACATTATATTGCACTTTTCTATTGAAATGCTTGTAAATGTAGCCTAGCGTGGTTTTAACTTTTTTTTTTCTATTACCTATATTTTGTGTTGTCAATGTCATACCTCCAGCAGCATAGACTTTACTGGTATGCTGCTCGTATTTGCCCCCGCACATAATGTCAACCCTAACGCTCATGCTACTTGGTACGTCCGTATAATATGCTGCTGTTAAAAAACAGCATGTGTTGGTGCAAAACGAGCAGCACATATCGCTGAAGGAATCCGCGCCACCTATAACACCGTAGTTGTAACTTCAACTACCTCAGCTACATAAAACCAGTCTAACTGGATTTCATTTACACTGTCTTACACATGAGTCTCTGACGTGTGTGTTGCATTGCCCCACAGAGGGTTATGTCTGCTAAGACATCTGTACAATTCTTTAGAGAAGTGATAGACTCCATAACATTGAGAATATGAGATTTAAATAATAGCAACTATTACATAATGAACATGATACACACAAAAGCATTTCAATAGAAAACAGCAGTATTATGTCAACTGGCCTTCATGTAGCTCGACATACAGTTCTCTCCTGTTGAGTGTTTACAGAGGGTGTGAGGGAGTTGTGTGTGTGTGTGTATCCATGCTGTGGATCAAAGTCAAACCCACCAATCGAAACACTTGTCTCTCCATCAGCATAAATCAGCAAAAACGCCCACTATGTAAAATTCAGCTGGCAACCAAAAGTTTTTAACTGGCAATCAAAAGTTTTTGACTCACAACCAAAGAGATCTGATTTGCAATCAAAAAGTTTTTGTGACACAATAAAGAGGCTTTGTAACCAAAATGCTGAAATCTGTGACTGAAACCAACAAAACTGTCCAGAATAATTTGTTTCCAGATCATTTTATTGTCAGTTCATAAGTTTTTACCTGCAAATTTGATTTTTGATTGTAAGTGTGAGAAATTTGCGCTCAAGTCTGACTTTTATGCTTACATCAAAAAGACACAAGAGTAAGGTCACCGTGTAAAACATTTTTCAGCCCTGTTCCTCCATCACCCCCACCAGAGACAATGGGAACAGACCGGTCAGCTCACACGTGATCCTTGTTTGAGTGGATCTAAGCCGACATCTCCACCCTGCTTCAATGGAAATACATACGAACAACACTGACAGTTTCTACCAAACACGCAAGGAGGAACATACAACAACAGTTACACAGAAAACAGCTGGAACATCAGTTTTGCTGCCTCTCAATCATCAAGAAAAGACAACATAACTTCAAACTTTTCCAGTTCATGAAGACCTCTAAGCCAGCAGGTTTTTTTAAAATTCACATTTTCATTTAGTTTGGAAAAAAATTAAGACCGCAGTGATACTGACTTTATTTAATAGAATTTTTGATTCTGTAGAGATAGTGGAGATAGATCAGCATTGGCCAAATGATAAATTTTCCATTGCTGTCCTGCCTTAGTCAAGTGTTGAATTATCCATCATGATAACAAGAAAATGATTGAAACACGCCCAAGTATCCATCCATTCCTCCTTTATCTATGCCCACTTTGTCCTGTACAGGGTCAGACAGGAGAATATGCCAACTCCAAACTTCTGGGTTAGGACCCAGAACCGTCTTACAAGAGCAAGTAGTCGAAACGTTAAACTAAGGGACCGTTTGAGAGTGGAACTGTGGAAGTATTCAAAGACTGACAGCAACAGTGATTTAACACAGATCTCTGATGCTTTCAGTGCCTGATCGAGGTAATGATATCACACCCCTTCAAGCATACAGACAAAACTGTAAACTGTTTCCAAACCACCAAACAGACTGTATCTCCTGACAGAGAGATTTTCCAATATGACTCGTTGTCATTATCCACTTGTCATTTGGAGGTGTGGGAATGAAGGGTGGGGTTAGGCTGGCCGTGGGTGGGGGTGATTTAATAGCTGCAGGTCTGCACATTTCCCCCAGCCAGTTTCCAAGGAAACAAAGGATGCAATAAAATGAGGTTAAGTGATTTCCTGCCTTCCTGCAGAGCTTTTGTTGCATCGGACAGTGTTTACATGAGGGACTGAAGGTCTGTGGTGAAAACACACAGCGATGGACTCTCAGGACCCAGTCCCGATAATGTATTTAACTTACGTAACATATGATAAGTTACCTGTATGTAACGTTACTTGCATATAACTATATCAAAACCAAACCCTGTTCTTTTCTAAACCCTGACCACATGGTTTTTTGTGCCCAAACTTAAGGCACCTCACTTTTCACACCGAGGTGAGGCAAAATGGGACTCTGACAGGGTATCATCGAGTCGACTGACGGGTGTATTACACGCTTTAGCGTGATATCGGGTGGGACATTTATGGCCAGTGTTTGAGATTTTCCTTTAGTATATATCCTGCAAAATCATGGTGCCCTTCAGAAAATCTGCATAAATGTATGTTACAGAGAATTTTTAAGCAGATTCAGATTCAGATTAAAAAAGAAAAGTGTGAACATTTTTCAACTCTTGGTGAGCCCGTTGTCAAGCTACTGCCGTTCATTAAAACAACTTAAATAAATAGGCTGTACTCAGGAAAAAACATGTTGGTGGACACAGGCCTTAGGTTGTTGCAGCAGTGGCAAAGGGTCAGCCGGTTTCGGCGCACGCTTATTGGTTAAAATTAACCGACTAACCAAAGCGATTCCCTACGGAGAGGGACCACACCCATATTCACGCAGTGAAATTGGGTCTGATTCACATCCGGTTAGTATTGTTTGGCTGATGTCCTTCGGAGTCTGCAGGACTCTGCTGAGGACATTCGACCACACTGTGGTGGCGTCTGCCATGTTTTATGCAGCGGTCTGCTGTGGGGCTTCAGGCACAGAGAGGGACAGGAGACGACTGAGCAAGCTGGTCCAAAGGACCGGCTCTGTCCTGGATAGTCCTCTGGACTCCATACAGGAGGTGGGTGAGAGGAGGATGTTAGCCAAGCTGACATCGATCATGGACAACACCTCTCACCCTCTCCATGAGACTGTAGGAGCTTTAAGCAGCTGTTTCAGTTCAGACTGCTGCACCCTCAGTGCAGGAAAGAGCGCTACTGTAGGTCGTAGGTCCCAACGGCTGTCAGCCTCTTCAACACCAGCCTAAAATGACATTGCATTATATATCATTTTAATTCATAGCACCTGACACTTTCCATTCATCTCAAGCTGTTTTATTTTTTTTTTTGTGTGTATGTAGTTTGTGTATGTGTATTTTTCATTGGTCTTACTTTTTCTAAAAAAAAATATATATATATATTTTTACCTATCTTATCTTACTGTATACGTATTTGTACTTTTTTCTTAATGTGTGCACCTTTTTTTTCCTAACTGTTTCTATGCTGCTGTGATGACTGCATTTCCCCATTGTGGCATTAATAAAGTCTAAATTCTAAGTCTAAGTCTAAAGTCTAAGCCTTTGGTGAAGGTTTGTACTCTCTGGTTGTTTTATATTTTATTCAAATGTTAGAAGCACTTCATGATTTCACTGTCCTTGTTAGTGTGTTAGCATTAAACAATGTGAGTGCCAGAAAGCTTCAACAATCACAGGAAGTACTGTATATAAAAATCATTTCAACACAATTTTCTGTGATTTATTATGATCTCAGAGAGAGATTTACATAAACCTCCCAACACCACACATGTACTGAAGGCAGACTCAAACCAGCATTACAAATTCATATCCCATGATCCAAACTTTGCATTACTCCGCTGTAAGAGTGTGAGTTTGCCGGGGAAGACGATATATCTCATCCGCGTTGGTTATATGACAGCAGTGAATAGAGCCTTTACAGTCTGTGAGGAGGTGGCCACTGCAGAACAGTCAATTTATCACGACTCTGCCTTGAGTTTAACGTGTGTGTGTGTGTGTGTGTGTGTGTGTGTGTGTGTGTGTGTGTGTGTGTGTGTGTGTGTGTGTGTTTGTGGGACTGTGTGCTAAGAAAAGAATCTGCTTTCATATCCGTCAAGCATCAAAGTGTTAATAATTGCATTGCATCACGAATAATATAGTTCACTTTGTCACGCACTTCAAAACCTAAATTCATCAAAGACTGTCAAATTGAAAGGATTATTTTTGGATGCGAGCGGTGAACTGACGCTGGTTTCCTGGTAACAGATATGTGGCTGTGTCCCAAAACAAATTAAAAAAAATTGATTTTTAGAAATAGCAAATATAGCTTGCCCAAAGCACTGAAGGCCCCGACATGAGCATGAGTAACCCTAATGCTGATTTGCGGCAGAAAATGAAGGTCCCAGTGGTTCATGTCTCACTGAAATTGTGATGATGGGTCGCAGCCTCTGGCCACGACTCCAGAAATGTGAACATTTCTATCAACATAATTTGTTTAGTACAGTTTGAAACCTCCATCCAATGCCTTTGATGCCAGCTTATAAACCTGAAGTGTTTTTTTTTTTCTCATAAACTGCAAGACAGACGGACATAATATGAAAAAAAAAGTCGACACCAAAAACATGTAACACCTAAAATAGAAGCTACTGTAAATATATCGTACATTTCTACGGCTGATTTTGAGTGATTTTGTGAGGCAGTGTTTATAAGTAAATAACGCTAACATCACTGTGCTAACATGCTCACAACGAGTGCTAAAATGCCGAGGTGAAGGCAAGCATCAGCTACTGTTCACTATCCTTACAATCTTAGTTTAAATCTATGCTAATATTTGCTAATTACGACTAAACACAAAGCTGAGGCATAGGACAAATTACAGGTTTGACTTGATGTTGGAACTGGATGAAAAGTTAAGGGAGCATAAACATTTTGACAGCTCATCCTGCAAGAATGTGTGTTGCAGGTATGAATATCATTCCACTTAAATGCACAAATGTCAATGTTGTTGCAACACTGAAAGCAAAACCCAGGGGATTCATCCTCTGGGAACCATGAACGTCTGTACCAAAGTTTGTGCCAATCCGTGCAATAGATTCTGGGATATTTTATAGGATAAATAAACACTTAACCTGGTCAGGGAATCATTACTGTCATTGGGATTCATCCTCTGGGAACAATGAATGTCTGTTCCGAATTTTGTGGCCATCCATGTGATGGATGTTGGGATATTTCACAAGACAAGTGGGAGCTTAACTGGCTGCAGACTCACAAAAAGGTACAAATGTTGACCAGTAGATGGATAGCATCACATCTTCATATACACTGACTGACAAATTTTGATGTCTAACATTTTTTTTTTTTACTTAAAATTGGACACAGATATTCATGAATTATACAGGACTTACAGTAATCAACTATAAATGAATGAATTTGAATTGGTGACAGTCTTGTTAAAATACACTGCAACCACATGATGTTGTTTTGACTTTGTTTTTGCAATACTATAACTGTCTTTTTCCATATTTATGAACTACAGCTGAATGTAAAGAGTTCCAATCATTTCTCTAGATGTTTTCAACGAGCTTTCGAGGTAAGAGGAAATCACTAAATCGTGATTTACAGGCCAGGTTGACAAGTAAATTTCAAAATTCGGCTGACATTTTAATGTTATACCTGACAAGATGGAATGGGAGAGCAGAGAAACTTCCTAACAAAAGTTTTAATTTGTTTCACAGTTTGTGTTCATTAAAACCCTGATTAGCCTCACTAATTAATAAAGTGACAGGGATTTATGTGCCTTGTTTGATAAAAAAAAAAAAAAAAAAAGTCTTTAGAGCATCTAATTAAAACTGGACGTGAAAACAATCCTTACATTTGCTGTAGCTGTGGCCAAACATTGAAACTGTCAATGTGGAATTATTTGCAACCACAGACAAGATCATTAAGGACATGTGGTTGCTTCAAAAACAGAAGAAAAAGGGGTGGGGTGGGGGGGACATCATTTTACAACAATTGCAGCCTTCTTTCTTCCAGTTAAATCATGATATAATGTCCAACCAACAGAAAGACTCAGTGACTCAGTAAATGAAGTTATTAATGGACCACAAGACAAAATACTCTAGAGCAGCTCCAAGAAAAAAGGTGACAATCATTCAGGCACTACAAACTATCTGCTAAACCCTGATGTGTTTTCACAAACCATATATGTCACTTCTGCACATTTCTTTTTGAAATAAAGCCTCATCTTGAGCACCTACAGGAAAAACGACCCTTTGACTGTTCTTCTACTCCTTCGCTCATCCCCAAAGGGCCCGCAGTAACTCTACACCAACACTGGTTCTCTCATTTCTTTGGATTTTGTCCCGTCCTGCCGAACAACAGCTGAATTTACAAACAGCTCTGAATTATTGAACCCTCTGTGGTACAACAGAGCACTCGAGTGGTCAGGTTACATGGCATCAAAGCCAAGAGATCAGCAGGACTCTCCAGCTGGAAAGTCTCCATTGAAGTAGGGCCAGTCTTCAATGATAAAACTCCAGATGCAACGTCAGTTTGTTCACCAAGAACAGACCGCAATAACGTGAAAAGATATGAAAATGTATTCGCATGAATCAACGGCGAGTGAAAGATTGAAGAGTTGCAGCTTGCATTTATAAGCAGCTGGTTAGGCTGTTTTACATAAGCCGACTCTTTCAGCAGAGACAATTCTTGTTTTTCCACCGCAACAGATATAAAATTTGCCTCTTAAAACCAACCAGAACTTCAGTACAGCTCTCAACTTGTCAACTTAAAAGGAACGACTGTAGCTTGTAGGTATGACCCAATAAAATCTAAACGTGTAATTATATCTCTCTTGATGCAAATCTATTTCTGAAGAGTTCTACATTTGCTTTTCACTTTAGAGGTTTGCAGTCTAATTAATTAGAGAAGCCGCTATGGCCTCTGTTTGATACAGTCGGTCTGTCTACTAAGTCATCTTCTATTGGAATAGCACTAATACAGAGAAGCTATACTGTTTGTCCCTTCTCTGATGTCTGTACCAAGTCTTCTTACTGACCAGGGCCCCTCCAGAGCACTATAACATCTAATACAAGTGGCTCCCATCTTTTTTGTAAATGAAGCTCTTTCTACTTAAAACTCCATTTCACATTTTGCATCTGTTCATGTGTTGTGAGCAATTCAACTGAAGATCGATGCTCCCAGATGTTATCCATAGATGTGAGCCGAAACTTGAAAGAGTTGAAAGTCGGTCAACAGAATATAAATTGGTAACTATTTTAATAATCAATTAACTGCTTTTTAACAGAAGGGTCAGATATTTTCTGATTCCAGCTTCTCCAATGAGGATGTTTTACATCACTGTAAACTGAATGTCTTTGGGTTTTGGACTCGTGGTTGGAAAAATATTAGATATTTAAAAATGTGACTTTGGACTCTGCAGAGGGTATTTTTTGGTATTTATCTAAAATGATTATAAATAATTACTATAAGTTGGTATTTTATTGGACACTTCAGGTGGCAAAAGGCTCCAGTATTTCATTATACAGAGGCAAAGACTGGAGAAAAGTAAAATTTCTCTTGCAACCCACCGTGTGCAATTCGAACTCCACTAACCTACACTCGTATTATTCTGTTAGTCCAACATCTTAAACTTGTCCTGCATTCTGCCCTGGAAAGAAAAGAAGCTGAATGCCTTTAAATATGAGTGGAGCATGGAAGGCTCGAACAGGTCTCGATTATCCTACCGCAACGGCTGAGTTTGGAAACTGCCCCCACCGCCACCTTCCTCCAGCCGGGCTCGTTCCTCTTGGTCTCCACTGCCTCCCCCACCTCCACCTGTACCTCCAGATCGGAGGTAGCGCAGCTCATCGGGCTGGAGGGCGCTGTACCAGGAGTGATGCCCGCTATCGGGGCTCAGCACAGGGCTCTTGTCCTCCTCCTGGCCTTGGACCTGACTCTGCACCGTCTTCACGATGTTCACCGCGTTCACCGGCAGCTGCAGGAGCTTTTGCATGGTGGTCATCTTTGAAACTTCAGTCTCAACCTGTAGAACCGCAGGTAGAAATAGACAGTGGGGCAGTTTTCTTCAGCAAACCTTTGCTGTTGATCAGTCAGAATCCTCTCGGTGCTTCTCAGACAGTTTTCACACAACAAAGAGCAGCGTCAGCTTCTGTTACAAATACTCCTTCCCTCTAAGGTGAGGCATATCCAATGTGGAAATCCAATGTGCACGACTGGCAAAACAATCCTCTTCACAAATGCTCCACTGTGGGAAGGTTGATATATTTTGCTGCCTGAGAGCTGTAATCCAAATCCAGCGGAGCTCCGGAGCCCTGTAGGTTTTTTTATTTCTCCTTCTGTTCCTGCTGAGTCTGTGCGCATCCAGCGGAGCGGCCGACATCAGCTGCTCAGTAAATGGATGCTCGGCAAGGGGCGTGGACTTTTATTTGCCGTGACGCCTCTCCTCTCGCTGCTCCTCCCGCTGCTCATGTGGTTCCTGTTGCAGCAGCCTCTCTGTGCGTACATAATATGTCCACATATTCACATCCATACAGCTCACTAACTATGACACAGCCTCTTGCCACCGTTACCACTCCCCTCCCCTTCGCGCCTGTCCTCTTTGCTCCGACTCTTCCCATCAACAACGACAAATCTCACTTCCCTCATTCACATTGACTCTCCCTCTATCGCAGCTTTCTTTATCTGCCTTCACCTGCGCTCACTGCCAACAAACCTCTGCTGACACCCGACAGATGCTTTGAAATATTCCTCAGTCTACTTGCTCATTATGTTTAAAAAATGTTCCTGTCTTGTCCATTTTCTATAGTCTGCGTGGTGCCCCGTTTTTTTTTTTGGTTTTTTTTTTATCATCTTACATGACTCAGCTTTCTGGCAGTGTCGTGATGAGGACATCTCCCTCTCTCTCTCTCTCTCTCTCTCTCTCTCTCTCCCACTCATTTCTTTTAGGCTCGAACCAAAATAACTGGCTTAAGGCACATTACACATATGCTCTTCCTGTCGTCCGTAACAGCTTCGTCAGGATCTGTTGACATTTGCTAAAGACTAATATGATTTTTAACCCGTGATGTCATCAAGAGACCCCGGGGGCTGCCACATTTACAGTGAATTACACTGAACATGACAGTCCAAGTACAGTGTGTTTTATAATGCTGTAAAAACAAATGCAACGTTGGATATAAACCTGAGAAAATGTCCTCCTGCAGTCACTTCAGAAACTAATTTTGATGATTTAACAAATTGCACTCTTTGATCTCCTGGTTCTCAATTTAAAGTAATCTCCAATGAACAGAAAAAAAAAGGAACATCACAGGCTTTCTTCAAAACATCCCAAGAAGATCCAGCTCTGCAAATCTCTTATCATTCTGATAACAACAGACTGCTGCTGCTAAGTCCTACTTAGATTTTCTCCTTTTCTTGTCCAAAGTGTATCCGACTTTCATCAATTAGTATCTCTTGTGGTTTAAAAAGCTGCATTGTGTTATCAGAGTTAGATGAGAAGGTTGGTACCACTCTCATGGCTATGTCTCAATTTGCATACAGTGCAGAGCACTTATGCACTTCAGGTTATGAGTACACCATTTAGGTCCTGTTTGTGCACTAACATGTTGCCATATGACAACATGTTAGTGCACAAACAGGACCTAAATGGTCCTCAGGTTTAGGCTCAGGTTTATATCCAACATTGCATTTGTTTTTACAGCATTATAAACATGTTGCCATCTGACAACATGTTATAGCACAAACAGGACCTAAATGGTGTACTCACAACCGTCAAAAAAATTAATATGAAATACCAGACACTTGCCACACACAATGGCATCTTGGCTGGAAGGGAGCAACCACAGACATATTTTCCAACTGTTGAAATTGGCGGTTGACGAAGCTCCTGCTGTTGTAGCATACAGCACCATACAAATACAAGTTGCACATATCCACATACATTTTTTTTTATTTTTTACTAAGTACCACAATACTGTTCAGTATGTTTATCATGAGCGTGACACAGGGGGCACAAAAACAAGGTCATTTTTAAGTTAAATGACCAAACAAAACTGGCAGATATGTTGGCAGGCGATGTATTCAAATGCGGTTCTCCATTACCATAAATACACAACAGCTGTGTGTGATTTGAGACAACAACACCCTGGTAAAATTCACACACTATGCAATTAAGTGTACTAAAACGTTGTGTACCACATCCAAGTGTACAAATGGATTTACAGAAAGTGAGAAATGTGAGTCTACCACCAGCAAACAGCTAGCTTCCCTATTCAAAGGTTAGTTTTGTAGGATTTAGTGGAATGTATTGGCAGAAATTGAACATATTTTCATAATTACATTTTCATAGGTGTATAATCACCTGAACCAACCATTTCTTGTGATTTCATGACTTTTGAAGGAGATCTTCATGTCCTCATGAATCTTTCTACAGAAGCCCAGGAGAGACAAACCAAACACTGTCTCTAGAGAGGGCCTTTCATAACTAATAATACAAGTGGTTCCCAATCTGCAACCTCACCATTAGATGCTACTAAATCCTACAGACTCTCACTTTAAAGGAAACAAACCTCACTAACCAGCCCCTCTAAAGCTGACCAGGAAACATGTGATATGTTTGATCAGGTTGTACAAAAACTGTAAAGGCAACAGTTTGTGGTTTTATGCCAGGTTATGTGTCAAACTATATGTCGGGCGGGCGCAGTGTCTTCCTCGAGTCTCCTTTGGGTGCTTTATGCGACCTCACAGTGCCGATTTGACATTTTGGGAAATAAACTTCTTCTCTTTCTTGTTGTGAATTTGATGATAAACTTAATGGCACTTTCTAATCTTAGCTTTGCATGAAGCCCAGAAACAGGAGGACATACACTCTCTGAGCACTTTATTAGGAACACCTGTGTAATATAGTGCAGTCCAATACAGCCCTGCCATACATTATGCTCTTATGAAGCTTTTGTCAACATTATCAGAGAGGGGATGATTCTACTTTATGTTTAGTGCTTGGTGAGTGTAGCCACTATAACTCTGTTCTCATTGTTACCCTTTGGATTTTGTGAAAATTAACCAACAAGATATAACATGTTAATCAGGCGACTTCTGGAGGTGCTGGAATATAGATTTCATTCTCTTTGGACAGACCAAGGCTAGTTTTTTCCCAGTCTTTCTGCTAAACTAAGCTTCTCAAGACAAAAGTTTATGTCTCAAAATGTCCTTTAAAAACAAAAACATTTTATCTTTATCCACATTAATGACAGAACAATCATCTAATACATGAAAGAAAAATGAAAAAACACAAGTAACCCATAAAAGAAAAAAAGATGCTGCATTAAATTTTGTGTTTCAGTGCCTCACAATAAAGGGAGATTTTCCACTTCTGAAATCGGTATCTGGCAAAGAAATAGTTGCTGGCATCGATCAGCATCTCTGTTCAAATTTAAATCATTTCAGTGCTAAAGTAAGTTTTTAGAAGAAGAAAGCAGATTTTTTTTTTTTGTTGCTCAAGGTCATAACACAGAAACAAATTTACATCGTTTGAGGACTGAAGAAACATTTCACATCTAACGTGTTTCCAAGGAGGACATTGAAGTCGGCACTTTCACCATAATGTGTCCAGACAAACTTGTTAATCCACCTTCCCTGAGCAAACATCAACACAGATCTGGATATCAATAACGTCCAGCCCACACTGGAAACAATTAATGAAGGCAGCATTTAACTGACTAATGTTTGCCAAACAGCCTAGAGACAAAACCTCCTTCTCCAGATCCACAGGTCACACAGTTCACAGCCTGACATCCTGCCACCCATGAACACTGAGCTCCCTCTGCTGGAGAATTAATGAGAAGAAGAGGCATGTTAAAACAGCTTGTGATGCTGCTTGCTTGACCCACATTGTAAACGGCAATGCAGTGTTTCCAATCTCAGATGTGCGCATAGAAAGCAGGCCAGATTAAAGCAGGCAACTCAAGGCGAAAGTTTATTGACAGAAACAATGAATAACGTTGGTTTTTTTTGTTTTTGGTTTTTTTTATCAAAAGGAAATTCTACTCATCCAAAACATACACCAAAATAAAGGTCTCCTTGTATATACTGCATAGTCAACAGAGGGAGAAATAAAGGCACACAATATAATAGACCTTTATGTCAACTGATACCTTTAACAAAAGGTAATGATACTCTCTTTATCTAAGTGAAATCAACTAACTAAGGTAAGAGTAAAAAACTGTAAACTGGGGTCTGTCAGCTCTGTCTAATTGTCAATTTGCATCTTTTTTTTCAAAGCAGATTTTCTGACTTGTCGTATTTTAATGTGAGATTGTGTTCAATGGAAATATAAACGGTACCAATGGCTCTCTTCTATTGAATTCTCCTTATAATCAGTGGCAGTATGTTTTCATCCAACTACACTTGTGAATATTTTCAGTTAATATCTACATCAATAATCTCTTAAGAGTTTTCCTCATGGCTAAACAGTATTAATAAGAGAAATTGCAGCTAAATGCAGTGGACATGGACTGAATGAAAAGACTTTGCATTACACTCAAGTTTCTGCACCACTGAATAGACAAGAAATGGTAGAAGACAGAATCAACTCAAATGCATATAAACCTAAATGGACATATTTATTTAATGTTCAAAGTCAGGATTTTCTTTTGTGAATATGTTGGAAATTTAATCAAACTATGTGCGACATTTGCATAGAAATTTCATTTGTGATAGTGAGGCCACATGCACAATACAAACAGTCCAGTATAACTTGAGCCAAGCATCGATTAAGCGTTTTCTTTTTCTGAGGCACCGGAACTCATCTACATCCTGAATTTCTGTAAAAAATTTTATTAAATGATGAACAAACCCTGTTCTACCACTAAAACTGTATTTAGCAGAGACTTGCCAAACTTTTTTATGTTCTATAAACTATTTTCTCTTTCTCCGAATAGCCAATTTACACCGAATGACTCCACAAATCAGAGTCGACTTAACACCCTTAAGCTTTAGGCTATAACATCCACAAATCAAGTCAATAACACATCTACAACTGTTGGGCCAAAGTGAGCAAGCTTGGCAGTATTGAAACACAAAGTGTCCTTGTCCCCATCACCATTGACATTTTTACTTCTGTCTACATTACATTACATTTAGCTGATGCTTTTATCCAAAGTGACTTACAACATACCGATGGCATCGGGAGCAATTTAGGGTTCAGTGTCTTGCACTTAGGCATGTGGGCAGGTGCATGTTTTTTTGGATGGTGGGAGGAAGCTGGAGCACCAGGAGAGAACCCACGCAAGCACAGGGAGAACATGCAAACTCCGCACAGAAAGGCCCAGGACGGGATTCGAACCTTTTTGCTGTGAGGCGACAATGCCACCGTGCCGCCCTGTCTAATTAAAAGAAAATGATGGAGTAAATAACAGCCATAATAGTTACTCTGATGTTATTGGTCCAGCTCTACCATGTTTGACGCAACAGACGTTAGCACAACAAAATGCTACATCGTTTTAGTCAGAGAAGTACGATGCAGCCTCATTCAGTAACCTTCTAGAAAATAGAGCAGGTTCCTTTTTAATAACAGCAACAGCCAGCAGGGACTTCCAGGGTGGGAACGGTTGAGAACCCAGATGATATCATTTTTAATTTATGAACCACAAACTCAAGCAAGTGAGGCTGGGAAACATCACATCCAGCACCCGGACGATCAGCACTGGTGCACCCCAGCTACAACCGGAGTCAAATTCCTTGTATGTGTAAACATACCTGGCCAATAAAGCTGATTCTGATTCTGATTCAACAAAAGGAATCCAACGGTAAAATCATATCCATCTACTCCTTCACTCACTTTTTAAAGAGTACATGCCAAAATGGTGGGACAAATGCAATAGAAATTTGTATTATTTAGTGTTTCGTTGACTTTGCTTTATTAAAGGCCTGCTGTATTAATACTTAGTTCCTGAACTGTGGATTAGTGGAGTTGAGGGCAGTTCTCTGGTGTCTGAAGAGAAACATTAGCCTGGAGGAACAAATTGTTCCCCAGCAGGACGCCTGACTTTAGCGTTCTTTCTGACCGACCAGTTTTCCTGCAAAATTACTTTGCAGTTTTTGAGTGATACACAGACAATTAGCACTCGAATTATCTAGCCACATTAGTTACTTGTAAGTTATCCATTGCTGCTTTAAAACGTCACACACCAAGGCAGTCGTGTCAGCAATCCTTGAATGTTTTAAAGCCTTTTTTCATATTAATTGAAGTTATATGGATGTTAAATTACTGTATTCACGGTGGGTTTTTCGATCGATATTTTGCACTGTAAATAATCAATGGTTATTGTTTTGGCATTTTTTACTTTGAGAGTAGAGCTGGACAGGAAACAAGGAAAGAGAGAGAGAGAGGGGTGTGACGTGTAACACATAATCAAACACACTGTCTGGATGTCTCACACTGCAACAAAATGTCAAAATGTTGGCAGGTTCGAGCCTCCTGAATGTCATGTTTGTCTTACATTACGGTAGTCAGAATATCTTTGGGTTAAGAATCTGTTGTTTGGACCTTACTTTTTGGCTGTGGGAACTTGTGTCTGGCATTTTGAACTTTTTTCTGATGTATTAAAGACCAAATCATAAAGGAATACAACACATATTCCCCAGATTAATCAGTAATGAGACTAAACTGTTGGTTCATTTTTTAATTATACTGTGTGCGTAGAAGTGCTTAAATGGAGCAACCTCTATTCTCTGTTCTTTTGCAACCCTAAATCCATCGTCACTTGCTCAGCTCACTGGACTCACAGCGTTTAGTGGTCCCTTTGACTTTTAGGGCCGACTGGGTCGTCTCAATGGCAGCTCTAAAACTTTGGAACAGCCTCCCAATCCAGATCAGGTTGTCAACTTCATTACAATGTTCAAATCTAAATTATTATTTTTTTCTCGCATTTCCAGATTCGGGGTTCATTTTAACATAATTATATATAGGCCTATATAGGCTATATATTTCTTTTTTGCATTATTAGTGCCCATGTACGTTGTATATCCTCATGTGTCGCTCTGGCCTATTATTGCTTATATGGCCTATTAGGACTGTTTATTGCTTATTTTGTCTTTAATGGCTTTAATGTTTCACATCTTTGTTTAATGTTGTGCAACAACTCCTGTATGTAAAATGTGCTATATGAATAAAATGAACTTGACTTTTACATCATTATTATATGTGTATTATTATGACAGTGTTGGTCTGGCTATTGTGCAGATACCTATATATGTAACAAGACAATAAAAAAGGACAATAAAGACCAACTGGGATAACAGAAGCTCTTAAGAAAAAGGTTCAAGTGTGTTTCAGGTCCATGTGAGCTGCTGCCGCTGTCCAGCAGGGGTGGTGCTGAAACGCTGGAGCTGAGGCCTGACATCACCTCTGACAGGCCGTCCACATCTCACCTCACAAACATGACCATATAAACATCCTAAACCTCGCTGCTTTACAACAAAGGTGATTAATAAGACATATATTAAAAGCCAACACCAGCAGCGGTGCCGCCATGTCTGCCTGAGCGGCCGAATTACGGTCTGAGATTCGCGACCACAAAACGCCGCTTTCAATCACGGGCCTAACAGCAAACTAAGTTCAGTCGGCCTGCAGGCTGTGTGTGTGTGTGTCTCCTGACCACTGACATTAAAACACACTTCCTTTGCACCTTAACAGACAGGGAATTGCACCCGCACTGCACCACCACCCCCGCCATCAGCTGCCCCGGTAATATGGCAATACGACAAACGAAAAGCGCAGCACCGAGGCAGGTGGCTCCGTACCTTTTGTAGTCGGAGGAGAAAATCCCTCCGCTCGCCGGATCGTGACCATATTCAGGCTCCCCGACACTGGAGGAGCCCCCCTTCTCATCGTTGAAAGCAGAGCTAGCGGACATGGCCGTGTCTTGATCCTGTTTTTTTTGTTGTCTTTTTTTTTTTCTCTCTCGGCCTCACTGAGCAGCGATGGAGATTTAGTGCAGAAGGCAGCAGGACATACGGCTCTTAAAGGCGCACAGACACCGCCGTTATCTCCGGGATGCAGAGGGGGATGATGGGTGGAAGAGGAGGGGGAGCGATGATGCTCTGGTCACGTGGGTTGTTGTTTTTTGACAGCGTCAGCTATACAGCTACAACCATAATTGTAGTCCTAAAAGCCGAAAGTGGTTGGACGTTTTCCCATGTTTATTACCTACAAGTAACCACATTTAATTAAGTATTGTTATTTTTGAGTTATGAAGTAATTACGTCTTCTACAATTTTATTCGTGTACTCCACACTAGTCGAGGGCAGATATTGTCCTCTCGTTTAAATTCATAATATAAAACATAATTAATCTTGTATTTCTATAGATTCAGATGATAATTGAACATGATATTCAACATGTGAATGTCTGTTAATGAATGGAGAATGAGATCCAGCCATTATCTATAACTGCTTTATACTGAACAAGGTCCCATCTGATTTTGGAGGATATTGATATTGTCATATTTTTCATTATGAAAATTGGCTAATGTACTCAAGTATTTTTGCTTCATTCAATTTAAATCAATTTATTAAGTTATGGGTCCACACATGAAAAACAAGGCTATCACATGTCAATTTAACCAAGGATAATTGTTTGTTCAACTTTTCTCCAAATTTGGAAGCGTGCACCTACACATATTTAAAACCACGCAAATATTTTACTCCCGATTAATCATACAAACATTAAAGATCTACGTATTCTGACCCTTTGCTGTAGTTTTTCAAACTGTGGTCACATACGTCCTGTTTACATTAAGGATGAAGCTAAATAATTTAATTACTTTCTGAATTGTCTGTATTTGAGCACTCTGTAAGACAAACAGGTTCTCTGTCAGGGAATAGCCAGTCAAATATCACTAAAACCATTATGTTCTAGTACCAAGTAACAGGTGAATAAATACACAAGTATAACTGTTGAGGTCACTGTTAGTGTGACTATGTGATGTGTTTTTTTTATTATGGTATTAATAGGATTACTATTATTATTCCGTTAAACATCTGAAACAGAGACAGCTGCGTTGCAGTAAGCTTAGGAACAGACGCATCTCATATTTACTGCCATCTAGTGTACAATTACACGTAATGTTCCTTCATTATCTTCAAGCCTTTTATTAATGTCTTCAACCAGTCACCGGACAAACCCTTCATCACTCAGACATAACAACAATTCATATCTCAGAAAGTAGATTTGAGTAGCGATCTGAACTTGAGTACGATTCTAATTTCTTTGTGCTGAGTACTTCACAGCTGCAGTTGCTTCATATTTTTATTGAGATAAAGCCAACACATACAATATGTTGTTGAGTAAAACCATGCTCCCCCCCCTCACACATTTAAATGCTTATCTATAAACCTAACAGGGTAGAATTATTCAATATTTAACAATTAAACTAATCTGTTGTTTTACACGCTGATGCAATATTAACAATATATCACGCAATAAATAATCAAAAAACACACCAAAAAAAAAAAGAAAACAAAAAGAAAGAAAACATTTCTGTACTTTTATTTCAGTAAGAAGTCAGTTTCAGGTTGGTATCGCGAAGTGTTCATCGAAAAGGTGGAGTGAAGCTGAGAGGACGCACACCTGTGTGAGTCTAACTTCACCAGCAGGCTGCTGTCTCCAGTAACTGACAGTGGCGCGAGCCTTCGTCCGTTGTTCTCCCACAACGGAGCGAAAGTAGCTTCGAGCCTCAAATAAAAGTCCTGGACGAACACAAACAGACACTCCTGAGAAACAAAGATGGACAAAACTAGTCTGAGGCGCAATTCGTAAGTTCACCGTTTCATAAAATGTGATTTATTTATTTATTTTTTTTACCGAAAAATCTCAAATTTAATCTCAAGAGAAACACTGAGCCTGCCTGAGCTAGCTGTGAGCGGTCAAACCCCACTTTTTTTTTTTTTTTTTTTTATATTCCTCGTGTTTTCCTTCCAGATCTTCTTCAACATATTACTCAGGATCAGAAACTCACCGAGGCAGTCAAGGGTCGAGACACCAATGGAGCTCCCCGACTTTTCGCTGTCGGAAACAGGGGATCCTGAGCAGAAAAAGAGGAAAAGACGGCCAGACGGCAGCCCGGAAGCTTCGGGTACGTAACTTCAACCGGAAACGACCTGTGGGTGTAAACTCCTCGTTTCCTGTCTCGGTCGTGATGGTGTGATAGTTTCATAGTGGTTGATGTGTTGATCGTGCTTGTTTGTTTGATTAATATAAATAAACACCTGTGGGTGACGTAGGTCTGGGGGGGGGGGGGGGGCGTGACGTAGGTTGGTGCCGAGAAGTCTGGATCCAGTGAAGTTCAGATGTTCACCATCAAGACTCCTCACAGGTCCAGAAAGGGTTCAAACTGTCAGCGAAACGTCTCCCACGTCTGAAGCATGTTGATGTCTTCAGGATCAGGACTCTACTGAATGACTCGCTTCCTTTCTTGCTGAGTAGGAATCGGTCCGGAAACAAGCACATCTTGAGATCGATGGTCACTCGGTGTTTTCAGCAGCGCGGTGAAATCTTTTTCCAGAGTCTCTTTCCCAGGATGTCAAAAGACCCCGTGTGGATCACAAGTCTCAGACTTCTTGGACGAGTCGAGAGGATAACTGGTAGTAGGTCCATTCACTCTTTAACAGTTGTGTTGTCCAAGCACAGATTTCCGGTGTTTGCCATTTTAACATGCTTGGTTTTGGCGTCCCCTGTCAGAATAGCGCCCGGTTCCTTTGTTCCTTTGTCTCTTCTGGATCTCCATCTAGCAGTGGTTTCGAGGCTGTTTCTCTTACTTCGATTAGCCTCATTGCTGTTCGTGTAATTACCAGTTTCCACATACTTAGTGTCATCACACACTTCGCTCTGAGTCGGTGGCTCGTACCTGGTGTTCAGAGTTCCAGTGGTGGAGTGAGCGTTGGAGCTGTGTTCCTCATGTGTTCCTCATGTGTTCTTCATGTGTTCCTCATGTGTTCTTCATGTGTTCCTCATGTGTTCTTCATGTGTTCTTCATGTGTTCTTCATGTGTTCCTCATGTGTTCTTCATGTGTTCCTCATGTGTTCTTCATGTGTTCTTCATGTGTTCCTCATGTGTTCCTCATGTGTTCCTCATGTGTTCCTCGTGTTCTTCATGTGTTCCTCATGTGTTCTTCATGTGTTCCTCATGTGTTCCTCATGTGTTCCTCATGTGTTCTTCATGTGTTCCTCATGTGTTCTTCATGTGTTCTTCATGTGTTCCTCATGTGTTCCTCATGTGTTCTTCATGTGTTCCTCATGTGTTCTTCATGTGTTCTTCATGTGTTCCTCATGTGTTCCTCATGTGTTCCTCATGTGTTCCTCATGTGTTCTTCATGTGTTCCTCATGTGTTCCTCGTGTTCTTCATGTGTTCCTCATGTGTTCTTCATGTGTTCCTCATGTGTTCCTCATGTGTTCCTCATGTGTTCTTCATGTGTTCCTCATGTGTTCCTCATGTGTTCCTCATGTGTTTCTCATGTGTTCTTCATGTGTTCCTCATGTGTTCCTCATGTGTTTCTCATGTGTTCTTCATGTGTTCCTCATGTGTTCCTCATGTGTTCTTCATGTGTTCCTCATGTGCTCCTCATGTGTTCCTCATGTGTTCTTCACGTGTTCTTCACGTGTTCCTCATGTGTTCCTCATGTGTTCCTCGTGTTCCTCATGTGTTCCTCATGTGTTCCTCGTGTTCCTCATGTGTTCCTCATGTGTTCCTCGTGTGTTCCTCGTGTGTTCCTCATGTGTTCATCGTGTGTTCCTCATGTGTTCCTCGTGTTCCTCATGTTTTCTTCATGTGTTCCTCATGTATTCCTCGTGTTCCTCATGTGTTCCTCGTGTTCCTCATGTGTTCCTCACGTGTTCCTCACGTGTTCCTCGTGTGCTCCTCGTGTGTTCCTCGTGTGTTGCTCGTGTGTTCCTCGTATGTTCCTCGTGTGTTCCTCGTGTGTTCCTCGTGTGTTCCTCATGTGTTCCTCATGTGTTCCTTGTGTTCCTCATGTTTTCTTCATGTGTTCCTCATGTATTCCTCATGTTTTCTTCATCTGTTCTCATGCATCTAATTTCTTTTCTATATTTTTAAATGTTCTTTATATCTTGTTTTTATGTCAAACACTGCATGTCTTGCTGTATGAAAGGTGCTATACAAATAAAATGTATTAATATTATTATTATTATTATTATTATTATTATTATTATTATTATTATTATTATGAATATGTGACTGATGATGTTACTGTGGTTCCCGTCGTTGCAGCTGTGGGATGACAATGGCGTGGATGTCACTCCGTTGCCGCTGCATCCCGTGGAGCCACCAGAAATCCAGGCCATACCAGACAGATATTTTTTGGTTGACATGTTCTCCAGCACACTATCGGACAACCTGTCATCCACTTCAAGCTTTAGTTTGCACTCTTCCAGGTATCATTCTCACACACTGGCTGATTTGATCAAACAGCAGGTCTGGAACTGATTTACGAAGGGATGAGTGTAAGACGTGCGACCTGTTTGTAGCGTCACAACTTTGTGATTGGGATAGGGATGATGGCAAGGGAAATAATAAATATATGATGTGTGTGTGTGTGTGTTTTTGCAGCTTGTTTATCGATAGCCCCCGTCCATCCAGCCTGTTCATCAAAGACACATGGAACAAGAAGACCGAGGATAGTTTTGCTGAGAGGGACATAAACCTTTCAGCTCCATGTAGTTATTATTCATTTTTCAAATTCACATTCGCATTATGTTTATCATTAAAACCTTCGCCTCCTGAAGGATGTACTACGAAGCGAGATTAGTGTGTTGGCGAGGTATGTTGAGACTAAAGCCAGGATTCTCAATGTCACGAAGGTGGCTCTCTTTTAACCTGGCTAGATCACCGCGGTAACTTATGCTGAAAACTTAACTTGGTCTGGAGCAGATTATGCGAGAGATAACAGATCAAAAGCTTCGTCGACTCACCAATCCATTTTCTTGGAAAAATGTCATCACCAACCATACAGACCCCGTGGAGCTCAGGGCGCAGAGTGAGACGGACCTCTGAGTGATCGGAGTGATCGGAGTGATCATCCCACAGCAGAGACTGACTGAAGCACTAAAGCATTGCACTTCTTATACTCATAAGATATGATGTAACCGCTTTGAATTATGTTTTTATATTCATTATGATTTGCTCCTCAGTCCGTTTGACACCTCCGGAGTTTAACTTCCTCATATTTTGAGAAAATTATAATGTGCTCCTTGTTTGTAAAATAAGTCGCTTTGCCGCCAGTACACTTGTCCATGCTTGTGATTGGTCAGAGGCTATGAACACCTCCCCCCTTTATGTAAACGCACTCAGAAACTAAAAGTTGAAGACCACCGTCGTAGTAGCGATTATCTCCGTGAGTTTCCGCTTTGTTGATCCAGCTCAGACAAAGAACGCCTGGGTGTGTTGAACTTGCTTCGTGGTACACCCTTCTACTGGTAATTATTTTTCATATGAAAGAGTATGATAAATCATCTACATTATAGATTTTCATTCCATTCTTGCGTGGTATTTTACATGTGCATATCTTGTACCTTTCTTTTTTGCGTTTTGTTAACTGCCAGACGTGCCGAAGAAAACACATGACGTGAAACAACGTGTGACAGACCGGACGCTGGATGAGGCCGGATGCATCTTGCTTGAGACGGATGCCATTTTACTGCTGGACATGCCCTGCACCCTTATAGCAGAGGATGCCGAGGATGCAGAAGCAACTAGGTGAGCGAGTGGCTCTGCTGACAGGTTAACGGTTGTCGTAAGAGGCTGTTGAGATGTTTCACCTTCTTGCAGAGAGAGAAACCTCCACTATGTTGATCTTTGCAAGAACCGGATGGGCAATGAAAAGTATGTAGAGAGATCGATGCAGACGTTCAATGGAGTACCAAAGACCAAACAGATCCAGAGTGACAAATTAATCATGGTTGATAAAGGTAAGGCTTCATTTTCCACAGCTGGTGTCACATGACAATGTTTCCGTGAAGAGTCAGTCCAAACTTCACAAACATGATAATCAATGGTGATCAGTTCAGTCGAAGTAATGTTGTTGCCCCTCAAACTTAACCCCAACAGACACCCAGTGCATGCAGGAGAAACATTATTCTGAAATGACATCCGATTACTCAGTTATATCTGCGTAGAGGTCTGTCTATCTCCACACCTGCTCATGTTTTGAACTACTCCTCATTGCACAGCTATCAGCTTGGTAATGATGTTGGTCGCTTATTTGTTGAAATATTTGCATTATTAAGATATCTTAAGTAAAAGTCCTCCTATTTTCACGCTCCTGTTTCTTGGTTGATTAAAGTCCTGATCGCTTCACATTGTACCGTATATCACAACGAACAGCAGAACTGACCCTTTCTGATGATACTAGTTGTTTCTGTGTGCGATAAAGCATTGTCAAGTAGTGTAAGTACACAAATTCACACAAACACATGGGGATGAGGCAAATGCAAGAACTTAACACCTGAACATTAGTAGGAATACGAGGTGGAGGCAGCGGAAAACAAACGCAGCGAAAAGCAGAGTCAAAAAAACAAAGTATAGATTCCAGGAAATAAGACTTGAACCGATTACTTAACAGAGTTTAAATTACAAGCCGGGAAAGAGTGTGGACACACTGAGAAAATATAAACTGAGTAGCTGGTTACTGAGTGAGTGCAGGTGGAGGTGGTCAGGAACCAGGAAGAGGTGAAGTGGGTGGAAGATGGCGAGAATGCAGCCCAGGGAAACTCGTGAGCTCGTAGATACGACACAACACAAGTTTTGTGCACCGTATGCTTGGCGTTCAAGTGGTTAAGTTGTAAGCACATTGTTGCTGGGCAACGGCAACATGGACGGTGTGTAAAAGCCACAGAGGCTAACAGTTTAACAAAATAGCAGGCAGGCAACCTAATTCAGGAAATGCAAAGGCACAGAGAGGAAAAAAATGAGGTCAGACGTAGGCGATTATTATAGTTATGAAGAAAAACTCTCCGTGACTAAAATTACTATATATTAGCTCCACGTTCAACAACAAATGAACTTTCATGGCCTTCTGCCATTTTAGTTAATGTCAGCCAACACATCCCAACTCGTGAACGTATAAAAAAACACACAGGGAACCTCTGGTGGGTGGGGAGTGATGCAAAAATAAAGGAAAATAAGACCAAAACCACGACATTTAAAGACTAATATAAGACATTTTCAAGTATTATTATATGAAATGATGGGAGATCTGAATAGCCCAGACTGTTCTGGGAAAAAAAAGAAGAAAATACAGCATGTATGGCTCACCATCATAATGACCAAGATGAGAGCGAAAGTAACCGAGGTCTAAAACTATTTCTCACAATCCATCACTTTTGGTACACTATCTAAATATTAGCTAAAGTGTGATGCTTTTTTTTTGTCGTTTGCAGTTTTTAAAAGTGAACGGTTGAAATTGTCTCATGTCCACAGACACATTGGCTTCTGTGAGGGACATGTACGAGTCGTTCTGTCAGCAGGATGAAACCACTGAAAGAAAGAAAGCTGAACAGGCACAGCTTTCCATGAGCGCCGGGAAACAAAAAAGAAAAGAGAAGAGCATGAGCAGCTTCACAGGTAACAGCACCTGCAGAATCTGAAGTCCTGCCGACTGGAGAATTAACGTCTGTTGTCAAACAGATTTGAACTATTTGTGCTGTTTGCGAAGAACAACTTTGAAACAGTTATCGTGTATCGTTTTGTCCCGGTTCATTTCTCCAGGAAGTACCGTCAGCTCGTTAGACATGGAGATGTTGGGCATCAGCTTAAGTGCGGAGCCAGACTTCCAGGAAATCCTGCTGTTGGAGTCGTTCAAGAACAGCTTGTTAGTAACAGAGAGGAGCCTTGTGGCCAACATGTTCCAGCCCAAGCTGGCTGCTTATAGGGAGCTGCCCGTACTGGAAGGTAAACTCACTCTGTTACGGCTTTCTCCGGTGGTCCACTTTAGTTTAAAGCCTGTGGATTTAAACTCCTGCTTCTTTTTCTTCTTCTTTCAACTACAGCTACAAATGTGATCAGTAAAATTTCGTATCGCTGCGTTGTGTAATAATGTCGCTTGTGTCAGACCCTGACAGCACAGCGAAGCCTGACTTTGAGGAACAGAGCGAGGAGGACAAGGAGAGCTCTTTAACTCCACATCTGGAATGTCTCTGGGTGTTCAGTTGCGAGCTCACCAAAGGATACAGCGTTACCTGCATGACCTGGAACAAGGAGAACCCGGTAACACGAGACAAAAACCATGAACCAAAAACTCAAACGGCAGCTGCGGCTTGAGAGCAAAAGAGTTTCTGCACACCAGCATTATTCTCATTTTTACGGTTGTTGTTTTTTGTTCTGAAGCTTCTTCCCAAGCAACATTTGACACATATTTTTATAATGTTACTTTTACTTTTCCAAGTGTATCGAGACTTTGTGAAGGATTGCAGAAGTGGTAGCGCTGTACCATTTAGAGTTAGAGTGGGTAAACATTTACTTTGTTGAATGAATGCTTCTCGTACAGGAGACAAGACTCACACTTTAACCACTGTTTGTGCTGTGTAAGGATTACCTGGCAGTAGGCTACCGTGACTGTGACTCTGGTTTGATCTGCTACTGGTCCCTCAACAACGTCACGGTACGTTAATACATTGTGTGCATCATCTTATGTTGCAGCCATCATCTTCCTCTGTCCTATCGTCTCTCAACTCACTTGCAAAACAACAATTGTGTGTTAATCTACTACTCGATCAATGGCAGCCCTCTAAATCACACCGTGGTCAATTGAGGAGGTGTGCCGTTGCTGACAAACAAATTCTGCGAGTGTGTGTTTCGCCTTGAAGTCGACGTCACGGCGGTTTCATGCCGGGTCGCTTCAGTAACGAAGCCGCATTGATGTGCCACCATCTGCAGCGGAAAACGAAATCCGGAGAAGCACCTGGTTCCAAAGAGAGTAGAGCCGAGTGGAGCAGAGAGTGGAACTGGACTGGGGGTGGAAAAGGGACTTTAGAAAGGCACATCTAAAATGATTTTGTCTGTCCTTTGTGTTCTGAGTAAATTTTGAATTTAAAGGGCAGGTTTAACTTAGTTTCATTGTTCCTGTCACTATGACGGTGCTGGGAGTAAAGCGATATGCAAAGTAAGTCCGTTTAAATCTGTGTCCTCTGTTCAGTTGCCGCAGCGCGTCTTCCACTGTCATGACATTGTGACGTCCTTGGATTTCTCTGCCAACAAGCCCGACCAGCTGGCTGTGGGGATGCGCGATGGCACCATCGCCATCTACAACGTCCAGTTTCAAGGCAGCGCTGCGCTGCTCGCCAACAACAGGTGAGCACTACACACCGCGCGCGCATGTGTGTGTGTGTGTGTGTGTGTGTGTGTGTGTGTGTGTGTGTGTGTGTGTGTGTGTGTGGACGGAGGAGCTTGGAAATAAGCTGTCACATCATATTTTCAGAAAAAAGTTTCAACACTCTGCTTTCCTCATTGTTTTTGTTTTGTAGTAATTGTACCAAAAAGCACGTGCGCCCGGTGTGGCAGATCACCTGGACTAAACAAGAGCTGAGATCAGTTTGGGAGGACAGAGATGAAGTGCTCATCTCTGTGTCAGCAGATGGCAGGGTTACCAAGTGGTTCTTCGCCAGCTTCAGCAACAGTCTTGACTGTTTGGGTAACGTAGTCTGCAGCAGCCTTTGGTTTTAACCCTGTAATTACAACATAATGATAAAGTCTCTTAAAGAGTGAAGCTAGATAAAACATCTTTGATCATTTCAGAGCAAAACATGTTCAGAAGATCAACCTTTGAGTTACCTCACCTTAAAGATAATTGAATCACTTGATACCAATTAATGTATCATTTTATATCATAACTTATTCAATAGGGGTGGAATGGTTCACAAAATTTACAGTTTGGTTCATATAATGGTTTTGTGGCCAGTTTTTGGTTCAGTTTGGTAAATTTTATGGTTGTGGGGGTGATTTGATTTCATAGTCAATTCTTAATTAAAGGAATACAAATGGCCACATTAAACACACAAAGAGCACCAACATTAAGTGCATCACAGGGATGCTTGCTTGTGTGTGTTTCTTGAGAGAGGTGTGTCTGCAAAATGGATCTTGTTTTCTCCCACTCTGAAGTGATGCAGTGAACAGTCACGGTAACTTTCAGCAGCCCTGCAGGTCCATCTGTCTGCAGTCAGAGCTGTGAAGGCGGTGTTGGACAATTCTTTAACAATTCCTCATCTAGTGTGTTCCTAAAGTACAATAATTACTGTGCATCTGAAGTGTCTTGGGGGGGGGGGGTACTTTAGCATGTACTTCATCATATGTTGATCCTGCATCCTCCACAACAGCATGTGGCCACTTATCTTCTGCTATAAACACCCACAGTGCTTTAGATCTGGAGTTGCCTTGTGTGAACCAGCATGGAGAGGATGTTTAAATGCTGCAGGAAGTAGGAGTTGCTCTTTCCTACCCGACTCCCTCCTCCTCTCACTGTCGGGAATACACCGTGGTGACACGTGATGAACAGTGCTTACACACAGTTGCCGTTTTATCCACCACTATTTCCATTATCGTCAGAGGCAACACTAAACCTGTAACGCTCCCAGACAGCAGACCGAAACGATGCAGGTGGATGTTTCACTGTTTTATTGGTGTAAGGCTTGTTTTTTTTCTAATAACTATCTGATTTTTTTGTTTTTTCGGCGTATGGCTCACAGCCTATTTCAAACAAACAAAACAATACAAACATGACCCGAACCGTGACCAGCGACTCTTAACGTTCCACCCTTTTGATCCAACAATTTAAAAAGATGGAAATTGTTTCATACCTCTTTGGAATTTTAAAGGTAGTTGGGAACACATAATACCTCTCTGTAAATTATTTACAGGCTGACCTGTACACAGCAGCGCTTTAACACAAAAATAATAATCATCATGATATCTGTATGCTCTCTAAAATCACCTGTTCTTAGACCTGATGAAGCTAAAGAGGGTTAAAGAACAAAAGAAGAAGACTGAATGGAACAAGAAGAAGAATGTCATGTCAAAAGTGACCCCGGTTCTTTGTGTGGACTTCCATCCAACAGTAAGTTTGTCCCCAGAAAATGAAAGTGTGCCAAGTCCGTGGGCTGAAAAATGTCTGTCCATGGAAATCAGATTTTGTTTTTCCTTTCTTCAAGACAGTCGGGATTCAAAATGACAATTAACATTTTCCTTCAGATTGTGTTGCTCTCAAAATGACTTTGAAACACTTGTTTTGCAGGACTCAGGTATCTATCTGGTTGGCACATGGGAGGGCTCCATCCACAAGTGCCACTATTCCAACAATCAGCGTGTTCTGGAAACGTACCAAAAACACTTTGTAAGTCTGTTCGGGTAAAACCTTTGACTCTGTCATATTGGAAATGTGAGTACAGCAGTTTTTAGCATCATATGTAAGACAGAAAAGACTAGAAGCTGCAGCAGCAAGATAACAAGCGATGTCTTATCGCATTACAGACTCTTCAGTCTCATGGAAGACGCTTTAACTTCCAGCTTTAGACCAAACCTGCGATGATCATGATAAATACGAGAACTGCTCCGCACTTGTCTCAATTGTCTTTGTTCTTCATTGATGCTGTTTTACTACCACTTATACTGTAATTCAAAAGAATTGTAAAAAGAGAGCGATAGATCAGTTGCTGCATCATTCTGCCTCCACACCATATCTCGCTCTCCCTCAGTGCCCCGTGAACCACGTTGAATGGTCACCATTTAGTCCAGATGTGTTCCTGAGCTGCTCCTCCGACTGGACCGTCCAGCTGTGGAAGCAGGACAGCTCTAACCCTGTGTTGAGCTTCACATCGATCAAGAGCGACGTGTACACCGCCACGTGGTCCCCTAAATGGCCCACAGTGTTTGGAGTCATTAACAGACAACAGGTGGAGATCTGGGACCTGAATTCGAGCATGTGAGTCACCCTATCTGGTTCGAGCTCTGTCTCGCTCACCATCACTTACTGGTTTTTTTTTTCTAGCCAGAAATAACCCAGTAGCTATACACCTCTCCTTTCAGCGTGCTCCCAACCATCGTCCACCACACTATGCCTTTTGTGAAGCTGACGTGCCTGCTGTTTGCCAAAGGGACAGACTGCATCTTGGTAGGAGACACTGGCGGCCAAGTGTCCGTCTACAAGCTCAACAACCTCAATGTGGGAGAAGGCAATAAGGTAAAACTATTCTACAGGTAGAACGGGACGGGACTTTCAAGGAAAAATACTCTTCAAAATTTGCTCCAAACTATGAGATTATTTATTGACTATTGTCCCCTCCCCTTTTCCCCCGTCCCCACCCGGCCATGAATACACACACACACACACACACACACACACACACACACACACACACACACACACACACACACACACACACACACACACACACACAATGAGAAGGAGATTCACTTGTGCTGTTAACTCAGGCTCAATAAATGTCATCCAACACTCTCCCCCTCTAAACTGCTGACAGCTAAAGATTGTAACCATAATGTGTAATGTCATTGTCTTTTTCTTAGAATGGATTTCAGAAAATTGGTTGAGAATAAAGTATTGATCAGGAATCAGTATTGAAGTCAAGGTATCAGTACTAGTATTGAAAATGTTTGGGAAATTGCCGGCCTTATTATTAAGCCAGTCTTGTTACAGTGAGTTCGGTATTAGATTTGTAGTTAGATTTAGAGATGAATGAAGAGCCGTGTGAAACATGTAGGACACTGAATGAGATCAAACCACCTCTGGGCTTTTTTTTTTTTCAGGTGGACAGTCTGGATGACATCATTCAATCTGCAGTTGCCAGGTGTATTTAGAGTTGAAAAACCACAGTGTCACAGTTTTAATCTATTTTAATGTGTCAAAGATTTTGTTCTCGTAAAAGTTTCAAGTCTGGCTTCTGTTTCAGAGTCACTTTATGTTTGTGTTACCACAGTTTGTACTCTGAAGTTCATTTAATGTTTGCCAAGAAAATGTTGAAAAGCATGAAATAAAGATTTTATTCACTGTTCCATGCAGTGTAGTTTATCTTTATTAGGAAAACAGATCAAGAAATGCAAAAGATAAAAGATAATCCATGTTAAAAGCTAGTGGGAAAGGGAGAGGCGATCTCAGCATTTCACAGATTTTGTGCTTCATGTCTTGATTGAGTTTCTCAGGAGCATCAATTCAAGTCGAACACTTTCCAAAATGAACTTTCTGAAAAGGTTCTGTGACACAGACAGGAAGTCCGTGCACGGTAATGAGTACATGAAATATCACTAAGCTTCAACTAGTACCATCAGTGAAATCACAGCACAAAGAGAACCGACTGGAGCAATAAAATATCATTAAGTCATAAAACCTGTGAACATGTGTTACTTCTGTGTTGCTTTTCTTTCAAACAAACGCTTAAAACGGTGTAAACAAATCTGTAAACAGTTCAAATGAAGTACTGTTTCATAGTGTTACTGCATATTTATTTCATTTTGGATAACTATTTTGCTATTTTCAGATGTGGATGAGTGACCTGCAGGTTGCAGCAGTAAACAGCTTTCGGTCCGTCAGTGTGAAGACCTCCAGAATGCGTCAGCTAACACAGTTATTCTGGATGACAGTGCTTTCTTTCATTCACTCACTGGTTCCGACAAATTGCATCACGCTCCCAAGACCAGCTGGTATGTACATCAGCGACGGACTCCAGTCTGTCAAGTTGTGCAGACTCGCCTTCACATTGCAGCACAAAGACTTTCAAAGGGGAGAATTTAAATGTCAAAATACATGCATGTACAACTTTTTCAAGATTAATTTACAACTTTAATTTATGCCGCAATCCGCCTGAAAGAGTTTATAGCAACCGATATTTTATTAAGTTTAAGTTGTGGCATTTCCCGATACGAGTTAATGTGTGAAAATCTTTAACATTATGTATTTAACATTATTTAAATATATGATAAATGTAAAATCTATAAATTATTTTGAGTGTGAGAACTAGAATCCTCCTTACTGAGGTTGCAAGATGATTAATCAGATAGGAAAGCAGTAAGAAATATTTAGATTAAACAAAGGAAAAACAAAAATCTAAATTTAATCTAAGTATTACTGAGAATATTGTAACACTGGTGTGGAGAAACTGACCACGACTCAGACTGGAAGTTCAATAAAACAGAGTGTCTGCTCAACAGCTGGTTGGTACACAAGAGGTCTGGCAGGTTAGAGACAAACTCTGATACAGAGGGAGAGACACAGACTAAATACTGGACACTACAAGGTGAAGGCTGATGAGACACAGGTGGAACACATCAAGGCCGGGCAGGTAATCACCGGGACAGGGAACACACGAGGGCAGCGAGTGAAGACTCTGAAACAACAAAATAAAAATCCAAACAGGCTAAAAAAGGAGTGAAGCAGACAGGCAGGCCAAAACAGGAAGTCTAGAGTCTGGTGAAGCAAGGTAGAATACTCAGTTGGTAAAGAAAGAGTACAGGGAGGAAATGGTTGTATCTTTACGAAACGTTCCTCCAGTAAATCATTTGTGGAAGCACCTTGTTATGATCCATATTCATTTTTATTGTGCGGCCATCTCTAGCTGTCATGTGAGACGGCGTCAGTCGTTTTAGCAAAAATGCCAATTGACATGTTCAGGTGACATCGCCCTCTACTGGCCATAATAATGATCACAGGATCAAACGATGTGAGGTGTTGAGTTAAAGGTTGTTGGCAGTCTGCTTAGGGAGGAGGTTGGGGTGGATGGATGGGTCGACAAAACATCACACTGTTCAGGTCCATTTCAAAGTGAAAGTCAGCGTTGTCCCTTTCAACCATGACTTTAACTAAAAGTTTAGTACTGTAACCATGACGATGAAGGTCCTCTAAGTTTGAACCCAAATCACAGTCTTTCCCAGAACTCAACCAACTTATTTTTGTGCCTAAATTGAACAGAACCGTTACCACAGCTTTGTCACATAGTTGTGTTGTTTCGTGGATCATATCAGAGGGTGGGGACGAACAGAATATGTTGGTGTCTAGGTTGTTGAGAGTATTGTAGTATTGATATTCTCATCTCGCTCTACAGTGAAAGAGTGTATTTCCCCACACTATTAATTTCATTAAACATCACCCAGTTTCTAACCTAACATAGCATTTCAAAATAGATCAATTATACTCACAACTCTTTACACTTTTTTTTATTGTGTGTAAAATTCTCTCTTTAACTCTTATCGAATCTAAAATAAGTAGAAGAAAAGGCACCCAACAGCGTCAAAATGTTTTTAATGAGAATTTTAATGAGTTTGTAATTATGTCTTAGAATCCAGCAAGAGAATCATGAAAATTGTTTCCATGTATTATGATCAAAATAGAAATGAATTAGGCTTTAGATGTCAAGTGAATGTGGTGTTACAGCTGAAATGACTAACTTCCTTTTTGTTAATGTGTATCTGCTGACACTGCAAGTTGAAGCACAATGAGTGTTCACCAGCAGGGCAAAGACTCACATGAGCCGTAGTAAAACACGCTGATAACAGTCAGACGAGCAAATCGCTGTTATATTTTTACCCTGCTGTGGTCTGTGACTGTAAGGTCACATATCCTCGCACGGGGTTGCTGAAGTCAGCTCTTCTGCCTGCTTAAATTAAAACATGGTGAGCAACAACAGGGATGGGAAGAAATAAATCCCATGACGACAGGTCAAAGGCAGAGCGAGCATGTGAGTCTGGTGGAGATCAGCTATCTGTCCGTGGTGGAAAAACAGCTGAGAATTGTCTTTCATTTCAGCACGTTGTGGAAAAAGTGGTTTCAGGGTGCAACTTGGTGCCTTTTATTTGAGTTTTCCCACATTTAACAAAGTCTGGTTTAAAGGTTTGGGTCGTGTTTCTCAGAGGATGTGAGTACATTTGAGTGATATGTGGTCTGGGCTTACATCCCTTTTAAAGGGCTTACATCCCAGTTGTTTTACTTTTTCTTTCAAGCACAACAGGAACTGAAGCTGAATTTAAAAGTGACATGTGAAGGCTGTTGAGTCAATCCAGTGTTACACCCAGAAAATACAATGTGCCCACCTCCAGGCTGTTATTAAAGTGATTCGTATCAGATAAACTAAAGTTTAATGTGAATGGAAAAAACATTTTGTGTAAAAGTTTGACAAAATGTTTTTAACTCAAGCTCCTCTTACTGACTTTTACCAGTTAAACCACAGACAAACTCTCATGTATCCTTCCAGAGATTTACTGAGGGTTTTATGTCCGCCAACTTTACTTGTCTTGTTTTTTCACTCATAAAGCTTTCCTCTGTCCTATTTACTGCAAATAAATACGCAGATGTTTTCAGCCCCCCAAAAATCTCTGAAAACACTGCAGGCTTCCCGCTCAGCCCCAAATGGCTGACAGATACAAGTTAGAGAATAGCTGGAAATGTGTGCAACTGGCAGTCACTGCTTCTTTCGGGAGTTTGCGGAGACCAAAACAGAGCGAGTGGGGGGAGTGAAATTTTGATGTACATTTACCAGAAACAAAACTGCGCTGAACAGCGTGTGAATAGACAACTGCATGCTAAATCAGGATTGTGTTTTGTGGCTTTTTATGCTGAATCCAGTTGGGCAAAACCTCAGTGAATAAAGCTTTATTGGTTACTTTGCAGATTTAAATTTAACATAAAAAGCTCAAATAAAATGTGGTTAAGCTACACAGAAATGTTGAAGGAGCCACAGCTGGGCCTCCTGCAGGACTATCTTAGAATACAACCAATAAGCACTTAGCTGAAGCTAATGCAGTCTGATGTAACAGACCTGCTGTTAATCCTGCCTTCATCAACGCAATGACCTTCAGGTTTTTTGTTTAAACTGTTGATTTAGCTGCAGGTCTGTTGACTTTTTTCACAGCAGACATTTTGACTTGCCACAGTAGTGTAGTAATGTTGGCTGAGTTCCATTAAGTGTCCCAGTAAAACATGAAATAGAACCAAAATTAATAAATCAAAAATGGAAACGCATCCATTATTAATACACTTGTGTTTTTCCCACAATGGCAGATCAAAACCTGCCGTGGAAAAGGTTTATCTGCAGATGTACAGAGAGGTGTTACTATTATTTTGCCTAACCCACATATATTAATGAAGGTAATACCTTTCTTTATAACCCAACAGCAGAACAAACTACATCCTCCGAAATGATCATGATCAAAAGGATCTCTCTAAAACGTGTGCCTATTAAATAAAAGTGGAGAACAGTGTGGAAATGTACTGTACTCATGCTTCTGTACCAAAGTACATTGTATGCATAACTTTTAAATGTATAGAGGGGAAATTTCACATATCAACAACTGTCAATGGTAACAGTAAGCCACAATAGACTATAAAGTAGTGATAAATACATAAATGTATTAAATTAATTATGAAGACAAAAGATCAAAGGTGGTTTAATAGGACTTGTGGGGGTCATATTTGTCTCCTATTTTTTTTTTTTTTTTTTTTTTTTTTTTTTTTTTTTACTGCAGTGGGTTCTCAGTTTATTGGCGCATTACGCTTTTTAAAATCTTGTTTCTTTAAAACGTTTTAACACGTTTCCAACATCGTTAAAGACAATATGTGACTGCAAATAAGCAGTAAAACTAAGCGCCGCATCAGTGTGTGTGGAAGTCACGCTGTATGCCGACACGCTGTATGCCAACTGAACGCCCTTTGTATTGTGATTAACTAGTAGTCACGATATTTTCTGCAGCAGTGACAGAAGTCCAAGCTGCTGCTCAGGTGTCTTTCCCAAATGTTGGACTGCACCTTTAATGTGCCTGGATGCGCTGGCGGCTGGGTTTGTCCAATTAGTCCGTAGGTGGGGCGCAGGAGGAAACCGAGCGGAGAACAACACACACACACACGGACACGGGTTGTTTTTTTGTTTGTTTGTTTGTTTTTCAGTTCCCGGATGCGGAGAAAAGCGTGTGAAGTTATCTAACAGCCGCTGAAGAAAGTAAATCTGCCAGCTGAAGAGTTTGATGGTGCTGCAGGAAGATTTCACCATGATTGAAGTGTCGATACCATCGATGGAGAGGGAGGTGGATGAGTCGGGAAAGTCCAGAAAGGTGAGGACGCCGCTGTTTTATCTACTCGGTATAACCCTTTTCTTGTTTTTCCCACGCCACTGTAAATGCGCTGTAATACGTTATTTATACTCAAGTAGGCTCTACGTGTTTTCGTTCGTTTTAATTACCAAAACGTTGTTGTCCGGTAGTGAAGACCGGCGACGCCAGGTGAGCCCGGTTACCTGCGTGAAGTGAAAGTGAGTCCTGCGCAGGCTCTCCGCTTCTATCACAGGTTGCCAGAAGTACTTCGATCCCGAGTCCTACTTTTAAATTTGACTCCCAAAAATGAAAGTAGATACTTCAAGTAAAAGTAGTTGGTATAAGTTAGAGAATGTATTCGGATCATGTACAAAGTAAAAGTAGGAAAACAAACCCGCGAAGATAACTCATTACAAATAAAATCCCTGCATTTCAAAATGTATTCACGTGAAGCGGGCTACTGACAACAACATGTGCTTAAAGTACTCCGTGACAGTGTTAAAGTCTAACATGACGTCATGTTTTTAACTTTAACCTGACATTTAATGTTTTGGTTTGTTGAGGTGGAGTGACTGTTACCAGCTTTATATGCTCTTGCATATAAACTATAAACTCTTCCAAGCTCATGCCTCGTGTCTAAAATTGAAACCCCAAATTAAGGAGGCCGATATAGTTTTAAGAAAGTGGCGTAGTAAGAAGTAGAATTCTTCTTATTTTCCTCTGAAATGTGGAGCAGTAAAGCTGCTATGTTTGCTTAATCTGAAGTGTGTTTGCTTTTCACCTACAGGACCTCAATTATACTCACTCACGTCACCTCAGCTGAGCAGCTCTCAAAAGTCTTAACATGTGGTGGAAGAAGTATTCTTTTCCTTAATACAGCAGTTTTAAAATACCCAGTTACTAGTAGAAGTACTGCATGGTGAGAAGAAGAGTATGTGTTATGCAGACATACAGGACAGTAGCTATATTATTTCACTGGATTAATGTAACCGATGGTTCAATGTGGAGGCAGCATTGTACCGTTGTAGCTGGTCGAAGTCGTCCTAATTGTCACGTTGGCTGGTTTAATTTATAAGTCTGCATCATAGTTGATTAACTGAAGCTGCATAATAAGTGTGGCGGAGTTAAAGTATAAAAGAGCATAAAATGGACGATCTTAAGTGAAGTACAAGTACTTCAACATTGTATTTAAGCACAGAACTTGAGTAAATGTACTTTCATGGTCTCAACCTGAAGGAGCTACTTTCATGTTGTCGGTCAGATTAATTCAACACTGAGCCACATGAAATGAGCTCATGGTGTGTTGAAACCCTCTTAAGGAAAGTAGCACAACCACCGAATCATTCTTTGTCATCAAACACTGAGTAGCAAAGATGAATGAAACATTCAGATCCTTTATTTAACTCAAAGTAACACAACCTAACTCTAAAAATACTCCTTCACAATAAAGGTCTTGAATTAAAAACGATACAGTAAAAGTAGGTCAGCATTCATATCAAAATGCTCTTAAAGTATTAAAATTAAAAAGAGCTCAGCGCAGAAAAATGGCCTCTCTGGGTGTTGCACATTATACATCTTATTACTCCTGATGTGTTTGTGTGAATGTAGCATTTTACTGTTGTTGTTAGTTAAAGCTGAATCGAATCACTTTAGGATCTAGTTTAAACTGAGATGAGCTATTACAAAAACTTTAGATGACCTTAGATAGATATTATAGCAGATATTATGTGCTGTTATAGTAACTATAGGTGTCAAACAAATGTAATGGGCTGAAAATATATTTCCATCTGAATTATGGTGAAGTATAAAGCAGCCTACACAAAAAATAAAATCATTGAAGAAGCACTGTGTAGGATTTATTGGCATCTAGTGGTGAGGTTGCAGATTGTAAGCCCTTCCTTCACTCTCGCCTTACAAGCCTGCAGGAGAATGGTGGTCATGAAAAATGGTTAAAGGCCCTCTCTAGAGCCTCCTTTATGTTTGTCCCTTCTGGGCTACTGTAGTAACATGGCGGGGCAACATGGCGCACTGTGATTAGGAGGACCAGCTCGCTAGATATGAGGGGCTCACTCTAAGCTAATGAAAACGCAACTACTCTTAGTTTCAAGGGAAAATACAGTAATTAAAACATATTCAAATTCTTCCAATAGACGCCCCCCCCCTGAATCCTAAACACTGGACCTTTAAGCTGCAGTCCCTCAGTAAATCACAGGCTAGGAGGGAAAAATGAGCACACAGAATCTGCTATCTCTGTATATGTGTTACTAAATGTGAACTCGGATGGGCTGAAGTGAGACTTGGAGTTGAACAGATTTGCAGTCATGTAGTTGAGAATTCGTAATAAATCAAAGTCACACCTGCGTTTTAAAATGGTCAAAACTGACACTAGTCTGTGGAATTTGCTCCACCAGACACACAGTGAAGCAGATGAGCTGAACTTACACGTAACATCTTTTTATTTCTTCAAATCACATTACTCGCTGCAAATGCTTTTATTATTTGCACTTCTCAGTTTTGATTCCAAATGGCTTTAGATTATAAAATCTCCTCTAGAAATGCCCTGCAACAAGTTTTGTCATCCAATGAATTCACTTTCAGCACAATATATGTCTGATGTTCTCACAGCTGCCTTTTAACTTTAGATCTGTTTTAATGCATCGTTACATCACTGTGTAATATCGGGCTTATTGTTTGGCCTGAAACCATTTTCTTTATCAGTATAAATGTACAGTTCTGTTGAAAGAAATGTGTCTGGAGAAATACTTCACTATCATATCCTTTAGTTACCCAGATACTGAACTATAAAGACAAGGATTTATCTAATTTAATCACTCAGTTCAAAATCCCAGATGTTGCATATTCATTTCTGATGAATCTACATCACGGTGTTCAGTGAGTGTATCTTTTATGTGTACAGCTGCATTAAACAGACAATGCTCATCTAATCTGATGACATGCAATCGGAAGCTCTGCCCCTCTTCCTGGTGGAGAAGGAAAGTTTAAAGTGGATCTCAGGATTACAAAATTTGACTGTAAAAATTGAGCACCCTGTATCACGTTGTATTTTTCGGCAGCCATTACCTGATCATCCTTTTAAAAATCACCACAAATTTGCTGCTCTTAACTAAACCTCTATCAGTTCGCTCAAAACTGCCCGAGTGACTCAGTGAATGATTTATGAATGAATCTTGTGTGTGTCTTTTGTTTTCAGCTTTTCAGAGTTGAGGTCTTATTCAATGAGAGGAAACATTATGTGCTCCGGAGAAACAGCGAATTCCAGACTCTCCACAGAAAAGTATGTACAGCCAACCTGCCATCTCAGACTCACACTCACACACTCACAGCCTCACAGCTGCTGTTCATGTGATGGTACTGAGCTGAATGTAGTCTTCTATGTTGTGCTTTTGAGTGTATAATGTATTTGTTACAGTTTACATTCAGCAGTGAACTGAAACTCAATCAGTGATGGTCTCCTGCTTCTGTACATGTGTTTACTGGGGTTTAAATCAGTAAAGGAAACTTTCCAAAGACTCTTCGGCTGAAAGAAAATGAATTTTCTTCACCTGGTTTGTAAAGTTGAATTGATTTGAGACAGTTGATGTGAGGGTTCTTGTTGTGTCTTGCGCTACCTGCAGCTCAGGAAGATCATCCAGACTCCAGATTTTCCGAGCAAAAGGAACCAACATCTGAGGACCAAACCTCTGGAGCAGAGGAGGCAGGAGCTGGAGGACTACATCCAGGTATCACCAGACACTCATTTGGAGGAATTTGCCCTCAGCTGTTGAAGTGCACATGTGCAAGTCAGATCTTCTAAGAATCTCTGTGTTTTCAAGGAAGTGATACGTGAAGCTGTTATTATTTAGTTTTTTTTACCTTATTAAGAAATCCATCATATGTATTTGACGTTTTTAAACTGGAAGTTAAAGGTTCCCTGTAGAGACCTGCGGTAGCACCACGGAGCTGTTGCACACATTCCTGCCAAAGGCTTCACACTAGTTCTGTGGAAGCGAACGATCATATCACACATATGAATGTAAAAATTAATAGTTTTATATTTATTTTACATAGTTACTACCAAATGTTTTAATCTGCCACATGATTATTTTATTATATTGTTTCCTGATGAAACTTGGAAATGTACATTTTAAAATGAATTTTACTTTAATTCGTTTGACTTTGATTAAAGACAAATGTGCCAAATTTGTTTAAAAAAAATTCCATCTAGACTACTATTTATCAATAAACTTTAACCAGAAGCTCACTTTTATGCTCTACAAGGTGTTTTGCCCTCTCTTATTATTTAAAATAAAACGTTTTTTCCCGTTATTCGTTGGCCAGGATATCATCTATCAAAATGAGGATGTGCCGCAGGTGCTGCTGGACTTCCTCCACGTTAAACATTTCCACACAGGGATCAAGGTCAGCAGTATCGAGTAAGTCCTTCAGGCCACCCTCCTCTGCCTGCACCCACAGATGTTGGACACGTTGCTGTATTTAGGACCTCTATTTTTGGATTCGGGGGCAATGCAGCAACATAATAAAATTTCAGAAACATTTTTCGCAGTGGTGTGGAGCAGCAGCGCTGACTAACTCCCAAAATGGAAAATGATCAAGGGCAGGGGAATGTTCAAATTCCTGTAGTCAGACTCACTTTAGTTTTAGCTCCATTGTATTTATATATTCTATATTAATCATAAAGACGAGTGTCCTGTGTGTTGGAGAGTTAAATCATTCTCTTTATAAACATATTGTACATTTATAAGTGAGAGGAAGTTACTTTCTGTGTCATAGAGCAGCGCATGTAATCTGTCTTTTAAAATCGCCGACACAAATATGAACCTATATTTTGTCAGTGTTCTTGCAGGAAATAACTAATAGTTATGTGTGCTATTTTCAGATCACTCGAAGAATTGGACAGTCAGGATTTCAAGTAAGATCTTTACTAGTATTTCATATTTACCAGTATTTGTGTTATGCATCAGACAGAAGGTGTTACCCAGATTCTCAGTGTGAATATATAAGTCTGGCCGAGCTTTCAGTTGTGACATTCTACTGGGCACAGACTCCTTTTGAAACTATTGGAGCAGCCTTTAACCAATCACTACTGACCCACCTATGACGTATGTTGTTTACCAGAACTCACCAAGACGCTCCGCCAGTGTGATCAGAGTGTAGCTCCATGTCAGTAAATGACCATTGAAGACTATTTTTTTTCTCAATTTTAGACATTGTTTTTTTTCTAGCTTTAATTCCTCCATATTTGCTAGCGTTGTTTGACATCAAAATCATTATACTTGGCCACGCCCACCGGTCGCTGGGCGTTTTTTTGCTTTATTCCTTTGTAATTGTGAGGTTCCATCCAAACAAATGTTAAAAGCCGTGTGTGAAATAAACACCAAATAAAATCGCTGTAAAGAGCAAGACATGCAGTAAATCACCAGCATTTAGTTTTTTATATATGTAAGTACATATGCAACTGATTGTTATGATTTGTAATGCTCTGTATCATTTGTTAATGACTTTATCTTAACACATGTACAGTCAAATCATTTTATCTTGTTTGTAATTAGGAGAGATGAAAATAGCAGATAAAAAAAAACGAGTTGGAGGCAGGGAGATGATTGATTCTGGCCTATTCTGCCATGTGTTCATTCATCCACATTCACCATATAGATGATCTAATTTACTCAGATTTCTGTTTGATTTTAGCACTAGAACGCTTCCTTATTAAGATGCTATCATACCAAAGTGGTGTATTGCAGGTAAAATCACAACAACGTCTGACCGAATGAACAAAAGTACAGATTCATGAAAGCAGTTTGGCTACTTGTGTTTAAAATGCGTGACGACGGTGGAAGTTAGAGGCACAAAAGGTTGTCGTGTTCAACTGTAGACACAAAGCTTCTCAATAGGCTGCGATGTGTGTCGTTGTGCCGTAAAACACCTCTGAAGTATGTCAGCAAACGTGACTGCTGAAGAATAGAAATGTCCTCCTGAGAGGTTTGCAGTCATGTGGAGTTTTGGCTGGGAAATGATGCTTATCAAATGATGCCAGGCTGAGCAATACGGCCGGTGTGTGACACACTTAAGGGCCACTCTTCAGCTCAGGGCCATGCGTTGACTCCACTCCTCCCTGAAGGCTTGTCCCTGTTTTTATCAGAAAAAATGTCCATGCTTCTGGCACATCCAAACATGTTGCAACAGTACAGTTATACAGATAGAAATTTACAGTGTGTTTCACTCAAATGATGAAAGTTAATATTGGTTCACACTTATTTAGATGTTTGAAGAACTAAATCCGTTGCACGAGTTCGATCGATTATGTTTTACTTTTGTGTCCTCAGTTATCAGTTTTCTCATCAGCGAGTGTTGGGATTCTTTCATGATCCATATCTCTCCAACTGCACATCAGGTAGGAAAGAACAGACCGCTACACTGAGAACACAACTTCATTTTGTAGATCAGTACTGAATTTCAATTTGAAAAGCGTTAAAAAGCACCACCTCCTTAATGGCACCGAATAAACCCTGAGCTCTGTCTTGCAGGTCTCCCAGATGTTGTTGTTGATGGGGTTCTTCAGGGTTTTTACCCCCGGGACGTACATGTCAGCTTTACTGCCCCCACCCCCTCTGTGCCCGACCCCACCCCTTCTACAGAGGCCTGAAGTATTGTGCATTCAAATCCACAACACTGGCAAACATATCAGTGAAAAAGCCATGAGCATACAACGAGCTGACAAAAAGGACAGTTTTGTATGGTTGACCCAGAGGGAGTGAAACCGATCATCCAGGCTTTGTTTCTGCGGTGCTCCACTCTTTGTGCTTCTAGCATTATGAAGATCCTCTATTTACACCAAGTACAACAAAACATCTTGAAACTCAGCTGTTTTGAAGCAGTCGGACTCACTCTGTGTTTTTAGCAATGTAGAAGACAATCAGATCTTTATCAAGATGTGACATTATTATGTTGCCAAAAGCAAACATGAATCCGTACTTAATGTCTGTTATTCATCTCAGTGGTTCAGTCCTAGATGTGAGTTCATTTTAAAATAAAGGGCTAGTGACAGAGACTTAACTGTAGATATAAGGTGCGGACACTTGTATTTTTATGATATTCTTGGGAAGTTTTTATTTGTCAGGGTAAATGTTTGACCAATAGAGCAGTTTGGAAATGGGCCAAAAAAAATTAAGCTGCTTTGACCTTCAGCGTACAGTTTCTAATATACAGATTTCTGAAGCAATTTTTAGCATCGTTAAATGTTTTTTCTACACTGTACAAGTGCTTTTGTATCAGGTTGTTTATATTAAAATGATAATAAAGAGTCAAACTGGACTTGGCGTGCGTCAACTTTCTATATAAACCTGAGCTATTAAATAAGAAATATGAATTCTTCTGTTTGAAAAATCAGGAAGAGATACTGTTGGTATGCAATGGTGTCACTGATCGTGCAGTACGTTTCTGTTTACCATCATGAAATGAGTTCCCACATTGAATGAGGAGATGTGATTATAACAAGCGTGAGAAGTGTTTCATGTTGGCTATTTCAGACCTTCTAAACCAAAAGAAATGAATGGATTCATCACCCATCTATAAAAAGACATAATGTTTCACTGCTTTTCCAGTTCTCCCCACAGCTGCCACACCTCACTTTAGCTCAGAACAAAATAGTTGACAAGCAGCTACAAGCAGGTCAGGCAGGGCACATGTGCTTACTTGCCTTTAGGAGAAAAGAGAGGAAAGAGGAGTTTTTTCTTTAATTATGTTATTTAGTTGTGGTTCTATTGTCCTCCTGTTTGGTTAATTACAAGTTGTGGTTGGAGCGTCCAACCTGAATGGATGGAACAATGGAATAAAGTCAGAAAAGTACCTTTTCTTTGTGCTGTGCGAGGAACTCAAAGTAGCTTCTTGTTTCAATGGAAAGGTCCGAGTTTATCATTTGTATCTTTACAAGGGGATTACTACGTAATATTTATACCATCCAATGTACCTGCACACTGCACTGGTGGGAGTTTCAACATGTCATTGCAGGGAAATCACAGGTGTTTGTAATAATATTAAAAATGATTCTGCAATTAACAGCACTAGCATGCATAGAAACTACTCAGTAATATCAAACTTGTTGACTTGTTTTTGCAGGAAAACACAGATGAAAACCAATTTGTTACCGATAACTTCCATCAAGTGTCCCACTGAACCATCCCAGTGAGCCGGCATGCACAGGAACCTGAAACTGGCTCGGCAAATGGAACAGTTATACTTAATGTGATCAATTACACCTGTAATTTTCCTGCAAAGGCAAAATGTCTACTCTGAAAAAGGTCTTGACTAGGACCCTAAAACTGGTGCAGCTAAATGGAATTCAGTCCTTGGAGTGAAGACTTGAAGTGTTGCATTTATATTTTTGTTGGGTGTGCTTTATTATGTCCCAAAGCAAACAGGATAAACTTTACAATAGGAAGGTCAGGACTGACCTAAATGAAACAGACCTTGTATCTACCTGCCCTGTTAGCACAATGTAGCTGAGGTTGCTAAAGGACCAGCCAGTGTTCCTAGTAAATTAATGTTCGCTCAGATTACAAGTAGTGGAGCTCAAACCAATAGGAGGGAAAAGTACACGTGAATGAGTACTGAAGTCCATTTAGCTGCACCAGTGTTAGGACCCTAATCTAGACTTTTTTTTTTTAAATCATTGACGTGTTCGCTTTGCAGGAAAATCACGGGTGCAATCGACAACATTAAAATCAAGCCTGTCCCATTTAGGTGAGCCAGTTTCAGATTCCTGTGCAAGCTGGCTCATGATATGGCACTGGGCCACCGTTTGCAAAATGTGTTTAACCTCTGTTTGTCTTTCTATGACAGCTCAAAATGTGTGTAATAGTGAGCCACATGGGGACAGGATCCTGTTCTTCACAGTTTGTACCATAAATATGGCTGTGTTCAAGTCTTATTGTTAAAAACCGAATTTACGGTAAGGCGTGAAGGATCAAGAGTTCACATCAGCCTACGGCTTGAACCGGTTCGGTAATCCCGGGCAGGGCAGCAGAATGGCTGCAAATGCACCACTGCTGGCAGTTATATCAACATAAAATCACATATCAACATTATTACAATCAACAGGAGCTGTACAGAGAGTTTGTCTGGTTTAACTTGCTAATACACAACGGTATAAAGTAATTGACCCAAGACTTTTTTTTTTTTTTTTTTTTTTTTTTTTATCAGGTGTGACTACAAGGTTTGTACAAAGCACTCAACGTGCAGTACCGCGTGAAGGTGAACACTCCCAAATCGGAATCGCGCTTGTTTTCCCTGCGATTCCCATTTTACGGCCAACCCGTGAATGCGCCACGCACCCTGGAGTTAGCGCATGCGCAAGGCGGTAGAAGACGGAAGCCGCTGGCGGTGCTGATGTCTTTCCCAACCAAGGCTCCTTCAATGACGTGTACCGACGCCTGACTCCTGCTGACTCTCCCTCCGACCAGCGACCCGCTCGGTGTGTGGTTGGACCCGGAAACAGGACTCCTGTTCTCCCGGACCGACCCAACGTGAAGCCTGCACGTTATCGGTACGCGCCGCTCAAACTAACTGAAGCTTTGGCTGCTTGGCTCGTCACCGAAGCGCTTATCAAAGTGAGGAGTTTACCGCGCACCGGCCGCCCCGGTCCGCCGGTCCGCCGGTCTCCACCGTTAAACCGGACCGGCTGAAGCTATTTGCTGCTGTCAGATTAGCTGTGAAAAGTGGAGCCGGAGGTGCACTCAGCGGGCTGGTGCTAGCGGGTTAGCCGAGGAGTCAGCGTGTCCACGTTAGCAGTAACTTAAGCCGTGTATACCGTCCCGTAACGTGCAGCACGGAGCTGCAGCTTAAAGGGCCGGTGCTCTCCCGGTACCCTCCCGGTGCATATCGCTGTTCATCTCAGTATCGTTAACACGCAGACTAAAGTTTGGACCTGCACTGTCATCCTGTCGTGAGTGTCCTCATCAGCTGTCTCACTATTTAATGATGCACCATTTTATTTGATTATCTTGGGTTACTGTGGGGTTGCTTTTATTTCATGATGGCATCCTCATCCTCCTTTATTCATCTAGTAATGGAGCATGCAACAACTAGTTTCATTAATGATTGCTCTGACAATTTTTGTTTTTGTTTTGGTCTGTGAATAGCTCGATCTATAAAATGTGAGAAAATAGTCAAAAGTGCCATCACAGTTTTTATCTGTGCTCAAATCTTCAGATTGCTTGTTTTGTCTGACCAACACTTGTGGATTTAAATTGCTAAGATATTACATTTCTTATCGCATTAGGCAAGTTATTGAAATAAGTGACATTTTGGCTTCTTTTTTTTTTAAAGACACTGAAACAGTCATCAAAATAGGTGCTGGTTATTTTCTTTTAATAGATTCATTTGCCTATTTTTCTTCCTAGGTTTATGTGCATCTCCTAATTTTACACCATCACTTGAGGTCGAGTGGTATAATGTTATACTGCATGTCACTATAAGATTTTTCCATATTGCATTTGTTTGTAGTTAATATTGGACATATTGGAGTTTTTAGTATGACTTTAGCATGATTGAATTTTTGTAGGGCTGCAGCTTGCAATTATTTTTTTTATTAATAATCAATCCGTCGATTCCTTTCTTGAGTAATCGATCAGTTTTTTTAAAATGTCAGAAAATGGTGAAATGTAGCCCACCCTAAGTCACGTCACTAAAATGTCTTGTTTTGTCCTGACCGACTGTCCACAACCCACAGATATTCGGTTTATTATCATGGAGGACAAAAGGAAGCAGGAAATATTTGACATAGAAGAAACTGGAATCATAGAATAATAATAATAATTAAAAAAAAAAGAGACTCAAAACCGTTATCAAAATAGTTGGCGTTTGATTTTCTGTCGATCAACTAATAGACTAACCGTTGTAGCTCCGGCATCTTGGTCCACCAGGTTCTTAATTTGCTGGATTATCCAACAGCAGTTAACATCAAATGTTAATGTATTTGAACCCTGGTCACAGCAGGGCCCTGCGATAACATGAACGACTTCTTTAAGTGAGTGGTATTCAGCTTCTTAGACACCAGCAGCTCCGTGTGGTTGATATGAGAGCGAAGGACTGACCGACCGACTCCCTTTGTTGCAGGAGTGTGTGGGAGCATCATGTGGAGGAAGGCTTCAGCGGCGGCCCTGCTGGCGTTAGCTGTCGGCTATTTCTACTGCGGCAGCCCGGACCTACCGGAGCAGATTCTGCAGTACATCAGCCTGCCGGGCTTCCAGACATCAACCGGGAGCCTGAACAGTCAGCGCAGCATGGAGCAGGTGATCTCCGCTGCCTGGGACGTTCTGATAACTTTACCAACCCGACAGTGGAGCAAAGTGGCCGTAGGGTGAGTAACGGAAGTAAACTGTTGCACAGCTTACTTTAAGAAATGGATGCACGTCTCTGTTTGGTCCTAAAGCCGTCAGCCGAAGATGATATTTAATACTGCATCTGCAGCTCTGCTGTGCCCTGTGCGCATGTTGAGAGGCTGCAGTCAGCTCTGCTAGTGGGAAGGAATGTGTTGTCATGAGTCGGCTCCAGCTCAGATCGCCCGGCCCAAGAAAGCATCAGTGAAATATACTGTATGACGGCCTATACCACGTTTATAGCCTTTAGCCTGCTTCAGAATAGCCAACAAAGTGGATCGGTGTTCAGGTGGCGGATGATGATGATTGGCTGGAGCTCACGGACCACCCACCACAGGGATGATCACGCTGCTTCTACAAAACACAGAAGTCAAGGGAAAACCTTTTAGTCCACCTGAAGTTACAGTGAAGTGGTCGTCTGACAGCATCTTTATCCTCCATGATGCCAAATATTCCAAATTTGATTGGTCTTCGTGATTCAGAGCTGTGAAGGACCGATGGTCTCCGCCTGTATTAATAGATCAGAAGTTGCAGATTTTAAACTGATAAAATAGACGTCAACCTCTGACCCGTTATGTGTTGTCATTTTCACATCACATTTGATTAAATACATTCATGTGTATGTCCCCAAGATGAATATGAATTAGTTACAAATCTTTTAAAATGGTACAGGAAGAGAAAATAGCCAAAGAATTTTGAAATATATTTGACAGGTAACAGAACAAGGTCAAAGGTTAAGGACTTGTGCTTTTTATTTCACTTTCAGTGTGTCTCTAAACCAACTGTTGACTTATGAGCCCTGATGTGCCACACACAAAATAGAGAAATTTCTAATTTACCCCGAGCATCTTTTTCTGCTTTATATCCTTAAAAAAAAAAAAAAAAAAAAATAAAGTATATCGGCCATCATATGTGCCGATATTGTTATGCGATAGACCGATATATCAGCCGATAGAATATCCGGCTGATATATCGGTCCGACTTTACACCAAACTGGTTTGATTCGCGGCCTTTTAACAGAAGTTCACATCTTCAACATTTGCAGTTTTGCTTCATCCTCAGGCAACACGTGGACTGTACACTTATACTCAGGATCTGTTAAGAGAAAGCCAGAATACAGTGAGAATGAAGTTATTTACTCGTGCTCCTCTTTTGAAGAGTGAACGCCTGCGTCGACGTGGTCGTCTCCGGAGTGGGACTGCTGCAGGCGCTGGCTGTGGATCCTGGCGCCGGTCTGAATCACGAAGTGTTACACTCCAAAGAGGACTTGAGGGAAGCCTTCATCCATTACATGGGACACGGAGCAGCGGCCGAGCGCTTCTTCAGCGACAAGGAGGTCTTTCAGCGGATCGCTCGGGCAGCAGCCGAGTACCCCGGCGCGAAGGCAAGGCGACCTCCCTCCTCGCACCTCCTCGGAGAACAACTTCTGCTTGTTGTGTCCAGTCACTCTTCCAATGATCCTCCTGATGATCAACTTTACTTGTCTTCTTCCAGCTGTATGTGGGAGGAAACGCTGCCCTCATTGGTCAGAAGCTCGCCACCTACCCTGATCTGATGGTACACCGCCATGTTTATATTTCTGTCTTCAACTCTTGCACATTTCATGAGGATGAATTTTTATCAAATAAAAGAGTGCTTTGGCAGCCTTCAGTATTATAGTGTAAATAAGCATTCTTCTATCTATTAAAGGACATTTCTGTCACACATCCATATGCTGTTTATAGATATGTTATATAGTAAAAAAAATAAAATTAAAATAAGCCAAAAATGCAATTTGTCTACTAACTGCCAGCCTAATGCAGAGCAGCATTTGAAGACGAGTGTACCAGTATCAGGATGAAGTGCTCCTATATTTTTTTTTCCTCCCACAGGTTTTGTTATGTGGTCCAGTTGGTCCCAAACTTCATGAGATGCTGGATGAGCAGATAGTTGTTCCCCCGGAGTCTCTCCAGGAGACGGACGAGTATCACCTCATTCTGGAGTATAAAGCAGGTGAACAGAAAGAAGCAGCTGCACTTTAAAACGCCTCCTTCAGTCACGGTGAGTCATGTAGCCGTTGTGATCGGTCGTCCTCTCGCTCTGCAGGTGAACAGTGGGGTTCAACTCGGGCACCTCAAGCCAACCGCTTCATCTTCTCCCACGACGTGTCCAACGGGGAGATGAGCTCGCTGGAGACGTTCGTGGCGAGTCTGGAGGAGTTCCAGCCGGAGCTGGTCGTCCTGTCGGGGCTCCACATGATGGAGGGTCAGGGCAGAGAGCTCTGGGAGGAGCGACTGAAGGAGGTCGGTGCCTTTTAGGGAGACTTTAACGGTTTCTCCGCCTGTTCGTTGTCATCAGTAAAGCCGAGTGTCGTCGCAGTTTATCGTCACTATATCACTGCAGATATCATCTACAGCAGTGAAACGTTTCACGGGATCTTTTTTGCTTCACGTCCAATACAATGGTGCATGATATGGACTTCCAATGGTACAAGCTCAAATAAAGTTGATATGAATTATTCATCATAAAACATATTTGGTTGTTCCCTGTATGTATGCATGGTTACGTGGCAACAATTTAAATGATATGAATTATATATATATAATTTTGGAGTACTTGTTTTCCGTTGGCAGGCAGTCTCAGCCATATCTGACATTCGTAAAGATATTCCCATCCACCTGGAGCTGGCAAGCATGACCGACCGAGACTACATGAACAGCATCATGCAGGAGGTACATGTGGGGAAGAGTTGTGACAAAGTCTTTCTCAGAGAAAAGAGGAATGTGCTCAAACTTCACAGGTCCCTCAGGATTTCTGTGTATTTAATTAAAGTTGTCTTTCTGTTTCCTGTTAGCAGGTTCTGCCTATTGTCAGCTCCATTGGGCTGAACGAGCAGGAGCTGCTCTTCCTCTCTCAGGCCGGAGACGGGCCTCACGCAGACCTGGCCGCCTGGAAAGGCATCGCGGACGTGGGTCAGGTCAGCGACATCCTCCTCTGGATCCTGGAGCAGCACGGCCGCAGCGACCCCTCGTCAGAGGCAGATCTCACCCGCATTCACTTCCACACGCTGGCCTACCACGTCCTGGCCACGGTGGACGGTTACTGGGGGAACCAGGCGGCCGCCGTGATGGCTGGAGCGCGGGTGGCCAGCAGCCAGGCCTGTGGCGTCCAGTCTGTCGACGTGAGCAAAGTGGAGCTCAAAGCCCCGCTGCAGTTCTTCAGCTCTCACAGCGAGCCGCGAGAGCAGCTGTCCCTGAACGCAGCGCAGCCCGTCTCTGTGTGGCGCCGCGGAAACGTCACCTTCCACCTCACTCCAGTGCTGGTCTGCAAACGGCCGCTGCGGACAGTAGGGCTCGGGGACGCCATCTCAGCAGAGGGACTCGTATACTCGGAGTTAAAGACCCAGCAGCCCTTCTGAGGTTTCGCCTCAATCTGACGCTGTGGAAAACGTTGATGGGAGGAGCTGAGAAGATGTCTCACCTGCAGCTGGTGGTTTCTGAACCAGGTCAAACCTCCGGGTCCTGGTTCAGTCTTCTTTCCCAAAAGCTGAGTTTAAGAATGTGATGGATGGTGACAGTTTTTAAATCCTGCCTGATGACTCCTCCAGCCTGCTCCGGCATCCTCTGTTGTTCCTCCTGTTTTTTTATTTGCTCCAGCAGACACAGAAACTGAGGCGGAACTTTAGAGAACCGAGCTGTGAGGTGGTCTGACTCTATGCACGGGGCACAGCTCAAAGCCATCTTCACAAACTCCAAAGAGTTTCTGTAGGCTCAGCTAATTTACTTTGACCTGCATATCTTTAGTATGCTGTGCCTTGAGAAGAAAATACAAGAAACGTTATTATGAAATATTTTCTTCATATTTCAGAGCCAAACAAACACATAGGTCACCTTCTGACACACGTACAGTAGAACGTGGAAACTTATGTGGTAGAATCGAAGTGGTAATCTGGATGTTCTTTGTTTCTTCAACTTTTGGTGTATTCACATCAAATAGTCACTAGAACACTTGAAGAGTAATCCTAGCGTAGTAACCAAACATTTCTCAGTGTCTTATGTGTAATAACTGTTATCTAGAAAAACTTGACACTTTTCTTATTTGTACTGCGAGGATGCAAATACTAGACTATGACAGCCGAAACACTCCCGCTATAAAGATCTTTTAAGTTTGGAAACTCCAGAGCAGCATCCCTATTTTTTTTTTTTTTTTCACATAATATTATGCTACACTTGTAAAAGCCAAGTTGGAAGCAGGTCCTTCTTTATGCAGTAACGCTCAGTTTACAAACAGATGCTGGCTAAATATCATAAATGTTATAAATAAATCAAGATGTAGGTCAAATTGAAATGTCAAATGGGATGTGGGTCTTATGTTTTCAGGGTTATTGTACTGTTTGGTTGTTGTTTTTTTTAAAATTTTTATGAAATGTAATTCTGAAACACGATTGGCTGGAAATTGTAAAATCTGGCCAGTGGAACAAACTGATGCCCACTCTAGCATAGAAGTAAATCATGCTTCCTCATGGGTTGTTTGCTGTTGTTATTTGTGAACTCACTTGACACACCTGCATCGTGTCAGACGGACAGTATGAAGCCGTCAGAACAACGTGTTTGTATACCTCAGATGGCCGCTATAGGCATGCAATAAAAAGTCTTAATGCAAACATACAACAAAAATATATACGGCATCGTGTTGAGCAGAACTGATTCTTTGCACTAGTTGAAGTGGCAGGTGTGCCCGCAAAAAGGTGAATGTACCCTTAACTCCGAACCCCCTTTCTGTTTTTAGCAAGTACAATCTGTTCAATCGATGAGTTTGTGTCTTGTGTTTTTAACATTTGTAAGTGTCATTAAGTTTCATTTACATGTAGTTTGTCATTAAAATGTGTACAGTGTGTTTAGGCTTGCAGATTATTTTTGTCAATGGGAAAACGGATGATAATGAAGGCTGAAATGAGTAGTTTGTAAGCAGACAGAACATTAACCACCAAAACTTTGCTGTAACAACAAGCATTGTTAAACATTTGGTGGCTCTATAATCAATTCAAAGGTAATAAATAGATTAATGATAATGATCCTACTTTGAGTAATTTGCATTTATAGCAAATCGTTTTGAGTCTCCCTGGTTTTTAACTTAATAATAATAATAATAATTAGACTGTCTCTTGAATTATGTCATCAAAAGGCATTTAATATCTCCATTTTGTAGTGATAGCTCTGTGTTGGGTGAGATGGAGGGAACATCAGAACATACTGGGTGCCACATTCCTGAGAAAACGACTGGATCCGTCACGAATCGGTTACGCGTCTGCAGCTGATAGGCTTAACGGCTCCGGTACGTGACCCAATCAGAGCGCCGTGCGTCCCAGCGCTCGGGTACAAGCCCCGCCCCCCGCGTCCCGGAGCCCGTGCAGCGGCCGCCACCACGCTGTCCTCCCCCTCCCCTCCGGCTCGTACATAGGCAGCACGACTCACAGGCCTTCCCCGGGCTGTTCATTTGTTTCTTGTTGATGGTTAGGCTGTGCGAGAGAAGGATGAAGTTCCTTGTGGCTGTCACGGTCATTGTGGGGTCGTTGATTTTTCTCGCTTTTCCAAACGGCTCATCTGCTGACGAGAAGAAGAAAGGCCCCAAAGTATCGGCGAAGGTGGGTGTCAGCGCGCCGGCGGCCCGCTAGCGGCCCGCTCGGGGATCACACACACGAATCAAAGCTCTTCCTCGTTGCTAACCTTTAATGCTAGCCGGAGCTGCAGCTCGTAAAGCCACGTCACACGCGAGTTGGCCTTCAACCTTCGTTTAAAGACGGAACTTCAGGATCTAAAGTGACGCATGTCATCGGATCAGAGCCGAACTGAACGAGACGTTCACACATTTACTCCCACTTACATTTAATGTCGGGAGTGCTCGCGGTCGTGGTCGGTGCTTTGGCCTGGTTGTCTCCAGATGCATTGATTTTTTTTATTTTTTTTTTTAAATTGTCCTTCACCCCTTCGAGCTGCAGTAAACGTCGCAGGATGAACGTGTCGACGAAGCCCTGCTTTATCAAACTGGACACGCGTGTCTGCAGCTCGGGGAGGCTCAGATATCTGGTCTGGCCATGTTGTGTCTGAGCTGCAGGTTTGTCCACGTCCACAGTTACAAAGGAAGCTCTGAAGTGGTCAGCAGCTGATCCACGGGCATCATGTGGGGACAGACGGGCCTACTCCGTATTAAACCTACATTTACTCTTCTCTTTATGAATAAAACGTGTCTATTAAATATGTCCATTTAACTTTGTAATGTAGTGTAAATAATAGATTATTGTTACACACGTCCTCTGTTTGTAACTACACCTATCCAACACTCTGGGTTCCTTCAAGACTTCACGATTAATTTGATATTTCCCTGAGTTTATTGTCTCACTTTCTTTTGGATGCATGACTCATCAAGACCAGTTCCTTGTACGTATGAGCTGATATCCAAAAAAGCTGAACATGGAAGTGGCTGGATTACTTGACCTTTTAAAACTATGAAATGAGCACATTGGACTGCTGCATATAATTGTGAAAATACGAAACAAAAATGGCTTGATGTGTTTGTCATGAGATATTGGTGTGAATAATTCCCTGACTCTTACTTCTCCAACAGGTGTTCTTCGACATTAGAATTGGAGACGAAGATGTTGGAAGGGTTGTCATCGGGGTGTTTGGAAAAACTGTTCCCAAAACGGTTGATAACTTTGTCGCCCTGGCAACAGGAGAGGTGAGAAATATGGAGCCCTTTTGTCTGTTTGTCACAGATTGAGCGTAAGCTGTGCCCAAAAATCGACGGTCTGCAGTGATGCGTTTGGCCGAGTTCTCACTGAATTCATTTCTGTGCTCTGAAAGTGTCTCTGAAACACCGGCAGCTGACATCACTTACTATGTTTCGAGCATTTTGTTTATGTTGTTTTTCTGTTGTTGTTTTTTTTCTTGTCTGACAGAAAGGATTTGGTTACAAGGGCAGCAAATTCCACAGAGTCATCAAGCAGTTCATGATCCAGGGCGGAGACTTCACCAGAGGAGACGGCACCGGAGGTACGATGTCCGCCGACGGCACGTCTCCACCTTCACTTTGTACAGATTCGTCTCCGCACGAATGACCGTCTGTGTTACACGTTCAGTCATGTGAGGGATGGTTCGGCCTTCTATGTCAGGAAAAATGCTAAATTTAAACTGCATTGAATTAAAGATTCATTCTGTTGTCTTCTGCATTTATGACCCAACAGTTACATTCGAGCTATTTGACATCTGTGAAGGTGTCCGAGTGACACGAGGTGCTGGCCAGTGTTCACGAATGAGGAAATGTCATCAGATAAAGCGAAGCTACGTGTTTGGTGGCACTTAGGTCATGCAAACAAGGTGCAACGGTCCCTACATGAACTAAGATATAAATGCTACAAATATATATATTTATTCTTCCCTTCTCCACTTGAAGGCAAGAGCATCTACGGAGACCGTTTCCCCGATGAGAACTTCAAGCTGAAGCACTACGGCCCCGGCTGGCTCAGCATGGCTAACGCCGGCAAGGACACCAACGGCTCCCAGTTCTTCATCACCACAGTTCAGACGCCGTGGCTGGACGGCAAGCACGTCGTCTTTGGGAAAGTTCTGGAGGGCATGGTGAGCGTCAGACAGCGGTCCCGTACCAGATCATATTTGTTTTATATTTATAAAGCCCAGTATCACAGATATGCCCCGACAGGCTTTTTACAATCTGAAGTATGCATCAAACCGTTATCCAGAAGCTCATCTTAGCCTCGCCAGATTCCTGCCGTCTTCCTCCTCAGGTTCGCTATAAATAGAGATCACAGGCAGCTTTCATTAACATTTTGTCAGAGACACTTTCCTAAAGGCACATGACAACCAACTTTCAGTTAGTCAGCAGACCGACTCCCTCGGAATAGAAATTGTCTCCTAAATTGTAAATGCAGCCGTTCTGTCCTGCAGATCTCCGAGATGTCACGTTAATACGGATTCAGTTCCACCAGTGAGAAACCACAACGTGTTCGAGCAGTCGAGCACCGTCATGTATGATTATTATATAGCATCATATTTGATAACGACAAAATTGAGACTGAACCGCAGCAGTTGACACAGCAGTGCAGTTGAAGTGATCATGTGATGTGATATGAGAGTATCATGATAGATTTTGGATGTCGTAATATCATAATATGGCATTAGTGATGTCTGTTCCTGATATTAGGCCGCATCACAGAAAAGTGAAGTCAGACTGTTGCAGCTGTTCTATTATTTAGCTTTATCGACTTAGTCATCATACTCACATTACTGATGAGTATTTAGAAAAAACCCTCTGTCAATATTTAGTGAACGCACCAATCGTCATCCCTACAGTAGTGTTGAAATATTTACATCGGGGAATTTGGGCCGAGATATGGTGATATTTGATTTTGTATTAATGTTGGAAACTCACCAGTTTGACAAGTGGTGGAAAGTAACTAAGTACATTTACTCAAGTACTATTGTACTCGTTCCACTACATTTTAGGGAGAAATATTACTTTTTACTCCATTACAATCATTTGACAGCAGAAGTCACTTAAGTGGACTTTGCAGCTTAAAATTGTACAAATGATTAAAAAGAGTGATTGGTCTCTGAAATTACAAGTTTTTACAGAATAAATAACAAATAAATAAGTTTAAATGTTCCCCTCTCAGACCAAATCCAAAATTTCTAATTAAAATGATGCCCGTACATTTATAGCATCATAATTGAACATTGATTGTGGGGTCAGTCTGTAGTTTTGGTTTACCTGCTAGCAGCTAATCAAAGTGATACTATCATAATTGTTTTGTACGAATGGCTTTTTGTTTGCCAGAGAAGTACATATATATATATATATATATTTTTTTTTTTTTATATACTGGTAGATAAACCTGCTATTTTTAAAATTGCTAGTTTATTAAATTTTTTTGAATGCAGTTTTGTCATCGCTGACTCATTCTAACAGCCTCCATTTTTATTTTTTTATTTATTTATTTTTTTTTATCTCCCAGGATGTTGTTTTGAAGATCGAGAACACGAAGACAGACGGCCGCGACAAACCTCTTAAAGACGTCACCATCCACGACTGTGGCAAAATCGAGGTGGAGAAGCCATTCGCCATTGCCAAGGAGTAGAGAGCAAGAAAGAGCTGCAGGGGACGGGGGAGGGGAGGGGAGGGATGTCGGGGAGAAATCGTGCAGGCCACCTTGTTTTAATCACTAACAGCCCCGCAGTCCCGGAGAAGAGGGCGTCGGGTCATTCTTTGCCGGTGGCTGCCGTCTTTATGCACCAGGCGAGCATTAATGTTGTGCAATCATGACGACACTCTGGGTCCATTTACCAACGAGCATTCCAAGGTGTACTTTACTGGTCATTGTTGGGTTTTTTGTAAAAAAAAAAAAAAGGAATCTAAAATAAAGGTTTCTTGTTTTGTTAAACTGCCGTGTACATTTTATTACTGCTTTACTGGAGAGAAAGAGAGGACCGATCACTTTCATTTCATGTATTTTGACAGAAAATGTTAAAAGTGAATTTCAATCCCTCCGTCCGTCATAGTTGCACTTTTTAGGACGGTTCTTTTGGTGATAAAACATCATTGCCTATTAGGAGCGATTGCACCCAAATAATATGTCGCAGCTCTCAAGATACAGAGCAACCTGCGCAAGCTGTGAAGATGAAGCGGATGTATCCTGTTAAAGGAAACCTTTTATTTTGAGTTCTGTATTTTAGAAACCTGGAACTGCAGACATATCTGGATTTCATGCACTTTTCATCTCCGGTCAACTTACTCACATCTAGTCACAGCCGGGTTGTATAATGGGTCAGTTCACTCAGTTTACAAAGAAAAAAAAGCAACCATATTTCACTATCTGCTATAACATAAAAACACCTAAAGTGTTACCAGCTACCAAAACCATGCTTGGGATCCACTGGGGTGGGGTCAAAGTTCACTGACCAGGAGACCAGGACCTCAAGGCTTGTCTGGAGAAAGATCAAGTATCCGGCAAGTAACATCCAACAACATCTTACAAACAGGGGCATCGACGGGGGTCATAATCCTCCGACCCTGTCAGCAGGACATCACAAGGAGTAAGAAACACGCATGCTTTTTTTGCAGTTTGGGTGAATTGATCCTTCAATCTTGCAAATTCAAAATAGACACATCATTCACCACGTGATTGAAATAAGTTCAAACACAGACTTTGCTATGTAACCATGTGACCAGCAGAGGGCTCCCTCACTCCAGACACGAGCTTCCACTACAACAAGAGTCAGTCCATGTTTCTGCTTTCACATGTGATTTTAGTGCAGTAAAACAACCAACTGTGCATTTCTGTGGTTCTCTGTCTATTCATGATTGTGGAGGAGATAAAAAAAAAAAACAACAACCTAAAACAAAGGCCCCTCTGGCTTCGCAGTTGTTTGTTCCACTTCAATCACACGTTATCTGGAAGAGGGGGGAGGAGGAGGAGGAGCGTGACTTGTTTGAGCTGACAGAATGAGTGGGATTGGTTTTCATCCCTCTGCTACCGCTCGGTGGGCCGACTGTGCTGCACCAGGACAGAAGAGAAAGTGGACGTTTGACGTACCTTCCTGTGATTGTCTAATTCTTCCTGATCCTCAGTTTCAAGCAAGTTAAAACAAAGACTTTGCAGACAGGTTCACATCCGGCTCATTGTCATGTCTGTACAGGGTGTTCTTCTTCTGTGGGTGTTGTTGTTTGAGTGATGCCTTGGGTGGATTACAGTGACTGTTCCATCTGTTCCGCTGTCAGATGTCCCGTAATAACAAGCAGGTTTCAGATCAGATTGGTCTGTTTTTTTCACCTTGAATCAGCATAAAGATTTGCAAGACACTGACAGAATGAGCTGCATATGTATTATTAGTATACATATATCTGTGGATTTACAATATATGTAGCCACATGGGAATAAATTACAAGTATTATATCGCTGTAAAATAATAGTAAGAGCTCTAACACCGTAATATGAATCACTTACTACCAGCGGTGAAAAGTAACTAAGTATATTTTCTGTACTGTACTTATGTACAATTTCGAGGTACTTGGACGTATTTTCATTTGATGCTACTTCATACATTAACTTCCACTCCACTTCAAAGGGAAATATTGTGACAAGCTTTTAAACTACCAAACATTGTTAAAAATGAAACTAATGATTTCCACCCTGTTTGTCGTACAAAAAGTGTGTTGTCAGAGTAACATTTCAGATGTCCATGAGTTGTTAACAGCTCCACCAAATAGTGATTCTTTTTTCCTATGAACTCGCTCCTGGTTTCATTTTACTAAATGTTCAAATGATCCAACATGTCACTAAAAGTCAAAGTTTAGAGGAAAAAGCTCAAAAAGTGGAAACAGATTTGTGGCTCGGCACGTTGTTTTTTCTTCTTTCCTCTCCAGTAATCATCTGATGATCCCTCATGTTTATCTGCTGCCTCTGACAGGTGTAAAAGAGTGTTTGTCCCCTTCCTGATTTCTTATTTTTTTGCGTGTCTGTCACACTTAAATGTTTCAGATCATCAAACAAATTTAAATATTAGTCAAAGATAACACAAGTAAACACAAAATGCAGTTTTTAAATGAAGGTTTTTATTATTAAGGGAGAAAAAAGATCCAAACCCACATGGCCCTGTGTGAATAAGTGTTTGCCCCCTATACCTAATAACTGGTTGGGCCACCCTTAGCAGCAACAACTCCAATCAAGCGTTTGCGATAACTTGAAACAAGTCTTTTACAGCTGTGGAGGAATTTTGGCCGACTCATCTTTGCAGAGTTGTTGTAATTCAGCCACATTGGAGGGTTTTCCAGCACCAACCTCCTTTTTAAGGTCATGCCACAGCACCTCAATAGGATTCAGGTCAGGACTTTGACTAGGCCACTCCAAAGTCTTCATTTTGTTTTTCTTCAGCCATTCAGAGGTGGACTTGCTGGTGTGTTTTGGATCATTGTCCTGCTGCAGAACCCAAGTTGGCTTCAGCTTGAGGTCACGAACAGACGGCCAGACATTCTCCTTCAGGATGTTTTGGTAGACAGTAGAATTCATGGTTCCATTTATCACAGCAAGTCTTCCAGGTCCTGAAGCAGCAAAACAGCCCCAGACCATCACACTATCACCACCACCATATTTTACTGTTGGTATGATGTTCTTGTTCTGAAATGCGGTGTTACTTTTACGCCAGATGTAACGGGACACACATCTTCCAAAAAGTTCAACTTTTGTCTCGTCAGTCCACAGAGTATTTTCCCAAAAGTCTTGGGGATCAACAAGATGTTTTCTGGCAAAAATGAGACGAGCCTTCATGTTCTTTTTGTTCAGCGGTGGTTTTCATCTTGGAACTCTGCCATGCAGCCATTTCTGCCCAGTCTCTTTCTTATGGTGGAGTCATGAACACTGACCTTAACTGAGGCAAGTGAGGCCTGCAGTTCTTTGGATGTTGTTGTGGGGTCTTTTGTGACCTCTCGGATGAGTCATCGCTGCGCTCTTGAAGTAATTTTGGTCGGCCGGCCACTCCTGGGAAGGTTCACCACTGTTCCATGTTTTCGCCATTTGTGGATAATGGCTCTCACTGTGGTTCTCTGGAGTCCCAAAGCTTTAGAACCTTTTCCAGACTGATAGATCTCAGTTACTTTCTTTCTTATTTGTGCCTGAATTTCTTTGGATCTCAGCATGATGTCTATCTTTTGAGGATCTTTTGGTCTATTTCACTTTGTCAGGCAGGTCCTATTTAAGTGATTTATTGATTGAGAACAGGTGTGGCAGTAATCAGGCCTGGGTGTGGCTAGAGAAATTAAACTCAGGTGTGATAAACCACAGTTAAGTTATGTTTTAACAGGAGGGGACAAACACTTTTTCACACAGGGCCATGTGGGTTTGGCTTGTTTTTCTCCCTTAATAATAAAAACCTTCATTTAAAAACTGCATTTTGTGTTTACTTGTGTTATCTTTGACTAATATTTAAATTTGTTTGATGATCTGAAACATTTAAGTGTGACAGACATACAAAAAAATTGGAAATCAGGAAGGGGGCAAACACTTTTTTCACACCACTGTAGATGCCATGGGAACAGAGCTGGGTGAGGGAAAGGTGAGAATTTTACACTCATATGTTTGTCTAAAGACAGTTTTCTGTATTTCCATTCTTTGGTGGAAATGTAAAGCGTCAAAACGTCATCTGCTTAAAATCTTCAAGGCGGATGTTTGCCTTTTGACATGAGCCCAAAAGGCAGGAGTTTTTCTTCTCTGTAAATTCCTAATCAGCAGCTGTGCACTTGAGTCCACCTGAAACTTAACTGAAGTCTGCTGTCAGTACTAAGACTTGACCTGATCCTTCACTACTAATTTGCGAAAGTAAAAAGAAACTCAAAAAATCCACAGGAGTCAATAGTCAGTAGTCTTTGGACGTCACCTCCTGCCGGATTACGGAGAAGACGTCACTGAACCGTGTGACGCCACAGACACCCTTCTCGTTTAGTTCGCAATACTGCAAAAGCTTTCATGGTGAGCCGCAGGTTTAATCACCGTCATCTCATTCGGTGGCAAAATGAATTAACAGAGTTTTTGTTCCATGAAAATCTTCAAGACTATTACTTTAAGTTTACCAGGTACCAGTGACTGTGGTTTGTGACATGGTGTCATTGTATTTCTGGAATGACCCATGTTTTGTCTATATTGAACTTTACTGAAATCTACTGGATTTTAAGATACATAGCATTTAGTTGGCCAAATGCCCATCACACTGTTCTTGAAAGTGAAAAATAATTTGTGGATACACAACATTATTCGGATTCGCTTCTAAATGTCATGGGCCATGACCATGGGCCAATGCCCCAAGGTTTATAAAAATCGGTCTGCTAATTTTTTGTAATCCTGCTGACAAACAGACAAACCAAACAAAAACATAATCTCTTTGTTAACACATTAAGTCTAGTTTATCAAATCTGTACAAAAAACAGAGGGTATCATTTATTTATATGTTATTCATTCAAGTATTCATTTATTATTTATCAGCAAAGGCAGTTGTGTTTCTGTTCAGGTACAGCCACGTTCAATCAAAACTCAGCCATCTGAGACAAAAACAAATTCCATAAACATGCATCATCATTTCACTCAGACATTAAATATGATTTGTTTGTTGAACGGTTTCGATGTTCCTGTAATACTGCAGCTACACACCCTGACAGAAAACACTCCCCACTACCGGGAAAGTCCATCTTCGATGTGGTTTGGTGTGAGCTTGTATAATTACAGGGAAGTGGGGAAAGGCTCGGATTGGAGTATCATTTAGAAAGATTATCTCACTATAATGTGAAATTATAAAGTCCACTTTTACTGTGATGAGCTCTGATTTAAGATTGCAAGGACATTAAAGTAGTTAAAAATAGAGCCTTATCTGCCCTTGAAAGCACAATATCCAATGTTCTGTCTTTGTGATGAGTGTTCTTCTTTTATTAAAAGGCTGTTAACAACCCTGCCAAGAAAAAATATTTTTGAAGAGGTACAGAAAGGAGATCCGTGCCCTGCAGTCCTTGTTTTGCCCAGATTCACTCAGGCATCGAATGACTCACCAGAAGCAAAATATGGAAAGAATTCCGTGGAGTCGGCACAAACGCGGTCTTGGTTAAACCCTCTGTTGTTCGGTTTGGCCTTGTTTGTGGCGTTTGGGGATTGTCCAGTCAAACTGTGTTATTCTTCACTTACTGGCCTTGCTGGAAAAGCCATGACGGGCCGGACATATCTGGCATAGCTTCCTGCAAGAGGCTTTGTTAAAGAGATTAATGGAACACTGGAGAGAATCACAACAAGAAGCATGGAGGCATTCTGTCACGCCGGAGGACCAAATGTCCACATCCTGCCCGACGGCCATTGACCGATGTTTGCCTCCTCACTATCACAGTTTGAAAGCAGCAAATATAGAACCAGTGTATTTGCTCCACTTTGATAGGAGGCATCCCAACACAACATCATTTACTTACTCAGTTGGAACATGGTTTTACCAATGCTCTGAAAAAGCTTGTCTTTGCACCTGATAGAACAGTCCTGTTACTAAAATACGTGGTTTCAGGATTCAGACTCTTCCTTCCATCTTGTTTTCCCTGTTAGATTAAAGCTGCTCTAATCAATAATTTTGTTTTAACAATGGGCCAAATGGTTATGTGAAATGTAAAAAGCAAAACTCGTAGCTGAACTGAGAATTAAAAAAAAACTCTGTTCCCTGAAGCTCCTCTCAGCTCGCATTGCTTTGAGCTATCTGGTAAACATTAGCAGCTAAAGAGATATTTCTCTCAGGAGAGGGTAACGACTGCAAACATCACTAAAAGAGAAGCGAGTAAATATTGTGTTTAACATGTGAATATTAGAGTTGACTTGTGGCCAGAAAGACAACTTCAAACGACTGCTAATGTAATGGCAGTAGAACAGAGGCCAATGAATATCTTTTATCACCAGGTGACCAGAAACACAACTTTACACACAAAAAAAACATTTCTGAATATGTAAATAGCCAAACAACTTTATAATGCCATATATGTCATACGTGTGTGTGATTTTCAGCTAGCTCTTAAGTATCAACAGTGAATGAAAAATAATATTGCTGCTTTAAAGTACATTAAATGTATCTTTTCCTTTTGAATCCATTCAAAAAACCTGTAAAGATAATTCACGTTTTATAATATTTACAAAAAAAAAAATTGCCTAAAATCGTTGTATTCCCAGTAAGCGCATTAATGTAGCAACAACATCTATTCAAGATCACATCTGTAGTTGGTCGCGTTAAATGTTGAGATGTCGTGTGTTGATCATCTGAATATTTTAACAATCCCCGTGTGGATTATGTTCTGTCATCATGTTTTGAGTGAATGAAGTGTTAGATTTTATGTACCGTTGAATGTGAGCGCAGACTACAAGGTTTGTATCTCGACTCCCATCTGTGGTTCAGTTCAGGAAATAAAAGTTCAGTGGTTAGTGTCAGAGAAAGATTGTGATTTTGGTGAAATGTTATATGTCACTGTGGACGTTTTCTGTATTAAACCTGACCATAATTCTTCCAATTTTTGAACTATGCCTGGCATAACCCGGTGTAATAATTGTGCAGTCATTTAGCACATTTTTGCGTATTTTAGCAGAAAGTAAATTGATAACAGTGGCAGAGAACATTTCACTGCTGTGTTTAGTATTAACATTTTTCTGATTTACCAGATTTACTAATTGACATTCTTCATATCATGTTTGTAATCCAGCCAGTGTGTATTTATGTAGTAAAATAAATTCTTTGTATTTCCAGGATTAACAGGTTTGCAGATTAACAAAGATGTCAAATGCAAATTTTACATTTGCATTCAGGTGGTTGAATATACAGTATCTATTGAAGCATCAGTAGGCCTGGTTCCTCTTGGTTACAGTATGTCTCTTTAGGTTTCAAACCAGTTATTTCTCTCAGATTAAATTGTGGGCTTCTGCTGTACAAACAGAGATTTTCTAATCTGAACACTGTCTGGGGATCCCTCAGGACACTCAGAGACTTGTCCTGAAGCCACTCCAGTGTTGACTTTCTTTGTGTTGTGCATCATTGTTGTACAGAAATTTGAATCTTCTCTTCAGTCTGAGGTAACATGTGGCCTTGTTTCTTTGAGCCACTCTCTAGCTCTCTGTATAAAGCATTGAATAGACTGCAGTCGTTACCTTTTGGCCGCGGCTGTCTATCTTCAGGAAGGAGCTCCTGAGGGCCATGCCAGTGCCTTCGTATTTTATTATCCAAACACATCCAAATAAACTTCAAATTTTGTCATTGTTAAATATTCTGTTTATATTTAGAACAAAATATACATCGAATTCTTAACAAATTCCATAAAAAGACCACAACTCTGCTTGAAAGACCAAAAATGAGTCCGAAATATGTTTGATTTTTCTAAAAACTTTCCTATAATTCAATAAAAACAGCTAAGCCACTGTGTTTTAAACAAATTACACTCAAACAGAAGCAAGATCTGCACATGACAATTTGCAGGTGTGGATTAACACACATTTGGTGCACTGACAGAAATGAAGATATTGTCACCCAATGCAACTGCATGTTTTAATCATTTTAGTACAACAATTGAGTTCAGTGTCACATAAAATAAAACACATCAGGCCTTAGATATACAGCAATCCTTGGATCAATTCATTGTTGGATTTGGTCTTTTCATCAGATTTGCTAACATATCATAAAAATATCATTATACAGTCCTAGTATTAAGGCCTTTACGTATCTTTCACACCACAAATAAAGGCATCAACCGATCACATCGCATTTCTGGTATTGTGACATGCATAGTTTCCACTGTAGTGAATATTCATTGGGATGCTGCAGAAGAAGCACACATGCAGCAGGATCTGCAGGCCACCTTAAAGCATTTGTGTGTCAGTTTAAAAGAAAAAGGAGCTTATGTTTATAACAGAATCGACATTTTCACACACAAAGATATACTTTAATTTTAAAAATATATTTTTGCCATTTTGAATCCGTTTTTGCTGAAGAATGAGCTGGTGTGAATCTATTTGGACCTTTTTTGAACAACTTTCGTAATCGTATCGGTGAATAGTTTTGATACCAGCATTTTCACATTTTCGTGTCATTTATTCAAAATGCTTTCAGTGTGTAAGGACCCTTTAACTTTTACCATTTAACTTAAAACACCAGCAATAAGAAGCTAACCTGATACCTTTAAGCAGGTCTGATAAACCTGTTGGAAAGGACATGAAAATGATTTGGACTGTGATGCATTATGACCTTGCTGTGGATAGCTGGCTGTAGTTTCTGACTGAATTTCTAATGTTTTAATGTTCTAAAAAGCCAGGTGTTGTAAGGCAAAGAATTGTTTAAAAAAGCCTGTCTTTCTGTTCCCCACTTTATTGCTCTTTTTCTGCAGGGACACTCAGATACCAACAACTTACAATAACAGAAATCTCTGCAGCCAAGAGGCCTGAATAAAGCCGAGATCAAGTTCAAAATAACAACAGCAGAAGCACGTCCACAAAGATAAGGAAAGACAAACATGCAGTGTACCAGTCAGAGGGGAAACAGTTCAACAGTTCGAAGTATAAATATACAATACGAGCAGCAGCGTGGGAAAGGTCACTGTGGGAACTGGGGCTTGTTTTTTGTCAATGAGTTTTAGAAAGCCTGGCTCTAACTCCAGTACAACAGACTTTTGGGTTCCCACCCAAACCTATGTCCGAGCAGTAGTGTCACATCCATTCCTTCATTGTTCTCCAGCTTCCTCTCTGGTTTCTTTACCCCTCCTTTGCAGCTTGCAGAGTTTGTCACGTTCTCTGGAAGGAGCTTTCTTCAGGACGTGGCCCAGGCTGCGGTGACACGCCGGTTCCCACGATCTCCTGCCCTTCCTCCAGAGTTACTGCTTGCTCACGGCTCTGCACAGGAAGACGGTGCAACAAGGCCACTGAGAGTGAGCGCTAATTTAGGAAAGGCTCTGCAGGGTTTCCATTGTCTTACATGGGAATTACGTGAAAGACCATGATCCTGTGTCTTCTCTGAAGCTCATCACCCGTAAATCTTGAGTTAGGCACATGCGTTAAGCTTTTGAGACTCAAATGCCCCCACAAAGATGGAGGGGTGGAAAAAAAATCTGGGAAACTGGTGAGGACGTTCCCAGAAGAGTTGGACCAGGGTTAGCGGTCAGAGCTTTGAACAGTGAAAACATGATACGGTACCTTCACACCATGTTTACATTGTCATTGATAGCATAGTATCACTGATGTTAGCATTTCACAACCTCGGTACATGCTTGTGTGTTTTCTTATGAAATGTTAGATAGGTCAGCATTTTACCTTTATTTAGAAGAGATCCACAGGAAATGTGGGAAAAGAGAGCAGGAGAACGGCCTGCAGGAAACACACAACCCGATATCTTGCCAAAGAATGTAAAACACCCGTCAGTCCTCTTTTGGATATCGTGTCAGTGTCACGGTTTTGCCTCACCTTAAGTTTAGTTACCAGAAACCACAAGTTTAGGGTTAGAAACAGATCATGGTTTAGCTTAAAACAAGTAATGTTACATAATTAATGTTACATATGTCTAATAACTTATCTAACAGAAGTCAAATACGGGACATAACCGACTTAAAAGAAATCTCTTGTCCTAACAAGTCCTGACTTTGTTCCATCCAGTCACCTCTCCAACATAAATGGACTTTTATGTGTACTTTGTCACATGACCTCCTTTTTCGAGCCTGGTTATACATACGAATGCTTTTCATGCCTAGGCGAGACGAAACGTGACACTGACACAGTACCCTTTCGTGGACTAACGGGTGACACACTTTGGTGTGGGAGGGCCAAACCAGGGACCGCTGAGAGCCTCTGAACACATGATGTATTCACCCTAATCACCCAGTCATTAGGTCGCCCAGAAACATTGGATAGTTTTTCCTCTTTGTTTGAACACATTGACAAATAGGCCTACAACCAAACACAAAGGCTACTTAGCCATTGTTTTATTTCACGAGGACGCAAGGCAAAACAAATCATTTTTTTTACAATTTGCTTCTCAGATCTTTTTCAAGCTGAGGATTTAGAGCTAGAAATGCTTATTTTTAATCATAACAAAATCATTACTTATTAAACAGCTGGTCTGCTTCTCTCTTGCCGTTTCTTTAGTAATTATTTCTTGTTGTCGTATATTGTAGATTAAAGGAACACTGTAGCGTATCCTGTAAGTAGCTCTTATGTGTACTGCATGCTTCTGATCTACACTGTGAAGTATTCTCTCATACGTTGTTGAGCCACAAGAAGAACAAATTCAAAGTTTCATTGCCCTGCATTTTTTCCCCACGTTTCCATCATTTGATAAATGATCTTGAGGTTTAATAATCCATCTTTACCTCATCTTCTCTTCACCACCTCCATCTCAGCCTCAGGATTAAAATGAAATGTAGTTAATAAGTGAAATCATGGGAGATAATGTTCTCCACTTTCTCTGCAACAGACCAGGTGTCCTTAATGTTCTGTATGCTCAGTACAGGGTACTCAGCTAATTAAAGCCACGTCCCCCCCCACTTCCAGCCTGGGTGCATATTTCTGGGGACGTGATAAAACGATAAAGCTGGGGCAAAGGGACACTGTTAAGTGCTCCACTAGATACAATAAAAGTGTTCCTGCATTCCTGCTCGTGTCATGTTGTTGGGTCATAGCAGTTTCTTTGGGTTATGCTGAATAGCTAGCTAGGTGGATTGTGTAAGAACATGAAATATTTATCTTACTGTAGTTCTTTAGGGAATCGACCTGGTGCCAGATTTGATAAGTTATTTGATACGCATGCATGCAGTGTGAAAGTAAGTGCATGCATTTTAATTCAATATTTATGGGCCCACATACAGAAGTGAGGAACTGGAACTTGTGATGTTTGCACTGAAAGTCTTCTCGGCCGTTCCAGGTTGTGTTGTACATGCAGCATGGCTGTGTGGAAGTGGGACAGCAGGACTTATGCAATAAATCACAGAGCTGAGGGGCAAGATAGGCTTCTTTTAGAAAGAGCAGCTCTGTTGGCACTTCAGGCGATGGCATGCCCAGTCGATACGGAGCCTGTCGAGAGATTACCCATTTACACAGTTCCTGCAGACTGAGCCCTGACACAACAATAATCCTGCAGTCCAGCTACTGCTCCGAGGCGCCGCTGCTTTTAGAAAACTGAAAACAAATGAGTAGGAGGGTCTTGTTGTTCATGTTTTTATTTCGATTTCATTGTTTCTTGCTAAAAGGTAAGTTGCTTTAGTTTTCAGGTTGTCCGTCAGTCCGTGCAGCCGTTCAGCTGTATGCACGTGTGTAACATTCTTGTGACTGCAATATCGCAACGAATGTTTGAGGGAATTTCTTCACACTCGGCACACACTGTCAGTTGTTTCCAAGGAGAACCGATTAGATTTACGAGGTCAAAGGTCACTGGGATCTTGAATGTGATCTCTTTGATGGAATGTCTTCAGATTTGGCACAAACAAAGGAGCTTGATGGCCAAAGGTCAAAGGCCACTTCGACCTCACAATAAACTGTATTGGCCATAACTCAAGAATTAAATAAGTGGATTAAATGTTGAAGTGATGACATATTACATCTAAAAGGTCAAAGGTCAACTTCACTGTGACATCAAAATGTTCTGCAAAAATATTATTTTTTTCTGGTAATTATTCAGCACCATAACTCAGGAACAGGAGGGGATATTATTACCATATTCAACACTTGATCAGATACTGAATTAATCTTTGGTGTCCGCCTTGAAACTTGTAATTGTTTTAGATATTCTGTGCTGTCAGGTTTAAGATGAGTGTGTAGCGTCCACATTTCAGGATTTGTAGCGGCTTTGTGGCAACATCCACATTTAAAGCAGTGTCTACTCTTAATCATCTTTATTCATCAAGCATGTGAACAAACTTTATAAACTGCTGTAACTGCTGTAAACTGCAAAGTGCAACTAGACTGGTTGGTGGAGGTAAATAACCACGTGGTGGTAATTCTAGTTTGATGTTTTTCCCTTTATTTGACACAAACAAAGCACCTTCGGAAAACCCTCCAGTTCTATTTAGATCTGTCATTAGGTCTGTTTGTGTTGTGGAAAAAGATTGTCATCATTACTGTTTCTGTAAATGTTTTCTCCCTGTTTAATGCTCTTTAAAGAACTGGTCGAGAAAAAGCGTAAGAAGAAATATTTGTGTCTGACAAAGAGATGTCCCCTGTATGATGGTCAGTCAGCTGAGTCTCTGATCCTGCTCATGTCATTCTGTTATTTCAAGGGAACAGCCTCACTTAGATCTCCGACCTGCTCGGAACCGATAAGCGCTGCAGCTGACAAACTGTTACTAATTCCTTATTAATTGATATGGTGAGACATAGATTACACTGTCTGAAGATCAGATGAGCTGCAGGGCATGCCGACAACTCTACTTGGAAATGCTGAGACACTCCTACACAATTGCATCACAGCGAGACAATCATCTTATAAAGGTGGAGTGTGACAGAACAGCGAGGCTCTCTGATGTGAGCAGTGCACATGGTGAGAGTGTGTTTTGTCACGTGAAGGCAACTTCTTGAAGTTCCAGTCTGACATTAATTAAACAACCGGTTAAAAGAGGTTTTAAGTAATATGAATTCATAATAAGTTAACAGTATTTCTCACAAAAGTTTGATTTTTGTTCCCTCCTCATATGAAAGAAGCTGGTTGTGATTCAGTCACATGACAATTGCAATGTTCATATAAGTAATAATATAAATTCAGTCACAGGATGCTATATTTAAACAGTTTAATAATAAATATTATATTTTTTTCTTGCTAATTTCACACTGAAAGGTTACTCACAATTATCTAACACTTATTGGCATGGAAGTTTGTATAAACAATTTATGATCATCTCACTTTTCATCTAATTCAGCAGCCAAAATAAAATGTTCTACAATACACCCTGATGTGCTTTGTGCGACAGCATCCGGCATGTGATTTTCAGAAAGTAGGCTACATTATGGAAACATCATCACAAAAACAAAAGGAGACAACTTCAGCTTCCTGCGGACGCCTAACCGCTCCACTCCATTGTTGACGAGGACTTCGCCAACTTCAATCACTATCATCATAACTTCCACTGATGATTTGACAAAGAGCAGCAAGCCCTTCTCCAAACTCAGAGACACGTTTATAACACTGTAGCAAGATCACAAGAACCGCAGACCAAAGCTGTGTTTAAAAAAAAAAAAAAAAAATCGGAAAAACAATTTGAACATGAACTTCTGGGTGTTGTGTTTGTTGTGATTACCTCCTACAGTAAATCAAAATCTCCCTGCACGAAATGTGGGACACTGCCAAAGAGAAACAATGGAAACTTGAATTAGATCAAGAGTTTGTTCAGGGATTGTCATGGCACACTTGCAGGCCTGTGTGTCCAAATATAAAACATCCACATAAAGAAGCAGACGCATTAGCCCTGGTCCCAATTGTTTTCTTTCTTGAACTTTGTAATACATACAGTTAAACTAGAGATATGAAACCTGAAGTGAGTATATTAATTCAAGCCAGTAGCCCAGTTCTGATGTTTTCTCTCCAAACAATGTACACGAGGAAGCATGATCTTTGTGTTTCTCATCAGTAGGAGGATGTTTTTTTTAAAACCTGATCTGACTTGAAACAGGCTCTTGCAGGTTGTGCTGATAAATAAATAAATAAAAAAGACAACCCATGTCACATGTAAAAAACAGGCCGTACCCTGGATGCAGTGGCCAAAACAACAATAACAACAACAGTCAAAAGTAAACTAAATAAACACTGAGCTAAACTAAACTAAATAAGCAACAAAAATGTAGTTATTTATTTTTTATTAAGATTTTAACACAAACCCTAGGTACCATGTGAGTGCATTTAAATGTTGCTGAATCCTGATTGGTTCACGGTGGCATGTGACATCTTTGTGTTCCAACAAAGCCACGCCCACTTTCAACCGTTAAGAAAAGCTCAATTGGAAAAAAACAGAAATTCTTGTCAGACATAACAAAAACCTTCTGGGGAAAAAGAATTGTTTTCAATTGAGTCCATAAAAATGACTTCAGTGTGCTCTGTGGCAGCGACAGCAGTTTTCGTACTTTAACTGATAGACAACGTTGACGAAGTGGCTGTCGAGAAAAATCCTTGAACATCTAATGGAGGTATTGCAGTTAAGGGTTGATGTGGTATTTTATAAGTGTTTCTTTGCACTTTCCATATTTACTGAGCACAAGAAAGAAAAGAAAAAGAGTTAGACGATGTCTCATGCAGACTTGCTCCACAAGGGTGGACGCTTCAGCCACAATAACACCACTGATTCGGCCCGTTTCCGTTACCAAGCTTCAGCATCTGTCAACAGGAGGAACCTCCTCTGTAGCTTCAGTTTTCAGTCCTCGTTCCCCACCGAGCTCCATCTGAATATTTCATCCACATAGCAGAGATATATTGTCCCGTGCCGTTCACACGATCTGCCTTTTGTCTTCTGTGTGAGGAGCAAAATATCAAGTGAGCGGTGTCGGTCTCAAACAGCATCGAGGCGACAGGTTGAAACATGAGAGACGTTTTGGTTCAGCCGGCGTCTCATGTGTGACTCTGTGATGCTGCGCTGGAGTTCATGGAGGGCAGCTGAGGGACAGGTTGTCCTGAAAACTAAGATGCTTAGTGTTCCCCTGAGATTCCAACCAGGATCAGATTGCTTTTTGTCTGTGCTGTACATCTGCTGCAGTCGAATAAAGAACTGCTTCTATGATTTGGAAGACAATCCGGATTTTGTTTGGTCGGAGGATTGCAAGAGACTCAATGTAACCAGAGGATAATTATATTCAGGCATTCATTTTAGAAAAGCTTCTAATAAACTTCAGCTGACCCTAAATGTCTGGTTATTCTCATATTCTGAAATATAATTTATTTATAGCGCCAAAAGATTCCTGGAGGTTTAGGGATGTCAGTCCACTGCTGGATTCCCAGGACATTTTAGACATCCATAGTGAGTGAAATGTCTCGTCAACTTTTGAACAGATCACAAACGAATTCACATTCGTCACGTAATGAAACTGTAACAACTGACTCGGACCACTCTGACTTTTCCTCGAGCTTCATCGAGGTTAACGTTGGAATTTTCCTGAACTTTGGTTCACAACTAAATAATGGCAAAAGTAATTCCACGACAATAAACTTCAGCCATACTTTGCATTTGTAGCAAATATTAACGTGCTAACCTGTGACATTAAGGGTGGTAAAAACAAACATTAAAGCATGTTAGCATTTAGTTCACACCACAGCACTATTGAGGCTGGATACATACATTAAGTTTTGTTTTTTGAGTGCCGAACATACCTATCTTTAAGGCCTAATATCTGATTAATTATAGATTATTTTTAAAAAGACCACCCAAACACTAATCACGAGGAATGACTTTTAGGAATTGACACCATAATGACTTCTGGAAAAAATGTGTTGCGTTTATATTTGATGAGAGAAGATGAGGCTTGAGGTCCCTTGTGGCTCTCACTGGTATTGCATCATGAGTGCTATATCTGAGTGTTTAAACTTAAATGCTTTCTGTTTTCCTTTAACATTACATGCTGATGGTACAGCATCGGGAGCACTTTAGGGTTCAGCTTCTTGCCCAAGGACACTTAGGCAGGGGGACAGGAGGAGCATGTTTTTTTGGATGGTGGGAGGAAGCCGGAGAACCCGGAGAGAACCCACGCAGGCACAGGGAGAACATGCAAACTCCACACAGAAAGGCCCAGGACAGGATTTGAACCCAGAACCTTTTTGCTGTGAGGCGACAATGCTAACCACTGCACCACCGCGCCGCCCGTTCTGCTGTGTTTGTTTTTGATGCTCTTATGTGTGCAGGTTGTCATGATTGACGTGTGATTGACAGCTGCTCCAAGTAAAGTAGCTGTGGACATAAGAATTTTGAAGGACTGGTCCTTTAACCTGATGCACCAGAGGATTGGAGGCATCTCGTCCATCTTTATCTGCATTCAGCGGTCAAAACACACAGTATATAAACAGCTGAAGTTATTATGCTCACATGAATTAAGTATTGATATTAATCTTTCTAATCTCTCTTTATGGGTTACTGTATTTCTAGTTGTTTGTACTTAAAAATGTTTAGTTTTCACCTGACATAGATAAAGTTGTATTTAATTAAACTAAACTGAATCTGTGCTGAGGTTTTTTGACTTTCACGCAGTACATTTAAATGAAATTGTGGCACACACCTACGTGTCTTATTATTCTGCCACGTTCCCAAACCAAGTTCCACAGTTTCTAAGCTTGTCGTGTGGAAACAGCAGCAGGCCACCAGTGTTTGAGACAGAGAACGACACAAACAGGGCAGGGAAACAACATCTCTGCACATTTCTTTGCATTACAAATAATGAGGCCAAGAATTCGACCTGAGCTGCAGCATTTGTTGGCTGTTTCAGTGCGACTGAAATGAAAACGTCTGACAGACTCCTGAAGCAGAAATAGGGCGCCGGTTTACTTGTCTCATTACCGTGGGAACGTGCTAATGAGCGTGACTATTAATGACATCAATGTTTTGCATAGACTGCTATGTTGCAAAGTTTTATTATTAAAAACTTGTATTATAATGATGTTTTTTGTCTTCATAGGACGAAAACAAATTGAATGTCATGAATGTAGTGGTAATAAAACTGAATCAATTCACGAGGAATGACTTTTAGGAATTGACACCACAATGACTTCTGGAAAAAATGTGTTGCGTTTATATTTGATGAGAGAAGATGAGGCTTGTGGTCCCTTGTGGCTCTCACTGGTATTGCATCATGAGGCCCTTCTGCATTGGCTTCACTTGTCAGACCAGGACACAAAGTCCATTTTTATCAACAGCCAATGAGGACATGACAGCTCAAGTGAATTGATCACCCCCTAGTGGCTGGTTGCAGTATCGGTTGTAAAACCCCGCCCTCGACATGTTAGCAAAAAGGACATTATCCAAACTTGATATGAAGTACTTCTAACGAAAATATTTATTTCAGCTGTACGTCGGTTTTTCTTTAAGTGCTGGCTACGAGTTCTTTAGACTTATTTGCTAATTTATTTTTCTTTCAACATCACATACCGAACATACAGCATCGGGAGCAATTTTGGGTTCAGTGTCTTGCCCAAGGACACTTAGGCGGGGGGACAGGAGGAGTTGGGGAGGTGCATGTTTTTTTTGGGATGGTGGGAGGAAGCCGGAGAACCCGGAGAGAACCCACGCAGGCACAGGGAGAACATGCAAACTCCGCACAGAAAGGCCCAGGACAGGATTTAAACCCAGAACCTTTTTGCTGTGAGGCGACAATGCTAACCACTGCACCACCGTGCCGCCCCTTCTGTTGTGTTGGTTTTTGATGCTCTTATGTGTGCAGGTTGTCATGATTGACGTGTGATTGACAGCTGCTCCAAGTAAAGTAGCTGTGGACATAAGAATTTTGAAGGACTGGTCCTTTAACCTGATGCACCAGAGGATTGGAGGCATCTCGTCCATCTTTATCTGCATTCAGCGGTCAAAACACACAGTATATAAACAGCTGAAGTTATTATGCTCACATGAATTAAGTATTGATATTAATCATTCTAATCTCTCTTTATGGGTTACTGTATTTCTAGTTGTTTGTACTTAAAAATGTTTAGTTTTCACCTGACATAGATAAAGTTGTATTTAATTAAACTAAACTGAATCTGTGCTGAGGTTTTTTGACTTTCACGCAGTACATTTAAATGAAATTGTGGCACACAGCTACGTGTCTTATTATTCTGCCACGTTCCCAAACCAAGTTCCACAGTTTCTAAGCTTGTCGTGTGGAAACAGCAGCAGGCCACCAGTGTTTGAGACAGAGAACGACACAAACAGGGCAGGGAAACAACATCTCTGCACATTTCTTTGCATTACAAATAATGAGGCCAAGAATTTGACCTGAGCTGCAGCATTTGTTGGCTGTTTCAGTGCGACTGAAATGAAAACGTCTGACAGACTCCTGAAGCAGAAATAGGGCGCCGGTTTACTTGTCTCATTACCGTGGGAACGTGCTAATGAGCGTGACTATTACTGACATCAATGTTTTGAATAGACTGCTATGTTGCAAAGTTTTATTGTTAAAAATTGAATTATAATGATGTTTTTTGTCTTCATAGGATGAAAACAAATTGAATGTCATGAAAGTAGTGGTAATAAAACTGAATCAATTCACAAGGAATGACTTTCAGGAATTGACACCATAATGACTTCTGGAAAAAATGTGTTGCGTTTATATTTGATGAGAGAAGATGAGGCTTGTGGTCCCTTGTGGCTCTCACTGGTATTGCATCATGAGGCCCTTCTGCATTGGCTTCACTTGTCAGACCAGGACACAAAGTCCATTTTTACAGAAAGCCAATGAGGACATGACAGCTCAAGTGAATTGATCACCCCTAGTGGCTGGTTGCAGTATCGGTTGTAAAACCCCGCCCTCGACATGTTAGCAAAAGGCACATTATCAAAACTTGATATGAAGTACTTCTAACGAAAATGTTTATTTGAGGTGTACGTTGATTTTTCTTTAAGTGCTATATCTGAGTGTTTAAACTTAAATGCTTTCTGTTTTCCTTTAACATTACATGCTGATGGTACAGCATCGGGAGCACTTTAGGGTTCAGTGTCTTGCCCAAGGACACTTAGGCAGGGGGACAGTAGGAGCATGTTTTTTTGGATGGTGGGAGGAAGCCGGAGAACCCGGAGAGAACCCACGCAGGCACAGGGAGAACATGCAAACTCCACACAGAAAGGCCCAGGACAGGATTTGAACCCAGAACCTTTTTGCTGTGAGGCGACAATGCTAACCACTGCACCACCGTGCCGCCCTTTCTGTTGTGTTGGTTTTTGATGCTCTTATGTGTGCAGGTTGTCATGATTGACGTGTGATTGACAGCTGCTCCAAGTAAAGTAGCTGTGGACATAAGAATTTTGAAGGACTGGTCCTTTAACCTGATGCACCAGAGGATTGGAGGCATCTCGTCCATCTTTATCTGCATTCAGCGGTCAAAACACACAGTATATAAACAGCTGAAGTTATTATGCTCACATGAATTAAGTATTGATATTAATCTTTCTAATCTCTCTTCATGGGTTACTGTATTTCTAATTGTTTATACTTATACATGTTTAGTTTTCACCTGACATAGATAAAGTTGTATTTAATTAAACTAAACTGAATCTGTACTGAGGTTTTTTTCACTTTCACGCAAGTACATTTAAATGAAATTGTAGCACACAGCTACGTGTCTTATTATTCTGCCACGTTCCCAAACCAAGTTCCACAGTTTCTGAGCTTGTCGTGTGGAAACAGCAGCAGGCCACCAGTGTTTGAGACAGAGAACGACACAAACAGGGCAGGGAAACAACATCTCTGCACATTTCTTTGCGTTACAAATAATGAGGCCAAGAATTCGACCTGAGCTGCAGCATTTGTTGGCTGTTTCAGTGCGACTGAAATGAAAACGTCTGACAGACTCCTGAAGCAGAAATAGGGCGCCGGTTTACTTGTCTCATTACCGTGGGAACGTGCTAATGAGCGTGACTATTACTGACATCAAAGTTTTGCATAGACTGCTATGTTGCAAAGTTTTATTATTCAAAATTGTATTATAATGATGTCTTTTCTCTTAATAGGACGAAAACAAATTGAATGTCATGAATGTAGTGGTAATAAAACTGAATCAATTCACAAGGAATGACTTTCAGGAATTGACACCATAATGACTTCTGGAAAAAATGTGTTGTGTTTATATTTGATGAGAGAAGATGAGGCTTGTGGTCCCTTGTGGCTCTCACTGGTATTGCATCATGAGGCCCTTCTGCATTGGCTTCACTTGTCAGACCAGGACACAAAGTCCATTTTTATATACAGCCAATGAGGACATGACAGCTCAAGTGAATTGATCACCCCCTAGTGGCTGGTTGCAGTATCGGTTGTAAAATCTCGCCCTCGACATGTTAGCAAAAGGGACATTATCCAAACTTGATATGAAGTACTTCTAACGAAAATGTTTATTTCAGCTGTACGTCGGTTTTTCTTTAAGTGCTGGCTACGAGTTCTTTAGACTTATTTGCTAATTTATTTTTCTTTCAACATCACATACCGAACATACAGCATCGGGAGCAATTTAGGGTTCAGTGTCTTGCCCAAGGACACTTAGGCGGGGGGACAGGAGGAGTTGGGGAGGTGCATGTTTTTTTGGGATGGTGGGAGGAAGCCGGAGAACCCGGAGAGAACCCACGCAGGCACAGGGAGAACATGCAAACTCCGCACAGAAAGGCCCAGGACAGGATTTGAACCCAGAACCTTTTTGCTGTGAGGCGACAATGCTAACCACTGCACCACCGTGCCGCCCGTTCTGTTGTGTTTGTTTTTGATGCTCTTATGTGTGCAGGTTGTCATGATTGATGTGTGATTGACAGCTGCTCCAAGTAAAGTAGCTGTGGACATAAGAATTTTGAAGGACTGGTCCTTTAACCTGATGCACCAGAGGATTGGAGGCATCTCGTCCATCTTTATCTGCATTCAGCGGTCAAAACACACAGTATATAAACAGCTGAAGTTATTATGCTCACATGAATTAAGTATTGACATTAATCTTTCTAATCTCTCTTCATGGGTTACTGTATTTCTAATTGTTTATACTTATACATGTTTAGTTTTCACCTGACATAGAAAAAGTTGTATTTAATTAAACTAAACTGAATCTGTACTGAGATTTTTTTCACTTTCACGCAGTACATTTAAATGAAATTGTAGCACACAGCTACGTGTCTTATTATTCTGCCACGTTCCCAAACCAAGTTCCACAGTTTCTAAGCTTGTCGTGTGGAAACAGCAGCAGGCCACCAGTGTTTGAGACAGAGAACGACACAAACAGGGCAGGGAAACAACATCTCTGCACATTTCTTTGCGTTACAAATAATGAGGCCAAGAATTCGACCTGAGCTGCAGCATTTGTTGGCTGTTTCAGTGGGACTGAAATGAAAACGTCTGACAGACTCCTGAAGCAGAAATAGGGCGCCGGTTTACTTGTCTCATTACCGTGGGAACGTGCTAATGAGCGTGACTATTACTGACATCAAAGTTTTGCATTAACTGCTATGTTGCAAAAATGTTATTCTTAAAAATTGTATTATAATGATGTTTTTTGTCTTCACAGGACGAAAACAAATTAAATGTCATGAATGTAGTGGTAATAAAACTGAATCAATTCACAAGGAATGACTTTTAGGAATTGACACCATAATGACTTCTGGAAAAAATGTGTTGCGTTTATATTTGATGAGAGAAGATGAGGCTTGTGGTCCCTTGTGGCTCTCACTGGTATTGCATCATGAGGCCCTTCTGCATTGGCTTCACTTGTCAGACCAGGACTCAAAGTCCATTTTTATAGACAGCCAATGAGGACATGACAGCTCAAGTGAATTGATCACCCCCTAGTGGCTGGTTGCAGTATCGGTTGTAAAACCCCGCCCTCGACATGTTAGCAAAAGGGACATTATCCAAACTTGATATGAAGTACTTCTAACGAAAATATTTATTTCAGCTGTACGTCGGTTTTTCTTTAAGTGCGGGATACGAGTTCTTTAGACTTAGTTGCGTGTTTTTTTTGGTTTTTTTTTTTTTTTTAAATTACATACCGATGGTACAGCATCGGGTGCAATTTAGGGTTCAGTGTCTTGCCCAAGGACACTTAGGCGGGGGGACAGGAGGAGTTGGGGTGGTGCATGTTTTTTTGGGATGGTGGGAGGAAGCCGGAGAACCCGGAGAGAACCCACGCAGGCACAGGGAGAACATGCAAACTCCGCACAGAAAGGCCCAGGACAGGATTTGAACCCAGAACCTTTTTGCTGTGAGGCGACAATGCTAACCACTGCACCACCGTGCCGCCCCTTCTGTTGTGTTGGTTTTTGATGCTCTTATGTGTGCAGGTTGTCATGATTGACGTGTGATTGACAGCTGCTCCAAGTAAAGTAGCTGTGGACATAAGAATTTTGAAGGACTGGTCCTTTAACCTGATGCACCAGAGGATTGGAGGCATCTCGTCCATCTTTATCTGCATTCAGCGGTCAAAACACACAGTATATAAACAGCTGAAGTTATTATGCTCACATGAATTAAGTATTGATATTAATCTTTCTAATCTCTCTTCATGGGTTACTGTATTTCTAATTGTTTATACTTATACATGTTTAGTTTTCACCTGACATAGATAAAGTTGTATTTAATTAAACTAAACTGAATCTGTACTGAGGTTTTTTTCACTTTCACGCAAGTACATTTAAATGAAATTGTAGCACACAGCTACGTGTCTTATTATTCTGCCACGTTCCCAAACCAAGTTCCACAGTTTCTGAGCTTGTCGTGTGGAAACAGCAGCAGGCCACCAGTGTTTGAGACAGAGAACGACACAAACAGGGCAGGGAAACAACATCTCTGCACATTTCTTTGCTTTACAAATAATGAGGCCAAGAATTCGACCTGAGCTGCAGCATTTGTTGGCTGTTTCAGTGCGACTGAAATGAAAACGTCTGACAGACTCCTGAAGCAGAAATAGGGCGCCGGTTTACTTGTCTCATTACCGTGGGAACGTGCTAATGAGCGTGACTATTACTGACATCAAAGTTTTGCATAGACTGCTATGTTGCAAAGTTTTATTATTCAAAATTGTATTATAATGATGTCTTTTCTCTTAATAGGACGAAAACAAATTGAATGTCATGAATGTAGTGGTAATAAAACTGAATCAATTCACAAGGAATGACTTTCAGGAATTGACACCATAATGACTTCTGGAAAAAATGTGTTGTGTTTATATTTGATGAGAGAAGATGAGGCTTGTGGTCCCTTGTGGCTCTCACTGGTATTGCATCATGAGGCCCTTCTGCATTGGCTTCACTTGTCAGACCAGGACACAAAGTCCATTTTTATATACAGCCAATGAGGACATGACAGCTCAAGTGAATTGATCACCCCCTAGTGGCTGGTTGCAGGATCGGTTGTAAAACCCCGCCCTCGACATGTTAGCAAAAGGGACATTATCCAAACTTGATATGAAGTACTTCTAACGAAAATATTTATTTCAGCTGTACGTCGGTTTTTCTTTAAGTGCGGGATACGAGTTCTTTAGACTTAGTTGCGTGTTTTTTTTTTGGTTTTTTTTTTTTAACATTACATACCGATGGTACAGCATCGGGAGCAATTTAGGGTTCAGTGTCTTGCCCAAGGACACTTAGGCGGGGGGACAGGAGGAGTTGGGGAGGTGCATGTTTTTTTGGGATGGTGGGAGGAAGCCGGAGAACCCGGAGAGAACCCACGCAGGCACAGGGAGAACATGCAAACTCCACACAGAAAGGCCCAGGACAGGATTTGAACCCAGAACCTTTTTGCTGTGAGGCGACAATGCTAACCACTGCACCACCGTGCCGCCCCTTCTGTTGTGTTGGTTTTTGATGCTCTTATGTGTGCAGGTTGTCATGATTGATGTGTGATTGACAGCTGCTCCAAGTAAAGTAGCTGTGGACATAAGAATTTTGAAGGACTGGTCCTTTAACCTGATGCACCAGAGGATTGGAGGCATCTCGTCCATCTTTATCTGCATTCAGCGGTCAAAACACACAGTATATAAACAGCTGAAGTTATTATGCTCACATGAATTAAGTATTGACATTAATCTTTCTAATCTCTCTTCATGGGTTACTGTATTTCTAATTGTTTATACTTATACATGTTTAGTTTTCACCTGACATAGATAAAGTTGTATTTAATTAAACTAAACTGAATCTGTACTGAGATTTTTTTCACTTTCACGCAGTACATTTAAATGAAATTGTAGCACACAGCTACGTGTCTTATTATTCTGCCACGTTCACAAACCAAGTTCCACAGTTTCTAAGCTTGTCGTGTGGAAACAGCAGCAGGCCACCAGTGTTTGAGACAGAGAACGACACAAACAGGGCAGGGAAACAACATCTCTGCACATTTCTTTGCATTACAAATAATGAGGCCAAGAATTCGACCTGAGCTGCAGCATTTGTTGGCTGTTTCAGTGCGACTGAAATGAAAACGTCTGACAGACTCCTGAAGCAGAAATAGGGCGCCGGTTTACTTGTCTCATTACCGTGGGAACGTGCTAATGAGCGTGACTATTACTGACATCAAAGTTTTGCATAGACTGCTATGTTGCAAAGTTTTATTATTCAAAATTGTATTATAATGATGTCTTTTCTCTTAATAGGACGAAAACAAATTGAATGTCATGAATGTAGTGGTAATAAAACTGAATCAATTCACAAGGAATGACTTTCAGGAATTGACACCATAATGACTTCTGGAAAAAATGTGTTGTGTTTATATTTGATGAGAGAAGATGAGGCTTGTGGTCCCTTGTGGCTCTCACTGGTATTGCATCATGAGGCCCTTCTGCATTGGCTTCACTTGTCAGACCAGGACACAAAGTCCATTTTTATATACAGCCAATGAGGACATGACAGCTCAAGTGAATTGATCAACCCCTAGTGGCTGGTTGCAGTATCGGTTGTAAAATCTCGCCCTCGACATGTTAGCAAAAGGGACATTATCCAAACTTGATATGAAGTACTTCTAACGAAAATGTTTATTTCAGCTGTACGTCGGTTTTTCTTTAAGTGCTGGCTACGAGTTCTTTAGACTTATTTGCTAATTTATTTTTCTTTCAACATCACATACCGAACATACAGCATCGGGAGCAATTTAGGGTTCAGTGTCTTGCCCAAGGACACTTAGGCGGGGGGACAGGAGGAGTTGGGGAGGTGCATGTTTTTTTGGGATGGTGGGAGGAAGCCGGAGAACCCGGAGAGAACCCACGCAGGCACAGGGAGAACATGCAAACTCCGCACAGAAAGGCCCAGGACAGGATTTGAACCCAGAACCTTTTTGCTGTGAGGCGACAATGCTAACCACTGCACCACCGTCCCGCCCGTTCTGTTGTGTTTGTTTTTGATGCTCTTATGTGTGCAGGTTGTCATGATTGATGTGTGATTGACAGCTGCTCCAAGTAAAGTAGCTGTGGACATAAGAATTTTGAAGGACTGGTCCTTTAACCTGATGCACCAGAGGATTGGAGGCATCTCGTCCATCTTTATCTGCATTCAGCGGTCAAAACACACAGTATATAAACAGCTGAAGTTATTATGCTCACATGAATTAAGTATTGACATTAATCTTTCTAATCTCTCTTCATGGGTTACTGTATTTCTAATTGTTTATACTTATACATGTTTAGTTTTCACCTGACATAGAAAAAGTTGTATTTAATTAAACTAAACTGAATCTGTACTGAGATTTTTTTCACTTTCACGCAGTACATTTAAATGAAATTGTAGCACACAGCTACGTGTCTTATTATTCTGCCACGTTCCCAAACCAAGTTCCACAGTTTCTAAGCTTGTCGTGTGGAAACAGCAGCAGGCCACCAGTGTTTGAGACAGAGAACGACACAAACAGGGCAGGGAAACAACATCTCTGCACATTTCTTTGCGTTACAAATAATGAGGCCAAGAATTCGACCTGAGCTGCAGCATTTGTTGGCTGTTTCAGTGGGACTGAAATGAAAACGTCTGACAGACTCCTGAAGCAGAAATAGGGCGCCGGTTTACTTGTCTCATTACCGTGGGAACGTGCTAATGAGCGTGACTAATCCTGACATCAAAGTTTTGCATTAACTGCTATGTTGCAAAAATGTTATTCTTAAAAATTGTATTATAATGATGTTTTTTGTCTTCACAGGACGAAAACAAATTGAATGTCATGAATGTAGTGGTAATAAAACTGAATCAATTCACAAGGAATGACTTTCAGGAATTGACACCATAATGACTTCTGGAAAAAATGTGTTGTGTTTATATTTGATGAGAGAAGATGAGGCTTGTGGTCCCTTGTGGCTCTCACTGGTATTGCATCATGAGGCCCTTCTGCATTGGCTTCACTTGTCAGACCAGGACACAAAGTCCATTTTTATATACAGCCAATGAGGACATGACAGCTCAAGTGAATTGATCACCCCCTAGTGGCTGGTTGCAGTATCGGTTGTAAAATCTCGCCCTCGACATGTTAGCAAAAGGGACATTATCCAAACTTGATATGAAGTACTTCTAACGAAAATGTTTATTTCAGCTGTACGTCGGTTTTTCTTTAAGTGCTGGCTACGAGTTCTTTAGACTTAGTTGCGTGTTTTTTTTTGGGTTTTTTTTTTTTTAACATTACATACCGATGGTACAGCATCGGGTGCAATTTAGGGTTCAGTGTCTTGCCCAAGGACACTTAGGCGGGGGGACAGGAGGAGTTGGGGAGGTGCATGTTTTTTTGGGATGGTGGGAGGAAGCCGGAGAACCCGGAGAGAACCCACGCAGGCACAGGGAGAACATGCAAACTCCGCACAGAAAGGCCCAGGACAGGATTTGAACCCAGAACCTTTTTGCTGTGAGGCGACAATGCTAACCACTGCACCACCGTGCCGCCCCTTCTGTTGTGTTGGTTTTTGATGCTCTTATGTGTGCAGGTTGTCATGATTGACGTGTGATTGACAGCTGCACCAAGTAAAGTAGCTGTGGACATAAGAATTTTGAAGGACTGGTCCTTTAACCTGATGCACCAGAGGATTGGAGGCATCTCGTCCATCTTTATCTGCATTCAGCGGTCAAAACACACAGTATATAAACAGCTGAAGTTATTATGCTCACATGAATTAAGTATTGACATTAATCTTTCTAATCTCTCTTCATGGGTTACTGTATTTCTAATTGTTTATACTTATACATGTTTAGTTTTCACCTGACATAGAAAAAGTTGTATTTAATTAAACTAAACTGAATCTGTACTGAGATTTTTTTCACTTTCACGCAGTACATTTAAATGAAATTGTAGCACACAGCTACGTGTCTTATTATTCTGCCACGTTCCCAAACCAAGTTCCACAGTTTCTAAGCTTGTCGTGTGGAAACAGCAGCAGGCCACCAGTGTTTGAGACAGAGAACGACACAAACAGGGCAGGGAAACAACATCTCTGCACATTTCTTTGCGTTACAAATAATGAGGCCAAGAATTCGACCTGAGCTGCAGCATTTGTTGGCTGTTTCAGTGCGACTGAAATGAAAACGTCTGACAGACTCCTGAAGCAGAAATAGGGCGCCGGTTTACTTGTCTCATTACCGTGGGAACGTGCTAATGAGCGTGACTATTACTGACATCAAAGTTTTGCATAGACTGCTATGTTGCAAAGTTTTATTATTCAAAATTGTATTATAATGATGTCTTTTCTCTTAATAGGACGAAAACAAATTGAATGTCATGAATGTAGTGGTAATAAAACTGAATCAATTCACAAGGAATGACTTTCAGGAATTGACACCACAATGACTTCTGGAAAAAATGTGTTGCGTTTATATTTGATGAGAGAAGATGAGGCTTGTGGTCCCTTGTGGCTCTCACTGGTATTGCATCATGAGGCCCTTCTGCATTGGCTTCACTTGTCAGACCAGGACTCAAAGTCCATTTTTATAGACAGCCAATGAGGACATGACAGCTCAAGTGAATTGATCACCCCCTAGTGGCTGGTTGCAGTATCGGTTGTAAAATCTCGCCCTGGACATGTTCGCAAAAGGGACATTATCCAAACTTGATATGAAGTACTTCTAACGAAAATGTTTATTTCAGCTGTACGTCGGTTTTTCTTTAAGTGCTGGCTACGAGTTCTTTAGACTTATTTGCTAATTTATTTTTCTTTCAACATCACATACCGAACATACAGCATCGGGAGCAATTTAGGGTTCAGTGTCTTGCCCAAGGACACTTAGGCGGGGGGACAGGAGGAGTTGGGGAGGTGCATGTTTTTTTGGGATGGTGGGAGGAAGCCGGAGAACCCGGAGAGAACCCACGCAGGCACAGGGAGAACATGCAAACTCCGCACAGAAAGGCCCAGGACAGGATTTGAACCCAGAACCTTTTTGCTGTGAGGCGACAATGCTAACCACTGCACCACCGTGCCGCCCCTTCTGTTGTGTTGGTTTTTGATGCTCTTATGTGTGCAGGTTGTCATGATTGACGTGTGATTGACAGCTGCTCCAAGTAAAGTAGCTGTGGACATAAGAATTTTGAAGGACTGGTCCTTTAACCTGATGCACCAGAGGATTGGAGGCATCTCGTCCATCTTTATCTGCATTCAGCGGTCAAAACACACAGTATATAAACAGCTGAAGTTATTATGCTCACATGAATTAAGTATTGATATTAATCTTTCTAATCTCTCTTCATGGGTTACTGTATTTCTAATTGTTTATACTTATACATGTTTAGTTTTCACCTGACATAGATAAAGTTGTATTTAATTAAACTAAACTGAATCTGTACTGAGGTTTTTTTCACTTTCACGCAAGTACATTTAAATGAAATTGTAGCACGCAGCTACGTGTCTTATTATTCTGCCACGTTCCCAAACCAAGTTCCACAGTTTCTAAGCTTGTCGTGTGGAAACAGCAGCAGGCCACCAGTGTTTGAGACAGAGAACGACACAAACAGGGCAGGGAAACAACATCTCTGCACATTTCTTTGCGTTACAAATAATGAGGCCAAGAATTCGACCTGAGCTGCAGCATTTGTTGGCTGTTTCAGTGGGACTGAAATGAAAACGTCTGACAGACTCCTGAAGCAGAAATAGGGCGCCGGTTTACTTGTCTCATTACCGTGGGAACGTGCTAATGAGCGTGACTATTACTGACATCAAAGTTTTGCATAGACTGCTATGTTGCAAAGTTTTATTATTCAAAATTGTATTATAATGATGTCTTTTCTCTTAATAGGACGAAAACAAATTGAATGTCATGAATGTAGTGGTAATAAAACTGAATCAATTCACAAGGAATGACTTTCAGGAATTGACACCATAATGACTTCTGGAAAAAATGTGTTGTGTTTATATTTGATGAGAGAAGATGAGGCTTGTGGTCCCTTGTGGCTCTCACTGGTATTGCATCATGAGGCCCTTCTGCATTGGCTTCACTTGTCAGACCAGGACACAAAGTCCATTTTTATATACAGCCAATGAGGACATGACAGCTCAAGTGAATTGATCACCCCCTAGTGGCTGGTTGCAGTATCGGTTGTAAAATCTCGCCCTCGACATGTTAGCAAAAGGGACATTATCCAAACTTGATATGAAGTACTTCTAACGAAAATGTTTATTTCAGCTGTACGTCGGTTTTTTTTTAAGTGCTGGCTACGAGTTCTTTAGACTTATTTGCTAATTTATTTTTCTTTCAACATCACATACCGAACATACAGCATCGGGAGCAATTTAGGGTTCAGTGTCTTGCCCAAGGACACTTAGGCGGGGGGACAGGAGGAGTTGGGGAGGTGCATGTTTTTTTGGGATGGTGGGAGGAAGCCGGAGAACCCGGAGAGAACCCACGCAGGCACAGGGAGAACATGCAAACTCCGCACAGAAAGGCCCAGGACAGGATTTGAACCCAGAACCTTTTTGCTGTGAGGCGACAATGCTAACCACTGCACCACCGTGCCGCCCGTTCTGTTGTGTTTGTTTTTGATGCTCTTATGTGTGCAGGTTGTCATGATTGATGTGTGATTGACAGCTGCTCCAAGTAAAGTAGCTGTGGACATAAGAATTTTGAAGGACTGGTCCTTTAACCTGATGCACCAGAGGATTGGAGGCATCTCGTCCATCTTTATCTGCATTCAGCGGTCAAAACACACAGTATATAAACAGCTGAAGTTATTATGCTCACATGAATTAAGTATTGACATTAATCTTTCTAATCTCTCTTCATGGGTTACTGTATTTCTAATTGTTTATACTTATACATGTTTAGTTTTCACCTGACATAGAAAAAGTTGTATTTAATTAAACTAAACTGAATCTGTACTGAGATTTTTTTCACTTTCACGCAGTACATTTAAATGAAATTGTAGCACGCAGCTACGTGTCTTATTATTCTGCCACGTTCCCAAACCAAGTTCCACAGTTTCTAAGCTTGTCGTGTGGAAACAGCAGCAGGCCACCAGTGTTTGAGACAGAGAACGACACAAACAGGGCAGGGAAACAACATCTCTGCACATTTCTTTGCGTTACAAATAATGAGGCCAAGAATTCGACCTGAGCTGCAGCATTTGTTGGCTGTTTCAGTGCGACTGAAATGAAAACGTCTGACAGACTCCTGAAGCAGAAATAGGGCGCCGGTTTACTTGTCTCATTACCGTGGGAACGTGCTAATGAGCGTGACTATTACTGACATCAAAGTTTTGCATAGACTGCTATGTTGCAAAGTTTTATTATTCAAAATTGTATTATAATGATGTCTTTTCTCTTAATAGGACGAAAACAAATTGAATGTCATGAATGTAGTGGTAATAAAACTGAATCAATTCACAAGGAATGACTTTCAGGAATTGACACCATAATGACTTCTGGAAAAAATGTGTTGTGTTTATATTTGATGAGAGAAGATGAGGCTTGTGGTCCCTTGTGGCTCTCACTGGTATTGCATCATGAGGCCCTTCTGCATTGGCTTCACTTGTCAGACCAGGACACAAAGTCCATTTTTATATACAGCCAATGAGGACATGACAGCTCAAGTGAATTGATCACCCCCTAGTGGCTGGTTGCAGTATCGGTTGTAAAATCTCGCCCTCGACATGTTAGCAAAAGGGACATTATCAAAACTTGATATGAAGTACTTCTAACGAAAATGTTTATTTCAGCTGTACGTCGGTTTTTCTTTAAGTGCTGGCTACGAGTTCTTTAGACTTATTTGCTAATTTATTTTTCTTTCAACATCACATACCGAACATACAGCATCGGGAGCAATTTAGGGTTCAGTGTCTTGCCCAAGGACACTTAGGCGGGGGGACAGGAGGAGTTGGGGAGGTGCATGTTTTTTTGGGATGGTGGGAGGAAGCCGGAGAACCCGGAGAGAACCCACGCAGGCACAGGGAGAACATGCAAACTCCGCACAGAAAGGCCCAGGACAGGATTTGAACCCAGAACCTTTTTGCTGTGAGGCGACAATGCTAACCACTGCACCACCGTGCCGCCCCTTCTGTTGTGTTGGTTTTTGATGCTCTTATGTGTGCAGGTTGTCATGATTGATGTGTGATTGACAGCTGCTCCAAGTAAAGTAGCTGTGGACATAAGAATTTTGAAGGACTGGTCCTTTAACCTGATGCACCAGAGGATTGGAGGCATCTCGTCCATCTTTATCTGCATTCAGCGGTCAAAACACACAGTATATAAACAGCTGAAGTTATTATGCTCACATGAATTAAGTATTGACATTAATCTTTCTAATCTCTCTTCATGGGTTACTGTATTTCTAATTGTTTATACTTATACATGTTTAGTTTTCACCTGACATAGAAAAAGTTGTATTTAATTAAACTAAACTGAATCTGTACTGAGATTTTTTTCACTTTCACGCAGTACATTTAAATGAAATTGTAGCACACAGCTACGTGTCTTATTATTCTGCCACGTTCCCAAACCAAGTTCCACAGTTTCTAAGCTTGTCGTGTGGAAACAGCAGCAGGCCACCAGTGTTTGAGACAGAGAACGACACAAACAGGGCAGGGAAACAACATCTCTGCACATTTCTTTGCGTTACAAATAATGAGGCCAAGAATTCGACCTGAGCTGCAGCATTTGTTGGCTGTTTCAGTGCGACTGAAATGAAAACGTCTGACAGACTCCTGAAGCAGAAATAGGGCGCCGGTTTACTTGTCTCATTACCGTGGGAACGTGCTAATGAGCGTGACTATTACTGACATCAAAGTTTTGCATAGACTGCTATGTTGCAAAGTTTTATTATTCAAAATTGTATTATAATGATGTCTTTTCTCTTAATAGGACGAAAACAAATTGAATGTCATGAATGTAGTGGTAATAAAACTGAATCAATTCACAAGGAATGACTTTCAGGAATTGACACCATAATGACTTCTGGAAAAAATGTGTTGTGTTTATATTTGATGAGAGAAGATGAGGCTTGTGGTCCCTTGTGGCTCTCACTGGTATTGCATCATGAGGCCCTTCTGCATTGGCTTCACTTGTCAGACCAGGACACAAAGTCCATTTTTATATACAGCCAATGAGGACATGACAGCTCAAGTGAATTGATCACCCCCTAGTGGCTGGTTGCAGTATCGGTTGTAAAATCTCGCCCTCGACATGTTAGCAAAAGGGACATTATCAAAACTTGATATGAAGTACTTCTAACGAAAATGTTTATTTCAGCTGTACGTCGGTTTTTCTTTAAGTGCTGGCTACGAGTTCTTTAGACTTATTTGCTAATTTATTTTTCTTTCAACATCACATACCGAACATACAGCATCGGGAGCAATTTAGGGTTCAGTGTCTTGCCCAAGGACACTTAGGCGGGGGGACAGGAGGAGTTGGGGAGGTGCATGTTTTTTTGGGATGGTGGGAGGAAGCCGGAGAACCCGGAGAGAACCCACGCAGGCACAGGGAGAACATGCAAACTCCGCACAGAAAGGCCCAGGACAGGATTTGAACCCAGAACCTTTTTGCTGTGAGGCGACAATGCTAACCACTGCACCACCGTGCCGCCCCTTCTGTTGTGTTGGTTTTTGATGCTCTTATGTGTGCAGGTTGTCATGATTGATGTGTGATTGACAGCTGCTCCAAGTAAAGTAGCTGTGGACATAAGAATTTTGAAGGACTGGTCCTTTAACCTGATGCACCAGAGGATTGGAGGCATCTCGTCCATCTTTATCTGCATTCAGCGGTCAAAACACACAGTATATAAACAGCTGAAGTTATTATGCTCACATGAATTAAGTATTGACATTAATCTTTCTAATCTCTCTTCATGGGTTACTGTATTTCTAATTGTTTATACTTATACATGTTTAGTTTTCACCTGACATAGAAAAAGTTGTATTTAATTAAACTAAACTGAATCTGTACTGAGATTTTTTTCACTTTCACGCAGTACATTTAAATGAAATTGTAGCACACAGCTACGTGTCTTATTATTCTGCCACGTTCCCAAACCAAGTTCCACAGTTTCTAAGCTTGTCGTGTGGAAACAGCAGCAGGCCACCAGTGTTTGAGACAGAGAACGACACAAACAGGGCAGGGAAACAACATCTCTGCACATTTCTTTGCGTTACAAATAATGAGGCCAAGAATTCGACCTGAGCTGCAGCATTTGTTGGCTGTTTCAGTGCGACTGAAATGAAAACGTCTGACAGACTCCTGAAGCAGAAATAGGGCGCCGGTTTACTTGTCTCATTACCGTGGGAACGTGCTAATGAGCGTGACTATTACTGACATCAAAGTTTTGCATAGACTGCTATGTTGCAAAGTTTTATTATTCAAAATTGTATTATAATGATGTCTTTTCTCTTAATAGGACGAAAACAAATTGAATGTCATGAATGTAGTGGTAATAAAACTGAATCAATTCACAAGGAATGACTTTCAGGAATTGACACCATAATGACTTCTGGAAAAAATGTGTTGTGTTTATATTTGATGAGAGAAGATGAGGCTTGTGGTCCCTTGTGGCTCTCACTGGTATTGCATCATGAGGCCCTTCTGCATTGGCTTCACTTGTCAGACCAGGACACAAAGTCCATTTTTATATACAGCCAATGAGGACATGACAGCTCAAGTGAATTGATCACCCCCTAGTGGCTGGTTGCAGTATCGGTTGTAAAATCTCGCCCTCGACATGTTAGCAAAAGGGACATTATCAAAACTTGATATGAAGTACTTCTAACGAAAATGTTTATTTCAGCTGTACGTCGGTTTTTCTTTAAGTGCTGGCTACGAGTTCTTTAGACTTATTTGCTAATTTATTTTTCTTTCAACATCACATACCGAACATACAGCATCGGGAGCAATTTAGGGTTCAGTGTCTTGCCCAAGGACACTTAGGCGGGGGGACAGGAGGAGTTGGGGAGGTGCATGTTTTTTTGGGATGGTGGGAGGAAGCCGGAGAACCCGGAGAGAACCCACGCAGGCACAGGGAGAACATGCAAACTCCGCACAGAAAGGCCCAGGACAGGATTTGAACCCAGAACCTTTTTGCTGTGAGGCGACAATGCTAACCACTGCACCACCGTGCCGCCCCTTCTGTTGTGTTGGTTTTTGATGCTCTTATGTGTGCAGGTTGTCATGATTGATGTGTGATTGACAGCTGCTCCAAGTAAAGTAGCTGTGGACATAAGAATTTTGAAGGACTGGTCCTTTAACCTGATGCACCAGAGGATTGGAGGCATCTCGTCCATCTTTATCTGCATTCAGCGGTCAAAACACACAGTATATAAACAGCTGAAGTTATTATGCTCACATGAATTAAGTATTGACATTAATCTTTCTAATCTCTCTTCATGGGTTACTGTATTTCTAATTGTTTATACTTATACATGTTTAGTTTTCACCTGACATAGAAAAAGTTGTATTTAATTAAACTAAACTGAATCTGTACTGAGATTTTTTTCACTTTCACGCAGTACATTTAAATGAAATTGTAGCACACAGCTACGTGTCTTATTATTCTGCCACGTTCCCAAACCAAGTTCCACAGTTTCTAAGCTTGTCGTGTGGAAACAGCAGCAGGCCACCAGTGTTTGAGACAGAGAACGACACAAACAGGGCAGGGAAACAACATCTCTGCACATTTCTTTGCGTTACAAATAATGAGGCCAAGAATTCGACCTGAGCTGCAGCATTTGTTGGCTGTTTCAGTGGGACTGAAATGAAAACGTCTGACAGACTCCTGAAGCAGAAATAGGGCGCCGGTTTACTTGTCTCATTACCGTGGGAACGTGCTAATGAGCGTGACTATTACTGACATCAAAGTTTTGCATAGACTGCTATGTTGCAAAGTTTTATTATTCAAAATTGTATTATAATGATGTCTTTTCTCTTAATAGGACGAAAACAAATTGAATGTCATGAATGTAGTGGTAATAAAACTGAATCAATTCACAAGGAATGACTTTCAGGAATTGACACCATAATGACTTCTGGAAAAAATGTGTTGTGTTTATATTTGATGAGAGAAGATGAGGCTTGTGGTCCCTTGTGGCTCTCACTGGTATTGCATCATGAGGCCCTTCTGCATTGGCTTCACTTGTCAGACCAGGACACAAAGTCCATTTTTATATACAGCCAATGAGGACATGACAGCTCAAGTGAATTGATCACCCCCTAGTGGCTGGTTGCAGTATCGGTTGTAAAACCCCGCCCTCGACATGTTAGCAAAAGGGACATTATACAAACTTGATATGAAGTACTTCTAACGAAAATATTTATTTCAGCTGTACGTCGGTTTTTCTTTAAGTGCGGGATACGAGTTCTTTAGACTTAGTTGCGTGTTTTTTTTTGGGGTTTTTTTTTTTTAACATTACATACCGATGGTACAGCATCGGGTGCAATTTAGGGGTCAGTGTCTTGCCCAAGGACACTTAGGCGGGGGGACAGGAGGAGTTGGGGTGGTGCATGTTTTTTTGGGATGGTGGGAGGAAGCCGGAGAACCCGGAGAGAACCCACGCAGGCACAGGGAGAACATGCAAACTCCGCACAGAAAGGCCCAGGACAGGATTTGAACCCAGAACCTTTTTGCTGTGAGGCGACAATGCTAACCACTGCACCACCGTGCCGCCCCTTCTGTTGTGTTGGTTTTTGATGCTCTTATGTGTGCAGGTTGTCATGATTGACGTGTGATTGACAGCTGCTCCAAGTAAAGTAGCTGTGGACATAAGAATTTTGAAGGACTGGTCCTTTAACCTGATGCACCAGAGGATTGGAGGCATCTCGTCCATCTTTATCTGCATTCAGCGGTCAAAACATACAGTATATAAACAGCTGAAGTTATTATGCTCACATGAATTAAGTATTGATATTAATCTTTCTAATCTCTCTTCATGGGTTACTGTATTTCTAATTGTTTATACTTATACATGTTTAGTTTTCACCTGACATAGATAAAGTTGTATTTAATTAAACTAAACTGAATCTGTACTGAGGTTTTTTTCACTTTCACGCAAGTACATTTAAATGAAATTGTAGCACGCAGCTACGTGTCTTATTATTCTGCCACGTTCCCAAACCAAGTTCCACAGTTTCTAAGCTTGTCGTGTGGAAACAGCAGCAGGCCACCAGTGTTTGAGACAGAGAACGACACAAACAGGGCAGGGAAACAACATCTCTGCACATTTCTTTGCGTTACAAATAATGAGGCCAAGAATTCGACCTGAGCTGCAGCATTTGTTGGCTGTTTCAGTGGGACTGAAATGAAAACGTCTGACAGACTCCTGAAGCAGAAATAGGGCGCCGGTTTACTTGTCTCATTACCGTGGGAACGTGCTAATGAGCGTGACTATTACTGACATCAAAGTTTTGCATAGACTGCTATGTTGCAAAGTTTTATTATTCAAAATTGTATTATAATGATGTCTTTTCTCTTAATAGGACGAAAACAAATTGAATGTCATGAATGTAGTGGTAATAAAACTGAATCAATTCACAAGGAATGACTTTCAGGAATTGACACCATAATGACTTCTGGAAAAAATGTGTTGTGTTTATATTTGATGAGAGAAGATGAGGCTTGTGGTCCCTTGTGGCTCTCACTGGTATTGCATCATGAGGCCCTTCTGCATTGGCTTCACTTGTCAGACCAGGACACAAAGTCCATTTTTATATACAGCCAATGAGGACATGACAGCTCAAGTGAATTGATCACCCCCTAGTGGCTGGTTGCAGTATCGGTTGTAAAATCTCGCCCTCGACATGTTAGCAAAAGGGACATTATCCAAACTTGATATGAAGTACTTCTAACGAAAATGTTTATTTCAGCTGTACGTCGGTTTTTTTTTAAGTGCTGGCTACGAGTTCTTTAGACTTATTTGCTAATTTATTTTTCTTTCAACATCACATACCGAACATACAGCATCGGGAGCAATTTAGGGTTCAGTGTCTTGCCCAAGGACACTTAGGCGGGGGGACAGGAGGAGTTGGGGAGGTGCATGTTTTTTTGGGATGGTGGGAGGAAGCCGGAGAACCCGGAGAGAACCCACGCAGGCACAGGGAGAACATGCAAACTCCGCACAGAAAGGCCCAGGACAGGATTTGAACCCAGAACCTTTTTGCTGTGAGGCGACAATGCTAACCACTGCACCACCGTGCCGCCCCTTCTGTTGTGTTGGTTTTTGATGCTCTTATGTGTGCAGGTTGTCATGATTGACGTGTGATTGACAGCTGCTCCAAGTAAAGTAGCTGTGGACATAAGAATTTTGAAGGACTGGTCCTTTAACCTGATGCACCAGAGGATTGGAGGCATCTCGTCCATCTTTATCTGCATTTAGCGGTCAAAACACACAGTATATAAACAGCTGAAGTTATTATGCTCACATGAATTAAGTATTGATATTAATCTTTCTAATCTCTCTTCATGGGTTACTGTATTTCTAATTGTTTATACTTATACATGTTTAGTTTTCACCTGACATAGATAAAGTTGTATTTAATTAAACTAAACTGAATCTGTACTGAGGTTTTTTTCACTTTCACGCAAGTACATTTAAATGAAATTGTAGCACACAGCTACGTGTCTTATTATTCTGCCACGTTCCCAAACCAAGTTCCACAGTTTCTGAGCTTGTCGTGTGGAAACAGCAGCAGGCCACCAGTGTTTGAGACAGAGAACGACACAAACAGGGCAGGGAAACAACATCTCTGCACATTTCTTTGCGTTACAAATAATGAGGCCAAGAATTCGACCTGAGCTGCAGCATTTGTTGGCTGTTTCAGTGCGACTGAAATGAAAACGTCTGACAGACTCCTGAAGCAGAAATAGGGCGCCGGTTTACTTGTCTCATTACCGTGGGAACGTGCTAATGAGCGTGACTATTACTGACATCAAAGTTTTGCATAGACTGCTATGTTGCAAAGTTTTATTATTCAAAATTGTATTATAATGATGTCTTTTCTCTTAATAGGACGAAAACAAATTGAATGTCATGAATGTAGTGGTAATAAAACTGAATCAATTCACAAGGAATGACTTTCAGGAATTGACACCATAATGACTTCTGGAAAAAATGTGTTGTGTTTATATTTGATGAGAGAAGATGAGGCTTGTGGTCCCTTGTGGCTCTCACTGGTATTGCATCATGAGGCCCTTCTGCATTGGCTTCACTTGTCAGACCAGGACACAAAGTCCATTTTTATATACAGCCAATGAGGACATGACAGCTCAAGTGAATTGATCACCCCCTAGTGGCTGGTTGCAGTATCGGTTGTAAAATCTCGCCCTCGACATGTTAGCAAAAGGGACATTATCCAAACTTGATATGAAGTACTTCTAACGAAAATATTTATTTCAGCTGTACGTCGGTTTTTCTTTAAGTGCTGGCTACGAGTTCTTTAGACTTATTTGCTAATTTATTTTTCTTTCAACATCACATACCGAACATACAGCATCGGGAGCAATTTAGGGTTCAGTGTCTTGCCCAAGGACACTTAGGTGGGGGGACAGGAGGAGTTGGGGAGGTGCATGTTTTTTTGGGATGGTGGGAGGAAGCCGGAGAACCCGGAGAGAACCCACGCAGGCACAGGGAGAACATGCAAACTCCGCACAGAAAGGCCCAGGACAGGATTTGAACCCAGAACCTTTTTGCTGTGAGGCGACAATGCTAACCACTGCACCACCGTGCCGCCCCTTCTGTTGTGTTGGTTTTTGATGCTCTTATGTGTGCAGGTTGTCATGATTGATGTGTGATTGACAGCTGCTCCAAGTAAAGTAGCTGTGGACATAAGAATTTTGAAGGACTGGTCCTTTAACCTGATGCACCAGAGGATTGGAGGCATCTCGTCCATCTTTATCTGCATTCAGCGGTCAAAACACACAGTATATAAACAGCTGAAGTTATTATGCTCACATGAATTAAGTATTGACATTAATCTTTCTAATCTCTCTTCATGGGTTACTGTATTTCTAATTGTTTATACTTATACATGTTTAGTTTTCACCTGACATAGAAAAAGTTGTATTTAATTAAACTAAACTGAATCTGTACTGAGATTTTTTTCACTTTCACGCAGTACATTTAAATGAAATTGTAGCACACAGCTACGTGTCTTATTATTCTGCCACGTTCCCAAACCAAGTTCCACAGTTTCTAAGCTTGTTGTGTGGAAACAGCAGCAGGCCACCAGTGTTTGAGACAGAGAACGACACAAACAGGGCAGGGAAACAACATCTCTGCACATTTCTTTGCGTTACAAATAATGAGGCCAAGAATTCGACCTGAGCTGCAGCATTTGTTGGCTGTTTCAGTGCGACTGAAATGAAAACGTCTGACAGACTCCTGAAGCAGAAATAGGGCGCCGGTTTACTTGTCTCATTACCGTGGGAACGTGCTAATGAGCGTGACTAATCCTGACATCAAAGTTTTGCATTAACTGCTATGTTGCAAAAATGTTATTCTTAAAAATTGTATTATAATGATGTTTTTTGTCTTCATAGGACGAAAACAAATTAAATGTCATGAATGTAGTGGTAATAAAACTGAATCAATTCACAAGGAATGACTTTTAGGAATTGACACCACAATGACTTCTGGAAAAAATGTGTTGCGTTTATATTTGATGAGAGAAGATGAGGCTTGTGGTCCCTTGTGGCTCTCACTGGTATTGCATCATGAGGCCCTTCTGCATTGGCTTCACTTGTCAGACCAGGACTCAAAGTCCATTTTTATAGACAGCCAATGAGGACATGACAGCTCAAGTGAATTGATCACCCCCTTGTGGCTGGTTGCAGTATCGGTTGTAAAACCCCGCCCTCGACATGTTAGCAAAAGGGACATTATACAAACTTGATATGAAGTACTTCTAACGAAAATATTTATTTCAGCTGTACGTCGGTTTTTCTTTAAGTGCGGGATACGAGTTCTTTAGACTTAGTTGCGTGTTTTTTTTTGGGTTTTTTTTTTTTTAACATTACATACCGATGGTACAGCATCGGGTGCAATTTAGGGTTCAGTGTCTTGCCCAAGGACACTTAGGCGGGGGGACAGGAGGAGTTGGGGTGGTGCATGTTTTTTTGGGATGGTGGGAGGAAGCCGGAGAACCCGGAGAGAACCCACGCAGGCACAGGGAGAACATGCAAACTCCGCACAGAAAGGCCCAGGACAGGATTTGAACCCAGAACCTTTTTGCTGTGAGGCGACAATGCTAACCACTGCACCACCGTGCCCCCCCTTCTGTTGTGTTGGTTTTTGATGCTCTTATGTGTGCAGGTTGTCATGATTGATGTGTGATTGACAGCTGCTCCAAGTAAAGTAGCTGTGGACATAAGAATTTTGAAGGACTGGTCCTTTAACCTGATGCACCAGAGGATTGGAGGCATCTCGTCCATCTTTATCTGCATTCAGCGGTCAAAACACACAGTATATAAACAGCTGAAGTTATTATGCTCACATGAATTAAGTATTGATATTAATCTTTCTAATCTCTCTTCATGGGTTACTGTATTTCTAATTGTTTATACTTATACATGTTTAGTTTTCACCTGACATAGATAAAGTTGTATTTAATTAAACTAAACTGAATCTGTACTGAGGTTTTTTTCACTTTCACGCAAGTACATTTAAATGAAATTGTAGCACGCAGCTACGTGTCTTATTATTCTGCCACGTTCCCAAACCAAGTTCCACAGTTTCTAAGCTTGTCGTGTGGAAACAGCAGCAGGCCACCAGTGTTTGAGACAGAGAACGACACAAACAGGGCAGGGAAACAACATCTCTGCACATTTCTTTGCGTTACAAATAATGAGGCCAAGAATTCGACCTGAGCTGCAGCATTTGTTGGCTGTTTCAGTGCGACTGAAATGAAAACGTCTGACAGACTCCTGAAGCAGAAATAGGGCGCCGGTTTACTTGTCTCATTACCGTGGGAACGTGCTAATGAGCGTGACTATTACTGACATCAAAGTTTTGCATAGACTGCTATGTTGCAAAGTTTTATTATTCAAAATTGTATTATAATGATGTCTTTTCTCTTAATAGGACGAAAACAAATTGAATGTCATGAATGTAGTGGTAATAAAACTGAATCAATTCACAAGGAATGACTTTCAGGAATTGACACCATAATGACTTCTGGAAAAAATGTGTTGTGTTTATATTTGATGAGAGAAGATGAGGCTTGTGGTCCCTTGTGGCTCTCACTGGTATTGCATCATGAGGCCCTTCTGCATTGGCTTCACTTGTCAGACCAGGACACAAAGTCCATTTTTATATACAGCCAATGAGGACATGACAGCTCAAGTGAATTGATCACCCCCTAGTGGCTGGTTGCAGTATCGGTTGTAAAATCTCGCCCTGGACATGTTCGCAAAAGGGACATTATCCAAACTTGATATGAAGTACTTCTAACGAAAATGTTTATTTCAGCTGTACGTCGGTTTTTCTTTAAGTGCTGGCTACGAGTTCTTTAGACTTATTTGCTAATTTATTTTTCTTTCAACATCACATACCGAACATACAGCATCGGGAGCAATTTAGGGTTCAGTGTCTTGCCCAAGGACACTTAGGCGGGGGGACAGGAGGAGTTGGGGAGGTGCATGTTTTTTTGGGATGGTGGGAGGAAGCCGGAGAACCCGGAGAGAACCCACGCAGGCACAGGGAGAACATGCAAACTCCGCACAGAAAGGCCCAGGACAGGATTTGAACCCAGAACCTTTTTGCTGTGAGGCGACAATGCTAACCACTGCACCACCGTGCCGCCCCTTCTGTTGTGTTGGTTTTTGATGCTCTTATGTGTGCAGGTTGTCATGATTGATGTGTGATTGACAGCTGCTCCAAGTAAAGTAGCTGTGGACATAAGAATTTTGAAGGACTGGTCCTTTAACCTGATGCACCAGAGGATTGGAGGCATCTCGTCCATCTTTATCTGCATTCAGCGGTCAAAACACACAGTATATAAACAGCTGAAGTTATTATGCTCACATGAATTAAGTATTGACATTAATCTTTCTAATCTCTCTTCATGGGTTACTGTATTTCTAATTGTTTATACTTATACATGTTTAGTTTTCACCTGACATAGAAAAAGTTGTATTTAATTAAACTAAACTGAATCTGTACTGAGATTTTTTTCACTTTCACGCAGTACATTTAAATGAAATTGTAGCACACAGCTACGTGTCTTATTATTCTGCCACGTTCCCAAACCAAGTTCCACAGTTTCTAAGCTTGTCGTGTGGAAACAGCAGCAGGCCACCAGTGTTTGAGACAGAGAACGACACAAACAGGGCAGGGAAACAACATCTCTGCACATTTCTTTGCGTTACAAATAATGAGGCCAAGAATTCGACCTGAGCTGCAGCATTTGTTGGCTGTTTCAGTGCGACTGAAATGAAAACGTCTGACAGACTCCTGAAGCAGAAATAGGGCGCCGGTTTACTTGTCTCATTACCGTGGGAACGTGCTAATGAGCGTGACTATTACTGACATCAAAGTTTTGCATAGACTGCTATGTTGCAAAGTTTTATTATTCAAAATTGTATTATAATGATGTCTTTTCTCTTAATAGGACGAAAACAAATTGAATGTCATGAATGTAGTGGTAATAAAACTGAATCAATTCACAAGGAATGACTTTCAGGAATTGACACCATAATGACTTCTGGAAAAAATGTGTTGTGTTTATATTTGATGAGAGAAGATGAGGCTTGTGGTCCCTTGTGGCTCTCACTGGTATTGCATCATGAGGCCCTTCTGCATTGGCTTCACTTGTCAGACCAGGACACAAAGTCCATTTTTATATACAGCCAATGAGGACATGACAGCTCAAGTGAATTGATCACCCCCTAGTGGCTGGTTGCAGTATCGGTTGTAAAATCTCGCCCTGGACATGTTCGCAAAAGGGACATTATCCAAACTTGATATGAAGTACTTCTAACGAAAATGTTTATTTCAGCTGTACGTCGGTTTTTCTTTAAGTGCTGGCTACGAGTTCTTTAGACTTATTTGCTAATTTATTTTTCTTTCAACATCACATACCGAACATACAGCATCGGGAGCAATTTAGGGTTCAGTGTCTTGCCCAAGGACACTTAGGCGGGGGGACAGGAGGAGTTGGGGAGGTGCATGTTTTTTTGGGATGGTGGGAGGAAGCCGGAGAACCCACGCAGGCACAGGGAGAACATGCAAACTCCGCACAGAAAGGCCCAGGACAGGATTTGAACCCAGAACCTTTTTGCTGTGAGGCGACAATGCTAACCACTGCACCACCGTGCCGCCCCTTCTGTTGTGTTGGTTTTTGATGCTCTTATGTGTGCAGGTTGTCATGATTGATGTGTGATTGACAGCTGCTCCAAGTAAAGTAGCTGTGGACATAAGAATTTTGAAGGACTGGTCCTTTAACCTGATGCACCAGAGGATTGGAGGCATCTCGTCCATCTTTATCTGCATTCAGCGGTCAAAACACACAGTATATAAACAGCTGAAGTTATTATGCTCACATGAATTAAGTATTGACATTAATCTTTCTAATCTCTCTTCATGGGTTACTGTATTTCTAATTGTTTATACTTATACATGTTTAGTTTTCACCTGACATAGAAAAAGTTGTATTTAATTAAACTAAACTGAATCTGTACTGAGATTTTTTTCACTTTCACGCAGTACATTTAAATGAAATTGTAGCACACAGCTACGTGTCTTATTATTCTGCCACGTTCCCAAACCAAGTTCCACAGTTTCTAAGCTTGTCGTGTGGAAACAGCAGCAGGCCACCAGTGTTTGAGACAGAGAACGACACAAACAGGGCAGGGAAACAACATCTCTGCACATTTCTTTGCGTTACAAATAATGAGGCCAAGAATTCGACCTGAGCTGCAGCATTTGTTGGCTGTTTCAGTGCGACTGAAATGAAAACGTCTGACAGACTCCTGAAGCAGAAATAGGGCGCCGGTTTACTTGTCTCATTACCGTGGGAACGTGCTAATGAGCGTGACTATTACTGACATCAAAGTTTTGCATTAACTGCTATGTTGCAAAAATGTTATTCTTAAAAATTGTATTATAATGATGTTTTTTGTCTTCATAGGACGAAAACAAATTAAATGTCATGAATGTAGTGGTAATAAAACTGAATCAATTCACAAGGAATGACTTTCAGGAATTGACACCATAATGACTTCTGGAAAAAATGTGTTGTGTTTATATTTGATGAGAGAAGATGAGGCTTGTGGTCCCTTGTGGCTCTCACTGGTATTGCATCATGAGGCCCTTCTGCATTGGCTTCACTTGTCAGACCAGGACACAAAGTCCATTTTTATATACAGCCAATGAGGACATGACAGCTCAAGTGAATTGATCACCCCCTAGTGGCTGGTTGCAGTATCGGTTGTAAAATCTCGCCCTCGACATGTTAGCAAAAGGGACATTATCCAAACTTGATATGAAGTACTTCTAACGAAAATGTTTATTTCAGCTGTACGTCGGTTTTTCTTTAAGTGCTGGCTACGAGTTCTTTAGACTTATTTGCTAATTTATTTTTCTTTCAACATCACATACCGAACATACAGCATCGGGAGCAATTTAGGGTTCAGTGTCTTGCCCAAGGACACTTAGGCGGGGGGACAGGAGGAGTTGGGGAGGTGCATGTTTTTTTGGGATGGTGGGAGGAAGCCGGAGAACCCGGAGAGAACCCACGCAGGCACAGGGAGAACATGCAAACTCCGCACAGAAAGGCCCAGGACAGGATTTGAACCCAGAACCTTTTTGCTGTGAGGCGACAATGCTAACCACTGCACCACCGTGCCGCCCCTTCTGTTGTGTTGGTTTTTGATGCTCTTATGTGTGCAGGTTGTCATGATTGACGTGTGATTGACAGCTGCTCCAAGTAAAGTAGCTGTGGACATAAGAATTTTGAAGGACCGGTCCTTTAACCTGATGTACCAGAGGATTGGAGGCATCTCGTCCATCTTTATCTGCATTCAGCGGTCAAAACACACAGTATATAAACAGCTGAAGTTATTATGCTCACATGAATTAAGTATTGATATTAATCTTTCTAATCTCTCTTCATGGGTTACTGTATTTCTAATTGTTTATACTTATACATGTTTAGTTTTCACCTGACATAGATAAAGTTGTATTTAACTAAACTAAACTGAATCTGTACTGGGATTTTTTTTCACTTTCACGCAGTACATTTAAATGAAATTGTAGCACACAGCTACGTGTCTTATTATTCTGCCACGTTCCCAAACCAAGTTCCACAGTTTCTAAGCTTGTCGTGTGGAAACAGCAGCAGGCCACCAGTGTTTGAGACAGAGAACGACACAAACAGGGCAGGGAAACAACATCTCTGCACTTTTCTTTGCGTTACAAATAATGAGGCCAAGAATTTGACCTGAGCTGCAGCATTTGTTGGCTGTTTCAGTGCGACTGAAATGAAAACGTCTGACAGACTCCTGAAGCAGAAATAGGGCGCTGGTTTACTTGTCTCATTACCGTGGGAACGTGCTAATGAGCGTGACTATTACTGACATCAAAGTTTTGCATTAACTGCTATGTTGCAAAAATGTTATTCTTTAAAATTGTATTATAATGATGTTTTTTGTCTTCATAGGATGAAAACAAATTGAATGTCATGAATGTAGTGGTAATAAAACTGAATCAATTCACAAGGAATGACTTTTAGGAATTGACACCATAATGACTTCTGGAAAAAATGTGTTGTGTTTATATTTGATGAGAGAAGATGAGGCTTGTGGTCCCTTGTGGCTCTCACTGGTATTGCATCATGAGGCCCTTCTGCATTGGCTTCACTTGTCAGACCAGGACACAAAGTCCATTTTTATCAACAGCCAATGAGGACATGACAGCTCAAGTGAATTGATCACCCCCTAGTGGCTGGTTGCAGTATCGGTTGTAAAACCCCGCCCTCGACATGTTAGCAAAAGGCACATTATCAAAACTTGATATGAAGTGCTTCTAACGAAAATGTTTATTTGAGGTGTACGTTGATTTTACTTTAAGTGCTATATCTGAGTGTTTAAACTTAAATGCTTTCTGTTTTCCTTTAACATTGCATGCTGATGGTACAGCATCGGGAGCACTTTAGGGTTCAGTTTCTTGCCCAAGGACACTCAGGCAGGGGGACAGGAGGAGCATGTTTTTTTGGATGGTGGGAGGAAGCCGGAGAACCCGGAGAGAACCCACGCAGACACAGGGAGAACATGCAAACTCCGCACAGAAAGGCCCAGGACAGGATTTGAACCCAGAACCTTTTTGCTGTGAGGCGACAATGCTAACCACTGCACCACCGTTCCGCCCCTTCTGTTGTGTTGGTTTTTGATGCTCTTATGTGTGCAGGTTGTCATGATTGACGTGTGATTGACAGCTGCTCCAAGTAAAGTAGCTGTGGACATAAGAATTTTGAAGGACCGGTCCTTTAACCTGATGTACCAGAGGATTGGAGGCATCTCGTCCATCTTTATCTGCATTCAGCGGTCAAAACACACAGTATATAAACAGCTGAAGTTATTATGCTCACATGAATTAAGTATTGATATTAATCTTTCTAATCTCTCTTCATGGGTTACTGTATTTCTAATTGTTTATACTTATACATGTTTAGTTTTCACCTGACATAGATAAAGTTGTATTTAACTAAACTAAACTGAATCTGTACTGGGATTTTTTTTCACTTTCACGCAGTACATTTAAATGAAATTGTAGCACACAGCTACGTGTCTTATTATTCTGCCACGTTCCCAAACCAAGTTCCACAGTTTCTAAGCTTGCCGTGTGGAAACAGCAGCAGGCCACCAGTGTTTGAGACAGAGAACGACACAAACAGGGCAGGGAAACAACATCTCTGCACATTTCTTTGCGTTACAAATAATGAGGCCAAGAATTTGACCTGAGCTGCAGCATTTGTTGGCTGTTTCAGTGGGACTGAAATGAAAACGTCTGACAGACTCCTGAAGCAGAAATAGGGCGCCGGTTTACTTGTCTCATTACCGTGGGAACGTGCTAATGAGCGTGACTATTACTGACATCAAAGTTTTGCATTAACTGCTATGTTGCAAAAATGTTATTCTTTAAAATTGTATTATAATGATGTTTTTTGTCTTCATAGGATGAAAACAAATTGAATGTCATGAATGTAGTGGTAATAAAACTGAATCAATTCACAAGGAATGACTTTTAGGAATTGACACCATAATGACTTCTGGAAAAAATGTGTTGCGTTTATATTTGATGATAGAAGATGAGGCTTGTGGTCCCTTGTGGCTCTCACTGGTATTGCATCATGAGGCCCTTCTGCATTGGCTTCACTTGTCAGACCAGGACACAAAGTCCATTTTTATCGACAGCCAATGAGGACATGACAGCTCAAGTGAATTGATCACCCCCTAGTGGCTGGTTGCAGTATCGGTTGTAAAACCCCGCCCTCGACATGTTAGCAAAAGGGACATTATCCAAACTTGATATGAAGTACTTCTAACGAAAATATTTATTTCAGCTGTACGTCGGTTTTTCTTTAAGTGCGGGATACGAGTTCTTTAGACTTAGTTGCGTGTTTTTTTTTTTTAACATTACATACCGATGGTACAGCATCGGGTGCAATTTAGGGTTCAGTGTCTTGCCCAAGGACACTTAGGCGGGGGGACAGGAGGAGTTGGGGAGGTGCATGTTTTTTTGGGATGGTGGGAGGAAGCCGGAGAACCCGGCGAGAACCCACGCAGGCACAGGGAGAACATGCAAACTCCGCACAGAAAGGCCCAGGACAGGATTTGAACCCAGAACCTTTTTGCTGTGAGGCGACAATGCTAAACACTGCACCACCGTGCCGCCCCTTCTGTTGTGTTGGTTTTTGATGCTCTTATGTGTGCAGGGTGTCATGATTGACGTGTGATTGACAGCTGCTCCAAGTAAAGTAGCTGTGGACATAAGAATTTTGAAGGACTGGTCCTTTAACCTGATGCACCAGAGGATTGGAGGCATCTCGTCCATCTTTATCTGCATTCAGCGGTCAAAACACACAGTATATAAACAGCTGAAGTTATTATGCTCACATGAATTAAGTATTGATATTAATCTTTCTAATCTCTCTTCATGGGTTACTGTATTTCTAATTGTTTATACTTAAACATGTTTAGTTTTCACCTGACATAGATAAAGTTGTATTTAATTAAACTAAACTGAATCTGTACTGAGATTTTTTTCACTTTCACGCATTACATTTAAATGAAATTGTAGCACGCAGCTACGTGTCTTATTATTCTGCCACGTTCCCAAACCAAGTTCCACAGTTTCTAAGCTTGTCGTGTGGAAACAGCAGCAGGCCACCAGTGTTTGAGACAGAGAACGACACAAACAGGGCAGGGAAACAACATCTCTGCACATTTCTTTGCGTTACAAATAATGAGGCCAAGAATTCGATCTGAGCTGCAGCATTTGTTGGCTGTTTCAGTGGGACTGAAATGAAAACGTCTGACAGACTCCTGAAGCAGAAATAGGGCGCCGGTTTACTTGTCTCATTACCGTGGGAACGTGCTAATGAGCGTGACTATTACTGACATCAAAGTTTTGCATTAACTGCTATGTTGCAAAAATGTTATTCTTAAAAATTGTATTATAATGATGTTTTTTGTCTTCATAGGACTAAAACAAATTGAATGTCATGAATGTAGTGGTAATAAAACTGAATCAACTCACAAGGAATGACTTTTAGGAATTGACACCATAATGACTTATGGAAAAAATGTGTTGCGTTTATATTTGATGAGAGAAGATGAGGCTTGTGGTCCCTTGTGGCTCTCACTGGTATTGCATCATGAGGCCCTTCTGCATTGGCTTCACTTGTCAGACCAGGACACAAAGTCCATTTTTATCAACAGCCAATGAGGACATGACAGCTCAAGTGAATTGATCACCCCCTAGTGGCTGGTTGCAGTATCGGTTGTAAAACCCCGCCCTCGACATGTTAGCAAAAGGGACATTATCCAAACTTGATATGAAGTACTTCTAACGAAAATATTTATTTCAGCTGTACGTCGGTTTTTCTTTAAGTGCGGGATACGAGTTCTTTAGACTTAGTTGCGTGTTTTTTTTTTGGGTTTTTTTTTTTAACATTACATACCGATGGTACAGCATCGGGTGCAATTTAGGGTTCAGTGTCTTGCCCAAGGACACTTAGGCGGGGGGACAGGAGGAGTTGGGGAGGTGCATGTTTTTTTGGGATGGTGGGAGGAAGCCGGAGAACCCGGAGAGAACCCACGCAGGCACAGGGAGAACATGCAAACTCCGCACAGAAAGGCCCAGGACAGGATTTGAACCCAGAACCTTTTTGCTGTGAGGCGACAATGCTAACCACTGCACCACCGTGCCGCCCCTCCTGTTGTGTTGGTTTTTGATGCTCTTATGTGTGCAGGTTGTCATGATTGACGTGTGATTGACAGCTGCTCCAAGTAAAGTAGCTGTGGACATAAGAATTTTGAAGGACTGGTCCTTTAATCTGATGCACCAGAGGATTGGAGGCATCTCGTCCATCTTTATCTGCATTCAGCGGTCAAAACACACAGTATATAAACAGCTGAAGTTATTATGCTCACATGAATTAAGTATTGATATTAATCATTCTAATCTCTCTTCATGGGTTACTGTATTTCTAATTGTTTATACTTATACATGTTTAGTTTTCACCTGACATAGATAAAGTTGTATTTAATTAAACTAAACTGAATCTGTACTGAGATTTTTTTCACTTTCACGCATTACATTTAAATGAAATTGTAGCACGCAGCTACGTGTCTTATTATTCTGCCACGTTCCCAAACCAAGTTGCACAGTTTCTAAGCTTGTCGTGTGGAAACAGCAGCAGGCCACCAGTGTTTGAGACAGAGAACGACACAAACAGGGCAGGGAAACAACATCTCTGCACATTTCTTTGCCTTACAAATAATGAGGCCAAGAATTCGACCTGAGCTGCAGCATTTGTTGGCTGTTTCAGTGCGACTGAAATGAAAACGTCTGACAGACTCCTGAAGCAGAAATAGGGCGCCGGTTTACTTGTCTCATTACCGTGGGAACGTGCTAATGAGCGTGACTATTACTGACATCAAAGTTTTGCATTAACTGCTATGTTGCAAAAATGTTATTCTTAAAAATTGTATTATAATGATGTTTTTTGTCTTCATAGGACGAAAACAAATTGAATGTCATGAATGTAGTGGTAATAAAACTGAATCAATTCACAAGGAATGACTTTTAGGAATTGACACCATAATGACTTCTGGAAAAAATGTGTTGTGTTTATATTTGATGAGAGAAGATGAGGCTTGTGGTCCCTTGTGGCTCTCACTGGTATTGCATCATGAGGCCCTTCTGCATTGGCTTCACTTGTCAGACCAGGACACAAAGTCCATTTTTATCGACAGCCAATGAGGACATGACAGCTCAAGTGAATTGATCACCCCCTAGTGGCTGGTTGCAGTATCGGTTGTAAAGCCCCGCCCTCGACATGTTAGCAAAAGGGACATTATCCAAACTTGATATGAAGTACTTCTAACGAAAATATTTATTTCAGCTGTACGTCGGTTTTTCTTTAAGTGCGGGATACGAGTTCTTTAGACTTAGTTGCGTGTTTTTTTTTGGTTTTTTTTTTTTAACATTACATACCGATGGTACAGCATCGGGTGCAATTTAGGGTTCAGTGTCTTGCCCAAGGACACTTAGGCGGGGGGACAGGAGGAGTTGGGGAGGTGCATGTTTTTTTGGGATGGTGGGAGGAAGCCGGAGAACCCGGAGAGAACCCACGCAGGCACAGGGAGAACATGCAAACTCCGCACAGAAAGGCCCAGGACAGGATTTGAACCCAGAACCTTTTTGCTGTGAGGCGACAATGCTAACCACTGCACCACCGTGCCGCCCCTTCTGTTGTGTTGGTTTTTGATGCTCTTATGTGTGCAGGTTGTCATGATTGACGTGTAATTGACAGCTGCTCCAAGTAAAGTAGCTGTGGACATAAGAATTTTGAAGGACTGGTCCTTTAACCTGATGCACCAGAGGATTGGAGGCATCTCGTCCATCTTTATCTGCATTCAGCGGTCAAAACACACAGTATATAAACAGCTGAAGTTATTATGCTCACATGAATTAAGTATTGATATTAATCATTCTAATCTCTCTTCATGGGTTACTGTATTTCTAATTGTTTATACTTATACATGTTTAGTTTTCACCTGACATAGATAAAGTTGTATTTAATTAAACTAAACTGAATCTGTACTGAGGTTTTTTTCACTTTCACGCAGTACATTTAAATGAAATTGTAGCACACAGCTACGTGTCTTATTATTCTGCCACGTTCCCAAACCAAGTTCCACAGTTTCTGAGCTTGTCGTGTGGAAACAGCAGCAGGCCACCAGTGTTTGAGACAGAGAACGACACAAACGGGGCAGGGAAACAACATCTCTGCACATTTCTTTGCGTTACAAATAATGAGGCCAAGATTTCGACCTGAGCTGCAGCATTTGTTGGCTGTTTCAGTGCGACTGAAATGAAAACGTCTGACAGACTCCTGAAGCAGAAATAGGGCGCCGGTTTACTTGTCTCATTACCGTGGGAACGTGCTAATGAGCGTGACTATTACTGACATCAAAGTTTTGCATTAACTGCTATGTTGCAAAAATGTTATTCTTAAAAATTGTATTATAATGATGTTTTTTGTCTTCATAGGACGAAAACAAATTGAATGTCATGAATGTAGTGGTAATAAAACTGAATCAATTCACAAGGAATGACTTTTAGGAATTGACACCATAATGACTTCTGGAAAAAATGTGTTGCGTTTATATTTGATGAGAGAAGATGAGGCTTGTGGTCCCTTGTGGCTCTCACTGGTATTGCATCATGAGGCCCTTCTGCATTGGCTTCACTTGTCAGACCAGGACACAAAGTCCATTTTTATCAACAGCCAATGAGGACATGACAGCTCAAGTGAATTGATCACCCCCTAGTGGCTGGTTGCAGTATCGGTTGTAAAGCCCCGCCCTCGACATGTTAGCAAAAGGGACATTATCCAAACTTGATATGAAGTACTTCTAACGAAAATATTTATTTCAGCTGTACGTCGGTTTTTCTTTAAGTGCGGGATACGAGTTCTTTAGACTTAGTTGCGTGTTTTTTTTTTGGTTTTTTTTTTTTAACATTACATACCGATGGTACAGCATCGGGTGCAATTTAGGGTTCAGTGTCTTGCCCAAGGACACTTAGGCGGGGGGACAGGAGGAGTTGGGGAGGTGCATGTTTTTTTGGGATGGTGGGAGGAAGCCGGAGAACCCGGAGAGAACCCACGCAGGCACAGGGAGAACATGCAAACTCCGCACAGAAAGGCCCAGGACAGGATTTGAACCCAGAACCTTTTTGCTGTGAGGCGACAATGCTAACCACTGCACCACCGTGCCGCCCCTCCTGTTGTGTTGGTTTTTGATGCTCTTATGTGTGCAGGTTGTCATGATTGACGTGTGATTGACAGCTGCTCCAAGTAAAGTAGCTGTGGACATAAGAATTTTGAAGGACTGGTCCTTTAACCTGATGCACCAGAGGATTGGAGGCATCTCGTCCATCTTTATCTGCATTCAGCGGTCAAAACACACAGTATATAAACAGCTGAAGTTATTATGCTCACATGAATTAAGTATTGATATTAATCATTCTAATCTCTCTTCATGGGTTACTGTATTTCTAATTGTTTATACTTATACATGTTTAGTTTTCACCTGACATAGATAAAGTTGTATTTAATTAAACTAAACTGAATCTGTACTGAGATTTTTTTCACTTTCACGCATTACATTTAAATGAAATTGTAGCACGCAGCTACGTGTCTTATTATTCTGCCACGTTCCCAAACCAAGTTGCACAGTTTCTAAGCTTGTCGTGTGGAAACAGCAGCAGGCCACCAGTGTTTGAGACAGAGAACGACACAAACAGGGCAGGGAAACAACATCTCTGCACATTTCTTTGCCTTACAAATAATGAGGCCAAGAATTCGACCTGAGCTGCAGCATTTGTTGGCTGTTTCAGTGCGACTGAAATGAAAACGTCTGACAGACTCCTGAAGCAGAAATAGGGCGCCGGTTTCCTTGTCTCATTACCGTGGGAACGTGCTAATGAGCGTGACTATTACTGACATCAAAGTTTTGCATTAACTGCTATGTTGCAAAAATGTTATTCTTAAAAATTGTATTATAATGATGTTTTTTGTCTTCATAGGACGAAAACAAATTGAATGTCATGAATGTAGTGGTAATAAAACTGAATCAATTCACAAGGAATGACTTTTAGGAATTGACACCATAATGACTTCTGGAAAAAATGTGTTGTGTTTATATTTGATGAGAGAAGATGAGGCTTGTGGTCCCTTGTGGCTCTCACTGGTATTGCATCATGAGGCCCTTCTGCATTGGCTTCACTTGTCAGACCAGGACACAAAGTCCATTTTTATCGACAGCCAATGAGGACATGACAGCTCAAGTGAATTGATCACCCCCTAGTGGCTGGTTGCAGTATCGGTTGTAAAGCCCCGCCCTCGACATGTTAGCAAAAGGGACATTATCCAAACTTGATATGAAGTACTTCTAACGAAAATATTTATTTCAGCTGTACGTCGGTTTTTCTTTAAGTGCGGGATACGAGTTCTTTAGACTTAGTTGCGTGTTTTTTTTTGGTTTTTTTTTTTTAACATTACATACCGATGGTACAGCATCGGGTGCAATTTAGGGTTCAGTGTCTTGCCCAAGGACACTTAGGCGGGGGGACAGGAGGAGTTGGGGAGGTGCATGTTTTTTTGGGATGGTGGGAGGAAGCCGGAGAACCCGGAGAGAACCCACGCAGGCACAGGGAGAACATGCAAACTCCGCACAGAAAGGCCCAGGACAGGATTTGAACCCAGAACCTTTTTGCTGTGAGGCGACAATGCTAACCACTGCACCACCGTGCCGCCCCTTCTGTTGTGTTGGTTTTTGATGCTCTTATGTGTGCAGGTTGTCATGATTGACGTGTAATTGACAGCTGCTCCAAGTAAAGTAGCTGTGGACATAAGAATTTTGAAGGACTGGTCCTTTAACCTGATGCACCAGAGGATTGGAGGCATCTCGTCCATCTTTATCTGCATTCAGCGGTCAAAACACACAGTATATAAACAGCTGAAGTTATTATGCTCACATGAATTAAGTATTGATATTAATCATTCTAATCTCTCTTCATGGGTTACTGTATTTCTAATTGTTTATACTTATACATGTTTAGTTTTCACCTGACATAGATAAAGTTGTATTTAATTAAACTAAACTGAATCTGTACTGAGGTTTTTTTCACTTTCACGCAGTACATTTAAATGAAATTGTAGCACACAGCTACGTGTCTTATTATTCTGCCACGTTCCCAAACCAAGTTCCACAGTTTCTGAGCTTGTCGTGTGGAAACAGCAGCAGGCCACCAGTGTTTGAGACAGAGAACGACACAAACGGGGCAGGGAAACAACATCTCTGCACATTTCTTTGCGTTACAAATAATGAGGCCAAGATTTCGACCTGAGCTGCAGCATTTGTTGGCTGTTTCAGTGCGACTGAAATGAAAACGTCTGACAGACTCCTGAAGCAGAAATAGGGCGCCGGTTTACTTGTCTCATTACCGTGGGAACGTGCTAATGAGCGTGACTATTACTGACATCAAAGTTTTGCATTAACTGCTATGTTGCAAAAATGTTATTCTTAAAAATTGTATTATAATGATGTTTTTTGTCTTCATAGGACGAAAACAAATTGAATGTCATGAATGTAGTGGTAATAAAACTGAATCAATTCACAAGGAATGACTTTTAGGAATTGACACCATAATGACTTCTGGAAAAAATGTGTTGCGTTTATATTTGATGAGAGAAGATGAGGCTTGTGGTCCCTTGTGGCTCTCACTGGTATTGCATCATGAGGCCCTTCTGCATTGGCTTCACTTGTCAGACCAGGACACAAAGTCCATTTTTATCAACAGCCAATGAGGACATGACAGCTCAAGTGAATTGATCACCCCCTAGTGGCTGGTTGCAGTATCGGTTGTAAAGCCCCGCCCTCGACATGTTAGCAAAAGGGACATTATCCAAACTTGATATGAAGTACTTCTAACGAAAATATTTATTTCAGCTGTACGTCGGTTTTTCTTTAAGTGCGGGATACGAGTTCTTTAGACTTAGTTGCGTGTTTTTTTTTTGGTTTTTTTTTTTTAACATTACATACCGATGGTACAGCATCGGGTGCAATTTAGGGTTCAGTGTCTTGCCCAAGGACACTTAGGCGGGGGGACAGGAGGAGTTGGGGAGGTGCATGTTTTTTTGGGATGGTGGGAGGAAGCCGGAGAACCCGGAGAGAACCCACGCAGGCACAGGGAGAACATGCAAACTCCGCACAGAAAGGCCCAGGACAGGATTTGAACCCAGAACCTTTTTGCTGTGAGGCGACAATGCTAACCACTGCACCACCGTGCCGCCCCTTCTGTTGTGTTGGTTTTTGATGCTCTTATGTGTGCAGGTTGTCATGATTGACGTGTAATTGACAGCTGCTCCAAGTACAGTAGCTGTGGACATAAGAATTTTGAAGGACTGGTCCTTTAACCTGATGCACCAGAGGATTGGAGGCATCTCGTCCATCTTTATCTGCATTCAGCGGTCAAAACACACAGTATATAAACAGCTGAAGTTATTATGCTCACATGAATTAAGTATTGATGTGAATCATTCTAATCTCTCTTCATGGGTTACTGTATTTCTAATTGTTTATACTTAAACATGTTTAGTTTTCACCTGACATAGATAAAGTTGTATTTAATTAAACTAAACTGAATCTGTACTGAGGTTTTTTCACTTTCACGCAGTACATTTAAATGAAATTGTAGCACACAGCTACGTGTCTTATTATTCTGCCACGTTCCCAAACCAAGTTCCACAGTTTCTGAGCTTGTCGTGTGGAAACAGCAGCAGGCCACCAGTGTTTGAGACAGAGAACGACACAAACAGGGCAGGGAAACAACATCTCTGCACATTTCTTTGCGTTACAAATAATGAGGCCAAGAATTCGACCTGAGCTGCAGCATTTGTTGGCTGTTTCAGTGCGACTGAAATGAAAACGTCTGACAGACTCCTGAAGCAGAAATAGGGCGCCGGTTTAATTGTCTCATTACCGTGGGAACGTGCTAATGAGCGTGACTATTACTGACATCAAAGTTTTGCATTAACTGCTATGTTGCAAAAATGTTATTCTTAAAAATTGTATTATAATGATGTTTTTTGTCTTCATAGGACTAAAACAAATTGAATGTCATGAATGTAGTGGTAATAAAACTGAATCAACTCACAAGGAATGACTTTTAGGAATTGACACCATAATGACTTCTGGAAAAAATGTGTTGCGTTTATATTTGATGAGAGAAGATGAGGCTTGTGGTCCCTTGTGGCTCTCACTGGTATTGCATCATGAGGCCCTTCTGCATTGGCTTCACTTGTCAGACCAGGACACAAAGTCCATTTTTATCAACAGCCAATGAGGACATGACAGCTCAAGTGAATTGATCACCCCCTAGTGGCTGGTTGCAGTATCGGTTGTAAAACCCCGCCCTCGACATGTTAGCAAAAGGGACATTATCCAAACTTGATATGAAGTACTTCTAACGAAAATGTTTATTTCAGCTGTACGTCGGTTTTTCTTTAAGTGCGGGATACGAGTTCTTTAGACTTAGTTGCGTGTTTTTTTTTTGGTTTTTTTTTTTTAACATTACATACCGATGGTACAGCATCGGGTGCAATTTAGGGTTCAGTGTCTTGCCCAAGGACACTTAGGCGGGGGGACAGGAGGAGTTGGGGAGGTGCATGTTTTTTTGGGATGGTGGGAGGAAGCCGGAGAACCCGGAGAGAACCCACGCAGGCACAGGGAGAACATGCAAACTCCGCACAGAAAGGCCCAGGACAGGATTTGAACCCAGAACCTTTTTGCTGTGAGGCGACAATGCTAACCACTGCACCACCGTGCCGCCCCTCCTGTTGTGTTGGTTTTTGATGCTCTTATGTGTGCAGGTTGTCATGATTGACGTGTGATTGACAGCTGCTCCAAGTAAAGTAGCTGTGGACATAAGAATTTTGAAGGACTGGTCCTTTAACCTGATGTACCAGAGGATTGGAGGCATCTCGTCCATCTTTATCTGCATTCAGCGGTCAAAACACACAGTATATAAACAGCTGAAGTTGTTATGCTCACATGAATTAAGTATTGATATTAATCATTCTAATCTCTCTTCATGGGTTACTGTATTTCTAATTGTTTATACTTATACATGTTTAGTTTTCACCTGACATAGATAAAGTTGTATTTAATTAAACTAAACTGAATCTGTACTGAGATTTTTTTCACTTTCACGCATTACATTTAAATGAAATTGTAGCACGCAGCTACGTGTCTTATTATTCTGCCACGTTCCCAAACCAAGTTCCACAGTTTCTAAGCTTGTCGTGTGGAAACAGCAGCAGGCCACCAGTGTTTGAGACAGAGAACGACACAAACAGGGCAGGGAAACAACATCTCTGCACATTTCTTTGCCTTACAAATAATGAGGCCAAGAATTCGACCTGAGCTGCAGCATTTGTTGGCTGTTTCAGTGCGACTGAAATGAAAACGTCTGACAGACTCCTGAAGCAGAAATAGGGCGCCGGTTTACTTGTCTCATTACCGTGGGAACGTGCTAATGAGCGTGACTATTACTGACATCAAAGTTTTGCATTAACTGCTATGTTGCAAAAATGTTATTCTTAAAAATTGTATTATAATGATGTTTTTTGTCTTCATAGGACGAAAACAAATTGAATGTCATGAATGTAGTGGTAATAAAACTGAATCAATTCACAAGGAATGACTTTTAGGAATTGACACCATAATGACTTCTGGAAAAAATGTGTTGCGTTTATATTTGATGAGAGAAGATGAGGCTTGTGGTCCCTTGTGGCTCTCACTGGTATTGCATCATGAGGCCCTTCTGCATTGGCTTCACTTGTCAGACCAGGACACAAAGTCCATTTTTATCGACAGCCAATGAGGACATGACAGCTCAAGTGAATTGATCACCCCCTAGTGGCTGGTTGCAGTATCGGTTGTAAAGCCCCGCCCTCGACATGTTAGCAAAAGGGACATTATCCAAACTTGATATGAAGTACTTCTAACGAAAATATTTATTTCAGCTGTACGTCGGTTTTTCTTTAAGTGCGGGATACGAGTTCTTTAGACTTAGTTGCGTGTTTTTTTTTGGTTTTTTTTTTTTAACATTACATACCGATGGTACAGCATCGGGTGCAATTTAGGGTTCAGTGTCTTGCCCAAGGACACTTAGGCGGGGGGACAGGAGGAGTTGGGGAGGTGCATGTTTTTTTGGGATGGTGGGAGGAAGCCGGAGAACCCGGAGAGAACCCACGCAGGAACAGGGAGAACATGCAAACTCCGCACAGAAAGGCCCAGGACAGGATTCGAACCCAGAACCTTTTTGCTGTGAGGCGACAATGCTAACCACTGCACCACCGTGCCGCCCCTTCTGTTGTGTTGGTTTTTGATGCTCTTATGTGTGCAGGTTGTCATGATTGACGTGTAATTGACAGCTGCTCCAAGTAAAGTAGCTGTGGACATAAGAATTTTGAAGGACTGGTCCTTTAACCTGATGCACCAGAGGATTGGAGGCATCTCGTCCATCTTTATCTGCATTCAGCGGTCAAAACACACAGTATATAAACAGCTGAAGTTATTATGCTCACATGAATTAAGTATTGATGTTAATCATTCTAATCTCTCTTCATGGGTTACTGTATTTCTAATTGTTTATACTTATACATGTTTAGTTTTCACCTGACATAGATAAAGTTGTATTTAATTAAACTAAACTGAATCTGTACTGAGGTTTTTTGACTTTCACGCAGTACATTTAAATGAAATTGTAGCACACAGCTACGTGTCTTATTATTCTGCCACGTTCCCAAACCAAGTTCCACAGTTTCTAAGCTTGTCGTGTGGAAACAGCAGCAGGCCACCAGTGTTTGAGACAGAGAACGACACAAACAGGGCAGGGAAACAACATCTCTGCACATTTCTTTGCGTTACAAATAATGAGGCCAAGAATTTGACCTGAGCTGCAGCATTTGTTGGCTGTTTCAGTGGGACTGAAATGAAAACGTCTGACAGACTCCTGAAGCAGAAATAGGGCGCCGGTTTACTTGTCTCATTACCGTGGGAACGTGCTAATGAGCGTGACTATTACTGACATCAAAGTTTTGCATTAACTGCTATGTTGCAAAAATGTTATTCTTAAAAATTGTATTATAATGATGTTTTTTGTCTTCATAGGACGAAAACAAATTGAATGTCATGAATGTAGTGGTAATAAAACTGAATCAATTCACAAGGAATGACTTTTAGGAATTGACACCATAATGACTTCTGGAAAAAATGTGTTGCATTTATATTTGATGAGAGAAGATGAGGCTTGTGGTCCCTTGTGGCTCTCACTGGTATTGCATCATGAGGCCCTTCTGCATTGGCTTCACTTGTCAGACCAGGACACAAAGTCCATTTTTATATACAGCCAATGAGGACATGACAGCTCAAGTGAATTGATCACCCCCTAGTGGCTGGTTGCAGTATCGGTTGTAAAGCCCCGCCCTCGACATGTTAGCAAAAGGGACATTATCCAAACTTGATATGAAGTACTTCTAACAAAAATATTTATTTCAGCTGTACGTCGGTTTTTCTTTAAGTGCGGGATACGAGTTCTTTAGACTTAGTTGCATGTTTTTTTTGGGGTATTTTTTTTTTAACATTACATACCGATGGTACAGCATCGGGTGCAATTTAGGGTTCAGTGTCTTGCCCAAGGACACTTAGGCGGGGGGACAGGAGGAGTTGGTGAGGTGCATGTTTTTTTGGGATGGTGGGAGGAAGCCGGAGAACCCGGAGAGAACCCACGCAGGCACAGGGAGAACATGCAAACTCCGCACAGAAAGGACCAGGACAGGATTTGAACCCAGAACCTTTTTGCTGTGAGGCGACAATGCTAACCACTGCACCACCGTGCCGCCCCTTCTGTTGTGTTGGTTTTTGATGCTCTTATGTGTGCAGGTTGTCATGATTGACGTGTAATTGACAGCTGCTCCAAGTAAAGTAGCTGTGGACATAAGAATTTTGAAGGACTGGTCCTTTAACCTGATGCACCAGAGGATTGGAGGCATCTCGTCCATCTTTATCTGCATTCAGCGGTCAAAACACACAGTATATAAACAGCTGAAGTTATTATGCTCACATGAATTAAGTATTGATATTAATCATTCTAATCTCTCTTCATGGGTTACTGTATTTCTAATTGTTTATACTTATACATGTTTAGTTTTCACCTGACATAGATAAAGTTGTATTTAATTAAACTAAACTGAATCTGTACTGAGATTTTTTTCACTTTCACGCATTACATTTCAATGAAATTGTAGCACGCAGCTACGTGTCTTATTATTCTGCCACGTTCCCAAACCAAGTTCCACAGTTTCTAAGCTTGTCGTGTGGAAACAGCAGCAGGCCACCAGTGTTTGAGACAGAGAACGACACAAACAGGGCAGGGAAACAACATCTCTGCACATTTCTTTGCTTTACAAATAATGAGGCCAAGAATTTGACCTGAGCTGCAGCATTTGTTGGCTGTTTCAGTGGGACTGAAATGAAAACGTCTGACAGACTCCTGAAGCAGAAATAGGGCGCCGGTTTACTTGTCTCATTACCGTGGGAACGTGCTAATGAGCGTGACTATTACTGACATCAAAGTTTTGCATTAACTGCTATGTTGCAAAAATGTTATTCTTAAAAATTGTATTATAATGATGTTTTTTGTCTTCATAGGACGAAAACAAATTGAATGTCATGAATGTAGTGGTAATAAAACTGAATCAATTCACAAGGAATGACTTTTAGGAATTGACACCATAATGACTTCTGGAAAAAATGTGTTGCGTTTATATTTGATGAGAGAAGATGAGGCTTGTGGTCCCTTGTGGCTCTCACTGGTATTGCATCATGAGGCCCTTCTGCATTGGCTTCACTTGTCAGACCAGGACACAAAGTCCATTTTTATCGACAGCCAATGAGGACATGACAGCTCAAGTGAATTGATCACCCCCTAGTGGCTGGTTGCAGTATCGGTTGTAAAGCCCCGCCCTCGACATGTTAGCAAAAGGGACATTATCCAAACTTGATATGAAGTACTTCTAACGAAAATATTTATTTCAGCTGTACGTCGGTTTTTCTTTAAGTGCGGGATACGAGTTCTTTAGACTTAGTTGCGTGTTTTTTTTTTGGTTTTTTTTTTTTAACATTACATACCGATGGTACAGCATCGGGTGCAATTTAGGGTTCAGTGTCTTGCCCAAGGACACTTAGGCGGGGGGACAGGAGGAGTTGGGAAGGTGCATGTTTTTTTGGGATGGTGGGAGGAAGCCGGAGAACCCGGAGAGAACCCACGCAGGCACAGGGAGAACATGCAAACTCCGCACAGAAAGGCCCAGGACAGGATTTGAACCCAGAACCTTTTTGCTGTGAGGCGACAATGCTAACCACTGCACCACCGTGCCGCCCCTTCTGTTGTGTTGGTTTTTGATGCTCTTATGTGTGCAGGTTGTCATGATTGACGTGTAATTGACAGCTGCTCCAAGTACAGTAGCTGTGGACATAAGAATTTTGAAGGACTGGTCCTTTAACCTGATGCACCAGAGGATTGGAGGCATCTCGTCCATCTTTATCTGCATTCAGCGGTCAAAACACACAGTATATAAACAGCTGAAGTTATTATGCTCACATGAATTAAGTATTGATGTGAATCATTCTAATCTCTCTTCATGGGTTACTGTATTTCTAATTGTTTATACTTAAACATGTTTAGTTTTCACCTGACATAGATAAAGTTGTATTTAATTAAACTAAACTGAATCTGTACTGAGGTTTTTTTCACTTTCACGCAGTACATTTAAATGAAATTGTAGCACACAGCTACGTGTCTTATTATTCTGCCACGTTCCCAAACCAAGTTCCACAGTTTCTGAGCTTGTCGTGTGGAAACAGCAGCAGGCCACCAGTGTTTGAGACAGAGAACGACACAAACAGGGCAGGGAAACAACATCTCTGCACATTTCTTTGCGTTACAAATAATGAGGCCAAGAATTCGACCTGAGCTGCAGCATTTGTTGGCTGTTTCAGTGCGACTGAAATGAAAACGTCTGACAGACTCCTGAAGCAGAAATAGGGCGCCGGTTTACTTGTCTCATTACCGTGGGAACGTGCTAATGAGCGTGACTATTACTGACATCAAAGTTTTGCATAGACTGCTATGTTGCAAAAATGTTATTCTTAAAAATTGTATTATAATGATGTTTTTTGTCTTCATAGGACTAAAACAAATTGAATGTCATGAATGTAGTGGTAATAAAACTGAATCAACTCACAAGGAATGACTTTTAGGAATTGACACCATAATGACTTCTGAAAAAAATGTGTTGCGTTTATATTTGATGAGAGAAGATGAGGCTTGTGGTCCCTTGTGGCTCTCACTGGTATTGCATCATGAGGCCCTTCTGCATTGGCTTCACTTGTCAGACCAGGACACAAAGTCCATTTTTATCAACAGCCAATGAGGACATGACAGCTCAAGTGAATTGATCACCCCCTAGTGGCTGGTTGCAGTATCGGTTGTAAAACCCCGCCCTCGACATGTTAGCAAAAGGGACATTATCCAAACTTGATATGAAGTACTTCTAACGAAAATATTTATTTCAGCTGTACGTCGGTTTTTCTTTAAGTGCGGGATACGAGTTCTTTAGACTTAGTTGCGTGTTTTTTTTTTGGTTTTTTTTTTTTAACATTACATACCGATGGTACAGCATCGGGTGCAATTTAGGGTTCAGTGTCTTGCCCAAGGACACTTAGGCGGGGGGACAGGAGGAGTTGGGGAGGTGCATGTTTTTTTGGGATGGTGGGAGGAAGCCGGAGAACCCGGAGAGAACCCACGCAGGCACAGGGAGAACATGCAAACTCCGCACAGAAAGGCCCAGGACAGGATTTGAACCCAGAACCTTTTTGCTGTGAGGCGACAATGCTAACCACTGCACCACCGTGCCGCCCCTCCTGTTGTGTTGGTTTTTGATGCTCTTATGTGTGCAGGTTGTCATGATTGACGTGTGATTGACAGCTGCTCCAAGTAAAGTAGCTGTGGACATAAGAATTTTGAAGGACTGGTCCTTTAATCTGATGCACCAGAGGATTGGAGGCATCTCGTCCATCTTTATCTGCATTCAGCGGTCAAAACACACAGTATATAAACAGCTGAAGTTATTATGCTCACATGAATTAAGTATTGATATTAATCATTCTAATCTCTCTTCATGGGTTACTGTATTTCTAATTGTTTATACTTATACATGTTTAGTTTTCACCTGACATAGATAAAGTTGTATTTAATTAAACTAAACTGAATCTGTACTGAGATTTTTTTCACTTTCACGCATTACATTTAAATGAAATTGTAGCACGCAGCTACGTGTCTTATTATTCTGCCACGTTCCCAAACCAAGTTCCACAGTTTCTAAGCTTGTCGTGTGGAAACAGCAGCAGGCCACCAGTGTTTGAGACAGAGAACGACACAAACAGGGCAGGGAAACAACATCTCTGCACATTTCTTTGCCTTACAAATAATGAGGCCAAGAATTCGACCTGAGCTGCAGCATTTGTTGGCTGTTTCAGTGCGACTGAAATGAAAACGTCTGACAGACTCCTGAAGCAGAAATAGGGCGCCGGTTTACTTGTCTCATTACCGTGGGAACGTGCTAATGAGCGTGACTATTACTGACATCAAAGTTTTGCATTAACTGCTATGTTGCAAAAATGTTATTCTTAAAAATTGTATTATAATGATGTTTTTTGTCTTCATAGGACGAAAACAAATTGAATGTCATGAATGTAGTGGTAATAAAACTGAATCAATTCACAAGGAATGACTTTTAGGAATTGACACCATAATGACTTCTGGAAAAAATGTGTTGCGTTTATATTTGATGAGAGAAGATGAGGCTTGTGGTCCCTTGTGGCTCTCACTGGTATTGCATCATGAGGCCCTTCTGCATTGGCTTCACTTGTCAGACCAGGACACAAAGTCCATTTTTATCAACAGCCAATGAGGACATGACAGCTCAAGTGAATTGATCACCCCCTAGTGGCTGGTTGCAGTATCGGTTGTAAAGCCCCGCCCTCGACATGTTAGCAAAAGGGACATTATCCAAACTTGATATGAAGTACTTCTAACGAAAATATTTATTTCAGCTGTACGTCGGTTTTTCTTTAAGTGCGGGATACGAGTTCTTTAGACTTAGTTGCGTGTTTTTTTTGGGGTTTTTTTTTTTTTAACATTACATACCGATGGTACAGCATCGGGTGCAATTTAGGGTTCAGTGTCTTGCCCAAGGACACTTAGGCGGGGGGACAGGAGGAGTTGGGGAGGTGCATGTTTTTTTGGGATGGTGGGAGGAAGCCGGAGAACCCGGAGAGAACCCACGCAGGCACAGGGAGAACATGCAAACTCCGCACAGAAAGGACCAGGACAGGATTTGAACCCAGAACCTTTTTGCTGTGAGGCGACAATGCTAACCACTGCACCACCGTGCCGCCCCTTCTGTTGTGTTGGTTTTTGATGCTCTTATGTGTGCAGGTTGTCATGATTGACGTGTAATTGACAGCTGCTCCAAGTAAAGTAGCTGTGGACATAAGAATTTTGAAGGACTGGTCCTTTAACCTGATGCACCAGAGGATTGGAGGCATCTCGTCCATCTTTATCTGCATTCAGCGGTCAAAACACACAGTATATAAACAGCTGAAGTTATTATGCTCACATGAATTAAGTATTGATATTAATCATTCTAATCTCTCTTCATGGGTTACTGTATTTCTAATTGTTTATACTTATACATGTTTAGTTTTCACCTGACATAGATAAAGTTGTATTTAATTAAACTAAACTGAATCTGTACTGAGATTTTTTTCACTTTCACGCATTACATTTAAATGAAATTGTAGCACGCAGCTACGTGTCTTATTATTCTGCCACGTTCCCAAACCAAGTTCCACAGTTTCTAAGCTTGTCGTGTGGAAACAGCAGCAGGCCACCAGTGTTTGAGACAGAGAACGACACAAACAGGGCAGGGAAACAACATCTCTGCACATTTCTTTGCCTTACAAATAATGAGGCCAAGAATTCGACCTGAGCTGCAGCATTTGTTGGCTGTTTCAGTGCGACTGAAATGAAAACGTCTGACAGACTCCTGAAGCAGAAATAGGGCGCCGGTTTACTTGTCTCATTACCGTGGGAACGTGCTAATGAGCGTGACTATTACTGACATCAAAGTTTTGCATTAACTGCTATGTTGCAAAAATGTTATTCTTAAAAATTGTATTATAATGATGTTTTTTGTCTTCATAGGACGAAAACAAATTGAATGTCATGAATGTAGTGGTAATAAAACTGAATCAATTCACAAGGAATGACTTTTAGGAATTGACACCATAATGACTTCTGGAAAAAATGTGTTGCGTTTATATTTGATGAGAGAAGATGAGGCTTGTGGTCCCTTGTGGCTCTCACTGGTATTGCATCATGAGGCCCTTCTGCATTGGCTTCACTTGTCAGACCAGGACACAAAGTCCATTTTTATCAACAGCCAATGAGGACATGACAGCTCAAGTGAATTGATCACCCCCTAGTGGCTGGTTGCAGTATCGGTTGTAAAGCCCCGCCCTCGACATGTTAGCAAAAGGGACATTATCCAAACTTGATATGAAGTACTTCTAACGAAAATATTTATTTCAGCTGTACGTCGGTTTTTCTTTAAGTGCGGGATACGAGTTCTTTAGACTTAGTTGCGTGTTTTTTTGGGTTTTTTTTTTTTTTTAACATTACATACCGATGGTACAGCATCGGGTGCAATTTAGGGTTCAGTGTCTTGCCCAAGGACACTTAGGCGGGGGGACAGGAGGAGTTGGGGAGGTGCATGTTTTTTTGGGATGGTGGGAGGAAGCCGGAGAACCCGGAGAGAACCCACGCAGGAACAGGGAGAACATGCAAACTCCGCACAGAAAGGCCCAGGACAGGATTCGAACCCAGAACCTTTTTGCTGTGAGGCGACAATGCTAACCACTGCACCACCGTGCCGCCCCTTCTGTTGTGTTGGTTTTTGATGCTCTTATGTGTGCAGGTTGTCATGATTGACGTGTAATTGACAGCTGCTCCAAGTAAAGTAGCTGTGGACATAAGAATTTTGAAGGACTGGTCCTTTAACCTGATGCACCAGAGGATTGGAGGCATCTCGTCCATCTTTATCTGCATTCAGCGGTCAAAACACACAGTATATAAACAGCTGAAGTTATTATGCTCACATGAATTAAGTATTGATATTAATCATTCTAATCTCTCTTCATGGGTTACTGTATTTCTAATTGTTTATACTTATACATGTTTAGTTTTCACCTGACATAGATAAAGTTGTATTTAATTAAACTAAACTGAATCTGTACTGAGGTTTTTTGACTTTCACGCAGTACATTTAAATGAAATTGGAGCACACAGCTACGTGTCTTATTATTCTGCCACGTTCCCAAACCAAGTTCCACAGTTTCTAAGCTTGTCGTGTGGAAACAGCAGCAGGCCACCAGTGTTTGAGACAGAGAACGACACAAACAGGGCAGGGAAACAACATCTCTGCACATTTCTTTGCGTTACAAATAATGAGGCCAAGAATTTGACCTGAGCTGCAGCATTTGTTGGCTGTTTCAGTGGGACTGAAATGAAAACGTCTGACAGACTCCTGAAGCAGAAATAGGGCGCCGGTTTACTTGTCTCATTACCGTGGGAACGTGCTAATGAGCGTGACTATTACTGACATCAAAGTTTTGCATTAACTGCTATGTTGCAAAAATGTTATTCTTAAAAATTGTATTATAATGATGTTTTTTGTCTTCATAGGACGAAAACAAATTGAATGTCATGAATGTAGTGGTAATAAAACTGAATCAATTCACAAGGAATGACTTTTAGGAATTGACACCATAATGACTTCTGGAAAAAATGTGTTGCGTTTATATTTGATGAGAGAAGATGAGGCTTGTGGTCCCTTGTGGCTCTCACTGGTATTGCATCATGAGGCCCTTCTGCATTGGCTTCACTTGTCAGACCAGGACACAAAGTCCATTTTTATCAACAGCCAATGAGGACATGACAGCTCAAGTGAATTGATCACCCCCTAGTGGCTGGTTGCAGTATCGGTTGTAAAGCCCCGCCCTCGACATGTTAGCAAAAGGGACATTATCCAAACTTGATATGAAGTACTTCTAACGAAAATATTTATTTCAGCTGTACGTCGGTTTTTCTTTAAGTGCGGGATACGAGTTCTTTAGACTTAGTTGCGTGTTTTTTTGGTTTTTTTTTTTTTTTTAACATTACATACCGATGGTACAGCATCGGGTGCAATTTAGGGTTCAGTGTCTTGCCCAAGGACACTTAGGCGGGGGGACAGGAGGAGAAAGTTGTATTTAATTAAACTAAACTGAATCTGTACTGAGGTTTTTTTCACTTTCACGCATTACATTTCAATGAAATTGTAGCACACAGCTACGTGTCTTATTATTCTGCCACGTTCCCAAACCAAGTTCCACAGTTTCTAAGCTTGTCGTGTGGAAACAGCAGCAGGCCACCAGTGTTTGAGACAGAGAACGACACAAACAGGGCAGGGAAACAACATCTCTGCACATTTCTTTGCGTTACAAATAATGAGGCCAAGAATTTGACCTGAGCTGCAGCATTTGTTGGCTGTTTCAGTGCGACTGAAATGAAAACGTCTGACAGACTCCTGAAGCAGAAATAGGGCGCCGGTTTACTTGTCTCATTACCGTGGGAACGTGCTAATGAGCGTGACTATTACTGACATCAAAGTTTTGCATTAACTGCTATGTTGCAAAAATGTTATTCTTAAAAATTGTATTATAATGATGTTTTTTGTCTTCATAGGACGAAAACAAATTGAATGTCATGAATGTAGTGGTAATAAAACTGAATCAATTTGGAAATTCACCGAAATTACATTTAGAATTTTCTGCACAAAGGCCGTATTTTCATCTAAGTGAAGGTGGAGCAACAGAAGTACAGTTGTCCTGTTTGAAGGGCGGAGCTTGACACGTGGCTTTGCCGTTTCTTTGCTCAGCTTTTATAAAGGTTAAGAAAATACCACTATTGTTTACGGATATTACTGTAAAAACATATTAACACAAGACCTTTTTTGTCTTCTTCATAAAATACCACCGTGTGCTCAATGAATGATACATTCTCTCCCAAATCCAATTCATTCATCCCTTTAAGACTTCTTTGTTAGGCTCTTATCCTTGCATAATTGTTTTTGGACAGTGTCTCCTCTCGTGATACGCTCTGAGGTGGCAACTCCTGGAAACAAACATTGTCCTTCATTAGTAGCTCATAGAGAGAGAGGTTGTGTTTGGGATGTGGATTGTGCAGTGTAAGTGGCTTTCAACTCAGTTTGATTCAGACTTTCATGATATTCAGATTTCGTGTACATTTTTTGGCATGTTTATTGAGAAAATTGGGGGACTACGAAATAATGTTATTCTACCAATAAACCAAAATGTTCTGGATACTATGTCCATCAGGTACCTGGTTCTCTCAGTGAGTTTCACACACTGTTACATCACTAAGGAGCTGCTCCATGCTGGCTGGCAGGCAGCAGTGACCCCCATGTCCTCTGCTTAACCGGGCAAGCTCGACCTCCAACATTAACGGTGTGGTGTGCCAGGATCAAGTAGCCCGGCTGCTATCTTGTTACTGATCTCGTAATCTGTTTGGCACAGTGGCTCTTTTCCATTCCTCCTTACATAACTATGTTCAGAAGGTCTGACACTCAGGGTCTAAGCCAAGCGGACCACTGTGAGGGACAGATGGACACTTTTTAAAGAGAGAAGTGTCGAGAACTTCATGGCCACTTGTAGGGGCTGATTTCAACTTGTTTGTACAACTCTTTCCTCCTACATAGGTTTTTCTTCTGATGGGTCAGAGGTCAAAGTCAGCCATAATGTACATCTGTGAAGTACTTGTCAGGGTCTTTATCTCAGCCAATGATGGGTGGGTGCCACCTTAAAAAACAGCTCCAGAGATCTGGAGCCCTGATGAACCAGAGTATCTTCCCTTTATCCCACTGTACCATGTAGCTCTGCTCACTCTGGACCTAGAGCTTTTATCTACCCACAATCATTGCTTGAAACGTGACAGTACTGTATTTTTGGATGATATCTTGTCAGCAACTTTAGTCTTTCCTGTATTAATCTTGCGACACAAGTTTCTCCACTCTGACTGGGCCTCCCTCTTCTCCAATTTTTACCAGACATCTTTTGCAATCACACCACAAAAGTACCAACAGCAGCCGCTGCTTACGAAAATCAAGTCAAACCAGTGTTACCATGGAAACTGTGACACTGTAAGATAATACTCTTAGTAAAAACCTGAGTATTTTCAGTTGTTTATCTCATGAATACATTTCAGTGCAAAGCAGAAAACATCAATGAGGCCCCAAATAAAATAATCCTGGTAAGCACGGATTCAGAAAAAAACAACAACAGCAACAACAAAAAATAAAGAAGAAAGAAGTATCCACAACGTAAACTTAAGTAAAAGTAGAAACACCACCACCTTTGAAAACCATTTCAAATATTATGCATTTTGTTTTGCTGGCCCCTATTTTGCACAGGCAGTTAAATCTAATGTAGTGTAACCTGTGATAATTTGCTTTCAAAGCAGGTGTCCAGTATAAAGTGGGCTGCATCATTTTCTTCAGAAGCACATGCTGGTTAAAATTAACCTATGTACCACTGTACACTTTGGAGCTGATATGATAGCTCACACTGATAGATTTTAGAGAGAATTTGTGTTGTAATTTTGTCATTATAATTCAAAGGCATGCTTTTTGTTTATTTGTTTGTTTCTGCAGTTCAGAAAAACAGTAATATATAAGCTAGAAATGTTTTGGTTTATCAAATTTCACCTTCACAGAAATACATTTTGCAACAAAAATCTTTATTTTAAAGCAAAAAAAACTCTGACTACAATGTAAATTATATGATTGTTTCAACTGATGAAACCTTTTTTTGTTGTTGTTTGTTTTATTTACCCCTTAAACTCACATTGCGGGTTATTGCACTGTTTTGCAAAAGAAAAACACTTAATGGAATTGTACAGTAATTAAAAAGTGTAGAAAGTGACAGCACATGTTATAAAAAGTCATAACATGTTTAATGTGATTACTTTTATAGTGTGTAAGTTTTAATTCGTTTATTTTCAGTTTGTTTACTTTGTCTTTTTCCTGAAGAAGGGGAAAAAAAAAAAAAAAAAAAAAAAAAAAAATCGCTTGAGGTGGATTACCCATAATGCCGTGCTGCTGCAGCTATAAATCCCCGTCTTGTCAGGGAGAAGCGCAGAAATCCGCTGCTGCAGCGCGGTGCGTTCACGGTGAAAGTCGCTCGCTTCCACAGACAGTCGCACCGAAGACTTGAACCAAAACCTGGTATCGTTTTCATTTACGGATGGTGAACATATCTGTGGAAGTTTTGTTAAATAGTAATTCTTTTGGTTGTTCAAAAGGACGTAAAGAGCCGTGTTTCCTCGAAGCTGTCATGCTGAACACCGAGGAAAGGTAGGAGGATGTTCGTATCTGGCTGGAAACTCTGAAAACAGGCTGCTGCTGCTGCTGCTGGAGTCAGGTGGTCTTGTTTGTTGACTTCAGTCGGTCAACTTTAGAAATGTTAAGCTGCTTAAAGTAGTTTGACTTGCAAAGTAACAGGGAAACATAGCGGTGAGAAGAAAAAAAAAAAAAAAAAAAAAAAAAAAAAAAGGGGAACTGGTACAGTGAGAGATAATAACTACAGCTGTAAACACATGACGCCACAAGAGCTGATAGTTTCATGTTTGCCGACGGACAGTAAGCTATAAAACACGGTTTGTTGTTATTTTACTGCCTTTATTTATACACCGTTGGATGCTGTGGACAAGTTCAGACAATCTTGTCAGTGTAAAGCATTCAGTGTCCTTGTGAAGACTGCAAATGAATTCTTAAACATGTAGGCTATAAATAGTATTGACTATAATGTAATAAAATATAACCTGTTTTCTGGGTGGATGCGAAGCTTTTTGAAGCCATTGAAGCTCTTCAGACCACTTTTTTTTTTTAGTTTCTTCCGGGATTCTGCAAGCTGCTTCTTGTTTACCCAAATACTGCAGAGATGTCGGTCTCTACCTGTTCATCTGCCGATGCATCTTTTAACCGACTAATCATTTGCCTACAGGTAGAAAGAAACTTCTTTGCATTGTTTGTTTTGTTTAAATACCAGTCTAAGCCCCGAAGGTTCTTTGTTTGTGAGAGCAAAGATATGGATTACAGACAAATAACATATTCTCAATTGGAGAAGAAAATGTCTTTAATTTTCTGTTGGTAAATTGACCTTTTTTTTTTTTTTTTTGCTTTTAAAGAAATTAATTCATATTGAATTCACGACGAACTGTAAAAGTACACTTTTTAGCACTTGTGCAGAAATGAATAATTGACTAGTGGATGATTTGATGGACAGAAAGTCATCAGTCAGTCATGAAAGCCATTTATTGAGCAAAAATGTCAAACGTGAGCGCTCCAGGTCATTGAATGCTTTGGATGAATCACTTTCTTTTTTCATACCGCTGCAAATTGAGTCACAAAGTCTCATAAGTGTTGCCCGGATACCAGATTTTATTGGCAAAATCTGATCTGTGTTGGAAAGCTGAAAGAAATCTCGTAATGATATGCTGGATGGTGTTTATTATTTTTTCATAAATACATACCCCATTTATTTTATTTTTTTGAGAAGGGTCCCTGCTTGTGAAATAATTGGAACCAGCTATTTTACAGTTAAGAAATAAAGTTGTCAGTGCTCTCTGGTGGGCGAGATGTGTAATGGAGACACCGTTTCCATGTGACCTTAAACATCTCTCTGGCTTCTCTGCACTACAATTTGTTGTTCATAAGCCAACACGCTGATATTGCTTGACCTGAGTCGAACTAAAATCCACCAACATATCAACACATTTATTAGTCACGCATACCGTACTGAATTGTTTTGTACTATTGTAGAGATTTTGTAGTGACCGTACAGTGACTGACGGTGTTGTATTTTGCACCGGATGTTCCTCATATTGCATCACCACAGTAGCCTTTTAAGGGGTTTGGTGTCGCTGCGGTAGTAAAATGTCTTTTATTACGCAGCACTTGCTTATTTTTCTCTGTAAGAACTGATGGGATGCGAAACCCCAAGATAAACATTTGACCGAAGATGACTTGGTTTTTTTTGGAGCATCTGCCTGGTTAAACTGCAGCTTGGTCTGCCACCGCAGTCGAGCAGAGGCATCAGCCTTGTTTTTTTGTCCTCCTGTGGGTTTATCATCCTGCACACAGAGAGGGGAGAGGGGAGAGGGAGAGGTCTATTGATGCTGTGAGCCGGAGCAGTGACTATATTAGCTCTCTGGCTGCTATGGCCCTGTCAGCTGAAGGCATCAGCTGGCCTACATCGGGCAGGTTGCATAACGCCGTCCCTTCGACTCGTTCACTTCTCAAGCGTCGATGGGATCGGCATATGGGGAGAGTACGGGGTGGGGGGGGGGGGGGGTACATCCACTCAGAAACAGATGGATTATTTAACCACAGCTACCCGAGTGACCTTTTAATTGACTGGCAGATTGTGTCTTCAGCGGTCGCTGGACGGTTCGGGATCAGAGAGTTCTGTTGAATTTTCTCCTAACGAAACCAAAACATGAACATGTGCGAAGTTTCATCTGACGTGGACTTATCACCTCCAGCTGTTTCTGAGTCATCTGCAGGCCGGCCTGTGATACAAACATCACCGTTCACTGAAGCCCAAGTTGACGTACAAATGAATTGTTTTTGAGCACTTTCGAGCTGAAATGATCAGTCAATCAATCAGTTAGGGAAAACGGCTTTTTTTGATAATTGATTAGTTAAGTCTTTTCTAAAGGAAACCTTCCATCGTTTTCTCGTTTCCACCTCTCGGACGCGATGATTTGGTGAAGTCACACAAACGTTGTCAAGCTAACAAGTTTTGCACTGTTGGCCGGACAAAACAAGATATTTTAAGGCTCTCGATTTTTAGGAGGTCGGATAAATCCCCGTTTGCTCGGTTTCGATCAGTTTATTATACAATCAAAAGGTGACGAAGTTCGGGCACGCGAAGAAAAGTAAATGTTTTTGTTGTAGCGCTCTAGTAAAGCCGTTATTTCTTCTGTCAGCCTGCTGGCACCGTTTACCTCTTTGATGAGATTTGCTTCGGCTGCGCGGGCCTGATACGACAGATTCACTTTCTATATCTATTCTGCAGTGAACGCAAACGGCCGTCTGAGCAGCTGCCGGCGTCATCCGCCAAAATACCGGCAGAATGCCAGACACCAGATGCGGTGCACCATCCGAAGCACCAACGCCACCACACATAGTTTTGTGCCCGACACGCCCTCTTCGCTGTTACATAAACACGGTGACGTCGTTTCTTGCCAAAGCTAATGTTTTCACATCAGGCACCAGACATGTAGACGCATCACTCTGCTGTCCGGGCTCATCCCTCAAGTTTTGTGTTGTATTTGTCATCAAATGTTTTTGCCACAGGCGATCCAAGGTGTGCCTGTGCGGAATAAAAAACAGTGCTGGTGTGAGATTTCACTCAAACTATAGCCGGTTTATTGTTTGGAGCAAATCTCTGTTTAAGTGGTGATCTTGAAAGTGCTGCCTCTTCGCACAGATTGCTGGATTTACTTTAGTTTATGTCCTGCAATATTAATACTCCGGAACCCGAGGACGTTCGTGTACTCCTTGCAATGCTGACATTTTAACACCGTGGCGGTGACTACGGTAAACATATCGGCTCCAAACGCAGCTCTGCCCGGGCGCAGTATCACCGCGTGACCGTAGACCTTTAATGTAAACGCCGACAGGCACATTGTACATTTGAGAAGAAAAAAAAAACTCATCACTTGACTGATCTCCGCTTGACAAACTGTGACCCTGATTTAAAATGATCTTCAAACACATACTGAGCATTTATGTCCTGTAATCTCTGCCCCGAAGCATGAATACCAATTTATCTGCGATAAACTAAAGTCGGATGTATCTTGGTCGACTCTTTGGAGAAAATCTGCAGGGTCAATGTTGATCCTGAATAAAAACTTGTAGAGCAACAAAAGGAACAGCCAGAGTTTGGGTCGGAGCAACGTGGTTTGTTAGGAATGCGTCCGGTCGCGCTCGGGGTTCAGAGCACGTGTGCATTTCCTGTTTCTGTCTCGACATCTTTTCCGACACGTTGCTCGCCCAAACTTCCAGAGGTCAGCGGAGGTCCTAGGACTCTCCCGTTTACTTCCTTGCTCGCGTACAGCTACTTGTTGTTTATGTGTTAAACCTCAATGCCTTTTGTTTTTTGGGGGGGCCAATAAGCTTGTTTATGTTCACAGGCAGGGTTTGAGCTAAGTCTTTTTTCCATTACTAAGCTGGTAATTACAGTGTCAGAAGTTGGTTTGGTGTGTCTCTGTCTTCCAGGAGGACTTGCCAGAGCACTTCCTGTTTTGGTTTGAGTTGTGTGTTTTTTGGCTTTTGGCCAAACTCTGCCTCAGCAGCCAGCCAACGCAGGCCATTCACCCCCCCCCTCCCCCGAAACAATTCACCTAAATCAGTTCTCATAACAACTCGCGGCTAAGGAAGACGAACTGGCAGTGGATGTGTCCATCCTTAAAAGCAAGTGAAAAGAATTTCACTTGCAGACACACACATGCCCTTACCCCCTCCTGTCTAGAAGGAACGATGACGCACTTGGCATCTTTGAGTCTCACTGCAACACACAGATGATTAAATCCTCACCAACATATTAATCCTGCCCAGACTCGGCCTACGTGCCGCTCTACGGTGTGTATCGGCTATCAAGCCGAACGTCCTTTAAAATGTAACCCGCATTCTGTTTTTAGGGTGACCTCGTGACCTATTGGAGGGCTAAAGGCTGTCGCCCTCCGACTGGAGTGGCATCATGGGACAGGAGGAAGGGGAGGGTTGCTTGGAGAGTGGCTGAAATGTCAGAGGACGAGAGTGTTGCCTTTCAAAACAAGCTGGCATTCCCATCAAGGACAGACTCAATGTATCTGAAAGGGAAGATGGAAAAAGAGAAGCAGGTCTTGACATCTCTTGGCCCCAGTTCTTATCTCTTCCTCCATCTGCCTTCTACCTGTTGTTCCCGGTACTGTACCTATCGGGTTTGGTTCTGTGGGGAAAAAAATGAAAAGCAACTCCCATCTGCTTGGACTGTTTTTAATGGTGCACTAGTTACATTCACGTCATTCCACACTGTCCTGTATTCAGAGGACATTTTATAACAACACGTAGGCGGCCGGCGGACAGACACTTTTAATATAAGAACTTTTTAAGTCGATCTTTCACATTCAGAATGTTGACAGTAAGTCAGTCGAAGAATGTGACAGTGCTTAAGTACAATCATAAGGGATTTATACTTAAAATAATATATTTAATGCTACTCCATTTTAGAGGGAATTATTGGACTTTTTCTCCATTTTAGTCACCTGACACGTTGTAACTTATAGACGTAAGAAAACAGAAAATGCCCACCACGTTGGAGCACCATGAGATGTCATCAATATTTACTCCAATGCAGCTCTGACCTTGTTACTTTGGTAAATGGATCTGACAAGATCAAGGAGAAGTCCAGGGGTCTGTGCTCTTTTTAATGCATCAGTTCTCACAGTATTCTGTCTGCATAGCTACGAAGTAAGTGATGATGCAGGGGATCGTGTGAGTGCAGCTGCAGTGTAAACAGGGCCTGGCATAATGACCTTTGTTTTCCACTGCTCACTCTCTTGGCTCGAAGCCATGCAGATCAGGTCGTCCCGGTTACCCGTCTGATCGGCAGGGGATCCCGGTCTCTCGCAGAAAACAGAAACACGGGGCCCGATGGTGTTCTGTGGCACATTGACCTGGATATACCTCGTCTATATGCACCCACGGACCGGGTCTGTCTACCTGGTGCAGTTTCAGGCAGGGGACTGTGGAAACGGCTCAGGTTTCAGAGATGGTACAGGACCGAGCCAGGCAGCGAAGGATACTTTTTCCATCTAAAGGCCAAAGTTTTACAAAAACGAGGATCCGAAGTGCACGGCGTCCCGGCCCGTCTCCAGCCGGCTGTCTGGTTTGAGATCCACGACTGTAACTCAAAACGCAGAAGACGCGTGTTCCCGAGAGCCGGGGCGAAGCTATTTGTAGAGGTGTTTACAGACCGTGTGCTTGTTTATGATGCATCTCTTCCACATGCACAACTCATCAGGAGCTCTTTGAACGCAGCAATAAATCGTAGGCTTTAATTTTGTGTCGTGAACAAACAGCCTGTGGAGGAGAGGCGGTGCGCTGAAACTTCGTAACAAGTAATTCAATAGTTAGCAGAGCTCGTACACGTCACATGGTGTTGGCTTTGTTCTTTGTTTGATACATTATGATTCAGATTTATAGAAATTGTGGTCACAGGGTTGGGTAAAACCTGAAATCTATATATAACCAAAAAGACCTGATGAACTGGACTGAACGGGAATCATGGGTTTATTACCGCAGAGTTACTTTAAGTGTGCTACTTCTTCTTATTTATCTGCCACATTCTTTTAAGTTTGAGGCGCACATAATGTTAAACGCACTTTGTTTCATGTTCGAATCGATGTTTGGACAAACTGCAGATCTCGTAAAGGGATCCAACAAATGAGCTGTTTGCTTGTTAGTATAATTATACTAAATCCCTCTGTCCATGTTTGGAGGTGCAGCATGTTTTCACAGGTGCTTTATATTTGCTAATTACAGGGGCGCGCTTAAAGATGTGTGTGTGTGTGTGTGTGTGTGTGCGCGTGCGTGCGTGCGTGTGTCAACAAGCTGAGAGGTTTCAGCAGTGTTTCACTTCTGTCTGTTTGATGACGGCTGAAGTTTGTTGTAAACACATTCTGTTTACATAAAACATTTGTCTAGCCAATTTTTGAATATTTCAAACTGAAATTATTAATAAGAAATCGCCAGAAAATAATCTGCTTCCATTTTGATTACAATCTCAAATGGTAAAAAAAAAAATGATGCATCCAACAGCAACAGTTTCCATACAGCTTAGTTTGGCAAGTGAAGTGCAGGAAACATCCTTTTGTGAAACATCCGGAAGAACTGTATTTCATTTTTGATTCGGTGCTTTATAGGTTTTCCACATCATTTTTCTCTGTAAGTGTTGTCACCGCTGTAATCACCGCAGCGCAGAGTTGCAGTGTTTTTCGAGGCGCTGTCATACGGACTTTTGAGAAGATTGCCAGAAAACAAGAGATGTGTTTGTACACAACAGAAGATGAGAGTCAGCGAGACGATCTGAAACCATAACTAGTTTCTCTTCTTCCCTGCAGTTCCTGGTTAGCGGGGTCCCTCATGTCCAGCTCCATCCCTCAGACTCCGGGGCCTCTGTGGTGCTCCTGATGCCCCTCACCCACAGCTGAAGATCCCGGGTGGGCGAGGGACTGTCAGGGATCACTCTCTCGGGGTGCTTCTACACAAGGTGACTTCACACACACACACACACACACACACACACACACACACACAAAGAGCTACAGTCCGGTATGGAAGCTTCCTGGTCACGTTTGCAAATGCAACCAAACTTCTAATCACACAGCATCTGAAGCCACAATGCAAAGTGCTGCTGTCCACCAGTGGGAACATGGATGGTGATGTGTTTACATGCAAACATCAGGCTCATAAATGGCACCTTCACTATTTTGTTAAGAAGCAAAACCATCAGCACATTCCCTGTCCATGTAAATAAGGTCACTCTTTCCATTTCAAATGGGACTTTAACAAAAACAGAGACTTTGTCCTTGATTGTATTTTAAAGGCTTTGTTTTCATTTCGGATGATGATTGTTTTTTTTTTGGGGGGGGGATAAAAGCTAAATGGTTTTAAAAGGTTAATAATAGAAGAAAAGAGTCGGCACATGATAATTCACTGTAAGCGTTTTAGGTAATTTTTGTGTTAGGTGCTTCATCCCTCAGGGACCTTTCGGACTCAGTGCACCTGCTAATGAGTTGTACCCTCGTTTTGAAAAGTCCCCCTTTTTTTTTTTTTAAAGATTAAAAAAAAAAAAAAGCCTTTAATCTGCCTCCTCCTCATCATCATCTGCAGCTGCAGTGGATTTAATGCACGAGCTCTTTCATTAACCTGGTTTCATCTTGGCACGCTCAAATTTTCAAATATGATGTAAATCATTTAGTTATGTTGGGATTGAAAGGTTGAAGCACCAGACAGGACATCTGGAATTGAACCTTTTTGTCTTTTATTTTATTATCAGTGTATTTCAAGCAACACACACACACACACACACACACACACACACACACACACACACTGTTTGTCCTCCTCTGATTTAAATGTGCATCAAGTTCACCCCAGACATGTGACTGACTGTCCCGGAGGGGGATTAGAGATTTAGGATCAGACAGATCCGTCACAACTGTCATATTAACTTTCTCATCTGTCCTCAGTGAGAAAGAAGTCCTTTCTGCCTTCATCAGTTCAGCAGATTTGGTCACAACTCTGAACACAAGATGTTAAATACACTCTCAAAGACTTTTATGTACTTTTTAGACTGCTGGATGATATCACGCATTGGCAAAATAACTGCCTCAGCGGTCACACTGTCACACAGCTCAGTGTTCACGGCCAACACAACAAGGCAGCGGACCGTTATAAACATGGCAACCACCGCAGCACTAATGGAAGTAAAAGGTCGACCTCACACTGGTGTGTGAAAAATGTCTTCTGTCTGTCTCCGTCTGAAATATATCTGAAAACACCACACGCTTGTCAGGGTCATGAAGAAGACGGAGGGGGTTTGTTAGACCCCCACCCCCTAATCTGGTACTGTACGCAGTCTGTCTGCTATCAACATGTGGCCACAACCACTTCCTCTTTCACTCACTTCACTCCAGAAGTGCTCTCAGAAGAAAAGAAAAGAAAAAAAAAAAAAAGGTCTTCAGCTTCATTATTTCATTTTTCATGATCTGATTTTGAAAGTTTAAGGTGCCCAGTGATGTAGTGGCTGAAGATATAATCTGATTCTAATGGAAAAGCATCATAATTCACAACTAAGTGACTGTTTACATGTGCGCTGGTATCCAGTATATGATATTGTTAAAGTTTTGTACATCTTAGCATCTTATTCTGAAAAGCTTTTCATCTAAACCTGTTGCTTTCCCGTCATCTCTCTCTCTCTCTCTCTCTCGCCCCGTGTGACTCCAGGATGACAAGTTAACAGTGACGCAGGCCACTCCGGTGAGTGGGAACCCCTCTATTCTCCGCTTCCACTACCAGCTGAGTGAGCGCCGCTCGGCCTTCTGGGATACGGCTCTATCAGAAGACAGCCTCTTCCTGGAGATTCCTGCCGGGCCGCTGGTGGACGGGAGCAAGGAAGGGTAAGTCTAAGAGGGCGTTTCCTCCAAAACGCCAGATTGCCATTCAATTACGACCAGATTGCATTTACAGTACACCATAATCCTCAAAAGACAGAGGCAGACTTTAACCGAAGTAACTTCATGGGAGAAACATGCATTTATTTCTAATATACTCAATTTTATAAAAAAAAATATATATATTTTATTTTCGTTTACCGAGAAGCCTTTGTTTTCTGATTTATTCTTAGTTTTGATCTGCTGTTGTTGTAAACTCTAAACTCTCCCCGTGTTGATGTGTTTTCTTGGTATAGTCAGTATAATGAATGTTGCCACAGCACGATGTCCATATGTACAACACTGGTCATGTTATAACTACCTCCCCGTGTCCTCGTAATACAAACAGCACTTTTTATACACTCATTATTTACAGTCGCCTCCGTTTTGTAGTTTTTGGAGCCCAGTTAACTTCCCCTCAGTGAAATGTAACACTTTCTGCCCTAATGTTTCACATTAAAAACCTTCCAGTCACAACTTTCCCACACCCAGTAGAGATTAACTGACATCACACATAAAGTAGAGCAGAAATGACTTGAATTCAGAAGTGACTGAAAGAGAAATGCTGAACAGCAGAGTTGTGAGTATGACATGAATCTGTTGTACTAATGGATTGAGGGATGTGGAAATGTTCAGTAGGCTGAACAAACCATGTTATTCCTGTTCCAGTGCTGGTGGTTCCATCTCTTTTTATTCAGGCTTTATTCATAAAGAGCTGATGTAGGCCATTCATGCATCCGAGAGTGTATATTAGTGAAACATATCCTTTCTGAATGGTACGTTTTTTTTAATGTTGTTGTTATTGGATCCTCTCTTTAAGTCCTGGCCTGAGTGCAAAAACTAAATCAGCCATTTCTCATGTTAGGAATCGACCATTCCTCCACAGTATCAGAAATGGCCAAACAAGTTAAAGAGGGTGCTAAAACGTTTCTGTTGTCATTTCCTGGCTCCGTGTTTGGCTGTAATCAATACCAGGACAGGGTAACCTTGCCTGCTGCAGGCGCACTGCCAGTCCTATGAGCAGCCAGCTTTGCAGCTGCTGCTGCATTGTTATGTAAAGTTGCAGCGCTTATGTAAAAAAAAAAAAAAAAAAAAACTCAATGCGTCATCAGCCCCCCTTCACCGACTCTCTCGCCCTCTCTCTCTCTGTGTGTTCTCATCCCCAGGTTAACGGCTCTGCTCCAGTTCGCAGAAGAGAAGCTCAAAGTGAACTACGTCTTCTTGTGGTTCCAGAAAAGCAGAGAGGATCGATGTAAGAGCTCCTGTTATTTTTAAAACCCTGCTGCTGTTTTTGAGGCAGGGTTTGCTTCTGTCAACCGTTTTATATTTATGTGCAGATGCAGAGAGTTTCAACTGCGTACGCAGTCAATCTTAAGGATTTTTTTTTCACGTAATGTTCTACATGTACGTAGCTGGAATGTGGAAAGACTGCTGTCGGGTGGCTGTTTGCTGAGCAGGAAGACTGGAGGCAGCTCTCTGGAAAGAAAAACAAAAGAACACGCCAACATAAAAGCTCTTTATTTCTTGTTTGCTTATTGTTTGCACAACAAAGAGCAGACGTTTTGGACTTTGGAGACAGTCAGGCTGTTTCCACCCTTTGCTTCCAGCTCTGAAACTGTGTTCAAACTGTCAGTAAAAAATTTTAAAAATTTTTTAAAAAAATAAAAAAAAAAAAATCCTCTTTATGCGCATGTTTAATTAGAATCCAAGTAGCAAGTCTGAACGGCAAAAAAAAAAAATCACAAGATCCGAATTTGATTTTAAATCTGTTCTCCGACCACAAATACAATTCAAATTGCATTTTAGAATTTTTTTGTTTTGTTTTACTTCTATGACATGTAAAGTTCATATGTTCATCACACATGTAGAAACATGGTAGTTTGGCGGTGGAGGGAGCCAGTCACACGCTCCAGCTGTATTCATTATGGCTCCGTTCCATTAAGTGTCCCAGTTAGCGATGATCGTGAACCAGCATGCACAAAAGCAGAACCTATCCTAAATGGAATGCAGCCATCATTAACACACGAGTGCTTTACCTGCTGGGACAAACCTGCCGTGAGAAAGGTCCATAGCAACCAATGCGGATAAGACCGAAAACGAGGTTTGCCAACTGGATCCACGGGTCGGATTCTGATCACATTGTGATGTAAAAAAAAAAAAAATCTAATTTGGACCGACAGTCTGATCGTAGTCATACATTGATGTCGACCTTCTAGTTGTACTCATGGACAAAACGCTAAAAAGGGAAAAGGTTTGCCCTTTAACAAATGACCAGAACCTGGAGTGGCAGTAAACCTGAAACTTTTTCAGTCCTGGTTTAGTTTTTTTTTTTTAATAAGAAGTTGTGCCGTTATAATCTCACTATAGAAGCACTGAACGCTCTCGTGTTTCCTCACCAGTGTCCATCATCAAGACGTTCCACTACATGGGCTTCGAGGTGGTGAAGCCGGGTCACCCCATGGTACCAGCCCGGCCTGACCTGGCCTTCATGGCTTATTCTCTGGACAACAGCAGCTCAGATGAGGAGTGACTGCCACCGTGTCCTGACACCTCCCTCTCCCACCCTCCCCTCCCTCCATATACATTGTTTTTTTTAAGGGGGCTTTTGGGAGCGGTAGGGTTTCTGTGTGACGCGGCCACCGCCGCCTTCCCCCCTTTTTTTCCTCTTCCCTGAAGATAACTGCAGATTGGAGAAGCCGGGAGAGGCGCAGCTTGAACTAAGTCATCACGTGTGGATATTTCGGGGGTTTTTTTTTTCCATCTGCCTTCTCTTTTGGCCACATTATTTGTTTGTGTTGTCACGAACAAGACAAACATTTGCTGGACATTCAGGAGGTGTTTTACATTAAAATTCAGCATATCTCTCCTCTGACAGCTTCTACCTTTTATAAGAAGAGACTTTGTATGCTGTATACCATACAAGTTGTGTTGTTAAGGGTAAAACAAAATAGGGTATTATGGGGTGTGCTATGGTCAATAAAATATTGTTTTTCTTTTTATAGATGGGTGAAAGCCTGATCTTTTACATTTAACATTAAAAGCACATGTAAACATTTCTTTCCTCTTCTTCCTGAAATATGTCGAGGCATCATTCCAGTCACTCCCCTTGTTTTATTTGGTGAAAAATATGCCGTTAGTCTCTCCAGACGGGTCAAAGCGAAGACGCGGTGTGCGTGTTGAATGTCGGCAACAGTGAGGCCGACGCCTCTTCTGCTCCGCACAGTCATGATCCTGTCAAGCTGACGCTGTGAGTAATTGAAGAGCTGAAGAGGAGGGCCAGCCTCGCTGTTGTTTTGCTTTATATACACACACACACACACACGCACACACGCAAGCACACAAGCAGTTTAATTTGTCATGAGCTGAAAAAGTTGTTAGTGTAAGACGACCGGGTTTCAAACAACAACAAGCTCCACTTTGTTATTTTTCATTATAAATTACACGGGTCCATGGAATCGGGAAGCTGCAGCACCAGTTTGAGCTTCTCGAGTATCACGTTCAAGTCACAGACCTACAAAATCGACCACGGCCATACATTTTACACCGTGATAAAAACAAAAAACAAAGACAAACCCAGCTTATCATACAAACCTAGCACAGACAGTTATTTCTTACCATCTAGGAAACAGCGGAGCAACTTGAAACTGATCCGCTGTGTGACTGAAATGTAATGAGGATACATGAGAGGCAGAAACTGAGGCTAGTTGGAGCCTCACTCAGCCCTGTAGTGATCCAGTGTTGAAATGGGGGTGTTTTGTGCCTAAAGAGGAGAGTGCAATGTTAATATAAATATATTTTTTTTTACTCGAGTCTTATTGAGCGAATGTGTCCCATTTTTCATCCCCACGCAGAGTCAGACCTGCGCTCTGAGGAAATAAGCTCATCATCGGGGTACAAATGGGAGCTCTTCAGGTGATTAGAATATATATGCAAGTAGAGTTAAAACCCAGGAGGATTCCTGTGGAGTTTTTTTTTTTTTTTTCATTCTTAGTTTTATGGTTTCTTGTACTCTGGACAAAAAAAACGCCAAAGAATCCAGTCCGTCTGCTGTCGATTCAAATCATCCCGTTTAGAAAAAGCTAGCTGGTATGTAAAGCAATATTAACCTACATTCCCGTTGTCGGCCATACTTACTGTTAACACCTCAGAGCAACGTGATGGGAGTGTGTCCCATGTTCAGATCACACCAGTCTTCATTGCTACTGATTGAGCCCTTGACTATAAGCTGTTCAGAAATGTCAATAATGAAGTTTTTCAGAGGTCTATTTTTACGTATGTATATTTCACTATTGCTTATTGTGATAGTTTAGGGATTTATTTTTTTGTTCTCGGTGATTAGTTAGAAACCATAAAGTGACAATCCACAGTTGTATACCAATTTTTGTCTTGGGGTTTTGGTGGGGATCAATAAAAGTTGTTAACTAAAAGGTGTGTTCTGTTTTCTTTTACTCTTGAAGTGATGCCGGATTTGTCTTTTGTGTGTATAAGCAGTGTGTATCGTTGTCACATGTTTCCTTGCCCTGGAGCTAAACTCCAAACTTAACTTTGTCTAGAGAGCAACTGTGAGTTTTTATCTCTGACACAAGAACTGTTGTTCTGCAGCCAAACACATGCAGAGAGATCAACACGGACAGCAACACAGGCTTAGAAAAGTGAGGAGCATACTGAAGGCTTCAGATTCAACACCAAGACTGAGAGAAGATGACACGGAAGCAGAGCAGCAAAGATGAGGCTGATTTGAGGCGATGAAAGTATTTTTGTTCAATGAACAGTAGTTGTTGGTAGCTTGTGTTTCAGCCCATCGCTGACTCAGGCGCTAATCTCCAACCAGCTCAGCTCACCGCTGGCTACTCGCCAAAGATGGCAACAAGCTCCCAAGTCAGTTGATCTAGCATTCTATTTTCAGCGCCCGGGCCAGGACGGACTCAGCTGCTCTATATCGGCCTCTCTAATACAGCAGCAGCCTGTTTTTAAACCTTTGTCTCCTGAAGGAGAAAAGCGATTCGGTCCGGGATCAGAGCGTTAAGCTGCTCTGGCCCTCAGGTGCCAAACACAAAATCTCTTTACATTCCAACATTTGTGTCTCCTGGTCGGTTAATGCTTTTTCTAAAATGTCGCCAAGTCTTGTTTTACTGTTGTGTTTCCTAAATATGTCACAACCAACAAAAGAAGACGACAGCTCAAAAGCCATGAATGAACACATCTAATTATTCCATCAGAGTTTATCATTTACCGCCAGGGATGCTACAGAAACCAACAAAATGTGTGTGGGCTCCTGTCGGATGATTTCATCCATCTGTCTGAAGGCCCCCGCCTCCCCCTCCCCGCTGCCTGGGGCCTCAATCAGGTGCTCCTGCTCATCCCCCACCAACATCAGCAATCATGTCACAGCGGTGTGTGGAAAATCTGAAGCTGTGTCACTAATCCCCCCCCCGGACTAAAAAACAAGAGGCAGATAGTCCGCTCCTGGCCTTAATCTTGTGTTGAGTTTACATAAACTAACCTCAGATGGAGGCTGATAAGCGGTTACCGCATCACTCAGCACGACATTTCTCAGAAACTGCCTACGTATATCCTCGCATCTCGGTTTCTAGCGTCCACTTAGCGGAGTTAAAAGCAGCCAGTGAGCAGCTAATCCCCTCAGGAAACATTTAACCCCGCTGCACATCCAGCGCTCTCATGAAAATATACTTTTCTAAAACAAGAAGTTTGCCCATTTGACATTGACATTGCAGATATTCTGATCTCGTGTTCATTCTTGTCATTTGAAACAGCACTTCACAAACTAAATGCACCACAAGCTAAACGTAGGAGCCTGTCTGAGGCTTTTGATCAAATCACTCAACTTTTTTTTTTTAAAGTTTTACAAAAACTTTTAACACCTAAAATTAAAAAGTCCAGCAGTCACCGGGGCAACATCATCGTTCATCAGGAGTCATGTTTGTGTCCCGTCTGCGAATGGAACTCTTGATATTCGACCTCTTTTAGCTCTGGTTTTGGTCTCCACCAGCCCCTGATGGACATATCTGCCTCTTCAGCCCTTAAATCCTGCACTGTGTTCGCCACGTCGTCACTAACGGCGCCTGTCTTCTGCTTGGTGCTGAGCAGGTGGCGTACAGTAGCTTTATCTCTGGAAACAGCTGTGTGATGCACTCCAACGTCCATCGGCTGAACAGCAAAAACAGGAGCCGAGACCCACTGAGGCCCGTCGAGCCGAGGGGAGCTGCACATTCAAACGGACTCTGTGTGGCTTCATCACTACATGCGATCTCTTCCACGTTGTCATTTGATAGTGTTATGATAAAAAATATGGACTAGAGCTGCATTGAAATAATGTTATTGCCATATAAATGATCATAGAGCCCTCACTGTCCTCCTCGATCATCTCTTCTCAGCCTCACTCAGCTGAACCAGGAGGAAACACCCGACAGAACGTTAGCCGACTTCCTGTAAAACAATTAGGAGTGAAAAACGCCCAGCGTCCTCATGAACGTCTTCATCTTTGCGTAGTTGTTGTCTCCTGTTTCATAACAATTTCAAGCATTACGTAATTCATGCAGAATACAGTAAGACCATCTGTGTTGCCCTAGAGACGCATGTAGCTTTAATCCCAGATTGATTTCAACTGTAAATCCACATAAATCATGAAAGGACGAGGTAAATAACTTATCCTTTTGAATAACTAAACACAAAACATCTATAAATGTAGTCACTATGAAAATGACAAAGAATAAAGAATATATAATGATAAAGAAATAATAAGAAACCATGAGTGGATTATTAATTGTTCAGTTTTATTTTAAGAAACAACACATGCAAACACACACACACACACACACATTCGTTCTTCTTCCAACAGGTTGGTCGGGTGTCGCTACTTGTCCTTCTCTTTCTGTTCCTTCTCCTTCTTGTCCTTCTCGGCTTTGGCCTCTTCGGCCTCGTGCTTCTTGATCAGCCCCTCCACCTCCTTCTGCTTCAGCACCTTGATGCAGGTTTTGCCGTTCTTGCGGGTCAGGGTGGCGATCTCCACTAAAACCCCCCAAAAACAACAAGCTTTTAAAACAGAGCTTTCATTGCGGCATTTCATTCTGCAGAGGAAGATACTGTATTTAGATTTATTTATAGTTTAACGTGTTGCATAAGGTCTACATATTGGTTTTTTTAAAACAGTGCAGTGTCACCAGCTGTCAGTGCATGTCGAGATAGACTCTGATATCTGACCTGCATTTGCTCTTGTTGACACACAAGAGCAAATGCTCTGACCGCCATGAAAACAGGTCGAGCAGGTGCGGAACACCTGATCCTTATGGCACATGACTTGTCGCCTCGCCTTTGTATTATCCAATACCAACAAATTAACCCATTTATGTTTGTGAACATCAGCTCACGATGAACACGACCCTCTCTGAGTTTTGTTCTAAAGAAATCCCTTAAATATACATATAAACCAGAGTCAGTCCCCTCCCATAGTGGCCCTATTTATTTACAGTAGCTACATCAGGATATATCAGGTGACTGGAAAAAGAAAATGCAGAGACACCTTTAAAAAAGCATCAGTGGACATTTGTTTTGCTCCTTGGAAAGCAGAACAAGCACTTTTGAGTTGTGTTTCGGTCCTCCTGATGAATGCAAGTTCAATAGTTCCTCTATTTTTGGTCTCTACCACCTTCTGAGTAAAATATCTAGATCTTCAGCCGTTATGTTCACCAGCTTGTCGCTAACTTTGTGAGCTGAGCTGTGGCCCTTAAAACTGAAACAGGAAGCTGAAGATTTTTAGAACATACAGTAACGATGCGGGATCAGGTCACAAGTCTTCATTAGCGTTACAATAGATGATTTGATCGACTGAAAGTAGAAGAACAGGAAGAAAGTGAAATATTGCTTTGTGCGGTTATAACTTGTCTGTCCTTATTAACTGATGTCTGACTTTATATTTACCGTCTGTTTGCTGTGACGATTTCTGACAGTAAAAAGTATTTGTTTGTTTTCAGGCCTTAAAAAGAAAACTCCATCTCGGCGCCGGATTAGAAAAGTGATCCCAAGATCCAGTTTCCCAATTGCTGCAAAAATATCTAGATTCTGGTAATAAATGGCATACTGTATCGATCGTTATAAATTTCAAGATGAGTTAAAAAAAAAAAAAAAAAGAAGTCATATCATGACAATGGTAATATTCTGACGCTGACCGTTCCATTTAACGGCATGATGGACGTTTTGTGTGTAACTTACGCAGAGAAACAACAACCATGACTGAGAGCGGCTCAATGAGGGAAGAGTTAGTTCCTAAAAGTGGAGCGACTTCAGTTGTGTGGAAGAGTTTCAGTTACGGTTTCATATTTGTTACGGTATATTCATTCTTAATGCTTATTTTATTGCAATTCTATGTCCTTGAGATTAATAATGAAATATCTTTCAGTAGTTTGTCATAATCGTCACGGATATCGTTCTCGCAGAAATACCCTGAGATATTGTGACACTGCTTCAGCGCCGTATCGCTCGGCTCCGAATAATCCTATTATTGAATCCACCAGTTTCTGCCCATTTCTCTCACCGCGGATTCAAACCCTCACCTTTCTCTGCAGACAGCTTGCTGACGTCCATGGTTTTGTTGAGGACTTTAACGGCGAGGGCGAGGGCAGAGGAGAGGCTCATCTCTCCCTCCTTGAAGTCCTGCTTCAGCATCGACACGGCTGCCTGGCAGCGAGACGAGTACACAAGTAAGAAAATCACTCCCGTCACAACGCCATCCTTCTCGTTAGTAAAGAATTTACAGCACATCAAAAATACATGTAAATTGGCCTTCACAGCCATTTACACTTAAATACAGCCCATCTCAGTCTGTCAAATCTCACACCAGCTCCCTGTGTGGAGTTCAGCGGTGACACTGTCGGGGTCAGGTGTGTGTTCCTCCGGCGGAGACACCCGCACAAAACCCGCACTCATGTTACTGTAAAGGCCTCGTGGACAAAAGTGTGCACTCAAAAGCTCTGAGGAGGCTCTGTTACCCACAATACTTTGAGTGCGGCCATGTGGAGACCCGCTGAGATTTGCAAAGCCACCGTGAATTGAGAGTTACACAATCAGCTGCCCCAAGAGTCAGTAATAAGTAGGCCACAGCAAGTCTGTTTATTGTGAGCAGCCGGTCTTTGTCATGGATGTCGTGTCCAGAACTTCTGCGCCGCTGCGCCCTCTTGTGTCTCAGTGTGGAACAGCAGTTCTGTCACTTCCTCGCCTCCAGAGCTTCGGTCTGATTTGATAACTCAAATATGACTGTTTTCCTGTAAAACTTACAGCGCTGTTGTTTCCGATGCAGGTGGCCTTCCAGCCGCCGTAGTTCCCGCTGGGGTCGCTCTGGTAGAGCTGGAAGCCGTAGTGTTTGTCCCAGCCCATGTAGAGCAGCGACACCCCGAACGGACGCTTCCCTGCAAGGACAAACACGCCGACTCAGCTGAGGTGTGACAACTTTTGGGCTCTAATATGACATGTTAATTACAGCTATCAAAGCGCCTGCTGATATTCATTTCTTTTGGCCGGGTACAAAGACAGAACTCCACCGTTAATCATTTTATATGTTGAATTGTTGATTGATTGATTGATTGACAGATTTCTATATAAATACGACTTAAGTTTTAATTCTTCATAGTTTTAAAACCACATTACTTTTAACTCAGACTCATTTGAGTTGAAATGGTTGTTGATAAGAAAGGATGACGTCGTAAAAGTAGAGAACAATTTCCTCAAATAATCCAAACTAATGATCATTATTTATATTTTGATCAACTTCCGACTGACGAACATCTATTCAACACTCACTGTTTGGGGGAAAAAAAAAGGACACTAAGCATTCATAAGAGGTAAATGATGGTGTTTCTCAACCTGCAGCTCAATCCACCAACAACTCTCCAAACACACTTTCTATTTGAAATACTTCATTCTGATTGTGACCAAATATCGACTAACTTGTCTCCTGGATTAATTGCAGGTAACTAGACGAGGATCTACTTCCACAGCAACGTGCCAGCTAAGCAAATGAACTGCACACGGCAGTTTGGTAGGCAGACCACACACTGTATGTAGATAACCGACTGGCCTGCTGCTGAGACAGAAGCGGGTGGTGCTGCTCTGTACCTCCAAACTGGGTGTAGGCCTGCTTGATGTCGCACAGCGCTGTGACCAGCTGCTCGCAGGGGATCGGCTCCTGGTACTGAAGCAGGTACCTGCAAAAGCAACACAGGCCATCACGCCATCCTTTTCGCATCTTGTCCCGCCCGGGAGTGGGGGGAGGGGAGGGTGAAGAGGAGTGGGGGGGGGGGGGGGGGGGGGGGGGGGTGAAGGCAACACGGACCCTCGCTGATAACTCACCTCTGTGCGATGAGCCGCAGCTCGTTGGTCAGGACGTTGGCGTCGGATGTGATTCCTGCCACGCTGCACGCCATGTCTCTGTGAGGTGATGAAGAGACGTAGGGTCGTGAGGTCACAGGCTGCTGGAGAAATCTGTCACTACGTTTACAATTATTTAAAAATGTATGTTGGTGAAAGGTGGACAGGAGGCTCCTTTAAAATAAAACCGTAAACCCATGTAAACACTTGAATTGAAAACTAACAGCAGATTTATTGTTTGAAGAAAGACGTGTTTCTTTACCATCTGTTTGCTGGCGAGGATTTCTTTACTTTCCACTTCAAAGAAAATCAACATAGTATGCAATTTGCCAGGTGGTGTATTTGCACACGGCTCACTAATGCCATGAAAAGAGACAGATGAAGCGAAGCGAGATGTGACTCACTCATTCAGCTTGTAGATTTTCTCGGAGAAAAACACTTCATCCAGCAGCTTGTGGATGTTCCTCCTCTCGGCCGCCAGCAGCACTCCATCGTTGGCTAAAATCCCCAGACAGGTGCCGGCGTGACCGATGGCCTCCATGGCGTACTCAACCTGGTACAGTCGCCCTGCAAATGACACACAGTGATGTCACTGTGAGGAACGAAGCACTAACAGGCAAAAAAATCATAATAATTCACAACCAAGATGCCCGATCCCAGATTTAAACGTGTTAAAGTTACATTGATGGTGAGAAACGTCTTTAATAAGAGTGGAAAAACAAACAAAAAGAAGAGACGAAGCATTTTCCCACGTTGAAACATCTCACGGCCTCATGAGACTCATCACTGAACAGTTCGTACCTTCTGGCGAGAAGATGGTTGTTCGTGAATCATAGCGACGAGACTGAAAGGAAAACGTAGAGAGAGGAAGCTATTTAACTTCAAAACATCGACAAGAGACCTTCGAGTGATTCTGATTCAAAAAGAGGACAAACCACAAATGTTCTCATACAGGGATGTTATACTTTTTAATGAGAAAATGGGACCTTACGCTTTAATAAAATCCTTCAGTGTATCACTGTTAAACTTTTTCAACTCTATGGTAAACAGCCCTCTGCAGTTTTCTTGCTGCTGTAAACACCCAGTATGTAACTCATGAGGGCACCATTCACTCTCTCTGCTGGACGAAAACAGCTATTTGTTGGTTCAGTAAGACGACGATGACTGATGATGGACTGAAGAACTGGAAATCTCGGTAATCTCCAGCTAAAATGTGAGCAGCATGTTGGGACGCAGTCTGAGCCGACTTCATCCAGACACCAGATGAGGGGGACAATCTTTTGTATGATCTCCCATCACAACAACGCATCACACGTCCAACTCACCATCCTCAGAGACTGCAGTCAGACCCTCGCTGGCACTGTGGAAAACAAACGTCCATTTTAACCGATGGCCTTTTTAACGAGACGGTGAAGTTGATCAGAGCTGCTGCGAACATGACGAGCTGCTCGTTGTGTCACTGAAAGTGAAAGAAACAACTTCTGGCTCGCTAACTAACAAGCAGCACCGCTGTCTGAGGTTGGTATTAAATCCCTACATTACGACCTAATGCTGTCCCGTTTCATTGCTGCTTTACTTTACTTTAATAAACGAAGCTTATTTCTTCATTTTTGACTCGCTGACTTCATACAAACGGAGATGAATCAACACTTTTTTTTTTCTTCTTTTTTTTAACCAACAGCTGCGGTTGAATACTTTCACACTCAGCGAGCACGTTTTGTAAATCTTTCACACGCAGAGCAATAAAGGAAACACTATCTTTTAATAGCACGCGGCTATAATATGAATTTAGACAAATAAAAGCGCTTACCGCTGAAAAAAAGCTTTCTGTTTTCGACGCGTGGTGGTGACGTCACGCTTTTCGACGACAGCTTAGTGCGCCGATTTGTTTATTCGTCGGCCTGCGTCCGAAGTCGCTCACTGGTGCCGGGTGCACTGGGCAGGGAGGAGGGTCAGGTTAACATACAGCTGACAACATATACACCATAAATATGTATAAAATCAGATGAAAAACGAATTGAGAAGTAAAATAAACTTCATGGTAAATCATGATAAAATACATGATAAAAATGTAAGATATTGAAGACAATAACAGATTACTTTAAATACAATTCTAGGGAATGGAGTAGGCTACGTTTAGTTTAGTTTTTTGGTTTTTGTTTTTTTTTTGCATTAATGTTATACTTGTAGAAATAAGATTTTTTTTTTTTAACGATTTCTAAAGAAAATTGCAATAAAAAAAATGCCTGCAAAATTATCTTGGCTTCAAGATGTTTACCTTTGTGTCTGTATATATTTTTCATTGTTTTAAAATGCAGTTGTTTATGAGAAAAGGAAGAGTGAAATATTTGGTCTTAATTTAAACAGTATCAGGCCAGGGAAATATTCAAGAGAGCCACTCACTGCTAATGGTAGTCATGGTGCTTTTTTAAGTATGTTGCATGTAGACTATATTTTAAATCAGTTGGACTGAAAATTGCAGGTTAAATAAATCCTGATTAAATTTATTATTTTTGAAACAGTATTTTCAAGAAACTGGACTAACAACACAAGAAAAAAAAATGTGTAACAATAAAAACAGCATCAAATAGAAACCATTACGCATGAAGCAGAGATTGTTCTTACATTGCTGAAACAATTTCAATTTTACCAGAGAAAAAAAAAGAAAGAAAAAGCCCATTTTGTCCTTGACGTTGTCCAGGCTGAGATACCAAAGCATCCTCATTGTTTGCAGAGATGATCCATTTTTGCAATTTGAAGGGGAAGGCATGACCTTTAATCTGCATCCATCACATACGGCGACACCAACAGACTTAACAAACTGGTTAAAAAGGCTGGCTCCGTCATTAACTGCAAACTGGACAGTCTGGAAAAGGTGGTGGAGAGGAGGACGCTGAACAAACTATTATCCATGTTGGATAATCCTGACCACCCTCTCCACCTGCTGCAGGGACAGCGGAGCACTTTCTCCAAAAGACTCCTTCAGCTCCGCTGTCACAAGGACAGATACAGGAGATCATTCCTGCCGACCGCAATTAGACTGTACAATAACTCACCTCTGGCAAAATCCATCACACAACAATAACACTGTTGCACTGCTGTTTGTTTGTTTTGTTTTAATTCATTGCACTGTTGTTTTGTATAGTTTAGTTTAATTTAATATGATTCTATTTTTATTTGCATATAATGTGCATTTAAAAAAAAAATTATATTGAATATTTTGTACTACCTTTATTTTTATTGTAATTTGTATTGCTTTTCCCTGTATATGCTGCTGTAATGTAAAAATGTCCCTTGAGGGATTAATAAAGTATCTATCTGTCTATCTATCTATCTATCTATCTATCTATCTATCTATCTATCTATCTATCTATCTATCTATCTATCTATCTATCTATCTCCCTTATATGTCCATCCATTGTTTAAGTTTGGGAAGTTCCTTTACATGCCAGCTTTTTTTAAAGGTCAATTATTAGCACGACTTCTTCTGTTATTAATCAAACATCCAATATATTTGTCCTCAGGAATATCATAACCCAAAATGTCTCTTATGGTTAAGTATAAAGTATATTCTCCCAACCCAAAAAACATTTCACCATAATATGTGTACCAAACCTTTTTGCCCACCAGGGGGACACCTTGCCTTGAATGTGTCGTGAAAATGCAACGTGTTTATTTTCTGTTTACTGTACGTGCAGTAATTGCACTCTATCTGAAAATGTTTCACATTGACCAGGAATCAGCTTCAGTAGAGAAAAAGAAGTCCTCCAAGCTGTTGAACCAGGTTGATTTATGGTCAGTGCAGTAAATCATCTCTCTGGAGTTCGTCCGTAGGGGTGCTGTGCTGTAGCTGACCTCTGACCTCTGACCTCTCCCTGGCCTCTCAGGCGATGGTGTTTGTGTGGTGCTTTCTCAGTCACACAGTGTGCTCAGTCCCTACTCTCAGATTTTCAGTTATTCATCTGTTTATTCCTGTCAAACTGTTATTGTTTCACAAATGTTGAGGATTTAGCAGAAAGACTCACCCTGACTCAACAGTAAAAATTACAAATGAATAAAAAACTGTATTGGGTAAAGTTTTGTTTTTTAAAGTTGGGAACATTCATGAGTTTTTATTCAAAATCATACCAATCACATGTCATTATTTTGATGAGGAACGATGCTGCGATTTGTCAATGCGTCCGCCATATTTGTCCGGTCCGGGTATGTCATCACATACAAGGGAACGGGGGAGCTGGAGTTTTCCGGAAAAAAAAACATTATAACGTTTCCAATTCCCAACGGCTTACAATTGGTTGTACCGAATTTCCCCACTGTGGGATTAATAAAGTCAAATCTATATTAAAATGTTTATTTTTAACGTGGAGTTCAAAACAAAGTTTTCCCTCCAGTTTCTTAGACTCTTGAGTTCTACTATAATCTCAACTTGACACTCAAGTATGTATTAACATACATGAAATGATTTGGAAAAAATTAATTGTCATAAGGATTGCAAATACTCCGATTTTGAGACCTCTGATAAGAAGGTCTGACGTCACTACACATTGCAACGTTTGTGGTGAAAGGAAGAGATACACTTGCTCAACGCAAAAATAAGTCATTTTATGTTTAATTTAGGTCATACTAATTAGAGCAGGGTGTTGTGCTGGTAAACAATGCTAATTACTATATTGACGGACCACATGAAGTGTAAACAGCCTTCCCATACGACCAGTACTTTGTTGCCGTTAGTTTGCTGGCTGTTTTAAATGTTATCTGCTAAAAACGACATGTAGAAATGTCGGACCATCAGGCACCACTTATAAGATCGACATAAACTGTCCACAGCTACTGAAGAGGTTATCGAAGCTTTTACGGAGACTTGAAGAAGAAGCAGGAACCCTGGCTCTGGACACTCGCTGAAGGCTGCTTTGTGCCCAAAGAACTGAACTCAGCAGGACTTGACCAGTTTCGAGAGATCTCCCTACTAGATGTTGAGGGGAAAATATTCTGGTCCGTCATTGCGAAAAGATTAACATTGTATCTACTCGCCAACGAGTACATTGATCCAAGTGTTCAAAAAGAAGGAGTCCTGGGATTGCAGTCGAGTGTGAAGCGGCGGGGATTAGAGTTAGCACCTCCAAATCTGAGGCCATGGAGCTCTGCCGGAAACTGGTGGATTGCTCCCTCCAGGTGGGGACAGAGTTCCTGCCCCAAGCGAAGGAGCTTAAGTATCTCAGGGTCTTGTTCACGAGTGAGGGTAAAATGGAGCAGGAGATCGACATGGGGACTGGTGCGGCTGCAGAAGTAAAACAGGCACTGCACCGGACTGTTTTGGTGAAAAGTGAGCTGGGCCAAAAGGCGAAGCTTTCAATTTACCGGTCAATCTACGTTCTGACCCTCACCTACGGTCACGAGCTCTGGGTCGTGACCGAAAGAACAAGATTGCTACAAGCGGCTGAAATGAGTTTCCTCTGTAGGGTGGCCTTAACGATAGGGTAAGGAGCTCGGACATCAGGAGGGAACTCGGAGTAGAGCCGTTACTCCTTTGGGTTGAAGGGAGTCAGCTGAGGTGCTTTGAGGCTCTTGTCAAAGGATAGCATGCTACCATATTCCCCATTGAAGTTGGCTGTCTTGGTTTCTCACCAACATCAGTGTGTTATTTCTTACAGAAGGTCGGTCTGGAATCCAAACAACTGAAGAAAGCCACAAGGGAGATAGCCATGGCAGCCGAGACCAGCTCAAGATGGTTGTGGTTGATAAGAGCTCGCAGTTGGAACCCTTCTACAGGCGAAATGTAAGTGCTCTTGGCTGCCCCGCTCAGGCGAGGCGTGTCACCAAATAGTTGTCGTGTAAACTAATCCTGAACTGCTGAGTGGGCTGTTTCAAGCCAGCAGTATCAGTAGCTTAGGAAAAAATTAGACAAGGTTAGGCCAATATCAAGAGTGTGGGTGTGAGGGGTAAAAGCAGAGGGGGGCGCACCTGGCACGCCAAGTGTCACCGATGAGCCCTCCGGAGGTGTCTTAGGTCTATCATCATGGAAACACTGAGGAAGGAGGGTACCCACCTGATGACCCCAATGAAGCAATGGCCCCTACCTCCACTCAAGGAATACCACCTTGAAGAGGAACTTGTAACATCATATCTTAAGTAGCTCCTGCAGTTTCTGCTTGTAGCGAAGCATCGCTGATGGATCCTTTGTCTTCAGAAAGCAAATAGGTCTAGATTTTCTAACATTAGCTATTTACGTCTGACTCTAACGGACAATTAATTTGCTATAAACATAATGTCATCATGGGCAATTACAACCACAAACACTTGTTCAGTTGTACCTGTGAAATGTTATACCCGAGGATCTAGTTTGAATTGTGCAGAGATTTGAACAATCCCAAGCAGCACACGACTCCGGCATCCTTACTCCAGTTGTGGCTACTGACAGATGCAGGAAGTTGCCCGAACCAATATGGCGGCCACATTGACGTACGATCCAGAGGCCAATGCAGCATCTACGTATATATGTTTATGGTTTAAACAGCCATCTCTGCTGTCAGTGTCAAATTCTCTCAAATATCCAGTCTTAAAGTGCCTGTGGAAAACCATGTGATGTGATCAAAAGCTCCAGAACAGCCACTAAATAGACCTCGAGGTTAGTTTGCTTTGTAAAATGTAAATCTAATTTTACCTACAGATCATTAGGCAGAGATTCATTTGGTAGTTCGATGGATACAGTGTACCAGAAAACTCTTTGTTTCTGGTTTGATGTTTTCCTCAGTTACAGAGTCCAGGATTGCCAAACCCTGGCAGTTTACCTTGAGATTATCAAAAATAATCACATCATCGCATTGTTCTCCGGGGATTGCTGCAGGAAAGTAGAGAGCTACAGCTGCAATGCCTCAATAAACAACCCATAACATCACACTGTTTGTTCAGAGATGAGGAGTATACAGCGTTTTGATTTGTTTTGTTTGCCCTAGTGTTCGCTCTTAAACTGGTTCACAGAGCCTCCTGATCTCCCTGAAGACAGAGTTTATAGTTCTTTAAGGAACCATAATATTTATACTGTTTTTAAGGTCTCTGACATAGGTCCCAGTTCTGACTGGAGTGTAATTTCTGATATTTGAGCTGAGCCCAAGACAACCATTCTCTTCTTCTCAGGAGGAATCCTCTTTTAGGTAATAGCTACAGTATATTACAACCCTGTTTCCGAAGTTGGGACGCTGTGTAAAATATAAATAAAAACAGGATGCAATGATTTGCAAATCCCATAAAGCCAATACTTAATTGAAAATAGACAAAAGACAACATATAATATGTTGCAATGGATACATTTTATTGTTTTATGAAAAATATTTGCTCTTTTTGAATTTAATGCCAGCAAGACGTCTCAAAAAAGTTGGGACGGGGCAACAAAAGACTGTAAAAGTTATGTAAAGATAAAAAAAAAAAAAACCTGGTAGAACATCTCACAACTAATTAGGTTAATTGGCAACAGATCAGTAACATGAATGAGTAGGTTATAAAAAGAGCATTTCAGAGAGGCAGTTTCTCAGCCTAATGGTTGAAATTTTTAAGAATTTGGGGATTTCATCAACCATGGTACATAAAATCATACAGTATAGAGAATCTGGAGAAATCTCTATACGCAAGGAATAACATGTCTCCTCTGGGCCTGAGCTCATTTAAGATGGACTGAGGTGAAGTGGAAAACTGTCCTGTGGTATGACAAATCAAAATTTTTGATTCTTTCTGGAAATCATGGATGCTGCATCTTCCAGTTTAAAGGGCAGAGGGACCATCCAGCTTGTTATCAGCGCTCAGTTGAAAAGCCACCATCTGTGATGGTACAGGGATGCAATAATGCACATGGCATGGGTAGCTTGCACATCGGGGAAGAAACCATTAATACTGAATGATATATTCAGGTTTTGGAGCAACATAGGTTGACATCCAGACAATGTCTCTTTCAGGGAAGGCCTTGCTTATTTCAGCAAAACAATGCCAAACCACATTCTGTACGTATTTAAACAGCATGGCTCTCTAGTACAAGAGTCTAGGTGCTAAACTACCCTGCCTGCAGTCCGGCCCCTTCTCCTATTTAAAAGATTTGGCACATTATTAAAACACACGACAGTTCCAAAACGTTTAGTGTTGTAAAAAGAAGTGATGTGAAACAGTGGTAAACATGCCCCTGTCCCAACTTTTTTGAGACGTGTTGCTGCCACCAAATTCAAAATAAGCACATACTTTTTATGAAACAATAACATTTCTCAGTTTCAACATTCTTTGGTCTTTTTGCAATAAAATATGGGTTAATGGGATTTACAAATTATTTCATTTTGTTTTTATTTACATTTTACAGACCCCCAACTTTTTTAGAATCGGGGTTATATTTTGACACACAGGCCCTTAACTGAGAGATGAATGTGAAATGTATTCTGACCTACGATTGGTTGGTATCACGAAAGGTGGCTCATGATGTTGTAATCATCATAAACTGCAAACCAGCTCCAAAAGGATTTATCGGCCCCTATAAAAATCTATGTAGTGGCAAAGGTTTGGTCGGCACCCAGGTGAAATAGTAGGATGACAGGCCACCAATCACTGAGGAGGGTGTCAGGGCTCCACTCAATACACAAATAAGTAATAGTATCCTATTAGTTAAAAAATTAAAGCTGAATTTAACTGTCACAAAGCAGTGAAATTGCAAACTGTGTGCCTAGCTAGTTATGACTAATCACACGGAGAACCAGCCTTTTCAACTACGTAGCTGAAGCTAACTTTTGACATAAAACTGCATGAGCCAGTGTATCATCGCTTATACTTCATACTTTTGTAACATCACTGCATAAAATGTTGCAACAGCAGCTAAAACATTTTAGCCTGGAAGCTAACACTAAATTGGCTCGCTAACAGTAGAGAAGACAAAATATTGTTTATGTCTTCAGGCTGTAAGAGCCCCTAGAAGAAGATTTATGTAACTAAACAGACTTGTAAACATGATGGACTGACTTTTACAATCCAGAGGGGAAAAAAAATAGCTGATGTTCAACTACATAACCCAAAATATGAAGTCTGTTTTGCTTTTGATTTCTGTATTAATAACAAAAAGCACAACTTTCAACTATAAAAGTTTCATTTGGGTGAAGTTTTACTTTCATTCAGCAGCAAATTAAGAGGAAATATGTTAATGAAGTTCAGGTGGGCTCCACTGATTTGGACCAGTTGTGTTACAGAGCCTGAAATATTTTACAGCTTTCAATAAGGAGCTTTCAAGAGTGCTGAACATAAGAAATGAAATATTACCCTGAATCATGACTCCATGTCAGTCATGGCTTTCTATTTGTCTTGCTGGAGTCCAACAGTATAACCTGAATGTAATGCATCACTAACTTGATCCAACTGTTGGATCCAGGATGGTATCAGTCTATGTTGTAGGCTATGATATCCCCCACACCTCCTGCTAAATATCAGGCAAAGACTGCGGCCCAGTGAATCCACATTTTCAACTTTGTTCTATTTTTGTTCTCGATTTCATGAGACACATTCTGCTTAGGTCACATCATTAATTAGGAAACTGTGACGCAAAGTAAAATTAGCAATGGATTTTGAAATTGTGGGATACGCATAGAAACTTGCCTATGGAACGAGATGAGTATCAGACAGTGTCATCTCAGGTGGGGTTGTAATTATGTTGAAAAATAACATGGAATTCTTTACATGGAAAAAAAACAGACAGAATTTTTAATAACATTAATCTTTATTCATGGTGAGCAGTTTCAGTCTCAAGCAAAGCATGAACACCTGTTCATTGTCTGCTTAACTAGTAGCAACAATAAATCACATACCTTAGGTCTGTACACCTGGTGTTGACTTAATGATGAAATAGGAAAACAGGAAATTAAATCATCATCATGTGAGCTGTCTGGAAATACCAGTAATTCAGAAAATAATCAAAGTTGAAGCCTCATGAACAGCCTTGATTCCCAGAAATGAAAATAAAGCCTCTGAAAATTATAGCATATCTTAATGGATTTTTATTTGTTAAGCTAGTTGTTCAGAAATATTTTCTCTCTCTAACCCAAATGACAAAACTGTTTAGATCGTAATCAATACCAGATTTAAATATTTCCAGGAAATTATTAAGACTAAAAGTGTGATGAAAAAATACAGACTTCTTTTATTTTATTGTGGGTTTTACACTTTGAATGAGATTGTGTTAATGTGCTACTGTGTTAATTAGTGAGTTTTAGAGGTGCTGGTAGGCGGATTTTTTTTTCTATACTGTCAGACAGAACTGGTGGTTTACTCTGCTCTACTTTTATTATACAGGAAAAAAAAAAAGTCCAAATGTCACAGTCACAAAAATACCAAGAGGCCCCTTTGTTGCTGCCGTCTCTGTTTTTGAGGATACTATTTACTTTTCTCTCCTTCTCAGTATTCTGTTTGACAGAAGAGTCCTGTTGGCCTCTTGGCGATACTCCCCACTACTCCAGCCTTTTCTAGTCAATTGTCTCCCTCAACTCACCTTCTGCCGTCAGCTACTGTCTCTGTTATTTAATGTGAAGCTCCTGTCATTTTGGACCCTGATGCTGGCCTGAATGTGCAAGCCGGGGGCCCCACGACACGGAGTAGGATTCCAGCTCTCAGGGCCGAAGGGAGGATTTCCTTTTCAACGTGTCTGGTTGGCAAATATGTCACCAGGCTGGAAACCGATCCTGTGAAAAACAGGTGGGATGTTTTCAAACCCACCACAGAGTGTGTGTGATCCGTTTCTCCCCTCACACATGCTTCAAGGTAAAGAGAGTCAATCCCCTGCCTGCAGAGGTATTATCTGTCAAAAGTAAGCAGCCCTGGTGCAGTTTATCTGAGATCTGCTGCTAAATCTTCTCTAATTAGATTGACTAAAGATGAACTGTGTGTATATCTCAGAAAGAGTGGAATTTCACTGAACATCCCCAAGGTGATAACGAAAATGAAATGACACAGACCTTTCAAATGACAAATCCATTTTGACAAGGAGGTGTGTTGTTTGCAGGCAGTATTGACTCACAGCGAGCTTGTTGTCACCACAGGCCTTGAAGGGGAAAAAAAAAACCTGTTACTCAGTCCAATAATTAAGTCACAGAAATACTCCAGTGTTTCTAAAACAAAAAAAAAGAACCACTTCTATACCTGCTCACTGCAGTCTATATGTTTTGTTCTTTATTAATCTACCAAGCTCACAACATTTTCAACCATGGACTGACACTTGATCAGTTTGTCATCCCGGTACAGATCAACAACACTGACAGTGGATCTTTGAGGCTGCGCATGAGCTAAACATGCTAACACAGGTAGCCGCACTAATCTCTGCCTGTCTGACTGACGTCTCTCAGTGGATGTCCTCACACCTGAAAATTAACCTCGAAAAGACTGAACTTCTCTTCCTTTCAGCAAAAGACTCTCCCACCCTCGACCTGACTACTACCTTCAACAATTCTGTGTTATCCCCGACCCTGACTGCTAGGAACCTCGGAGACACTCGACAGTCAACTCTCTCTTACTGCCAACATCACTGTAACAACACGTTCCTGTAGATACATGCTGACCAACATCAGGAGAATACGTCCCCTTCTCACTCAGAAGGCGGCGCAGGTTCTGGTCCAGGCTCTGGTCCAGGTTCTGGTCCAGGTTCTGGTCCAAGTTCTGGTCCAGGTTCTGGTCCAGGTTCTGTTCATCTCACGTCTAGACTACTGTAACTCCCTCCTGGCAGGTCTACCTGTTAGCTCCATCCGATCTCTGCAGCTCATCCAGAATGCAGCAGCTCGACTGATCTTTAACCTCCTAAATTCACTCCCACTACTCCGCTCCTCCTCCTCCTCCTCCTCCTACTCCTCCTCCTCCTCCTCTTCCTCCTCCTCCTCCTCCTCTTCCTCCTCCTCCTCCTCTTCTTCCTCCTCCTCCTCCTCCTCCGCTCCCTTCACTGGTTACCAGTAGCTGCCCGCATCCGTTTTAAAACATTGGTACTTGCGTACCGTGATGTGAACAGATTGGGTCCAGTCTACATCCAGGACATGGTCCAACCTTACATCCCAGCCCGCTCCCTCCGCTCTGCTTCGACCAATCGGCTTGTTGCTCCCTCGCTGCGATCTAAACACTCTACAAAATCACGACTGTTTGCTGTCCTGGCTCCTAAATGGTGGAATGAGCTCCCCACCGACATCAGGACAGCAGAAACTCCGTACATCTTCCGCCGCAAACTAAAAACACACCTCTTCAGACTTTACCTTGAACAGTAGCACTTAAAATGGCACTTACTTATAACACTTTGTAGTTTGGCTATCTTGAAGAAAATTGTACTTTCTTGATTTCTGTTCTGGGTTTTGTACCCTCATGGTTGAAATGCACTTATTGTAAGTCTCTTTGGATAAACAGGTCAGCTAAATGAAATGTAATGTAATGTAACATGCTAACACTGAGAGTGGACTAATGTTTAGAGAAGGTATAATATTTACCATGTTTATCTTAGTCAAGCATTTTAGCATGCTAATGTGCAGATGTTTGATCCAACAAGACCACAAAACGAAACAACAAAACATGTAGTTGTTCCAGACTCTCTCAAACAGCATTTTATAAGCATTTTTTGATTTGATGCCTCTATCGACAGCATGACACAATTAAGGCACATAAACAGTTTTGTGGAGGGAGCTTATTGTGGACTAACTTCTGCTTTCTGGTTGGAAACTGATAAATGAACTGGAATCTCCTGTGTTAAAGTCTGATGTTTTGTTGACCCATCCAACTACCCCAACCTCCCTCTTCTGCTGAATATGTCACTCTGTTTGTCATTTGAAAGTAAACATCTCGTGTGTTCATTTTCTACAATGATACTCTCGTTTCTAATAATGACCTGACGATGAAATTGTTGCCACCAAATATATCAGTAATATATCAAATAGTTCTTGAAGAATCTCACTTTGTAGCAAAAAGGACAAACTCATGGTGGCACTGGAGGAAATATCAGTGAAGGCCTCAAGCTTTATTCTCTGGTGACCAGGAATGTCTGTACAATATTATGTGTCAATTTATCAAGCTGATGATGAGATATTTCGGTCTAGACCAAAGTGGTGGACAGACTGATGACATCGCTGTCCACAGGATCTCGCTGCCGCGACTAATAAATACAGATCAAAGATAACATCAAAAGTGTTTGAGATGTCACAAACGTTTGTCGTCACACATGAATGTTTGCACATAATTACATCTCATGTCTGTGACGACAGTGGAAAATGAATCAATGATACAGTAATGTTGTGACACTCACAATTCAATTATTTCGGTTTCACATTTGGAAGGATTTGGTCCTTCCCACATATTAAATGCATGTTGGACACAAAAGTATCATACTGAGTTTTCAGTTTACACTCAGATACAATGAATGCAGACTAATAGTCTAAAGTTTTACTCAGCCTACCCTTATTGAACAGGATAATAGAAACCTGTGAGTGTAAAAGCCAAACTTCAGCCTCCAAACTAATCATAAGGTTGAATAAACAACTCCAAGTAACTGGTTTACGTAAACGTTTGGTACCTTTCCAGCAAATGCCATCTTTGTGGATCTATATATATATATTTGTTTTTAAATCTGCCTCTATCTTACCAAACAAAATATTGCATAGTTACTAAAATACAATTGAAAATGAAATTAGCCTTATTTTTTTTATATTATGTGGATGGCACATTAACTAATATTAAATAAATAATGTAAGATCCCATTTTGATTGTGTTATTTGTATTAAAACAAGTGTCTTCTTGTGTATGTGGCACTGGTGCATGTATATCATTTTGAAGTTTGCTCAACTTAGAAACACAAGTTCCCCAGCTGCCCCAAAACTTTGAGTTCAATAAATTTAAGTTTAAAAACTAGTTTATCTCAAGAAGTGTAAAACTCCAAAGTGGATTTAAATGGCCAAAAGACAGTATAAAATACCTTGGCATATACATCCCCCCATCCTTACAGAATTTGTAAGATGCCAATTATAGTAAAATAATCCGGTGCATTAGTGAACTGGAACGATGGACTCTGCTCGGTCCTGTTGAAAGTATTCACATGAATGTTCTGCCCAGACTTCTCTACTTATTTCAGATGCTACCTGTAGAAATTCCAAAATACATTTTTGATAACCTGGATATTTGACAAAAAAAAGCGTCCAAGAAATAGACTTAAAACCTTACAGCTATCTAACCTAAATGAAGGCCTCAAACTTCCAAACTTAAAATATTACTTCTGGGCTGCACAAATGAAACCTTTGATAGCGTGGATTCAGAATAGCATACACTCATTGGCTTAATATTGAGAAAAACTTATGCCCAGAGCCCTTATAAATTTTGCCTTTTTTAGATGCACCCATAAAAGAACTGGACTGGACTAAGATCACCCTTAAAATCTGGAACAAAATACAGACAGCTTTTGGGCTTCCAAAGTTAATTTCATCATTAACAAGCATTGGGTCTATGAAGACCTTCACACCTAACAATCTAGATATGGGCTTTAGAAAGTGGTTATACCAATATTGGATTGGTTTATCTGCACCAGCTATTTAATGAGGACAACCGCAAGACAATCGACCAGCTGAAAAAGGATTTTGATCTTCCCAAAACAGATTTCTTAAGATATCTACAATTGAGAACTTTCCTAACAACATACAAAGAGTGGGAAAAGCTTGTGAAATGTACCTCTTCAGAAAGGTTTTTAATAGAAATACAGATGGGGAGTGAAGATAAGACAACAATAAGTAAACTATACACTGCTGTAACTTGAAACAAAGAAAGTAACTCTGAAAATGCATTTTGTTATATTGCTGGAAACTAAATAAAAAAATGAGTTTAATTTTTTTTAAATGTTCATTTAACATCTCTTGAAGACACACAAAAATAAAAAAAAATTACACATACACATACAAAAATTAAAATCACTGTAGGTTTTAACTCTTTTTATCTCTCAAATAATGTATAGGCAGTCAGTTTACAGATAATAAGTTAATTGAACTCTCAGTAGGAAATTAACTCAACACATTTCAAGTCAAATGCAAGCCAGAACAACTAAATGTTTATGTTTTCTATTTACAACTGTATTTAAAAAAAAAAAAAATTAGGTATTTTAGGTGGAATTAACAATAAATAAATAAAAATCCTGTATTTACATGAAATGAACAAAAAAAAGATAAGTTTATTCCTCTAAATTTCTGCTTAATGTTTTACAGCGAATTCACCTTCAAATCCTTCAATATACAGGAATGTATTAACCTCTGATTCTGGCCAACATCTGTCTCTCTCTCTCTCTCTCTCTCTCTCTCTCTCTCTCTCTCTCTCTCTCTCTGTGTGTGTGTGTGTGTGTGTGTGTGTGTGGTGTGTGTGTTTGTGCTTGTGTAAATTGGGGTAGGAGGCGGAGGGCGATCTTGGCCACACCCCACCCTCCTGTCAGTCATGTGTTGAGTGACACAGTGTTATCAAATCATGTTCATTATGTTAAAAAATAACATGGAACTGAATGACCAATTCTTCACTTGAAAACAATTGCTGTTATTTCACAAGAAAGTCCGCCCAAATTACAGCCACCCACCCATATCACTGCTATAAAGCTCCCACCCTACGGCCTGCGTGAACGCGCAAGCGCGAATGCACGCGCGATAGTAAGACTTGCAGCGATTGTAGACGAGAAGAAAAAGGAGAGAGAGAGAGAGAGAGAGCGAGAGAGCAGACCGTAGAGCAGCGGCGGGAGGAGGGCGACGTGACGGCAGGACCCAAAACAGAAGCTCTCTGGACTACGACGCGTAGAGAGGAGGGAAACAAACAAACAAACAAACACACAAAAAGCTGGATCATATCCACGGCAGATTTGGAGATTTGAGCAGCCGGATACGTGTTGCAGACTGTTACGCACGACAGCTTTTCCCTGCGGTAAAATCAGCCTGAGTTTCTGGTCAGGAGGCGCACGGCTTGCCTGCTCTTCCTCGTCAGGGAAAAAAAAAGAAAAAAAAAGGGGTTTATAGCGGAGAGGTTTGCGGAGCAGCAGACTGAAGGCACCGTGGAGGAGGTAAGCCTTCCTTTTCATTTAAGTATTTACGCTGTGCTGTCAGGGAACGGGAGCTGCAGAGATCGGAGTGGGGAATGTCAAACCTCCGTCCTCCAGGCGGCTCGCTGCCTGTCTCTCTGTCAGTCCATCAGCTGCAGCCTCCTGTTCCTCATTCACATCGAATAGCAGAGCACGCATTATCGGGAAAGAAATGAGTCGACATGGTCAGAATATCCCCCAGTAGCCCTGTACGCGCCCAGGGCTCCAGGCTCCCAGGGCCCCCTCCTCATCTCACCCCTTCATCGCCACTGCCGCCGCCTCGGATAAATGTCACGCTGATTTCTTACATAATGCGTAAATGTGCAGTTACAGATGTTGCCTGGTGTATGTTGGACGCCACATCTGTGCTGCAGTTTGTGTGTCTGACAGTGCAGCAGCGGCGGCAATAAACGTGACGCACTGGAATAAATGGGACGGGATACATGCAGAGCCAACCCGGCTGGGTTCATTGTCGCAGAGGAAGGTTGGAGCTGAATGATTAGGTGTTATGTTAATGATGTAAAGACTGCAGGCCTGTGTTTTTGTGTCGTGTGCGCCCCTCTGGTCACTGTTGACGGACGTTTGTGGCATTTTGCGTCGTGAGGCGTTAAGGCTGCTTCCATCACGCTGCTGCTGACTGATGAGGCATGGAGGATTTTTACAGCTGGACACACGGATGTTCAGCTGCTGTGCGGTCCTATAAAGCGGACTGCTGAGGACGAGGCTCAATGTAGATACTGTACATCCTGTTGATCACAACAAACAGGCACTGACAACCCACTCCGAGTTTTATGAGATTAAACCCAAAGGATTTGGGTTTTGTTCTGTTGGTTGGACAAAACACATAATTTGAAGATACAAACTTTGGCATTTCTACTAGTTTTTGACAGTATATTGACGACAGAAATGTGATTTGATACAGAATCAATAGATTGACCTAGTTGCAGCTCTTACCTAGAATGAGCTAAACTGTAGTTTTGCAAATGAAGATGTGGGTAAATTGAGTAAAAAAAACAAACATGTCAGCTTCAATTTTACAGGGCATATATTGTAAATAAGACTGGTGTAGGCTTTAAAACAGTCATTGTTCCTACTTCCTTTACAAAATAAAATGATTTAAGATGTGGAATAAAAGGTCCGAACAGGTAGAGGAAATGAGGACATGTTAGAAGATGCATAAATGACCAGAACAGTGTTGGTTGATGCATTTTTTTTGTGTCACAATCACTGAAATGAAGCCAAAGTGAGTTTGCTCCACAAGCTTCAGGTGGAGCTGAATTTAGGTTGTTTGAAACCTGCTGACACGTTAAAACAGGCCTGCATGGCTTCGACCAGACCAGACCAGACCACAAGTGCCCCAAAGGCCTTAAGAGTTGTACCCCCCCCCCCCAACCACCACCACCACCACCACCCCCCTTCTGATTCAGTCAGGGGAGAATTCACGTATTGCGATGTCAACTTTGCTGACATTAACATTTCATTCAGGTTATTATGTAAGTAGCAAAGCCCTTGAGAGCAGAAGTGAAAACATTGTTTTGACAGCTCCAGCTGCCCAGCGAGTGCACTTGTTGGTGCGGCGATGAAGCTCAGAAGCAGCTTCTTCATTTTTAAACGCGTGACGGATGAAGACGTCATGGCGGGAGAAGAGCATCCACCGAGACTTTTCTACCCACTCACATGCAATACAAACATCACAACAGTAATCGAAAACAAGGCCAAGGGTGCTGAAGCAGACTCATCCTTCATTTGAATAATTCATAGAGAATGAAAGCCTTTAATCCATTTTTCTAGAGCTGTTTGAGGCTCTAACAAAGCTTCTAGATTTGTCCTTTTCTTTAGTCTTAATGCTGATGCTCTATTTCCTGTGGTAGTTTTTCTTTCAACATAATGGGGTGTCCTTTTTGTTTTTACCATTGGGGCCCATTTTCCGAACACTTTGACAGAGCTCTGCAGTCAGCTGTTCATCCAGTATTTATGAAGTCTACCGTATATCTAGAAAGTGGAAGAGCCGCACTGCCACTCATGTCCCAGATGACTCAGAGCCTCTCCATTGAGATTTAATGGGAGAATGGCATTTAAAGGCTCAATATGGTGTGAAAATGATTTGTCAATATAAATGCACTTCATATTTATTTATTTATTTCAAACCCGAAGTTATACCATGTGCTATCAGAATCAAACTGAGGTACTATGCAGTGGTTCACAGCTTTCACATTGGCAGTTTGTATATTTGGCCTGGAACGAGAAAGACATCAAACATTGCAGTCTTTTAATGACAAACGGGTAGAAACAGGTTGTAAAAGAGGTGTTTATAGAGAAATATTAATAGAGAATATTTCACAAACAAGTTTCCACATATTACAACATAAAGCCACAAATTGATTTCTGATTAGTCAGGTAAAATCTCCGCACTCATGACTTTTCATTGACAAATTATTGTGCATAAATATTAAAATCACTTAAAAGATTACCTACCTGACAGTTGAAAGTCGGCAGATGGATTTATTTATAGTTTAACTTTTGAAAATCAGGCTAAAATCACATGCAGGCAGCTTCACTTGAAAGGTGACTGACACAGTTATTTGTATGGTTACTTCCCATAGTTCAAATGACAACTTCCACACTAGGCTGAATAGACTGAGTTAGTTTAAACAAACATGTTATATGTGAATTTACTCTTAGTTGAAATAACCTCAACCTCACCATAGAGAGAGAGAGAGAGAGGGTGGTTGGGTTGGATGGTCATCTGACAGAGGACAGGACCTGGACCTGGACCTGGACCAGTGCCTGAACATTTACAATTTCTAATCATTACGAGGAACCTCTTGATTTCTCTGAAAGGAAAAACAACTGGCCGATATGATGTCATAGCTGACCTTGTTCCATGATAACTGTCACACAATCATTTTTCTCTGCGATTTATTGTAAGCTACAAGCTCAGATGATGATGTTTGTATTCTATCACCGAGATAAGCTCATCAGCAGATTTAAGGACGAGATAAAAATCCCATCTACTGTAAATGGCTGAAAATCATTTGAATCCACGAGCCCACTGACCTTCATGTCTGCTCTCGTCGACAACTTGAGAAACGGTTTTGTTGTATTTTGCCACTGGATCCCAACATCCCGCCCGAACCTGCTGCTGCAACACTCAAGGCTTCATGTAAGACAATACCAGGATGAGGTCAATGTCTCGCATACCATGTCAGTGCGGCGATATGCATCTCTAACCAGGTGTATTTATAGAGCCTTTCACAATGGTAGTGAAGGTGGTGTGAGCGTGTATGAGGCATCTTAAATAGCATCTGTCTTTGTCCTGACACACACCAGAAGACTTGGGAAGGTGCTACAGTTGAGTAGTCAGGTTTCCATTGTTGTAACTGGTGTTCGCAAAATAAATCACAGTCACTTTTCTTTTTTTGGGACCAAATCTGCTGTTCCCCGTCAATATTTAGTTTTGTTAAACTTTTAAAAACCTTTTAAAATGGGGCAGCCAAATATAAAGGAAAAAAAAGAAACCCGGGTTACTTTGTGCATGTTAACCTGTGACATGCAGGGGTTGCAATTCACATTTAAGTTGTACTTGTTTCCCTTCAGCCTTCATCACCTGCTTGTACTGCAGTAAGTGATTTCCCACAGTGCCTTCCAATAACTCCTGGAGACTAAGCGTGATCTGGCTGCACTGAGCTGTGGGGTTTATGTGCAGCCGAGGTGAGCTGTAGGAACTGTGGGGTGAGAGAGAAAAAAGTCTCAGAGCTGTCATTCAAACACAACCAGTCATGTGGCTGCAGTAAATTCTGGACTATTGAGGCACCTGTCAGCGGGGATATTGACACGTTTTTCTGATATAGTTGTCGTTTTACATTTGTTGCATAACAGAATTGGAAGTTTTGCATCTTATTTAAAGGGTACGTCTGGTCTGTATTTCTCTCTATAAAGAATTGTGTATATTAATGCTCGAAATGTGTATTAATCGGCAGGGGAAAGTAAAAATGCGGTATGTACTCCTGTTTGAGTGACATTTGCTAAAAACCACAGTTCCCAGCTTATTTAGGGAATATTTAGCCTTTTTTAAGAATGAGTATTCATATTTTTTTGACCTGTCTTTAGAGAAGTATTTGGAATGAATTAAAGAGTTTAGGAATGAATGCTGGTGAGGAAGTTAGGAAGTATTGAGCCAACCTTTCAAACTCAATAGTCGGTGAAGAGAAACGATCTTGACACGATGCGCCATGAAAAAAAAAAAAATCCCCACAAGAACTATTTGCTCTACAAAAGCAAAATACAACACTGGCAGCTCTTTGATCCTTTATACCTTTTGTGAACGTTATTCACTTCGCTTTTTAATGTGTCCTTGTGTCCTCCAGTTCACTCCCAACAAACACACTCTAGCACACATGCACGCAGCTGCACTGAAAACAATCAGGCATTTCAACATCTGACAAGGATCGTGCATATGCCCTGAATATCGACACAGTCGGCTGGATTGCTCAGTGGAACGTGACCGCTGATACACTTGTGCTGTTTGTGCTGCTGGTCGAGGTCGCGTGGTGACCGGCTGATCTCTTTGACACTCGTGATGTGAAAACTCAGTGATTTGCCACATTGATGCTCTGATAGTGTTCAGGTGAAGTTCACCTTAGTGAACACAGAGAAAGATTTCCTCCCACAGAAAAGTTTGCTTCTTTTTCAATCCTTCATGCACAGTCTAAGTTAATTCATGAACATATTCTGTGTGTTAGGTTTTACATATTCTTTAGAGATTAACATTCAAAGACACTGCGTCCAAAACAGAAAGACATCCGAGGAATATTCCCACCTCTCTTTTGTACCGCTGTCTGATGATATTAAAGTCACTTGTACTTTTTCCACAGCCCCTTCAAAGGAGCTGATACAGTATAAAATGTGTCAGTGGTGCAGATTGTTTGCATGATAGCAGAAGTCCTTTTGATCCTTTTGAACATGGCTCGATTCTTCGTTGGGCACTGCTGTTTGCTATTCCTTCAGCTGTTCAAAGCTGAGCCCTCCGTGAATTTCTGCATCCATTATCGCTTCTCTCATCTCTTTGTATTAGTCATTTAATCTCGTACTGTGGCTGTCGGTGCTTTAGGCACCGTTTAAAAAGAATTTTCCACGTGCAGGCGAATGCATCGTGGTTTTGTTGCTGAACTTATTTTGACGTGGAGAGAATTGGAGCGCTCGGTTGTGTTTCTTGCAACAGGCAGCAGCTGGTGCGGGCATGGATCAGTCCCCTGGCACTGCCCGGGGCAAAGAGCAGCCAGGAGCATCGCAACGCTCCCCTCCATCCTGCTCAACTGGTTACAGATGGAGAGGAACACGAATGATTAAGAGAAGCAGTGAAGGCGCTGATACATGTTGAGGGATTCCTTTTAAATCAAACAGCCGGCAGCCAGGCCCTTTCTGTGGATGAGGAAATCTCTCCAGAATTAGTTTGTCTCTACTAGCTTCCAAAGACAGTGTATCTATCAGAAAGGAAACACATTTTTTTTTAGTTTTGTCTATCGTTCCTATCAGCTATGTTGACACTGTAGTGGTAAATGCTAGCTCTCTTAACTAGTCTGGAGTGGATTAGGAGAGTCTGCGGTGATCAGCACCTGACCACGAATCCAAGACCACACCAACAGTGTCATCTCTCACCGGACCTGTTCTGGTTCTAGTGAGAGCTGTTCCTGGCTGTTCATTATGTTTTCTTGTGTATTTGTCTGGCTCATTCAGTCTTTGTAACTTTCAGCTGATCTTTAGGTTTGTCCCAAGTTTTACTTGGGATTTACCCTAAAAATCCATCTCACAATGTCCAATTTCAGGTTCTAATTTCTACTCTTTGACAGAAGATAAATAATTCCCAAATGTAGAACCACTAGGAAGTTTCATTTGCTCTTGGATGTGTTGGCACATTAAATGTACGGAGGGAAAATATTCAGCTGGCTAAGGGTTTGTGCAATAGACCTGAATGGATGGGTGCAGTTCAGTATCATTTTGTACTGGTTTAAACTGCCTGAAGGGCAATGAAAGAGAGCCAGGACAATGAAGTCGCATGACAGAAAACCAAAACAATGAGCTAAAATATACTAAACGTCTTAAGAGCAAAGGGGAGCTGCAAAATTGAGTAAAAGTAGTTTTTTTTCATGATGAAGGAGCTTTTTTACTTCACACATAGTTATTTGAACCTTTTATAATGTTGCTAAAAGAGATATACACACACTTAGATCCACGCAGTATTTAATTTTATTTGAACTTTTGGTCAGTCAGCCCTTAATCAGACACGGTACAGCAATGAACAAGCAGATTAAAGTAATCGATCCAATTCTCATCGTAGCATGTATGTAGTATACGTGTGCACACCCTTGGTGGTACAAGCCCCACCCCCTGGGAACTGTAGTTGTTTAAGTGCAATTTACTACACAATCAGGAAGCATTTTGAAATCGTACCATATAACACGGAGTTAATGTTCAATGTGTTCACTACCTGAAAACATACATAGGAGAGAGGATGTGAGAATTCACTATCCCCGGCAACAGGATAGTTCACCTTGACAGTTCAAGAAACACAAACAGTCAGACACGGAGAATGATTTTTGATAAGTCAGCAGTTTAGCTTGAATTATTAAACCCCTTTATTTGGAGATAATGGCAATAGTTAGTGCACTCAAAATGCTGACATAATTTATTTGTGCTCTTACAAAACTGTTTGCATGCACAGTGAAAGTTGGTCCTTGAGCTGGTGTCTGACAACAGATAGTTCTGGTGATAATTTTAGCATTCACTTTTTGTTTCTGGTTCCAAATAATCCAGTCCGGTTTTCTTAAAATAATCCTCGCTCTACTGTCTCACATCTTTTTAATGATAATGAACTCTGAGTGCAGTTTGATCGTAATTGATATGATTGATGGGCTAAAAGACAAAAATAAGAACCAAGTAGTATGAAACTGGAATTTCCCTTCAAGTCTTGCCAGTTTTTCCCCCTCTCCTTGTCAACTTCTGGGTGGTTCAGTGTTCAGAGAGCGCCCATCCACATGATCCACATGACCCCAGTCCAAGCATTAAGTCAGTAGTTATCTGCCCTGGTGAAGTGTCTTTGATCAGTTCTCTGAATCCCTGAAAGCCTCGAGGTCATTGTGTTACAGCTGACCCTGCGCTCGGCAGACTGCAGACAGGGGCAAGCAGAGGGAATTTCCCTATAGCGATCAATATGATATCACATTAATCACTTTGTTTATCAACTCAGGAAGATGGTTTTAATTGTGTTTATATGAGTGGAGCAGCTGAGCGGATCCAGGAGCCAAAGCATGGCTGTTGCAGCTGAATGTCAGCTTGAGGAACCCAAAGAAAACAATGGCAGAAGGCTCAGAGGAAGTGATGCACAAATGCACAACAATCTTAAATTTCTATTTACTCCAATACGAGATATCGTGGCCCTGCAATCAGCTGTAATTTGCGTTGGCTAGGAAGTGGAAAACAGTCAGGGACGAGTCCAAATGCTTGAATTTCCTCTGAAAGCTCCAGTGAGTTCAGGTGGTCATTATTAGCTCTCAGTCTGTGTGCTGACGCTTGCATTGTTTGTCTCAGTGTTACCAGCAGATTGATGGAGCCTGTGCTCAGATTGACAGATCTAGCTCAGCCAGCCAGTCTCCCCTAAAGCCAGCCAGACTCTGACTGTGAAAAACGCCTGTGAGGGTAAATCAGTAGTAAGAAAAACTCTTGCCCCTCTGCAATTAGCACCGTGTCATTTTGGGGTTGGGAGGCAGCCGATAATGTCACATCTCGCTGGTGTCTGTGGTTCAGTCCTTAAACATTTTTGACGGGGCGCCTGCAGACTCAGGAGGCAGTGTTATTCCACGCTTGTGTCACTTCCCTCAGAGCTGAATTACTGTCTTTAATAAGTGCTTGTCTCATATTTGTGCTGTCAGTTAGTTTGCGAGCAGCGTCTGGTTTCAGTCACCGAGGCCCTGGCTGTGGGCTCGGAGCCGAAGCCAAATGACGCCCTGCCGGAGAGCGCTGGCAGCCGGCACGCACGCGAGAGGAATTTGAATACATTCACAATAATACGACAGGCAGGCAAGACGAGCATGTGACCTACTGTCTGCCACTGCTTTGTTGCAGTATGCTGTTGGCAGTGTGTGTGTGTGTGTGTGTGTGTGTGTGTGTGTGTGTGTGTGTGTGTTAGAGTGAGGCAGTAGTGGCCAGAGCCAGAACAAAGCAGTCTGCGACCAGAGGACTTGGGTGTGGTACTCTCAGTTTGATGAAGCACCAAATTAAGTCTGATCGCTTTATCGTTTATCATTCATTTGGGCACCAAACGCTGATTGACATTTAAAGGACTGACTGATGTGTGTCAGGGACATCAACCATCAGAACCTGTCAAGTACCAAATCAGTGAAAGGATTGTCAGGTCTTCTTTACACATTATTTAGATCAGATATTTCCGAATTCTAGTACTAATCTTCTGGTACTTTAGCTGAAAACTATTAATTAATTAAATGATTTAGTTGAATGACAGAAAATTGATTGGCAACTAGATTGGTAATCATAAAAAGTGGTGTTCCAGCTTCTCCATTGTGAGGATTTTCGTCTTTTTTGTGTTCTATGTCATCGTAAACTGAATGTCTTTGATTGATATAGCAATTAATTATGTGTTTTGATTCTCAATAATGAGCATAATCCTTAGTTGTACCATTAATTTCACTTCTTCTATGGCTGTTTGTTCATATATCTCGTTTTGAGATATCATTAAACTGTGTACCAAAATTTTGTGTCTTATTGACACCTGTATAAAAAAAAATAGAATTATTTGAGGCCCTTGTAGGGTTCTTTTTGTCATCATTTTCCCTTTGATCACATTTTTCTTGCATGTCTGTCCCTCTTTCCGTCTCTGTCTCTGTTTCCCCTGTGTGCCTGTAAACGCTTAGTCATCCTGCCAAGGTTGTCTGAAAATTGCTCCGTCCTGCAGTCTGTCCTACTTCAGTGTGCAGCTCTAAACTGGGACGCCACAATAACGAATATAGCAGGTAGGACCTGGTGGTTCGGTGCCTCGGAGTCACGTGATGGGTAGATCGGACAATGCGGCTCGCAGGACAGGTCTGTGTCATTGGACTGTCATCGTCCTCTGCTGTGTCCGAATGAATAATAAGGACAATGTTGAAGACGGCCTGGAGTTTAGAAAGAGTTCCAAAGTTTCCTGTAAATATAAAACTATTATCTAATCCTTTTTAAATATGCAGGAAGTGAAACATTTTCTCCATCAAAGGAGCCATGCACATGTGGTTAAAAAAAATTGTTTAGCATGAAGTCACAGGGCACATCAGACTGTTTTCTGTCTTGTTGTGCTCCAAAAACACATGTAGTGCTGCGACTAAGAGATTAATACTTTTATCAATGAAATAGCTGAAAATAGTGTCCATCATGATATTCTGAAACAAAAGGTGCTTCACATTTCAGGTGTTAGTATAACAAAAGGTTCTGAGATGGTTCCTGTTGTATGTGGACCAAGTGCATTATTGTGATCTGGATGAAGCAGTGAAATCATCAGCACTTTTGTGAGCCATGTTTTGTGACGTGCACATTTGTGATTTCAGCATGGACCTGAAACTTGAGTAGAAAAGACACATCACATTTTGTGTCAAATCTTTGAGGAACAAAAGGAAGTCGTGCAGCTGTTTTGAATGTGAGTGGGTATGAGGGCACTTGGCTTCCCTAATGTAACGACGTGCCTGCTGATAACGCCTTCAAAATGCCTGCAACAACCAAATCGTTGTTCTCCATCCGGATTGGCTCGCTGTGGCGGTGCATAACTTCATAAATGTCAAAGAAACCCCACCTGGTTGCGCTCCTGCCCTGATACACCTTCTTCAGCCTTGGACAGTGACATTCTGCCCCTTCGAAATGCAAATGACCTTCTCAACACGTCGCCTCACTCTCTACTTCATTGCTGAAGGCTTTCTAAATGATTTTAAGGTCTCCGCTGTCAATTTCCTGAGCTTAACAATATTTGAAGTGCACTCTCTGGTCAAGTTTGATGTCCACAGTGAAACCACAAATATGCACATCACATGTAACTTTGTGCTGATGTTGATCAGGAGATATACAGTAACTTGGCCTAAAGCTTCCCCCTGCTAATATGAATGATTAACTAACTGATTGATAAAAAAAATAAATTGTCAGCTCTAAAAACTTGCCGTCGTAATGAAGAATCGCAGCATGTTGTCATCTATGTCTGGTTTCCAGCCTTTTTTCTTTTGTTTTATATCAAATTAAATTGAATATCTTTGGATTTTGTTCTGTTGGTTGGACAGAATAAACATATTGAAGGCTTGTTGTATGGCTTTGGTGAATTGTAATGATCGTGATGGTAATTTTCATGGCATCTTCTCACTAAATTAATCAAGTAATTTAGAAAATAACCAACTGATTAATTCATAATAAATGTAATTGTTAGTTGTGACCCTAAAGCAGCTTAGCAAGTCATCTTCTCTATTAGGATCCTCTTTAGTTGTCTGTCTTGTTGGGCTCATAAACACTCACAATAACAACAAAGACCTGCGGCCGCTGTGTTTTCATCCCCGTCTGTGTCACTCCGGCTCCCTTTTCTCATTTTCATCATTGTTATTTGTATGTAAATAAAGCAATTAGTTGGCGTTTGCGTTCGGATGTGCAGGCGTTCAAAACTCGGCTACGCGTCCTCCTCTCTCTACTACAGATCGTTCATTCATTCAGGCTCGTGGTCCCTGTGACAACATAACCTCCTCAACCTTCGCTGTCAGGCATCAGTTGCTAGGAGCCAGACTCGCTCGCTCGCTCTCAAAAAAGCCGCTAGTTGGTAACAATAAGAGGGACCGCTGATGAGCTTCACCGAGGTGTTTCTCTGTATTTGTTAACCCAGAAGCGGCATGAGGTAAGAAGAATGTTTATCTGATATCTCTGTTATACCAGATGCTGTAAAACCTAATGAGAAGAGCCATATTTTCATTCTGCTCAGGTGGGTGCTGCTGCCTTAGATCTGTCTTCGCATTTTCCTAAAGAAAATGTCTCATCTTCACTTGTGTCAGTGTTGCTTTTCTCTCTCTCGGTTTGTAAATGACGTCTGGCTTTGTCAACAGCATCTAGAAAGATAAATCCACTGTAATATTAATACTCATTTTTTCCCCATTTGTCACAAATCAAAACAATAGAGCTGATCAGTTTTATTCAGTCCATCGACAGATAATTAATTAGCACCAGTTTAGATAGTAGAGAAATTATTTTATCATTTTGTTTTGTAAAAATGGCAGACAGTTGATTGGTTTCAGCTCCTCTAATGGAAATATTTATTGGTTTTCTTAGTCGTCAATGAGAGTTTTGAACTGTTAGCAGTACGTTTTAATATAAAATAAGGACCATAGAAAACAACGTGCTACAAGATGCACAGACAAACATAACATGGAGCAAAGAAAGATAACACACAGCTTAAAGGGGCAGTGGAGGATGTACAGTGGCTATATACTGTACTGATGATGAATAAGAGGCGACGGTAAATAATTTGTGGTTAAGCGTACAGTACGTATCCATCAGGGAGTCTGCGTCGTCTCCACAGCCGTGTCGTTAATGAAAAGCTCTTGGTTTCCTCTCATCCAGCAGATGCTCTGTGCTCTCAGAGCTGAGCAGCAACACCACAGTCTCATCAGAAACAATGATGAAAGCTGCTCATGAAAAAACGAGCCGCGGATGCAGCGCTCCCATTGGTCGGTGATGAACGAAGCGATGTGGGCGATTGGCTCGTTGCTCCAGAGTAGCCGTAATGTGGTTGGCTGTTGTCACGGCGTTAAAATGTCCCACCAGAAAGAGAAGAGTGTGAGTGTGTACAAACTGGGCTGAAGGTGGATCTGTGACAGTGTGAAGACTGTGTGTGTGTGTGTGTGTGTGTGTGTGTGTGTTAAAAAGCTTAGGTCAAGGTGAGCACAGTGGGGTTTAATTTAGTCGGAACGGGGTGTGAAAGCCGGCCTGCTGTGGCTACATGGGTGTACAAATAGTGTGAAAGAAGGGTCTTTGAGTCATCACATGCTCTGCAAACACACACACATACACACACACACACACACACACACCCACTCACTAATATCTTATGTCCACAATCACGTCTCCTCAGATATCGGACATTATCTTCCTGCACCACTGAAAAATTACCATAAATATAAATCAACACCTCTCTGATACAATCTCAACTGGATATTCATTTGTCATCATTTAATAATTTAATCTTCAATATCTGTTTTTGTCACAGTAAAAGTCTAAACCTCCAAATATTCACATCACAGTGATATTAAACAGAAAAAAAGCAAATCTTCTTACTCGAGAAGCTTTGCAGAACCTTTTGCTCAATAAATCAAACAATTATTTGTTGGTTCATTGTTTGCTGCTCCAGGGAGATTCATTTTAGCACCAACAGCAGGGCTGGAAATGAGCAGGTGTTTTATGTACAAGTATGTATCTATTAATCATCATCATCAAAGTTTAGATGTGGTTTGTAAAAGCGTTGTGTGTGTGTGTGTGTGTGTGTGTGTGTGTGTGTGTGTGTGTGTGTGTGTGTGTGTGTGCGTGCGCGCGCTTGCAGTCTCATAAGTGCCCTGACATTGGCCTGTGAAAGTACGTGGCAGCGTCCATCATGTCCTTTTCAACTCATTTATTCCTCAGGTCACCACCACATTGACAATCACTGAAAATGTATTTGTTTCTTTACATTTTGTGTGTTTTTAAAAAAATGAAACGTGTGTGTGTGTGTGTGTGTGTGTGTGTGTGTGTGTGTGTGTGTGTGTGTGTGTCATTTTTCTGGTTCAGCCCAAACAGTTTTTCTGGATTTAAAATAAGGCAACATTTCTTTTTATTTATTTATTTGTTTGTCATGTGGTTGTTAAATATCTATTTTCTTTCATGTATTTTGACCAAATAAGACCAGACATCTATTTGTACGAAAATCTGATGTTTCCTCGCTTTAAATTCTTCATCCGTCACACTCATCTATAGGCTTCACAACGAAAGATCAGAGAGCCTTAGATGTGTTCATTATTGAAGGAAATTTAAATCTCCGACCTCTTCAGCCCTTCTCCGACCGACTGACAGTTGATTAGGCGGTCGAGACCGAGGACGGAGGCAGAGCAGCTGCTGCCGGAGAGAAAACAATCAGCGAGTCACACACTGGCCTCTAAGTGGATTTGGTGGCTGGATGGAGAGAGGGAGGAAAAAGGGAGGGGGAGGGGAGACGGCGTCTGCGCTGCATGTCTAGATCGCCTTGTGGACTCTGTGTGTGTGTGTGTGTGTGTGTGTGTGTGTGTGTGTGTGTGTGTGTGTGATTAGATGTGCCTTTTGTTTTCAAGACGTGCGTGTGTGTGTGTGTGTGTGTGTGTGTGTGTGTGTGTGTGTGTGTATTAGTTCTGTGCAGTGATTTAGTCTTGCCAGCAATATGTTGGACGTGTGTGTGTGCTTAAGATGAAATTTTAATGTGGAGAAACTGGGTCAATCCAGGAACAAATCAGTTAGATACAGTTCAATAAGAGAGAATTAACAGAAAAGACTTAACGTGTGCAGTTTGTAGCACATCTGTGAGTGTGTCATCATTAACAGCGAAACATGTTTACTTGAGAGAGCAGCAACGGTCACAACAATAATTAAATGTCAATGTGATCAAACGTATTGAAGAAAAGAAAGAATGACAACAACGAAAGAACTGAAATACAAACACGTGTTTAAAATGAACAATGATATTAAAACTGACCTTAATATCATTGATGGCACTGAAAATGATGCTGAATGTGTAGAAAACGTTTATTTTAATTTTTTTGGAAGCAGCCATGGCATTTGAAAAGTACAGTATGTTTTATCATTGAAGCCTTTGTAGAGCACCACAACTGTTTTTTTTTTATATGTGTGTGTTTGTCTGACTTGATGGAACTGATAGTTCCTTGCAGTGTTTACTGAAAGAAACATTTTGCAATTGTGAGGGTTTATAAATTAATGATTCAATTTGGAGTTTTTGTTAATATATGATTGATTCAGTCATTTTTAAAGCCAAAATAGTGAAAAATTCTCCTGATTTCTTTGTTCCAGCTTTTTAAAGTTTGTTTTTATTTGTTATATATAATAATAATAATAATAATAATAAACAGAATTAGACAGAGAAATTGCTTTGGACTCTATGAAGTTGGGATGGTAAATTTGTATTTTGACATTTACTTTACTTCTGGGTTTCCCCTGCTTTCTGTGGGGCTGAGGCGCTGTGGTGGGTGTGGGGGTATTTATAAATCATTTTGGACTATTATCTTTACAATGTTTATTTAAAACTACTTTATTTGCCTTTCTTTAAGTGCATGCTGGGCCGGTTTCTGACCCCAAACCCCTTTTTTAGAAGCCTTACAAAGCAGATCAAGTGAAGTTCAAACCTGGACCTGACGGCTGTTGTGTCTACGAGTCTGCTGTTGATCACAAGCTTCATCACATTTTCATCAGTAGTTGTTGCTGCAGCACATTATGACGTAGTCTGTGGCTGTATTTATCTTAAGTGTGTCTGTGTGTTGAACATGTTGAGAGTTTGTGGTGGGACTTAAAAGGAAGTGTCGAGCTCCCCGTCTCTTTTTGTCACTCAGCTCTCGGTTGGTGCAGTAAATATATCCACCCAGGTAGTGTTGGCGGAGAACTAGTCAAGATGTTAATGCAGTTATTCCCCACTTTTCTTGGTTCGTTGGAGGGAACACATGAACGTGATGCTGCAGTGGAGTGGAAACCTGGAAAATAGAAAACATTATTATGTTTTGGAAATGCAGTTCAGATCACATGGAATGAAATGAAAGCACATTTTCTCGGTCTCTTTCCTCCATCTGTGAGGAGAATCAGACTTCCTCTCTATTTCACCATCGCATCCATGTGTCATTTATTGATGAAGATGTAATCGACTTCAGAGTGGACACATACACGTGTCTTTTGTATTATTCATCTTAGCATGTTTGTGTGTGTTAAAATTTACAGAATGCTGCTGTGTGTGTGTGTGTGTGTGTGTGTGTGTGTGTGTGTGTGTGTGTGTGTGTGTGTGTGTGTGTGTGTGTGTGTGTGTGTGTCTACCTCTGGACCCACCCTGTTCTTTGAAACGTGCCCTGAGGCTCATCCTTGTGGGAGATGTGTTTGGCCTAATGGCTGCATTCTTGAGACTAAATGGAGTGTACCTAATCCCACGACATTGATATCCACATACACACACACACACGCACACGCGCGTATATTCACACCCACGCCCAACAACGGAGCTCGTGTCTTCCTCTGCACAGGAAGCAAACTGGTGGCCGAAGCTCCACACGAACCCTCAAGTCGTCTCTACAGAGCTCTGCTCTTTAAAATGTCATCATGAATATGATGCATCTAAATATTAAGGTCCCAATCAGAAATAGCTGCGGGCCATGAAGCCTCATTACTGTATTTGAGCATCTCTGACATCATTCTGCAGGATTTGGCAGCCACTGTTTAGCAATTTGACACCGCTTTCCTTTTTTTTTTTTGTTGCTCTAATTCCCTTCTCTTTGGCCTCACTTTCCAATTAAAAAAAAAATAATAATAACAATTCTACATGACAGAGAGCACATGTGGTGTTCAGGTGACATGAGGGTTTTAAAAACATCCTTTCAGTTGTTTGGAGGTCCAGCCTCAGTCTGGACTCTGAGAAGAGAGCACATAGTGGCGGGTTTGTCTCAGTTTCTGTTTCTGTGATATAATCCTCAGAGGATTCAGTTTCTCTGTATGATGGTCATATCTAATCTGTACTGGATTGGACTGGGAGGGCAGAGAGAGGGTGACTGAGCCAAGACTGTTGCCATGGCAACCTCAGGACCAGGGATAATCATTGGGTGTCTAGTTTCAGAAAAAGCACAGTGAGATGTAATTGAAATGTTTCTGTATCTCAGTGAATTAAAATTTGAGTGTTCTTATTAAAGCTGTGACTTTGACACATTTATGGAACTGACTGAATTGGTTCAGTACTATCTAGCATTAAAAAAAACATCCCTTCTCATTTGGTACTTCATTTCGATACCTACGCTACATCCACACCAACATGTTTCTGATTTAAAACCCGTAACTTATGCTTCATTTAGTCAGGAGTCGATCTCATTAGCATCAGTAAGCTAACTCCAAGCCCACTTGGATAAAATCACTCGGTTTAACTTGTGTAGCTTAAATCTAACAGTATAACACCTTATTTTAATAATTTCAAATATCGTCCATGTGAGGCGATTAGGGAATATCTGTCAATTGCTACAGAAAACAACCTGAGTTACACTCTCCCCCCTCTAAACTGCATGGAAACTAAATATTTTTACCTTACTGTTATTTTTTGTTTTCTTAAAATGAACTTTATAAAATTTCTATTGAAAAAACATAGTTTGCCAACTGGTATCAAAGTCAAGACATTGGTACTGGTAACAGTATAATACCAAAAATCTAATTTTTTTTTTTTTGATTCATTGATTAATTTTTCCTCCTTCTCCACTCAACTTCTTAAAAGTTGTAGCACTAGTTTTGTTTTAATTTTTGCTGAGAGTTGGAGGAGAATCTTGATACCACTCGGTGAAAATCACGATTAAAACACTTGGGTGTTACACAACTCTTTCTTGAGATTTCCTGATCCCTCATGACTTTTCAACTTCATATATAATTGACAGACAGGAGATTTTTTTTATTGATGCTTTCATCCAACAGAACAAATGAGCATATTTTCCAAAATGTTGCCAAAACACTGGTGGTTCGATACCCAGACCTACTACTCAAAGCTCTTTGGTCTTCAGAGGACTTTTTTAAATCTGAGAATATTTTGTATTTGAATGACTTGGACAACACTACTGCACAGAGTCCAGTAATGTGAAAGGTTTGCATGAATCTCAGGGTTGTTTTTTTTTTCCATGTTGGTCCTCAACACTGTGCATTTCTGTGCAAGACGATGTTTGGCGTTTGAGTAACTGTAACATGTGCTGCTGATTTTGTTGAGGTAAGACCCTGATTTATGACCCTATTTGGAGTCATCTTCGCCAAAGAGCCTTTTGTGTTCCCCTCTTAGCCTCCAGGGTCAGAACTGAACACCATCTCTCTTTTAGCCCGTCGCTCATTTTTCAATGATGGGACTCGGTGGAGTGTTCAGTGCCAGAGGTCTTCACTTAATAATACAATCACTCGGCCACAAAGAGGAGATGAGACATGCTATTAGCTCCACGTTCAGCTTATGTTGCAGCTTCATTCCTGCAGCCCTGAAACTGTAGTTGATAACCGTTTATAGAATTAAGTCGAAGCCCAACACCACTGGCCCTACTGAAGAGAGACTGGCTTCCTTAAGTCATCAACCATTGACAGGGGTACAGCTAAGGAGCTGAATTTATACAACAATGGTTGGTGGACTACCATCTAACCTCAGTGTCCTCAGTTCAGTTATGTCCAGCATGTTGTTGCATGACAATCACAAAAGTTAGATGTGTGTTGGTCAAGCTCTGACTCATGGCTCATTATGTTCTAATGTTAACAGCACGTTAACTCACACGTTCTGCTCTTTATCTGACAATTGGCAATGCAAAATACACAGTGGTAAGTAGTTTCAGATACTGCTGTGCAGTGTTCTGGCATATGATCAGCCTTCAAAATCTTGACTTTACCACTCAATGCATCTTTCCTGGATGGTTGTGTTTTGAATGCTCCGGTAGACTAAATACAAAATTTAATAAAAAGCATAAAAACCCATTTCAAGTATTTGGTTTGACCCCCTTTACCTGTTAAACAGCACCAATTGTCCTACATAAGCACATTTATTCAAAGTGTTCAAAAGGCACCTGAAATGCAGGTTGATCCATGTTGCACAGTTTTTCTGTGGATTTCTCGAGTCTATGTTTTCTGTCTGGTTGTGTAATCCCAGAGTGACTCCATAATGTTGAGATAAGGGATCTTTAGGGGCCGCACCATCTGAATCTTATCTTCTCGTGGCTACTCTGGCTGTTTGTTTGGGGTCGTTATCGTGCAGATTTTATTTTGTGATGGATCAGAATCTACACATTGGAAGTGCTTTTACACACAGGTGCTAAAGGCTTTTATACAGTCAAATACAAAAAAGGGCGGGGAAGTGGGAATACATTTTGCTGAGTTTCAGATCTTTGGAACTATTTTTTGTACTTGCTGATTTCCCTGGACTGGTGTTGCCCATTACACCTCTTTGCACAGCAGCTTTATCAACCTGCTGACTGTTTTACTGTTGTGTGCATCGAGTACTCTGATTTGGCACAAGGCCCATGTGCTAAAATGAAGGGTAAAACCATCCGGGCAGTCTGCAGAGCTGCTGTCATTACCTATTGTGGCTCCACACTCAGCACTCAGACCTGCACTTGACACTTGTCTCCTCTGCTTGTTTTTGTCCACTCCCACGTCTGTCTGACCTGTTCAGAGTGCTGCAGCAGCACAGACAACAATGCAGCTCGTCAAGGTAATTCTTGTAGGTAATTTAGGTCACCCTGTACATTCAGACTCTCAGGTTTTCAGGATTTAATATCCATCGCTACGTCAGGCCAGAAACAGCGAAGTTTAAGAAGACGATGTGCTGATGTTACGCGGCATATTAAAATGGATTGTCGGAGGAAAATGAATCATGTGGAGGCAGTAACGGTAACATTGTGAACTCCGTGGCTGAAAACCCTGAAGCGGAAGTGAAAGTGGCCACAGTGCCATGTTTCCCCTTCTCCTCTTACGGTGTCAAGTTTCACCAGTGAAAAGAGGACCTTGAAACATCTTCCGCTTTCTCTAATTGGGGAGTCATTTCCTTTTGGATTTTAGACTGAGAGGGAGGTGCGCTGATGTGGCTAAATGAAAACGGAGAACCGAGATGAACTTTTATTATCGAGAGAGAGAGAGAGAGAGAGAGGAGGAAAAACAGGGAGCAAGGTGATGTGAGTGGCTGCCAAGAAATGTACAGCAGCAAATCCTTCAAATTGTTATTGTATTCAGCCTGGTTGAATTTGCTGAAATACAAGGTCTGGCACACACAATAGGTGGAGTTGAAGCAAACAATACAGGCTTTTCCTCCAAAAACAAATCAAATGGACAGTTCCCAGAAACTGTAGTACTACGTATTCGTGTACAGTAATCAGTTTCCTTTAATGAAACACCTCATTTTCTTGCAACTGTGCTTGAAAAGTGACCGCACGACCCGGTCGAACATGTCGTTACCTTGCTCTCAGAGCTGCAGAGTGTCAGAGGTCAAGGCGGGGATCTTTTTCAACTCAGTGTTCGAATGAAGTGTTTACAAGCCCATAAACAGGGTTTGTCAAACCTCAGACATCTGGTTGAGGCACATTCTTCTTATTTTTGTCCAGTGATGTGAGATATTTGGATGACCCCCCCCCCCTCCCCCCTTACTCCTTTTTACAAACATGAACTCTGCCTCAGGTTGGATTAAGGCCCAGACAACAATAATACTAAACCTGGGGCTTAGATATTCCTATGGTCCCTCGGTGAATGTATTGGACATGCTACTTTCACTGTGTGTATTTTATCTGTCATCATTCTCTTCAGTGGAAGATGACCTGCAACCTAAGTACAGTGTTTCCAACACAGACTTTACTTGGTCGGGCCGCCCAGGTATATTGATGGCTACCGAGGTACATTTGGTGACCATTTCAGCATTTTTTATTTATTTATTTTTAATGTGTATGAGAGAATGATGCTATAGACGTGACTGGTCAATAAGCGGACAGTCTCGCCTTGCTCTCCTTCACCTGTGTCTACAGAGGTTGAGCTCCACCCTTCATGAAACTCTCAGAGATCAGAGGACAGAAACTAGTGCGACTATCAATGCCTGCAAAACGCAGCAGAGACTCTCACACAGAGCTGAAAAGAGTCGGAAGCTCATAAATTAGGTAAATAACATAAATACAATATTTTAGGCTGTACCACAAAAGTAGGGCCAGAACTGTAAAGCGAATGTCTGTCACTGACTGAGTTAATAAAGTTACTCCTCGGTTGAAGGCCACGATGTACATTTCAAATTAAAGCCCTCCAGTTTCACACTGGGTGAAACCAAATAGTGGCTTTTTACCTTATTGTAAGGTAACAAAAACACAATGATTCTTAGTTTCAGGTGTTTATACACTAATGAAAACATAGTCATGAGTAATATATTACATTTCTGAACACTGACCCTTTAAATGCATGGTGTTTAACTGAAGTCAGTGGTTTGCTAAGTGCGTTGACCTTGGAGATGTCAGGCCTCGGCCTTTTCCTCCGTGCGTCCTTGCTGACTGTAAAGAACATGACGGTTCCTCTTCCCGTCAGATGAATGACGCCTCTCCTCGACACCCGTGTTGCCATAGTTGGCCTCGTGACTCATTGTGACAGAAGTGGGCCCAGAAACCTCTTGTCTTCTTCATCTGTTGTTTCCTATCAAGGTGACGATGACTGTTTATGTGCCTCCACATACTTCACCACCTTCATGTCTTCCATTTTCTTGCCTGATCTGTCATTTTACAGATTATAAAGGATAATATTGTTTTTTTTTCACTCAACATTTGATCAGCCATTAATCTGCTCCAGAGTAGTATCATGCTACAACCAGATATCGCTTTTTCAGCTGTGGTATATAATAATTTTTGTACACCTTGGGTTGGATAACATGTTCTGTTATTGTGATCAACACATGGAGTGTAGTTCCCTCTGCAATAATTCAGCGGCTGCATTGATTTTCATTCATGCATTTGCGTCTCTTTACCAGAGCCATGTCTGTGATGTCGTCACAAAAATTATTTCTACATGCTTTAAAAATCTTATGTCAAGATATAAACAGTTATACACATCTCTTATAGTAAAATAGGAAGGTAAGGGGTACATTCTTTGTGGGGCAGCAGGACATTTCTTTGTTGCAGTACTTCAGATGGCCACTGAGGTAAACCGGTTCACTGCTGCTCTATCCAGCTCTCTTCATCTATGGGTGTTCGACTTCAACTGCAGCTGACTTCATCTGACTTGATGGTCAGCGAGAACTGCTGATGGCTGCAGGGAAGGAGTATAAAGTCGGACACGTTGTACTTCATGTGTCCTGCATAAACACACAACAATGGCAACTATAGCACCAACACAGTGGAAAAAAAATAAATCTAAAGGCTGACAACAACAAACTCCTGAACTCAACTGTTTTTACAGCTTTATAGTTCTAAAACATCTAAACTATAGTTTGTATGGGGTCCATATATTAAAACATGAGCTGCCAGAAGGAGAAAATAAAATGCATTTCTTCCCCTTTGGGACAGATAAAGCAGGAGATTATGGATCTGAAGTTCATGTGATGAAAACAAACCACACGTCATACGTGTCAGTGAAGCTTCAAACCAATCAGGGCAAAATTGGTGGTGACAGAGGTGGTGCAGCTGGAGGACAGCAACTGCTGCGTCTGATTCAGAAAACTGCAGCTGCAACAAAGTTTTAAAGTTTTGCGTGCATCACATTGTTTAAACCACTTTGCTAGTCTGACAAGCAACGAGAGATGGTGGCTGCTGAGGCGTTCAGCGTTGGTTTAGTCCGTTCTTAAAAAGAGCTGTTAAAATAAAAAAAAATAAAAAAAGCCAGTTTTTTTTTTTCTCCTTTTTAGGTTAAAACAATGATCAAAGAGAATGGAAGCCTCAGAAATCTAGTGAGGAACAAAAGACTCGTGCTCCATCAGACAAAATGTCATTTTAGATTCCAGTGTTTCTGCAGAAGTTTAAGAGCTACTGTCAAAGGCAATGCCCCAACATTTGGCCGCAAATATGCAATTGATTGTCAAATACGATCCCGTGTTTAAAGAGACATGCTGCTGGTAATTCTTGTGGCCCCCTTGTTTTGCTGGTGTTTGCCTTTTTCTGGCTGTGCGGCGGCCAGTGTCGTGTTTCAGCCCACTTTTATTGAAGTGCTTCAGTCCTCCTTATCTCAAAGACATTTGGCTCTGTCCGCAATGACTGCAACTGCTTTTATGTACACAATGTCACACACATGCATGCAGTTACTATCGAACACAAACACACACACACACACACACACACACACACATGCAAATGCATATGCATATGCATTAGCTGCTGCCCTGTTTCTGTCTGTCCACATGTAAGGCGTGGCAGCTGCTGACTTGAAGCCAAAGTGACAGGCGCTACAGACGGAACAATCCCTTTACCTGTCGTGTCGTGCTGTGTATTCGTTCAGCCCTGACGTGCTCTGATGTCACAAAATCCATTCGCTAGATGTCACAAAAGCTTGAACAATGTGCTGCCAGGTTTTTGTATCTGCGTCCAAAAGCATAATCCCCTGTTCTCCATGCAAACGACCGCACGCATCCTGCCGGTCGTGACATGTTTGGTTTTACCCGGTCCAGCGCATTATTAGGGCCAGACTTGTTTCGCTTTGATCTTCCCAAAACGCCACAGCCTCACCTCTCATTACAGCGCAGAAATTATGCATGAGGAACTGTCAGTCCACGGGCATTACTCAGCCTGAGCTCCTTTTGGTATGATTGGAAAGTAGCGGAAGCAGTTTGAAATTAAGAGTTAAAAGAGGATAGTGTCGTTTGCGGCCATTTAATTGGTTCTGTCGTTTTACATCTCAGATCTTTTATAGACAAATAACCAGGGCAGCTTGGAGTGAGTAATGCCGTATGAAATAAGCTCCGTTGTACTGTATATTCTGAAATATCCCTCATCTTTATTCCTCCACTTAATTTGATGCAACTTACTCAGACATTTTGGCCTCTCTGTGTCGTCCACTTGACATTCAGAGCTCTGCAGCGGTAATGAAAATCAGAGTTTATCTGAGCATTGATTTACTTGGAAATGAAAAAAGTGGACGTCTAATGCACAAAACAGAGAGGCTGGTATTGATCGTCGTCCAACAGACACAAATCCTAGCACAGATCTGTGAGGCCAATGGGAAAAGAGAGGTGGAAACTGGAGAATCAATGAGGATGATGGAGCCATTAGTGACACCGTGACCCTGGCAGGGTTAGATGGGTTTTTGTAGCATTGTTTGGAAAGTAGGACTGTTTATGTTGAGTAGCTGTGCAGTGGTTCCAGGCCCAGCAGATGGTACATCTGTGGTCGGTCTGTTGACATTTTAGACGCAGGTTTCTGTGTGTCTTTGAGCATTTCTGTTGTTCCTGCCCGGCCTATTAAGTTCTACTCTTTCATTTTCCACCGTTCTGCGGTGTCCAGTAGTTGCTCAGCAATAGCTCCTTTGGATGGTGTTCAGCTGACCGCACCTTGAGAGCCAGAGCTGTGGGCAGATCATCTCTTGTCCTGGGCAAAGCTGCTGTAATGCAAACACACTTGGGGGCTGTGTTTCTGTTGGCTTCGCTCAGGTCGAGCTTGGCTCCGACTCGCATCCACTTTTATTCAAGTCAGTAGCAGCAAGAGAAAAGTTTTTGTTGTAACTGATATTTAGTTTTAAATGTTGTTTCTTAAATTTTGAAACTAAATCAGTTGGATCAATTACTACGTTTATCTCTGCGCTGACCTAAATTCTGAAAAAAAAAAAATCCATAAATTTGCACGTTAGAATGTCAATATCATGTTTTTGATCAAATTATTCAAGGTTATGTTTTTATATTTCCACATCTGTGGGTGAGTTTTTGGTCCAGTAAACAGGACACACTAGTCTTGTGTATCGTGGGATGGAAACATCAATCATTTCATCACTTTGGTTCTGACTGAAATGTCTAAAAAAATATTGTATGGATTGACATGAAATTCTGTGTTGTCATTCATACAGACGGGAGGATAAAGCTAATTTATTTTGGATGACAACGAGTCGATACAATATGATGCAACAAGTACAGCCCAAACTCGACACACAAGACTTGTTTCAGCAGGTTTACAGAGAAATGTATTGCCTGTCAGTGGTTTACAGTGATGGACAGTCAAAGTTAAAAATACTGACCATGAATACAAATTTGTATTTTTTTGTATATTTGAACCCAAGAATTTTCTTGTTACAAACTGACCTGCTGTGTGAGTGGTGACATTTAAAAACAACCCACAACAACAGACAGTCTTGTCTGATGGTCTCAGGCTCAGTTCCTGCTGGTCATGTTTAGAATAAACTGAGGCAGGAGGCCTGCAGGACACACCCCACCATGCTGCAGGGAGGTCGACATTTTCTCTCTGCTCGCAGCCTCAGATCAATAACGACTCGCTGCTCATCCCTTTATAGAGTCATCCGTGTCTCCTGGGAGTTTGGTTAGCTGCATCCTGAAAGAAAGGGAGCCTTGAGCCAATGATACAAGTCCTTTTTCTTTTTTTTTTTACATATGTATCACTTTCATAAAATGATATGAAAATGACGAAACTAAAGAACATGAAAATTTAGGATACAAAACAAAAAAAATTCAATCATTCAATATTTCCATTTATATTCCTTCGTTTTAGTTCAAAGTGCACACTTTAGTTTGGTCAGTCTGACTCAGAATACACTCACAAAAACATCACATCAGAAAAATCATATACACACGGCACTAAGTAATTTCAATCAGACTGTAACCAAGGAAACAGAGATGCTCAGTTGATGTCTGATTATACAATGGAGGGGGTCTTCAATCAATACAGCTTCCTGTGGTGGCTTTTCCTAATGCTTAGTGTGTGTGTGTGTTTGTGTGCGCGCATGCAGGCGTGTGTGTGTTGTGCCAGGAGGAGAGCGGAGTGGGTTGATGTGATGTCATCCCCCATTGGGGAATGTAATAATGCAGAGGATAGGGAAGTGGCTCTGCACCATGTCTTTAATAACACACACACAGGGATCCGGGTAGAGTGCAGTGCCATGAAAAAGGATTCGACCGCCTCCTGATTTTTTTTCTATCTTTTTATCTCACACAGTGTGACATTTTAAATGTAACATTAAACAAAGGCAACCTGCATAAACACAAAATACAAGTTTCAATGATAATCGTGAGCAAAAAGGTGATCCAATACCTGAATTACTAATGTGAAAAAGTAATCACCCCCCACCGAGCCTCAATACCTAATGTATTTTGTAGCTTTAGCAGCAACTATTACAGCCAAACACTTCCAATAACTGGAGATCAGTTTGAGACATCGCTGTAGTGGAGTTTTAGCTCACTCTTCTTTGCAGAACTGCTTTAGTGCAGCCACATTGAAGGGTTTGCGAGCATGAGCTGCTCTTTTCAGGTCCCACCGCACCGCACTGCATCTTGACTAGGTTCAGGTCCAGATTTTGTTTAGGCCACTCCAAAACTTTATTTTTTAATCCTTTGAGCCATTTGGAGGTGGACTTATTTTTGGGATCATTGCCTTGCAACATAACCCAGTTATACTTGAGCTTCATCTCACCGACCAATAACCTGATGTTCTCCTTCAGGATTCTATCACAGAAAGCTGAATTATTGTTTCTCTCACTCATGCAAGTTGTGTTGAAGCAGCAAAGCATCCCCACAACGTCCCACTGCCACCTCCATGTTTGACCGTCGGCGTTCTTCTTGGGAAATTCTGTGTTTGGTCATCACCGTGTTGCTGGAGGACTTTTAGAAGGTTGGCCACTTCTGTGAAGGTTCACCATTGTTTCAAGTATTCTCCATTTGTAGATAGCTGTGGATCTGTGGAGAACCAGATCCGTAGAAATAACTCTGTAACCCGTCCCAGACTGATGTTTTTCGATCACCTTCTTACTCTCTTATGGAACTTCTTTTGATTTTGGCATAGTGTGCTGCTGCTGAGACTGTTCGCCAACTTCATGGTCCTGAAAATTGTCTATTTAAGTGATGATTTAGCTAACAAGTCTGGTAGTAATCAGGCCTGTGTGCGTCTCATACAGCCACAACCACTCACAGTATCAATGCAGTTTGGTTGTTTTGGGGATTTCCTATTCTTGTTTCCTCTCCTCCACAAATTGTGTCAAACCAGGGTTCGGATGAAAAAAAAATTTAAATACAAGGAATAGAAGCAGCATTGCAATGAAGGATACCATGACATAGGTTTTTAGATGTCATGCTATATTTATGACATGCAGGGTATTTTCTACTAAATTTCTTACCCTAACATCACAGGATTTTATTTTTACTGAAGAAAGTGTTGCTGTGGCAGGACCATGCTAACATGGAAAACCTGACGGTTCTGAATGTTTTTTAACATCTTTTTCAGTGCAGAAATTGTATCGTGCGCACACATTTTTGCCGCATGCACACACTGTACACACACACACACACACACACACACACACACACACACACACACACACACACACACACCTCAGAGTGCTGCACTAAATGAAACTCTGTGTGCGCAGCTTTCTGGCAGATGTTTGTGTCTGTGTGGGCTCAGTTCCTGTGAGCTCTGCTGGCCTGCTGGAATTCAGGAATTCGCACACACACGCACGCACGCACGCACGCACGCACGCACGCACGCACAACACACACACACACACACACACACACACACACACACACACACACACACACAAGGCATTTACTATTAAGTATTTTCTTTTTCTTATTTTAACCTTTAATGTCCAAGTGAAAGTTGCCTGAGCACATTTTTTTCTCCAGTAACACTCAGTGTCACATTCACACTTGCAGTACATATCACAGCAGCAAACACCTCTTCAGGGTATTCCTTAAACAAACCAGGTCCTCCAACCATAACTCAAGTTTTTATATGTTACAATTGGAGGAACTTTGAAAAACTGATTAATCGTAAAAACAGAGATAAGATCCAGGAACTTTCTCTTCAAGAAGGTATTAGTGATATTGCTCTCAGGTGATCGCATGAAAACAGTGGATTTGGTTGGCTGAAGAATTAAAAAAAAAAAAGAGAGCATGTGAAAAGTTCAAATCATCATTCTTCATCTCAGCTTATCCACCCAATTTTGGCGTTTAGTGGGCGTAATGGTCTGATTATCTGTACTGAAAAGTAATAGAAATGGTTTGATGTAGTGGTGTCTGGCCTCACATGCTGTTTGATGGTCCAGCGAACACTATGTTTGAAAAATACTGAGAAGGGATGAGAATCTTTGGCAATAGAGTGAGAATTGATTCGATCAGGATATTAACAACAAACAAAAATAATCTTCTGGCAACTCTAGAGGTTTTGGTGCAATGCTGAAGGGCACATCAGCTGAAGGAGAGAATTTGCTTCCTCCACCCATGTTTCCCTCAAATTGAGGAAGAGGAATAATTTGATTTGCCTGTTACTTTAAATATGTATTTTTTTGCACACAGGATTTTGACCTTTGATTTAATTCGACCATGAGCACTGAACACACACACATCTGGAGAAGTGGGCAGCTGCAGTGCCCTGCGAGCAATTGGTGGCTAGGTGCCTTGCTTCAGGGCACTTCAGCCATGGTTGTTTTTCTTTGCTGGTCTAAGGAATCAAATAGGCGACCTAATAGGCCCAAGTCCTGCTTCTCAACCTCCAGGCCACAGCTGCCCCCATGTGTGTTGAAAGATTTTAAAATGGCAACTGTGTGGTAGCAGATATAAATTCCTGACCTTCAAACTGTCAACATTTCAGGAACTGAGAACAAGATCTGTTTGGAGCCTGATAAGAAAGAATGGTTGGCTTTATACAGCAGGCTGGAAAAGTTTCATCATGTCAGAATTTTCTTTTTTGCGCTTTAAGTTTGTTTTCACTCAAAGAAACCAGTAATTTGTCAGATGTCATGTTTTCAAAGCCAAAATATTAAAAAAAATTGGATTGAAATTGATATGACTACCTGGATGCATCACACACACACTTAAAGACCCGATGAGCTGTGTGAACATGGGGTGTGGTGTTCTTCTGAGGTGGGAGTGTGTGTAGGACGAGCTTCAGTACCTTCTGTAGATCAAGAGGGAGCCTGTCCAGAGCTAAAATGTGCTTCTAATGAATGATCTTCTGTGATGAGTGATCCAAGGTGGAACAGCGTGTGTGTGTGCGTGCGTGTGTGTGTGTGTGTGTGTGTGTGTGTGTATTGGGGTAGAAAAAAAAATATTTAATGTGTGAAGTCACAGTTCAAAGTGTACTTTAACCATGTAGCTCCTATTCTACCACTGTAATCATCCTCTCTTTAATAAGTAGAGTACAACCCTCAGTTTGGGAATGAGGAAGAAAACACACCACCAAAGATTGTAAATTAAGTGAACTTGTGTGTGTGTGTGTGTGTGTGTGTGTGTGTGTGTGTGTGTGTGTGTGTGTGTGTGAGAACAGTGTTGAGAAATGCTGAGGTTTGGTGTTTATTACCGGTATATCGTGAGGACCAACTGTGGGAGAGGAGGGGCTCTTCCTGTTTACCAGCCCGACACTGTACACCTGCAAGACCAGTTGCACTTCTCATCTGTATTTAATATCTTGGATGTTTGCCTGCCTTCCCTGCAGCTGACTCTACATGTTATATGTTCTTGTAGATGACCCAACTCCTGCACTGCATTCATTGCAGTAATTTACTGCATGTTTGCTGCACTGCAGCTGTAAAAGTTTAGTTTTCATTGTCTTTCTGTGCCAAAAAATATTTAGTCATTTGAAAGTAGTTTACAAGATGAGAAATATGCATTTGCACACTGTCAGTGGATATTAGAGTTGTTAATGAATCACAAAATAAAAGTCTTTGAAGAGCCTTTTTCAACCAAAGATTTCCAAGTTGTTCTAAGCCGTAGAAACCAAACTCAGAAAACTGAACAGCCTTTTTGCACAGTCCTGTTTACTTTTCCACTGCATCTGAAATACAAAGTGGCACATGGTGTAATGTTCAGAACTCCAAATTCAACTCCCATAGTTCTTGGGTCATCAGAACGACACCTAGAAATGGCACTTTATGGCCAAAGAACTAAAATGAGTTGAGTTAAGGTAACTTTGCTGCCTTACACCAAATGAGGAATCTGTCTTAATTAATACTGCAAGAGGACTGTCGCAAGTTTGCAGTTCAGAAGTCAGTGACTCTTTAAGTGCCAAATGTTTATCATTCAAGAGTCCATTCAAATGCAGTTAGCCTTCCCAAGTAGAGCACAATACTTTGGTTTAAAATGCATTTAAAAAATGTAGTCAAGAACCTTCACGACGTAAAACTTAATGGAAGTCTTTCCACAAACATAAAACCTTCATCGAGAGGCTGCATCAAGGTCAACAAAAGACAAAGGAGTACAAAGAAAGTAGAATAATGATAGTAATCATGAAACGGGATTAAACAGTGCTTGCTTCTTCTTTAGCTACAGTGACAAAAAGGTTAATAAGCAGTTCACATATTTGACATTAGGCTCCCAAATTAAGATTTTGGCAGACTCTACATACATCAAATGATTTACTTATTTAGTAATTTGATTCCATAGTGAGTAATTTTGCACTTTGCATTTGCCTCTTGTTGTTTCCTGGTACTGAACCGGAGCCTGAGGTCAATAAAGCCTACAAAGGGTCAGCCAATGTTGACCATATCAACTGAAAAACAAATAAATGGGCTTACTAATATGCTAATGGTGCAGCTAATCGATGTATGCAACCACATAGCAGACATGTTGACACCATGGAGGACATGACGATGATGATTTCTGGGAAGTCGTAGAGGATGATTACTTTACAGAAACTTATGAAAGCATCCACAGCCACTCGGTGAAACTGAAATACGACTCGAGCAATCTTCAGACACCTTTATTAATTTATCAAATGTAATTCCATCAATATTTACAGGAAAATATGCTTAAAATTGTATTTGGCTGTAAACCGTGGAAACAGCAGCCCGGAGCCACCTGCTGTCTCTCTTTTATTTATTCTGTCTAGAGCTGAAACTGTTGGTCAACTGGTTGATCAGTTGATTTAAATGGTATTTCTTTTGAAATTGGATTGATAATAGTTGAAGGTGTCAGCCCCTCAAATATTAAGATTTAATGCTGTTTTTGTGATACGATAGTGAACTGGTTCTTTTGGATCTGTTTAATCCATTTATTTAATTATTTATAAAATACCAACTCCCATTTGTCACTTTTTTTTCTCATCTGTTTCCTGTCTAAACTCCCACACTTCTGCCCTATCTGAACCTTTTCCTCTTTTTCTCAGTCAGTCACCTCCTCTTAAAATATTACCGTCTCTGTGGAAGGAGCCCTGTTTTCTAACATTTGCAGTTTTCCTCCATCTGAGTGACGGCTGTGAATACCCTTGACCCCGGGCTGAACCTGTCCACCAGTCAGAAATCTGGCACGCTCTCATTAAGATGTCCCCCACTCTTTCAGTCTCTCTCCACTTTAAAGTACGAACTCATTTCTCCAGCGCATCAGTTTACGGCCTAATCTCAACACGCTGTCAGTGTTTCAGATTCGACCATGTCAAAACAAGACGTAACGGACGTTTAGCCCTCTCCACCTCCTCTCCGTCTTTCCACAACTTTCGCCTTCTATCATCTCATCTCCTCCCTCCCTGCCGTACCTGACTTCTATCACTTTACACCTTCATCCATCATCATGCAAACTCTGTCAGCAATAGTTTTTGCAGTAAATACTGAACATACAGTATTAAAGTTGTGTCCATCCATTGCACTAAAGGCTTCACGTCTAATAGCCGTCCAGTTCCGGCCTGAATGACCTCACCGCATGCAGCTGTTCAAGGCAATGCCAGAAAAGATTTTTCATCTCCCCAAATATTTGATGGCCAGTTTTGCAGCTTTGCCACATGTGACTTGTGACCTTGACTCATCGCTTTGACCTTTGACCTTGAAGAAGCATCCACCAGTCCCAACCCCCTGATTGCCAGCAGGGTCCAGCGTAACCTCCCAGCTACTCCTGCACTCTGCAGCTGTCCAGTTTACTGGTTCATAATCTCTCTGCAGATTGACCACTGAAAGCAAAGTGGTTAATTTTTCCCAAACTGCTCCTGAAATTTGCACCTGATTTTCTGTATCTTGAGCAGAGGTTTGAAGATGGGTGTTAGCTTTTGAGGCAGCAATGCAATGTATATCTGTTTTGGAGGAAAAAAAACAAAAGTCATTGTAGGGATTTAAATTCCCCTCACATCCTTTAAACTGCTAATCCGCAATATCCTTTTATTTTGGTAACATCTGTGGTGTTTTTTTGTATTTCCCAGAGAGCCTGTCATCAAGTCTTATACTGTGGTGTTTTTTTCCTCTTTCATTTTCTGTGGGTGAAGTTTGTGTCAGTATGGATGGCAATTTTTTTCTTTTTCTTCTGCTGATTCCTAACAAACCCCTTTTTGCTGCAGAATTGTGATGCGCCAAAGTCTTCTCCTTGGGGACGATATTTTTTTTTAGTTTTTGTGTCTTTAATCCTCCCTTTATTCTGAAACGTCATCCTCCCATCCAGGATATATTATTCTGTATCCGATCGAGTGTGGAAAAATGGAGGAAAGATGTGAGTTAGTACTTACTCACTGCAACCCACAGACTCTCACACAAATACTGTACACTTTCTCCAAAACTACCATATCTGCCTGTCATCCATTCTCATTGTGAAAGCTGCATGCCTTTTACGTTCAGTGGCTCACGTTTAACCAGTGATGGGAGGACATGACGGCAGCGGTCATAAGTTTCAGTTTTCCAGCCTAATGAATCACTGAGTTGGACTGACAGCTGAGCTCAGCAAGCCACAGAGAACAGATGAAGATGAACCAACTGGGGAGCCGAGTGAAGGCTACAGCAGCTGGATTCAGCTGCAAATTCACGGCACTGTGCAAAAGTACTGCCGAGTTCAAATGCTGAGTTGAAAGTGAAACAAACAAAATTCCGCCTCTCATTCGCTCATGCTTCTATAGAGGCGTTCAGTAGTTTACTCAGTAGTGAGCTGTAAACGGAGAATTCAGACACTCATCATATCGATTCATTGTGTAAAGAGTTAATGCTGCGTTCATGTCATGCTGTTTAAACCGTAGGCTAATTAAGTGCAACAAAGCATTAAAAACAATTCACGTCAGGCTCTGAATTATATTCAAAGTTGGTGATATCAGGAAATTCTGACATCGACAGTATCCCCAAATAGTTACAAGACTAGGTTAAAACCTAGTTTTAGAGGGCTTTTAATTTGAAAACGTAGTGATGTGGCATTCGGGCAACTAATTGTGTTATGGTGCGTTCATGAGCAGCTAGGAAAGTTCCGCCTTCCGAGTGTGAAGATACACCTGAACGCCAGTCAAACTGGGAGCATCCATCTGAGAAAGTTGAACATTTTTGTGAGCGCCGAGATGTAGGTTCACTTCACCTGAGATGACAGCGTTTGTGGTCAAAGAAAGGGATATTCTTGCTCCATATTTCAAATTAAGTGAAATAGCCAGACCTGGTTAGCCTGGCCTACCTAGTTTGCTAGTTGTGTTAAATGTTAAAAATGGCATGTAAAAACAATATTGAACTCCTGAGCTCCATTTAGTCCCTGTGTTGGTTTATGTGGACGATGATGAGGTCGTTTGTCACTTTGCTGTACTCTGACAGCAGAAATAGAGGAGATTTTTGGAGGACTGCCACGTTCTCAGCTATGAAGTTAGATATTTTTAAATGGGAACTTTCCTAATTCCCAGCTGCCTGAATGCACCACCATTTATTTAACACGAATACTATCCATTCAGCACATTTTGTTCGAGTTATATATACCATAATTTGTCTCTGGTTTCACTTGAGCTACTACAAATACAGTACGTTGCACAAGAAGAGTAGCTGATTGAGGCTATTTATCATGGATGACTACAAAGTTATGCTTCATGCTAAAATGGAAGAATGCGTTAAAACTCAACTTCTGCCCACACTTTGTGATTACAGCGTGTTTTGCATCCCGCGAGCAGGGAACTTCGGAGTGACACTGAATTGCTGAAGTTGTAGCCTGCGAGGTTTGTTCCTTCGTACAAGCACCGGAAACACTTAAAAGGAAACCACCAGACAGCACAAATGAACCATGAATACTGACGGTCTTTATATTTCTGCATAACAGACTTGAAACTCTGACCTTTTTTCTTATTTGAACAGCTCATTAGTGTCTAAACATTTGATTCCAGCAGTTATTTTGAGTCTTGTACTATCGCTCATCTCTGTCTGTTTGGTAGTGCTGTCTTTCGTCCCTCACAGTTCACCTCTTTGTTCCTGAAGGACACCCAACTGTCTCTTCTCTCTCTCTCTGTCCCTGTCTGGTGGTGGTGAGCTGCTGCAGACTGCTGTAGGTGGTCAGGTCAGGATTAGTCCAGACAGCAGGAGGGAGAGGAGGGTCTGTCTGGGGCGCTTAGAGGACGACTGGCTGGCTCATCCTCTCCTCTCCTCTCTGTCTTTCTCTTTTAATGTAGCACATACTGTACACACAGCAATACAAAGAACCACTGAAGTAAACTGTTGTGCTAACAGACTTTAATTGGAGAATTGATCTGAGAGAGTAAAAGAAAGGTAGAAGTACTGGGACATGATGTGTGTGTCAAGAACACATTCTGAGAGATACAGATGTAAATAGCACGAACGATGACATCACATAGAAAACCATTAAAAGCAGTAAAACAATAAAGACAACAGGAAGACATGATGAGGTGCACTGACTCAGAAAAGAAGGATTGATACAAAATAGTTACCTTTTCATGTTGTATTTTGGCCTGACTTGGCAGTATTGTAATATTGTCATTTAAAGGAAGAGTTGTAAAGTTATGACTTAGTACAGTGAGCTAAACACACATTGTTTGCATCAACTGAAATCATCTTAAACATATACTGTAGTATATTAGAAACATTTTAATATATGATCATACTACTAATGTACGGAGGTACCATGCAGTTTAAATAATCTCCCACAAACATCAGCAGTCAGCACATTCACCAACATTTTACAGTTTCTAGTCTTTGAAAGTGGACTCTGTGTGAGATAGTGAGATAGTGGGATAGTGAGAATGGAGTGCTGTGTCCACTATCAACAGGGAAGTGGTGAATTACACCATTGTGCTCTCATTACAGCCACTTCCACTGTGTGGAAGGTGGCAGCTGTTGGCACATGGCTAGAGCCCTTGGATTATCACGAGTGTACACACACACACACACACACACACACACACACACACACAGAGGGTACGTGGCTCTGATAAGCTGTGATCGGCAGCCTTTAAGTTCATGAAGCAGCTACTGTTCCTCGTTGTTTTTAGTAGCGATCAGCTCTCGTCTCTCTCTGAATGTCTCTTGCTCGTCTTTTGTGGTGTTTGTGATAGTGGTTCCCTTTACGATCTGAAACAGACAGCCTATTGAGTCAGCCTACTCCGTCATGGGACAGATAAAATCGCTTTATGACTCTACTGACCCTGTTATGACGCAATGCACTGGAAATGCCTGAGGCTGTGAGGACATGAAATGATGTCTAAAACCACTAATTTCTCTGCTGTTATTTTGCAACTATTTTTCATCTTATCCATCTTTTTCTCCCCATCTGTCTCTCAATCTCTGTCTCTGTCCTCCAGTTGGGATGTCCTGAGTCAGTCCCGCGGCCCCAGAGAGCAGTTTGCTGATGGGTCCTGCTGCGCCGCCATGAGCTTACAAGATGGCGGCTGCAGCTACGCCAGCAGCGCCAACATGGCCACTATCAGTGGCAGCATGCGGCGGCGCCTGGAGGACCAGGAGTTCAGCCTGCGCGTCTATCCAGGCTCCCTGGCTGAGGGCACCATCTACTGCCCCGTCAGCGCCCGCAAGAACACCACCGCCGCTGAAGCCATCGAGTGCCTCATCGAGCGGTTGCACCTGGAGCGCACCAAATGCTACGTGTTGGCTGAGGTGAAGGAGTTCGGAGGGGAGGAATGGATACTCAACCCCAGCGACTGCCCTGTTCAGCGGATGATGCTGTGGCCAAGAAGCGCCCTGGAGAACCGCAGCGGCCTGGGCAGTGGCGAAGACTACCGCTTCCTTCTACGGGAGAAGAACCTGGATGGATCAATTCACTATGGTGGCAGCCTGCAGATGTGGCTGCGGGTCACTGAGGAACGTCGGCGCATGGTGGAACGGGGTTTCCTCCCGCAGCCTGCAGGGAGTGACCCTCCATCTGACCTGTGTGCTCTCCCGGAGCTGACAGAGCGCGCCATTTTGGAAAGCCTCCGTGCACGCTTCCGCCAAGAGAAGATCTACACTTACATAGGGAGTATTCTTATTGTGATTAACCCCTTCCAGTTCCTGCCAATCTACAATCCTAAATATGTCAAATTGTATGACAACCACAGACTGGGGAAGCTGGAGCCACACATTTATGCTGTGGCGGATGTGGCGTATCACGCCATGTTGCAGCGACGGAAGAACCAGTGCATCGTGATTTCTGGTGAGAGTGGATCTGGGAAGACTCAGAGCACCAACTTTCTCATTCATCACCTGACTGCTCTCAGCCAGAAGGGATTCGCCAGCGGCGTGGAGCAGATCATCCTGGGAGCAGGACCTGTGTTAGAGGTAAGGAACTAACTTAGAGCACCTGCAGGACTGAAGTAATGGACATAGTTCCAGTCATGTTTAATTTAGTTTAACTACTAGGTATCTAGAAACCTTCCAAACTAGATTTACATGGATCAGGGAACAGATGACCAGAATTTTGTTCCACTATTGGATGGTTAGTGGTTATGGGGATGCCGTTTTTATGATGAAAGATGGACCTCTCAGTATGTATTTGCCTTGAGTTTGACTGTCTGATGTGAATTTATGGTCTAATAGTCATTTTGCATCGTAAGGACTTTTCTACAAACCCACAAACCTTTTTAGGCACTCAAGAACTTTACCTCCAGTTTGATCCTGAGGAACTCGTGTCCAAATGTTGTTCCTGGTTTGCAGTACAGCAAAAGAAAAAAAACGTTTAAATTCCGGAGTTTTCGTTCCTGAGAAGGTTCGGTGATAAAGAGAGACCACAGCAGAGTGTAAATTCAGTTTGCACCTTGCAGGCGAATTTGAGACTTGTCAGATTGTGCAATGGACAGGATACATGTTGAACTGTTCCTTCTCATGTTTTGAAGACATGGCTTTTATTGTCACAGCACTGCACTTTCCATTTCACCTCCACTATTTTTGTTGTGTGTGTCTTTTCATCACCTTTTCTTTCAAAATATGGCCAAAATAGATTGTTTTGTTCCATGTTTAATTCTGATCAGATGGTTTTTAGATGTGGGTTGTCTGAATTTTGTATTTGGTCATCAAAGCTGTGAATCAGCCGTTAGTGGGTGTGTCTCAGTGCAATCCAGAACCATTATTTTGGATTTAATTCACATTTTATCATGCTCTGTCACTGCCGTCAATTCACATTCTGACAAACCAAAGTCGGACAGTGTACAAGGGCCTTAAGACTAAAGTTGTTTCCTAGTAGACTCAGACTAACAAGACACAGATGAATAATGTCGAGAGGTGTGGTTTGATTTCTTCTTTAGGATTATTAAACTAACTCATTTGTGCTTCTTATCAAATTGCCCTGTTTGGCTGTGCTAATATGGTATTGTTGCACTTGCTAGCTGTGAGTTCATGCCGAGCTGAATATGATTCATATGTTGTGAATTAGACACCCTGATTTTAGACAGGAAGTGACAAAAACTTGATGAAATCTGAAGACAAGTCAGCAGGTTATTTCTCTGCTGGTGGAATGTCAGCTCATGAGACCGGGCGTGAAATGGATTATAAAAATGTCCTTCTGAAGCTGGAATGCCTTAACAGGCAGGCAAATCTATATTTAGCCCTGGTTTTACCACATATGACTCTTTATATATTATGTGACCCAGAAATGGGGTTCATTGTCCAATCTCTGCATTGATGGAAACAAAATCTAATGCAATGTGGCCTAATCCGCCCTGGATTATAAATCAATAATGGATTATGGATTATGGAATTTCATGTTTCTGGAAGGTCTGTTAAAAGGAAAGATGTTTTCCTCAGTTTAAATATGACTCTGTGGGCTCCGTGCATCCCCGTACTTTGTTGTTTTCTGGCAGCCATTTTGTTCTGCAGTCCATAGCTTCCTGTCAGGGATGACATGTCAACACACAGCTGTGCATGTTGACACCATGTGCGTCCCATGTTGAGGTCTATACAGTAAAATGAAGCTGGCGTGCAGTCAGTTGGATACACTGTTGGGTTTGTCATCTGGAAATCATGAATCACCTTTAACACGCCCTTGCTGCATATGGAGAAGAAATTTGTTACTGGAGCTGCTTTTAAGAAAATAAAAAGCTCTCTGTGAAGTGCTCATATTTGTTTTGAATTTAAAAAAAAAAAAAGGCTTTCGCAGAAGACAGTTTTCATGTCATGCCTGATGTGTACAATGCCAGACATTAAGAAGCTCTTTCACAATAACAAAAAGTATATATTACATGTGTCCACGTTGTACCACAGCTGTGGTTGAACCTGACCGTCAAGCGGGCACAGTTGTGCTTCCCTTCAGGTTGACTGAATACCTGTCAGACCTGCGACGCCAGAGGCGACATCGCTGCGAGGACTGACGGGCTTTGTTTTGATAATAACCCCCGATAGAGGAACGCTACAGTACTCTCTGAGGAACTGGATACTGTTTAGTGGCTTGTGTGCTGTGTATGGGAGCATGACTATGTCCCTTGTAATCACTTCCCCATCAATCACCTGTCTGGTCGAGGTGCGATAAGCAAGGTGTATAGTTTAAAAAGCAAAAATTGACAAAAAAGTAAAGGGAAGTGGTGTAACATACCATTATTCTGTCTCTGCTTCCAGGTTGTTTGCTGGTGTCTTTCTCTTGTGTTCTTGTTGACAGATTTTCAGCTGTAGAAAACATGACATCTGTATAACTGTGGTTGATACAAAAAAAAAATCAAATCTATCTTTTCTAATTGCGTCGAGTCTTAAAGGAATAGTTTGACATTTTTAGCAACGTGCATTCATTGTATTCCACTCTCATGACGGTACACTAAATGTAAAGTTAGAAGCAGCAGCCGGGTATCTGAGCATGAAGACTGGATAAAAGGGGAAACGGGCACCTTCCAACCCTCCAAAACTCACAAATTAACACGCTGCATCTAGTTTCTTTAATCCGTACAGCCCCCTTAAACTGCTAATATGTCAGATTAAACGAACAAGATGACAATTAGTGAGCTTTAGAGATGCTAGTGGGTGGATTTTGTCAGCATCCGTCTGTAAAGGATATGGGACTGGTATCAATCTTCTCATGTAATTCTTGGTAAGGAAACAAATAAACTAATCGTTATGTCCAGTATAGTGTTATTGCATTACTAAAACAGACTGTTCACAGCATGTCAAACTGGTTCAATGACCAATTTTGTAATAAATACATAAACAAATCCACAAACGGTGAAATAAGAGTTCCCCTAAAGGGTCAGTCATAACAAACACATGATCATTGAATGTGGAAAAGAAAAAGTGTTTATATACTTTTGTTTTCCTAATTAATAAACGACTGACTTCAAAACATTCTTGCTTTTTTGAAGCCAAACCTACACTTTAATCTTATATAAAGACATATTGGTGGTTATAGAAGCAGTAACGCGTATTGAAAATAAACAAACCTGCCCAAAATCTGCTCATTTCGACCGTATTATAGTTATTATTAACCTTCATATGTCTAAAAATCTGTTAAAAATCCTCAACACTGTGAACATTTACTTGTGTATACTAATGGAAATCCAAATTGTTGTTTTAGTTTGAAAATTATCTGTAAATCTTTCATCAAAGGTTGAAAATAGAAATAATTATATAAGGTTAAAGGCAATCATGTCCAGATACAGTACATCCAGCATGGCTGGCAAAACACTGTAACATAATTCAAGGATCTAAAACCAAGCAACAAACATCCGACATCATTTCAAGTCTATAAAAAAAAAGAAAGCAATATGAGGAATATTAGTTCAATGTTTCACAGTCTAAATCCCTAAAGATTTACTGAAGCAATGCTGTTTGTTATATAATGTATGTCTTTAAAAGAAGCTTTCATCAGTTAAACAAATAGGTAATAAGACAAAATAATAGCCACACATGCCTAAAAACTATGTATAAACTCTGACATGAACTGTGTTTTGTGTGCTTTAGCTTTTCCAACAACCCCACAAGTGAACGTCCACATTAATGCTCTGTTTGTCTCCTGTGAACAGCAGCTGGATGCAGAGATATTATGGGCTGCTGTGAGTGCCCAGGCGTCCGACACTTCCTATTAAGAAGCAGATCTCTGGGGTAACAAGTTTACCGCCATCCGGGGCAAGAGGCTGCTGAGTTGAACCAGTTGAATTCTTTGGTTTCCACAAGTTGTAATGGCAATTACAGAACCATTTGCTTCGGTCAGATGCTGCTGCCGCCGCACTCAAGATTTTGTGGAAGTTTAAACGATTGCCTGAGGCAGAGTCAGCCTGAAAATATGAGGTCAGCGGAGCTTATTAGATGGATTTCAAATGCATGCCAGTTCAGATGAAGTTTAAAAATTCGAGCTACTTTGTTGGTTCCCTGACATGTTTAATAGCTTCAGCTGCTTTTGTCATCCTGGGTAACATTGTATGCCACGAATGTGGTCTCATCTTCCCTCTTAATGCCTTTAAATTAGTTTGATAGACAAGTTAACAAATACCTGACTTTATATGCAGTTTCAAATACAGTATTACATTACTAATTACTCAACATTGCAGCTCAGTCAAAAGTGCCTTTTTAAAATCTTTGTTCATCTGTTGTACAAAGAGTGGAAAGCTTCCACCCTCCTGTGTCATATATTCTCTATTTAACACATGAAATGCCAATTTTTGGGGTACTTACTGGATATAAGCCCCAGTGACTGCACCCCGCACTACGGAAGTCCTTGCCTCAGTAAAAGGGGTGTTTTACACTTTCCAACTCTTAACTGAACCGATGGATTTGTAAATGGACGCCTAACCTCAGCAAATCAGCTCACACAACATGTAAATAAGCTCATTTTAGCATTAACGGGGGGCTAGTTTGAAATCCTTTTGAAGGAGGCTAATCACTACTCCACGCCAAGCTATGGCACGTCCCGGAGCAGTTTATCCACTGAATTCATTAAAACATCAAACAGGTATTAATCCACCGTCAAACTGTCAGCAGGACAAAGAAACAGACCCCCAAAGACGTCAAAGTACGGGAGCTTTGCTGTTATTAGTAATTGCTAAGCAATTACAATTTCCACACTTACAATGTAACTTGTCTCATTCGTGTTTAAGTCCTATTGAGTGTGACATATTGACTATGATGGGGTGTATATATATATATATATATATATATGTATATATATATATATATATATATATAGTGAAGAAAATTAATGTAATCTAACAATTTTTCAGGTACAAATATCACTCACTTTTACACAGAATTTCTTTGAGCAGTTAATTGGACAAAACAAGCAACGTGAAGTTGAAATGAGCATCTCCTAAAAATTACTTCACATTTCGTTAGTTAGTTAGTTTACAGCGTGATGATTTTATTTCCCTTCCATTTTTGTAAAATGAAACAAAAACTTTAGCAAACATCCAGACTTGGACATCAAAGCTGTAGACACATCAGAAAAGAGGTCTGGAATGAGAAGGAAACTATTTTTCAGGATGAGATATGACTCGCTGGCACGAGACGCTGTGATCGGGCCTTGATTTGAGAACATTTGTAGAAAAGCCTGTAGACTCAGATAAGTCATTCTTTTTGGATTCACTTAAGAAGCTTACTGCCAACAGGATGAATAGAGGGTGGGAGGGGAATCTGCAGACGAGTGAAATATAATTTTTTAAACCTTGTTCTTTATATATATTTTAAATCAAGTATTATACATCTTCCACATTTGATTGACAAAAGTAAAATGTGAATTAAATGGCACCACAGGGTGAACTGTGAGGTCTTCACAGCTGGGATTATTTTTTTAAGTCTAAACAGTGAAAGCTTTTTTCTGCTCATGGAAAATGAAAGAGATGCTTTTAGTGAGTGTGAAGGTAAAAATAAAATGCAATAGAACGATACAGTGCGAGTTTGCTGCTTGGACTTGTATGCCGAAGCTGTATGTGATGCCGAGCTCTGTTTTTCTTTCCCCTTCTTCACCTCTGCGTCTGTCTTCCTCTGCTGCTCGTCCCTCTGTGTTGGATCCAGCTGAGCAGCGTGGCCATCAGCCCACCACTTCACATCGTGTTACCATTAAGTGCGAGGTCAACTGCAAAGCAGTCAAAGGCTACAGCACATGTATCTCAGTCATTCCCTCAGCCGGTGTGGAGGACTCATGTACACAACATACTCTCACAAAACGGGCTCAGAAAATGAAACTGACAACCAGTCAGCTCCAAACACACTGAAATGATTACAGATGCATGCCGATGGTTAGTTTTGGAGTTCATTTTGATCAAACAACACAACATTTGCTGTCTGGATTGACAAATAAACCCTGAATTTATGCTATTATTTTGGGTTTTCAGCTCACTTCCACTGCCGGTAACCTTTTACATCCAAACTGTTATTCTCATCGTTTCTGGTTGGTTGTTGTTACTACTCTACTGTTTCTATAAAATGCATTGATTTGTATGCATTCTGGATTTAATCTCACTGCTGTATGTGCTGCTTCCATCTGCATGATTATATTATTTCTCATTAAATTAAACAACTACTGACATCTGTGACTCTAACCCAAATTATTGAATCCAATCAAATTGTGATTTAAAAAACGGACTAAATTATTTGGATAATTTTAGACTGCTGTGATGCATAAAACGGGAACACTGTTACATTAAGCAGTTTTGGTGTAATCTTGCATACATTACCACATTTTGATGCGCATGACTACTGTTCACCTTTAACCAAGGTGCAGTACACTGCAGGGTGGAGACAGTAACTAGCTGTGACTGACTTTGCTCGCCTCTCAAGGACACAGCAGTGTGTGTGAGTGTGTAAGTGTGTGTGTAGCTTTAAAGGAACCCCACAGTCTCATTTTCCATTTAGAAGTTCCAGTCATAGTGAGGTTGACTCTCTTTTGACTCTGTGCTCACAGAGCTGTATTGTCGTGACTGACGACCTTCAGCCTCTGATGGACACATCGGCTGCTGCGCGGTTCAGTCTTCTGACCTCTTAGTTATAGTGCAGCCTTTGTAGCTGCTGGACTGCTGTGTGACACTTCTCAGAAATACAGCAGCGCAGCCACATAGCAAACAATGACCATCACCATTACATCACACCAGCGGTATCATCTAACAATTCTCGATATACTCTGATGGCCCTCTGGAGTCATTTCTTCTCATGTAAAAGCCTTTAATAACACACCGCAGATGGACTGCAGTCGTATGTAATGTGAGCTGCGTTCAGAGGCAGGCGACAGTAGAGATATGAGTGTGCAGACGCTGATGGGAAGACAGCTGCTAGGCTGATGGGAAGGACTCTGCTTCTGTGGCCATTTGTGTCTCACTGTCTGGTCTTTGTTGTGTGATCTGAGATGCTCTTTTTTTTCTCCTCTGGCTCAGCACTGCAGCATGACATCTAAATATATACATGATGTGAAATCTGACTATAATAATATAACAATAACGATCAGATAAGACTTAAAGTCACTGCTCATCTCTAATCATACTGCGATTTTCATGTAAATTTGAATGTCTAAGCTTGATCAATGTTGCAGTAATTAAAGGGTGATTCTGTATTTTTCATATTGTCATCAAATCTCACAAAAAGACCAATATCAACAATGGTTTGATCCTCTGAAGTCTAGTATTAAAACCAGACATTTCTTTCACATACAGCTCCATTATTTTCCAAAAATGCATCTTTGAGCCACATGCATTTGATAACATGTTCCTTCATTACATGTAAACGGCTACTATAGTTTATTTTGAAAGAATCGTATCATCCTGCTGGGCTAGAGCATTAAATGTGTATTAGTCCACAACTGAAAATAGTCCCCAACAAATGTGCTATTATCTCTAATTTATGTAATTGCAAAAACTTCCCTGTTTAAAAATGGAACAAGACCTCTGTATTTATGATCCATTTTCAAAGATTTACATCTTCAGTTGTTATAAATGTACATCCTTGTCCATATCATCAAACTGCCAGCTCAGGGTGCAGGCGAGAGGCGAAGGAGTGGGTGGAGATAGAGGCAGGGACTGTTTGCATATTCATAGTTCTGCTCTTACTGAATGAGTGCAGAGGTTTAGAGTTATATCTAAGCCACTTAAAGGCATTAAGGGATTTTTTTTTTCTCTCAGAAAAGTGCTGCTAATAATGTCATTTTGATGGACAGAGATGAGATTTTAGGGGTTTAATCAGTACAAGTAGAGCGATTCTGAACATACCATGGATGAATTCACTCCGTTCCTTTTCTTATCAGCTTTTTCGTGCTACACAGTCCCTAAAAATGACCTGACTTTGGAGACCCCAATCACACCTTAAGTCTGACAGTGACTGTAGATATCTCTCACTGTCTGAGGGACTCGGAGGTCCTTAACTGGTTTTGTGGTCATTACATCTGTGTGATAAAACCTCTTCTTGTCACTGTGCGCTCTTAGCAGTTAAAGCCTGAATGAGACCAGGTTAGAGGTTTGTCTCATATCATCTTAATTATCTGTTTCTTTACACAGGTAATCTGATGAAGAGCAGGATGGAAATGGGAAAAGCATATGAAGTTATTCTAGAATATTGACAGTAATCTGTCAGATTTAAGCCATTTCTCTTCAGGACTTCACTGTTCATCCTTTACTCTAAGATCTCCACACAGATTCAGACAGTTTTCCAGAAACGTTACGCTCTGCATGTGAAAGAATCACTATTTACATCCATATTTGGGATGTATGAACACTCAGTGAATGATTTTGGATGCATCTTATTTAATAGCATTTGGAAAAGGCACACAGCTGCTGTCTTTTTGTTTCAGGTATATAGACAAGGACCAGTTTTTACCTTTTTGAACTGGCAGCTGGCCCGCAGCGTTTTCTATAATTATGTCTTGTAAATGCTGGAATATTTATTCTGACCTAAATGAAAAGAAGGGTGCAGGTTGATAAAATGAATGAACAAATGAACATCTTATGTTTCTTCCCCACTTTTTAGAGTTTGAGTTATTGTCATCTGAACAGTAGAAGCAGCTCATCTTTGCCTCGGACACGACGAAAGGTGAACCAGGCTTTTTCATGACAAGCGTACATCCGCAGCTGAAAGCCTTCTGAAGGCCGACTGAGGCTTTGAGACTGACCCCAGCTGTGTGCTGCTGTGTCTGGGGGCAGGCAGACTGAGGGCTCATGCGGCGCTGCAGGGTCCAGATTACAGCCTGCCTTTGTTCTGATGGTGTGGCCAGCAGACCTGCCTGCCTGCTGCAGTAGTAGCAGAGCAGACCCCCTTCACCAGATGGTTCCCATCCAGATGACCCCCCCACACCACCCCCACTCCCTCCCCCTTCCCCTCCACCCCACTCCTCCCCATCCCCTCCCCCCGCTCTTAAGAAGGCCCTCAGGGATGAGACCTGTCTCCTGTGGCTGATAGATGGCTCCAGGTAGTGCCTCAGCCCCCTGGTTTTAAAAGTGCGGGTTCAAAGGAGAAGGTATCATTAAGTGTGAGTGTGAAAGGGCCTGAGAAGCTGCCCACTACACTCATCCAGCACCACAGCGGCTGGGACTGGAGACAGCTACTCACTTTAAACCTCTAAATCCCATGTAGCCCGGGCATATGGACACACTTACTGTGCAGGAACAGTACCACGACCGCTGCAGGTGAACCCGCTGAACGTGACAGGACTAATGAAAACGAGGCCGGCGGGTTGGCACAGGATGCATGCAACACGGCAGGTTCAACTGCTCAGGATGTGTGTTGTAGGGCAGCTGTATTTATTCCCATTTTAATGAGGGAAACGCTGCTCTGCTTGGTTTCCACTGCTCTGTATGTGTAATTGTGTGCGGTGCGGAGGAGAGGTGCCTGTCACACTGTATTAGTAGGCAGCTCTCCCGGCAGCAGGGGAATCGGAGACGTTCACCCATGACTGAGTGTGTCCTTGGTCTTTAAATCACACCGAGACATCCGAAAGCTCTCTGCTACCAGGACCGGTCTCTGCCTGGGACAGCCTGCTTTTATTGCGCTGCACTTTTGCACTGTGGCACTGAACATGTGGGAGTTCCTCCCTCTGTGAATGGTCACATCAGCTCTCATTCATCTTCTGCACACGCTGGAGCTTTAACACGCCTGTATGGTGGAAGGAACTACTTCCTCTTGATTTAATAATAACCCAGCACATGTAGCATGTTGAGCAAAGCCCCATTTATTGGTAAACTGTCCTACTTTTTTTCACACTACTTCCTCTGCATTTTTATTTTGTATCTCCAGTTACTTTAAATCTTCAGCAGCAAGAGAATGAGCTTCTCTTTCGTTGCATGTGGCTTCAGAAGTGGCCTTCACCTCAAAGAATCGTGTGTTGGCTGGTGGTCGTGGGTGTTTGTTGGCTAATCACATGTAGCCCACCTCAGACCCTCCATGTTCCTGTTAACACTTCCATCCCTATAATCCGTATCCTCTGGGCAGCGAACGCTCTTCAATGTGCTCCCAAACATCTGTTCACTGGATTATCCCCATCTCCTTCTCATTCTGTCTTTCTCTGGAGCATTCCCGCTTTTCCTTTCTCAGGAAGTTCAGTACAGTGTGCATTTATCCCCGCAGACAGCTGCACACAGTGTACTCACGCGCTCTGTGCTTGTATAGTTGACCTGGACAAGGTTCAGCCTGATATCAGCGGCCAACTTGTCTGCTCTCGCTGCTCCTTTCTGCAGCGCGGGAAACTATTTTCTGCTGTTTGCTCATTCTTAGTTCCCGAATACGTTTTCATAATTTATCTCTAATGTGCTCCCTGTTTATTTGAGCAATATTTGAATGGCTCCGCCATACGTAAGATGCAATCTCTGAGCAGAACCATTCAGCACAGTATTTTCACATTCACCCAATATGAAGTGTTCATTGAGATGTGTTGATGTTCTATATTTAAGATTCATATTCATATTTGATTGGTTGAAGACCATAGTTTCATGTTGTGGACTACAAACAAAACATATTTTACTGTCAAAATAATGGCACCCAGGCGGGATGAAGTACATCATTAAACAAAGTACATTGTTACTTACCATTCACTTATTATACTTACATTTAAATAAAAAATGTTTTCTCATATAATGGCTACCATCCATGTTATGATCTGCCAGTGCTGTGCTCTTCTTCCTCTCCTCTGATTGTGTCTTTCTTTCTTCCTTACTGGACGACTCACCACGACTCCACCCACTAGATTTAGTGAAAGGCTCGCAACAGGAAATTGATAGTCCAAAAGGGCCTGATTCAATCTGAGCCTGCTTACACAGTGTCACAGCAATCAGACCCAGATGAGATTACAGACATTAGGAGTCTTAGTTGGACACGAGCCCATCTGGACCGATGGAAGCAATTGAGCAAAATATATCTGTGTTAGTGATGTTGTCTATGTAACACCGTTAACTAGGCTGTCATCAACCAAATTGAATCTAATCGAGCATCATCTATAAGAACAGTATTGTTTTCAGTGTATTTTCATCTTTTAGTTTCGAGTTTAGTTTCATTCCTAGAAAGTTTTCAGTATTGTTAAAACTAACATTTATCTCCTGTTCTGCCTTCTTTGTTCAGTTTCTAACTCACACCAACCAGTTGGTTTTCATTACCTTTTCTCTTTGTGTCCTGCGGTTGTGATGCAGCCTTTGAAAAGTTATTTTAAGTTTGTAAAGAAAACAAATTCGGCCTTTGTTTGCGAGTGTCTGGAGAAGGTTCGTTTCAGAACACAGTAATTGGTAGCTTTGGTACATAACAGCGGCATATGGTGTTGCACAGAGGACCAAACAGCAGAGAGGAGAGATTACAGACATCATATAAAGTCAAGTTTTCTAAAGTGGTGTGCATCACGTGGGAGTTTAAATCCACGCCTATACTGTATCCAGTAGTTTTAAAACACAACTTCCATTGCAGAGTATTTTCAGTCCACCCATCCAAAGGATGTTCTCATATTAAAGGCATCAGACTGCTGCACTGAAGATCAGGATAAACCGCTCTTTGAAATACATAAACTGTTCTTGTATTAGTGTCTGTACGCCGTGGAGATTAATTTCTGTCAGATTCACAGATATGACAGAAATGTTGAATTACTGTCTTTTGTAACTGCATTTGCAACTCCAGTTTTGCTTTCTTTGTGCCTCATTGTAGACACACTACAGTATGTCTCTTTAAAAGTATTTCCCCCTGACAATTAAAATAGATCGTAATTGGTTTAAAAGTAGTTAGAAACTGTTATTTTGGCAAAGTGTCTGTTTTGGTTTTTTTTGCCAGTTAGCATCACAGAATCCCCCCCGAGCAAAGTCTGTGCACATACAGCGCAATAATCTTGTTTTTCTGGCATTTCTCTTTTGAATTAAATTAAAAAATCTGAAGCTTCAGGCTCAACTCCTTTTTGTTTATCCACATTAAGTGAACTGCAGTGTGACCTGAGGTGTGTGACCTTGCAGCATGCTATACATGATAAAGTCTGCTGCTCTAAGAGATACTGTAGAAAGCCTTTTTGGGGCTTTCAAGTCATTCAGGCTGTAGTGAAGTCCATTACCCAGGATGTTATTTTTTGTGGCTGCTCTGTTTTTTTGTGGTGAGACCCCCTGTTGTAGTGAACCATGCAGCTGAAATCCTTGTCGTTTATACTCACTTCACTGCTACAGTAATTACAACTCTGAATCTCCCCACAACTCCTCCTGCTTTATTTTTTTTATCCGGCCCGGCTCCTCCTTCATAAGAACCAAATCTGTGTCACACACTGAAAAAAGTGCATCAGTGAGCGTGAAAGCACTTTTTTGCGGGTGTTTGATCGCATACAATTAAAGAGAACTGATGCCTTTGAGCTCCGGGTTGCAGATCCCATTCCTTTTTTGGTGTGGCACGTTTTGCTGAATTTTAGTTTATAAAGAATGGTTTGTGTTTGTTAAAGGGTTAGTTCAGCATTATTGTGAAATCCTTTAACTCCAGTGGCCATACAGGTAGTCATGGTTTTATTTTTCCAGGTGTATCTATGAGATTTCTGCCTTTACAGTGAAGCTGAATGGAAATCTGTTGTGTTACTCACGTTTTCACATTTACAATCGAACACCATTTTGTGCATGTCATTACTCTGCTTTTATTCAAACTTTCCTCTCAGTTCGGTGGGTTTTGGTTCAGGTGTTATGCTCGTTGAGTAATCGTCATGCTTTCAGATTGGCATGAAGTCATCTTCAGTGATCTGTGCACAACTCAGACTGCACTGCTTTGGTCTCAGAGAGTGCGGGTGACTGAAAAGAGTTGCAGACAATACAAGTCCTAATCATGTCTTTGTATGTGCTCGGAAAACATGGCTTTACACACAAAGCACATGAACGCGAAGCCTCGTCCGTCAGCTTTCAACAGATCTGTGTTGAAATGCTCTCAAACAAAGCCGACACCCCCAGTAACCAAATGAAGTACAGTCACGTTCAGTCTCGCCATTGAAAGCAAAGCAGGCTGTTGTGGATAAATGAATGAATGAATGATGGGATGAATGGTGCAGATGTGCCATTGAGTGCCCTGATCAGTGTGTGAGTAGGTGGGTGAATGAAAAGCCGGGGAGTGGCTGGTGGAGGTTTGGACATGTTCCCAGACTGAGACTGAGAGGTGGCGATTTGCTTTGCTTTTTTATTGTGTTTGTGTGTGATGAACTGCATCATTTCTTTGTTCAGTGCTACATACAAAGCTGCACTGAGCCCGTCTGACAAAGTAAAGTATGTTGGTACTTATATCCGCATTATCTCTTTACATTCCTGCTCTTGTGTCCTGCGGCAAAATTAAACATTGTTCAATTTAATGATAATTTCATCAAGGTCACAGACTAAGACACTGCATAATAAAATAGAACTGGTACATTCCTAACAATCAGTCTCAGTTAGGATAGTGTATTAAATATTATTGTATTAATTGTTAAGATCAATCTTAACCTAACAGTGGAGTCTTGGTCCCATTGAACCCGTTTTTATGTTGTTTTTTTTTTTTATAGAGAAAAGTTTAGAAACTTAAAAAGTATGCTTCTTTTTTTTTTAATCAAAGTTATTTGCTGTATTTGCTCAGTGGCTTCTGTCTGTTCTCTTCTGATCTGTATCCTCTCTGCTGCTACAGTGACCTGGTTTTCCCCATGGGCATCATTAAAGTTTCATTTAATCTAATAGACCATAACAGCACAGTGTAGACTGATGCGACCGCTGGCATAAATGCTCATAATATATTGTACTAGATTATTCATAGGTTGTTATTCAAAGGATTTACACTTAAGTCTTGGACTGTGTGCATGTCTCCTCTTTTCAGGAAATAAAGTTTCATGTTTCTGAAATGACTGGCTGCTCTGGCAATGTGCTGGACTGTAGTGGACGTGGGCATACATCATGATTCATATTGTATATGTCACAGTTCATTAATAATATTTTACCACCCTTTAGCCCCCACTCAGAGTTCACATGTTAGTTTACACTAATCCCCAGTTTTACCATGTTATAAATGAGGTTTTCTAAAAATGAAACTACAGATGAACGTCCCCAAAATTTCAGTTATATTTGGCCCTTTTTATTTGGGTTTGCAAAACCACATACATGCATATGATTTGTCAAAGTTGAAGCAGGAAGTGTTTTCGCTAAGTGAACAGTTTCTGAAATAACTATAGAATCTCCCTTTTTAACAGCCTGTCTGATTGCGAAAGTTTCACCCAGTTGGTGTAAGAATGAGCCCTAATCATGCCGTCAGTCACCCTGCTAAGGAACACGTTGTAACAAATGGGAGCGATGGATATAACCATCAAATACGTCTGCAGTGTACAATCAAGGTGCCCTGGTTCTGCAGTATCACTGCAACCCCTCCCTGTGTCGTCTCCCTGATGCAACAGCCATGCAGAGAAGATGAAAGCGCTCAGTTGCAGCACGCTGCATGCCTGCCTTCATCTTCTCTCCATCCCACCCAGCCTACTACAGCACCGGGGGCACATGGGGGAAGGAGGGAGATGAAAAAGGAAGGGGGGGGGGATAATAGAGAAAGAGGAGAGTGAAGGGAGAACAGGAGGAGGAGGAAGATGAGAGGAATCCTCGCTTAAATAATGGAGAGTGAGAGAAAGTCATTTTCAAGCGAGCGGGCTCCCGAGTGCCCCAGTTTCGGGGGTTTAGTGAAATCGAGATGAGGCTGGTAATGGTGACAGGTTCCCCTCTTCCTGAAGGCCGTGGACGTAGTTCTCAGATGTGAAGCCATGCGGCAGAAATGCTTCCCCCAGGGGGGGCAAAGCGATTCTCCTGCCATATATCCACTGGTCCCTCTCCCCCTCTGCAGCTCGTTATCTTGTAAACAAATGGCACGAAGCAGTGCGTCTGAACGCCCTCGGAGCTCTGACTACCTTTAAAGATCCTTTTAAGGTGTTTAATAAGGCCAGGTCTGCTGCCGTCTTCATCACTTCCTCCCAGTAAACGTGAAACAAACTCTGCTTCGTCGTAACAACTGCGGTATTCAGAGCAGAGGTTCAAGAAAAAGGACAAAGGAAGTAGAAGAAGTGCATCAAATAATCACAGTTTGATTCTGGATTAATCTTCCTCCACCTCCACAAACATCGTCTACACACTAGTCAGACAGCGCTCAGCTGATTGATACTCGCTGTGGGTGCTTTATACCGTGAAACATGCTCTTCGACATGCATGTCATCATGTTCACGCTTGTTTACTGCGTTAAGATAAATAGACGTGACGCGGCTTTCAGGGCACCATCACCATACGCGTGTTTGCTAACAGCAGCTAGTGAGTGTCGCTGGAAGCTCTTGTTTTAATGGTAAACTTTGATTTACTCCAAATAAACGCTGTGAGTTTGTTGTGCAGATCAGATCAGGGGTTTCACCCTCCGCCTGATGTGCTTGTGTGACTGAATGTGTGTGTGTGTGTGTTGGTTTAGGGATTACATGCGGTAAGTGCTCCAGTGGCCTGTTGTAATGTTCACATTGGCGCCGTGCATTTTTGTGGCATCAGTGGCTGCTGCCTGATGTAAAAATAGACCCCGCTGCTCCTGTTGCTGCTGCTGCATCATCCTGAAGCCTGAACCGCGTCAGGTCAGAAAAGAAGACAGAGAGACATAAGATAGAGAGGAAGAGTGAAGGACGAAGGAGATCGTGAAGCCTAAAAGAAGGGGAGATAGAGGAAGCAGTGAAGGTGGGCAGAATAGCCAAAGGAGGAGAAGAAGAAGAGAGGAAAAGGGCAACTTAATATGAGAACAGATTGAGAGGACTGGATAGAAAAGGAAAGAATGAAGGCTTCTCATTCATTCATCGCCTTCCAGACCGACAAAGAAGAAATAGTGCAGTTTCACAGGAAGACAAGAGTGTCTCGCTTCACCTCCTTCCGATGTTTCCTTCTCCACACAGACAAAGATAAGACAGGAAATGCCATTAGTTTTTCAAATCCACTGTTCATACAGAGCGCTCATTCTACTTCCGCACTCTGTCTTTCTCCGGCACTTTGGTAACACAACACTCCCTCCATGAGCTCAGAGATTGGACGATCATTTCACAAGACCTGCAGTTTTGGCTCTGACCTGGTGCTCACCGAGTTATGAACATTGAGGTGACTCTCAGCTAAAGATGAAGTTATTTAGTTTGATTTAATTGGACAATGTGCCAAACTGGAAACTGGACTGTTGCTATAAATCCATAAAATGTTTGTGTCATCTGTGACTTGATGAGTTCACCTCCAGAAACAGTTGACTTGAATATTTCAACTTAAAGCTCCCAGATTTTATGTTTTTCACTTCTCCAAAGCAGCAATGACATAAAGAGATAAACAGGTCTGACTTTTTTTTTTGTGTTCTGATATCAGCATCCGAACTTCTACTGACCACCCCTCTCCAATACCGTTACGCTCTCTTTCCCAAATTAAAAATCACTATGAAAGCTACCTCAAAAACAAACGATATCAAGCAGCAGAGATGACTGTGCAGCGTAATGTGTATTCAACAGTAACTGCATCAAAGTAATTTATAACAAACAATTAATTTTATGATGAGAAAAGCCCTTTCATTTCAGATTGAATCTAAACATGTACTTTGTGTTTATTCTGGCTGGGCCTGATGTTGGCCTCGCAAACTGAAACATACTTGTTCATAGCTGTTTAGAAAGCAAATCAAGCACCTCAAAGGAATTAACAGTTTAAAATGTTACGTGTCAGAGAATAAAAGTTCAAAGCAAAATCTTAACGTTACATCAACATTAACAACCTACATTTAATTTTTTTTTATTTTTTTATAATGATTTAAAATCCAGTAAAATGACTTCAAAACATTTAGCTCAGACCCTTCTTAGTAGCCTTGCCTGAAGTTTCCCGATACACCACCAAAAAGGCTCTGACCTGCTGACCCAGACCTGTGAAAATGCTCTGCGGTATCTGGCACCAGGTCATGAGCAGCAGATTTGTTAGTTGCAGCTGTCGTAGATCAGATTTGCTCCAGCACATCCCTGAACACGCTTTCACCAGTTAGTGGTTATCCTCTGACGGCACCACCCTCAGTGGGTACGCACCACTGCTGACCAGAGGGACCCCGCACGCCTTCCGTTCTCTGACCCGATCATCTGACCATAACAATTTGGCCCTTGTCAGTTTCAGTCTTTTCTATGTGCCTGTTTACTCTTTATCCAAGATGTCGACTCTGAGGACCAACTGGTCACTTACCACCTGTCCTATAGATTTTAAACATTGACAAGCAGCAATGTTAGAATATCATCAATGTTTTTCACCTTTTAATATTCACAAATACGTGTGATGGTCAAGGAGTCAAACTGTAAGAAGTGTATGTGGAAGCCGTGATGCTCTGGGAGGACCGATGTGTACTACAGTGCAGTGGTGAGGATGTGATGTGCGGTTCTTGTCGGAGAAATGAGGCTTCAGCCGACAGCAGAATACAGAAAGTGACTCTGCTGGTTTGTCTGAGATGGGACACCTTCTCTCTGATTATTTTTCTTACCTTTGAGGTTCTTAAAGTCTCACAAGACTACAGCAAATGATGATGTTTTGTCCCTTTAATGTGTCCTATTTGCAAAACTGCTTAATCAGGCTTTGCTTGATTTGTCAGCATTTTCTCCAATATACACCGCTAATATGCCCGCTCAACATGTGCTCAGTTAAGAAATTGTATTGTAGAGAGGTTTTCATCCAAGAGGACCTCTCTGGTTAGACTAAGCTGAGCTTTTGTGGGCCACAGAGAACAAATAAGCAAACATTTTTTGCGACATGTGATGCCAAGAAGGTAATAAACAGATTTGGAGAAGTTGGGCAGAGTCAAACTGGGAAATGGAAAGTAGTCCCTTTTCAGAACACCGTAGGTACTGTATGTATTTACAGAACAAGAAAGATAAATAATAAGAAGAGAGATCTGCGACAGCTTTTAAGATGCACTGTCAGTCCAGAGCATTTGTGTATGGGTTTTCATCTCATGTTGTAGCTCATATGTTTTTACACAGTAGTACTCTGAGACCACACTGCCGACGAGGAAATATAAGCAACAATGAGTTCTCTTTGGTCGGTTGGGTTAATGAAGTCAATTTAAGAGTGTAGTGGAGGAGGAAAAGAAGATGAGACAGGAAACGCCTGAGGTTGTTCCCTTCCCTCCTAGTCAACAAAGCATGTACACACAAACACTGTACCCATACAAATACCAGAAATCTACACCACAGGAATTCTTAGCCAAATTGCAGAAATAGCTGCTTTTACACAGAAAGGTTGTTTATTTGAAGTGCCAGCTGGACTAAGCGATTTGACTCCACCTTGGATTTTCTGGAGGATTCATTCTCCCTGTTGTGGCAGTACTTATTTACCACTATTGTTTTTTGTCTTTTCACTAAGACAAAGGATTTGTTTGCATGACATTTTTTCAATTCGTTTCAGCACATTTATTTAAAAGAGAGACACAGAGGTCTCTCATATCAGAGTGATGGAACTAATCAGTGAATTGAAATAAGAACTGCGGACTGGAGGATGCAATGTTTGAGGCATGTGGCAACCCACTGTGACATCACCCATTGGTTTGTTAACTACTTATTTGAAGCATCAAGTCTGGAATTTTGGCCATTCAAATAGTTTTGGAGCCAGAAGTCACCATATTTATAATAGGGGTGGATCTGAGTGAGAACCTCAAGACACTATGCCCCACCCACCTATACTGGCAACCTGACTGCACCCCGGACATGTCAGTGAAACTCCCAAACATAACTCTTTGAGACCTAATATTTAATTGATTATGGAGTTATTTTCAGAATGATCACCAGAACACTGATCAGAAAGAAGTGAATTTAGCAAATGACACCATAATGATTTGAAATGTACTTACTTTGTTTTTTTGTAAGATAATTTGATGCTTTTTGAATGGGAGTCTATTGGAGCCAGAGGGCTTTTGGAGACAGCCCCTAGTGGCCCTTAATGGTATTTCACTTTAAGATACTTCTGCAATGGCTTTAGTCTTCAAGCCAGGAGACTCCACTCATTTTTATGTACAGTTTGTGGTTCTACAGACAGTAAACGCATTCTTAGATGAAGACACTGTTTTCTAATGTAGTTACAAAGAAGACTTCAAACAAACAATCTGCTGATTAATTAGCTTCACTATCATTCACTATCAAGAAAACCAGCAAATATTTGCACCTTAAAACACACACACCATATTAATCATGTCTTACTGCAGCACACACACTTTTACACACTGCAGCATGTAGGAGTCCAGCTCTCGAGGGATTAACACTTCAACACACTCAGTAGTGGGATTTTCCCACACCACCTCGCACACTCAGTTACATTTTCTGTCAGTCACACCGCCTGCTCCGAGCACACTCCCAGATACTCTCAGGATTTGCCAAAGTCAGAGAAGCTGTGGTGTGTTAGCTCACTGGATCGAAGCAAAGGTGGTTCAGGGTCGATTAGGCGTCTTGATGTTTGTTGAAAAGTATATATTTTTCTTTGGAGGCTGTTTTTTTTTTTTCATTTTTATTGCAGGGCTTATAGCAGCGGTTTAAACTCGCACACTCTAGCAGATGAAGACACCTTGACACTAAGGCATCTATAGGGTGTTGTGGGGTTCATACACATACTGCGCTGGAGACAGTTGTTCAGAGCTGCTTGAGTAGTAAACGGCTCATCACGTTTATCTTTCTTTGAGTTTCTGCAAGTTTCCATCCAGTTGCTGTTTATGGGCTTTTTAAATTTATGAACCAGAAAAACCTGAGTGGCAATAATCGAAATAAAAAAGAGAAAATTAAGTTCAGATGAAAGTAGTCATAAAAAAAAGAGAAGATGCCTAATGGCTGTTAAAACAACTATTTTGAAAAGACCTCGATGCCACAGTAACTGACAGTCTGCTTCTTACAAACAAATCTAATCCATGCTGCCCACTAATAGAAACCTCCAATCCACTAGAAAACCCCCAAAATAAAACAAATGTAAAACTAAGCACCGTTCAGGTTGCCTGTTTCCACCCGTCTTCACACGAGTGGTGTCAATATTCTCAAAAGCAAGTCGTGTTAAACTATTCCTTTAAATGAGTAAGCAATGCCAATGAAATGCATCACATTACGCATTATTTTAGCAAAACGTCTATTGAGAACCCTGTGCGACATTTTATTGGAGACACCACTTGTGTCTTTCTTTATCTTTCTCTGTCATACTTCTCCACATCCTCCTCCTCGATCTCCTCTATCTTTCTCCTTCTGCCACTAAATCCTCTTCCCTCCTCACTCTACCTCTCCAAACACATACTCTTTCTTTCAGCTTGTCATCTTCCTTCGCTCCTTCTTTTCTCTTAATCTCCCTCCGTCTCTCCTCCTCCTCGCTGACAGTGCTGGAGGGCTTGTTGACAGTCCTGTGCAGTGGAAGGAGGCTTTTATTGGGCCTGTGTGTTCAGCCCTTCCTGAGGCCAATGGGATCCAGATGTGGCCCGGCACACTAGTGACAGCAGCCATTTATGGACAGAGAGAGAATGTGTGTGTGAGAGAGAGTGAGTGAGTATGTGGGAAAGATTGTGAGAATGATGTGAGATTTCTTCTCCTCAACGTGCTCTCTCACGCCTCTCAACACGTGCACACATGTGTTTGGCTGCAACTGACTTTTATTTTTCTGTTCCGGTGACCGCACCAAATGCATCTGGACACTTTTTCTGAAACATGGACACGCACACACGCACACACTGACAACACACAACCCACCACAGGGTCACAATTTGAGATATGAAGTAGCTGCCTCTCCCCCCTTGTGCCCTTGAGCAAAACAGTGAACTGACCAGTCACTGTGAGAGTTTTTGGATTTGGGTGTTGGCTGAATGTTTCTAAGGTGTTAGGATTAGATTCAGCTGAGCGTCCTAATGGCCTTTGGTCTGGGACTCAAGCCACATAACCACATCCAGTTGGGGAGCTTCGCTGCATGTCATCGCTCTAAATCTCTCCTCATTTTCCTGGTCTGTCTCTAATGTTTACTGTCGAATGGAGTCAAAAAAAATGTCCAAGTCAAAGTGAAGATTGAATTCTTCTCTCATTTTATGTAAGGGATTGTTCACTATGATGATGCTGCAGCCATTTTTCAAAGTAGAATAACACTGGATTTGCATGATTTTGGGCATTTCCACAGCAGCAGTTCACTGACCTTTAAGAGCCAGGGTTGCTAGGAGACACCAGGTCAACTTATTGAAGGCAGCTTATCATACCCTGTACCTTACAATGATACAAAATCCCCCACCCCCACCACCATTGTGACGTTAAAGTGATCACTTTCTGAGCACTAGAATTGCAGCAGTGCAGTTACGTCATCGTAATATGGTTTCAGCCACAAAACTCACCAACATGCTTCTCTGAAGTCATATCTCTGTTGATCATCCACTTCTCTTTGTCCTGCTGTGTTCACAGACATCTCTGAGCTCACTGCAACCCTTTAACTCACTCATTAACTTGCCTCTTCCATCCAGCTGCAGGGCTTTTGGGAAATCATGTTTGTTAAAAAAGGCCTCTAAAATCATAAATTATGAATAAACAATCAAATTGGACCAATGTTCTAAAAAACTGCCATTTTAAAATGAAATGACTGACTTGTTCTACAGTGTTTGTTGTGAAACCATCTTCCTGTCACCACTCTGCCACCATCTTGAATAAGTCTGCTTTTCAGTACTTTTACCCATCTGATGCATTGAACTCTACTCACTTTCGCTGCTGCCGTTGTTGGTGTTACGTTACTTGAGTTGAACATTACCTGAGCAGGTCGGCCGCATTCAGAGACCTGGATACGATGCAACAGTATCCCGGTTTCTCTCACAGAACTGCAGATGGATATCATGTTTACATGAGCAAACATAAGAGCAGGATACTTACAAAACCTGACCCTGCCCAGGTTACTCATGTACGTATAAACACACTCAATGATTCCTGTTGGGTGTTGCTTTTCATTCAAGTTATTTCAGCACCTGTTGCATCACCGACAGCTCCTGCAGAGCTCAACGCTGTGTCCGTATTGCATAATTAAAAAGAGGTGGTTTAGTTAGCGTTAGCTGTGTCTTTGTTGCGTTGACAGCAAAAGACTTGAGTTGTTAAAATGAACAGCCAAGTTTGATAGTCTTACAAACTCAACACTGCTTGTATAATGACATGATTAAAATAATTACACCGAGGAATGTGCATACGAGTCACGTTAGTTGATGTCAGCTGATGAGTGGCAGTTGGAATCTTACCAGTCAAATTACAATGCAAACAAAAGTTCACTTCCTCTGGAGGAAACTAATGGAAGGAGTGCTGTCACTGTAAAATACACATTTCTTTCTTTTAATAATGACAATTCAGATTAAATACACAAAAGATATACAGTATGTTTATTCTGATTTGTTTGCAAATTTTTTTTTTTTTTCAACTTTAAAACATTTTTGTAAAGGATAAATAGGACATAAGGTTAAGCATTAAAGACATACTAGTATTTAGTTGTGGTCCTTTGGGGCTCTGCTTTGCATTGCATCTATACAGTGCAGAATCATGAGTGTGTGTGTGTGTGTGTGTGTGTGTGTGTGCGTGTGCGTGTGGAGAGCCACGATGAATTCAGATATGCAGAAAGCTGAAACCAAAATGGGTCAACTCTTGCGGTGATAAAAATGATATAATGGATGTGATGATGCTTCACATACGGTGTATTTTTAATCACGTTATATTTTGAATCAAAGTCCATTAAAGGGAAGGAGGAAAGAATAATTATGAATCATTTTGCAGTTGTTTGAGTGACTTTGCTGACATGAGGTCAATAGTAAATGAACATGAAATAGGATAATTGTCTTTTATACATGCCTGGATGGTGTGTGTGTGTGTGTGTGTGTGTGTGTGTGTGTGTGTGTGTGTGTGTGTGTGTGTGTGTGCGCTGCTGGAACATGTGCATATTTTCAGGCCATATCCAAATACTATATTGAATTTCTTCTCTGTCGCCCAAACTACCTCACCTCCCTTCTACACATGCTGGCTGTTATGAAGAGGCCCCTTCTTTGCTGTGTGACCCATCAGGATTACGTAACTGCACTCCTCCTCCTCCATCCTCACCTCCTTTTCCCTCCCTTCCATCCTTTTTCCCTTGAAATGAGGGCTCTTCCCATGTGTCTGATGTAAAGGAGAGAAACAGACTGGAAGAAGTGAAAGGAGGGCGGGAGTGACACATACAGAGAAGGATAAAAGTATTTCATGAAGACGAGATGCAGATGAAGAGAGATGTGATTGACCCAACTTTATTACTTTGGCCCACCTTATTCAGAGTCCTTGTTGTTTTAGAGATCCACAGCCTCTTATTGTACATTCACATTTTGTCAAAGAGGTGTGGGTGAGTTGTCATACTTTGTTTCTTGCAGTAGTTGAGAGTTTATTGTGTCTCTGTGTGTTTTTTTGCAAATGTAGCTGAACAATGACACTTATTTACTGTCCGAGTCAAACACACACACACACACACACACACACACGCACACGTCATAGGCTGGTAAGCTGCCTATGACAACAGCATTCAGTCCAGGACTTGTGAACGTCCAGGTGCACATGATAGTATTTGACAAAGTCAATGTTGGAACAGGTCTCAAACACATTTAGGAGGGAGAGTACTCGACCTGAATGCAAAACACACACACTGGCACAATCTTGTCATTTGTCACATCCTTGTCATTTGTCACATCCTATGAATGTTTCAGCTTGCTGCTCTGAGACAGAGCTCTTGACAACCACCTGCTCTTCTGTGTGTGTGTGTGTGTGTGTGTGTGTGTGGTTTCAAGCCCGACTGCACACCTAAGAAGAATGCCAGCATAGAAAGTACTCCCAACCACAATCACGCACACACACACACACACACACACACACACACACACACACACACACACACACACACACACACACACACACACACACACACACTCTCTCTTTTTTGTGGCCTACCATGTGAAGTCATGCTGCACCTGCTAGCAGAGGAATGCAATGTGATGTCACCTCACTGAGCTGCAAGTGCCTCTATGTGGAAGGAGTAAAAAACCCTTTGGGTCTGTGAGGTGACTCAGACGGCCCTCTGGGAAATCCACACAGCATGAAATCATTCTGAAAGATTGTTTTTGAGGCATTACTGCTGCTCCACATGTTTTTAACAACAAGACGCACAGAATGTTGATAATGAAAGGATGGAGGTGATAAGATTGACCCAAAGTTATGACATATGCTCTTCACCAATGTTGCGTAACAAGGCAAAAAAAACCTATCTGAAACGAAGGCAAATGCCTGAAACCATTGAATCCTTTTGACCACTAACCCTTTGGAGGGATCCTTTGGAGTTTATTAGGAATAACCTCTGTTTTGATGAAATCAATGAAAAGAAAATGAAAATCAGTGCTTTGGCATGACGTTTCATCACAGGTTGCAAATGTGAAGTTCTCAGATTATTTTAATAGTTTTCAGAGGCCTGAAGAGGTAAAAACTCTTCAGCATTCCCAAAGAACACAGCAAAGCTTTGGTAAAAATCTAAACAAATATTTTATCATTGTGTTATTTAGCAAAATGTTTTCATTCCAAACTTGTATCAAACAATAATGATATAACATAACTCCTGTATGTACTAGAAATATTGATGTCAGCCTATGAGGTAGATTAGGGCACTGTTACCCTCCACAACCCTCTGTGAACGCGTCTGTCTGCATTTTCATCACACTGCAGTTTGGATGTGGGGCAGACATAAGCTAAGGAGCTGCAGCTAATAAAGGCCCAGTGGGCTAAAATGAGCCACTCTGTAAACCATCGTTAAGCAGCCCAACACGTCTTTGAATGGGGAAGCCTTTGATCAGAGGACACGGCTGTAACACACTTGCAGAAAATCCCTCAAATACTCTTCTGGAAACATTCCTGAATAAAAAAAAATGTTTCCTGAATTTGAGAAAGGAGAAATATTTCCTCCTACACTGATTCTCATTTGTTGAAATGAAACAGCTTTCAGGGGTTTTGTACTAAGCTCTAATTGTATGAAAAAGGATTCAATAGGCTTTCTGTTTGAGGATTTAGTTGCCATATTGCTATTCTACCAACGATGGAGCTGTCAAAAGCACAATTTGGTGTATCTGTCAGGTTCGTGTCTGTTGCTGATGCACATCAGTAGTGTAACTTGGCAGTCGACTCCTGACATGTAGTTGTTTAATGAAGCAGTAAATGGGGTTAGTGTCTCCAACCGAGCTTGTGATCTTGACTGTATGTGTCTGCGATGGCATTTACTGTATCTTTCTGCATGTTGTTCTTCCATATAAGATGTGTGTGTATGTGAGGTCAACTGACACACTGCATCCAGACGGTGCATCTGTACTGTGGTGCGCTGCAGCCTGGATACCCAGAGGATTAATGCACTGGTTTCTGCTTTGGCTTTGTTAGAGTTAATTGGCCCGGACACGACCGCCTACCTGCTGGTATCAGAGCAAACTTTGCATGCGGCAAAATGGGGAAAAAAGGTTTACTGTTTGTAAGTGCCCTGACCGATCACAATACTGTTTTTGCAGCTGGTGAATATCATGGGGAAAGCTGTCAACCAACATGCTAAAGTCAGGGAATGTTGGTCATTGTGTAATGAAGAAAAAACCCGATATATTGATCAAAATTACTAAAGATTTCTTTGTCAACGACAGGCTCATACACTCGCCTACCAACTATGGGCTGTCCCATGAAAATATAGCCAAAGTCCCCTTTCAGGTTTTACTACCATGTTACACACAGATCTGAGATGGCACCCTCTGAAGTCAGCCTTTCCACTACCAGCTGAATATCATTTTAAATCCATATTCTATAAACTAAATGTGGATTTACTCCTGTACTGTGTGCTAAAATGTCAAGATATCAATGTCAAAGCTATAGACTGTATTTGTTGAGAGCTAACAGCAGTTGTTTTATCTTTGTTAAAATGTACATATGTTTTTATCTAACATACTGATACTGTGTAACTGACATCATTATCTATAATTTATAAAAGACACATGAGGCTAGTGTGAGGGTGGAGATGGAGGACTTCCACAAAGCCCAGACTAGACGACCAGAAGTGATAAAAACCTGCATCAAGTTGAGGTATTGGTAATTAGAAAGTAACACGATTTTGTGTTTGCTCTTCAACATTGATGATGAGCTTAGAAGTGGATAAAAACTTGTAAAACTGTGAGGCAGATATGTCCCATATAGTTTTATGCAGTACAGGATATGAATGGAGAACATATTAGCACCAAAGGAAGAGCCCATAAAAACAACCAGTTATGCTTCGGGGTCCATCATTTCTTAATTTCCTTGGGCTTTTTGAAGAACAAACACACACTCACTCAGAGTTGGCTTCTATTTACAGGGAAAACAGGGATTTCCCTCCATTTGTTCATTATTCATTCATTCACAGGGACTTCACTGTCTATGTTGAATTGAACATTTGGTCATTGCAGCCATTATCAATCATTTGAAGCACTCATCACTCCCTGAAACAGAAAACCAGCGAAGGGAAGCCGGCCCAGCAGTGGTTTTGGCACGTCGCCACTTGTTTTCCATAATCTAGGTCACCTAATGATTTTGGCGAGTGTACGGTGAACCATCAGCTGTGCCGGGGGGGGAAAAAGACCAAGAAAGAACCTAAAAAAAGAGGGAACGAGCACCCAGTTATCAGCATTAGTATTTTTGAGATGATTTTAGCTCCTGCTTTAACAAAGGTCTTGACATGCTAATTATCGTCCTAGCTCCAATCTCGTCCCTCTACTCTCAACACTTAACACGCTGAATCGGTGTTCGGAAATAGCTGCACCACTGCTCGCTTCCTCTGAGGCTGAGGCTCTCGGTGGAGGAAACAACTGGCTAACGTAATGTGACAGCGTGGAAGAGCCCAAAGGGGCAATCACAGCACATAAGCATACATTAGCATATTGTTAGCATGGAGCTAGGACTTAGACATGGATACACACATAGAAACACACACAGAAACACACACAGAAACACACACTGCCGCAGCAGGATTAAGCCTTTGGGTCAGCACATTCGCTTCAACATGACATCCAACATATGGCCGGCACTGTATCTTTGATTTGTGTAAATGGACACTGTGGAAAGCTGTTTTTAACACACTTAAGTTGCTGGTTTCTGGACTCCATATGGCACCACAGGCTATCCAGTGAAGGCTGGGGTTAATTCAGTTTATGATGAGTCACATTATATTTTGAATTGAAATGACAATTTAGTCTTTTGATCTCCAGTCTCGTACGCGACCAGCAAACGTATCCTCTCAGTATTCCTAATTCTTGAATGTTTCCTCAAGGCAAAAAGAACAAACACAAAATCACAGTTTTCTTTTTTTTTTTATATATGACATCCGTCATCAGTGCTTTGTTATTTTTTTTCACATGCATCATCTGCGTTTTTAAATTTCCAATGAATACAGTAGTTTTGGTCCAAAACATTATTTTTAATTTGACCAAAAGCCAACCTAAAAATGTACTTAAACTGATTTGAACCTCTACACTGATTGTACAATGTTTACCAGTGGTTCTCAAAGCCTGGGCCGTGGAACCAGCACCGGGCCAGAGAACACGTACTATCTCACCAGGAGGAAACGACATGATGCCATAATATAATCCGAGTCTGATAATTATATGACATTATGAGCTATTATCATCTTTCCCCCCCACTAATTCCCTTGAAGTACTTACCTTGCCTTGCTGTCTGTCTGTTGTGTAGTTTCCCTCATCGCTCCTCATCATCATCTCAACAGCAACATACGGATTTTTAGCTAAACTAGGCCATCAGTACACGAGACACAGTCCTCAGGTGACATCACGATGGGTTGCCACTTGCCCTATCCTGGCTTTGTTGATGTGTAACAGCATCATCTGACTTCTGCCTTTACTTCCATTATAATTAGTGCAGCTGCTGGAGCTCTTTGTCTGCTGAATGTAAACATATGTTGTTTTGGTTTTGTCCAAAAACAGGAGATGTGACAGGAAATATAAGGAAGAGGCACAGTGGATGGGGAGTGACACGCAAGCAATGAATATTTGTATTTTGTTTTTTCAGTAAAATAAACCAAATAAAAGTTACAATCTCGAAAACCCCTGTTTTGTTCTCTGTTGCGGCCCTTGTGGCAATGAGCAGTAACTGCAGCTGTGTTTTTGGACTTTACTTCCCAGAGATCCAAACAGTGTTAACGTAACAGCAATTTATGTATCTGAAAATCTTCAAGATCATTACTTTAAGTTCCTGTTTTTTTTGTTTTTGTGCTTGCCCACTGACTGTTTTGTGCACTCTGTTTTCCCTCATATGTTCAGCACACACACACACACACACACACACACACACACACACACACACACACACACACACACACACACACACACACACACACACACACACACACACACACAGTAATCACTGAGTCACAGTGTGTATTTTCCAGTGCTGTGGTCACAGCAGGCGTTAACCGTGGAGCAGAGTTCACCACTAAATCATCCAGACACTGCCGCCCTGCCCATTCATCTCTTTCAAACACACACACACACACAAAGCACATACACAACCTACACATGGCATGCAGCAAGCATGAGATCATGATACACATGCAAACAGAAGATATCTAGTATATGCTGTACATCTTCCTCTAGTATAGCAGAGTTTTGCTGCCAGCTTTGGTTTGATTGTCATTGACAGTTTCCATTAGAGTTGGGCTCATTTCATGATCGGTTCAATCATTTCAGGAAGTGGATTTTCCCCTAAGACTCAAAACTGGAAATATTTTGCCACAGAATGGCTCTTATATCCAGGAATAATTGAGGATGAAAGCTCTGTCATTATCATGTGAATTGCAGTTTCGATTTACATTTTGGATGGAGGGAATTGAAGCAGATCTGCTCTTCTTCTCTGTCTCTATATGTCCCTCTCTCTGGTTGCCAGTGTGTCCCAGTAGGGCTGTAATGGAGAGGAAAAGAAAGATGGATGATGATTGGAGAGATGAATGAAATAATCAAGGGGTGGGCGAGCAGCAGAAACAAGCAATAGTTCAGTAAGAGAGTGAGACAACCAGAAAAAGAGCAGAGAAACATCAACGTCTTGTTTTCTTTCTTTCTTCCGTCCGGTCTGTCCTGATTGGCTCGTTGAATGTGTGTCAGGTTGGCTTTGTTTGGGCAGTCGGTGTTTTCAAATGAATCATCACAGAGATCAAAGCCTGAATCAGGAGCAGGGTTTTTAGTTTTATTAACCGTGTTATTCCAGAGCTGTAGTATTCACCCGGCAGCCACAATCAATTATCTGACACCCACTTCTCTCTCTGCCTTCCTCCTCCTCCTCCTCTTCCTCCTCCTCCTCCTCCTAATCCTCCTCCTCCTCCTCATCTTCCTCTCTCTGCTGGTTCTTATTTAGTCATTTATCATAACTCAAAAATTCTGATTGCATCAGGCTGAAATTTCACCCCTGCTGTTGTGAACTGTAAAATGTTTTTCTGCCTCTCTAATGGTTTATGAGAGGCACTTTTACCCTATTTATTTTCACTTATTTCACCTCTCGCCTAAAATCCCTCTCATTTTCTTCCCTTTCCAACCTTCATCTCTTTTTCATCTTTTCTCCTCCTCTTTATATTTCTTCTCACTGTCGGTTATTCTTCCTCTCCTTGTTCTATCATGTCCCTTTCCTAATCTCATTTCTGTTTGCTTTTGATATTTTACTCTGTCCTCATTTCCTCTCTTTTCATCTTTTGTATTGTCTTCTTTTCCTTTTTGCTTCACTCCTTTTTCATTCCTTTCATCGTGTCTTCTGTCATAGATGATCATCCCTTCTTCCCTCCTCTAACCTCCATTGATTCTCCTCACCATTTTCTGTCCTATTTAGCATCTTTCTTCCTACTTAAAGCCTTCATTTTCCTTTCATGTCTCTCCTCTCCTCTCCTCTCCTCTCCTCTCCTCTCCTCTCCTCTCCTCTCCTCTCCTCTCCTCTCCTCTCCTCTCCTCTCCTCTCCTCTCTATGAGAACCTCCAGGGGCCTCTAATGATGGGCCCCTGTGTGTGTGTGTGTGTGTGTGTGTGTGTGTGTGTGTGTGTGTGTGTGTGTGTGTGTGTGTGTGTGCGTGTGCGTGTGTGTGCGTGTTAGCAGAAATGCCCTGAGACTCACACAAATAGTGTCCGTGTCTGTTTCCAGCTTGGCACTGTTTGCGTTCGCAGGAATTTGGCAGTTTAGTGCACAGTTGACATGTCTGAGTGTGAGTTTTACTGTGTGTGTGTGTGTGTGTGTGTGTGTGTGTGTGTGTGTGTGTGTGTGTGTGTGTGTGTGTGTGTGTGTGTGCACGCGTGCCTCTATCGGGCTCCTTCCTGCGTCTCGTGACCCCTGTTACAGTGCCGTGATTGGTAGCTCCGAACACATTTTTTCACTTTGGTAGAATTTAGTTCCCATAATACAGTTTTCTAATGGTGTTTTTAAGAACCTGCAGACTTCTACTTGAAAACTTGTTGTTAAACAGTTTATCCTTCTGCTGCAAATGTGAGCAGAATATCAAACTGTAGTTTGCTGCAGCTTTAAAGGATGTCTGTGTTTTTATTTTGCATGCGTGATGAATGAGAGGAGAACAACACACTCTTGTGCCTGGCAATCATCACCTGTCCCACGCTGATCTGTAACGCTCTCCGTTTTCTCTTCAGGCCTTCGGGAACGCGAAGACAGCCCACAACAACAACTCCAGCCGCTTTGGCAAGTTCATCCAGGTCAACTACCAGGAGAGTGGCACCGTCAGGGGGTGAGACACATAAAAAACATGTGTATACAAACTGATTCAATTCACAGATCCACAGACACACACACCGACACTGACATTGTCAACACATTGTGCTGCATCCAGTGGAAACATAATCTCAAATGCATAATGATTTAATCCTTTCTGAATACATACGAATCCTTTTTAAATGTTTTAATGGGTGAGTAATGTCATGCCGTGATCGTTATAACAATACATTTATTCATATCTGATTTGTTGGCACCATGGATTCTGTTTATTATTCACTTATTTTAATACATTATACATAAATATGATGAAATATGGGTAGTGGAAATAAACTCACCATAAACTACTGTGTTAGTGGTAATTTGTTGTGTTAATGAACTGTTGTTGAACGACACTCCTCTTTTCAGCTGATAGTAGTAATTGTGTCAGCTGGTATGTAACAGCAGAGCTGTTATGAAGTTGAGGATCTCTATTGCTCCACCATTATTTGACTGCTGAATGTAAATTAAAATAGTTTTTTGCCCTCTTTTACTTTGACATCAACCCTTATGCAAGTCATGTGGCAAGAAAAAAATAATTTGTTTGCGAAACGGAAGGAAAACATAGCACAAGGATTTTTAAGGAGAAAGGAAAATAACTATGACCAAAGAAAGCAGTCAGTGGACTCTTGAGTGATGTTTAAGCACGTTGACTCAGCTGTATTGCAAAGGACAAAACGGGAAGACAGTGTGTTCCTTGCAGGTCGCACTTTGATGCATATTGTGCTCTGTTTAAAACAATGAGTGTGAATCAACAGCAGGTGGATGCCTTCGTTGAAAATACATCAACATTTTCTTTGTATATTTTAGTTAAAATCTTTTTGAACTGTTTGTGTAATGACATTTTGTCAAACAGTGTGTAAATAGTAAAATATAATGAAGCATGTATTGGTCTGCACTGTAATCTTACAACAAATATTTGCAATACTTTGTTTTCTTGTCTAGAGAATTGAAACAAAATTCAGCCTCTAAATTACCCTGAAAATGAATAATAGTCCCATTTCACAAATTATTGATAAATCTGTTGTTATTATCCTGAGTACAGCAACCAAAAGCTGTTTCTGTGTCTGTACAAGCCTCTGGCTGTTGAAAGATTGTGGATTTATGCTTTAATATCAGCTGATTTCTTATCACAGCATCAGTAGCTTTTATCTGAAATGACTTTTTTGACCTTCTGTGTCTGTATTTATGTTTATTTCCAGAGCATATGTGGAGAAGTACCTGCTGGAGAAATCCCGTCTGGTGTACCAGGAACACAACGAGAGGTGAGTGGAGACAACAGGAGGATTCACATACAGAAATAGTCCGACACAGAGCAGACAGCAGCGTTTGGAGCTAATATACCATTTGGGGATTTGTTTTTTTTTGCATCAGGGCTGATTAAGAATAAGTGGAGAAAGCTCTGAATACATTTGACTGGGTACTGGTCAATTCATCCTATCAACATGCCAAAGCGTCCTTGGGTGAGACATTAAACCCAATGTGGCATGGCAACTCTGTCGGCATCACTGTGAGTGTGTGTAATGTATGGCTAAATGGGAGCCAAAAATTGGAAAGTATGGTGAAAAAAACCTTTAAGGTAAGAAGGCGCTATATAAGCGCAGACCATTTACCATTAAGTTAACACACCTCCAACATGTTGACATGTTATCATCTTGTCCCAGGCTTCTCTGAATGTTAGATTTTGTACTCACTTGCCTTGACTCTAATACATCAGCAGCACTTCATTTACAGGACTTACCAACTTTTTGAAATGTGCTCACACTATTGATTTTGAACAGCATCTTGTTGCAACAGGAAGCAACTTCTGGATGCGTGACATAAAATCTACGTAAAAATAGTTCTCTCCTTTACAGAATTAAATTTTTCCTCTGTAAAAATATCTCAAAGATGAAAACAATGAACCTTAAGTAACTAGGTGACGTGGTGCAGCCATAAATAATCTAAATAAGAAACCTGAAATACTGACTGACATATTCCTAGTTGTCTGAGAGATAAGATGTTAAATCCATATCTCTGCTCTCGCATGTTCTTTGTCTAAGAAACTCAATACTGACATCGCCTCCATTTCCTCTGTAGACGGAGGATATATCGGGTGTCCATCTGAAGCAGGCCTTTGCCCTCTCCTTAAGTATTAGGCTTCTCTCTGAGTTTATGTATTTATGGACCCAGAATTCAATGAATGTCTTTTAATACTTTGCCTAGTTACACATTTTAGAACAATTTTGGAAACTGGAAAAAATCTACTAATTTTGAGATTGATTATTTGATTATTTTCCCGTTCAGCGTAACGACAACACTCTCTGTCTTGTCTATTTTAACTTATTGTTTCTTCTTTTCACACACAGGCGACACACTCGCATGTAAAACACACTATGTTTAAATCACTTATCATTTACGTGAGCATGTATGTACAGATGCAGGAATGTCCACCTGCACCCACATCCTCCAAAGTCATTTTTCCTCTCTTAGACACTCCCTATCTGTCCCCATATCGCTCCTCACTCCCAGGTGACAGTAAAAAAAAAAAAAAAGTCCCCGATGCTACCAGCATAATGGCTTTGTGAGGGAAGGAAAACAAATTTTGGAAAACCCACCACCGGTCATCTAATCCCTCTAACCCTGATTGGCCCGTGGTTTCTGTTTCATCCCGATGACAGGCCCTGGCGGCCATATTGATAGCGTAGAAACTAAAGACAGGACCTCCCAGACGGCTCAGTATTCGAAGCATGAAGGTGGGGGAGCAGGCAGGCTGATGATAAACTGCAAACTATCTTAAATCTTAAATCCGGTTCCATGACAGGTTGCCTCTGTACGACCCCAGTGTAGGAAAAAAAAGACACATGGGAGACAATGGGCTGAGCTTCCCAGGGATCCTGTTGAGCTTAAAAGGGAAAATTCAGGAATTTGTATGTGGATCTTCACTCAGTGTTGAAGGTTAATGTTGTCTGAATACAATATATTTGGTATATTGACTGAGAAAGTTGAGGTTTTTGCATTTCCCTGCCAGGATGCATTGCGAGCAAGCTTCTGGTGCCCAACCCCCAAATCCTTTGGTTCTCAAAACAAACACAAAAAAACAGTCCAACGGTCTCCGTGCTGAAATTCACTGCTTTATCCTCACTCATAACATCTTTTAAATTATTCAGTATTTTGACAGATAATTAGTAAAGTCAGAAAGAGGTCTAAGTGTATTGGCTGTGTGTTCGCTGTTTTATTGATTGAAAATCTGCAGTTTTCTTGTAAAGACACAAACTGTCTGTTTTGGTTTGTTGAGCTTACCAACATGTTGAATGAACAACTCAACACTTTCAAAGCAGTTTTTCTTATCGGATTTTAGATTTTAAATTTCAGTGCAACAATTTTGTCCATATTTGCTTGCTTGTAAGGCTTCTACTCACTGTTACAGTGTTGATCTCCTTTTCACTGTGTTATTCAGATTTTCAAGACTGACGCACATAAATATAAGACTGAAAATCCAGCCAGGATACCAGTTATATGTTCAGCAACACAAACTCAAGGCTTTTGACTGAAAGTGATGCTCTATTCGAGTAAAGGCCACATTAATGCAACCAAACATTTGAGATATTTTCTAATGGCTCAGTGGTTAATGGGATAGTGGCGTCCCTTTTTTTGAACATGTAATGAATACTGTGGCAAAAAAAAAAAAAGGCTGAGAAGCACTGCGATAAGTGGAGCCCTGTGGCAGGTCAGCAAGAATGGTTTTGGGGTCAAGAGCGTTGGTTTCACTTCTGTTCTCATGCAGCTAATGGCTGTGTTGAGGGAAATAACAAGTGCCCCTTTGCCCTAAAACAACAGGATTAATCAAGCAACCGTATCTGCTATCACCTGGGTATCTCATTCATGTCCATTACTAGTAAATGTTGACTCCATGTATTATTTACCTACATGTATGTAGTCTATAGATCTCGGGGGGGGGGGGGGGGGGGGGGGGGAGTGATAATACTCTATCATCTTAACAGAATATTTAAATTTTGAGTTGAGATGATAGAAAATGTTATCTTGAGGTCACATTTCCCAAACTCAAAGTGGTATATTAACAACGCAAGTAGTGGAAATTAAATAACACTTGTCATAGAGGCATGTTTAGTGGCTTGTTACCGTTAAAGGAGCACTTCCACAACTCTTATGGATAATTACTTACTCTTCAGATTCAAGCCTCGCCACTGTAACAGTTAAAGGCACCATCATCCTTCCCCCCCTTCTACCAACTACAGCTCGGGATTCTTTAATATCCTCCTTGGGTTTTACAACTTTCCACCACTCCATCAAACAGTAAGTGTCCCGCTGCAGAGAGGTGAAGTTCGTTTCCAGCTCTAATAGAATTACATCTCAGCGCGTTGGCCGGAGACCCGGCCTTTGTTATGGCTAATCACAACTCCTTGCCTCCAGCCCGCTCACCACACTACTGCTTTGTTTGACTTGAAATATGAGCCCCGAGGGTCAAAAGTGTGACTTATTTGTGTCATGTCGCAGCTTCGGTTTCATCAATATGCTGCAGATAGAATGTTTTCCACCTCTCTGAATCTTTGAATGGAGTCTCCTCCTCTGGCGTTGTTTTAGCTTAGAGAGGAGATGTGAATGCTGCTGTCCTCACTTCACCGCAGAGGGAATTTAAAAAGGATCCAAGAAATCAATACAATGTGTTGTAGAGTCATGTCCTCTGACTTGTGTGTGTCCACAGGAACTACCATGTGTTTTACTACCTGTTGGCCGGAGCCAGTGAAGAAGAGAGGAAGGCCTTCCACCTGCTCAAACCTGAGGAGTACCACTACCTCAACCAGGTCCGCACATGAAACACACTCTCTCACACATGGAAATAGCAAAATATATGCAGATTTCTGAACAAATCCCACATGAAGATATTTATAGGAATCTACAGTTAGCTGTCAGATGACTAATAATAATAAACTTTATTTGTTTAGCACTTTTCTTACAAGAAATGCAGCTAAAAGTGCTTTACAGCAAGAAAATTAAATGCACTGTTTCACATAAAGGAAAGTATAAATACAAATATTGAAAAGAAATAAAATGCATAAGAACAGATCAAATCTATAGAATTAAACACAAATAGGGTTAAAATATATAGTTTATGTGAAAATGAAAGCGATGTAATGAAGAGATCAGGTGTTTTTAGATTAACTTTAAGAGTTTGAAATTATGACTCTTTGATCAAATATGTCCTGATTTTAAACTGACTTATATCAGTACTCAGGCATCAGCAGCCGGAGGCAAAACAATGTCAGACAATAGCCAACCCCACGAATATGTCCCAAAATGTTAAACGGAAAGTTTGATCCCTTTTTTTCACCCATCATTTTCGGTCTAAGTGACTAATGGAGACAACAATTTTTGAAATTGCTTCAGTACTGAGCGAGAGTTGCAGTGCAATACTTTGCGCCTCTCTATTTCCACTCTGGGCCTCGCCAGTGCACGTCCACTAAAACTGCTTATTTTTGCCACCGGCAGATTCCGACTTTTAACGTAATTGTCTGACAACATTATGGAAAAGTACCCTAACCTGAAACAGAAGTCTCTGTCTCTCATCACAATAACTTTAGCCAGTAACATTACCTCCAGTCTGTCTCCAGCTGCTCTCTCCACTCTTGGATCTGGAGTATTCTTTAAGAAAAAGTGCTTTGGTGTCTCATTTCTTCTCTTCTCTTTCTGTCAAGAGTCGTCTTTTCAAAATGGTCACTTCAGACTTGAGGGTCTGAAGATGCAGTGTATGGACAACAGCTGGGTCATAACTAATCACTCTAACTAACTCCAGCGTGTCCCGATCCAACAATCCAACAAAAGTAGTCTGTGAAAGCTGTTCAAAAGGGTTGCACGGCTTTTTGTCAGCACAATTTGGAAATGTACAAAAACAAACCGTTTTTTAGATAACCTTAAGCTGTGCAGTCTGTTCTCTAACTCAACAAACTTTTCCCACAAACAGTTTTAGTGGATGTACATTAATGGGTTGCAGTTGCCCCAAAGTATTACACCGCAGCTGCTTTTGCTGCTTCGGGCTGAATCGCTCTCGGTCAGTATTGGATCGATTTCAAAAATTGTCGTTCCTAGAGCAAAGTTTCCTTTGAGAGTCCTGTCAACTGGTGACATCTCACCATGTAAATAATTCCCCATTAGGCGTGGAGAAAACAATGATCCAGGGATTTTAAAAAGGATGTAAACTCAAAGTGACAAAAAGACATGCATTTTATAACTGCTTGTTATGACTTTAATCATCCAATGTCAATTGTAAGAATTTACCATGAGTTATAAACTGATTTCAGTCAATTAATCAAAAGTTATCTGTAGGGTAGCAGGTTGCAGGGCCAAATGATGCAGCAGCAGTACAAATAACTCATTGATCTCGCACTACAAAGAATGTGATGTGAAGGAGACGTTTTAACCTTTATAAAGTTTATGTAGATTTGAAATGAAAACAACCACTTTCTCTCTTTACAAATGGTGAACATCCATCACAAATACAAGTAAAAGATTAGTTATTATTGAAAAATAAGGTGCCCTCAATAGAGATTGATAAAGATACTAATGATATTTGCTGATTTTTAACTTGCTTATCATAACTGGAGCACCACTCAGTGCTCAGAAGTGTTGATTTCATCGGTCCAAAAATTCAACCGTGAATCTCTGTATCTCATATATTTGTGTGTGTGTGTGTGTGTGTGTGTGTGTTTGTTTGTGGCTGTGTGATGTGTACATGTTTGTACAAATGCCAAAAGCAAACATAGAGTATGTGTGCATCCTTTGCGGTACATCTCATTTGTGTGTGTTGGTAGCTGCTGTGTGAGGATTTATATTCCCTCTTCCTACTGTAACAAAAAATGTTTTTGTCTTTGGTCGTCTCCCATCCTTCCCCAAAAGAAGTAACAATTTTTTTTCCTGCTTTCCCTTAATCCCCACAACAACAACAACAACAACCCCCTCCCCTACCGACCCCCCCCCCTGCGGCTGCCTGTTACTATGCAGCTCTGTTTCCATGGCAACTACAAAACTCGGGAGTCAATTTGGCGCTGGCTCGCTCTCGTGCAGAGGGCGCCAGCCGTCGCGTGTCTGCGCGCACACGTGTTTGTCTGAGCGTACACACTCCTCGCACAAATGGTGTCACCAAACAAAATGATTATCCATATTTAGCTCTCTCCTCTCACAGAGACGGATGTTGCTCTCTGTGCGTCTGTCAGTCTCTCGGCGGTGGATTGTAACAAAATACATTCACTCCGCTACTTCAAACTGGAGTGTGGCACTTTAAAATATAAATTAACATATATTACATGTTTAAATCTGGTGTCTGGTTTGACACTCCCGCGCTGGCCGGATGAATACACGCTGCTCAAGGTGAGCCTGCTAACTTCCTGTTTAGCCCGATGCTATCTTTAGGGGATCAAATAATTCAATCCTATAGCTCTTCTAGAGTTTCCAAATGTAATCAGACAGAATGGGTCAAATTTTGAAAGTGAAGTGACTCATTTTGTGGGGGTTGTGATGCTCAAAACTATGTTTCCACTGTTTTAAAGCCACAGCGGTGGCGAGTGAACAGCCGATGACGTGTCGACTGTTTTTGTAGTTATTTTCACTGGTAAAAAGTGGAGAAGTTCTCCACGACAGATTTAACGTTGTAATCCTTCACACGTCAGAACTGACCCATTTCCAAAATCCCTGCAGATTTAGCATATAGTACATAACATTATTTTATTGTGTACATTTACAGACTATAGTGCCCTCTAAAAGTTCCACATTGGAATTAGATATAGATAAATATTGTAATGTTTGTACTAACAATCCCACAATGCACAGTGGCACATTTCACAAATACCAAAATTACTGTTGCCTGACTAAACAGTTTACGGTGGTGACATGAAATGATTATTAGTAAGTGTGCCAATTTACTAGCCACTACCGAATTGAATCCAACATGGAAACAGTTGACTACAGCTTAAAATGACTTTATTGAGTGTAAAGACATTAAACAGCTATTCCAGAAAAAACAATGCAACCCAAATAGGACATAAAAATAGGGGTTTTGTTTTTAAGAAAATCTTAAGGATTATATTTTAAAGTGCCATTTTCAGTACTATTCTTAAATGCTTCAATTTTATTTTACTTCTACCTTCTGCAGGGAAATATTTTACTTTCTTTTCACCTGCTACTGTTATTTGACAGCTGTAGTTACCAATTCATTTACTGGTTAAAGTCATGTATGGCATGTTTCTACCTATCGGTATATAATGAAGTTAAAAAAAAAAAAAAAAGGTCAATATCCCATAATAGTACATAACAGCAAGACTGTAATTACAGTTGGGTTTTTTTTACTCCATGATGCATAACCCTTTTACCAATAGTACTTATGTAGTGAGATTTAAAATGCAGGGTTTTTCTTTCTATTATATTAGTTTTATCCTTTTGTATTGCTAGTTTTACCAAAATAAAATATTGAAATAGATTGTGTGGTTTCTGATATTCATACCACTTGTATCCAGAACCATCTCTGACGAGGTCACATTATGGATTTGATTATTGCGACTACAGTGATGTGTGTGTCTGTTTGTGTGTGAAGTTTAGTCATTTTATCCACACCATGTGTCATTTCTCTCACTCATCTTGAAGATCCTTGTGTGTAATTCAAGCTTTCTTAACCCGCTCTGCCTTGCTTCCAGATGACAAAGAAATTGCACAAACTCCACTGGGACAATTACTATGAGAGTGAGCTGGTCAGTATCATGTGGATGACGACTTGTTTGTGTGCGTCTGTGCTTATGGGTGTGTCGTGCTCCGCTGGGTTTTTTGGTGCCAGTCTTGGCCTTGTTCTCTGTTGGCTGTCCACACCCGCCTGCTTGCAGTGAAATGGACTAAAGATGGAGGCGACCCGGGCTGACCTCAACTGGTCGAGCTCTACGAAGGACTGCCTCTAAAATGTTTAAAGGGATACCTTAATGTAATCACTCTACTCTATTTGATTGTTTTACCTCAAGAGATTTACTGTATGTACCATTATACTGCAGAATTTATTTAAGTTATTTTCTTCCTTGAAGAAATGAAGCTCATACATCCCTCTTTTCTTTTATGAAATGACGGGATGTGGTTATGTGTTGAGTAACCAAACACCATTCAAACAATAAGGAATCCCTTCAAACTAATCTTTAGCTTTTTGGGTGCTTTGCTGCTGGGAAATGGGTGATATTGTCAAACCTGAAAATTGCCATCTTTAAAGGGAAGGTTCAGGATTTTACCTTCACCACTACATTTACATATATTACTTAAATGTATTACTTCACACTGCAGGACTAAAGTACTACAGACAAAGTAGGCAGTAGTTGTGAGGGTGAGAGAGTTCAACATCCTGTAGCATGCTGTCAAATTCAAGAGCAGAAGAGGGAGGAGAAAACGTGACAGGCTTTGAGCGTTATGATCCAAAAATGAATTATTTAAGGTTAAATGTTTTTCAAATGGCTGCAGTGAAATGTTCAGTGGCACACTGACACATGATAATATTGAACACAAATCCAAAATCTGCCTCAAAGGGCTTTACAATCTTTATATTATACAATATAGATGGGGCCTTTAGTTGATTACTTTCAATTAACCCTGTTTAATTTCAAGCATAAAGCAAAAACACTGATATTGACACCAATAGATGCTCTCAACAGCAGCAGACAGGCAGGGAGTGTAGGCAGCACTCATGTACTCAGACAGTGAGCTAACATGTGACACACTCAAACAGGTGAAGCAACACTGAAGGAATCATTTCACCAATAATGAACAAGCATTTGTGGCAAGAATCAATATGACACACGATAGACAAGCTACAGTTGTATTATTTTCATACTATTTTTCATAGGACGTATAATTTCCAACACACTGTTCATTCTCCAAGACCTTGAGTAGTGATGGCTTCACATCCTGAAACTTCCCTCTAGGTGTGTGGTCCATTTTGTGTGCTTGTGTGTGTGTGTGTGTGTGTGTGTGTGTGTGTGTGTGTGTGTGTGTGTGTGTGTGTGTGTGTGTGTTTTGCTGTTCCACCGGTCTTTGAGTCCTGTCTTGTCAGCCTCCACCTGAAGTGAGTAATGTTTGGTCAGTGGGATTTGTTGTGTGTGTTTGAGGGATTCAGTATCGCCTAATGGGAGATTAAGTTACTTTGCCGGCGAGCAAACACTTGACATGAGAGTTGGTTAGTATAAATACAACTCATGGTCTTACCGTATTTCATTCTTGACTCTCCCACTTTTTTAATCTGTTCTTTAATTCAGTGAAAGGTTTCAGAGGACACTCACTGTTTTTAGGTTTTCATCTTATTTTTGAAAAGAGCAGAAAAACACATTTCTTATAATGTTCCACTTTGGTGAATTATTCCTTTAACTTGGATGTCTTTCCTCTCGCTCTCCCTTGTATTTTTCCCCTCACACAACCATCTGCTCTCACTGTTTGCTGACACACAGTCTCTCTCGAGGGTCAGTCAATGACCTCATCAGTCTGTGACCCCACTGTCCAAGGAGATGATGTCACTGTCTTCTCACATACACACACACACACACACACACACACACACACATGCAGAGAAAGCTTGGCAGCCTTTGACAGCTGTCTGAGCATCTGACCAACCCTGTGGGCCTATTTAACCTCCGACCTCTACCATTGGTCAATGTGTGCCGCAGTAAATAGAGACGCCCAGCACTTTGAACAGTAACAAGTGTATACATGTTCCAGATGCAGCATCTGGAAGTAAAAATAGAAAGTAAACAAATGTGAATAAAAAAAACTGTGAGTATTTGACTAAATCCCAAAGACCAAACATTTTCTGGATGTTTGCATTTGATGTGTGCAGTCGAGTGTTTGGTTCTGGGCCTCGGTGGCTGTTGGTCTGCATTTTGTGCTTGTTTGGGTGTCTATGGTTTTTGGTTGTGTGGAATGTCTGGTAACGGGGCGGCATGCTGCTTTTGGCACAAAACCGGCTGGGTCCCTCGATGACATAAATCATGACCAAGTCATGGTAAGTAAGAGGAAAGCTTTGACTGGATGCACATAACTATGAACGGGATCCTTGAGTGATCTGTTAAAAAGCTCTATGTGCACCATCAGCTCGAATTCTGACTTAATTCAGTGTAAGTCTGCACGAGAAGTGTTGGAACTGGCATAAAAATGAAAATTTCAAGTTCTGTCTTTGCTTGAAATAAGTAGGTAGAACAGATTGTTTCTTAATCTTCACTTTACTGCACTCAAGAATCTCTTGTTCTTCTCTGTTTTTTCGAAGCACCAATAGCTAAGGTTTTGGTTTTTCAACCAAACTATTCACTCGCAACTGCCAAAATTGATCTCTTTATTTTCTCAACTTCCTTCAACGTATCACATTGTGCTGTTTGGCGCTGAGCTCCAACATACCCAGCAATTTGAAAACTGGCCCTTCCCGGGTCTCGCCGTAGCTCAAGAAGCCTCAAAACCTCTTTGTTGCAATTGGAGAAGTTCGCTGGAGAAATACGCTGATTGTTGGCTCTGCCGCTCCTGACAAGTTATAAGCCAAAGGAAAACAATGGAGAGGCAGAGGAGTGTAGAACGGTAACGTGTAGAAGAGGCAGATCCAGTGTGTGGATTATGGGCTCCTGTGTCTTCTCTCGCTGGCCGCTCGCTGTGGTATGTGCTAATTACAGCCTGAGAGAGGCTCGCTGAAGCAGCAGAGACATGCTGACCGACTGGATGGCCTGAGGAGACACACACACACACACACACACACACACACACACACACACACACACACACACACACACACACACACACACAATCACTGTATACCTGCACATCCTCGCTCTCCCCTCCTTTGCTTAACATCAGTGCTCAATCATGGCAGCACTCACTCATTCTTAAACTCACCAATGATATCAGTGTCTCATGATTACACAGGAATGTACTGGTGTTCACTTAGCAGGGTTTCCCTCAGATAACAGAGGCAGTTTTCATTTCTCGAACTGAAATAGACTCTGGAAATGACATCTTTTCTCGACATTAGGACATACTGCTTCAGTTAATTACTGTCAAAGAAATTCGTGATTTGATTGGTTAATTGCTGCCATTTGCTGATCTGTCAGACTAACGTGACAGCATATTGTCTCCTTTAATTAATGTAGTTTCTACATTGTGGTCCTACTCAATAAATGTGAGGCCTTTACTGTAATGTAACCTATTGACCTTTTTACCTGAAGAGTATCTGAGTTGTGAACCTGCGTCACATGACGCAGACTCAACTTATGAATCTGACAGATGAGTCCAAGAAGATTTGGAGCTTGACTCTCACTTTGACTCTTAACCTCATTCTCCTCAAACCCAACAACAATTGAAAAAGATGTTATAAAGGAAAGAAAATCTCTGAATCAGTCGGAGACCTATAACTCCGACCTCGCAGAACGGAAAGTTGCATTTATAGACGTACACCAGCATGTGATCACACCACGACACACCCACATTCTCAAATTTATTTGACAGTCATAAATATTAATGCTTTGAAGGCACTAATTATTATTATTTTATTTTTTTTGTGAAACTGGTGTGCTGTATATTTATGAAATAATCCTGATGTGCGTCTCTTTCTGTCTCCCTCTCTTCTTCTTTGTGTGTTTCCACCCGACACCAGCAGGACTGCTTCACAGTAGAAGGAGAAGACCTAAAACATGACTTCGAGAGGCTGCAGCTGGCGATGGAGATGGTCGGCTTCCTGCCCTCCACACGCAAACAGTAAGATTAGTTACATGAAGTATACAAATGTTATTGAATAAAAGATCACAACAGTATGACCGCAAAGTCTGTTTGAATCAGGGTCTTTTAAAGTGTGACATGAGTGTGCATAAATGTATCTCAACACAGTTTTGTGGAAACATACTGCCAACACAGCAGTGTTTCTGGTACAATAACATGTGGAGGCTAAAACAAACTCAGCACTGTCCTCATGTGATGTTCCCCCCACAAGACATTTTAAATTCATTAATTTCTTACATGCTGTTTCAGCTTGTCAACAGCTCAAAGTGTGTTAAATGAACAGCTTACTGAGCTGAGCAGCTGCCAGCTGTAGCCTCATTTTTAACAGTTGTGTCTTCTCATCTTACTCTTGGCAAGAAAGAATATAAAAATGTTACCAAAATGTCAAACTGTTCCTTTAAATCTTTATATTATTTAGGAGATTATTAGAGTCCCTGGTCAGTGCCCTGTATTTCAGTCAACAAGCATCAATCAGGAATAATGGTTCTTAAAAATGCCACGTAACAATTAATGTCCCTGTCATTTTCTATCCACTGCACAATGTATTTAAAGATACATATATCATGATTGTCTTTCAGTTCGTTCAGTTTGTTTTCATAAAGAAACTATCCAGTGTCATGTAGTGTAAACCAGCAAGGTGTCCTGATCAAGGGCCTCCAAGTACAAAACAACCCTTCATTAATCGTACAGCTTGCAAAGTAACAAAATAACAGTGTAATAACAATGAGTGCCTTTTTTCCCGTCAGGATTTTCTGCTTGCTGTCAGCGATCCTCCACCTGGGAAACATCCGCTACAAGAAGAAGACCTACAGGGATGACTCCATCGACATCTGTAACCCAGAGGTGCTGCCCATCGTCTCCGAGCTGCTAGAGGTGAGCAGCAGATCACAGCCTGTTCACCAACACTGACTCAACAACATTCAAGTTTAGTAATCAGGCATCAGTATAAAGTTCACAGAAAAGTGTATGGAAAAAAATATTTTTGTAAAATATAATTACATTTTTCCATCTGAAAATCCAGTGGAAAATGTCACATTAACATGTCTGAGTGAAAACACACAGTCCTATTTGTGTTGCTGACTTCATGCTGAAGTGCAATACTCTAAATACTTTAAAGGATAATAAAAATGAGGAATGGGCACAGGGCTTTACACAGGACCTGTTTATTCTCCCTAAATTCTCCAAATTCTAAATTCCATTTTGTTATTCCATCACGTGCCCACCAGAGATTCTGAAAACTCCACAAACTTAGTGACCTTTAAAAAAAACACGTAGCATCCATTTGAGTTTTCCCTCTGCTCTATATTTTTTTGAACACTGTGTGAAAATGTGATTCTAACTGCCAGAATTCACCTCCCACATGTGGGTTTTACAAAAAGCCTTTTAGAGTGCTGAGGACTCTCTGCGTCCGAGCACAGCTTGTGGTGACAACGGAAGTGAAGAGGTGCTTCAGGTCCCAGAGAGCCGTCCGACCATCCAGTACTTCCACAAAGTACTGTTTGTGTACAGGCTATTTTCAGAGCTCTTGTGCTGGCGTGCTGTTGCGTGGGCGTGCTTTTCCCACCAAGAACAACGAGTCCCTGTCATTGTGCCAATATCACCTGCATCGTTTACAGTATTTTAGAAACATGTCAGACACGTCAGCAGGGGTTTTAAAAGATCATTTTAATTCTGATACTCATGACCTGCTTGGCAACAACTTTTTGTTCCTTAATTTTGAGGTCAAATGTTTTTGTTCTGCTGAGCAAAACTTTTTCTTGTCGCCAATGGACATTTGTTAGAGGTCAGATCTCACTAAATTAGATCCTTACTTGCACTTTACTTTTCTAATTGCACATTTGACAGCAGATGAGTTTCCTCAGTGGCAGCTCTTTTTCTCTGAAAGTAGAGTTCAAGTAAACAGCCTCTGGTTTCAGCAGCTGTATTCTAGTCAGATTGTAGGAGTAAAACTGCCTCAGACCATTAATAGACCACAGTTTTGGTGCATCTTAAAGTCTGGTCCTGTTTTTCTTAATCTAATCGAAGTTCATTGTATTTTTATAACCTCACTTCTGTTTGATCAGAACAATGTACACGAAGAATAAAAAGTAAAAGTTCTCATTGGGTGGCAGAAGGACTGGTTGAAGTGGAGATAATTTGAACTGCTTTTTAGGAATGTATAGCAGGGTATTATATTGTGTTATTTGCCTATGTGTTTTGTTTGTAACTTCTTAAGCTTCAAAGTTCTAAAATAAATGCATCTGTCAAGTTTTTATATATATATATATATATATATATATAACATTTTATGTATACAACATGCACTAATAAGCCTGGTCTGTGGGTTTTGACTGCTGGGAACTCTTTTATGTGTCCACAGCACAAAGAGACACATGGAAAAGCATCTTCTGGCACTGCTTAACATGCCACACAGTGTTCACAAGTTCATAATGTTGTGCAGTTTTCGGGTTCCTCCTTGACACTAAGTGCAGACCTCACACAAACACACAAACACACACACACACACACACACACACACACACACACACACAAATATATGAGTTACACAGAGATTCACGGTTGAATTTTTAGTGCTCCAGTTATGATATGCGAGTTAAAAAATCAGCAAATATCATTAGCATATTTATCAATCTCTATACGTCTCATCTTTTACTTGTATATACATAAACTATACGCACGCACGCACACACACTCGGCAGCGTACACAGTGAGGACTGCTCAAACATCCACCACACTGTTCTGATTTACCTTGCGACAAATTGCAACGATTAGTCGGATATGCTTGTTGAGTCGCTGACAAAACAATGTCCGAAGTGTGCCGGAGACTCCTGTCAACAGCACAGCGGGGATGTTATGACTGTGGAGAGCATGCCAGGGTTCCCCTTTAACATCCTGACTGATCTCTTTGACAGAGAGTCAGAGTCAGACATGCGGAGTGGCAGCGACGTGTGTCGAGCATGTTGGCCACATGCTCAGGGGTCAGTGTTTTTCAAGTTCAAGTTTATTTGGATGTCTGTTAGTTGGTGCAAAGGCAGCGGCTATTTGTCCCCAGGGACGTATAAAACATCCGTAAAGCAAAGATGAAGAAAGAAGGAAAACCAAACCACAGGGTAATAAATTCAAAAAAAGAGTTGCAATGGATCTGAGTTTCCAGGGAAGAGTAAGTCTTTAATTTGGCAACATTCCTGACACAGTGTTTTGCTGGGACCAAAGTGGGGTCAGCTAATAGGAAAACACTATTATGGAGGAGTGAAGCAGGATGGGTGGATGATTGAAAAAATGTGATGGTTTCATGAGAATATTTTCAAATTAGTATTTTTTTTTTCTTCTTTTTCTTTTGGACTTGTGAAATTAGGTAATTGAGTAATAAAATTACCTTTCATTTTCACATGACAGCAAAGCATGCATTTACTGTCGTTAACACTTGGAGTGCCTTTGAATTACTTTAAAATGTATTTTTGCTTGATGTAGGGCTGGGCCGTATATTGAATTAATTTGTTCGATTTTTTTTTTTTTTTCTAAGAAATTGGTGTGTATAGACCAGACAGGCAACATCAAAACTACTCAGCACTCGTGTTTTTTTTTTAATGATGCATGACTTTATTTTAGAACATTTTGCGTAAGAGAGTCTACTAAATGGTTAAATAGGTTGTTGAGGTTTGCTAAATGTAGTTTTATGTTGAGTCATGCGAGGCTGGAATCGCTTGAAGGGAAAGCTCAGCCAAAGTGTAGAGCAGCCCTGACTGATGCCCTAATTTACATGAATAACCAATGTTTGATATGTAAAAAGCTCCCAGGATGAGATGTAAAACACTGTGCTTGCTTACTGCCGTGACACACGAATGCAAAGCACCTCTCAAGGAGAACTGAGTGCGGATTGATGCATGAATGCGAACGATACTGGCTGCCACTTCCTGTTTCCTGTGGAGGTGAAACTGGAAGAGGAAGTAGAGCTCGTATGGTCCGATGGACGGCTGACAGACTGGATCCTCTGAGCTTTGCAGTCGAGTGATTTGATATAGAGGGAAACATTTCTGTGCAAACTGGAAATTAATCCTGAGAGCAGCTTTCTGTGAGAACAAATCCCACAAAAGCCTGATTCTGTTGATGGTATTTTAGTGCTGAAAACAGTATCTTGAAACACACTGCAAAGCTAGTCCAGTCTAAAAGTTGTGTTTTTTCATCACAATCGAGAATCTTGTCAGCTTTGTGCTTGGTTTTCCTTATTAGTAACCACACAAGTTTTGTTCAAGAATCATTTACACTAAGATTTAAATAAATTCTCCAATTAGTTCCAGCCTTCATGACATCTTTTAAAATATTTTTTGAAATATTTTTGTTTTGTTTCCATGACGCACATGCTTTTATTTTGAAGTATAAGCCAAAGAAAGTAATTTCAATGAAATGTATAGTTCAGATTTGTATTAGTGAATTAAAATCCAGTTGGCTGTTTTATATATACCCCCGAAACATCGTTTGACCATCTTCAAAGTGCTGGTGTAGTTTGAAGCAGACACTGCAGTGAATATAGCTGTCTAAACATGGCGATGGTAAAGGCTGGAAGGAGCCAAATTTGGTGCTTTTACAAACCATCACATCTGAGGTTTCAATAGCTAGAATTAAATTGAACATGTTAAAAAAAAAAAAAAAAAAAACATCGGTTGACTTCCAAACAGATTCATTGACCCCAAACCCGTGCTCATAAACTTCCGTGTATTATGGTATTAGAGCTGTGATCATATCAGAGCAGCAAGCCTGTTACCAAGCAACTAATACATGGAAATGTACCGGCTAAAGACCAATCACCAGGCTGCAGAATAGGCTTTGCTCTTTGTGGAGGGATTACCAGACAGTGTGAAATGAGGTCTGATTATGCCACCCCCCTCCCCCCCCACACACACACCGACCCACTCTGCGCACGCACGCACGCACGCACGCACACACACACACACACACACACACACACACACACACACACACACACACACACACACACACACACACACACACACACACACACACACACACACACGAGTGCAGTCCTCCTCCTGTCCTCCCCCCGTCTGTTTATGTCAAAGCTTTCACAAAGGAGACAACTGACAAAAATAGCTCCATAATGGTATTAACTGTAACATTAACACCCTTGCTTTTTATACATGAAGACATCAGGTAACCTCACAAAGACTTATTGTCACATGTATTCACACACAAACACGCACCCATGTGGCCTCAGCAGCAGCTGTTGGGCCCACTCCCATAATCCCTGTAGATGGAGGAGATGTGCACGGTGACATCTGCTTCTCCCAGTGTGGCCCTGTCATCAATGGTTTGTCTGGGGCCAAGTTTAGAGTCTGCAGACTCACATGGAGGGTCACATACTCTTGCAGCAGGGATATTATGAGCTTCGGTAAGGGTCCGTTAGATGGGTGAAATGGAGTGAATGGTTTATGGTGTATTTTAGCGCCATACACGATGACAAATTCAGTTAAACTACCTATAGATAAAAAAGACCCAATTTTAATGTCTGTTTTTGGTTGTCTGGAGACTTAAATAAATGACTGATAAAGTGCATGTCATCACTACATTCCAACCAGCAGCATAAAATAAATAATTACATTTTATTATACAGGAGAGCAAACTGTAAACAAATCTATATTGTCTTATGGTATTCACTATATGCTCATAAACTATACATGTAAAATATGTATTTTAAATGATATATTTAAGGTTCACAGAAAAATGTCTGCTTCCTCTGTCAAAATAATGTTGGCAATAGTGGGCATTTATCAGGCAAAATACCCATTGCATTCTGGGAAATGTAGGACAACATTTTCAGAGACTGACCCTTCAAGGAGTGATGATATCTTTGCTTCTGCTTCTTTGATTTTGACCAGTAGTCCTATTTAATCTGTCTCGTGACCACTGCTGGGAAACCCCATTGACTTCCGTCACTTTTACTGTCCAAACTATTAAATCGAGGCAGCGTCTCTTTGCCCAGTGACACTGGTCCTGATCTTATCTTTGTTTATGACACGTTTTTTGTTGTGGTTTTCTTCCAGGTAAAAGAGGAGATGCTGCTTGAAGCACTGACAACCAGGAAGACAGTGACTGTTGGAGAGAGGCTCATCGTGCCCTACAAACTTGCCGAGGTGACCTTTTAAAAATGACACTGTCAACACACCTTATCAGAATATGACACCTGCGTCCTAAACACACTGACTTCCTCTCACCTTCTAAAATTGGGAAACCACCTGTGAGTCAGTCTGGTCCTTTATTGTTGCCGTACAGTTAACGAAACCTAACAGATGTTAAACACGGGACATTTAAAAAGAAAAGAAAAACTACCTGTGTGTGTGTTGTGCTGGCAGAAGCGGTGGGGCGTGAGCAAATTCCAGTCAGTCTCAGGAAAGCATAGTGGAGCCGAGTGCTTTGTTATGAAGTGCGTCAGCTGGAGGGAGATTCTGTGTTTGTGTGTGCATGATGTGTGGAGCTTGTCTGGGGAGTTTGTTGTGGCATTCCCCCACAGCCCCCACCTCTTCTGTCTAAGTCTCTTTTGATAGGGGTCTCTTCCTCTGCAACTTCCTGTTTCCTGTCGAGTCAAGCAACAGTGATGTGACTTAACCCTGTCCATACAACCCTCTAGATTTACAGTCTGAGAAATGTACCTCTTGGATGCCTCTAGATAGACTCCGCTGAAGGGTATCATAGTACTGATGAATATTAATATTCGGTGGTTTTTGTTTATGTCTCTGATGGCTCAGTGTGGCTCTGAATGTGGTCCAACTCTGGGTCTTTTGTCTGAAGAAGGAAATGTTACACATAGATAGCCTCTTTTTTCCCCGCTCTGCTCCACCCCCCCCATCGGGTCTACGGGTTAGTTTAGCCTAACAATAGTTGCTTCAGTCATGTGGTCGTGTCTGAGGAATGTGTAGCCGCCATTGCAATATACAGTACAGAGGCCAGAAACCAGATCTTGGTTCAGTCTGTCTCTTTCTTTTATAGTCACACGTTTCAAAATCCTAAATTTACTTTTCTAGTTTAGCTGTGAAACAGGGACTCAGATGATATGATCAGAAATCCAATCCTGGATGAGGGCTGCAGCTATGATAAACCATGTCCTGCAGCTTCTGATGTCACCCCATGAACATTTCCTCCTGTCCTCCTCGAGGTGATCTTATCTTGAAAGGAGCAAAAGGTAAAGGGATGTACCAGGACATGCAGGGAGGGAGGCAGAGACCCTCAGATCACAGAGAGGACCTGTTCATCAGGGAAAGCAAAGATAAAGCAAGAGAATAAAAAGTACCAAAGTACCATGCATCGTGGGAAATCCCCAAATGTATACAACTCAACGGGAGGAAAAGAGCCTCATGTATTACCTGGTGTTGTACAGTGCTTTATGTGTGCCAACTGTAAAGGTTAAGTGCAGAGTTGGGGAACAATAGAACAACGTTTTTATGATGAGGCCATGTTTTGTTTCTGCTAGCCTGGTGTTACCAGACACCGCATGCATGAATACATAGGTCTGGCCATGATCCATGAGCATTTTTTCCAGTCCTTGCATTGTAATGCATGTAGATTAATTTTGAAACTTCTGGAGCAGCCTTTAAACATTCAGCATATCTGTAAATGACAGTTGCAGACATTGCAGACCTGACAACGGCTTAGACTACGCCAATTCCTCAATATTTGCTGGCTGGCGTTGCTACAACTGTTCCTATCCCTCCATCTCACTTCACCACGGTTGCTATTGTTGGAACTACATTTCAAAACAAATGCTTGAGGTCAAGATTACTCCTACTGGTCACTGATTGGTCCGCCCTTCAGAGTGATTGAGTGATTCAGTAAAAACCAAAGCTGTGAGCAATAGGTGGGCGGAGCCAGGCTAACAAAGGGCATACAGAAGGCAGGAAACTGTCTTTTGCTGATAGATAGTTAGTGATGATAACACGCCGAGAAATGTTGCAAAATGCCAACAAAGATAGTGAGTGATGAAGATGACGAGAAGTGTGCAAATGTAGATTTTAGAAATGTAGAATTTCAAATGTTTTTCTGAATTCAGGTGAGAACACAGAGGATATAAATAGAATTTAGGTTGTTTACAAGAAGCTTCTACAGGACATCTTTAGGACAAATTAGTGGACTTTGAGATTTTTATTTGCCAGCGGGTAGTTGTACATTTGTGTGAATGTACCTCCCAGTAACCATTTTTTCGCAATGCATTTTCAAGGCAACAACCCAAACCTTGACCGTCATAACTACGAGCCGAACTCCAAATCTTACCTCAACCTTTTAAACTAAACTAAAACTAAACCGAAAATAGGCCAAAATGTTCCTGTATTCCATTCTCAAGAGCTAACATTCAAATTGGTCCTCACTAAACTTAACTACAAGAGCACACAATATGAGAGCAGTGAAAGTGAAGCCCTGCCCCGATCTGACCGAGGGCTGTGGGAGCGAGTTGAGGCCACCTGTAGAATCCATAACAATCCTGTTTTTATACAAAGGAAATGTGGAAAAAATAGAACCTGGCAAACGTTGCTGCTGCTTCTCAGAAATTATTTCTTCCTACTTGGATAAAAAGGTTTAAGAACGTGTGCGAGGCAGCTGTCCCATCCAGCAACAGTCACGATGGGAAGATTTGGATGTCTGACCTGCTAAACCCCAGTGTGCTGCAGAGCAGTGGCTGCCACCTCTTTATGTTTAGCCAAGAAGATCCCTACATTGATGGGATGGTCTGTGGTTGAGTCAGGTGGAATACTTTTAAGAAAAGATGGGGTTTTGTACCGGAGTAATAATAAGAGTGAAGGGTAATCCCTATTCAATCTAAGTTTTGAATTTGGCCATGTCCCCACATTTTGCTTTTTTGTTCTGCTCAATCAGACAAGCTTCACACCAGTCCTCAGATTAAAACACAGACATTTCTAATCAAACTGCCTCGCTGCTGCTTATATTTTGTGTTAAGGCAAATCATCTTCATCACTTCTTAAAATTACCTGAATGGTAAGTGATGGAGATGATGAACAGCATGTTTATTTAAATCAAGCCCTTTATACAAACCAAAGTTAAATCTAAATGTATTATTTTATTTATTGGCAGATTATGGGGAATTCAGCTCTTCATGCGACCATGTGAGGTGCAAATAACTCCGAGCTCTATGGGGTTAAAGTTCTGGTTCAGAGACACGCAGGTCTGATTCGGAGAGAGAATATTGGAGTGTGCATCTGTCAACATCATGATTGCGTGCATGTGTGTGTTTGCACACGCGTGTGAGCCAATGTCTGTCAAGATAAGGCAAGCTGTTTGACATTTTTGATGTGGCTCCGGATATTCTGACTGCACCACTTCCTTCTTCCTGTTTGAAAGACAGATACAGGGAAGGAAGGGGAAGTTTGTGTGTGTGTGTGTGTGTGTGTGTGTGTGTGTGTGTGTGTGTGTGTGTGTGTGTGTGTGTGTGTGTGTGTGTGTGCGTGTGTGCGTGCGTGCGTGCGTTTCATATGCTGCTTCATATTAGTTTCTAAGTGGTTGAAGCCTCATGGTGAGAATATAAAGGTATAAATACTTAACATATATGGAGACGTGTATATGGGCATTGGCATAGACAACAAGTACATAAATCCTAGTTAAAAACATGTGCAGATTGTCATGTTGTGGTGAAAAACACACACAAAACACCCCACAGCGAGGAAGCTGGCAGGCCACGTGCAGTGTGAACTCATGCTGGTGTTTTAGACCTCCTGTGGTTTTCAAGAGCAGGAATGAGAGAAAGAGATGTGAACAGAGAGAACAACAACTTACTCTCCCAGAGCCTTATAATCACAAACACCAGCTGAGACCTGGTTAAACAGTCAGGGCCCTCACAGTTTACAAAAGTCTCTGACAAAGTCCTGCTAATTATTTTGTCAGTTTCTTGGGTGGCCCCCCAGTAAAACATTTTCAACCCATTTGCTTCCAGCCATGTTCCCTCCTAGTATCTAACTGGTCCCATTGTGGTGAATAATTAAATTACATGGCAAAACACAGAGACAATGCATGCTCAGTGAGCATGTCAAATGTTCTCATCAGATCTGCCAATCCTGAGTTCTTGCTGAAGCATTTAAATTTAGATTCTTTTTGAAACATTGTATTATTTATAACAATCTTACATAACTTTGTGGGTGCAGGAACGTCACAGGCCTGACTGCTAAAAATAGCATGAACAATCAATAATGCAAGCATGAAGAGGCAGTGTTTAAAAATGCACGTTTTTGCTGCATCATGGCATGCGACCTCAGAGGGCAGAGTTTCTGAGTGCAGCTACTTTGGGGCGTGATCAGGTTCAGTGCATCACAAAAACCTCGGAAACAGTTACAGTACTGGTTGTTAAAGATGCACAAGTTGTTTTTTTTTAAGTATTTTTTTTTTTTTAATGTCCTCATAGTTTGAGGTATTTCCTTTAAGTTGCTTCCCTCTGAGCCAAGGTGGTAATACGCTAAGTTTAATGAAGCTTTGCATTTGGGGTCAGCTATTTTTTCATGCTCAGTATTATTGGCTTATGGATCTGCCAGCTGATTAATAATAACCAGTCATATTCATTCTAGTATGTGAAATAAACTGGCAGTTCTGACTTCACATCTCTGTATTGATTAAATCTGCCACCCCAACCTCCTTCTTGTGCCCTTTAAACTTTGACATTGTTTTTTTAAGCTCTAATGTTTATAATATGATTGTTGCTTAGAGATTTCTGGATCTCTGCCCCCGTCTCTGTCTTGTCCTCACACATGCATAGACAGCAGGCCTTCATCGTTGCAAAATAGCAACAGAGCAGTAGCCATAGAGCGGCACACTAATTGATAATGGCAAGAGAACAAAAAGTTGTTTATTTACACTGAAATGAGGCCTAAAGTAGTATAGTAGGTTAACTGGTAGGATAAGAAAAAAAAAAAAATCACCCTGCACAGTTTTTAGGGTCCTTTGTGTTTACAAAGAGTATGACCTAACTTTTTTCTCTCTCTGGAGTTTGACACACATGCATAACTTTTACAATCACTGTTCCTGTTCGTTTGGATTCTCCACTAAATGAAGTCCACTCTGACTGGATCACACTGAACAGTCTTTTCAAACTGGGGTGTCTGTCGTAAAACACAACTCTTTTGGGGTTCCTGGAATGAAACCGTTTGACCCAGTTCAAGCAGATTTCTTTAGTCTTGTTCTACTCCCTATTCAATCATAACACTTGTTGCTGCCAAAGAACGAGTTCAGGTGTCTAAGTCCACTCTGCTTATGTTAGCTTAGCATGCTTGTCATCGGGTGTAAATAGAGAGCATAGTTGCTGTTTGGCTTGTTGATGCGTAATAATGGGTCATCTTGGCAGTCTGTTTTTTTATGGATCAATGTGATGTGTGATGTGTAGGTCTGGAGGTGCTTAAGGTTTTGGCTGAAAACACCTCAAGTATTACAGAACTGTGCACAACAAGACGACCCAACGTAACTCTGGTTACTCTGTATGAGGCCTTAAAATACAAACTGGATTTTGTTACAACTGTCTGTAGCGCCCTGATAATTCTCCTTTCAAAACCACTGGTGATAACAAATATCGAATTAATCTTCCTTAATAGATTATTGTGATAAAACTACTTTCTCATTTCAGCAGTGTGCTACTACAATAATGTCACTTTTGTTTTGACATTTGAGAAGGCCATGCAAATAAGAAGCGTAATGCATATTTGAATATGTTGACTAGTTATTATTTCCACTAGATAGCTGAGAGCATAGAATCGTTATGATCAATATAAAGGTAGAGCCAGCAGCTAGTTAGGTTAGCATCAAGGCTAGAAACAAGTTATCCTGGCTCCGTCCAAAGGTTAAAAAAAAAAACAACCCAAGGACATACCACAACCTAAGCTAACTCCCCATTTCATTAAACCTTTCTTTTTTATATTTCTGTTAATAAGTCATATTTGAAGATGCCGGTATGCAGATTTTTTTGGCATTAAACGGAGCCGGGCTCGCTGCTTCCCCGTGCTTCCTGTTCTAATGCGAATGTTCAGCTGTTTTTCACAATAATGAATAAAATACAAGTCCTGTTAATCAACTGATCAACAATCTGACTATAATTTCATCTGTACTCGTTTTTTGTAGTAGCCAATGTCAGATTCACAGTCTCTGATAATTTAAAAGACCATTAAATAATTCTGTCCTTTTCATCTTATCCTGGTGGTTTCTATCATTTCTTTCCCTCAGTCGGTCTCGTCAGATGACTCAGCTGCTGCAGTAGTTTATTGGACCTTCTCTCTGCCCACTTCACACTTTTTATTTGACAATGATTCAGTTCCAATGAAGAGAGAGAGAACATTGATGTTGTGTTTGTCTTGTTGCCCTGGCCTAAGCTTCTTCATTTTGGGAGGTGCTTGGTTTTGATATACATTTACTTTGCCACAGTATCTACACTGGGCTTGTAAAAGCAGAAACCAATGGCAGTGGCCATCCTGCCTGAGTTTGTGCAATACTGTTGAAGAAAAAGAGCAGAACACAATACAAAGACAAGATGAATAAGTAAAAAAAATAAGCATACGGCCAATTTTGGTTTCTTTAAAGCATTACCATGATCGTTCAACATAGGTCACATAGTAACTGTAAAGTAGCAGTCATTTTTGCTCGAACCATGTTGTTTCTCTCGCCTACTGCTTATTTTGTCTGGAACTATGACTGTCTCCAAACCATAAGAAAGTAAAATGACCAAACCTTTATCTTAGTTCTGATTTATTTAAGTAAAATCTGATTTATTTTTCAGTTCTCAAAGGCATTGAGAAATGAAGTTGTCTAGCTGGTAGGGGCGTCGGATCAGGAAACACTTCTATGTGTTATTCAACAGAGCATGAATGAACAGTGTGTTTTGTCATCTAACGTGGAGGACGTGTTGAACTTTGTGAGAAGCATGGCTGAGCTGGAGAGGGGAGTTAATTCAGCAAGACTCTGAGCTAGAGTAATAAAACACATTCACAGTATTGGCTCCTGTTCCAGATTATAAAATCCATATGTTTTTGATCAGGAGGAAACCAACATGTTGTGTGTGTGTGTGTGTGTGTGTGTGTGTGTGTGTGTGTGTGTGTGTGTGTGTGTGTGTGTGTGTGTGTGTGTGTGTGTGTGTGTGTGTGTGTTTTTGTGTTTTTGTGTGTAGGCGGGCACGGTGAGAGACTCCATGGCCAAGTCACTGTACAGCGCGCTGTTTGACTGGATTGTGTTCAGGACCAACCATGCCCTGCTAAACAACAAAGACCTGGAGGACAAGTCAAAGGTAGGAACCAAAATACACCCAAACCAATAAAGACATCTTATGCTCATATACGAACACACCGACAATATCTGACTGACAACCAAATTGTTTCGTTCATTCTAACAAAGATTTTCTTTTCTCCACAATTTATAACCTTTAGCTTACATATTTGTTATATTGACATCCTGTTAAAGATGTAATAACAATTCAAATGCACAAGAATAATATCGACAGACTACATAGAAAAATCACTCCTAAAAAGTACCTTTAAAAAAATAAATAAATAAATAAATGCTCATGTATATTAAAACATTAATGTCATACACTACTGTTAAGGGTTTAAATATATTTTGTTCCACTTTTTACACCAGTCAGCTTGCTAACATCAGTAGCCTCCTTCCTACTTTCAGTAGATAGGGTAGGGTGCGTTTTATGAATGCTGACATTCTGGTGTGTTTTTTTTTAGCAGCTTGAGGTCGAGGTTTGTCCTTTGACAGCTTAACTTTAGGCTTTTACGACACGTTTTTTATTGTCATGTAACGAGTGTAGTTCATCAACTGGAGTAACGTTCACTGTGTCCACCTTCAGTGTGAGCCGAGGGACACATGAAACAGACACGCAGCAGAGCAGAAAAACAGACACAGTCGCGCTCTGTCAGTGACAGAAAAATGCATGCGCAGTTCTCATACTGAATTGAAATGCACAGGAAATAAGTAAATCTGTAGTAGTGGACAAAACTGCAGTACCATGAGTACGTTTGTACTTTTGTATTTCTTTCAGGGGGGCGGAAGGTCCTGCTAATATAATGGTCGGGGAAACACCAGAATAGACATATATATATATATGTATATGTAAAATTACAACTACAACAAAAATAACAGACTGAGGTCTAGTTAGGAATTACAACCCCAATTTGCAAATCACATCAACCAATACGAGCACATCAAGGTGAAAACTAATGCTCCAGTGTTTTGATGTCAGTTTCACAGAATGTGCAGCCGTTTTTTGTCCAAATTTAATTGTTTCCTCCAAAATGTATTACATGAACAGATTTCATTTAAATTAATTAAGATGTAATTTATTGTAGTTCTAAGGACCATTGAATGATGCACTTAAATTGAACAGAGCCATCAATAACTGTTAATTACACCTGCGTTTACTGCTAACACAAGCCACAATGTCTGCTCTGAGGAGGTCTATTACACTGATGAGGAACTATTTATCACATCAGTATGCAGTTGCTCTGCATTTGTCATTCCATTATATTTCTTTTGTTTCGTTTTTGTTTTTTGTCTGGCCTCATCTTCATTTGTCTTTTCTTTTACTCCCAGAAGCATAGTGATGTGATATGAACATTCTGTGTGTATATAAATGTGTGGTGGGTTGAAATGGCAGCTGGCAAGTCATCTAACGAATTACAAAACAGATTGTTCTGTGTGTGTGTGTGTGTGTGTGTGTGTGTGTGTGTGTGTGTGTGTGTGTGTGTGTGTGTGTGTGTGTGTGTGTGTGTGCCAGAAACATTTGGGCAGATGGCATCAAGTTCCCCTCAGCTCAGTTTACCCCCTGTGGCCCTATGATGTGCCAGTGCAGTGTGGGTGTGTGGGTGTGTGTGTGGACAAACACTGTTTACACTGTCATGTTGTAAGAATTTGCCTCCTTTGGGGACAAAAAGGGAAGATTTTTGGGTGAAGAATTGTCTTAAGGGTCAGGAAAGTAATTCTTATGGTTCAGGTAAGTCTCCAGTAAATTGATATAATGTCCTCTGAACACTGTGTGTGTGTGTGTGTGTGTGTGTGTGTGTGTGTGTGTGTGTGCGTGCGTGCGTGCGTGTGTGTGTGCGTGCGTGCGTGCGTGCGTGCGCGCGCCTCCCTTGGCACTGACATCATCTGTCTGTGTGCTCGTCAGGAGGGCGATGAGGTTGCACTTTCTGTCAAGGTCATTGTTCTTATGTTCAGATAACAGTTTATTTGCGCGGCTTGTGTTCGCGTATGTTTTTATGCCAGATTAAAAAAAGAATTGCCCTTCAGAGAGAAATAAAACACTGCTGAATAAAATTCAATTAAATTAGAAGGAGCTTTTATAGTCCATTCCATAATTAAAGGCCTTCTTTAGTGAACGCCTCCCTCAGATGGTGCATATTAATGATATATGATGACATGAATCTTACTGACACCCAGGGGCCAACGGGGACACTGAAGCTGCAGAGAATGGTTATAAAAAGAAACACATTATGAAGAATAACTCTAAATAAAGATGATAAAGCAACATAAATCTTTACTGATGTTTACAGTGTTGCAAGAGGATCATTTTTAACCTTTTGTTTGTCACATCAGATCCTGTCTATAGGCGTCCTGGACATCTTTGGATTTGAGGATTATGAGAACAACAGCTTTGAACAATTCTGCATCAACTTTGCCAACGAACGACTTCAGCACTATTTCAACCAACACATCTTCAAGTTGGAACAGGTAGAGTGGTCTTTCCTTTCCTTTCCTTTCCTTTCCTTTCCTTTCCTTTCCTTTCCTTTCCTTTCCTTTCCTTTCCTTTCCTTTCCTTTCCTTTCCCTTCCCCTCCCCTCCTCTCCTCTCCTCTCCTCTTCTCCAGACAATGATTATTGTGCCACTGCTGATAACACTTCATTACATTTTATTGTTTAATTGTCACCGTGGCGATGTTAACAACACTGAAACATTCATGCTTGATCTGCCTTGATATGCAAGTTATGCACTGGCGTCATAGTATTGTGGGTGTTACACATTCGTTAAAAAAAAAATGCTTTTATGTTTTTGATTGATTGGACCGATGGAGCAATGAATGGAGCCTCCTCGCTTCCTTTTCAAAGGGAGGACTGTTGTAGTTTTGCTGGTCAAAACTAATGGCTTCCTCTACAGTGGAAAGGTCTCAACATAGTTCTATGAGGTTTAACACACTTTCAGAGAGGAGCTGCTTGAAGCATACTTTGAAGTGTAAAATCGGTGCAGGTCCCCTTTAAGTGGCGGCAGTGATAACGAGCGCGAGTGTACTTGACAGTGGAACAGACAGAATCAGGGAAAGAAAATTTAATTGGGGCTTCGGAGGGAAACGGAAAAAAAGGCTGCTTTGCTGTAGAGATGATATTGTACCGCGTGCTTCTGCTGTACTCTCTTGTATTTGAACTGACTTGACATCAGCTGGTTCCTAAATGCATTTGTCAGCCTTGCTGTACACAGGGTGAACTAAAGAACAGAGGCTGCCTTCCTGATTTTATTGATAAAATGTGATCATATGAAAAGTTTAAGCTCTTAATGTGATTTTCTGTTATTATTATATCATCACTCTTTATCATGTTCATGTATTAAGGGTTAAATATAAATACCCGTGTGTGAGAGCTTTGTGCTGGACAGCCACATCCCCTCTGACATTACAGTGTAAGCAGCTGTAATTATGTAACTGGGTTAAGTTAGCACGGGCCTCCGTTAAAGCAAAAAGGTCAAAGGAAAAATGCTGACTAACCAGAAGAGACTGACAGGCCGGGTTAGAGTGCAGGAGTCAACCAGAGCTGCATGTATCCTGGCAGCTCAGTGCTGCTAACACCAGCAACACTTCAGCTTTTTGCCGGTTATTGCAAAAAAAAAATTCTGACGGTGCTCGTTTTTAAAAAAAAAAAAACTTTTTATGCCTCTCAATGAGCTCCTTCTCTGTCTTTATTTTTCATTTCATTTGATCACTACTTCCCCAACAGTCATCACGGTTACACACACACACACACACACACACACACACACACACACACACACACACACACACACACACACACACACACACACACACACACAGAGAGACACGTCATCTCCAGCATCATAACTGCCCTCTCTCTCCCACTCCAGAGGACTATTACTGAACCACTAATCCCTGGCCAGATATATTACGTATTCATGATGCTCATTTATTCAGATACCAACTGCCAAAACACTTCATAAATCAGAGTGCATGTTTTTATCCCAAATCATATCCATGGAGCACGTGAGAGAGCATGAGAGAGAAAAAAAAACACAAAAAGATATTTTTAGGGAGATAATGAGTCTCAATCAGTTGGATTGTGTCACAGGAGCTGTCCACTCTCGTATGCCTCTTGCAGAACACTGATAGGTCGTGGCAACTTAGCAGGCCGGCCCATCGCTGACGGATGAACGAGCAGAGGAAGGGAGAGAAAAAAAGAGCAGTGTTTCAGTAAACAAGTGAAATAATGTCCCTTCATCTTTGATGAAGATCACAGACTGCCAGTCAGTGTGTGCTAATGGCTCTGTTATCTGTTTATGACTGTTAGCCCTGAGGCCACACACACACACACACACACACACACACACACACACACACACACAACACACACACAGTGAACATAGAGTACTAACATAACAGGTTTTGTTAATGTAGTGTTGATACATTCATGTTGAATTTATTTTGTCATGTACACATATTCCCATACACATCCCATCACTCTTTGACTGCAAGTAATTACCCAGTTTTTTAAACGAGTTATCACCTGACCTTTATTTTATCATTTTCTTTATTAATGTTGCGTAATATACAAGGGTGGATACAGTAATGTGCATGGACTTATAACTAGCTGGGAAGTTATAACTTTCCTGATTAAGTATTCCAAGTTATGTTACTTGACGGTTTTCTAAGACCAGTGGTACGTGGACATTTACGATGACACCGAAGACGTTGGCATAATGCGCACATCAAACCACATCGTGGGGTGGTGCACCGTGAATTAATCGGAAATCGAGTCAGACTGGCAACACGTTGTACCGTGATGCTCTCAGGGAAAACATTTGGTACAAACAACCTGAATTGTAGAACAGTGGCAATGAAGTTCTCCAACCCGCTCACTGTGTTGCTGTGTGTGAAACGCCCATGTTTTCAACGTACTGTCTTTTCCTTCCACCACCCCACTCGTCTTATTTAGCTCCCTATGACTTTTGTCTGTTGCCCAAAAATTTGACACAAAGTTTAATGTGCACTCTCAGATCCATTGTGACATTGCAGATGTGCACCAGTGCTCACAAAAGGCATGTAAGTCAGGTGCTGGTGTTGATCAAGCTATATGTAAGTTTGAATACGTACTCACGGAGGTCAGTGCGTCCACCTGCTACGTGCACATTACTGGGCTTCACTTGGTTTGGACGCAACAGGAACAATCTTGGAACTTTTTGATTACGCTTTGCATGCTACAATCAAATAGCTATATCTTTTGTAAAGAAAACATAGAATATGTCTATTACCATATAAAATCAGTGGCTACCTAATGTTCAGGTAAAAGTACAAGAAGTTGTTTTATTTTTGCCTCGTCAGTCATTCTGTGACATCAGGTGCTCCTTGATGAGTATCTCTGTTTTGAATGAACCTTTCATTTAAAGGTTTGTTCCTGTGTTATGTTCAACTAATAAGTGTCAAAGTGCTGCGGAGACGCTGGCCCTCACAGGACGGTGCCCAATATTGTGTCAGCGGAGTTCACGTTTATTATCCTTTAATCACTGGGGTCCCCCAAACCTATCTACTGTTCGGGAGTTTATTTTACAGCACAACAGTCGAGGTGGGGTTGAGCTGTGGGGCCCCTCTGAGGGAGGCTGGTATAGCTTCCCAATCGAGGCTTTCTAGATCTCAACTGATTTGTGTTTGTTTGAATAAAGTTGTGCAGTTCGCACCACGGGCCCCTTCCAGCCTCAGTTTGACGTCATGCGGGGAGAAAGCTCTCCACACTTTGTCTGTGGCATTGTGTTGAGCCTTCAACTGCTGACACTTACTGTGACACTGGCGCACGCTTTTAGAAGATATAGAGACTTTCTTGGCAACTGATTCAACACTGATCATGGCTTTCTTTTTGGTTGCTGTTTGACATGTGTTTGAGGGGGTTCAAATACCCAAAGATTCAGCAATGTGTCTCTCAAACAATTTGGTTAATTTCTGGCATGTCAGAATTTATAATCAACCGTCCTGTTTGAGCACTTCCACTGTTCTCTCATGGCTGCTGTCAAAAAAAATCTTTTATATACTACATCAAGCTTTTTTTTAACTGGATTGGTACACCACCACCGGTTCAGACACAGACACGTGACTTTAAGTCTGACAAGCTGGACTTTCACGTGATACCTAGCAAGGTAATGAGGCCAGCCCTACAAACCCAAATGTCTGTCATTGACTTGTGTAATAAAGTTGCACCATTGGTTGGCCAAATGCCACGACTTTCTGTATCCGTTTCAAATTAAAAGTCCTTGTTTCAAATCAGCCATGTACTAGGTTTTGACCTCGTCTTGTTGAAAATGCAATTATCTCTTTTCATTAACATTTAATTAATTCAACCTTTAATTTTCAAAGGACAAATCCCATTCGGGGCTCTGTGTTTACTGTCGGTGGGTTGTGACCAATTAATTGAACTGTTCATTGTGAGCATAGAAGTCATAATTAAACCCTACAGTCTCTGCCCGCTTTAAAAAAAAGACAATAGGTGTATAGAAAAGATCTACAAGAAGGTTCTGTAACCTGTTTTTGTAAACATGTGAACTCGTGCTTTCGGTCACCTGAAGGTGATGTCGACTAGCCATCAGGGAAATTGACCTCCTCTCATCTCTCTGGGGCTACACTCCGCTCCGACCAATCAGTTGGTCAGATCAGCAGCATATGTTTACCTTCCGATCAGCAGCCAGAGCTAATAGCACCGCACCAACCTCAGCTCGCTGTGTGTGTGTGTGTGTGTGTGTGTGTGTGTGTGTGTGTGTGTGTGTGTGTGTGTGTGTGTGTGTGTGTGAGGACTCTCCAGTTCAGTGTTTACACTCAACAAGTGCTGTATTTCTTTTCTGTTTGAGGATGATGTATCAGAGTAAGAAAAAACACAATGGCTACCACCTAAGGCAAACACAATAACTTGTGAGATATCAGACTGACTAAAATACAAAACATGTGGCCAGGTTTACATTCATCTGATAAAGAATCCTGCTCTTAATAAAGTGTCCTCAATGGTAAGCATGTTAGGTGATTCTCTAAATGGTGCTCCTTTTCCTTTAATAGGACCTTCAACACTTCAACTAAATATGCCCTTTACTGTATTAATAGTCACACTGATTACTCAGCTATTTTGTGCCCATTTTCTATGTCCTTATTCCACTCACACAGTCCATCTTGGTTCTTGGCAAAACCCCTTCTAGAGAGCCAACAAGTCTGTTTTTGTGTCTTTCTCTGTCAGTTTCTACATCTCTTTCTCTCAATCCTTTTAAATTTACCAGAACTCACTCCAGCTCTCATTATTGCACCACAGTTCTCCCTGTCTGCTCCATGAAAACACTCTGCTGTCATAATAAGAGAGACGGGCGCTGAGGGAGGGCAGAAACATAAAGACAGAGGGAATAGAGAGATAGCAGGAGAAACACACACGGCCTCCCTCACCTCTGCACCAGGGCGTTCCGCCAAACAAAATTCAGGTTGCTTGACTGCTGCACTGTGTTACGCAGCAGAGAACAGATGCAGGGTTCACTAATGGATGGAGGGATGGCCACAAATCCTGACCAACCTCATCAACCACAGCACAACTCCCTGCTTTTTTCACACAGCGGGAGGTTTTAGGGCTTTTTATTGCTTGCAGATTGGATTTTGTGTCCATGTTAAGGGCCTAATACCCGTTACGTCCTTCTTTATTTAGAGTGCTCAGTGGACATTTTAAGGGCTCAGTAGTTGATTTCAGCGTGTTTTGTGGACGAGCTGACGTATCCACAAACAGAAATTGTCCTTCAACCCCCGTTGAATTGATGTGGCATCAGAAATCTTTAACACGGGTAGTTTAAGGCTAATAAGGCAAATAAGTTTGATGGATGATGCTGTATAGTAATTTGGGTAAACAGATCTCCGTCCTCTGCAGGCTGCTGACGTCCAGTTCCACCTCGTTCTACAGGAGCTCTGCTAGTTTGATGCAGCCGGAGTTTTCACAAACTTTATTCACCCATGCATTCCTGGAACAGATCATTTGTGCTTTCAGATATGGAATTAATCTTTTTGAAATGATTATTGTGACACATTGTGGAAGAAGTACTCAAATATTTTACTTAAGTAAAGGTAGCTGTATAACAATGTGGAAATACTTTCAGCATCAATGTATATCTCAAGTACTTAATGTTGTAGGTTATAAAGATGGGGCTCATTTCAATTACTTTATATAACGATTGGTACTGTACGTACACTGACACATCAAAACGTGTCTGTTGATTATATCTTTCATAACCAGGGAGGTTCCCATAGAGCTCCATCAGTACCAGGCACTCAGCGTTGTACCATCACAACCAGCCTGCATATTTAACCACCGTTAGATGGATGGGAAACCAGAGACGATCAGATTCTAACAAGCAAGAATTGGTGTCCTCTGAGATGCTCTGTTATAGTTATTGTTATAATCATAGGTGTAATGCTGCTGGAGCACACTGGCACAACACTTCGCCAATTTGTTTTTCCAATTGAGGAAGAAAGGTTTAAGTGCTTGAAGATCCAGTCGTTTCTGAAGCATGTCACATGCAAGAGAGCCAATAAATACAAATGCAACGGTCAAACTAATCATATTGACATTTACACCTTGTATTGATTGAGTCACAATGTGAACTCGTTAATGTTACTGCATTATGCATTAAAACAAAACTCAAAACTTCCTGTACTGTTTCAAATTAAAAGGCCTTGAGTGTTTCAATGGACAGAAACCCTTCATTTCTTAACAAGGCTTTTGTTGTGAAACGTTTGACTGAAATCAAATAACACTTCAGATGAGTAATCTAGAACAACGTTGAAAATAGCATGGTTATATTGTTGACGTAAATCAAAGCTGTAAAAATATACATTATTGAATACTGTATGAAAATTGCCACCATACGAACTGTGGTAACACAAACCTAGAAACAAGCCACAAGGTAACAATGCATGCACTTGTGTGTGCACTCATGCACACGTCACTCTTTAATAAAGCACTACTCCACCGCTTACCCTATTATTAATATATTATTGTTGGTTTTGGTTGTCTCCTCTGTTACCTTTAATGAAGTCTCACATTTTGATCTGACCTCTCTCATCTCAAGGTTTTGATTTAACGTCTAAATTCTCATAATACAGTTAATCTATTTTACCGTAACTTTATTGGCATTAACTTGCCATTCTCAGTGTAAGTGCCTTAACTGGATTTCTATGAAAACAGTCCTTGCAGGGATCATATTAAAATGTAGAGCCGGACATAAAAAGTCTTCTAAAGCAGCTGGACCCGGCGTGTTTGGTGCGTAACGATGAAACTCCAGACATTCTGCTGTTTCGTCGATCCGTAACTGAACCACCATCTCTACATGCTTCACACACTGAGTCACGGCTTTGGAGTCCTCTCGTCTGCTCTGCCAGGCTATCTAAATTAATGTGCGTAATAAAATGGCTGATGAGCGTGTGTGCTTATCTCTTTATCAGTGTGTCTGCATCTAATCGTCTCAAATGTCAACAAACTCTCATAGGTACAACAAAGTTAGTCAGATGAACTGCGTCAGCCATCGGTGAGTGCTCGGCTTGATGATACTTAAACAAAAGCACACGCGTGCAGCTTTTTTACGGCTCTGTTTTCACTTTGCTTGATCCGGTGCAACCTCTGAATAAAACTGAACATACCACATGCTCTGAATGCCTTGTCAGTGATTTAACTGCCTAAATAAAGAAGGAGACGGCAGACGTGTGTTATATGTTAAAGTATTTTCCACCTTTGAATACTTTACTGCTGTCTCCAGTTAATAATTAAGCGGCATGTGTTCCAACTGATTGTCAAAATATTTGAAATGTTTTCCTTCATACTGCTCGTTCAAAAATACACACACACACTAGTAGAAATGTAAAAAAGTAATGACAACATGCAAATGTAGAGGTAGCAATACATGATGCATACAAACCATAAACACACATATACACACTGTTTAATTTACAGCTGATTTTATTTTACCATTAGTCATGAATAATCATTCACATTCATACTGGTAGTTTTCTGACTGCGTCCTCACCTTTACATACAAAATGGACTGAGCACACTGATCTTCCTCAACTGCAATACACACAAGATATGTGATACAAACAGGAAGATTGACAGCTGAACACATTTGTGCTTTCAAGAGGAATCAATAGTTTGTTTGCAGTGATGCACTGGTTTATCTACTGGCAAGGCTCTGATAATAGCACTATTAGCAGACTGTTGTTCTTTCCGTCTTTAAATATCAGGTGATGTGTAGGACACTGTAGCCTCCTGGGGCTGCCACAAGCACTTTAATCATTATTGCTATTGATTAACTTGATACAAATTCCTTCCTTTTCCTGTGTTTTTGTTCACCTACACTCACTGCCTCGCTGGTTCTGACTCTTTAACATTTTGCTGAGTATGCTTGCTCTTCTCCAGCAGCCCAACACACAGTAAGAGGGCTGTGACCTGGGAGCTACTGGAGCAGCAACTGTTTACATGCCTTTCTAGAAATGTACCGCAACAGTAGCTTTCCTGGGGAGAGAGCTTTACCCAAGTACCTCCCCCTCCACTTTTTGTTGCACTTTTCATCCCAGCTGGCAGAAGAACTCTAACTGGTGTCTCTCACTGGTTTCTCCCTTGGGCGTATTAAGAGGACATGGGTCATATACCTCAGCTGTCATTGGCCTCCGGGGACATATAGAGCTTACCAACTGAGTGTGAGACTTTTACTGACAGTCAACAAGTAGCCAGATGTTTTCTAAGTGGTGATTCAGGTTGGACTTTTTGCAAAGTATGCACAAGTATTATACTCTCTGGCATGTGACCTATACTTTACTTGTTTTTGTCATAGTCAGGGTCCCATAGAGTCAGTTGAAAACAGGTTTGTTAACTAACTGTTGCTGAATCTCTCATAACTGGAAACTACCATTAAAACACCTTTGAATGAGTTTTTTAACCACCAAACTGTTCTTATGTAGAAGCTCAGCTGCAACCAGAGAATGACTGAATGTAAAATATATGTTTATGTGAATTTTAAGTACATCAGAACAACAGTAATTGCAGTAAATCTTATTGGGCTTAATAGCTGTCTGCAACGCATGATAGTTGTCTTGATCCTTAAGAGTGTAAACTTGGTGATCAGCTTTATTTGTGCTTGTATTTACTGACTGGTGTCCTTCATCTGTGTTTCCCCTTGCAGGAGGAGTACAGGGCGGAGGGCATCACCTGGCACAACATCGAATACATCGACAACAGCGGCTGCCTCAACCTCATCAGCAAGAAACCCACGGCTCTGTTCCACCTGTTGGACGAGGAGTGCAAGTACGTCACCTGTTGAATCTGACACCTCCTGGTGCATCTCAATACCACTGGAGATACTAGTTCAAACAATACATGCCATTTGCTGTGTAATTTAGCATCACTGCTACTTCATATCAGACACAGCAGGGCACCTCCTCAATAAAATACTGCGAGGAACCCTTAGACCTCAGACTATAGGTGATAGTGTGGCCTACCATGAGTACCAGTTTGGTTTATTAGAAATCTTAACGAAGAGCTGGCTTCCCTAAATATTGCTTTGGATATTTAAGATCCCCACATGGACTCTAATGTTTTATTGATCCCCAGACCTTTGCGGCCAATACTTCAAATGATATCGAAATAAAAGGCATCAAACATGAGGAAAAATTGGATCGCACTCATTAGATATCCATGATTACAGGTGGAACCAGTTGGAGAGCAGGATATTGATTGGTGACAGTATAAGTGTGATCTCTTTTAATAATTCCTTTGCACCTTTGTACAGTAGCTTTTTACAACACGCAGTTGGCACTTCTTCCCTTTGTAGGTAGCAAAACACATTTCATTGTAGCATAACTTTGTGTGATTTAATCACACTGCAGCTGCACGCCTTTTGTTTTGATACCAACACTGGAACTCCTACCAGGGTTTAACTAAAGTATATCAACATACTGATTCCTCCATCAACATTACTTGATCATGTTTGTTTTTTTCCTTCTCTATGGTGGGATGTGTTGCAGGTCAGCACTCTGCCGCAGCATCTTTCTCCTCCGTAAATCAAATCCAAAGCTCTCCCACCCCCCTCGCATAAAATCACATCGGACGGTTCGCACACAGCCGTATTTATCTATGTTAGCTGTCATCTTACCTGCCACTTAGCATAGCTGCTTCATCTGGATCTAATAATGCCTGGAATGGACCGAATGCTGTGTATATATTTGTGTGTGTGCGCGTGTGTGTGCGTGTGTGGAGACGGGTGGCAGTTTTAGAGAATTAGGATCAGAGGGGGATCTCCAAGGGAAAAAATGAGGGGGGACAGGGTCTCTCCTGGGGTATGCTACCATAGGAAGGAGCTTCATGCTTAATGATTACAGAGAAAGAAGGAAAGACGCTTAGAGATCTCATCCTTCACAGTTAGTGGAGCTGGCGGGGCTTCAGGGCCTCTGGAGAGGTGGATTAGGTTACCGCAGAGTAACGGGTGAGCGTGGGGGTTCATTTCTGCAGTAACAGCATCAAGCTTTAAGACCCCTGTGGATATACTTCAGCCAGCAGTGTGTTTCAGCGGTGCAGCGAGGAGAGGTTTAGATTATATGAAACATCTCTTTGGGAATGTTGATCCAGGCAGCAGTGGTTGTAGGAAATGGGTAAAATGTCCATGAAGCAAAGGTGAAAACACCAAAGAAGAATGTGCAGGTAGAGACACTGTAATTCCAGCTACATTTAAGCCATACCATGAAGTTTGTGAAAGTTGTTTTTTTCCTGAGGGGTTAAAGAAATGGAATTAGAGAAACTGTATTCTTTCTTTAAATTTAAGAAAGCAAAGCTGCCCCTGAGAACATCATCAGCTGATCCACAGCACTGCTTTGTAGCCAAAAGTAGATAAAAAACAAAAGTAATTAGTTACACACAACCATCTATTCAATTATTAAATGGAATAGGTGGTCGTGTGTGTGCTAAATAGATAAAAAGCCACCAAGACACAGTTGCGAAGTAAACACTGAAGGAGAGATTGCTTGATAGAGTTTTCCATCCGTGGCTCTCTTATGGCGCAAAGAGATTCTCTGTGAGCCTGATTCAAAGTCACTGTCTTTCCAGTTTCCCTCAAGCTTCCAATCAGACCTTGCTGGACAAGTTCAAGCGTCAGCATGAAGGAAACAGCTACATCGAGTTCCCTGCTGTCATGGAGCCCGCCTTCATCATCAGACACTACGCTGGGAAAGTCAAGTATGGAGTCAAGGTAAGCTGCGTGCTCATGGAAGCAGAGGAGTTTCGTATGTGTGAATATGCATCGCTCATACAGTATGTGTTTGTTGTCTTTGCACATTAGGAAACTGTTACTGTAAACAGCATTTGGTGCATCACAGCATCATGACACATAGTTCTGTGTTTGGCTTTGTTCATTCTGTCTGATCCAAATGGGTTTCTTCAGAGTTCATTTAGATAAACTAGTAGGAAACTTTCCCAGCACATTAACAAATATTTTATCCTTCAGTTTATCTGAAAATTTCAAACTTCAAATCACCAAATTTGGAGATGTATGTTTTTAAATGGGCAGGAAAGGAGAATGAAAATTTGTATTATATAAAGTAATTGAAGCTGTCAGATAAATGTAGTGGAGCAAAGAGCACAAGATCAACTTCAGAAATTTAGTAGAGGGAAATTTTAAGTAGCATCAAATGGATACACACATGTAAAGTACAAATACCTCCAAATTGTTCTTAACTATAGTGCTTAAGTAAGTGTACTTAGCCCTCCTTACTGATTTCATACCTTTCGCATATCAAGCAGTTCATGATCTGGGTTTCTACTTGTTCTACTTTTTTTTTTGTCAGCACTGAATCTGGATTGAAAGTTTGAGCTAAATATCACTAATATAGAGGCCTTCTGTTTCTGTGCTACAAGGTGAAAAACTGAATCTCTAAACTGATGAAGGAAGCTTCTTCTCACTTCACTCAAACCTTCATGGACCCTGAAAGTCTGCAGCCGATCTCCTTGTTTGTTCTGTCGACCTATTTTTGCAGCTCGATCTAATTCTCTGCCCGTTTCCCAGCTGCGTCTTGATAAGAAGCACATGTGCTGGAATGGGTCGAGCATATTGTTGTTTGACTGTATAATATAAATCCATAACAGCTGGTTATCGTGGCCGTGGAAAAGTATCCCGTATCTGCAGAGAGCCGAGGTGTCTGTTTGGTGTGAGTTGTGCAGCGAGAGCCACAGTAGTGAAATGTGTCTGACGTTGGCTCAGTAGTGAACACACAGCTGACTTGTATCATATGGAGAGAGAATATGTTGAAGGGTTTATAGTTCATGGCTCTGTTATGATAGCGCAGCTTCAGTCGAAAATATTTCATTCCTCACAGACAGAGGAAGAATTAGTGGTTTGCACTTTGTGTGCTTAAGCGTGTGTTTCTGGTCTCATATGGATGTGAGGGAAGATTTTCTTTACCTCATACGTTTAATTGAAGCAAGAGGTGTATGAAAAACAAGTATGAGTGAATTACATATTTGCAGTTTGCATTATTAATGAACATTTACCAGAAGATTAAAAGGAAAATTTGAAATTTTCAGTCAGATGAAGAGCAGGAGCGCTTTCATGCAAGAAAGTGAAAAAGCACATTCTCCAAAATGTCAAATTATTCCTTTAACTCTCTGCCCATAACAGCAGTGAAACATTTGCCTATAAACAGTTGTAAACTGTGCTGCCAACTGGCTCTCTCCTGCTTCACAAACAATAAAAATCACACAACAGAGAAGAACTTATGCTCTTGTTTGTTATGGTACTTCAGGTGTATGTTGTGATGTTTAGATAACTAATATGTTTCATAAACATTTCATTGTGTTTGCAGCTAATGATTTGCTCTAGAAGCCAAAGAAACAGGCCGCCGCAGTGATTGTATTCAAGCTGTAGCTAAAGGTTGACATGCGTGTTTCCTTCATCCAGGACTTCAGGGAGAAGAACACTGACCACATGCGTCCCGACATCGTGGCCCTGCTGAAGAGCAGCAAGAACGCCTTCATCTGCGGCCTGATGGGAATCGACCCCGTGGCGACCTTCCGCTGGGCCGTGCTGCGTGCTTACTTCAGAGCCCATGTGGCGTTCAGGGAGGCCGGCCGCAGACACACCCATAAAAAAACTGGTGAGGAGCAGCCACACGTTCAGTATGTGCAGTAAATAGTGCAGAAATTTAAAAGTTAAAGGCCCTGAAAACCAATATTCTCAGTCAGCTTTTGCTGTAAATGGTCAGATCAGAGATCAATGCACTTCTGCAGAGCAGTTTTTGGTTATGTCACATCAAATGTTTCTGTTTTTCTTTTCTTTTTTTTCGTTGGTTTCGATCGGTAGATTCAAGTGGGCGGGGTTAAGGTACAGAAAAGATGGGTTGCTTTGAAGTGATGTCACACTACTGTGCACTAATTAGGATATCAACAAAAATACCAACCGACTGAGAATCTGACAGTAGGTGGGTTGTGATGGAGCAGATTTGCTGAGGTCATCTTTGCCAACCTAATTCCTTTAAATCTGGTGACTTCAAGACCTCTTGTCGGGAAAAAAAAGAGTTAGTGAGCAATTAATTGGGTGTCTTTTTGGGCGAACGTGACACATTCACAATATAATCACTGTTATGCCTACAATTATTTTTTTCTTCATGACGCTTCATTTGGAATCTTTCTCTCCCTCTCTGTGTTTTAGGGAATGATGCTGCAGTTCCCTGTACTGTGGTCAAAGCTGTTGACAACTTCAGTTTCCTTCACCACCCGGTTCACCAGAGGAGCCTCGAGATCCTTCAGCGATGCAAGGATGAGAAATACAGTAAGTAACTCCGAAGACCTTCAGCTTGTCCTCTGTGCAGCTGCAGCTCACTCACAGACACTCACAGTAATTAAAACACAAATAGTGAAACCACTGAATTATTTTGTGCGGCAAACATTTGCAGTATTTCTTTTTATTCAGTTTCATGTATTATTCATCAAAAATGTAGAAGTTACCTTTCAAAAAACCTATTAAACAACGATCTGCATATAATGCAAATGAAAAGGGATAAAGGGCAGCTGAAAAAGTGACTCTCAGATTTTATGTTTTATTCAAGCCGCTTCGTTCAGAGTGGTTTCTTTTAAAAGGTACAAGATAGTGTTTCTGAATTGCAATTGAAATATAATGAGTTTTAATACAAAGGGGATATTCACAGTTATGCCTAATGTCTGTACATGTGTTGGATTCAGGTTATCCAAAACAAATAATGTGGAATTTTGTGGTAATTGTTTTTCTACATGTGTGAAGTTTTATTTTATTGAAAAGTTTGATAGTATGTTTGCAATCCATGAATATAGAATCAAAATAATAGTGAACAAAATGATTGCCTGTGTATGCACTTGGGGCATTTGGGATTTCGAGCTGTCTTTTGTTTTTTTTTTAGAATATGAGAAGGTTTCATTTATAAACTGATGCGTTTCGCCAGCACTGAAATTTCCAAGTGAATTCCCCAAATTGTTTTTCTGGTAAAGGGAAACTCCACTGATTTTACACCTCGACATCAGTGCAGATTACGGTTAGTACGAGTGTAATATTTTTTGGGCTTCAGAAAAGTCTAAGAAAATAACCCCTTATCAATTCAAGTTGCATTATGGGAAATGCAGGATGCTGAATTTAGGGGGGCAGGACCCACAGTCTCTCACATCAATTTTCCTTTACTTTATTTGTATTTGTTTTTCATTAATTTTCAACTGCACATAGTGTAGCACCCTCATAGTTTCTTGTTTATAAAAGAATAGTGTTATTATTCACAATTCTGCCAAACGTCACATCATACAATAGATGACATCACAGTTGCCAGGAAACCAGCACAAACTCCAGGAAGTTACTAGCTCCAGCCAAGACGTATTGTAGCATGTTAAATGTAAATATATATTTCCCTGTTTCCAGCCTTTGTGCTAACCTTAGCTATCAGGAAGCTGCTCTTCTGTAGCTTAAAATTTACCACACAGACATAACTGTGCCGTCAATCTACTCATTATACAAGAAAGCGATCAAACATGTAGACATTTTGAACTGCTCCTTTAATTCCATCCGGTTACATGACAGTCTGAGGAATTGACTTTCCTTAAACGTGTGTTTCTTTGCTGGTAAAAACGTCAAAGTACAGAGTCAACCCCTGTTTTAACATGAGAAACCCACAAACGTAAGCTGCTTGTTTTATACGTAATGTTTCCGTACGCATTAATGCTCCACTGCCAAAATCACTGAGGTGAAGGAGAAATCTCTCGTTCTCACACACAAACGTCGAGGCTGACTTGGGATGTTGCAGCTGTTGTCTAAGATGAGAGCCTAAATGGATAAAAGGATAAAAGTAGAGCAGTGGGTTAGAGGATGAAATTCATCATGCTGGCCGCGATAGAAGAGCGGTGGTTGTTGTGCTTCACAGCGGTACAGGGGTGAATAAAGGGTGGAGTTGGGGTTTCAATAGAAGTGGACATGAAAACAACAGAAAGGAGTGTACAGGCCCTCAAGTGCTGGATCTTCATGCTGTGGTTTCAAACTGAGTGACTGAGAAGCAGGTGAAGATAAATGTAGTGAGCTTTGAATCTCATTCGCTCTTTCTTTTCTTCTCCTCACCTCTTTACATCCAGATATCACGAGGAAGAACCCCCGGACACCTTTGTCCGATCTTCAAGGCACCAACGCCCTGAATGAGAAGGCCAGCAGGTGAGTCCGAGACAATATGAGTGTCTGATGTAATATTATTATTATTATTATTATTATTATTATTATTATTATTATTAATCTGGTGTCTCTAAAAGATCTACAGAGAAAGTGACTCATTTAAACTAACCTCTGTATATCATTATTAAATCAAATTAGTTTTGTTGACTCGCCTTGAGAATCAATTGGTTTACTCCCCCACCACCACCCTGCCTCACCCCACCCCACTCCCCCACCGCAGGGATGGCTATGGTGTTGGATGTAATGGCCGCAGCTCCAGGTCTGGTCGGCTCTCCACCACGGGCAGCCCTGCCCTGGAAGAAGACGGGATCTTCCTCAACTCGAACAACAGCAAGCTCCTGGAGAGAGCTCAGGGTATCCTACTGTGAGTGACACACACACACACACACACACACACACACACACACACACACACACACACACACACACACACACACACACACACACACACACACACACACAGTAACATGGGGTCACAGTAGTGCTTTTCTGTTCATACGGATTCCAATACAAGTTCTGGGGTTATGTTTTGTCATATTTAAAGCACTTTTCTGGTTAATTCATTTTTACCTACCTTGAAACAAAACACTTGTGGTCTAATATTGGTACTGATATACTGGATATAAGCTGGATCGTCAGGAATGTTCCACAACATAATAAAATGTTGTTGTTTTTAGCTTTTTAAAGAACTTCTACCTTCCAAATCCATTTCGAGCCAATGGGAAAAACTGCTATCCAGTTGTAACAAATCATTTCAGATTTTTTTATAATTTGGATCTTATGATAGTCCACAATCAATCTTTAAATTTGCTCTTTTAAATTGCTGTGCAGACTGTTTCATTAATTCTGCATTCATACCTGCTGATGGAAACACTGTTTCTCACCTTTAGGAGAAACAAAAACTGCAAAAGTAAACCAACCCTTCCCAAGGTAAGACACTAAACTGACACAACACAAGACAGTATTTTTAGAAACAGTTTCCATTCAACACAATAATACACTGGCTCATATGTTACCTGGTTTTCTGTGTACAGCACTTGTTGGACGTTAAGTCTCTGCGCTACCTGAGCAGCGTGACACTCCATGACCGCATCACCAAGTCACTACTTCACCTGCACAAGAAGAAGAAGCCGCCCAGCATCAGTGCTCAGTTCCAGGTCAGTGCTGCTGTCGCCCTCTGCTGGAAAACCTGGTGAAGTACAACAACACCCATGACAGCAGACTGACTATTTGCAGGCATGAAAGTGACTAAAATCATCTGAATTCAACAAAGCAAATTTCTGTCAACCATCAACTACTAAATCTGAAATCTTGACTCTCCAATCATAAATGCAGTTACCAGCGTTTACAGGACAAGAGCTGCGTTGTGTGAAGAAATACCGTTTACCTTGACACTGAATGAGGATGTGATGACATTGGTTTGTGTTTGTGTGTGCAGGCATCACTCAATAAGCTGATGGAGACTCTTGATCAGTCGGAGCCGTACTTCGTCAAGTGTATCCGCTCCAACGCTGAGAAGGTAGTTGGAAGAGTCTTCCCTGAAACGCAGCTTCTCTTAACGAGTGACCGCTCCTTCCCGTCTCATTTTATTTACTCTTCTTCTGTCTGTCTCGCTCAGCTGCCGCTGCGTTTCAGTGACAGTCTGGTGCTCAGACAGCTGAGGTACACAGGAATGCTGGAAACCGTCCGGATCCGCCAATCAGGATACAGCATCAAGTACACCTTCCAGGTAAACCTCTCCTACACCCATCGCACAGCAGATCCACGGCCACCTTAGTGTTACAATAAGTGTTACATTGTGCAGTGATACTAGAGAAAAAAAGTATTCAGTAGGCTGCCAACAATAATGGTTTGTCGGTCATACACACATCTTCTTTTAGGACTTTGTGCGTCACTTTCATGTGCTGCTGCCTCGGGGCACGAGTCCAACAAAGTCAGGTATCAGGGAGTTCTTCAGACGGATCCACCTGCTGCCTGCTGGGTACCAAGTAGGAAACACAATGGTAGGAATTCTGGAAATCAGTTCACCTGCTTTTCTGCTTCTTTTTTTTTTAGTTTTTTTGTCTCTGCGGTTTGCAGTACAATGTTCATTTGAATGCCGCTGTATGACGTAGGTGTTCCTGCGGGAGGCGGAGCGGCAGCGTCTTCAGACCCTCCTCCACCAGGAAGTCCTGCGGCGAATCGTCACGCTGCAGCGCCGCTTCAGGGCCGTCCTGGAGAGGAAGCACTTTGTCGACATGAGAAGAGCCGCGACTGCCATCCAGGTGAGATGTAGTGAAGAGAGACTAACGGCCTATGAAATGCTCATACTCCAATGCTACAACCTTGTTCCTGTGGTCTCCTTACTGCTGGAGGGGCATCATTAATACTGAATTTCTTCCAGCCAACACCTCATAGGGAGTTTCCATCGTCCATTAACGCGTTTTGGTCCTGGACTGTTCAAGCATTAAGCCATTAATAGTTGTGCATGTACTCTGGATATGGAACATGGTTCTCTAAATATAGTCTATAAAGAGAGATGATATGCACTTATGCCCTCGCAGCAGTTTTCACTACTTACTCTGGCTATTATTGCTGAGTCTGTGTAATATAAAATTCATATTCGTCTTCTTTAGCGATACAAGAGAACATGATACACTTTTAAACCCCACCTCTGAATAATCTTCACTTCTGACCCAGCTTCAGTGATGTTCGGGTGTGTCCAGGACACACAACCACACCTGCCATACCTCCCATGGTGGATCTGGTCATAGGTGAAACAGACGTTCAACTTTAAAACCAGAGGAGGAAGAAATAAGCTGCTTTTTAAGGCTGGTCTCTCTTTTTATTGGGCAGCCAGTGACTGAATATTTTGGTTGACAAATAACTGATTCCTTCAAAACTTACACTTAAAAAATATTTTACCCTTCTAACATTATCTATAAGCTACTAAGGATCTACGTAATGCAAATACTTTTTTTTTTTTTTTTTTTTTTTTTTTTTTTTAAATCAGATTTTTTTAAATGTGTGATTGCAATAAAGAAAATAAAAGAAATGCTACATGATAAATACTGTTATTTCTCTGAGGAGAAAAAGAAGAGAAGACTAAGGGAAGAAACAATGAAACAAAGCAAATGGTGAAAAGATTGACAGAGGAGGAAAACACTGAATTGAGGCCACTGTCTGTGTGTTTTCTTCTGGAGGATCTCTGAGGGGAGCTGTCCAAATCTTTGTCAGGGTGAAAGAAAATAACCCCAGTCATTCCAGAGACAAACACTGAGCAGCAGCCAACAAGGCACAGATAACCTTTAGGAGAAGAATAATTAAGTCACAGCATTTACATATAAACTGTTAAATCTCTAAAAATGTTCAGGTTTACTTCAGACAATCCATCTGTTTTAAGTCAAATTAGTTTTTATGTGAACAATGTGGCTGGATATCTAATACTTTACAAAAAGACTGTGCTCTTAATTTGCAAAGTTTTCAGAAGAAGTTAAGCTCATTTTTATTCAGGGGATTGTTGATTAGATTTTTTTTGCTTGTTTTAGAGTTATTCCAGGGTTTAATCAAAACAATGCAGCTTGCATGAATTTGTCAAGCATTCCAGTGATGTCAGTCCTACAGTATCACATTATCCTGACATACCGTAGTGTGCCATGAACAACAAGTATCAAATCTCATACCTAAGGTCGGCATCAATTCAACCCTGCTGAGAGGAGATATTTTTAGAGAGTTGGAAAAAGGAATTAGCACCTTTTTCTTTTTGAATACACATTTGAAGCCAAAAATATTTCCATCAGTTGTAACTCGACATATTTTTCTTTCTTCTCATCTGTTTCTGCAGCGATGGTGGCGATTCTACCTCCTCCTGCGCTCCACCATGGACCTGAGCGTGGAGGAAGGAGCGGTCGTGTGTCTGCAGGCAGCCTGGAGGGGTTACAGGGAGCGCAGGAAGTTCCTGCTTCGACGCGACTCTGCCATCGTCATACAGAAGAGCTGGAGAAACTGCTGCCATCGCAGATCTTTGGCAGCTACGACAATTCAAACAGCTTGGAGAGGGTTCAAGGAGAGGAGCCGCTACTGTAGAACGTACAGCACTGTGACGCAGTTACAGGCGATGGGCAGAGGATACCAGGCTCGACTCAGGTGAATGAAAGAGTTTAACAAATAACACAGTGTGCGTCTGTCAGAGAGGTGGTTGGTTTCAGTGGATGATGGATCACTGGTTCTTTTCGTGGATGCTGTTGATTATAATCATCCCTTTTCCATGAATCATAATTGATTTCTCTGTGTGTTTAATTTAGAAATATTCAGCGATGATAAAAATGGGCACAAATCAGATTAAGCTGAGTTATTTAATACACAACTTGCAGCCAATAAACCCTCTAACAGCATTCTGAACATTAAACATAACAACTTTACTAATTAGTGGATAGCAGCTAAAGAGACACATATCTTCCTCAGTAGTTGGCTGATAACATAAATAGACCTGAAAAGAGTGAATTTTGGACTGACATTTATCGGTTGAATAGGACTCCAAATAAAAGCGATGTCACTCTCTATCTTACTTTCATTACTGAAAGTAAAATCCAGTTGATCCTGTGTGTGTGTGTATGACAGGCTTCTGTTTTCTGTGGGCTTTAAATAGAGATGGATGTTGGTGACACTTCTGCCTTCATCACTGTCTTCAGGTTTAGAGACCTAAAGGAGCAGCACGAGAGACTCAGTCGGCAACCAAGTCCACCAGCAGAGTTGGATGTAGGCCCTGTGGAGGACCTCGTCTCATCAGGACAGGACACTTATCTCCCTGTGGAACTTTCTGAAGACTGTAAGCCTGTTTCATTTGATGTGGCCGAGACAGAAAAAGAAGAGGACTCAGAGCGAAGCAGGAGCATAGATGAGACGAGCCATAAGAATCGATCGAAACGAGAGAGCAGACGAATGAGAGAACTGGAGCAGGCTCAATTCAGCTTGGAGCTTCTCAAAGTCCGAACCACCAGTGTGGGCGGTCTAGTGCCAGAAGACCTGGTACCAAACAGCGGCACCGGTCAGCTGGAGGAGCAAAACAGACACTCGCCCCGGGGATCCCCAGCTAGTCATGGAAGCTTTGAGCTGCTGAATGTGGAAGACATGGAGACTGAAGGCTCTGGAGGAGTTGGTTCCCAGTCAATTGCACCTCAAGAACTTCCCCAAACTCTGGATATTCAACTTCACGAGGGGCTGAGAGACTCAAACTACAATGAAAAACCTCTGATGGAGCCGCCAAACAAGGTGGAGGGTCCAAGGGCAACATTTTATATTGCTTCTGACCAAAGTCCACTTCATGAACCAAAATTTGAAAGCCCGAGTAAATCACACAAAGAGAGAAGGGAGTCCACCTCTCGAAGGCCTGTGGTGGTGTTGATTAGTATGCAGAAAGAGAGTCCTTTGGAGGAGGGAGAGCTGCTGGCAGCCCAAACCCTAGAAAGTGCTTCTCAAACAGGAGCAGCCAGTTCTCAAATGACACCTATTGTGGGCTTGGAGGTTGTAACAGACATGGAACAGCATCATGGGATTTCTACTCAGGCCACAACAGACGTATGTGGGGTGGACGAGTCCTCTAAGTTCCCCCCTTCAACCACTCATGAAGCGAGTCCAGAAGATCCAGGACTTTGTGCCTCAGAGGTGGACTTTGAGATCGTCTTGGAGCCGAAGTCCGATGCTCCCACTGTTCCCTCCAGTCAGCCGGAGAAGAAGACGATCCGGCCAGGGAAGGAGGCTCCGAGCCCGGTCCTGGACACCAAACCACCAAAAGCCCAGAAGAAGAGCTCCGCCCAGACTGTGATTGTGAACATGGTGGAGAAACCCTCGAACACTATGTTCGCCCCACCCAGACGCAAGCTACCATTCTCTAAGTAAGTAAAGTGTAACACTGGAAGGTATAACTGTTTGAGAGTGCTAAATCTGCTCATCTCAACATAACCTGTGGTTCTTTTAGAAAAAAATTTCTACACCTGCAATGCTGCTTCTGCAAAACCCCACTCATACTGTGCATTCCTGTATTAAGCCCAGGGTCTTTTGAAATATTTTGTTCAGAAAATCCAGAAAAAAAATCTTCCAGGATTGTCATAATAAAAAGCATTTAACCAAATGCAGCAGCTTTTCTTGAAAGGCTGGTGGTCATACAGTTTCCAGAATTGGTGCATTTCCTTCCCCACAAAAGAAAGGAAGCTATTAGTTAAAGACTATGTGCCACTATTATAGTAATAAGGTCATTCTACATGAGAAACAATTTTAAAAGCAGATTTTAGTCTTTTTGTAAAACTTTATAAAGTGTGGCTGTTTGTTGCAGGTCTGATAAGGATTTGGTGAACCAGGAAAGATCTCTTGCCATGTTCAGAGATGACTCTAAATCTGCTGGATCCAGAAACAGAGAGGTAAGACACATACACATTATGTGAACAGCCACATACTCTTCCACCTATCACATGCTCATCGTTTTGACTTCCCAATTTGTTGTGATTTTTACTTTAAATTTGCCTCATAAAAAATAAATCAGGCACCAGTTGAGAGTTCCTGCAATAGTTGTTTTTTTTTACAGTTTAGTGTACTTTAAGTCAATTTCTTATCTCATGCACAAAGTACACACACACACACACACACACACACACACACACACACACACACAAATACACAATCACACAGAGTTGATGTGTTCCTGTGGTTGCATGGAAGCAGGTGGGCCGTCCAGGCCCCAAAAAGAAAGCTCGAATGTCCCGGACGCGCTCCGACTTCCTCACCCGCTGTAACTCTGAAGGGGCGACCCAGTCGGACGACGATGATGAATACTACATCCCTGCCCACTCCCGCACGCTGCCCCCCTCCCTGTCTCCCTCACGCGCCCACCCCGAGGCTGACTGTCACAGTGACTGCGAGATGGTAAAATTACCGGATCTCCAGAGGTCCCCTGACCTCCAAACGAGTTGCCTGCCCACTTCGATCCCCCCCCTCCACCCTTTTCTCAGGTGGACCTGGCCACGCGGCAGGGGGAGGAGCTTTGTAACACTGCTAACCCCACTTTCGTCATACTGTTTCACTCCTGTTGGACCGAACAGATGTTTCCCTGCTGTGTGCCAGCTCTTGTTTTACAAAGGAGGTCTAAAATCTGTCTGTCACACTGTGTAGCGAATGGCCTTGCACGTTGCTTTGCTGGCTGCTGGTTTGAAAATAAGCCCAAGCTAAGCTGCCACCGCCAGACATCACTCCTTCTCTCATCTCATATACTTCTTTTGGGGGATATGTCAACATTTTTGAGTTTATTCACCTGGTTTCCTTCAGTGAACACGTGCCACGTTGTGAAAAATAAGAATTATATTTGTTATTTAGTCTGTTAATTATTTTTTTATGTATTCTATTCAATTGTTCAGACAGTAAAATGAGAAAAAGCATTTGAAAAAAGCGCCCACCAGGCACAGAAGCCCAAGATGACAAATTCAAATTTAAAATTTTGCCTGATTATCAGTCCAGATGGATGTTGTTTTAAAACAGTTTTAAACAGAGAAAAGCAGCCAATCCTCACATTTTTAAAGATGAATTCAGTAAATATTTGACAATTTTGCTTAATAAAAGACCTAGATTGATTGACAACTTCATGACTGGTGCTGCTGTAAATTCCTCTACATCAAGGCTCATCTGAATAAATTGTGAAATGTGAAGGTGAAGAAGAAAACTTCTCACAGTGTGCCAGTTGTCTGGAAGGAAAAACAAAAGGTTAAAATGGCAGTGTAATAAGGTATCCCTGTAACTACTTATACTCTCACAACAATGAACAGAGACGGTCACCATGAACTCTCCTGTTCGTCTTACAGGTTTTGGTCAGAGACGTTGTCCTCTCCTATTTTGAACTGTTCTGAAAACCAAACATCCCGCAGCATGTGTTACTCTGCACGTCAAACCGCTGCTGCTGCTGCATGCTGGAATCGATCAAACCTTGAGTATCCAGTGGAACTTCTCACTAACGACAACTTTTTCTAACAGGATCTAATAAATAGGACTTCTGTTTCTCTGTCATACTTAATATCAACATGGATAATGTCGATATTGTTTATTTCTTCAATTTGTTTGGCTCAAGCGTATGTTTTTGTGATTCATCATTTATGAGTAGATCTGGTCGTGCTTTACTTAAAGTCTCTTCCATAATTTACTGTAACAATGTGATAGCTACACTTCTGGGATGTTACAGAAAATTTTAACAAAACAAACAGAATCACTCCATTACATAGTTTTGCTTTCCACAAGAAAATGTCCCTCAGCAGTGCACATAGAGGAACCAGCCGGTTAAACAGCATCAAAATCCATAGACTCCTGGACCAATCAGAAACCTGACAGAACCAAATCAGCTGACTGAAGTCAGGTTTTAATGTGTTTTATGCTCTTTCTCACGCTGTGTCGTTGTCTGCTCTCCAGCCATCTCACAAAGACCAGAAGAAGATCCATAAGACCATGTCATCAGGGGACCTGGGCAAAGTGGAGGTCCTGAGAAAGACCTCCAGCCAGGATGGAAGGTAGATCCATCGAGTGTCTGTTTTACATCGACAGAAAAAGTCTGTTTTAATAGCTGAATGCATCAGCTGTCACAGTACTGTCGCAAAAAGTGACATGTCCGATGTTACACTGCTCGACGTTTCAAGTATTTTCGAGCACTGACTGACTTTCTATTCTAAAAGACATGAATACATTTATTAAACCACTGACTGAAGGTTTATTTTATTTTACAACTGCACTCTGACTTATATGTATTTCTTTGGGACAGGATGTGACATGTTTTATTTGCCATTCATGCATTTTATAATGAACCTTTCTCACTTTTTGTGGTGGATTTTTACATATTTCTGAAATAATTGCTCCTTTTGTTTAGCAGGATGAGAGGGAAGATGCGATTCTGGAGTAAGACGAAACACAGCGAGAAAAAACTGTCAAGAGAGAAGCAAGGCAGCAGGAGTGAAGCTGGAGAGACACGTGGTAAAAGAAAAAGCTACACAATGTGCTGTCTGCAGCCCAAATAGAAACACACATATGCAGAGTACACACAAATACAAATCAATAGAAACTGCTCCAGAATTATAATTTGCCCGTCAGGTAAATAATTAAAACGTTTTTTGTCTTCCTCCACGAGAAGTTCAGAGGTCACGATTACTGTATGGAGTAAAGAATAACACAAGTTTTCCAAATGTTTTCACCCCTGGATTAATAAAACTAAATTGTTCTCCATCTCCCCAGAAGGTGTGTCTCCGCCTCACAGTCCAGATTTGGAGGCGTCTGCGTCTCAGGGGCTCAGGGACAGTAAGGAGAACAAGGAGCTGTCTCCTAAAATGAGGAGGCGTCGCAGTGTGAAGATCAGCAGCATCACGCTGGAACCTGCTCAGTGGCAGAACGACGCCCTGAACATCCTCACGTCGGCCCACGACTACCGCAGTATGAACGACTTCCTGATGAAGAAGGTGAGAAGGCAAACGTGTGCTCACTTATCTACGTAACTAACACATGAGGGAGTCTCTTGTACCTTTGATCAGTTTCACAAAAGACTAATGCAGCTGCATCATGAACGTTACCTCATGCAAGGTTCATAATAGTGAGGAATACAATTTCATATTATTAATAAAGTAGTAGGTAGTTGACCAGATTTACTCTGAGCACACTGTGGATGTTCAGTTTAAATTTGCATTATCAGAAAATTTGGATTTTGTCTTTGCTTTATATTCTGACAAAACCAGGGAGGACCTCACTTGTGGAGGTTGTTCATAAATGTCTTTCTTACATCAAAGCTGCCCCAATAGATGTTTTAATCCACAATAGAAGTAATACTAATGTATAATGTGAAAGGAGACACTTTAGTGATGAATGCAAAGAAAGTGTCTGTCTACTTAAAACGCATTTGTCCCTCCAGATCGCTGACCTGGATTCTGAGGACAGTAAAAAGGACACCATGGTGGACGTTGTCTTCAAGAAAGCTCTGAAGGAGTTCAGGATCAACATCTTCAACTCGTACTCCACCGCCCTGGCTGTGAGTCCTCAGCCCTCTTTTTTCTTTGTTTGCTCTCAGCTACTTGAGGCATCATGTGATCAGAGAGATGGAGTAAGGGAGGTTTTCAGTTACACTGAAGTACAATCACTGTGATGGTCTAATCCCTCTGACCTGCACTGTATTGTCCAGTCAGTCACTCCACTTACAGTATCTGGCATCTAAGAGGACAGAATGATGTGAATAATCTACAGTCAATAGAAGAACCCGCAAGAAAATGTTTTTGTTTTGTTTTAAGTTTCTTGCCAACTATAAAAAGATATATCTTTCCTTTTCTTTGACTTTTTTCCTCCCCACCAGATGGATGATGGGAAGAGTATCCGTTACAAGGATCTGTACGCGCTGTTCGAGCACATCCTGGAGAAGACCATGCGTCTGGAGCAGAGAGACTGGAGCGAGTCGCCTGTGAAGGTGTGGGTCAACACCTTCAAAGTCTTCCTGGATGAATTCATGACAGAGTATAAGCCCATGGAGGGAACCATCGGCAGGGTGAGGACATTAACATCTGGAGCAATTCATTAAGAGAGAACAGAGAAATGCTACCTTTGGCTATTAAGAGAAATCTTACAAATGATACAAATATTAAAGCAAACAAACAAAAATGGCTCGGTATGATATCAGGAAATAAATGCAGATAATCCCGTGTATTGTGGTGATATAATGTATTGTTTTCTTCATATTCATGCTGTAAACTTTGCAATTCAAGTAAAATTTATAAATATAAATTATTTAAATTTGCTGTACTTACAAGAAACACACAAAACACGCCACATAACACATTTGTCTGTGTCTTTCCAGGCTCCTAAACGAGAGCGTAAGAAGTCGAGGAAGAAGGAAACTGACATTGTGAGTTGAAAAGCCAGCAACATTTTGTAAAAAATAGAAAGTAATACCTTTTATACTCAGACTGAGCTGACTGGTGGCTCTGCTGCCCCCTGCAGGTGGAGGAACACAACGGCCACATCTTCAAGTCCACCCAGTACAGCATCCCCACCTACTGCGAGTACTGTTCCTCCCTCATCTGGATGATGGACCGAGCCTGCGTCTGCAAATGTGAGCATTAGCCAAAAAAACATGCATGTAGAAAAGAGATTGACATGGTTTAAAGTGACCATGGGGTAATCAATATCTTGGTATTATTAACAGCGAGCATCAAATCTGGGCACGGTGGTACTGGGGTGCAGTAGTCAGCGCTGTTGCCTCATAGCAAGAAGGCTCTGGGTCTGAATCTCGTCGTCTGGGGCCTTTCTGTGTGCAGTTTTTATGTTCTCCCTGTGCCTGCGTGGGTTTTCTATGAGTGCTTCAGCTTTCTCCCACAAACCAAAGACATGTTGTCTCTAAATTGGCTGTAGGTGTGAATGTAAGCGTGAATGGTTGTCTGTCTTTCCGTGTTGGCTCTGTGATCAACCCTGTTCAGGATAAAGAGGAGAGAGGGATGCATCAAATATAAATAGTTGTTTAGAGAAATTCATGCTGCTACAAGAGGAACGTTTCTTTAAAATATTAAATCTCAATCTGTTTCATTTGTACCTGTGAGGGGGATTTATGCCATCACAGATTGGAAGCAAATCCTGGTCCACTATGTGACTTATACAAGTGGAAAATGGGAGCATGAGGCCACTGCATAGACTTTCCCTGATGTAGGAGATATCTAGTATCCTGTAATGAAACTTGTCGAAATGAAAAATATCTTCATATTTATACATTCTGGATTTTTTTTTTTTAATTTTTTTTTTTTGTATGAGGGAGCAGGTGTGGGACTCATTTAAAAAAAAAAAAAAAAAATAGATAATTTGACAATTTGTTTGGTAAAATCTTATTAAACGCAAATTATTATTCAAAGCACAGGGTTATTATATCACGTAAAATGAATGACAAACTCTTTTAAATAGCTACAACAGAACATGTTACTGTATAATATGATAAATTAAAACTGAGGTAAAGTTAAGTAGAGTCACTAAGTACAGTATGGGTAACCAAACACATTTCATATATCAGGTACTTCAAGAATATTTAAAACTCCTGTATTGATATCCGACACTACATACAAGTACATAAAGTATGTTCTGCTATGTACTTGACTTGATGACGTTACCTAAACACGAACTGCGTTCATTTCTCTGTCAGCAGCTGCACTGCTTTGTTTCGTGCGTTTGTCTTCAGCCTAAAAGCTGTAAAGATCTGCAAGTCTGCCGAAGGTTACGCACAGACCCACACACATATACACACCACACATACACACCACCTAATGCTCTCCTAACTCACTTATCCACAGGCACTCACGCCCATGTGTGTAGTTTTTATTTCCACCCACATGGCACATTACACCTCCTCCTCCTCCTTTCACACACACACACACACACACACACACGCACACGCGCACACACACACGCAGACACTCACACTCAACACGTTCATACTCACAAAACTAACACACTTTCCCTGCGTTCCTAAGTTTCATCAAGATTTGATTAAACCTCTTGCTACTTTCATAAATCTGTCTTCTATCTAGTTACAACGCTCCATCTGCACTTTTCTGACGGCGGCTCAGAGAGCAGACATCCCATCCAAACTCTCCGCCGCCTCCACACTTACCTGAGTCTTTGAGGTCGTGACTGGCTGCAGCTGTTGTGTTCGTGAACGGGCTGTACTGATGCCATCAGTCTGATTGCACTGCTTTGTTGTTTTTTGTCTTCAGTGTGTCGCTACGCCTGCCACAGGAAGTGCTGCTCCAAGATGACCACCAAGTGCAGTAAGAAGGTATGTGGATATTTTCCTGTCGCTTCAGGAGGCTGCAGTGTCACATCAGTGTTGAAATTGATGAAGACAAAAATCTTTTGATTTATTTTGTGTCTCGATGTCATCAGGAAAAGAAGTTACTACATACTGAAAACCAACTCAATTTGGAGAACCTTTGTGAGAAAGGACTTCTTCTTTTCTAGCTAAATGTTTGTGATTTAATCCATGTCAACACTGTCTTCTTTTCCTGATTGATTCTGCTTTTGGTCTTTTATCAGTTACAGTTACAAACGGTGTGCCTGTTTGAAAGAAGATATTCCTCTTTTTATTGAAAGAAAGTTGAATACATAAGAAATCAAATGTCTTTACTCATTTCAATACACTCAGGCTTCCTTGATGTGGTAAGACAGGTGGCTTATGGTGGCAAATGAAAGCAAACTTTAGAAATATGTTGTTGTATACTTGGCATCACTTAGTAAATGTGGAGAGCTTATCATTCAGCATCATGCTGTAATTGCTGCTGGTTAGTGTCGCCCGTCAGCTAAGCTTTCATACCATAGGCTCACTCTAACGTGGTGTATTTCTGTGTTTGTATTTTTGTATACAAGTACGACCCGGAGCTGTCGTCTCGGCAGTATGGCGTCGAGTTGTCCCGTCTGACCAGCGAGGAGCGCACGGTGCCCCAGCTGGTGGAGAAACTCATCAACTACATCGAGATGCACGGCCTCTACACGGAGGGGATCTACAGGAAGTCGGGCTCTACCAATAAGATCAAAGAACTGCGACAGGGGCTGGACACTGGTGAGAATGACACAGACCGTAAAACACTATGAAAAATACACGTAAATAGTTTTATTTTATAGCTTTGTTGATATTTTGACATTTCATATTAATGCCAGTATTTAGAACAACTGCAGTAAAAGCAATATTAACCAAAGCAGACATTTGAAAGTTGAAAGTGTCGGCTGATTGTAAAATCTGACAAAACAAAGAGAAACATGTCGAAGGAGAAGCAACTAATACTACAGTCGTGCCAGCAGGTCTTTGAGGCTGTATTTGTCTGAATGCTGACATGTTGATTTGAGCAGGTATAAGGTTTACTATATTAACCATCTAGTTCAGTTAGTTTTGGCATGCTAACATTTGCTAATTACAATAAAGACAAACTGGACAAACTGAAATTTGAATGATGATTAAAAGTTAATATATCACCTGAATTTAACCTGAGGGAGAATCCACTCCAGTAAATACTAATATAAAGTAAACCACAAATTTTAACTTCATTGTTGTGCCAAAGGAAAAGCTTCACGGAAAACAGGAGGATCGCATCCATTCAGTTGTTGAGGCAGTTCAGTCCGGATGAAGCAGCATCCACAGAGCCGTGACATCACCATGCCGCCAGCACGGCTCTAAAAAAAAAACAGGAGAGAGAAGGGAGGAGAAGTTGACTTGATTTGTCTGAATTTATCGTCCTGCTCTAGATGTAAACAGTGTGAACCTGGATGACTACAACATCCATGTCATCGCCAGTGTGCTCAAGCAGTGGCTCCGTGACCTGCCCAGCCCTCTCATGACCTTTGAACTGTACGAGGAGTTCCTCAGGGCCATGGGTAAGCTCCTAATTAGGCCCCTCAGTGACTCCTTAATGCTGTTTTTCAGTCCAGAGGCTCTGTCGGCTGCGAGTCAGTTTCAGTTAAGTTACACTTGCCTGAACTCTGTGGTCTGATGGTGTGTGTTTTTTTTTTTTTCTCTTTTCAGGTCAGCCAGATAAGCGGGAGGTGATCCGAGGGGTGTATTCAGTAATCGACCAGCTCAGCAGGACACACCTCAGCACACTGGAGCGCCTCATCTTCCACCTGGTCAGGTAAGCGATGAGATAAGAATCAACATGAGCGGCGCAGCCTCCGGCAAGACAACCAGAGTCTGAAAATAAGGTTACCATATAAGATCTGAATGATGTTTCTGCCTCTGAGCAAAGTGTCTGTGGGGTCAGCTTGTTTAAATCTCAACTGCACTGGTTTCAAACATATCGGATTAGCTGTCTCGATCACATAGCATTCTCTCAGTGTTGTGTTTGGTGGGAATGGGTGTTCTCCTCTGTAAGGATCAACATCAGGATTAGAAGCTTTATGCTGTGTTATGTTACAGGATAGCCCTGCAGGAGGATACCAACAGGATGTCAGCCAACGCCCTCGCCATCGTGTTTGCTCCCTGCATCCTCCGCTGCCCCGACACCATCGACCCGCTGCAGAGTGTCCAAGACATCAGCAAAACCACAGCGTACGTGCAGGAACAGTCCTCCGTGTTTTCACAAACCAAAAACAACAGAGAAATTTTACCAATCAAAACAGAGTATTTACCACACATTTGTATAGAAATAAATCACAAAATGATCACAAAATCAGTTTTAAATTCTGTTATTAGTCGATGAAGGTATATTGCCTTTCAATTAACTGCAGTACCTCTCACCATTTTATGTGTTTATGCAGTGGCAAAACAAATGTTTTGATACGTGAGCTTTGTGTTAAGTGGTGTAACAGGAGCCTCTTTTTGTGTACTGTAATGTAGACTGGCTGATGTTCAGAGAGTGTGTAATGTGGCCTGCAGGGACGATGCAGAAACTTACTACTATATTTAGCCAAATGTGCTTTTTACTGGCATTTTACTTTTAACTGCCAATAATTTTGGCTCTTTTGCTATTCTTATTTTTCCCAACTAGAGATTTACAAATGTATAAATTATAACACAAACCATGTATTTCATCGTGAATGCAGACATAAATAAGATATGAAAAAGAAACATCCACACAGGACTCATATTTCACTTTAATAATATTGTTAGCAGTCCTAAAACTGTCATTTTTCAAGTCATGCCACAGCTCATGTAAGTGAAATGCAAATGTTATATGCATTAAATCACTCGTTTGAAACGAGGTAATGTAGCAATAGATTTTTAAGAGGCCCTTGCGAGCCCCCACTCCCCCGCTCTATTACTACATCTGTTCTATTGACTCCTGATCTAAACGGACCTGTGGCCTGTAGGTGTGTGGAGCTGATCATCAACGAGCAGATGAGCAAGTACAGAGCTCGTCTGAAGGACATCAGCAGTCTGGAGTTCGCAGAGAGCAAAGCCAAGAGCCGACTGACGCACATCAGGAAGTCCATGGTAAGATCAGACTTAAGTTACATACTCACTATGCTAAAGATGTTAGCATGAACGACCCTTATTGCCTGTCATTGAGGTGGATGTTCCTCCCGCTCATCATTTAAATGGAAACGATCTTCAGCTCCCTGAGCAGCTGGCATGGTTCTCACACGGCCATGGCAGGAGTCCATTCTTCTGTGTTTCTTTACATCTCTCATTAACAGATTTTGCTGTGTTTTCTTACACAAGCAAAAAGCTTGTGTAAAAACACAATCAAGGGGCTATACTTAAAACACTTCCACAGCAGGACACCACAACCACTGCAGTACATTTTTAATATTATTAACTTTGCTGTTTAAATACCTCTCGGTTTATTCATTTGTGTTCCCACTCGTCCTTAAAGTCACAGAAGGTGTTGGAAGACTCTTGGGGGCACCAAGCAAAATATATGTTTAATTCAGAGACAAATAACACCCAGGTACAAAACAAATAGGATGCAATGTAAAGAGTATATAGTATCAACTGTGAGTATTCAGTAAATTGTATTGTTGCTTATATTGGGGTTTCAAAGTGAAACATTTAAATAATAAATAAGAAGGAAAAATAAGCATTAAATTTAGATGACTTTGGATGGCTGATCTTTAATGAAAGTGGGAGAAAATGAACATGAACTGTTTTCATTTTTTTCACGATAAATTTGAACCGTGAAGGCAAAATAGAAGCAGCTAGTGCCTTACATTGGATACAGTGTGTAACGTTGCAGTATAACTTCTCTTACAACATTTCGATAAAGAATGAAATGACTTTGTTCCCTGGGGAGCACCATGCGGTGTGATATGTCTTTCTGACAAACATTAATCAGAAATATTATGCTAACTTGTGATTCTCAAGCTCCCAATTTAATCAAGCGACCAAATGTATCTAAACTTTCCAAGTAAGCCTGGTTTTAATGATTTGTAGGTGAAAAGATATCCAGACCAGATAAAACTTAGCAAGATGAGGTTGTAAAGTGATAACTTTCGACATCTAGGTCGTGAGTCAACAGCATTTCAGTGACTATACTTCAATGTGTGGTTGACGTGCCTGAATTTAGATGTCCTTCTCTTTCAAACCGAGACTAGCTGAGTGTAATGTAAATGTCTAAACATCTTTTGACCTGTAAATAAACCAAATCCAGGTCAAATACATGATGACCTTCACCGCTCCTTAACCCTAATCTGTCCTTCCTTCCTTCCTTCCTTGCTTCCCCAACCCCCAACCACTCCTCCTTTCAGAAACCCATACTAATTGCTGTTAGGTTTATGAGCATAACCCGCACTGCCACCCCGGTATGTATGCCCCCCCCTCCCCCATCCCATCCCATCCCATCCCACTCCACACATACACACCATGTACCCGCCCGCCACCCGTCCTGTCCCGTCCTGTCCGTCAGTCCACTCACACCGTCTGTTCCGTCCGGCCGCAGCACTCGTCACGTCTGCCTGTAAACTAGCTCTCCGTTGCTGTAGGTGTCTGTTTGTGTTTTTGTTTTGTCACCAGTTGGTTGATTAGCCACATATTATAGTCCTCCGCTAAACTTTAACAATCATTGTAGCTTATTAACATTGGAAGTATTTCAACTTGCACACAGTGGGAACTGCAACCAAAGAGAAGAGAGTATTCTTATAATCTGCACACAGAAATATTAGATAATTTATGTTAGTGATATAATGTAGATCATATAAATCTGACACTTCCAGATTATAAAATGGACATAGTTCAACTTGCTGGTAATTATTGTATCACTGTTCTGTGTTTCTAAATAATGTCTGCTTGGATACTTGATGAATACCGAAAATTGAGACTTTACTTTGGTTCGAATAACTTCAGTCTTGAAAAAGTTATCCATGTGTGTGGGTCCTCGACTTGTTTTGACTTTTTCTAAATTTGGCTTTAAATTCTTTTTAATGCATTAAATCACAAAAAGACAAATTATTAATGTATTCATTAACTTACAAATAAACAGAAAAGGTAGCTCTTTTTTTATGAATCATTTCCACAAGATAGATGACACCATTGCTTCTACAAAATTCAACTTCTTTCGCAGCAGGAGGGGCAATCAAAAAAGTTCCCAGACTGTTCCTGTTGAGCAGCACCTTGACGTCAACAGAGCAGGGGGAGGCCATAACCTTTATGAAACGCTTGATCAGCATCAGCACACGAGTTACACCCTAATTAGCAACTGAAAAAACTGTGTTATTTGTGTACTTCATAGTTCTCGGAAACAAATTTCATAGTGGCGGTCTCATCGTTTGCCAAATCTCTGGAGAAATCCAACCAAGCCAACAGCCTAGTTTCTCAGTAGCAACATTCAGCTGTTCCAGGTCGAAATGTGCTTTCGAGCCAGCGACCCCGCTCCTGTGTCAGCAGTGTAGACTTTTCAAGCTTTAAGACAGGTGAGGTGTCTCAAAGCTTCATTTGTAGCTCAACTGATCGCTCTTTGCTCTCTGTTTCTGCTTCACAACGTATTAACATGCAGCCTAACACAGCTAAACTTAAGGTAATGCCTACCTGTGAGTGTGTGTGTGTATGCATAGTGATAATCAGCCGACCTCATCGTTTTTTAGTGTCGTGAACTGTGGTCAGTACGTCTGTATAGTCAGTATGTGGTCAAAACATCCAACCGTGTGTAGTCGGTAGCGACTCAGCTGTCCGTGCTCCATCACTGTCTCTGTTAACAGGAAACACTTCGGTCATCCTCCAATCACACACACGCTCACTCTGTGATTTTCTGTGTGAACCTGCAGGGAAAAGGTCGTGTTCAGCAAAGCACCAGCCACACTCCCTCGCCTCCTCTCAGCCCTAAAGCGCCCTCTGTGGCTGACGGAGAAATTGCAGGTGGAGGAGTTGGAGTTGGAGAAGGAGAAGGAGGAGGAGGAGGAGGAGGAGGAGGAGGAGGAGGAGGAGAGGATGCAGCAGAGGCCGGGCTCAACGAGCAGCAGCAGCTGGCGATGCAGCAGGAGGAGCGAATCCTCACTGAGCAGATCGAGAGTCTGCAGAAAGAAAAGTATGCTGTTGCACTGCTTGTTTATGTTTTTGTTTGTGCTCTCCTCCGACGCACCTGTCACATATGCAGTAGGCTACAACTGTGCAAGTTTTGCAAAATCACATTTTCTCCCCACAAACTATGAAGGAATTTCTTGTGATATTGTTAATATAAACACAGAAACTCCCTTTTCCAATATCATCTGGTAGCTCAGGTTGTTTTTAAGCCATTACCTTGCACCTGTGTGTTATAAATGGATCCCTCAGGGACACTTGAAGTGGCATGCCGTATTAAATCCCCAAAGTTAAAATGCAAAGAGATGATTTGGATGAAGCACCACTCGAGCATCCATTTGTATATCTGCAGGGAGGAGCTGACATATGAGATGTTGATATTGGAGCCGCGGGCATCCGATGACGAGACTCCTGAATCTGAGGCCTCCATCGGCACGGCGGACAGCTCTGAAAACATCACCATGGAGACCGAGGGAGCCACCTACGACCCCTCTGGTATGTGTGTGTGCATTTGTGTCGCTTCCTTGCCTTCTGTGATTGCAGCAGGTACTGGACTGAGAGTACTGCGAGAAACACAATTTATGTATGACCACAATCACCAAAGATTTTATTGCCTTTATTTCACATGAAGAATATAACTTGATTACTGTTTTTAAGTTTATGAAGTAATGGCTTATTTACTGCAGTTAAAGTCTGCAAAAACATAATCTGGTTCATGTGTTGATTTAACACATGGATTAATTCCCATAATTTGGCAGTAATTACATCAACTGATATGTATGGAATAATCTATCTATCTACTACCCATACTTTAACATTATTGAAATAATGTGGATAACTAAAACATAATCCTGGTTGGCAGAGCTATTACAGATGATAACTATAAACTTTTTTATATTTATAGAACTTTACTGTGGACAGAATTAGTTCAAATCCAGTGTCATAAAACACTTTTGGTTACATTTAACCACAGATATGCATCAAGATGAAAATCCACGTCAGGACTACTCTGGTCTGGAGCTCGATGATGCGTCACCTCAAAGTTTTTGTAGGAATAATATAAGCACTTATGATATTAGAAAACTGTCCAGTGTAAAACTGATAGCTGTATCAGCTATCAACTTCAATATGAATCGAGTTATAATGTTTTTAATCGATACTATACTTGTATAATGTGTCTCTAATAGCTGCTGCTGTCTCTCTCCACAGAGCACGGCACATACCGATCCAAAAAGTCGGAGGCAAAGAGCAGACGAGCTCTGCGCCGCCAGCCCGACTCCCAGGACTCAGCTGACTCCACATCCACCATCTCCTCCTCCTACCACCCCTCTTCCTCTCTCTCATCCAACGCCTCCGGTTCTCCGTCCCCACACTACCGGTTCCGCTCCTCCTCCTCCGGGCCCCTACTCACGTCCTGCGGGTTGGGGGCCCCGTTGGCGGAGGAGGAGGGGGGCAACAGAACAGGCAAGACACGCCACAGGCTCAGGCTGAGCCGCAGCTCACCACGCGAGCCGTCGGGAAGCCATCGGAGGGATTCGGACTTCGGCTCGGGGCCACAGCAGCTGGTTCTGTACGGCAGCAACGAGTTCATGGTGTGATGCCGAGGAAGGAAGGAACGCCGGGCGCCACCTGTTTGAGTGCAGGAGGGTGTGAGAGAGGGGGAGGAGGGAGAATCTGTGTTTGAACGAGGCCGGTCACAGGGGGAGCTTTATGCCCAGTGTAGCCTGCTGCCCCTCCTCGGTGCCCGCCCCCCTCCTCCCCCGGTCCAGTCAAAGCGGAGAGCTGTGGGAATAAAAGAGGACTGGAAATCTGACCCGGAGGAACAAAAACAGCAGAAGGTAATGGAAGATGACTGAATACTAATGTGAACGGCAGAAAGCTGGAGCAGAGTGAAGTGAAAAAACTCTGTGTGTTTGTTGATCCTCTGATCTGAGTGACCCCTGCTGGAGCACCAGGGGTCGGTCAGAGGAGAAGAAGGGCGGGACGGGTGGTGACACGCAGAAAAAAAAGAACACACCTGCAAAGCCAAATCTTACGGTGCCCCGTCTTTATTTTTTAGCATGTGGGCAGGTGGTAAAAACCACGCAGAAGAAATGTAGCCATACTGACTGAACTGGCGGACATTTTGTCTGTAACCAGCGCCAAGCTAAGTCTGCTTTTCACGTTTACACAGGACACACCAGCCAAGAGGCTGCATGCTTCTTCATCACGCTTTTTCCTAGACTTTTTTTTTCCTGAGATCTGTTACAGCTCTATGTTACATATTATTGTTATTATTATTATTATTATTATTATTATTACTATTATGTTACAGAGGAAAAACGTGTACATAGAAAGAAAGTCCAGTGCTGCTTCTGGGTTGTCTGTTGTTGATATGTCTCTACTTCCTGTTTTGTAAAGTGAAGTGTCTGAAATTTAGGTTCCACTTTTGTTTCTGTGATGGTTTTGCTCAGTTTACGCTTGTTTTTTTTCTTTCTTTTCTTATTACACAATGAACAGAGAGTGCTTTGGGCGTACTCTTGAGAAATACTAAAAGGAAAAGCTGCCGATCTGCGTGCAAACTCAACCTGAGGTGTCAACTGTCAGTCAGCCATAAGTGTTCTGTATCTGCCTCTGCCTGCAACCTTGTGTTTTTCCATCTGTTTCATTCAGAAACATCAGTGTTACTGCATCAGGACTTGAATTTTTTAATATATGTAATTGCTGTATTATACGTGTTGTTATTGATATCAAAGATGTCCTGCTTTTGTTATCAATATTATTTCTTTTCTTTTTTTTGTTCAGATGAAAGCCATTTGTTCTTTCCTGTCTATATTTGTGTGTGTGTGTGTGTGTGTGTGTGTGTCTGAATGGATGAATAATTCCTTCCATTGTTTCAGCTCCCACTTTGTGCATGTGTAGCCCTCCCTACAAACACATAAATGTGTGTGTCCCCATAAATGTTCTTCATATAGGAGTGAAAAATATCTCTGCAACGTTCAAGTGACACTAAAACTGATGTAGGTTTTATTGTGCCTGCAGGGAAACTCTTGCACTCATCCACACACACTCGAACCGTCCATGATGTCCTCTGAGCCATGCAACATACACTCTTCTTCTTCTACTTCACCATAAGAGTAGCTCTTCCATCCTTTCCTTCTCTCTCGGCTCTGGCTGTGAAAAGTAGCATTTAATCTGCCTGTTAACCAGACAAAAATAAGTAGCAACTAACTCAGACCGTCCACGTGTTTCTGCATATTCTTCCTCTCTTTCTGTCTCTGTCCATGCAGAAAGGAAACAGTCGGTGTAATATTGAGTTTTGTGGGCCTCTACTCAGTAGCTTCACAGCAATGATGTCTCCGTAATAAAGCTGCAATATCTCCCCTTGCTTGCTGCGTCTTCGATCTCACCCACACAATCAGTCTTAATCAACTTTTCCTTCAAGCTGGAAGTCTCAGTGATGACTCTGCTGATCTCACTTTTAATGCAGGTGTGGAGACTTGCAGCATGTTTTTTTTTTTTCTTTTAGACACGTTTCGATGAAAACTGTTTTCAGAGCTGAAAGGACAAAACTGATTCCTGTTCAAATATCTTTATATTTGATGGGAAGGTGTTTGTGGTGTTTGTCCAGGCTGTCCATATGGCATTCTGCAAAAGAAGAAAAAAAGAAAGAAAAGAAAAAAAAAAAGTGAATGTACCTGTCACTGGAAGGCATGCTCTGCTTTCTCTGGTTGTTTTTGCTCATCTTTTATACACAGTGTATGTACTATTTATGATCATGCTTTTGGGATGTACATTGGTTTAAAAGAATCTGTTCTAAAAGGTGTTATGAAAGGATATATTATCCTGTGTACGGTTCATTATCTACTATTAATCATGGCAACATTTTAACAGGCCACACTCGGCCAGTCATTTTTGTGCTACGAAGCAAAAAAAAAAAAGAAAAGCATTGTGTCTTGTCTGTCTGCGCCACTCTGGACATGGTTATGTATGTAAAAGGTGCAATTTGTGTTATATTTCTTTTTTTTAATGATATAAACATGTCTATGGTTGTAAGAAAAAAATACTTTATGGGGGAAAATTCATCTGCTTATTAAAAAAGCAAAACTGCAGCCAAACACGAATGAGTTGTGTAATCTTTTGCGTTTCGATAGAAATGCAGATTTGACTTTGAAAGTATGTTATTTTCAACATTTCAGTGTGTCTTCTTTAGGACAGCAAACCGGACAAGCAAGTGGTAAGATCTACGGTTTGGTGTGCTAAAGAAGACCAAAAGCCATAGACTGTAAAAGTGGTCATATCTTTAGGGTTTTATAAATGAGGCCAATGTGGACGTACCTAAAGTGCAACACCACGAGGGCGACTAGGGGTTGACTTCACAGAGGCTCTGGCTCCATGGAAACCCATCCAACTTCACTCATGAAATACAAAGTCAATAAATGAGTTCTACAAGTCATAATGACATCATTTGTTCATCTCACCCCTTCTTATTAGTTTTCTGTTGGTACATCTGAAAATATTTCAATCATTAATTAGATATTTGGCCTCAAAAAGTGGTGTGGATGAATGTCCGTTTGATTGACAGGCCTGTCGTGTAGTCAGGTTTCTGCTATGGGTGGGTGAAGCATAGTGTCCTCAGCTTCCCAATTAGATCGAGTCAGAGCCAACGATGGCTTTCCCCTAGCTCGTCCAAATATGATCGCTTATGAAATGCAGAACTGGAGGCTTCATAACGGCAGTTCACAAACCAATGGGTGACGGTGGTTTAACTACAACTAAGAGGCCATCAAGCTCAAACTTTGAAAAACAACTACTGAGAACAGCCGTGCTCACACATGACGTAATCAGAGAGTTAATTATTTCATTATCTCAAGAGAACAAAGCTTGTTTTTCAAGGTAATGAAATACTCATAATCTTGACATAATACCATTAAAAAAAAGTGCAAATTCTGCAGTTCTATGTACCATATACAGTGCATCTGGAAAGTATTCACAGCGCTTCACTTTTTCCACATTTTGTTATGTTACAGCCTTATTTCAAAATTCAAAATTTCAAAATTAATTTTTTTTTTCTAAAAATTCAACACACAATACCCCATAATGATAATGTGAAAAAAGTTGTTTTGAAATTTTTGCAAATCTATTAAAAATAAAAAAAACAAAAATATAACTCATACATAAATATTCACACCATTTGCCATGACACTCAAAATTGAGCTCAGGTGCATCCTGTTTCCACTGATCATCCTTGAGATGCTTCTACAACTTGATTGGAGTCCACTTGTGGTAAATTCAGTTGATTGGACATGATTTGGAAAGACACACACCGTCTATATAAGGTCCCACAGTTGACAGTGCATGTCAGAGCACAAACCAAGACTTGAAGTCCAAAGAATTGTCTGTACACCTCTGAGACAGGATTGTATCGAGGCACAGATCTGGGGAAGGGTACAGAAATATTTCTGCAGCATTGAAGGTCCCAATGAGCACAGTGGCCTCCATCATCCGTAAATGGAAGAAGTTTGGAACCACCAGGACTCTTCCTAGAGTCGGCCGCCCGGCTAAACTGAGCGATCGGGGGAGAAGGGCCTCAGTCAGGGAGGTGACCAAGAACCCGATGGTCACTCTGACAGAGATCCAACGTTGCTCTGTGAAGAGAGGAGAACCTTCCAGAAGGACAACCATCTCTGCAGCACTCCACCAAGCAGGCCTGTATGGTAGAGTGGCCAGACGGAAGCCACTCCTCAGTAAAAGGCTCATGACAGCCCAGCTGGAGTTTACCAAAAGGCACCTGAAGGACTGTCAGACCATGAGAAACTAAATTCTCTGGTCTGATGAAACAAAGATTGAACTCTTTGGTCTGAATGCCAAGCGTCATGTTTGGAGGAAACCAGGCACCGCTCATCACCTGGCCAATACCATCTCTACGGTGAAGCATGGTGGTGGCAGCATCATGTTGTGGGGATGATTTTCAGCGGCAGGAACTGGGAGACTAGTCAGGATGGAGGGAAAGGTAAAAGCAGCAATGTACAGAGACATCCTTAATGAAAACCTTCTCCAGAGCGCTCTGGATCTCAGACTGGGGCGAAGGTTCATCTTCCAACAGGACAACGACCCGAAGCACACAACCAAGATAACAAAGGAGTGGCTTCGGGACAACTCGGTGAATGTCTTTGAGAGGCCCAGCCAGAGCTTTGAACCCGGTTGAACATCTCTGGAGAGATCTGAAAATGGCTGTGCACCGACGCTCCCCATCCAACCTGATGGAGCTTGAGAGGTCCTGCAAAGAAGAATGGGAGAAACTGCCCAAAAATAGGTGTGCTAAGCTTGTAGCATCATACTCAAAAAGACTTGAGGCTGTAATTGCTGCCAAAGGTGCTTCAACAAAGTTTTGAGCAAAGGCTTTGAATACTTATGTACGCGTTATATTTTCATTCTTTATTTTTAATAGATTTGCAAACATTTTAAACAAACTTTTTTCACTTTGTCATTATGGGATATTGTGTGTAGAACTTTGAGGAAAAAAATTAATTTGATCCATTTTGGAATAAGGCTGTAACATAACAAAATGTGTAAAAAGTGAAGCGCTGTGAATACTTTCCGGATGCACTGTATAGTAACCTTTACAAATGTTGCTGGCTATTGGGTAAATAGATGGATGATGTTTTATATATCTATTTTTGAGCGTTTTTTCTTTCAGCAAATTTCTCATAGGATGGCAATATTTTTACATTTCCTTATGATTTTTTTCTGGCTGTTTTCATAGGAGACCAGTTTATTTATTTTTATTTAGATGTTTGTTTTATTTAACTTAAAAAAAAATCGTATTTCATTCATTTACAGTTTACTATTTTATTTTATTTGTTGGTTTTATTTTTAAATCTAAAGGCCACAAGTTTTGTCGTGCGTCAGCTGCGTTACCAAAACAAAAGCCTTCCCTTCCTGGGTCGAAAATGAAAGTGAACGAACAGCAGGGAAGATTCCACCTTCACAGAAAATATGTGTTTGCCTTGTGACGGCGGCACGTCGATAGACGACCAGAGCGATACAGGCGGGCAAGGAGGTGATTCACCAGAAAAAGAAGTAAAAAAACAGTTTCCATTCTACTAAAAGGAAAGTAGAATCCAGGGTGAAGTTATGAAATGCTGTGGTGGTGAATCACCTGCTGGTTCCTCCCTGGGCAGCTGATCAGATATAACTGACTTCACGTTAATCTGTCACACCGCTCAGCTGACGACCATCCAACCGCACACGGTAAATTGAACTCGCACTGTGGCTTTTGACTGCACATTCATCTGTTTGTCAACTCTGTTCTTTTAAATAGCGAATCTTCATGTTTAAACAATAACTATTTAAATTATCAAAGGACTCATGACGTGTTTTTATTTTAAATCCTGCAGATGTCTAATGACAGAACCATCGTTTTCTTTGACCTGGAGGCCACTGGATTAGGTAACTGTTAATCAATTCTCAATCATTCACACTGTGTTTACCATAATGAGGCCAGTGCTGTAATATGTAGCCTTTTAACAATCTTATAACACCAGGTCCACTTACAGGACTTTTTTAAAGTAATATTCCAGAGCTTTCAGCCACATCTTGTTGCCTTAATTAAGATTGTGTCTCTATATATTTTGATCAACCAGTCATTAGTTGAAGTTCTAACAGGTAGACAGCACTTAGGAAAGGATGATTGAATTTTTGTCTGATTTTTTAAAATGTTTACTTTTAACCCTTTGTCTCATTTGAGGTCATTGGTTAAAGTACGTAGACATTTCCTGAAGTAAAAGTAACAAATACACAGTTTAGAAATACTCTGTTACAAAATAGGCCTACTAGGTTACACATTTTACTAAACATAGGATGATGTGTTAGTGTTCAAATATATTTTTACACAGCCTACGAAAAACACTTTTATATTTACTTTATAAACAGCTGATGAATTTCAAATAACTAGTACCTTCAGCTTTAAATGAATGAAGCAAAAAATATGGTACAACATTTTCCTCTGCAATGCCATAGTGTAGAATGTAGCAGAATGTTGGAATACTCAAGTACAAGTACCTCAAATGTGTACTTATATTAGAACTTGGGTATAGTTGCTTTCTGCCACAGATTTTGATTCAACAGCCAACAAACCAACTTTTATATACGTGTTTCCTTCGTTGTGTCCCAGTAAAGCTATAAAACTACAGCTGATATGACACATCATGTTTTATCAATCCAGTCTGACGGCTCCACCTGCCAACAGGCACGCATCAGGTGGAGTCTGTGATAAGAGGGGTGAGGGTGCATTTAAATTTCAGTTTTTATGGGTTTCTAATCTCAGAGTCAGACCTGTGTGTCCTCCTGCCCTCCCCCCAGAAATATCATGAGAAATGAAATCTTGCAGTTTGGTCAGAGCAGGGTGGAGTTATCATGTTTATAGCCTTTGAACCAGTAACACGACAGCAGAGGGCTTCTTTGTGACCAAAACCATAAACAACGTGGAGTTGCATTTCCTCTGCTGCATTCAAGATGAAAGGTTTGACATACAGATTTAATTCTTAGAATTATTACACATTATAAATAGTATATTTGAACTTAAATACAGACTCCTGTGAGCTTGACTATGGCCACTTTGTGAAGCAGATGACTGCAGGGCCACAGACCCCCAGGTACCCATTCAAATCAGTATTTGTATTTTAGCTATGGATGTAATGACCACGGGGCATTTTGAAGTTTTAAACTCACATGTGACATTTTTCAGTTTTTCCTGACATGTTGAATGCTAAATGATTGATCGATTAATTGAGAAAATTGGCAACAAATGAATCAGTACTGGAAATAAGCTGCAGCCCTGGCTGTTGAGGAAGTCAATCAGCATGACTGGTTCTGTCATAGTTAGGTTTCGAGCAACACTGCGGTTGAAACTGCATTTGTTTATTGACGTGTGTGGGTGTGTGTGTGTGTGAAATGACTCAGTGGCTGCTCTTGTTCGTGTCACATATTCAAACATTCATAACAGGATTATTTGATGTGGTGTGAGTAAAAGTCACCTGATCACCGAGGCGTGTAGAGAAAACACAACAGTAGGTGTTAACATGTTTAACTGTAATTAAGTAGGTGGGAATAATAATGAACAGGTTGTATATTTCACAGTTGTGACTTGGAGGGTGTTATCTGCTGATCCCATGGCAACCTGACAACAAAATGTAATGACATGGAAAATAGCAATCATATATTTGCTTACATAACAAATTTTGCTTTTCTGATTCTAATATGAGGAAATACACTTTCTGTTCCTCAGAATCCCTGCAGCTGCTTCCCGAACATCCAACCAACATTTTTTTTGCACTTTTACCTTAAATCAAACTCATTCTGAATAAAAATTAAGTCATTTTTTTGCTGTATAATATCTGCATTCTGTCTGAAGAACTCATGACCAAAACAACAGTTAAAATGTTTTTATTGATATCGCACAAAAAAAGACGCCCCAGTGTTTAAAGACCTTAAACCAGTTCCAGAACCAGTTCGTCTGATGCACCGTTTAACCACAAATGTCTGACTACTCTGAAGACATTCCTGAGAAACATTCATACTGTTGAACTCTGTCGCCCACATGAAAAGTGACAGAAACTGCTATTGTGCTAAAAAGAGAAGTCCAAACCCGACGTGTTTCTTGTCTGACCTCTGCACATGATGCAGCTCTAATGAAGGAGAACCTGATACCACAATCAAACATGGTACCCCTTCTGTTCCTATAAGCTGCTAAATTGCACACCATGATCTGCATAGAGCATGCTCAGTAGAGTCCTCGGGGGTTACTGAAACTATTTGACTAGCTGACAGACACTTCTGAAAAAGCCTAATGGCAACTTATGAAATTGCTTAGTTTCTCTTGTGTTTTCAGTCTTTATGTCGAGTTAACTGGCTGCTGGCATCAGTCTTATATTTCCTGAACAGATATAAGAGTCATATCAATCCTGTCTTCTAACTCTTGACTAGAATGGAGCAAATTGACATGTCAAACTATTGCTTTGAAATATATCAGCTACCTCACTATAACTCAAACAAATTGATATTATTCATTGCATATCTCCATGTTGCCCACCTCTTCATCACATTGTCTGACTGTGTCTGGTAAGAAAAAACACCACAGCGAGCAGTTTTCACCAAAGATGCTGACAAAAGAACAAAGCTGCGTTATTTTATATACTGCAACCTCTATTTATTTATATTGTCTTTTTCTCTCATCCTCCTTCTATACTTTCAGACACCAACGTGTGTGACATCATCCAGGTGGCAGCCATCTGTGGAGAGAGGGTCTTTAACGCCTACACCATTCCCCATAGAGCCCTCACCGAGAGTGCCACCCGGGTCACAGGCTTCACCGTCACAGCTGCTGGCCTGTTTCTCCACGGGTTACCTGTGGCCACCGTCCCTCTCGTCGACGCCCTCACCTCCTTCATCGCCTTCCTCCGCTCCTTCCAGCGCCCTGTGCTGCTGGCGGCCCACAGTGCAATGCGGTTCGATGCACCCGTGATCAAAAGAGTGCTGCGGCAATGCTCCCTGCACCAGGAGTTCAGGGAGGTGGTGTCTGGGTTTCTGGACACTTTCCCACTGAGCAAGAACCTGCATAGAAATCTGCGCAGTTACTCTCAGGAATCCATGGTCAGGCACTTCCTGGGAAAAGCCTACAGCGCTCATGATGCTGTGGAGGATGCCAGGATGTTGCAGGAGCTGTTCAATTCATGGAGTCCTAAGAGTCAGAGCATCTCCAAATGTGTCTACCTGGTCTGAGTGTTTAAAAAAAAAAAAAAAAAAAAAAAAAAAAAAGCCTCCAAAAAGAACCTAGAAACAAATCTGGTGACAAAAATAATATTTAACAGTTAAAAATCTATCTTTTACTGTATTTGCAGTTTTGTTTCATTTTAATTTATTCAGTGTTTAGCTCTAGTTATTAAATGTTCTGTATCATGTCTCGTGTTGAACCCCTCTTTATTGTGAACTGTAGCACACTTCTCCCACATAAATCATTAAACTTTAATTTCATACTTTTACTGTTATTCTCGTGAAATATTATTTGTGCCAAATTTCAGCGATGATAGAGGAAGAAATCTCTTCATAGGCCGAAGCCTCAGTAGACCAGCATACAGTGCAGCTGCGAAGCATGCTGTGTTTAGTTTAAAGAGACTCTGGACACCAGTCCAATGATGGTACTCTGCACAGCATTGTTGGAAGGGTAGGAAATTACAATGAGGTGAGGTAAATGGCTTTAAAAGCCTAATTGAGACTTTTAAATATTGTTATAATATGTATCTAGTGGTTGATATGCTTCATATCATTAAATAAGAAGTGAGCCTGTGTCTTAAATATGGAGGTTACTATGGAAGGCCTATAGTTTTGTGTCATAAATGTAAAACATCCATTAGTCAGTATCATACACAGCAGCATATCAACCAGAAAAAATGCTTTGTTGAACATGTACTTAATATACTATATTTGTGCTCCTCTGTTAAATACAGACTGAAGGTTGTATTTTTTTGTGTACCGTTTATGTTCACAAATCTAGTGTACAACAATCAAGCATTACAGCTTCAACAAACAAGTAGTGGGACAGAGACCAAAGTAATATCCATGAAAACATTGAAAAAAATGTTGTTCTACAAACAAAATAACACAAACAAATTAGAAAAGACCTTATAAATTACACAATTGTTGCTGGTGTTGCTTTTTGAAATTGGGAGACGATTTTAAAATACTGATATATGTTTACATATAATGGTTATTTTTTTCATATTTTAGACTGTAAAGATATAAGTAAGAAACAAGACCTTTAGCCCATTGCTAAACTGTACAGCCTATGTATCCTGTATCCACTATCAAACAATTATAGATTAGGTAAAATGTACTCTTTTTCTTTATTAAAAAATATTTACAGCAATAATGAATATTGGTTTCTAACAAACTGCTCAAAGAAAATACAATAGGAGTACTGTTAATTCACTCAGCTTGTTTCCATATTTTTTATATTGTGGTTTTAATGTGTACCTATTTGTCTCCTGTAGAGGGCAGCATTGTGCCTGAGACGCCTTTACATTTGCCATAGGAAGAGTGTTTAAAACGAAGACAAATTATATAGAGAGACTCGTGTTTTTATTGCGGGGTATAATCCTGACATTAGCCACAGTTTTTTTTTTTTTTGTCGTCTGTGCATCTTTAGTGAGTTTTCTCACGCAATCTATGGTTTTCTCTTATGTTCCTCCTTAAACAGGCTTTTGTTTTGAAACTTTCGAGCTTCCGGTCGCTGTCACTCTACTACGCAGGCATAGTAAAACCATGGAGGGAAAATCTGTACGGAGTTCAAACTGGTTTGTATCGACCGAATGTCACATGATGTAGATAAATCCGTACTGCCAGTGACTGCAGTCAGCCTCTGCTTCTTTTACTTTACCTAAACTCCGTGCCGCTGTCAGACTTAGATTTCGGAAACAAACCTTTATTTGGTCGTAGCGTGATGGAAACACCGGAGTCAGGCGGAGCTGGAAGCGCCGAGCAGCCGCTGGTTTTCTTTGACCTGGAAACAACTGGACTGGGTACGATAACTTAGTGATACAGGATTTATGATGGATACGCCTGCATAGTGGTGGTGTAAAATGGACGTGTTTTATCAGTACACGGTCAGCAGTGCGTGCTTATTGTTCTTCCCATCAATGCACAGCTGCTGGTAAAATCACGTCCAGTGAAAGCTCCCTTCACAGTGCCTGTGTTTGGGTCATGAAGGAAACATGTTAAGCAGTTGGAGTTTTTTTTCGGTACAAAAAAATGTACCGTCAGATAGGATGTTGGAAATGCTGCCCTCTTGAAGTTACAGTGACTTGAAAGGGACAACAATTAAAAAGCATCTTCTGTCAGATCCATTTCCTGCGTTGCAATATGTGTTGACCCATCAGATTCTGTGACCTTCCCTGATATCTGTACCTTAACCATCTCACTCCTCCTGCCTAAATCAGAGACTGTATATATAATATGAAGTCCATAAAGGCTTAAACGTAACCAGCAGGTCACCACAACCTGATTGCTTTGTTGATTAGGAATTTGCCCCCCAAGAAAACAAACAAGGCAGAGCCCAGAGTGCCATCGCATAATCCTTATAGTCACTTAGCAAAGATATGAAAGAGAAAAGTAGCAAAAATCTGAATATTGGCATGTGACCTAAATAGTTCATTGATTGTTAAAATTGTTTTAGTGAGAGGCTGAGACAAACATACTGAGATGATATCATTTTGTTTACAGTCAAAGACTTTGTCATAGTGTGTCATCCTGTTACACCTCCAGTTTATTCAACCCATGTAGACAATGTTACAAATCACTGCGCCAGACTGTTTTACAGTGAATTCTTATATCGTTTTTGCATAAAGCGATGATTTGTCAGATGTTTCACTTCCTGAATTAGCGAAAAACATACAGTCTTATTTTATTTACCCACACTTGTCATCAATTGTTATATCATGATGGAGTGTGGATGATTGTGTATCATTGATTCAGGCTATTTTCATTTCCCATTTGCTCCTTTAACACCTGGAGTCTGTCGGATCCTCAAGGAAACTAACCCTCATCAGCTCATGCCTTCTTATCTGCATGTTTTATATCTGCAGGTCAGAAGTGTGAAATCGTCCAGCTGGCTGCAGTGAGTGGAGGCCACTCACTGAACCTCTACGTCATCCCTCGGTGTCGAATGGAGCGAGGAGCGTCCAAAGTGACGGGCTTCAGGGTGCGCAGACAGAGGCTGTACCTCCATCGCCAGCTTGTGCTCACCAACTCCCTCAGAGAGGTCCTGGTCGCCTTCATAGCTTTCCTTCACATGCTCAGGAACCCCCTTCTTGTTGGTCACAACATTCGCCGCTTCGACTGCCCGCTGCTGGTTCGAGCCCTCGATGAATTGGACCTGAGAGCAGAGTTTGAGTCTTCGGTCTCGGGCTATGTTGACACTCTACCGCTGGCTCGTGAGACGTTAAAGGACTGCGGCCTCCAGAGTTTCCGACAGGAGAACCTGGTCAGGGAGCTGGTGGGGCTGAACTACAAGGCCCATGACGCTTTGGAGGACGTGCGGGCATTACAGACACTATATAGTGTTCTTCAGCCCACGCCAGAGGTAATCTGCAGGCATAAGTTTACTCTGGACACCATGGACAACAAACCAGCCGTGGCAGCTGCCAAAGTACCCTGCAAGCTACCATGACAGCGCCTCGTGTGGGAGCACTTCAGACAGACAGTGACGGTCACAGAGGACCACAGAGGACCACAAAGGAGAACATGATGCACTTTTACATCAACCTGCATCATAAAATGGAGACTTTGGAATGAATACTGTGAACAAACAAGCTCGTCTGGACACTGCTCTATACTTTCTATACTGTATTTGTTGGTGGATCAAATGCACGACCAAGTGGAGGAAAAGCACTTCACAGCCTGCTGTTGTATGTGTGCATCAGTTGAAAGGTGACGGACGCATACACACACAATGTGTGCACATCTGGAAGTGTCCCATTACTACTTACGGAAACCTCTACAGGAGTCGTTTTAGGGTGTGACTCATTTATCCACGGGCCTCTAGCAACAGACTGATACGATTTGAACTTATTGCACTGATGATTTGATCAGAAATGTTTGGATCTGTTGCAGCGAAAGATTTCTGGCTCTTATTATATGCGAGCAGGAGTTTTCAGATTCTTGATGAAGTCCGGCTGCTGTTTGCTACCGTTCTTTGTCAGTACCAACAAACAGGCAGACAGTTCTACGTCCCACTTATTAAAAACAAGATTGAGATGTCTGTTCACTCATTATAAATGCTAAAAATGTAGATAACAGTGGGAAGCTTGACTGGCAGTCATCACTATGTTTAGACTTTTGCTGACATAGTTTGATTTCAGAAGAAATTGTATGCATATTTCATGTTCAATATGTTCTGCACAAAAGTTTTTATTTGAGGTAAATAAATATATTTTTGCAGTATGTCCCAAATTGCTTAATATAGTAACTTAAGTTTTTAAGGGCTGTGAGACATGACTGAAAACAATATGGTAATATGAATGTTTGTTCCAGTATTATCTGCTCGTGCAGTGACACATTTTAACCAAAATACACCAACAATAATCAAACTGATGTTCAAAGCAATGAAGTGTTTTTGCTGTAGTCTTGTAAACATCAGATAAAACTCCTTACACATTTCAGCAAATACATCAGTGTGCAATTTTACTTGACATATTGAAACGACAATGTTTCTTTCTAACTTTGAAGACTAAAACATGAGACATGTACTGATGTAAAAAGCTGCAGGTATTGGGAGGTTGATCGGACAAAGGCTACATGCAGACACAAAACAGAGTTCAGACAGTATAGTAACAGAACAAGGCTTTATTAAACCACTTCTACATACACGTTTGCTGCAGTCCCATGCTACAGCATCACCACATTCAAATGCTAACCATGCCCTGACTAGAGAAATGTACCATGAACTGTTCCCACCAAGGTGAACGAAAACAAGATAGTGGCCTTCAGATCTGTGTGCATTTGAAGAACATGAGTTTAAAAATAAAAAGAAGAAACCCTAAAAGATCAAAAAATAACCTCTGTGCAGTCATAGATGTACTGTATTGTAAAAGGTGACTTAAAATGAGATCAGTAACAAACGTGTGATAATTAAAGGTTGACGTTCAAGGTCAGATCCTGAAACAGTGACCTCTACAAAATGAAATCACATGAAAACTGGCAACAGAAGGTGGATTGTTGAGAAAATAATGAGGAGCTTCTATGTTTTCAGAGACACAGGAGGATGGATTTTAGGTAATGGTTTTTAAATTAACAAAGAATATATGATCTGACATGAACTATTCACATCCTTCTTTCTCTTAATAGTCGTCCATTTTTCAACAATCTTAGCAAGGACGAATAGCTGAAGGTTTAGTGCATCTAAATACGGGACAAGCTTGGAGATCGACCTGCATCACTAACATGACGAAGGTAAAAGCATTAGAAGGGCTTCATTCATTCAGAGACATATTTCTTCACTGGTAGGTTGGCAGGCTGATGGTGTTCATACTCATATTTGAGTCAACATGGCCTATAAAAACTATTACAACAAGATGGAATCCAGATCGACCGCGGTGTGAACTGGAATATTATACAGACGTTTGCACCATCCAGTCACGATATTGTACCGACATGTTGGAAAGATTATACTGCGAATACAAAGCACTCACCCGTGATATCATAATGGACACGTAAAACCTTATCATACAGTTTAACTCAGGGATCATTTTTCTCAGTATGTGATGTCACGTATTGAATAATCAGTACAAACAACAAAACATAAAGTCAAAAAATTTGGCTCTGAGAAATACAATATAAAATTGAATGCAGCATTTAGTTGTACAACTGTACAAGAAATGGATGTGTTCACGCGCTTGGGTCAAACTGTATGTAAGTATGCAAACAAGCATTTGTAGTGCATTTTTAGTCGTTTGAATCGAAAAGCGTTCCTGATTCCCATGTAGTCATGCTTCATGGGACGTAGAAACTGAGGGCCCTTCTCGCCTGCTCCCATCCTTTCTTTTTCTTTTAAGTTTATGATTGTTCACTACTTTGATGAGAAGTTATCAGACTGTAAACATGCGCTGGTAACAGTCAAAAGCAGTAATAACTCAGAAGGGTCAACCTCATTGTGGCCCTCTGTAGTAGCACTGCTGTAAATCAAACATGCACAGGCATCTCAGTATTACACTATATAGTCTCGATTGTTATACTAACAATGTTATTTTTTTTAAAGTTTATTTTTTAAGTTGAGTTTTAAAGGTTGAAGCTGAAGTTAAAACAGATAGTGTAGTTGCACCAGTGATGCTGCGGGTAAGACAATTGCTGGCTCATAAAACAGACGTGATCCGTCCTCAACAAGGTTGTCTAAAGCAGTGAGCGGTGTTGTGCTGCACCAGTGTAAACATATCCTTCAGTGCTGTTGGAACAAATTACTCCTAGCGCATGTTAACTTTACCCCAGACTGAAAAATTCAAATGTACAGCTGTACTTAGAATAAAAAGTAAAAATGTCTGGAACACAATGGGAGCTCTTGATGAAATACCTGAAACTCCACTAGGTAGATTTTTCCTCCGTTTTTTCAACCACATCTCTCTGTCTTTGTTGGATAAAAGAAACCTAGCACTAATTTCCATTCAATAACGGCTCTGAAACTTTTAGTCATATTGCATGAGCTTCAGTAGTAAATCGTTTGTCAGTAGTTCAGGGTTCACAGATGTTCAAATTTCCATTTCTCAGTTCTTTGAGAACTTGACTATAAGCTCCAGAACAGCAGCTAAATGGACTTATCGCATCATTAGATGTTCATCATCAAGGCATCTGAGTGTGGTGAACATATTTTACTTTTTATCCGTAATACGCGTCCTCTGTCCAGCACCTATAAGTTGTACTTGTACCACCACAGGTAAAAAAAAGTGGTTATACCCAATTAAAAACCAGCCGCTGGATTTTAAAGCTAACTGCTGGAAGTGGCACAGCTGTCCACAGGTTGAGTTTGGGGTTAAGGGGGAGCAGCGGGCACCTTCACTCTAGGTCTGAAATCTCCTTTAGCTTTGATACTACCCACCAAAAAAGTGCACATCAGTCATCGGGCTCAATCCGTAATGCAGTACAGACCTTGCTACGTCAAACCACAACCAAACGGGTAGTATGAGCTTTCACACACATTCACAGACTCACGACTACAGGAGGCAGCAGGCTCGGAACAGGTTCATCCCAGACTGCGAGGTGATGTGCAGGGAGACGCTCTCATTGGCCGAGACAAACAGGACGGTGCCCCGCTTCAGGGTGACGTCAGAGAGAGCGGCAGCGGAGGTCGCCGTGGCGTCGCCTTCGATTACCAGGAGAATGCTGGCGCTGTCGACGGGAGCAACGGTGTACTGCTTCACTGAGGCCGGCACCTGCAGGACAGGAAGTGGGAGACGGTTATGTCTTTACAGCCACAGACCTGTAAAGTGATCAGTACACACTTTATAAGACAATTACCTACAACCGATCCTGAGACCTCGCATTGGTGGAGGTATATTTTGTGATTTGGATTGGGTTCATGTCGGATACTTATTATGCCACGGGTGTAAGCAATAACATGAATGACGGCAGCAGTTCAAGTCGACGCATAGATGAGCCTTTTCCACAGCCAGTCACAGTTACAAAAGCACAGGCCTCAATAACAACATTATCTGTGGCTCATTTGCTCATTTACGACACTCGCTTTATAACAGACACTCACTAGTTTATTCTATAGCTATTAGTAAATCATGATTTTGATTTAAACCATCATCGTCACTGGCAGATCGCTGCCCACCTCTAATCTTGGATCTGTTGGAGATCAAAAATGAGTTTTTACCTTCCAGCTGTCACTTATGTGGGAGTTCTTGTATTAAGTGATTGTTTTATCTCTATAATGTTGTTATGTTCTTTTGTACCTTAAAACAGAACAGTGCTGCTTGAAATGACATTGACTCAGTGCTAGAAATGTAAAATTTAATTGAATCAGTAGGTACTATATCAATAAAAGGCAGAGCACTGCATTGTGGGATTGTTAGCAGAAACTTTGTGCATGCTATGGTCTCTACTGTTTTTTTTATGTCTATTAAAGAAAATGTGCTTGTCATCACTAAATATAAATGCGTGTTATTATTTTTTTTAAACGGAAATATTGACGCTTTGTTGTGAGAACATGTCATCCGCCACACAAACGTCCTACCTGTGTCCTCATGACGGTGAAGTCTGGCACCGGGGGGTCGTACACGGACACGTAGGGGTCTGACGCATCCTGAACACAGGGGAAGATTTTGGAGGAGGCAGAGGCGGGGCTGTAGTTCAGCATCTCACACAGGGTGTTGACATCGATGTATTTGGGTGTCAGTCCGGCCCTCACGGTGTTGTCCGAGCAGGCCATACACTCGATGCAGTCTGGACGGATGAAGAAAGAGACAGAAAGGGAAAGTCATTTTTGAATAAGCAGACTGGGCAGTCGACTGTCCTGCAAATGGAAAAATCAATTCCCAGACAGTTTCACGATGTTAGATCCAATCAGCCTGTGATGTTCAATGACTTCCAGGAATGATTTCCTCCCCTCCACTTACCTTATCTGCCTCCGTAGTTAAGACTGCCAATTTTCCAGAGAAAAAGGTCAACTAAACACATCTCCTAGGTGCGCTGCATTTCGGTCTGCTGAGGCAGCTGTTAGCGAAGACACTGCTATCTGTCTCCGTTAAGCAAACTGCTGAGTTCATAGAGAAGCACTTGAGAATATGTTTGGGAAGGAATGACACCAAAACTCGATGTCTCCAGCTGATATTTTAGATTTTAGAGACAAGCTACCTTTCAGCATTTTGTGGTGTGAGTAGCATTTGCAAAAAACTGCAGTGATCCACTGTTTTAGAATAGTGTTGAGCCAATTTTAAACAAAGTGAAACTGTATATTTTTGACCCGCTTTCAAAGATTTATGTCTTCAGTAGGAACCATTGGGCCAGAGGTTGAGAGTGACAGAGGGCATAGGATTAAAAAGCTACTGCCAGATTGATTTTGGCCTAGTTGACAAAAATAAAATGTAAAATGAAACCATACTTGAGCTCTAGCGTACTAAATGTCATGAATGTAAAATAAAAATGACCCACTGACCTCCGTACAAATAAGCGTGAGGCTCATTGGCTCCCAGGAACATGGCCTGGCCTGGATCCAGAACCATGTGATTGAGGAAATAGATGGAGAAGCAGCCGATGTCTCCGGGGTACTGAGAGTGGAGGCGGAGCAACAGGTCACCGTTGCTGCTTGAAGTATCCTTCCCTGCTGCACCTGCAGGGGTCACAAACATCCATGATTGGAAACGTGTCAGTGAAACATGTTCACAAGAGCAGAGAAACCTTGTGCTTTCTCTATGTGTGTTTTAAAGTTCTTCATGCGTAGAACTACTGGAAAGGATGAATGACTGATGTTTGCTGACTCGTGGTAGGAGCATCTAAAAATATTACTGCTAGACAAGGACGCACAGCACCTTCCTTGTCTTCTTTTTAAGGTATTCTTGTTTTTTGATTGTTTTATTTGTACAAAATACATATTTCAGTGTTTTATCTAGTAGCTGTGATTTGTAGACCTCTGTGTTCTGTTTTTTTTTTTTTTTTTTTTTTTTTTTTAAGTGTTTCCTTACCAAAACCAAGGGACAGAGGGTGTTGTATACAGTTCAATATATAAAACAACTTAAGGCAAATGTGTCATCCTTGGACAATGTCAATAAAATGGACCTGACTTAAGGATGCTGGCAGTAACTTCATCATCATTTACCTTTCTGAAACACAGAGATCCTCCTCTGTAATAATCTTTTAATGTACACTTGTTTTTACACACTATGAACCACAGCTTGGTGGATGACTTCCTTTTCTAACACACTTGCATCAGATTAAAAAGTGAATTGCCAATTAGTGAGAAATCCCCGTTCTGAAAAGGTTTGACAGTTTCCATTTCTGAGATTTGCAATGCAAAGAAAAAAAAGAGACTAAATGCTACATTTTTACACACATGCAGTATTTTGACACCCAAACGGTGGCTAACAGCTTCCTGACAAACCAACTACACTAAATACACTGAAAAAAAGAAAAGAAAGAATGACGTGTTTTTGTGCCGTATGTTGGGAGTTTTAATGATTGTCTTCTGTCCTCGGCCTGCTCACCCTCTTCAGTGACTCTCTTCACCAGCATGTTGAGCTGATCTACGAACACCTTCTTCTCACAGTTCATCATCCTGGTGAAGCACTTCTTCAGCGCCTGGCTCGTGCGAACAGCATCTCCCACGCTGCACCGCAGCTCCTCCGCTGCCTCGTTGCCCACCAGAGCGTGGAACTCTGGGACAGCTAAATAATGCACACACACATTTATGAAGTATGAATTTATCTTTTGGGGAACACATATCTTCTGAAATGCAGTGTATGTTTGGCTTTGACACCTTTGCTCTTCTATCATCTGATAACCCTGTGGGGGCCTCTTATGACTCACATTTAAGGAAGCCCAGGATCTCCTCCACTGGTCTGAAGCCACAGAGACCCTCGAAGCGGGTGAGAGCGATGGCCATCTCTGGCTTGTGGTTGCTGTCTGGATAGTGCTCCGGAAACTGAGCATGGAGACGAGCAGCTAACTCCTGACCAAACATAATGTCAGAAAAGAAAGAGGATGAGCAGAGAAAATGGTAACACTGTTCAAACATCCTGCACCAACCTGCACTGAACGCTGTGACCAAAACGTTAGGTTAAAAATATTAACATGTTCGTCATTCACAGTAAAACAGGTCAAACCATGCAGAGTTTAGTATCTCTAACCTTACATGTACATTTTTTGTAAAGCACTTTATCGGTAAATACTTGATAATACAGCTGAAATTTGCCTTCATTGGCCTTAAATACACCTTTAAGGTGACAGCAACATAAAGAGTTAAAGCTTAGGAGTGAACCAACCAGCCACTAGTTGAAATCTGATTCATTGTAATTAGGAATGGACCTCTCATTCTCAGCAGATATACTGAACAATATGACGATCCTACAGATAACTATCTCCAACACACAGCCCTCATAATTAACTCAAGTTCTTTTCAGATCCTGAAAAATGGATTTTATTACACACATTGTTCTGAAAACTTTCCTACATTACCCACAATACAACTCCACCAATCACAGTTAATGTAAATGCTAATGACATACAAATAATATATACTAACAATTCTTGACGAATACATATATTCTGATGATACTGATCACAGTGCACCACTGCAGGTGTATTTCTTTTGATTTGAAAATGTTCTGGTCTGAATTGCTGAGTGCATTTAAATAAATCTCTACTGTAGAATATCCATTTCAGAATAATGTGTCAGCTCATGGAGTATTTGAAGTGTGTGTGTGTGTGTGTGTGTGTGTGTGTGTGTGTGTGTACTCACCCTGTTGGGGTGCGCCTGTATGGACAGAGCTGTATTGACAGAGAGGACCTTGAAGAGGAAAGGCAGCTGACCCTGGAAGGTGTCTTTCACCTTGGAGCCCAGGCTGGCGGGGAACTGGGCGATCCATTGGCCCAGGGTGGTCTGTGCGATCCTGTTGTCTTTAATCTGGGCATCGCCTTTTGGGTGGGCACCCATCCACAACTGGAACAGACAGCATTACTTTTAGATGGATGATGAGTACGTACATTCAACAATTTTGAAAATACTCCGGCGGTTGGGGCAGGCAGGAGGTTAAAGGTTGGAAATGTTAAGTTTGTGACTGGAAGGAGGTTCAGACAAAACCGTGACCTGACCCGAACACTATAAGGGAAAGTGAATGTCAAACTCCTTCCCTTTCCTCATGATTAGCACTAAATCTGAACACATAGAACTGATTAAAGTAAGCTTTGAAAAGGGAGTCCACATTGTTCCCAGGCTGTCTGAGACAAAGACCTGCAAACATACATTTACTCAATTTATCTAATGCTGTAATCCAAAGTGATTGAGTTCTATTCAGCGAGGAGGGAGGAATCCTCACCATCGCACTCACTGTAATTCACTTTGGGTGAGATGGTTATATTAATTCCTTAAATGGAAATGAGGGATAAAGTCTCTAAAGGACTCGTGTTGGCGGGCAAACAGTGACGACGACTGCTGTGTTAAACCTGTGATCTTTTCAGCACAGGACAGTTTCATTAACCTGTGTCCTTCCAGGGTCGGTCCTGGCCTGTGACCTACATCATCTCATACTTTCAGTACCATTCACTTTACAGATTTTTTTATAATAACATTCATTCATGTATGTATTTTTACCCTCCATCACCATGATTTATAATGATGCAAACATGTTTAACTCGCTATCACTGCTGGTTTATGTCAGCTTCCTGTTAAGCAAAACTAAAATATGTTAAATAAAAATACTGGAAGGCAACCGAACAAATGTGTCGACTAACAAGTATCACAATTCACATTTATGGTGATAATAAGATAAAACCTAACATGTCACAGACATGCTAAACAATATGTCCCATAATGTACCGCAGGCATCCATACTGCCCAATGTAGATAACCATGACAACATGAACAACCATGTGACATTAACATGCTATGTGAAAATGTCACCGCTGCCATAATCTGAACTATGACCTTCATGACAAACCCTGCAGAGCTGCTGTACCTAAATAAAGAAAGACTAAATAAAGGCATGAAGAGAACAGGACACTCAGGAACAACACCACATTTAAAACCAAGAAGATAATACCAGTTCCACACATTCAATTTGTGATCATTCGAATTTTAAACGAATGGTGCATTTTTTTGTATTCTATAGTATGAACACTATGGAGCTGAATTCAAAATGTTAAAAATCCCACAGTGCAGACAATATATGCGTTTCCATCTACAAAAACTGCTTCATAAGAGTAGTTATTCTAACAAGCTACATGGGGGTCCGACATTTCAAGGCCAGATCTCAAGTGATATCTTTATCCAGGGATTTTTGTGGGCATAAATACACTCACTTTCAAAAGATATAATACACCCCACATCTCTGGACCTTACCTCTGCATAAGGTTTGCCATCCTCTACGACAGCAACTGGGTCTCCACCAAGCACCAGTTTGGCCACCTCGCTGTTCAGCCCAACCTTCCCCCATGCATAATTTTGCACAGCACAGGTCAGGGGAAACACTGAGGAGGGAAAGTTAGTGTGTGATTATTCTTAAATTATAATGAAAGCAAAACTGAATCCAATATTGTATTAGAGACCATTCATTCATTGGTCTTACTTTTTTCTAAAAAAGTATATTTATCCATCTCATTTTTATTGTATACATATTTGTAATCTTTGTCTTCCTACCCGTGTTTCTATGGTGCCGTGACAACTAAATTTCCCCACTGTGGGATTAATAAAGTCTAAAGTCTAAATCTAAGTCTATTCTACCGATAGGTGCACATACATTCAGTTGACAGTTTAAAAGACACCAACAAATCATACCATCATGTTCAGACTGTGTTATACTCTCAGGTGTTTCTATTATTTTCTCCAATTCATTCATGTCAAATAAGGAAAACTAAATAACAGGAACAACTCTCCGTGTAATGCCATGCAGTTTCCACAAATGGCATCCTCCAAAGTTTATTCAACAAAACAATGAACAGTACAAGTAGGCAGCATTACATGTATGTAGATGTACCTAATAAACTGGCAACCGAGAGTAATACTTTATGTCTGTCTTGTCTTTTTAGAAGGTGGACAAACTGGTTTGTTGACGCCATGTCCGGCCTCGTGGGCTACTTCAGCTGAAGGTGTGTCACATTTGAACAGCGAGAAATGACCACCGGCTGCCTGAATGGAAATAACATGCCGTCGTTTTAAACAGTGAAACAAGGGGAACAGATTCCGCCGGCGACACATTATTTGGCACAACACCGGCCAGCTGACGATGCAACGTCCGGTAGCAGGAACGCGTCCAGTAAGCAGCTTTACATTTACCGAGAGGCTCTGTTCGCCGCTTTCATTCAAGTGAACCTAAACTTCTCGTGGAGACGTGTAAGACGTGTCCGAAACGCCACGCTGCGTGCCGCTCGTTTGCGCAAACAGTCCGCATCAGCTTCCCGTGAAACAAACACAACCCCGGCTGACACAACGAGGTGGATGCTCGCTCGCATCGCGCTTTTTGTGGAGTCTTGTCACAACAGTAACCTGCATCTCGCATCACGTCGTGTAAACAAACGGTGGCAACGTTAAGAGGCTGAAAGTATATCGGCGGAACAGATCGTTTGAGACACTTAAGGAGAGACTCTCACTCACCTCTCACTTCCTCCATGGCTGCAGCGTCTGCTGTCAGACCGTTGGTGACGTCACGATTTAACGAGCGGCCTCAGCAGTTTTTTTTTTTTTATCAGCTGACAAAGCTACTGCAAAGATGTGAAAAAAAAAATCGTATACAAAGGCTTATTGGTATCAATGTGCTTTCTGTAAATAATAAAAAAAAGAATCTTATACATTATACTAATTACTATTATTATTATTAGTTGTAGTAGTAGTATTGCCGTTGCTGCTGTTAATGGTGGTGTTTTTATTGTTATATCTGTTCATGTTGCAATTCCATTAAATTGAAAGACTTCTGAGAGACAGATTGTAAGATAATTGTCAAAATTGATGCAGCAAAAGGTAAGATAAAAATAAACTGTATCCCACACTTTCCATAACTAATTTTAGGCCTCGTTTAAAACTTCACTATGCCTATCTTTGAAACTCTATGCACCCACTTTATGCCGTTTTTCTAAATAAGTATTTGTTGCCTTCAGAGCCAGAGATTTATACACTATATAACCATTTTCGGGGACAAAGCAGTCCTATTCTTCATCATAAGACAACTGAGCTACATCTGTGGAGTGCTCCTTTATTTATATTTTTCTTTAGAGGGTTTCTGTGATCGTCTTTAACCATCATCCTTGAAAAATATGTACGTAACCACAGCAGTCAGGTCCCATTTAACCCCCAATTGTGATTTAAAGTCCTGCGAGTTTAGCTGGATTCATTTAAACCATCGCCAGTTATGCCTTAAATATACAGTATACATATTAAATGACAGAGCAACACCCGAATTTAGATATCGGGTTTATTTTTTCCTCAACTTTATTTGATTCATACAAAAAAATATACAAAATTTAAATATTTTTCGGTCGTTGTAGATAATGACAGTAATAAGGGCTAACTGATTTGTTTGTACTTAACGGGCTTCAAAGTAAAGTCTTTATTAACTTTTCTTCGAGACCATTTTAATTTATGTAAAACTTGGCTTTTAAGTATTTTTTTTTTCATAAGATTCAGAAATGTCCAGTACTTTTTAAGTTAAATGTACAATGTTTAAAATACACACCCCCGTGTTTGTTGCTCACAAAGTATTTATACGTTATTATGAGACCAAATTGATTTGCATGAATATTCGTAAAGCGCCTCCCGAGAGGAGTTGTGGGTGGCGCGCTTCGCTGCGTCTGTCAACTGGCTTAGTGCGCCTGCGCGTTAAACTTCATTCGAGGAAGTTGGTCGGACGGGCAACTGGAGCGACAGAGAAGAGTTTGTTGTGAACTCCACTTTTAGAGAGGATAAAACACCTCGCGGCCCTTCCAAAATGTCGGGATTTGATGACAACCCGTTCGCGCAGCCTGCTAGCGACAATCCTTTCAATGTAAGTGTTTGGTTTTAGTTGAATAGACGGTAAGGCGCAGTCAAAGCTGGTTGCTGACATTCGTTAAAAGGTAGCTGGCACGCCAGGAAACTAGATGGGTGGATGTCGGGGGAGGGACCTACTTCTCCTCTGTTGAACGCCATTTGGCTAAAACGTCATGATTGACAGGCTTTTAACCAATCAGTGAGCTTTGCTGCGAAAGAAGGCGGAGTATCCTATGAGGTCAGTTGCAGGAAGTTAAACTGTAGCCAAAGGGGAATGTGTGTCAAATCTTTTCTAGCCCCGTTACCATCGTTACTACTTACTTTAAACGTGATTCATATAACTCTGTTGAGGTGATTTGCTGTCATTTTGGAGTCCTGTCACCTACATTGGTTTGCTCACAGGATGTAGCCTCGAAGCCCTAGAAGTCTATTCATTCTATAAAAAGCTCTATAACTTCATTGTGTTGGTGTCATATGAATTTATTGAATTCGGATAGCTTTCATCCACAAACAAGTGGCCCCCTTTGTTTACAATTAGACTTGTTTAAGTTTAAAAGAAAGAAAGAAAGAAAATGGGATGAATTAGTAATCGCACATGTCATAACGGACTCTATAAATTGCATTTAGTTTCATTTTTGCTTTTGTTTTGTAACATGGCACTCCTATAAAGATTTTTGATATTCCAGCTCTACAAAGTTTGAGTTTGCAAGAAGATACACATAAGAGGTATAGTCTACTTTTTTTCACTTTTGTCTAGTAGAAATAAACGTGTAATGTCCTGATTCGCTCTGTGTATTCATTTTCAAGGATATGCGCCACGTTTTTTTTTTCTCATTATCTGCAAAGTCATAGGCATGTTGACCTACTTTTCTGCTGTAGTCATGAAGCTGTATGTTCTCCATCTTTCCTTATTATGGAGTATGAAGCGGATAAAGTTTAAAATTTGCCGGCTAATCTTGTCATGACTGTGGTTTGATTGGAGTGTTAGAAGTATAACAGGGACCTTCCTCAGTAATGCAGGGAAGGGTTGCAGCGTGAAATATGAATAGATAAGATAAATAAGAAGTAAGGGTAAATAAGTAATTCAGAGTTAAACATACAGTTAAATATATTACATGGTGATTCTATTTTTTTTATATATATAACGCTCCAAATCATATTTAGGAAAACTGTTCTTCATGATTACAGTGATGTCACATAACACAGATACTTTTTTTTATAGTAGTACAGAGTAACACTTTATTATAACATCATCAGTGGAGAGCACTGTTTGTTTGACGGGTGTGGAAGTGGCTGAATAAATATCCCAGTAGCAGCTGGTGCATGTTGTTTTTGCCGTAGTACAGATAGCTTCACTGCCAAGATGTTATATTCATACAAGCCTGTCGTCTGTGGCTACATGAAAGTTGCCAACCTTTAAATGAATTTATTCTTTTTTATCTTGGGGGAAAAAAATTGAATTGAAAATGTGCGCCATTAGTGACCATGAAGTTGAACATGTTGTTCCTTTTTTCTATAGTGGGCTTTTGTGACCATGCAGTCCTGAGCATATGGCACCGTAGAGCTGTGGTATGCAGTGTGAAGAGTGACTCAAGTCTATTTAGTAGCAAAATTGAACAGCACTTGTGAAATTGGTACAACAGCCACACCTAGACAGTCAACAGACATCGCAGCATGTCCTGTTTCCTGGTGCAGAGACGTTTACGGCAGGACGATTCCATCACAAATTCATTTTTACGTGCTTTTATATCAGAGTTCATCATTTTTACATTCTTATCAATGGAGAGGTGCTTCTCCACACTCCTTCGCTGTTGTTTTGAAGGTGGTGACTTCTTGTCTTTGGCTTGTCCCAGATTAGTCCTGATTTCAGGGATGATTAGTGGTTATTGTCATCAGTTTTTTCATTCACTGCTGTGTGTGTTGCGTCATTAAAGGGCACAAGCAATCACCCAGTTGTTATTGAGCAGGATATGTTTTCTGCCTTTCCAAAAGGTAGATGCGTTTTGCATGTCAGGCTTTGAATATCACCATGAGACACAGAGACATCATTCAAGTTCATGAGTGCATTTGTAAAGTTTCTAGGTTCATTTAGTTTAACTGTATATTTGAATTCAACTTCCCCCCCCCCCCCCCCCCCCCCCCCCCAAAATGCCAAGTTTTAGGGAGTTAAAGTGTTTAAACGTTGCTCTGTTTCTTGCTGGGAGCGTTTACAGGTGTGTCAAGAGCAGATAAGTCACAGTGAGCTCAGACTTTGAATCACATGGGCAGTGAGTGACGTAATGTGTTATCATGTGAGATAATCGGTCTGTCCGCAATTTACAGGTGAAATTGATTCGTCACAGATACGAGAAACGATGCTGGCTGTTGTTAGTGTGTCGTGATATTGCTTACTGTTTAAATGTGTTTATTTTTATGGCATATATATATAGTCAAACTTAAGTCCTTCAATACCTGAGATCTATTTTGCATACATGGCAGATTCAGCATTGCTCTGAGACTCTATTATACTCCAGCATTATTAATTAAATGTTAGCCATAAAAATATGCCCCAACTTATTTATCGACTGATATTAATCCTGCTTCTAATATTTTTCTGCCAAAACCGTTCGATAACTTCGTTTAAGGTTTCATTGCAAAAAAATGTTTTATACAGTATGTATATATGTGTATATATATATATAACATTGGAAGAGTCCAGTATTCTAAATATTTGTGAACGTATGTAAAGATAAGCACAGCTCCTTAGATATGACGTGTGTCGACTATCATGGGATGTTTGTTTATATGTATCTCAGAATGTTCCAGAAACATCTTACATGTTCTTACAAAGTATCAGAGCCTATTGAGTCTCGATCAGACTTTACATGTTTTTTTAATCTTGGAGTTTTCCAAAATGCTGTGGAAATCATAGGAAAGGCGTAAAAATAGAGACAGTAGTAGCAATCAGAAACGTGTTTTCTTTTTCAATTGGAAAATGGCATTAAAAATGAAATGATAGCATACATTTGTTTTTTCTTCTGGTCAAAATGAAAATGTTTGGAATGTTCATTGAATTCTTCTGAACAAGGCTTTGCCTTACTTTTGTCAAGAATTCCCACTCAGCAGCCGGTGGCCTGTCATATCAGAGAGAACAGTTAAACTAATTGTGAGCTCTTTGACCAAACACTAAAGTCATTTAATGTTCACCAATATTTTTTTTCTAAGGTAATGATTCATCAGACCCTTTCGAGGTTACAGCAACAATAGCTGGATGTTAACCTACTTTATGACTTGATCAAAGCACTGTGCCAGATTTCAGCATCTCAGCAAGTTAATAAAAGGAACTTCTAAGGGAGAGTTCTTCAGGAGATAAGATAGGCAGCAGTAAATACTTCTTTCTTTATTTTCAGAGGTCAAGTAGAGAACCTCTAAAATAATTTGCACATCTTACTGTACAGTTTTAACCATTTAAAATGCTATTAAGTTGTGCTCTATTACTGCACTGGTCTGTTGCTAACAGCTTACTAAACATGGTAAAAGGAAGTCCACACATAAAGTTTGAACCCAGTCTCTCTTATATTTGTGTTTTTGAGCACCTTCACTTGTTCCAGCTGCTCTGAGCTTATTCTGTTCAAAACGCAAGAAATACAGAAATCATATTGATGATAAGATTCCGAATTTATTTAAAGTCGAAGCAACTTGTCGTGATATATTTGTTGCTTGTTGTATTGTGATTATTGATAATGACGAGTGACACATGTTTTGTTGTTTTCAGGATCCTTCTGTCACTCAGGTCACCAACTCCAGCACAGAACCAGCTGACCAGTACAGCTCTTTCTCTGCTCATTCCAAAGTATGACATCAGAAACCGGCGTCATTGTCTTCTTGTTTTATGATTTTCAGACCTCTTCGTGCCTTTAAAAGTGAATGAAGAAGATTAGTCTTCTCTTTCATCCTTTCTTCTACTTGTCTTTTTTTGACTCATATTCTTCTTTGTTCTTCTTCTCAGTTGTCATGTCTTGATTGGCCTTCTATTATTAGCCTCTTTCTTCTCATCAGCCTTCAACCTTCGTTAATAAATGTCTCCCTTCTTTCTTTGACTGCACTGCAACAGCCCGATAAACGTGAATGTCAGTGAGTGATCGAAGTGACACCGCTGGTTGAACGAATGCTGCGAGTTGTTGCGACTGTTTGAAATGAGAAGCTCATCCGGGGGACTCAATCCGGTGCCTGATCGAGCTGAACTAGCTCCTCTCAATGCAGAGAAGTAACAGCTCTGCTCTTAGTTCATCCCGGATGGCTCCTGAACGTTTACTCGGGCTGTGACGGTACGGTGACGATGGTAATTAGCTCAACTCCGCAGCAGGCGTCACATGACCGTGGTGTTGCGGTCATGTGGATATCGTCGCAGCCCTACTTCTCACTGTCGCATAGAGAGACTTGCCACCCTGCACAGAAAGCTTATTTCAGCTGCTTGTATCCTCGATTTCATGAGGTGAGGGCAGGGATGTCGGCCGACCTAAACAGAGAGCTATATCTTACTGTTCAGCTCCCCTCTTCACCAATACAGTTCAGTACAGGGACCGCATTACCGCCGCTGCTTCTCCCAGTCTGATGCACAGACAAGCCCTCGAGCATCCTTACACACAATCCCAGCCATATGCTAGGTCTTGACCTCTTCTAGCTTCTCTTCCTTTTTAGCTTAATTATTAATCACCTTCTTTTAATTGTTGATTTTTCTTTCTTTGTTCTTCCTCTCTGCCTGCTCCCTCTTATGTTGCCTTTCTGTCTGTTTCCTCTCGTCTTCATCCTCCTTCCTTTTCTTGTTTCTCTTTTACGAGCCTTGCTATGTCATCATTGCATGTGCGTCATTTGTTTCCTAATTGTTGTCTTCCAGGATGACCTCTCCGCTCACACCACCCCAGCCTCCACCTCTCCCTACCAGCCTGCTGTGCTACAGCCGTCTACAGAGCCCAGTCCACAGGTGAGATCACAGACTGTCTATGCCACACCCTCCACTTATCTGCAGCAGAAAAAGATCACGTTGAAGTACAATGAGGTCGAGGACTTCCCCTTGTCCTCTTCCTCCTGACATGTATCATTTGTATTTTCTTTACACTCTGTTATTGTTCTCATAGTTTGAGCAGCTGCATGTTTCAGTTTTCCAGCCAGAACAAAATAAACACAAAACACAATGGACTTACAGAAACCAATGACGTCACGATCAACAGTGCAGAGCCTACAATTAGTCAGGTGTCCATATGGATGTCAGGGTGGGCCACTACTCCATGAAACTTTTCAGATGATTAAGTTCTTTTTCGTCATATGAACAATGTTCTTTGCAGATTCCTATCATGTGAACTTATGGTTTTAAGTCATATCCCATTTTCTGTATTGTCTTTGTCTTAGTTGAAATGTTCCAAGGCATTTTATTGAAAACAAATATGATTCTACCTTCACTTAATGTAGTTGTTTTATTACAGTTACAACGGTAGGAGACATGCTCAGAATTGCCAATTTGTTTTTCTAATGATTTCCCTTCCTATAATTTATGATACATTGTGTGTGTGGGGGAGGGATGGGGGGGAGCCACAGATAGATATTGGCACCAAAGCCATTCACTATTGTTTCACTGCTGACAGTAACACCTGGTGACCACAGAGAGCACAAGTCATGCAGATGTACATAAAATAAAGAGGTGGTGTGGAGTTCATTCCTCCTGCAAGGTTCCCGTCAAAAGAAATCTCCCAGTCCCATTTTGCCTAAAATCATTGGGGGCACCAAAATCAAAGATCCCAAAAGTCGACCTCAAATGTGACATCTCACAAACTGAAAGACAAAATTAGACTTAAGGCACAATTTATCTTAGTAACTTTCATCTTACACATAAAAATAGAGGTTCCCATGACATCTGCCACGCAGAATAAAATCATTCAAATGTTACTTTTAGCCAACAATTTGCTAATTTAAAGTGTCGTTCATGGGAAAGTTCCAACCTCAGAGTGAGAGAATACACCTATTCACCTCAAGTAGGTGAATAGGTGATAATAGGGGAGCTGGACATTCCCAATTCCAGCCATCTGAATGCGCAGTTAGACTTCTAGATGTAATATCTATAATGAGTGGATGTGACTAAAGAGCTCGCCATCCACTCAGTCTCCCACCCTGTCTCCTCAGATAGCCTGAGTGTTACCTGAGGATGTTTGGTGGCGACACAAACATCTACTCAGTTTACACACAATTTGAATGAGGTTCCTTGTCATAAATATTCACTGATAGGACGACACGGCATCTGTGTCCTTCCTTTTTCTGCTAAGTCTGACATCAGATATGGTGATCATGAATATGGATTTATAGTAACATGGCCCTAAAAATTCAAGAAGGGCTTTATGAACACTTATGAAAACATTTGTAGTGCTCAGGATAGCTGTTGATGTCTTCTGTAACGGCTCACAGTGGCTCACCGCTACCTTTCACGATAAAGGTAAAATGCAGGATGATGTGAAGTTAATTGTGAAGTTTTTGCATCGTTGTTTTACGGTAAATGTGAGACCCTGTTGTATCTGTGCCATTTGCATGTTATGTGAAACCCCTGCCAGCTGCTGAAAAGTCTCTGCACTAATGTTACCCAGATAAATTATTGTACATCGAATGTGTTTGTTGAGAAAAGTGTTTCTGACCCTCCTTTTTTTTTTTTTTTTTTTTCCCAGGCGACTGCTGCTGTAGCTCAGGCCAACCTGCTGAGGCAGCAGGAGCAGCTGGAGAGAAAGGCTGCCGAGCTGGACCGCAGAGAGCAGGAGCTTCAGACGAGAGGCCCGACAGGTCATTAAAGATGAAAACCCCTCCTCCCTGCAGCAGTGTCAGAGGCAGCACAGCTTACTGAGACGGGAAAACAATGTGCAGTGTGTGCATTATGTATCAAAGAGGAATATAAAACTTGCTGCGTGTAAAATCCTTACGCACAGGCTGGGAAAAAATGCTTAGGTCTGCACACCCAGAAAATTATTGAATAAATGACTGTTTAACTCTAACATATATAAATATAAAAATCTTCTGGTAGCACTACTGGACTACTACACTCGACGTATCACCTTTCAGCTTTGGGGTGTTTGCTGAGGTAATGTTGACGTGCGCTGAAAGCCAAATCGTGGTCGTGATTTTTACTCAAGCATTTGCAGGCAACAGCTCCTCAAATACGAGATTTTTCTTTGTTCATCATCAGTTACTTGTTATTGATCATTATTTTGAAGATTTATAAAAGAATGATACATGTAAAGGTTAAAAAAAAAATAATAATAATTCCCGTCTCAGATTTGTGCCCCACTAGGTGGAGGAGAATGTATGCAGACACTCACATCAGCTGTGTTGCAGTGTTTTAGTCACTATTTAGTCATTATCCAGCCTGCTTGAAACGCTGCTGTACGTTACCTGCTTCATAGATGGATATATGTCACATTAATGTCTCAATATTTTCAAAATAACCACTGATTGAAGTTTCAGCACTTCAGGAGTTTTACTTGTATATTCATCATGATTTTTGGCAGAGCTGGCCTCTCTCTGCCTTCAGGGGTGGAGCTCTTGTGTTGACGACATGCAGGGTTGATGTTGTCTCTCTTGTCTCTCCGTTTGACAGGTAAAGAGAACAACTGGCCTCCACTTCCCAAGAACTTCCCCATCAAACCGTGTTTTTATCAGGACTTCTCAGATGAAATACCGCCAGAGTCCCAGAGAGTCTGCAAGATGATGTACTACCTCTGGATGCGTGAGTGTATTACATTGTTTGGGGGGGGGGGAGGGGTATCAACACAACAGAAAAGTGATACCACAATGAAATGTGATACACGTTTTGTACCGAGGAGAAATGTGTGGGCTATTTTTACCAGTGTAGACAGAAATTTGCACAAATCAAACTAAAAATCTTGCAATGTCTTTTGATGCTCTGAAATCAATATTAATATAAAAATGTTGTTTGAATCCCCTGAATAACCTGTTCTGGTTGATACCGTGTTTAATATGCACTACTTATAGCAGCACAAATTCTCGGCCCCTCCCCGCCCCCCCCCCCCCCCACACACACACACACACTCCCCCACGCAGTCATCTCGGATACAATGTTTCTGTTTGCTACATGCATAAAGATGATGCTGATGTTGTAACCTGTTTTTGTTCTCACTGACTCTCTCCGCTGTTTCCTGCAGTTAACTGTGTGACTCTGTTCCTCAACGTGCTGGCGTGTCTGGCTTACTTCATCACTAATGCAAGCTACGGTGTGGATTTTGGTCTCTCCATCCTCTGGCTCATCCTCTTCACTCCCTGCTCCTTCCTCTGCTGGTACCGGCCTGTCTACAAGGCCTTCAAGTGAGTCTCCCTTCACATGTGTGTACATGTGGCCTTAGCAACTGGCACCTCTTTAATTCACTTATAAATGCACTAATGATACAAACCTAATGAAATGGATTCAAAGGTGAAACTATAGGATTTTTCCCGAGCCATGATTAACTTTGAAGCTAGGTAACCGTAGGGGAAAATCTTATTTAAATAAAGTTATAACCACCCACTACTACTGGACCAACTCTTTATCTATAATTACCGTTAATAATTTACCGTTGTCTCTGTGGCGCAATCGGTTAGCGCGTTCGGCTGTTAACCGAAAGGTTGGTGGTTCGAGCCCAATTTAGGGCGGCATGGTGGTGCAGTGGTTAGCATTGTCACCTCACAGCAAAAAGGTTCCGGGTTCGAATCCGGTCCTGGGCCTTTCTGTGCGGAGTTTGCATGTTCTCCCTGTGCTTGCGTGGGTTCTCTCCGGGTTCTCCGGCTTCCTCCCACCATCCAAAAACATGCACCTCAGGTCAGGTTACCTGGCGCCGCGCTAGTGGCAGCCTGCTGCAGCAGCTCCCCCCTGAGAGCCCCCCTGCTGTAGTGAAGAAATTTCCCCTCGGGGATTAATAAAGTGTATAAAATCAAATTACAAGGCCCAAACCATGATACCACCGCCAGCATGTTTCACAGATGGGATTAGGTTCTTATGTTGGATTGCAGTGTTTTCTTATATCCCCCCCAAAAAAATTCTCATTTAAAACCAACAAGTTCTATTTTGGTCTCAACTGTCCACAAAACATTTTTTCCAATAGGCTTCTGCTGATATTTGGCAAAATGCAGACAGGCAGTGAAGTTCTTTTTTGGAGATTCATGGATGTTCTCCTTGCAACCCTGCCAGGAGAACACTAAACAACAGTGGTGTGCACCATTGTTGTTTAGTGTTCTCCTTCACATTAACCACTGAGCGAGGTCCTTACCTGCTTAAAGGTTACCTGGGTTCCTTTGTATAATGAAATGTAATGTAATGTAATAATTGTGTTGTTTTCTTAAAAGTACTAAAACATATATGACATGTACTCTTCACAATAGTCTTAAATTGTAATTTAAAAAAATATAGCCATTGATGAGTCAGTAGTGTGAAAGTTAACTGCATGATTTGTTTTCTCTTCGTTTAGGACGGACAGCTCCTTCAGCTTCTTCTTCTTCTTCTTTGTGTTTTTCTGCCAAGCGGTGATCTTTATCATCCAGGCTGTGGGCATCCCCAAGTGGGGAAACAGGTGAGTCACACGCTCTTGTGTGTTATTTTTAAAAGTTATACACTACACTCATGCCGCATAAAGTTTGAGTTCACTGATCTAATTTATGCACGTCCTACTAACACATAAACAAATAAAAAAGCAATCTGTTTGATCGGCGTATTCAAGATATGTTCACATGCTTCAGATTTATTGAAAGAAGTAATCTGTCTCCTTTTGGTTCTTTGCCTTTAATATCTGAATTATGCGCAGTGAGCTGTCGTCCTCTCTCTTTTCTCTCTTCCTCATTTTCTGCATTCTTTCATCTCTTCTGACAGACACTTTCCATTCTTCAGCCTCCCTGTCTGCTGGTAACGCTGTAAGTTTCTGCTGCTCTCTGTCTCTGCTACATCCTGTTAACACGCGCACTTTCTTTGTTCTCTTACCTCATGCAAGTTAAGTGAAACACCAGTTCAGAGGCACTTATTATAGCTAACATGTAGTGACCTTTTTAAATACTAATCTTCTCCCTTTCCCATTTACATTTTGTTCAATTTATGGTAGGTATGTTTGCTTCACTTTTTAGTCTATATTTTTTTTCTCCTTTGAGTTTTATCTTTTAATATTGAGATGAATATAATTGTTAGTTGTACTACAGTAAAGTTAAGTCCATATTGGACAGGTTTTTACAAGTAAAAAGGAAAATGAAAAAACAATAGCAAATAAGGGCTGTAATGTCTGTTAGATATGTTTTAGTTTATTTTACCACCTTAAATACCTTTTGAAAACTCCAGAATACAAGTCTGAAAGTGACACCAAAAAAAAAAGAGAAATAAATAGATGAAGTAAATGAAGATAAATATGTGGCTTGGTAAACATCCAGATGATTTTCTACTTTGATCACTAATTACCTCAATTCTGTTGTTGCTCTACTTTTTGCATATCCCAACCTCAAGGTTAGGTTAGGTTAGGTTAGGTTAGGTTAGGTAGTTACTTTATTAATCCCCGAGGGGAAATTTTTTCGCTACAGCAGCATACAGAAGCAATAAGATAATAATAGAATAATAAATCAATCAGGTTATGATAGTAAACCTCATATCTATATGTCTGGGATCTAGGTTGTGTCTGAAGTTACATTTTAACCTGTGGAGGGTGCATAGACTCCAAAGGGTGCTGAGCTATTTAAATATACTGAAGATGAAGTTTAGAAAAGCCCTTTGATTTCAAAATTTCACTTTGCAGAATGATCCTTGTCCAAATGCCTTTTCATTCATGCCGCTCCATCCCCCCTTTTCTCACTTATGTTATCAAGACACTTTGCATAATAGCAAAAACATACCCAGTGGAGGAGGCACTTATTTTGAGAGTTGCATTTCATCTGTCATCCTATGAAGATGAAATGCAAATTAGTTCAGCACAGTTTTAACAACATATTCTGAAATTACAAAAAGGTACTTTTAAGGATTCATTAATATGAAAAGGTAAACCCACTGAAATTTGTGTCATGCATTCACATTACAATTAATACCACTTTTAATATGTTTAATATTCTTTTCGCGCTGCCTCTTCAACACTTTCTTCTTCTCTCCCTAAATGTAACCCAGCAGAATGCATGTATACTGTATGTGCCTGCATACAAATGTTTCATTGTGTTAAAGTTGACCTTCGGCTTAACTAATACTGTTAATGAGATCACCGAAAACTCTGTGATGTTTGTTGATTTCAGTGGCTGGATCACTGCCTTCACCGCCATCAATTTACACACGGCCGTGGGAGCCATCATGATCATCGTGGCCATCCTCTTCACTATATGCGCCGTGATGTCTGTCATCCTGCTCAAGATGGTAAGAACCTCTCTCACTGTTTTTGACTTTAATTTGTGGACTAAAGGTGATGGAAGTGTCATTACTTGTGTGTTTGATCAAAGTGTGAAGCTCAGGGGCTGCAAAATGAAGCCAACGAGGACCTGCCAAAAACCGCAGTTCCTCGAATGGCCACTTGAGGCTGGATTGAAAAGCGAGTCAATACCTATAAACCCCCACGTTAAAATGCCCAACTTTACAGCAGAAATAAACATGTCTACTGCCTGGCATTAAAAACAGTTTAAGTCTCAATAGCTAATTTCCCCGTTCATTCAGCAATCAGGCTTCATTTGATCCACATCAGTTTATCCACACACCACCTCTTTGCCCATTTTTTACAGTAGAAAGGATGAGTCAGGTATTGCTAAGATAGTGACGGCCAGAATCACAGAGAACTGAGCCTCAAAAAAACTTTTCAGGAAACTTATGGTTGACCTCACTGAGGCTACATACATTTTTAGAGTCTATGGTTTGGTTGAAAACCAGAGTCATTGCCAAATTACATTTTCACCCACTGGTAGCAAGACTTATTTCAAATATTCCTCAGAGGGAAATTTATGTCTTTGCAAAATGACATGGCCATTCAATAGAGATAATTATTCTGGACCAAAGCAGTGAACCATAATATTCATCCACAGAATATGTAGTGTGACTAAAATGAGAGCCTAGAGGAGGTTGAAATAAGAAGTTTAGAATAATGTATTAGCACCAATCACATTCATTTTTGAGTCACTAATCATTCAAAAGGACGTCCCCACTTGTATGTCATAGTAGATTTTTCGAAGGATAGTAAAGGTTTCATCTCTGTTCAGTTTTCAGCTGCCTGTTGTTCAGCAGTAAATTGAACTAAATGATTTCTCCTCAGGTGCACAGCATGTACCGCCGTACCGGGGCCAGTTTCCAGAAGGCCCAGCAGGAGTTGTCACAGGGCGTCTTCACCAGTAAAACCTTCCAAACAGCCGCGGCCGGAGCAGCCTCCTCCGCCGCGCAGGGAGCCTTCCAGGGAAACAACTAATGGTTAAGGCTAAGCAGAGCTCCTTTCCACAGGTCAAGGTCTGTACGTTATCAGGTCTAGATTATGACGTAAACTGAAGCTGAACAAATCAGGAAGTTTAGGTTCCCTGAGAACTCACTGGCGGACACTAAACCAGCAGTGATTCCTCCTGAGAGTTATCAGTCCTCTGGGAACAGCTGCTGCCTTTTGGAGCCAGCAGCCGGACTTCTGCAAATCCTAATCTGACTTTCTAATGTATAGACCTTGAGCCAGGTGAGGCTCGTTCCTGGCCTCCCTCCTTTCACCCTTACTATCAGTGCAAATGTGATTCCCCGTATTACCTTTTGCTTTTCACATTCAGTGTGTCTCCTGCAGAGCGACATTGTCTCTCTGTGCGGGTGTAAAAAGCAGCGGAGGGGAAAGACACACATCAAGTGTAAACTGGGGTGTGAAGCACACATGAAGTTGACTGATTGCTATCTCAGCGTGTCTTTGCTTTGTATATTTTGTGTGCAATTTTTTTGGGCCATGCTCCTCAGTGTGGTGTGTGTGTGTGTGTGTGTGTGTGTGTGTGTGTGTGTGTGTGTGTGTGTGTGTGTGTGTGTGTGTGTGTGTGTGTGTGTGTGTGTGTGTGTGTGTGGCATGCTGATCACATGCATTCCTGTGGGTGGGGTCTGCCTGTGTTTGCCCACACTGATGGTGGCTCCTGATCCTGTAATATACTTAAGATGAAGTGTTTGTCATTGATTGACATTGATTATCTCAAAAACATTTATTTTTGGTGTTGAAGCCTGGTTGGAAAACGGTTTGTGCCACAAATTTCAGTCCATTTAGAAAGAAAGAAAATCTATCCTGTACTTAATTATGATCTGTCTGGCAGTAAAGTTTTGGACGTTATTGTAAATAGTCATTTAAGGTCATGTCAGTGAGAAAAAACTTTGCTCTTCTTGGAATTCAGTTAATGGTTAAATGTCGCATCCACACAGAGTCCAATATAATTTCACTTTAGGCCATTTTTGTGCTAAACCATCAAACTGGCGATTTCAGAAATTCTCTCGGTGCGATGTTAAAAGGTTTTTGAAGCAGCTTCAACTAAATCTTTACACTGCATTTCTAAAGGGATGTTTCTAAGAAGATCAAAGCAGTACTGTCTTTAAAAATGAAACATTTTCATGATAGATTAATTATCTCTCAAGAAGAGGGACACCTATTCATACGGTTTACTTTATTGTGCTGAGTCAGTCCAATCTGGCGCCGGTTCTTTTGATTTTACTTCTATTATTTGATAGAGGAGGAACGTTAGGCAGTTTCTTTGTCACAAAGATTTTGAAGTAAAACTGTATATTTGGCAAATGTGAATCAGCAGGAACAATCAGAAATGATCTCGGAGGTTTTCTCAGAATTCACGGCGATTAGACTGTATCTGATTAGACTGTATCTGATTTGTAATTTCTACCAGAGCAGTGTGAATTTGCTAGAACTTACCTTCCTAAGAACAGATCCGGTGTCTCACAGATTGTTGAACTTCTTGGAAGAATTTCAGCTCTTTAAATTCTTCTTTGTACGTCTAGAAAACGATCACCGAGCTCTAAATTATTTGCATACTGGTGTATATTTGCTAATGTTGAAAAGCATGCATATGAGTGTGTTTATTCGACGTACTGTTTTAAAACATCAGTTTGGATGTAAAGTACATCAGCATTCCTGAATAATAATTGCAAACTCAGATGATTTATGTGATGTTCTCGCACAAGATAAGATTTGTATTAATTCTCTCATTTCTGGATGCATTGTATTGGGAGATCAAAATTCAGTGCCTTTTGTATTTCAACGTTGAATACAGCATCTAATAAAATGCTTTGCTTTCATTTAAAGGTGTAATTGTTTTCCTTACTTTCTCATGATCTGTATAGTTTTTGATAACTTTATCAAAACATCTGTATGTGCAGATTTTTACATTTATGAACGCTTGTTTGGCATTTTCAATCTATTGATGTATTTAATCACTATTTTGTCCATTTTATGACCATTATTCTATTTTTATAAACATTTATTTTGTGTACTTTAAACTATGAGGAGAGAGTTTCCATCTAACTTGAACAATATCATAAAACTGACCAGATTCTCCACAACTGGGAGCTGTTTGATGAGACCAGCTCTACACCTGCCAACTTGCACCGTCTAAAGCAGGGGTGTCAAACATACGGCCCGCGGGCCGGATCCGGCCCACCAGGGGGTCCAGCTCGGCCCGCTGGATGTCTTTGCTAAGTGTGAAAATTACAGAAAGACATAAATTGCATTTCTATGAGAATATGGAGGTTTATGAATACAAACGTTTTGGATTTTTTTTTTTAATCGATCCAGTAATTGCTTCAAAAACAGCGTAAATGCGACGTCTGCTCCGGAGGCAGCAGCTCGCTGCGAGGGAATCTGCAGAGGAGAGCCCGGGCAGATAAACAGTGGCCTGATGTCTGAGTTTTTGGTCTTTATGTTTCTAGTTTATTGTAGAAAGACCTTAAAATAGGGTTTATCATCCAAAAACCTTCACCAATGATTTAAACAGAAATATTGTCGTTATTATGCTATGATTTTACTGGTCTGGACCACTTGAGATCAAAGTGGGCAGTATGTGGCCCCTTAACTAAAATGAGTTTGACACCCCTGGTCTAAAGCAACGGTTCCCAACTAGTGAAATCTGAAGAGACCCCGTACAAATGATAGAATGGGAAAGCAGGAAAAAAAAATCCTAGACAACATTGTAGTTATTTTTTCATGTTCCTTTAATCTTTTCTTGTTTTTCTTCCCTTGCAGTGCTTTAAATATTCTTCATAATCAGTCACATAATTTACACTTTTCTGGTATTTTATCTGCAGTGGTAATATCCATAAGAAAATACTTTTGTGGTTTTAAATACCAAAAAACATCTCAATAGAGTTTTACATCTCTTCAGCTTCTCTCTGGAGCTCGACCAAGATCATGCTGTATTGTGTCCGTGTCTTTAAAGCACATTGATATCAACAACCCACTTGTCTGATTGGCCGACTCTTTTCTGAGCGATGCAGCCCAGGCCAGATCTCAGGTTTTATTCCAGCTTGTGGCTTTATAACTCTGCGATGGGAGGACCACCACGTGTTTTCTTTCAGATAAAAGGCTGGACAGTGGGCCTTGCTGAGGGCAGACATATGACATGAGTGCACCTTTGTGATGTCACAAACTTACAGAAGTCCAAATGGCGCAGTTGCTGAATATGGGCTTGTGTGTCTTTCTCTATGGACTGAGCATTTTAACACTTTCACAGTATTTATATAGCAGCTGGACCTGCTTTATAATCAAAAACAAAATGGAAAACCTGAATTTTTACAATATGGAACCTTTAAATAAAATAAAAATCAGAAACTAGGAAATAATGTAATGTGTGACAATGAATCACCAGGAACATACTGCTTTGTTTGGTGTTGTAAGCCAAATAGGTTTGGAAGGAATATTCTTGTAGATATGTTAATATCCACTCTGTGACAAAATCCATTACACATTTGTCTTGTTTGAAGGTGATGCTGCTCGGACTAGAACAGCAGGCGCTGCAGCTGTGCAGCTGGATGATTTTATTGAGGGGTTTCATCAGATGCCATTGCTACTATTAGACTGATGTTTTCTCAATATGTTACTGAACTGGAATGTTTGACCTAAATCAGAACATTGAAATAAATTCAATTTACTATAGACAGCATATTTGCCAAAAGCTCAGGACTGCTGATTCTGCTTTGAGAGAGACTTCTACATTTCTGGTAGTTTCCTCCTCCTTTCTGTTCTAAGTTAAAGGACAGAGGATACCAGATGCAAAACAAAGAGGGGAGGCAGATTTTTGTGACCACTCTGTCTGCAGTGACCCAGACAGCCTGTGGAGAATCCGCACTGAAACCCAAACTGCTGCTTCAACCGTCTGTCAGCCCGGCTGTCTGTGTATTTCTTTCCCCAGGCTCTGTCTGGAGCTCAGAATAGCTGTCGCCACTTCCCATCAAACACCATCAACAACTGGACCAGGCATCACGGCTACCTGAGCAGAAAGGTTCTTTTAAAGCTCATGAAGTCAGAGACATGGTGTCTCTGTATCAATGTCTGCAGCATGAGGTGGACGCTACAGGAAATAAAAATCACGTTTTGCTGAGTCACATTCCCACTGGGATAGGTAGGCCCATAGATCTGTACAACTCCACGTCCTGCAAACTGCTGCGAAAAAAGTATACCAATAACAGAACAGTAAATAGGAGGTACCAAAAGTGAGTTTTAAAGGGTCAGTTCAGCCAGCTCAGTTCAGGCAGCAGCTCATATTCAGACCTATTCTTGAGCTGCAGATCACCTGAAGACTTTCAATGCAATTCTACATTCAGTTCAGACACAATTTATATCCTTTTATTGTTGTAGTTTGTTCTCAGCGCATATACACACTTAATGTGTTGTTGTTGTTCAAAAGGGTCTTTGATTTTTGATTCATTAATTCAGAGTGAGTAAGAATGAGAAATGTGATCAGCCTGCTGGGTCACAGTGATGCTGCATGTCATCATCAGTTTGACAACAATGTGTTTTAACATTTTCTGTCCAGAAGATGGCGAGGTAGAGCCCTGTTTACATTTACCAGGTACTGATACTGTAATCTTGACCATGGCTCCAAATTATCTTGAATAAACTGACAACAAATCATCAAATCTGACCCTGATATATAATATATATATAATAATGGAAATTAATTGCAAAGTCAAGCACTCGGACGTTTTCATGTTAGTGAAATCCTATTTGAATTCCTCTGGATTCTCATTTATACTAAACATTTGCTTGTTTTCCTTGTTTTGATTCCCCATTTTAAAAGAACAGACGCAGGACATTCTGGCTAGTCAGCCATCATCTTTCAGCTGTGCTGCAGGTTACATCATCTGCTAACATTGTGGGGAGAAAGCAGCCTCAGATACAGTCTTACCACTAGAGGGAAGCATGGCTGTGGTGAAGGTGCTCAGTGGAATGAAGTGCTGACTCACTGTCAGAGAGACCTGCAGCAAAAAGAGCCACAGGAGGTATCTTTACACTGTTACTGTAGGATTTGTACACAGTTTGTTTTTGTCTTCTCTGACTGTGGCTATTGCAAACACAGCTGACTGGAATGGTTATATATGATTAGGAAATATAATTGGCACCTAATAGAAGCACATGACATCACTACTGTAAATCATTCATAAATATTCAACTCCCTCACCATCAGTATAATTGTAAAATGTGAGTATGACACATCTGAGAAGGTGTGCTCCTATAGGCAGCCATCTCCTGCCATGTGCTAAGTCAGTGATGACTAAAGCAAATTGTGCAGGAGATTCAAAAGGTTCGGGTTTACGTGTAAAGCCCAACAGAAGTTGGTACGGACCTCCTTATCATCCTCTCAGTGTGGTGTGGACAGTTTATGCTGAGAGGCCCTCTGCTGCACATGGAAATATGCCAGGCTCAAGGTTAACCAGGAGAAAAGTTGAATGAGGAACATTTCTCTTGAAAAGAAAGAGGCGATTTGAAAGACTCATCCCCATTCTCCCTCTGTCTTTATCAGCGGGTCCTCAGTGTGTGTATAAAAAGACATTTAAAGTCTGAGGAAAGTGTTCTTTTAATTTTCTACTAATTATTTTAATAAACCCCCTGCATTCGCTGCATAAGGCTGACTTCATTCACATTGACATTTGGAGTAGTCGAACCTGCTTTACTAATCAATCCTGCTCGACTGTAGGGAGTTTTCCATAAAACGCCTGAAATGCCACCATTAATTGTTATGCTCAAGCAGTCTGATTCAGGTTTAGAGTGAAATATTAGCACAGACAGTGAAATGCTGAAGCTTCAATGTTTGTTTTTCTTTTTTTTCTTTACTAAATTCAATGTTTATATGGTCTAAGAGTTGTTCCAGAATATACTACATGGAACAAACAAACTGTTGAACAAACTTAGTTTGTCACTATCTAACACAGGCTATGCTTTTTCTATGTGTTCTTACATGTGTTGTAAGATAATGCAACTGTGAGGCAGAAGGTAGAAATATGTCAAAATAGGCTTTGTTTTCTTTAAATATGCAGCTTCAAGATTGAAAAGTAGCTATAGCTAGTTCCTGAATGTTGCAAAGTACATCATTGCACTGTAATTCCCCTCACTGGTGTAGCAAAACAAAAACATGTGTTCAATTCAACTGCACTGTAATATAGTGTGACGAGTTTTCCAGCATGCTCTGAATTAATGTGTTTATATACACAGTGTTTCTAGAAGCTTACACTTTTTGTAAAAAGAAGACAGTGCATGGTCTTGGCCCACCTCAGACCGCAGGTGAAATCCTCACTGGACTCGCTGCAATTTGCGTACCAGCCTCATGTGGAAGTGGACGACGCCATCATCTACCTGCTGCAACGAGATTAGTCGCACCTGGACGGAACCGGTGGCTCTGTGAGAATCACTTTCTTTGATTTCTCCAGTGCATTTAACACCATCCAACCACTGCTGCTGAATGAGAAGCTGCGGGTGATGGGGGGCAGGGGGATAGACGCGTCCACCGTCTCCTGGATCACTGACTACCTGACAGGCAGACCACAGTTTGTCCGTCTGGGCAGTGTGCTGTCTGATACGGTGGTCAGTGGTAATGGAGCTCCTCAGGGAACTGTTCTGTCTCCCTTCCTGTTCACTTTATACACCACTGACTTCCAGTACAACTCAGAGTCCTGCCATCTGCAGAAGTTCTCTGATGACTCTGCAGTGGTAGGATGTATAAGGGATGGACGGGAGGATGAGTACAGGGCAGTAGTGGAGGACTTTGTGGAGTGGGCGGGTGAAAATCAGCTGCTTCTGAACGTGGCCAAGACCAGATGGTGGTCGACTTCGGGAGGAAGACGACGGCTCCACAACCGCTGAGAATTCTGGGAGAGGAGGTGGACATGGTGGAGGAGTACAAGTACCTGGGTGTCTCCATGACAACAGACTGAACTGGAAGACCAACATCAACGCTGTCTACAAGAAGGGGATGAGTCGACTCTTTTTCTTGAGGAAACTTTGATCCTTCAATGTGTGCAGTAAGATGTTGGAGATGTTCTACCAGTCTGTTGTGGCCAGTGCATTGTACTTCTCTGTGGTCTGCTGGGGGAGCAGCATTGGAGCCGGAGACACCAACAGATTTAACAAACTGGTTAAGAAGGCCGGCTCCATCATCGGCTACAAACTGGACAGTCTGGAAAAGGTGGTGGAGAGGAGGACGCTGAACAAACTATTATCCATATTGGATAATCCTGACCACCCTCTCCACCACCTAATTTGTTTACAATCTGCACACCTACAGCAGAGCACTTTCTCCAATAGACTCATCCAGCTCCACAGTCACAAGGACCGATATCATTCCTGCCCACCGCTATCAGACTGTACAATAACTCACCCCTCGCCAAATCCATCACACAACAATGACACCCTTGCACTGCAGTTTGTTTGTTTGTTTTGTTTTGTTTTAATTCATTGCACTGTTGTTTAGTTTAGTTTAGTTTATTTAATATTATTCTATTTTTATTGTATAGAATGTGCATTTTTAAAAATGATATTCAATATTTTTGCCATGTATATGCTGCTGTAATGTAAAAATTCCCCTCTGAGGGGTTAATAAATTATCTATCTATCTATCTATCTATCTATCTATCTATCTATCTATCTATCTATCTATCTATCTATCTATCTATCTATCTATCTATCTATCTATCTATCTATCTTATAAGTTCCCTGTTGTACTGGAACTGAGAACATCTCCTCTGACCAGTAAAGAACCCATGACCTTCTACACTACTTCATTTGTGGCCTCAAATATAATACATTGATGCAAATCATGCCCAAATAAAGGTAAACGACATTTGTTATTAATATAAGTTAACTGAAATGGGATTTTGTAATGTCAATATTGCATCAGTAAATTTTGGAAACCTCCATTATCCATCCGTTCTTTTTAAATCTTCTTTTATCTTTTCTTTTGCACATTAATTGAATCAACTTCAACTACGACGACAGTGAACGTCACACACTCGCTACAGCTCTTTTATTTTGAAGTCCCCTTGCGGAAATGAAACTTTTGTAACAGTCTGTCCCGTTTGACAGCTACCGTCTGTCTTCACCTTCCTCCCCTCCCTCCCCTCTCAGCATCCTCCTCACCCTCCTCTCCCTCCTCTCCCCACCCTACCAGACTCTTCCCCTCGTGCTCACACCGGTAGTTGTCATGGCGATGGAGTCATCCTCGGCGTCGGCTCCGAGGTCTGTTGCCATGGAGATCCCGGTGCGAGGTGCGCTCCCGGTGGTGGAGGAAGACGAGGGCTTCAGCACGCCGCCTCCGGGGTCCGAGGAGCGACTACGGTACCGCCGAGGAGCAGGGAGACGGCGGCGCGGGCTACCGTTCAACCGGGGCGGCTACTACATGCTGATAGTGATCGGGGAGATCGGAACGGAGCACCAGCTGGACGCCGCCAGAGCGCAAATAGAGCGGGGTGAGTGATGGACAGACCGGCGCTCGCAGTCTCGGTTTATGATTTCTTGGCAGCTGCAATTCAGTGTGCACAGTCACGGAAAAGGTTTCCACACGGAAACATCAACAAGAGAGATGTTTTGACGCAATGAACGGGATAGTGTCCATAGGTAGAAGCAGTTGCTGCAGCATTGCACCATGGGACACCACGCATCTCCCTTACTCATTAAAGCTGCAGACTCAGGTGGTACGTGCAGCAGAGGTCTTTCTACTTTAACAGGGCAATATTGTGACGAGAAACCGCTTGGGACTCAACCAAAAATGTATAACGTATTTAAAAGCGTGAAATCAATATATGAATCTCTAATTCTGACCAATCAGCATTGCTGCAAGAGGTACAATAATGTGTTTACAATCTGCACAACAACCTTTGGTCTGCTTTGTCTAGGCCATTAAAAATCAGCTACTTTTAGAGCATCCAAGTGTGTGTTTCGGCTTGTTTGTGTGTCTCCACATGGATGTTTTCTTGGTCGGGGTGTCACGTACCCCTCAAATCAGTAAACACACACACACACACACACACACACACACACACACACACACACACACACACACACACACGCACTTCAGGCTGTGGAGCAATGACAGCACATTTATTTCACAGATATTGTACGTGAAGAGTTTTAAGTTTTCTGCTGGACTCCTATTCTCTCCTTGTCACTCTTGGGCGTCATTACTCAGCTGAATATCTCAGCTGCAAAGTGAAGTGAAGTCACTGCTGCTCCTCCCGAGGAACTGCAGCAGGCTGCAGTCACTGTTGTCACCGAGAGCTCAGTTCAGGGATGTAAGCGGGTTGTTGTGCGGTCGTGACGGATGGTTGCTTGTGTGTGGATTCAGGAGTATGCCGGGTCAGCATCTTTCTGCCACACTGATGCCGCTCCCAGCTGTTCTCGGTCCAGGTCGCATTTTTAGCTGCCAGTCCAGCGCCATAACGACCACATCCGTCCCCTCTGACCTCCCTCTTACCACCGTTTGGGAGTTGACAGCTCTGCTGCTCTGTGGCGAGCTTGCTATCACGCCCACTTAGCTCATTACTGCACTGATTCTTTCGCCCGGGTCGGTGTTTCAAGTGTGACTCAGTGAGAATGACCTGCCATCCACTCTGATTACACGCTAGCTGCAGGGTCCTTTTATAGGCCTGAAACAAGTCACCCTCACTGCAGCGAAATAGTCGACCCCAAAAACAAAACACATGCTAAAGTCCTTGATTTGATTTCCCCACAGTCTTACTTTTCTGCAACTTATTATTATCTGCATAACTGATGAATATGATCATTTTCTGTTTAAGTATTTAGCTCATAAAATGAAATGATAAAATATAATGTTCGCTAACATTTCCCAGAGTCCAAAGTGGCATTTTGTAATTGCAAATTGAAAGAAAAACATCTTTAGTAAATCTATCTTCTTTTGAAAAATCAATTCATGGTTTTGTTTTGAAATGGCTCCTTCTGTTGATTAACACACCGCAACCCGAAGATATTTAATTTCTGTCACAGAGCGCAAACAAATGCAGCAAGTTCTCACATTTCAGAAGCTGGAAATGGAGTTTTCTTTTCACTACTGCTTGAAAAATGACTTCAGTGATTTAGCTGTTTCAGTTCTTGTTATGTGACAAATAATTGATTGTGTCTTGTGTCAATAAATATTCTTTTTGGTTAATTAAACTAACCAGTCAACTGGTTTTAGCATAAAAGCTGACACATTGACATGTGATCATTACGGCCGTGTTCACGTGCAATCTGTACAGAAATGCTGTAAGCAGAAAATAACATGAGACATTTTCTGCTTCACTGCGATCATGTAGAATATCAGGGAACATTATTTGGTACCACTGGAGTCAGCTCTGTTGTTTTAAACTCTTGTGGGGAATAAAGATTAAAGCACTTAGTAGCACATGAAACCGTGGCTTTTCACTCGTTTTAAGCTTGGAGCTAACCTACGCTGCAGGCCGCGGAAAGCGCAGGGAAAAGTGGCACACTTTCATTTCTCACTTGCACTGTTAGCTTCAGCTTCCCTACATCCAAATCAGTGCTGAAAGGTTTATATATTCATCCTAACATGTTTTTTTTTATTGACACTTTTTCTTCTCCAAACTCGTCCTGAACTTGGGATGCCGTGCTCCCTCGGAGCTGCTGGAGATCTTCAGGCCAAACACCTTCAGGTTTGGCAGATCTGGAACCTGAACACAGCCCAAGAGAAAATTAGCGTGACGCCGAGCTTCACCTGCGACAGCATGAAGATCCAGATTTTATATTGAATTTACTCTTAACGTATTATCCCCTATGCCTGTAGGTGTTCTGCAGCATTAAGCAGCCATAATCCTGTGGCTGCATCTTAATGTGGAAAATGATGAAATAGTTTCCATACAGTGCTGTAAATGACTCGTTTAACTGATGAGGTGTTCAGTGATAACATTTTGGAATAATACCATAATTAGCATTTTACAACCCTCTGATCAATGGCGGATTTAGGCCAAGGGCGACATCTTGCTGCAGGTGGCATGGTGCACCTTCACAAAACAATTGAGAACAGTGACATTCTGAGGGACCGGTTTTGTATCGCTGTCCGTTACCCTTGTCGGAGTGGGCGCCCTGATTCTAGTTCTGTGAGCTGAAGCCTGCAGGATACTAACTTGGCGTGCCCAGAGCTGGCCACGCTCCACATGGAATCATTCGCAGTCGTTCCATCTTACTGGACGTAGACCTCGGGTTCATTTTAACCAATCAGCATAGTGCCGAAACTGGCCGACACTCTGCTGCCACTGCATGTACCTTATGTCCGACGGAGTGTTTTTCCCGTTCAGGGTTTTTTTTTTCGGTCACCAAGAGTTGAACATTTTTTACCCAGCTGTCCAATCACAACGGAGGAGTGGCGGGCACTTAAAACACTGACACTGGTTGCTGATTGGTCTGCCTTTCAGAGTGTCTGAGCGAACGCTAATACGAGCAGCGTATCCAGACCATAATCAAAGTGAAGAAAACTGAAGCTGTGAGCAATACTCTCGCCCAATGTCACAACAGCCTGTTTCAAATTAAAAGCCCTGTCAGTGCATCATACACGGTGCAGCTGTGTACTCGGTTTTGAGCCAGCTTTGATTTCTGGTTTGTTCAAAATACTTACTAAAACACTTAGAATAACATAAAACCAGTTGGAGAAGGTTAGAGTTGAGATGGCAGTTGTGCATTTTAGTTTGCTTGTCTCTTGTTTGAAGTGCAAAAGTGTAATAATTAGGTTCTATTCTTTAGATGTGTTATTTTTTTGGTGTAGTTGTGGAGTCTACTTCAAGAGAGACCTGTATACAAAAAAATAAACACACATGTGCAGACAGACGCGCAGCTAATTCACAGGCATACATTATTCATTTCTCACAATTAAAAGACATTTAGATGATAGCAGACGTTGGTGGTTGGAGCTGCCTTGGGCACCTCACTGGCTAGAACTGCCACTACCTCCAATCCTGCTGGCTCTGGGGTATCAGCTGCTCGCCCCAGCAAACATTCAACATGAACATGAATCTTTCACAAACTCAAAACGAAGTCTGATGGTTGCCACAACTAAACAAATTACAACGTATTTCAGTCCACCTGGAGTGTGCTGCTTTATTTAATTAATGTGTTAGCCTCATTTGGGACTCTCACATCTGCTCATAAAACATACAGTTGAGATTTCTGCGTTATATGGAACGCTTTCGCACTTTGGGTTTTACAACAGAAAAAGATTCAGGATGAGGATGAGGACTAAGCTGCAAAGCTGGCAAGTGGAGCGCACAGCTGCTTCCGTAAACTTTTCAATGGAGAGCTTCAGGGACTGTCTGCCATGTAGTTTATAAGAAAGTCCAAAGCTGGGCTATCAAAAGGCGGGCGTACTGATGGGCAACTTTCTGACTTTGAGTCGATAGTGACAACTGAAAGTAAAAGGACAGAAGAGGTTTTCTTCACCGTGAATTAAGTCAGGCTAAGTAGGTTTCAAGCTGGCTTATTTTAACTGATAAAATGGTGCAATTAAGGATCATTTTAATTAACATGTCAATTAATTTTGTATTTCTTAATTGACATTTTTTTGATCATTTATTTACTTTGTTAAATATAAGAAAATACCCTAAAGTGTTTGCTTTGTGTGAACACCAATCCAAAAGATTAAGATTTAGAATCGAAAGTAATTTAAAAAAACAGAAAATCTTCACTTTTGATAGGCTACAACCAGAAAATGCCTTGTCTTCTCGCATGAAAAATGAAATGATAAATCAGCTGCTGATTGCTTTTCTGCTGGGCAGCACGGTGGTGCAGCGGTTAGCACTGCCGCCTCACAGCTCTGGGTTCAAACCTCAACTGAGGCCTCGAGTTTACATGTTCTCCCAGGGCCTGTGTGTGTTTTTTTTTTCGGGTGTTCGGTTTGTATTTATTTATTTAATTTAATGTTTATTTGTGTAGCATAAACAATGCGACACACCACAGAATTTATAGCTTAATCTAATTTGCAGGGGACAATCCAAATCATACATTTGGATTGTCCCCTGCAAATTAGGTATACACAAGCAAAACACAAAAGTTAACCAGAGATACAAAGATTTATGTAAAGGAACCTTGCTATTCCCGCTGGATGCTCCATGTGATACAGACCCTGAAGCTCTGTACAACAAGGTCACTGAGAACCTGGGGAACCTGATTATTTACGCATTTATAGATGAGTTTAAGATTAGAAAATTGGATAAAATGATCAAAACTTAACAAATTGAAGTTCTTCAGAATATGGCAATGATGTGATCTTATCGGTTTCCTGTCAAAGGTTGACTGAGGATTCTAAATTGCTCATAAATTGCCATAGTAATAAGTGAAGTAGAGAGAAATTCCACTTGCACACTTGTACATTCATTGATAATTCATCTCTTGTTTATAAACAGCAAGTTTTGTCTGGGACTAACGACAATGTTTGAAAAGTTGACTGATGTCATCCTCCATGAAAGGCAGACTCAGACACTTAAATCTGAAGGGCTGTTATTTGTAGATTTATTGCAAGGATTGCGATGACAACAACACGACACCAGGACGTTATGATTTTTATGTGTCTGGTAGAGCAGAGAAAGCTGTTGCCTGTGAATGCTAACAAAACATTGGTAACAATGACACAGCATCCCTGCGAACAGACTGCAGTCTGCAGTGATGGAACATTTCAGGCTCACTTAAGGGCAAAACAAGGGCTTCGGAGTGGGGTTTTTTTTCTGGATAAAGAGAAGATTTCAGTGCAGGGAACGGATTTGAAAAATTTGAATAATCTCATTTTTAGCTTTAGGAATCCACAAGTGGATAAAGATGAGAGAGGTGCATGCACTGGTGTCTGTCCTGCTGGGTGAGATCTGACACAAGTTCTCTCTGAAGTTTGACTTACTGCAGCTCAGCAGGATCTGATAAAACTGCTGAGTGTATGTGTGTACGTGTGTGTGTGTGTGTGTGTGTGTGTGTGTGTGTGTGTGTGTGTGTGTGTGTGTGTGTGTGTGTGTGTGTGTGTGTGTGTGTGTGTGTGAGATGCTGATCAGTTCATTAGAGTCATTTCTACTGATTCAGTATACTCCAGTTAATCTGTATGTTAAGTGCCTCATGTTTATGTTGCTTTGACTTGAACTACATGTCATATCATATCATATCATATCATATCATATCATATCATATCATATCATATCATATCATATCATATCATATCATATCATATCATATCATATCATATGTTATGTTATTTGATGATGATGAGGATTCATGATAATGTGGTGTGACTGATTAGCAATAGAAAATAATCTAATATTAATGTAAGAACTATACTCAGTAGGTTTACAATATCATTACATCGTCATTTAAAATGTGTCACCTCTCTTCCCTTTGCAATAAGCCATCAACTCTGCATGTATACACTTTGGATTGATTGAGAAAAACATAGCACTTAGCCTGGATTCATGTTCTTGCTGTTAAACTTGGAATACTGAACAGGGCCTGTGTTCACTGTAGAGCAGTGGATGTAAAATGTCATCAGTGTGGGTTAAAGTTAGTAATACTGACATGACAAAAGCATGTGGTGCCATCAGTCTCAGGACATTTTGAGCAGTGAAAACAATGCAAAGTTTTCTGCTCATTGACCTTCCCTGCAGCAGAACAGACTTTAAAAATAGAGTTGAGAGGAGGAAGTCAAGATGCTGCAGCAACATCTGGTAAAAAGGTTGCTTCAAGTTCATGAAAAAACAGTGAGGAAGATCCCTTGCGTGATAAGCTGCATGCTAATTGTGCCTCAGGATCATCAGAAACCAGCAAAGAAAGGTTTGCTCAATTTCACTAATGTCTGCTTCAATGTTGTTGTCCTCAAGAAATCTTTCTCTTCCTTTCTGGCAGGAATTCGATCCTGGGACGTCGATCTCAAGTGCTGTGACCTTGATCAGCAACTGCAGCTGTTTATAACTCGTCACTCTGCCCACTTCTCCTCCGAGGTCAGAGGTCAGTGAGATGTGTCTCTGTTCGATGACAGAAACCAAAAACATTCAACCAAAAACATTCAATACACTGCAGTGTTTTTTTGGAACAGATTAAGATGAAACATTCATTCAAATCTAAATTTTCCAGACTTTAAAATCTGTATTTACAACGTGTTAATTTCTTATTCTTTTTTTTATCTCTTTTTATTTCTTTTTATCCGTAGTAAAAAAAAAAGAAGCTGCAGCACATCTTTGTTTTACTCCGCTAACAGAGATGTTGTAGAGGTGCTAAGTTTTGATCAAGTAAAGAGCTGATGGCTATCTAGTGCGTGCTGCTCTGGCTGGATTGCAAAACTGGACTTCCTTTACTGAAGTGTTTGTCTTGTGCCATTGTTCTTTGGTACAAATTACATCAGACCATCTGAGGGGCGCTGTGTGCAGTTTTCTGACGTTACATCACATGATTTCTGGAGTTTTCTTTTTTCCAGGAGTTAGTTGCTGCCCTTTGGAGCTGCCAATGTACCAAGAACCCTCCTTTCAACCAGACGTTATGATGCTTGTATGATAGTAGGACGAGAGGCTTTTTGCCGATTTACAGCTCAACGATTGAGTTTCCAAAGTTATTTGAATCTTTTGAGTTAAAAGAACAGTGAATACCTTTACCTGCCTGGCCAAACTATTGACCTCAATAATTTGTTAGTTAAAATAAATGTAGGCAGATTAGAATATGTACGAAAAAAAATAAACAAACTTAGTACTGAAAAAAGAAAAGCCTACATGCATAAAATCTTTAACTGGAAAAAACTTTTCCAGTTAAAAATGAGTGAAGTAAAGCTGACAACCGCAAAGCATGTAATACGCCTGTCAGTCCACTGGATGATACCGTGTCAGTGTCAGATGTGAAAAGTAATGGGCCTGATGGTTTGGGTCAGGAAAAGATCATAGTTTGGGTAGAAATAAGTAATTTTAAGTAATTAACATCATGTTACTTAATGTACTTTATATAAATTTAATACATTACATTCTGTTAATTTACGTTACTTAAAAGAAATTCATGCTGAATTTTGCCTTCTCACAGGTTCATACACTGGTGTTTTTTTTCGTCCTCCCCATGCAAACTTTATCACTCTTTGTACTTCTTCACATGACCTCATTCTTTGACCTTGGTTATCCATGCCTGCAATTTTCACACTTTTCGGTGAGGCAAAACATGACACTGACACGTTATCCTCTAGTGGACAGATGGGTGTATTACACACTTTGGCATGATACCAGGCTGAAAGCTGGACAGATCATTTATCCAGCATATATGAATTGTTCATTATTGGGATTTTAAGATAACAAAAAAAGACACAAATATAGATTAAAACAAAACAATAAACTCTCTTGTCTTCTATGACATCACGTCAACCCGTTTTACTCTATTTACTCCAAATAATCGATGAGTGGACATTTACTCCATCTGCATTGCATCAAAGCAGAACTGTGTGTATATTCACCACGGTTACTCTTCAGTGAACTGTGGAGCTGCGCTGTTAGGCCAGTTGGTGTGTTTTAGTGTGTGTGTGTGTGTGTGTGTGTGTGTGTGTGTGTGTGTGTGTGTGTGTGTGTGTGTGTTGGCTGGCCTTCCCGTGTGATGCAGTGATTTAGGGCTCAGAGCTCAGCTGGAACATGCAATAGATGCTGAATGGGGAATTATTTCAATCGTCTGCCAGGTAAGGGCCTGATGGATCACACACACACACACACACACACACACACACACACACACACACACACACACACGCACACATTGGGGGAAACAGACAAGCACAGGATAGATTATAACTGCACTGGTAGCAAGTGCTAAGCAGGAGCTGCAGTCAGCAGAAAATGACACAGCATTTTTCAACATGATTGTTACGAAGCAAATATGTTGAAAGGAAACAGAGGAATTCCTGTGAAACAATAAACATTATTAGTATCCTTTATCCCATCCCAACACTCCTGAACACATTGAACCAATGCGAGTGACCCTTTTTCTCAAGCTTGCAACTGCTTTTGGTAAATACAGCTGCTGCTAAAATGATGATTGAGTTTCTCAGGTCTGCTCCATCTCTAACACATTTGGACATTAACATTTGACCTTTGAAAACAGAAATGTGATAACACAAATCTTTTTTTTACCTCAGGGGGTCAATTATTCTAACATGTAATGGATCAGGGTTGGCTTTATTCATATTGCCTTCAGATAAGGTGTATTGATTTCCGAAAGGAATGCTGGACTTGTGAGGGCAGCATCATGTCATGTAAAATAACACAGACGTATAGTGATCTTAGCACGTCCTTGAAGTGTCATTGGTTCAGTGCCCAATGACCTTTAGCATTCTCCCTGCACTATTTCACTAAATGTGTGCTCTCTTCCTCTGTAACAGCCTTACAGTAAGGCACATCTACTCAGTTGTATCACATCTTTGTCACGAGACGTTTACTGCTGTATATGCTCATATTCTGGATTCTCAGTCCCAGTCCTCAGCATTTTTCCTACATGTATTCTTTTCAGTGATAATGGCATCTGCTGTTTATTACCCATTACACCATGCTAAGCTAACAGGTATTATTAAACTGGATTTAAGCTTTAGGTTGTGTTTCCTCCTGCTGTCTCCAACATCTCTGACGTCTCTAGAGATTGTTGATGAGGAGGAGGATGTTAAGGAAGATGAAGAAAGACCTCTTCTTTCACACACATCTAGCAAAGCCATATCATACCTTATGCTCATTCAACCCGTTGACATTTCACAGCATCAAATACTCCCATTCTGTCACAACCCACTGGTGTCTCACAGATAGGAACAGGTTGCCCTTTGGTGTCTCATACGCACTGGGGGACTTAAGTTTGTTTACCAAAAACCATGTGATTAGGTTTTGGAAAAGATCAGGGTTTGAGTTAAAATAAGTCATTTTATGTAAGTCACATAAATTACTTTATGTTACATGGATAACTTCATTCCTAAAAATAAATCCATTGACTTTTGTTCAGTCATGGACTGAAACACCAGCCTCCTGAGTGAAAATCCCATGTTTGTTCCGTCCAACCACCACTGACCATTTGGAACACAGACTTTGTTGCGCTTTCTACTCGGTCACATGACCTTCTTCCACCTGGACCATCACAGTACTCATGACAAAGGGCCCCTTGTGCATGTCTCTCTAATACTAATAATTTAAACAAAATAGCAATATCTGACTCCCTGGGAATGAGATGGGCCTGCTCACTTACATAAAGTACATTTAAATTAAAAAAAAAAAAAGTGTGCTTTCCCAAATTGATAAAGGAGATCACAGAAAATCCCTGATCCCATTTTAAGACTGTAAGGTAGCTGAGGCCGGAGTTCCAAGGATGGAGACTGGGGAGTATTGACCACCCCTGACACTCCCCACCACCCCTTTTTCAGTGCAGCACACAAAGCAAATCAATAGCACTTCAATGGAGAGCAATCCGATGGCTGCAGTGCAGAAATAGATAAGGAGATCACATTGCTTTGCGTTGACAAAATAATTCCCATTGTGGGAAAACGGCAGCAGGAGTCCCCGCTATCTACTTGGCTGATTTTTAAAATGAGGTGATAACGTGAGGGAGGGCTGATCGGTTTACTGATAAACTCTGGGAAGGTCTGGGTGAATTTTAAATATAGGTATTGGGCTGCTGTTTTGTGTGTGCTATGTGAAAAAAACAGCTACATTTTCAGAGTGGATGAATGCTCTCACTCCATTTAATTCATTTTCAAGTGAACATTTAATAGTTAATTTTCTAAAATTGACCTGTTTCAGAGAGGAAAATATCCATTTACTGTAATGCTTATTTTTCAAAACACCAATCAAGGCCTTCAGCTCTCTATTACCTTTTGTTTTCTTTCTAAATTACTTTTTGTGCTGCCAGCCCTTCTGAAACACTCAATGATTTGTCTGTTGTTGTTGGGTTTCTCTTTTTACAGCAAAATCTTTGGTGAAAGAACATTTATCTGATAACTCCTCCACAGCTTGTCCTTGATTTCTCTCATCAATGTATTGTTTTGTCCATGAGGAATTGAAGGGAGCTACAGTTTTTGGAGGAGTTGAGGGTTATTTTATGTTGTTAACCCAAGGGTAAGCTGACATCAAACCCGCCTTGAACACCATGATTGTGACTATAGAGAAAACAGAAACAGTACAGTCTTTATTTAAAATGAGATCTGCAGTCTCATTGTGGCACCACTAACCATATTCACATGTAAACTAACCAAAGCAGTTTAAGCTCTGCTTATCAGGGCGTTATTAAATGTTCCGAATACAGCATTTCTAATAATCATTGGTATTCAAAATGACATAATTTTTATTCAAAACCATGCAACTGGAATAGTTTAATTATTTCTTCAAATTTCACAGCACACTGGTTTTTAATAAAAATTTCAGAGGCCATCTGTACTTGTGTGAAATGTATGCTTTATTTTCATCTTGTATTGGCACAAGGTCACATCACAATGATACAGATGAGTCTTCAGCAGGATTTGACGGGATTACTGCTGCATCCAAAACACTTTTGTAGTTATGTTTCAGATCTCTTTTTTAATCTTTCCTTCTACATATAGTTTTAAACCAGTAACTAAATCTACCTCAGAATAAATTCATGACCTACTGTCGTGTTTTAATATTTCACAAGTTCTTTTGCATCTTCAAAGGGAATATTTGTGTCTCAGGTATATTTTGTCCCATTGACTGCTGATTTCACAGGATGTAGCTGAACTTAATGCTAACTAACCAACTAACACCAGTTGTAAACTATATTGGGTTATTGTTAGTCAGCTGAAAATAAATATAGAATATCCCGCTGGGAAAAAGTATTCAAGATTGTGTTTATTGATCTCGGATCTAAAACTGTGCCTCAGAGTTTTCATGGTGATCATTTTTCATCTAATGGGTACATTCAGGAGGGGAGTGATGACACCACTGTACAGTACAACAGCCTTACGGTAAGAAACACAGTCATGCTTTACCCTTAAAAAGGCTGCTCAAGTGCACTTTGTAACATTAACCTGCCAAGGTGAAAAAGCAAAACAGTATGTCAGAGACTGAATAGGATATAGTGTGCTAATATTGGTTCAAAGAGAAATTGTTAAAGGCTAAATTAATAACTTCATTTATAACTTCAATTGTAAATGTCAAAATGGAATTTACTACATATACTATAGGGTTTGTTCCACTTTTACATGAATATCTCTCCATAACAAACATCACACCGAGTGTTGGAAAAGTGTAATGCAGTGATGACATCAGTTTTACACTGGAAGTCTGTCTGAATTCCTATTTATTTGAAACATCCACTGAAACACTTACAGCTGATAAATCTAACAGCACTTAAGTAACATATTTCCTGTGAAGCAACAGCTTTTATATTAATTCACACAGGTTTGTCTTTTTATCTTAGTGAGGACACTTATTGACATAATGCAATTACCCTCACCCTAACCAGTCCCAACCAGTCCCAACCCTAACCCAAACCTAATTCTTACCTGAAGCCTAAAATCAAGTCTTAAATTGCCCTTAAAAGTTGTGAGGACCAACCTAAATATCCTCGTAACAATAGTTTTGAACTAAAATCGGTTCACGGAAGTATAGAAAGAAAGGCACACACATACACACACTGCTGCCTACACAAACACTCAGGCGAGGACCGGGTGAGATAGCCCATGGATTAGTGTCAGCGATTTACTCTGATTAACCCTCCCACTCTAAACTCACGTGTGCGTGTGTGCGTGTGTGTGTGCGTGTGTGTGTGTGTGTGTGTGTGTGTGTGTGTGTGTGCGTGTGTGTGCGCGCGCGCGTGTGTGTGTGTCTGTACCTATTTGACCAGTTGCCTGTTGTTTATTTTACAGTTTGCTCCCAGACTTGCTAATTCCAATTATATTGACGCATGTATAGAGAGGAATACCTGTTTTGATAGATGCCTTAAGAGACGACTGTAGAAAACTGAAAGAGTGCGTGATCTGTCCAATTACACTACCGTCCACAATACATGTTACACATGCTGCTATTAGCCTGTCAGTGCAGGAATTTCTCTGGAAGATGTTTTTGAAACATATCGAACAAAGTAATGAGAATGCCTGTTGGTTTATGGGAAACAGACTTCGATGTCCCAAAGGTCCAGAGATCCTTTGAAGTGAGATGAGAAACATCACGTCCTACTTTTCTTTCGGACTCCCTCCTCCTCTCTTTCTCGAACTCACTGAGGGAGATGTGGGCGGGGAGAAAAGGAAAAATAAAAGAAGCAGTGGGAATAAACTCGATGTAATCGTTACGTGTGGATCCTCCCTCCTACACACACACACACACACACACACACACACACACACACACACACACACACACACACACACACACACACACACACACACACACACACACACACACAGGTTGAGCTCAGCATGATGGCTTAGTCAGGCAGGGAGCTCATGAAAGAGGCTTCCAAAATTATCTGCAGTGGACATTGTTTTATAATACCGCTGCCCATTCATGAAGGCAGTCATATTGCTGAGATCAGATTGTCTTCCGTCACTTTTCTGTGTCTAAATGTGACCTCTAGAAACAAAAATGCATATACACACAAGTGAATACGTAAAGGAAATTCACAGCTTAAGAATATTATTATTTTTCCAGGTTATAGCTCCAACTTTGGTAATTATAAAAAGAAGCCTTGTGTAACACCAGTAAAACATTAAAAAGAAATCACAGAAAGGATTTTTTTTAGTCCATTAAACGCTCTGTCAACTGGATCTGTGTGTTTATGGACACACACGTACACACACACAAGGGAGTGTCATCTCCATGGCATCATCTGACGTGGATGTGTTAGAGGTGAGAGTTGGCCCGGGGGCGCCACAGAGTGATTAAAGATTCACATTCGGTGGCATCAGCCAATTTGCTCTGCTGCCTGGAGAATGCCTTTCATTGCAATTGCCATAGTGACCTCAACCATCATTGCCTGAGTGGGATGACTCTCGGAAGACCCCGAAGGTGTCAAAGATGAAAGACTAAAGAGGTCTGCATGCCCTTTATCGCTATGTTGTGACCGAGGTCAACAAAGGCAGTGGCTGGTGGAGGATGGGCCGGACACGTGTTGAGAATCTCAAGGAGGAGGCGTTGGTGTCCGGCTAATGTGTGTCCATAAATAGACACACATTAGTCTGAACTGGGTCTGTCACACTTTGATGTCAATGGAAAGTGTATCTTCAGTGCACATGATTAGTCAGTCATGTAAGCAGCTCTGAGAAGCTATATTAAGTACAGGAGTGGTTTGAGCTGAATGCTACATTACAATGCTTGTTTAACAGTCAGGAATTCAATTCAATTCAGTTTTATTTATATAGTGCCAACAACCTCACAACAACACAGGCTATTCCGGGGCACTTAACGTAATGTCCTTACAACAGAACTTTACAGCATTATAAAGGAGAACCCAACAATTCAACAATTCCCACGTGAGCGGCTGTGAGAAAAAACCTCCGGCAGTGAGAAGAGAAAAACTCCCTTTAAACAGGAAGAAACGCCAGTCAGAACCAGGCTCAGCGGTGTGCGGCCATCTGCCTCGAACAGTTGGGGTGAGAGGAGAGCAGAGAGAAAACAGGACTGCATAGAGATCCAAGACATGAAATGTTGGTGGGGCTGACAGTCACAGAGCAGAGACATTCAGCTCCATGGCCAGGTAAAAAGAAAGCACAGAAAATACACAAGTGAGGGGAACTGCATGAAGAGGCAACAAACAATGAGCAAAAACTATGGGAGCAAGAAAGGTTGAAGTTAATTAGATGTAATGGTGCCATATAAGTGCATAGAGAGTGAAAGAGAGAGAGGAAAGGAGCTCAGTGCATCATTGAACTAGACCTATTACAGCACAACTAAGGGATAGTTCCCCTTTACCAAGCAGCAACCAACTGTGACGCCACCCAGTGTTTGGTGAACTGTCATAATGAAGCCTGCACGTTCGGTATTTAGGTCGTTGCCATCTTGCTATTGATGAGCCAGACGAGCAGAATAAAAACAAAGTGGAGCTGATGCTGTAATCATCAGGTCAAAATTCTAATTCATCCACTTTGCTTCTGAAAAAAAAACAAATCCCATATTCCACATTCCACTCGTCCGCACGTCAATAGAAAGATGGCAACGGCCCAAATACCGAACTTGCAGACTTCGGAACGGCAGTTCATAAAACACTGGGTGATGCATCCAATAAATTGTCAATTGATTGTCTTTCTCTGCAATATTTCAAGCGTCCTTTGTTTTGTTGATTGTTATACTAAAAATCATAGTCACATTTTCTATCATGCTTTTTTTTCTTTTTTGGATTATGCTTAATTTAATCAAAGGTATACAACTTTTGTGGGGTTTATGACACTCTGACTACTTATTTAAAACTGTCTTCTTACTTTGGAGGATACTAACTTGCTATCGCTTGCTATCAGTTATTAAGTATTAGCATTGAGCTTCTAATCATTACCTCCAACGCTAATGTAAAAGTTCATCAAACGGTCAATCTCCCATGAAATTTAGTCCTTTAAAGTAGAAAGAAGGATGGAAAACTTTATTTGGCTCTTTATATTAAAAAGTTGTATCTCACTTACTATTATGTCATACCACTCTTTCAAATCTGCATGTACTTGCTTATCTATGTGCTTATCTGAAAGTAAAGAAAAAGCCTTCTACCTCTCCTCTAAGCTCTAGTTTCAGTTTAGGTTTAAATTTATATTTTTACACCTAAAACCTAAGCTCTAATTGCTTTAAAAAAAAAAAATCCCCCGTCGCTTCCCACAGGTCTCCGTATTATGTCTTTATCTCTCTTACATGATTGGCCTCAGGTCACCTCAGTATTTGCACTTTGGCTCTGACCTTTGAAACATGTATTAGTTGCTTGTAAGGTTGAAGCTTTAGGATCATTCATGCTGGAAGGTACTTAACAGTTTTGAATGTGGATATAAGAGGGAAAGTCTCAGATTTAGCAGCCTCAAACATTGACCTCACTCGACTGATGCCTCACATGCAGCTTTCATCGTTGTCTTACTGACGCTGGTGTACCGAAGAAGCACAGTAACCAGAAGTTCATGACCTTTAGCTACACACTCTCATTCCCATCTATAGCCGTAACATCTCACCATTAAATTATTCAGCAATCATCATTTCTTTCAATCATGCAGTGAGAGTTTGCTCACCCTGTCTGTTGTTTTCCTTCTTTTTTTTTAATGGAGAATTGTTTCTCCACCCACAATTTTTATTTCTTCTCCAGACAGGAGAATAACCGTGAGGGAAATGTGAAATTGGTGGAAATTTGTAAATCTAGCAATTGTAGTGGTGTACCAGCCCAGTATCACACCAAAGTGTGTAGTACACCCATCAGGCCTCAAGAGGATACTGGGCCATGTGCCTCGCCGAGGCATGAAAAGTACACGCATGTATGACCAGGGTCAAAGTAGGAGGTCATGTGATGAAGTACAAAGAATATAATTTCTTTTAGGTCATTGAAATGAAGTTACCTATATAATGTATATACATATATATATATGTTGACTGTGTTTCTTGGTTTGTTTGTATATAATATATATATAGATATAATGTACTGTATATACTGTGCATTTTATATTTTATATTTATATTTTCTACTGCTATTTACTGCTATTTTATTGCTTTTCTATTATTCTATTCTATTCTATTCTATTATTTTATTCTATTATTTCTATTATTATCTTATTGCTTCTGTATGCTGCTGTAGCGAAAAAATTTCTCCTCGGGGATTAATAAAGTAAATACCTACCTACCTACCTAATGTATCACATTTAACTTATGTAATGTATGTTAATTTACTTACATGGCATGTATGTAATGTTACTTTTCTAAAATTATATATTATGTCAAACCCTTTTGGTGAGCTGTGACTCAGATGGGAGAGGGGGTTGTCCACTAATTGCAGGGTTGTGGGCAAAACACTGAACCCCAAGTTACTCCAGATGGCTGGCGAGCACCTTACATGGCAGTTAAGTTACTATTGGCATCACCATTGGTATAATTGGTAAGACCTCTAAGGTAAAAAAGTGCTATATAAGTGCAGACCATTTAGTTTTCCAGCCCAGCCGAGCCAAAACGTGACACTGACACAGAAGCCTTGAGCGTTATGTTTTGGCATAATATCAGCTTGGTTGTACTGGACTACATTATACTGAAAAGTTTTTTTTTGTTGTTTTTTGTTTTTTTGCCTCTCTCTTTACAGCAGCAGAATATTAGAATCACGTCTGAATATATAAAAGTCTAGTCGTAAAATAGGACTTCCGTTCTAAAACATATAATGGGCTTTAAACCTCCATGAAAGTGTCAACAAACAATGAAATATTCAGTGTACGGAAGATTAAAATTGGCAGAGGTTGTTAAATTTTCATATGTTTAAGTTTGCTAATGAGTATGTCTTAACCACTTTTGGAAGAAACAGTGGACAATTTAATTGGTATCTATAGTTTGTGTTTTCTCAGTGATCTATGAGCTTTCCTGAAATCACTGAACATTGTTGAACTGGATATTTTTGTTATTTTGATAATGCACCGGATTTTCTCCACTACCGTCTGATGTTTGTCATGTTGTACAAAGTACACAGTGAAGGGCAGAACAAACACTCGTCTAATAACTTTGCTGTTTCTCACATTTATGGCTATATTGTTCTTTCCTATTCCCAATGCCAATCACTTCCTGCCTGTGAAATATTTATTCTTGTGTCAATCTTTGTATCTGTCTTCTATATTGAATGGTGGGAAGGAGACATTTTCATCACTGTTGAGCTCTGCTAGATGGCCTTGAAGGAATCGATTGAGCACAGTGGCAGCAGAAGTTATGGTTGGGAGGCCCAAAGCTGTTTTCCCCAGTGCCAGGATACTGTGTCGGCGCCTCATTTCCGCTGCTTTCTGCCTGATGTTTCACAACACCTGAGCTGAGCCTTTTCCCCTTCTTCATATAGGCCTGCACAAAAATTATATGATAGCAATTAGTCAAAAACACACTTCTGACTCCGATACTCTCCAGATTGCATGAGGTTGCTGTTTTCATTTTGCCCCAAATGGCTTCTTAAACCAAGTGCTCTGGTGTTGTGAAGAATCCCAGTGAACAAAGTTTCATCACTAAAAGGTTCCCATTATTCATTTTCGGATCAATTTCCAGCTCACAATTGCCACAAATTACCCAACTTCCCCTTCAATGTCCTCAATACGGCCTTCAGATTTATCTCTATAATAACCACATTGAAATTTAGATTGAACTTTTTTATTGCAAAAGTCACATACCATGCATATTCTTTATCGGCTTGTTCTGAAGATTTGTGAAATGTGATGAAAGTTTTGGTCAAGTGTATGTTCAACAGTGGAAATTTAACTCTTTTCCTTAAACTGAAGTCTTTGGGTCTTGTGCTGTTTTTTTGTGATGCTGAGAAATTGTAACAGGCTCTTTAATGAGCTTATGACATTTAGATAAAACACTTTACTTTAATAGTTTCCATTTAATGCAACTTAGATACGTCTACTCCACTTAATTTCAAAGGCAGATATTGTACTTTCTACTCTACATTTGTTTATGTTTTAGTTACCTCTAAAGTTCTTCATACCCTTCTTGTCCAGTGAAAACCATCTATCTCCAAATTTGTTTACTTTGAATTTGAATATTTGCGATGAATTGAAAGATGAAATGTTTATTTCCGGGTTAAGAAAATTGAACTTCTTTAGATAAATAAACAAAAGAAAAACTCTCTCTTAGATTAGCTAGAAAATATCATAGATCTGAGAATAGGGAATTTTTTCAGAGCTGAAAAGTTGACTTTTTAGAGATATGGGGTTCCAACGCTACAAATGGTCTCAGAGTATGATGAACTGCTGCAGATAAACAGTGTATAGTTATAATTAACTACAGCAGGAAAAGCCACATTAATGCAGCAGTATATTAATCCAAAAACATCATACCAGGAGCAATTTACTGCAAAATTTAATATAATTTATCATTATTTATCGTAGTTTGATCACCACCAACTGATGATCATCTTCATCATCATCCCAGCCGTGTATCACTGGCTGCTCACTTAATTTTGCTGTGTGACAGTGTCCTGACCCTCAGTGTGACACAGCAGTTCTGTTCTCTCACCTTGTCGTTGCGGTAATGGGAGGAAGGGTGTGTCTGGACTTCTGGGACACTCTAACCTTCCTAAACAGACCTGCTGACAACACAAACACACACATTACCATCCTTCTCAGTTATACAAAAACTGTAATTCTTATGTGAGTACTGTATGTTTACACCCATGCGGAGACACACACAATCTGCTCTTTAAATACACAGCGTCAGCCATCGTTATAATGGCACCTAGGGAGCTGTCTGTTTCCATTTCTCCGGCCCTGAGCTGAACCGGTATGGAAAGGCCGTTTGCGCTTAGTCGACTCCTTTCTTTCTGCCTCTCTGCACATCGTCTTGTCATGTGCTTTCTAGTAAAACACTCCCCGAGTGCCCAGGGCAGTGAGCAGGGTGAAGAGTTTACGAGTGCCACTGGCATCCGTCGGTTAGTGGAACATCAAAATTTCATGTCTGTTTTCTCGTATTCGTGTTGTTGGCAAGTTAAACTGTTCATTCAGAATCATCCCCAAGTGATTCCTGACGCTAAAGCTAAATGCTAACTGCCAGCTTGCATGACTTTGTAACAGTTTAGGCACGTTTGTAAGCATTTCTACCAACATGAGTTGTGAAGACAAGGAGGAGTTGGAGCGCATACTGTGTAAATTAATACATGAACATAAAAGCTGAAAATTCTGTTGGTTTTTTTTGCCACAAACTGATGAGTGAAAGTTTTCACTTTGTAGAAACATGATAAACACTTTGCTGTTAAACTGTCTCACCATCCGATTCTGGGTCCATTTTGGATGAATTCAGGATCCCATTTGTAACAGTAACTGTCAGTGACCGGCTGGCTTCTTCTCCATAGCAACCAAAGCTGAGGATCATGGGATAATTTAACCTGCTATCACGGCAACGTGTGTAATACACCCATCAGTCCACGAGAGGATACCATGTCATATTTTGTGGCGCCGAGGCGTGAAAAGTAAGCTGCCTTGGGTTTAGGCACCGAAAACCACGTGATTTAGGTTGAAATAAGTAATTATGAATACCATTTGGTAAATCACTTAAATTACTTAATGCACATCATGTAAGTCAAATACGTTACGTCATGGATGTGATTACTTGTTACATAAAAGAAATCCATGTTAACGTTTACGTTCTCACGGACTCGATAACTGGTTGTCCGGAAGAAAATCCTGTATTTGTTCTATCCAATCACCCCCGACCTCGTGCTTTCTTGGACTTCATCCCTCTTTGTTCTTCGTCACATGACCTCATTCTTCAAATACATGTGGTGACTTTTCACACCTAGTTGAGACACTCCCATGTTATCCTCTAGTGGACTGATGGGTGTATTACAGTACATGCTTTGGTGGGATAATTGGTTGGTTATTTACATGTTTATGTTAAACTGGAGGAAAAATAAAAATCGGATTTCTCAGAACAGAAATAATGAAAAGCATCAAATAATTCAATTTATAAGATAAACTTAGTTTTTGTGTTTCTTTGTGGGGAACCATCACCTCTACTTAGTTTTTACCTTTGTAAAAAAAACATCCACACTGCTCTGAATATAAAGAGGCCACTTGCTACTGCTAATAAATTGCAAATACAAGAGCCTCAAATGAATTATGTCCATTGTGATTAATAGATGCATTAAGGTCCTTCTGTATTGCAGCTTCATAAACATGCTGTGGTAGTAGACGTTTGACTGTCAGGGCAGAATGGATCCAGTCATACATACTCTGTGGTCCCTGAAACTCATTGTGCTCATATTAATATAGGAGATGATACGTCACTGATTTTAGGGTAACGTTTTTGAGCTTGTCCTTACATTTGAAACTTTGGGACCCGTGTTTCATTTTAATTGCTCCCACGGCTGCTGGATAGATGATTGAATGCTAATAATAATAATGCTAATCCAGAAGTGCCTAAAGTGCAGTGTCATCATGGACTACTCCCCTGTAATCTCTTTGAGATCGTTCAGCCACCAGTGTGACCCTCACCATGTGTTTGTTACAGTGGGATCTTTAACTTATATTTTCCTGCTGAAGAAATGGATACAAGCTTTTTACCAGAATCCATTTTTCATGATCCCCCAGGAGAGATAGTGAGAAGGCAGATCAGAGTGTGACCTGCGCCATCTAAAAGAACTGTTTACAGGTAAAACGTTTTCAATATTGGTTTTAGTTTTTGTGAAATGTATGAACTAATTATTAATGACTGAGTCACTTTGCTGTCTTTGATCTGTGGTGACTGTAGTGTTTGTGTTAAAGCTCTGCAGACTAGCTGTTGGTGTACAGCATGCTGTATTGTCCCAACTTTAGACAAAAAGAAGTCTTCCTCTGTGTTAGATTTAGATTCTTTCCTTTTCTTCAAAAATCAATGCTAACTGCAGAGGTGAAGCAACATTCAACAGGCTGGCACCCAGCTGGATGAATCATCCTTTTTCCCCCTTTTTTTTTTTTTTTTTTTGCAGCTCTCTGACGTTTTGCTTCGTCGTTATGTTATCATAGCAACAGGACAAACTCATTTCTAACTGCTCTATTAATATGGAACTCAGACATGAAGCCTGCCAACATTCATGAACTATTTTATCTTGATTGTTTAAATGCTACACATGTATCATTAATACAAATAGCAGGGCAGGTTCACTTCACCTGACCGAGGAATGTAAAGAGAGACAGAGAGAGAGAGAGAGAGAGAGACCGAGACAGAGAGAGAGAGAGAGAGAGAGACGGAGACAGAGAGAGGGGGAGGCATCCTTCCAAAGTGGCTCATTGCATCATACATTATTGAGGGTACTGCTGAATTATGCAAAGCTTTGATATTGATCCCAGGGCTTGCCATCACTGCAGTCTGAGGAATAGATAGAAAGTGAGTGAGAGTAAAGAAGAGATAGATACAAGTGAGAATAAAAAGATTGGAAATGACAAAGAGAGATCCGTACTAGTAAAGGAACTTAACTAGACAGATAAGAGCTGTGCGATGGACAGAAAAATACATTATGAAAGAAAGGAGGGAATAACCCATTAAATACAAAGTACGGAAAGATGAAGACACACTGGGATGCCCATATGGTGTGTGACAACAAGATTGCATTTTGCATTCATTAGGTCATCTCCCACTTCGGTGGGAAATTTATTTTTTCATGAACAAAAATAGCACTGACAGTTGAGGACTTTAGAAGATGTCATCCTTCTGGGAACAGTGATGTTGTGCTCTGCTCTTCATAAAAGGCAACCATAGAGGCACAAATGATATGAAGTCTGAGCAGAGTGTACAGTAGCATCATACCTTGGCAGACACCAGTATCCATCTAGGATGAGTTGTGAACAGTCTTTTTATCATTGATGCCAGTTTGAAACACTGCAACATCTGCCATCTATGACAAACATGAAAGTGATCTCCGAGTGGCGCCGCTCAAATGTTTTTCTTGTTAATAGGTCAAATCGAGATATTGCAATCAGTGAGTAACATTGATGTTCAATGCTGAAATGGCATTTTCCTAATGTTTTCCTCTGCATATTATGGATCAAACAAACACCTCCAGGTAGTACAGTCAGGCAGTGAATGCACATCCTCAACATTAAAAGGGAAATAGCTCTGTCACAGCAGGCTGGAAGTCTCCATAGGCTACAAACTCACTGGATCTGTTGTTTTACAAAGAGCTGTTTGCCAGACTCAATGAGCTAATAACTGATTCTGTTAAGTTTCCAGAGAATTCAAATCAGTTTTGAGAATTGTGCGAATACTTTTCAAGTTAAATAATCAATAATGCATGGGAAGGTGACCTGGGAAAGAAAACAGTTAAAACACAGACGTTTACCAAAGAAATGTAGCAGGTCTGCATTTTTTTTTAATTTTTTTTTTAACACAAACAAATTTACGATTTATTTAGGAATCTACATACTTAAACAAACGTGTTATCCCCTAAATTGTATATATATTTTTATCAGCCGATTGTTTTTTTTAACCTAGTATTTTGTCCTTTCAGAGAAGTAATTTATAAGCTGCTGTAATGTCAGTTCTGATCTTTTAGTCTTTTCTCACAACAGCCATTATGACAATGTGAGTTAATGTCGCCGACGTTTGGAAGGCAGCAAGACTGCAATTGTGGCTAACATGTTAGCTGACATAGCTAGCTTGCGAAGAGCTTCATCAATAAATCAGCTGGATCATTGCCAGCTGATATTGTCATAGATAGGCTTCATTGATGTACCGTATGTCAGCTGAGAAGTAACAAAAGGTTGCTGCACAGTGGCAAAAAATACATTTGAAATAGAGTTAGCATTGCAGAGTTTCTCCACCAGAGAGCGCTGATATTTTAATTTCGGTACAGAGTTGGTCACAATCATGAATGTATATAAAAATAGATTTCGCCTGCAGTTATGAAAAGTGAAGCCAATGCAGATGTGCTTTAAAGTGCAATACCACCATAGGCCACCAGGGGCTGTCTCAGAAAAAAAGACTCTGCCCCCAAGAGACACCAATTTAACTTCTCTCATGAAATACAAATTACAAAGTCATTATGGTGTCATTCTTAAAATTCACTCCATCTGAACAGTGTTCTGGTGGTCCATCTGAAAATAAATCCACCATTAATTTGATTTTAGTCCTCAATGAGAGGCATGTATGGGGACGTGTCTGTTTGACTGACATGCCTGGGGTGTGGTCCGAATGCGTTAGATGGACGGGTGTAGTGTCCTCATGTTCTCAATCCCATCCACTACTTGCTCTTCCGCAGCTCGTCTACATATAAAACCAAGATGTCACCAGCCCAAATGTCAGACTCAAGGCTTTAAACCGTCAGTTCAACAACCAGTGGGTGACGTCACAGTGGGTTGCCTCTTGGTCTTGTTGGGTGTTTATGATGTCTGAACGCTAAAATTTGGTATTTACCGCACAGTATGTCCTCAACTAAAACTGCAACATACCTGTAAGCTCTATTAGAAAATAACAAAGGAAAATATTAAATAGGCTACTTATCATTTATTAATTATATGTATATTTATAAATAATATATCATTATAATTATTTACAGACATTTAGCTTCTGGGAAGAGCTACACCAGAACCAATTGTGCTGCTCCACAAAATTTGAGACACAGGAATGACTAAGCTACTTTGTTTCCAAGTGCAGGAGGGAAAATCTGATGTATCAAGACATGTATCCGACAGTCTCTCAGCTCCTCCTGAATAGGATTTGAGGTGAGAAGGTTTGTCATTGTGGGTAAAGCAGCATGGCCTCAACATGGGCTGAATGGGATCTGATTAGCTGACAGGATTTATTATGGTGACAAAGGAGATAGAGAGATATATATAGTGTGTGTGTGTGTGTGTGTGTGTGTGTGTGTGTGTGTGTGTGTGCGTGCGTGTGTGTGTGTGTGTGTGTGTGTGTGTGTGTGTGTGTGTGTGTGTGTGTGTGTGTGTAAAACCTTAGCCATCAAGATGCTGCTGTAACAGCTGCCACTCCTCTGGATTTCCTTTCTACGAGATGAGGTTGAGCACTGTTGTTGTGCAGTGAGTCCAGGCTCAGATGTTTCCGCTCACACCAATGGTGTTGGGTGAGGTTGAGGTTCTGGGCTCCGTGCAGCCTTGCCAAGTTCTTCCACACATAAAATGTGAAACCATTAGTTTATAGATCTGTTTTTGTGCATGATGATACTGTCATGATGTTGGTCCACTTTTTTTTTTTTTAACAATACTTAGTTGTTTTCTGTAAGTTAGCCAAGTCCAAAGTATATGAAACAAATTGTCAAACCATATTTAGGGCATGGATCATATTTGGTTTTCAGTAATGTGATTAATCATGCACGTGTTTGTTAATGCTGTATGTACTGCCAAAGCAATGTTGAAGCCAAACCTTTTAAGGTCTTGAGGTGCACTGTGGTTTAAGGTGTATCTTATCTAATTTTTGTGTGTGCTTACATGGTGCACATTTGGTATAAAGTTGTGTTTATTGTGGGAGAAACATTGGGGGTGAGGGTAGGGAGGGTAGATGGGGGACATTGTCCACTCATTGTTGCTCAGAAGCCCCCCGGGTTACTCTTGCTGTGCAGGGAATGTTTTTTGTCTTGCTGTGCCCCTCTTGTGGAATTTGGCTTCGATAGCCCTACTGTTGACTCATAATGATGTTGATGAGTCTCAGATCTTTCCTGCAACCCAAACAGAACAACATTTTTTTGGATGGATTTTACCTAGAAAGAATGAACAAGTGTAGTTCACAATTACTCCTGGTAGATAGCATGATGTGGCAGTATCTTGCCAAAGCGTGTAATACACCCACCAGTCCACTAGAGGACAGCCTGCAAGTGGGACGGTTGGTGTTGTCTCAGCAGGCAGCAGACTTCAAGAGTTGGATGCCAGGAGAAAGTTACATAGATTTATTTAAGATAAAATTGTCTAAACCATAACGTTTTATTTTTCCACTAAACCACATTGTTTTTGACGCCTTGACGAGGAAAAGCTGTGACACTGACACACTGTCCTCTAGTGGACTGAGGGCTGTATTAAATGCATTGGTGCCATAACCGGGTTAACAAGTGCAGGTCAACTTTAAAATCCTACTTTCTTTAGGGCCTTTTTTTACAGAAATGTGGAACATCATTCTAATAATAATGTGTGTGGGGACAATGTTCCCATCATTCCAAATGTAATTTGACATACTTTTAACTGCTTAGCCTATTCATTTTCCAGTAGCCATATACCTGTACATTACTTTGTCTGTAGTTTGGCAGTGAAAATTCTTGACATTCAGTCAGTAGACTGACTACAGATGTTTTTATTAAGTGCAGTGACATGGTGCATGACAACACACTCTCTCTCTCTCTCACACACACACACACACACACATACACAGTGCTGCTGCTTCTCTCTCTCTCCCTGCGTACAAAAGCAGTCCACCCACCCACCCACACCGCCCTGGCAGTGAATGAGTTACTGCTGGTGCAGTGTATGAGCCTGGTGCGCCCCTCCCTGGTTGGACCGCTCGCCTCTGGTCGAGCTGTCTGCAGACGGATGTTGCCGCATCTCGGCGCGCTGCGCTCCGCCACCAGGCTGCGTTCCTCTCCAAATGTGCCATATCTCCTCCTCGGTGCTCGTGTCTCCGCCTGACGCACACACCATAGACCACACATACACGCACCGCCGACGCTCCTCTCCGGTTTCTAGACACACAACTCTCCGTTAAAGTGGCTCATCACCCATAACGGTACGTAAAACTGTTTGTGAAATACCCCAACTGATGTATGGGTTTGTTTTTCTGCCTGTTTTTGCGTGGAGTTGATTGCGACGGCAGGTTTCTTGAGTGGGATGCTATGGAGTGACTGCTGCATATTTTGACTGTTTTTTCAGCTCCGATTTTTCTCTCTCTTCCCGCACAGACGTGACGTTTATCCTCAAATCACTGCATGTCAATTGCTTTTCTATTAGCCTGTTTTTGTTGCGTAATATCACCCAAGCGTACAGCATCCAGGAACCACATATGTACTTTTCTGCGCAGGCTTTTTGGTGGCGCGTTAACGTGGAAGACAAATGTCTGGAAGAAATTAGGGCATGAGACAGCATAAACTCGTTAAACAATTAGTCCTGTTAAATCTACCATGACATAAGAAGAAGCACGACAGGTTCAGTCAGGGGATTTCAACAAGTTCCTTCTTTATCCAAGTAAAGGGATTAATGCAGGTGTTGGTACACAGCCTATTTAGCCTGTCCAGTCTGTGAAAATATATGGAAGTCAAAATAAGAGTTTGAAGCTGATGTAGTTACTGTTACTGTCCTGTAAAAGCAAGGACACGGGTTTGATACCCTGAAGAGAGTCTCTTTTCGTCGAGTCACTATGAGCTGATCTGGATAAACCTGAGAAATCACTCACATGCAGGTGATGCAGATGAACCCAGTGCCCCTATAAAAAAAACAAAAAAAACCCAGCAGTGGGTTGGTTGTGTCATTGCTATGGTTTCCAGTTGGCATGCTGGTAACGTAATGTCTCACTGGTTGTGTTTTTGTCCAGAGGAGGACAAATGACCAGGCAAATGCAGACTGGAGTGCACAAAAAAGAGATAGAGACAGTGTGTGTGTGTGTGTGTGTGTGTGTGTGTGTTTGTGTTTGTGTGTGTGTGTGTGTGTGTGTTTGTGTGCGTGTGCGTTTGCGTGCGTGTGCGTGTGCGTGTGTGTGTGTGTGTGCGTGTGCGTGCGTGTGCGTGCGTGGGTGGTGGTTATGTGTTTTGGTCGCGAAACAACCAGCCATCGTTTGTACTCTAAAATAGACAACAGTTTCTGATGATTCATTCATGCCGAATATGTTGCCATTGCTGTTGCAGTGAAACCATCCTTGTCTGTGATGTGTGTGTGTGTGTGTGTGTGTGTGTGTGTGTGTGTGTGTGTGTGTGTGTGTGTGTGTGTATGTTTGTGTGTGTGTGTGTGTGTGTGTGTGTTGAGCTGTCTGTGAGATGACAATTAATGCAGAGAAAAGCTGTTATTTCTCCAAATTGGTCAGTTTTCACCTTGTGTTATTGAGCTATCGTATGTAATAGGCTGCTCCAGTTTCCTGTTCTGAGTTTCTCTGTACTGGATGTTTCGAGTGACTCAGCAAAGGTGGTTCGACCCATGCTCTGCAAGTGTGTGTGTGTGTGTGTATGTGTGTGTGTGTGTGTGTGTGTGTGTGTGTGTGTGTGTGTGTGTGTGTGTGTTTGTGTGTGTGTGTGTGTGTGTGTGTGTGTGTGTGTGTGTGTGTGTGTGTGTGTCACTGATCTTAATGAGTGTCTGTCTGCATGCAGGATTATTTTTGCTCTGTGATATAAACAGTGATGTCTGCTTGCATGGCTGTGTCTCCGTAATTACTTTGCAGCATCCTAATCCCAATTTTATTTTTGGGGTAAAATTGAGCCGTCAACGACTCTAATCATGTGTCATGAAAGATTTCCTCTGATGTGCAGCTTTGATTTTCGTTGGTCAAGGATGCTGCTTATCAGTCCATGACTAAAGCATTGTAGCAATAAAAGTACTATTTAAAAAAAAATTTGCATTAGTCATGGAGTCCGACTGTTAAGTTAGATTCTCTGAAGACATGAAAGATGCTTTAGCAGCCACGATATTTAACATTCTGCTTGACTTAATCTTGCCTTGTTGAAATTACTGCTGTAATGAGCTGTGTATGTGTGTGTTGTGTTTGTAATGGATCCAATTTATTATATCCCTAAAGCAGTACGTGTTAAGTTTATGTGAATTTGTGTCAATTTTTGTGGCGACATTCTCTGACAGAATTAGGACCCTGCAGCATGCTGAGAATCTGTAGAGCCGCTTTGCAAACATTTAGCCCTTTTATCTGGGCTGCCAGCAAATCAAATGTCACTAAACTTGCTGAGTCACTTTTTGATATTTATTCATTTCTATGATCAATCAGCAAATACATTGTATGAATGTTAAAGAAACAAACTTTGAATCATCAGTGCGTCGATACTTGAGGACTAACAGACAGTTAGCTAGTTCCTCGGGCTGCCAGTGAATCAACAGTTAGTAGTTGCAGTGAGAATGCTGAGTCATTTTTTGACATTTGCTTCCCACGTTTCAATCCTCACACCCCTCTACAAAAATCCAAAGCTTCTACATGATTCCGAATATGTGGTGGTCTGTTGATTTATTGTCAATTCAAAAAGGAAAGTCCGCAGTTTTCTACATGTTGAGGATACTTTCTGGTTTTAAATGCCAGACAAATGTCCAGCAGTTGTTGCTAAGAAAAGGAATGAATGAATTACACCTTTTCTTGAAAGACTGAGCAGGTTAGTGTTGTTTCTGGGCAAAGATGTAAAAAAAAAAAACATGACAACCCTATTATCATGTTATCACAGTTCACCCTCTGTCACGCCTTATGAATCATCATTATTCATAATGAGGCCAACCAACTTCAAATTTGTCCTTGTTGTCTCTGTGCAGTGCTGCTGTGTGATGACAAAGAAGATCTGCTTAGAGACCCAGGTACAGACCAGGACTGGAACAAGCGATTAATCTGATAATCATTTTATTGTTTCGAAAAAATGTGGAAAATGTCCATCATTGTCCATTACAAGCCCAAGATGATGATATCACATTGTCTGGTTTGTCTGGTCAACAAAGCGCAAAGGAGTTCCGTTTACTGTCACATAAGACAAAGAAAAGCATCACATCGTCACAATTTTGAGGCTGGTACAGGGAAATGTTTCACATTGGTACATGAGAAATGACTTAAACGATTAATGGATTATAAAAATAGCTGGTGATTATTTTTCTGCTGAAATTCAGATTTTGGAAACAAAACATAGAGGTTGTTTTTTGGATAACTGGCAGGTCAGTCAATCAGGTGGCCCGAGCTTATCCTGTTTTCACCAGTTATTCACGCACACTGATTACCTCAGTTACTGCATGTGTATAGTTTTCCTCAACATACTGAACCGGATGTTTTCAAATCACTAACTCTGAGACGCTGGAGAAGGTGCTTATTTGTTAAACTGCAAGGATTTGGGATTGTGGTGGAGACAATAAACCACGGGCCAGCTTAACGCGGTGGAGGGACGGGGAGCGTCTGGGGAAAATTGGTCACAGGATGGGGCTCGCACTTTGTTCAGATGAAGCTCATCGATTGAAACCATACAGACACAACCTCATAGCTTTACACGTATATGTAGAGCACACACAAACACCTCGAGCCCATTTAATATCTCTAAATGGCTTAAGCACTGGCCATTACAAAGCACCTCAAAGCCCTCATGACTCTCCTAGGACCACTTGGCAGAGCCTGAGATGCAGACTACTGTGATCGTTGACATACTTCATTAGACCTTCTTATTAAAGTATTAGTCGTCTTATGTCACTGGGTAAAGGGTCAAATGGGACTAGATGGCTTTCTAATTAGTGACCAACTAGATTATGTAAATGCAGTTGGTGAGGACAGCTTGAAATCAGCTTGAACCTGGACTTTGAGCGATCCTGTTTGGTCATTTCATTATGTTAGAAAGTCCACTGATCTGCTTATTGGGCTACTACTACCACTATTAGTACCACTACCCAAACACTCACTTAGACGTTTATATTTTTCTTTCACAAAGCGCAGCGTCCAGTCGCCATTATCTGCTCTCCACAGGCCCAGCAGGGTAGCCAAGCTGTTAGAAAGGCAGACGTCTTGCAGGAAAGTCGTGGCTTTGATGCCAGTTTCCATGATACCAGCAGACACTGAGCCTCTACCTGCGCAGTTCAGATAAGAGCATCAGCTATGCCCATATTTATGTTTAGAAACCCTGGGACTGTGTTGCATTGTTAGATGCATTGGGGGAACATTATAAAGCCGATCTAGGAAACTGGCATCATTGTGCTGCTGGCTCGTTGCCCCTCAGAAATCCTGTCTGCAAAGTGGTGGTAGCCTGGTTCCAAAATTAACTTTTTGACTCATCCAACAATCTGTGGCAAATTAAAATACCAGCAGTTAAGGAATAATTTTTAGCCGTTACATACCAAATTATCTATTTCTAAAATGTTTTCCCCCAACAGATGTGTCATTCTATCTGTAATGTGTGTATGTAGCAAGGTGCAATGTGAAGCTGAAAGAGACATTACTATATTAGAGATGGATTTGAAATAGGGCCGGGCAATATATCAATCATATACTGACATCGTGATATGAGACTAGATTTCTTGTTTGGTTTTGGGTATTGTAATTTGTTGAACTTATCAGACCGTTATCTGTTATTTGTTTTTACAAACTTGGTCATTATATCCACATTACTGCTGATAATTTATCTAAAACAAGTTGAGGTAATTTCTTAAAATTTGACACTAATTAGACTTTATTTATCAAGGGTCAAAGGTCACTGTGACTTCACAAAACATGTTTATTGCCATAACTCAATACTTAAAACACTAATAATTACCAAATTTCAAACAAATATCTAACAGGATAACGCGAAGAAGTGATTACATAGTCAAAGGTCAATTTTACAGGGATATCATAATGTGCAAAACACTTTTCTGGCCATTATTCGAAGCCATAACACGAGAGAGATTGAGATGACCACATTTCACATTTGGCTGAATACTGAATTGGCACTAATCTTGGGTGTTCACCTTGAAACTGTAGTGACTGAAAAGATCTTCTGTGCTCTCAGGTTGAAGTTTTGTGTTAAGCCTCCACATTTTAGAATTTGTAGCTTCTTTGCAGTAACATTGAAGCGTTGTCTTCTGTCAGGGCTACAACTTTATATTCTCCCAGAATAAACTTATTTGCCAAATTCTTTAATACGGTATATTATATGAATCTGGACAGACATGGATGTAAACTTCAACTAAACTGGAGGAGGCAAACATCCACATGATGGTAAATCTAGTTGTCATGTTATCATGTTAGCATGCTGAATTTAGCATGTAGCTGAAAGCAGCTCTGTGCTTATGAGTATGTGACTGTAGACTCTTTGTCTTGATGTTACAGAAACATTGTTCTGCTTTGATTTAACTGCCTCACAGTCTGAGAGTGATTATTGGTCAGCAGAGAGAAAGTCTGAGAGCAAGTAAAGACCAAGCTATTTAAACATTACTTTCACACTGAAACTATCCATCAAAGAGTTTAAAGATATGCCTTTGCACTATGTATTTTGGCTTTTTAGCAGAGTGTGATGTAAACAAAACCATCTGTTAGGGATTGATTTATGTTTATGGATTCTATTAGCCAGCAGTTACATATATCAGACTTATCTTTTAGGGATAGAAAGTAAACCTCTGTATACAGCTACTGTACCTATGAATTGTTGACACTAATCTTGCGTGTGTTGGGTGTCTTATAAAACCATTATTTCATATTTATGTTTCATATATATGTATATATATTTGTTAAGATTAGGGACTTTTTTTTATGTCATGCAAGGGTATCATGTATTGTGTCATGTATTCTTAACCTTCCCACCTGTTGGGTCACTCCACCTTAAGGAGTTGCTGACCTGCAGTGGGGCGTTTTAGTGTCCCATTTTGTAACTGCTGTATCAGAGCAACACTGACTACTGCACTTGTATTTTGGGGAGCATTAAATTTGCCACTAATGTGAAGAACATCACCGTGAAATATGGTCCTACAGTTGAAAACACTCAATTGCATTTATTGAATCTCATGAAGCGTCACCGGTCAGACTATTGCGAGATGTATGAGCCTCACACTCGATGGTTACTGAATAATTTGTCATAATATACAGCAGATAGTTCTGTCTCCTGATGATATTTACGTAAGGAAAAAAAATTGCGCTCGGTGCTCGCATCAGAACCAGGCACTAATCGCCATCAGTGCAGTGTGGAAAACATAAATGTCTGTATATTATTCTGCTACTTAAAACCCTGGGTAGAGTCAATAATACAAAGGAGGAGCTCAGAGAGAAAGGGGTACTGAGCCGCGAGTCTCGGGACTCGTCGACAACAATGGAGAGAAAAGAGGGGAGGTTCTGGCTTGGAGAATGCAGCAGTGAGCAGTCTTTGCAGTGTTTTGCACCGCCCTGTTTCTCTGCTGCTTCTGCCAGCTCTGCCTGTGTGTGACAGAGAGGGAGAAAATATACAGATGCGCAGAAAATTGCCATACTGTATTTGTCTTATATTTATATACAAAGAGGGTGTTAGTACAGACCAATGCGACGAAACCCCTTCACCCCTCCCTTCGCTCAACCAAATACCCCCTGCTGAGATCAGACTCAGTTTTTCTGAAGAAAATGTAGTCTTTAGGTGCAGAAGCAGCACAGCCCGAGTCTGTTTCTCCATTCAGTGTCTATCTCTGCTTCGTTCTGCTTGACGAACTCTGTCGTTCCTTACAGGAGCTCTCTTGTCTTTCTGACAATGCAAAAATCCCAATTCTTTTTTTTTTTTTTTTTACCAGCACAACGATGCAACCCACATCCCACGACTCTTCAACATGCAGCCACCAGCCTGTAAATTCAAAGCCGGGACAGAGAGGGCTAAAACCCAAATGCTCCCATCTCTTTCTCTCTATACCCTGGGGGTTATAGAGCAGAAATAGAGAAGAATAGACATATGAACTGAAAGAGAGGAAGGAGGGAACGTCATTATGTCGCCTCAGAATTCACAAAAGCTACAGAGATTGAAGAGTGTGAATGACAAAGCAGAAAGACATCGGAGCAAGGAAATAAAATGATATGACTGAGTGAGTGAGAGAGGGAGAGAGAGAGAGAGAGAGAGAGAGAGAGAGAGAGAGAGAGAGAGAGAGAAAGAGAAAGAGAGAGAGAGAGAGAGAGTGAGACGAGGAAAAAGGAACAAATAAATGTCTGAATATGAAAGAAATGGATAGAAAGACAAACATCTTAAACAAAGGCAGACTGACACTGAATGACTAAAAACAAAGTCGGACAAAGAGAGAGTAGCTACACCGCAGACATCAATTCATGCTGAGGGCAGCCATATTGGACCAGAGTGTGGAGGTGATGCCTCAGTGTCTGCTGTCGTTCCCCTCTGATGGTGCAGAGCAGCAGTAAACATTGATCCCTCCATCAGGGGTTGGTCCCAGAGGCCCCATCCTCCATCCCTCTGTCCACTCTGATCTGCTGACAGGGACGCCACCGTGCATCCAGGGTGCCTGACACACCCAGACTTCAGACCTCAGAGAGCCCAGCCCTTTCTGAGCAGTGCTGAATAGATTTTTTAAATAGTTTTTCCTCTTCTACATTAGCTTTGACACAGCGTAAAAGTAAACGACTCACCAACATTTCCCTTGCCTCCATTTTGTTGTTGTTTGGCTGCGTATTTTCCTTTGTTGTGTGTTCAACTGTTTTCCTGTCCAAAGGTGGTTTCACTTAAATATAGCTGCATTGCAGATGGAAGTTACAGGATGAGTCTGGCTTACTACAACTTTAGCTGCATGTATTTTTTCTGTGGGAATGTCACCATCACCATGTATGTACTTTGTTTTGTGTAAAAATAATAGCCACATCAAAGGGCCTTTTCACACCTGAAAGTCCAGACCATGGTCCGAACCAAGGTTCATGTTCGGGTTTGTTTGGGTTTCCCATTTCAATTTTGCAAACGCACCTATGAACTTTGCATGATATACTGACATACTTGTACTTTTTATTGATTAGTCTGCGGACTGCATGAATCTAACACCAACATGTCACTTCAGCTGATAGCCTTTTCTATTTGAATGGAGAAAAAAATTATGAACAGATTCCTTTAACTGCAATTTATTAATATTATTATTTTTATTTTGGCATTACGACGGCACATAAATCCCTCTCAGAATATTTTTCAGGTTGAGGTTTGATTTCTTCATTGAACCAAATTCCAGTTAAATCCTTTGTCTGCTCCTCTCTCTCTGTTTTCCTGCAGCTCATCTTTACTGCTTCTTTTCTTTTTCTATTGTTTAATGGGTGATGATGATGATGATGATATTCTGCCACAATTTCCTGTAATTAGTCTGAAAGTCCGAACCATACAGTGTTTCCACACTGCAAATGAACCGAGCTACTGATTAGACCACCTCTTTTGGTCAGACCAAATTTTGTCCCTTTGGTCCTCACCGTGGTCCGAGGCCCATTTCACAGCTGCTATTTTGGTTCGGACTAAACTTAAAAGTCCGAAGGTCAGGACTAAACAAGAGTCCCAAGTTGTACCGCTCCCACACTTATACTTTAATATCAGCACTTTTTCTGAACTTAAATAATATACTGTATTTGGTGCCTTCCCTTTTGAAAAAAGTCAACATATTGTGCTGTTGGTAGACAGTAAGGGATCCGTCACAGAAAATACATATCCTACCATTTACAACCAATAGTCACTTCAGCAGAGACTAATTTTAAACTGGAGCAGATCCAGTTGAAAATAAATGTTGCACCTTTGTTAAAAATAATCTGTTTAAAATTCCCAAAAGTCTTTTGGGAAAGTGGAGCAGAACCAATACTGTGTCTCTCCGTAGTGAAGAAAGCAATGTTGAACTTGCTGTTGCTTTTTCCACCTGTAGCTATAAACCAAAGCTGAAATGTGTTGTCTGTTTTCTGGAGGTTGTTGAATCTGGGAATTGCAGGAAAATGCTAACTTCAGAGGACGAACACAGTGCAGCCTGAAGGAAGAAGTGAAGTAGGTTACAACTCGTGACAACTTAAGTAGACTGAGAATTTGGGAGAGTAATTGCCTTTCTGGTTGAGCTGGTTTACTAAAATTTGGACAAACATGCAATGATTCAGGATCCAGCAGAAAAATGTTTTACTGCTTATCTTATGTCGAGCTAAGCAGCCTGAAGTCATCACAGGCAGCGAGGAGTCATTAGCTCCAACATGGACAAGAAACACTGTGTGTAAAAATAATGAAGCTTAACCTTCCGGACCCTCATGTTGCTGAACATAGCAGGATTATATGTGCTCTGCAACCAGGAGATGCAAATGAGGAGACAGACAATAACTAATGAGGAGCCGCTGTTCATGGCAATGTGTCCTTCCCTTAACCCTATTAAATGTAGAATAACGTCATGTCAGCTGACACGTCCTCCTTTGTTTTAGTTTCAGTGTTAAAAAGTCAAAATGAAGATCCAGAACATTGCAACCAACTACCATCATAAACATCATACTATTAGTAATTAATGAAAGTATTTTGAACACAGACGTTTTAGCTTAAGCCTTCACTAATCTTTCGTAGGGAGGGATTACATTTTTCAGATATTGATTACATAATTTTGCAATTCGTTGTTAAGTCTTCCTGCAGACATTTAAACCTGCCAGCAGGTTGACAAAGCTGTGACCAGCTCGTGTGTTCATGTCAATCTAAGAGGAACCCACTTTGATGCATCTAGTAAAGGATCGAGGAAGCAGAAGCTGTGGGCTCCAGTTTCCTTTTGAGCTCAGTCATAGATTTGGATCTCCATCAGCTTGTCCTTCTGTCTGAGAGCCTAAAGATACAGAGCTGCATGATCATAGCACAGTATATTCACTCATTTGGAGTAATGAGTCCCACAGTGTGGTTTGCAAAGCTCCACCTGGTGGAAAATGAGAGTGTTACAACTGCACTCCAACAAGCCCAAGTCCAAAAGAAAATCTAATTTAATAGCATTATATTACAGACAAGACATATACATATCACATTACAATGATGTTGAAGTTGTTTGTGAATCACTGAAATATTTTAGAAATAAATTAGCCTATGCTTAGCCACGGCGGGTGACATGACTTGATGTCTGACATAGCATAATGCTAACACTAGCTTCTGGGATGTCTACTTCAGCTCTTCATCCTTGCTCATGTCGAGTGATTACTGTGATTGCCCTGATTAATAAATGTATGGTTTGATTTTTTTTTTTTATGTCACTAAGGCGATTCCATGGTTAAATCACTGAGTTTTACTTCATTTAATACATTATTAGTATCTGTAGTGGGAAGTGGTTCTAGGGAAATTTGGTTTGGTCCACAGTGGTAGATGGTCTGACAAGTTTGTGAACCTCTCAGTTGGAGAGGCCTCTGTGTATTTCAGACTTGATCATCATCTAAGTAATTTTCTACCGACGAGGCTGTTGTTTTAGATAGACTGTTATTACTAAGCAGTCAGCCTGTAACTTGAAGCAGCAGTTTGAAAAGCACCTTGAGCTGAGAGTAAATCCCTGAGGGTCAGTACTTCTCAGGAGCTGCATCAGAAAGAGCTCCAAACAAATAGCAGTCTATTTACAGCCAATTTAACAGCCTCTGACTTCTGAATGGCAGTTTTTTATCCCCTTCTCCATCCACATTTTCTCTCTCTCAAGTTCTTCTTCAACAGAGGAGGAGAGCTCCTTCTCTCCCGCGTCCATCGCTTTGTGTTTCCCCACCTTGGAGGATTGAATATCTCGTCCTTGTGTGAGGGGAAGGTCATATCGACAGTTATTTTTCAAAGCGGTCCTCTCCCTCGTCTGGATGTGTGTGACCCGGAGACCCTGTCTTGGGTCCGTCACCATGATGAATGAGACGTCCTTGCTTGTCAACATATGGCTGACAACCAGTTTATAATCATTGGGCGTCATTCCTGACACCTCCGAGATGAAAATGAGGAATGTCTTTTTCACAAAGGTGTGTGGGTGTGAGGGTGTATCCATTTATGTCATGGTGAAAAATAAGATTTAAGACTGTCTTCAAAATGCTCGGCTTGTTTCTGCACGGAGCAAAAAACATAGAAAAGTCTACCAAAAGTAAAGCAAAGCTAAAGAGGAGAGAAGTCCAACACATACATAAAATAAAACTTGCTGTCAAAACATACATTTTCATTTAATAGTTAAGTGTATGACCTGATCTTAAAACATATTTACTCTCACAAAAATATCACTTCAGAAGATGTTAGAAAAGGAAGAAATACAGTATAATAGCAGTGGTGTTAATACGAACCCTTCATAATAAAAGTCTCAACTAAACCCACACAGGATTAAAGAGGAATTCATAATTCCCTTAATTTAGCATTACAACAAATACACTGCCACACAAGCTCATGTAGGACAAATCATGCAGACCTGTGTGAAAGTGACTTCTTTGTGCTAGATAGAGCCTGAACACAAACTGTCCATTACTGTGGGTATTTATACTGTTGGACAGCGCGGGGAGATGATTGTGGTGGCCTGGAAAAGATGGTCTGACACGTTTAAAGCAACGTTTTTGGCAGTGTGCATTGTTGTGTGTTGTTTGAACTTAGACTGCTTTCAGTGCCTCTTTAGGTCTTTAGATGGTGGGAGGAGGGTGAGGGGGTAGCAGTGATGTCATAGTTGGCACGCTGTGGACTGGACTCTAAGAGACGATGACACTTTGCCAATACCCTCCTGCTGCCCTTTTCTTGCAGCAGCGCTCACTGCATTTTCATGCCTCTCCTCACTGACAGTGTGGTCAGTCGGCCTGTCGGTCTGTTTGTTTCTCTCACTGTTGCTCAGATTACACTCTCTACTAGTCCTATAAAGTTTACTGTGAAGGTCTTTTGACAAAACTGGATTGTTAAGAAGCTTTAAATAAATGACAAACATTTACTGCAGTTCATTCAACAAAGATACAGGTTGATAGTATTCATGTAAAGCTGGTTGTGTGGAGGTATGTGTGTCACCATTGAGCCTTCAATATTAATGCAGTATTATGCTAATACACTGTATAATCACTAAGTTATATTCTACCTGGGCCACAGCTTCATAAACAGGCTATTAAAAGATGCTGTTTTAATTGTTACACATGCTATTTTTTAATATTTTGATTCTTCATGTAATTTTTCTTGCACATTTTTTATTTTTTTTATTTCTAGTTCTATTGTAATTAATATTTTAATTGAGCATTTAATAATTTGAGAGTTTTGGAGAGTTTTTGTGCTCTGTGATGGTGGAAATACGATGTCAGACAAGGATGTGGAAATTTTGGTTCTGGATTACTGGTTGTCCTAGAGTAAAGTCTAAACATGCTGACCCATAGCTTCTCTGCTGCTGCAATGTGGAACAAACAACCAGAAGAGCTGAGACTCGAGACGATGCTGACCACTTTTGAATCTAAACTTTAAACTTTCTGTTTTCCACGGATTCAAATTGGCATATTTCCTGGTTTGATTGTTTGCCTTAATTGTTTTTATTGTGTGTTTTTAATTGAGCCTTGCTTTATAGTTTTTATCATTTGTTTTCCTTGTGTTCTGTAAATCACTTCATGTTGCCTAAAGGTATGACAGGTACGTTACAAATCAATTTTGCCTCTATATCACTGAAGTGCTGATATTATCATGGTCCTCTTATTTCAGAGGCTTTCCTTAGTTCCCTTAGAAACTGAAATTTTAGCATGACATAGTATAACTTGCCCGGTTCTGGTGTTTTTAGGCAGATATTGAGATCAGCATTTTAAGAAAGAAAATAAAGGACCATATTTACATATACTGGTTCTGCAACATTAATAAAAATAATAAACTATTAGTGTCATATATTAATGAATGCATGTGTGTGCAGGTATAAACGGGAGTGTGTGGATGTGAGAACCATGAGGCATCACTATGGTAGTCTGCAGCAACAAAGGATGAATGATAGACTTGCAAAAGGAGCTCAGAGGCCCTTGAAGGAGAGCGGAGAAAGGAGGAGGCTGGGATGGCTGGTATTATGGACGTTGAACTACTTCTGAGAAAGTCCGGCCTTAAATACTGCAATACTTACACACCGAAATACCAAAGAGCTCAGAGTCTTTCATCGATAGTTCCTTGCCCTTTATCCTCTCCCCTTCTTCCCATTGATTTCCTCCTTTTTATGTGTCAGTGATGGTCGTCAGCTAAGACTTCAGTTAAACCAGGTGGACAGTTCATCTGAACAGACCGGAGAAGTTAGTGAAGCACTCGCCAATCAGTTGGCTAATGTTCTTTTCTCTCATCTCCTTTATCCATGGAGCGGTGACTCAGTGATAATGATGTGGATCTATTTTGGAACCCAGTTGGAAGTAGTGAGGACAAAGTTTTGAACTTAATAGTTTTTGTTGTAAATCTAATGTTTTATTATAACCATTTTATGGCCTCTAATGTAAATAAGGGACCATGTAAAAACATTCATCAGATTTTTGTTGGATGTTTAGATTTCAGACGTGTCCTACTTTTAAAGTGCTTGTTTAAGGTGTTGTTAGCTACAAATTCATGGTTCATTGTTTGACTCAAACCCCAAGGAAGCCAATTATACTAAAGCTATCACCATGCTGGCCTAGCACATTGATAATGGACAATTTAACAGCAACAATATGCCTTGGTATGAGTTCAGTAGGAAGATTAGCTTTGAGAAAACCCAACACTGGTGGCTCTATGTACATATTTAAGTTGTGACAAGAGGGATGTAAGTGTTTTTTTAAAGATAAGATAGACTTTAATGGTTCCCTGTGGGGGAAATCTGAGGGGTTTGCAGAGATTTAGGAACTAGTCACTCACACACAGTCTACTCTTTAATCCAAAGACTACAAGATGCTACTGTAAAGGATTTACTGCAGCGCATCACACAACAGACTCAAGAGGAATCTGATGTGTTGAGCTTCCCTGACTCCACCTCTGTCTTATAATACATGACATATCTCACAAATCATGTACAGTATCTCAGAGTTAGAACCAGGCATGATTTTGGGGGCCAATACCGATATTAGGAAGTGAAAACAAAGTGTGATATCAATAGGTCAGTTGAAATGTGGTAATCAAGCATTTGTGACTAAGATATGTGATAGAGGCAGAATGTTTAATGATAAATTGTATTGTCCAAAATTACATCAGTGCATGAAAGCAGGGAACTTTCTGGGAACGTAATAACTACAAACTACTATAAATAAAAACTCCAACCATTTTTTTCTGAATTATGTTGGATAGCAAATGTTTTCATATCGGATCTGTACATCATACTGTCTGTGTACAATGTCAGCGTTTTAAACTTATTTTTCCCACAGTAAACCACTGGCTTAGTGTTTCATTTTTTTTCACATACATTTCCCCCAATCAGTATGTGGATACATGATATCTATCTAACCCAACAGACAAACTTCTAGCCATGTACAGACCGATAGTATTAGAGAGTACTTGTGCTTTTAAATACCAAATACAGATGTACAGTATCTAATGCAAACTTATAGTCTTAGTTATCATGTGGATAAGGATATGGATGTTAAAGTGTATATTTTAACCATTTATTTGTCTTTGCTGATTTTTCTTATTTATGACCGGCTTTGTTTTAGCTATGTTTTTGACTGAATTTTTATGATTGTATTAAAGTGTGGAAATTAGCAACTACAGTATATGGCAGAACCTTATGGGGATCCAGTAAATTAAGAAAATCAATTAACAAGTTGTGGACGAAATCCACCAATCATATTGAACTATTTAAGTGGACGTTTAATGCAGACATCAGCTAACTGCTACTGGCATAAAAGCTTTATCTGGCTTAGCAGCCCAAACATTGAGCGCTGCCAAATCACAGGACCAAGATTAGCGTCAGGAACTCTGATTAAGACTCTGGCTTCCTGTTGCCGGTGCGAACCAGTGACAATGATTGTGGTTCAAGGAACGAGTTTGTTACCTTAGTCTTGTCACATTGACGTTCTTGGTAAAACTGGGGGAGGATCTCATCATTTTAGAGAGGCGATTGGTAGAGTTCATTACAGTGGGTTAGCTATAAGAGCTCCATTTCAGTGATCTGCACTGCAGACTGCAACAGTGACTCAGCAGCCACTCGACGCTTTCAGACTCAAACAAACGATTGGACTTTTGATGCATGGCCTTACAGCTCGGGGACGACGCAGTACTGAAATGAGCATGGAGACAGACAGGTCTGTTCTGGCTTCTTTAATTTTCCAGCCCACTTCACAGCACTTTATCTCGAAACACAGACAATAGTAGTCAGTCCTGGGGAAGGAATGATCTCCCATTAGGCAAATGAGATAAAGAACAGGGTAATAACTTTTTCATGTCGGCTTCAATCAACCTCTGTTGATCTGACGGGTGTGAAGAAGCCCAAGGCATCAGTTCACCCTCTAATGCCTCAGTTAAGTAATCACTGAGTTAATACTCAGTGATTACTCAACTTCATTTTACTTGTTAAACAAAACAAAACAGAAAACAAGGCTGGGGTTACAGCAGCACAATCTTTGGAAACCCTGCCACAACAAAATATTTAAGAACTGTTAAATACCCAAAATGAACCCAAAACCCCATATTTTGGCTGCTTTTCATCTTTTGCAATATTAAATTACACATCTTTGGTTTTAAACTGTTTTTTAAACAACCAATCTTAACATTTCATTTGTGACTGATCTTTCTTTTCACAAACTAAACTATTAAAGAAAATAATCAGCAGATTCATCGATAATGACCATAATTTAGCTTCTGCCCAAGTGTGCAGTAAACAAAGTAATCTAATTTCAAAGATTTATGTGATAGCTTTCACGATCAAAACCACATCTGATGGTCTTGATGGTTAAATGGAGCTGACTCAGGTGTCGTCACATGACTCGACTAGTTCAAGGATGGTCCTGTTTGATGATTCTGATAACATGACACACTCCTCAGTCTTTGTCCAGCTAATATCTGACTCCTGATGGATGACATTGACCTTTTCCCAGTTAAAGCCGTGACTGGTGGTCTGGTGATGTCAGCTGTTTCTGATGTTTGACAAGCCTTCTTACTGATTCACTGATGCAGAGCTCTGCATGTGATGTCAAGGACCACTTCAGTCTCCTTTTAAGGGATTGTTTTGCGTTTATGGTGTGATAGCACTGATCTGAAGGTGTTAAATGGATTTTAAGGTGTTGGTATCTTGACTTGAGGATTGTTCCTCGATGGTATGAAAGCTCAGCCACAGTGGGAAGTCCCACAGGGTTGTTTTTTCTTGTCCTTGTTGGGTTGGCAGTGCCTGCTGCTCATCATTCACTCCTGTTAACTTGTGTTTAAATCATTTCTACTGTTGGATTTACTTTCATTGATGAGTTTTATTCTATAAAATGTTAAAAGAAATTGTAATGCTCATATAAGCTCAAATTAAAAAAGTCAAAGAAAATATTTCATAATCAATTAATTCAGAAAAAAACAAAGTACATTTTAGTACAGTCCTCCCATTTTTCTTTTGTTTTTCTATATTTCACATTACAAATAAACTGAATTGCGACAGTATGAGAAAGTTTTAAAAACCTTTTATATATTTCTCCTACCTACAGTAGAAAATCCCTTCCATGTTCACTCTTTCCCCTCTCAACCCTCCATGACCCCAGCTGTAAATGTATTATTGATGATAAAAACAAAGCTATAAGACCACAAGTGTATATTAGAATATTATTATTATCTTGTCTCAAATTCACATGCTGTCTCAAGTTGGTGGCGTTTTTTTTTGCTGCCATGCCTGTGGGGATCTTTCTTGATATGAATTATAGACCAAATATTGTTTAGTCACTTCAACAGCTCTCAAAAAGGGATGAGTTTCATTTTAATTAAACTTCATTTTTTTCCACAGGCCATATATATTTCTTTGATCCCCGTGAAGACTGAAGTGGCCGTGTCATGAAGATACATTTAGAGCCTGTAATTGAGGCCATTTTGATAAATCTTGTTTTATGCCTTCGTGATACTGATGTGTGCCCCTCGGACAAAGCAGCCCTAATTTCCATCCGCAAACTAAATGACTGATTATTTTAGCTGCAACATTTAATCTTGCCATTATTCATGTCTTCGCTGTATTCAAGGCAAAAAAAAAATTGCATTATAACAACAATGCATACTTTGACCTTGTGTGTATCTCTGCTGACGTGGGTGACATTGGAGCAAAATAAGATCCACCATCAAAGCTCAGTGGTTTAATATTGAGAACAGGATGCTGTCATGTCTTTCTACTATTACATTAGGATTATGACCATCAGTAAGTTTCATTTTAAAGTTTGTTCCCCACTTTAAATACAATTATTTGCTCACTATAATCTTAGTAAAAAAAATTACCTCTGCCTCGTGCCACTCTGCATTAGAGTTTCTTTCCCAAGAAGTAGCTACTGCTTTGATATTTAATTTTTTTTAACCAGTTGTCATCAAATTCCTTGAACCCTCCTCTCACCATCCCCCTTGCCACTGTAAATGTGGAACATGCTATCTAGAGCAGTGCAGTAGCGGGGCCTCGGTCGATCGGTGCTCCGTTTTAGTCGCCTTTAAAGAGAGCGTTCTCGTTTTGGGACTTCAGATGGGGATATTTATATCAAGCGGGTCATCTGAGGAAGAGCCGAAATGAGCAGAAACACTGAGTCCTGTCTGACAAATGACCTTCCTTCCTCTGGGCCTCGCAGTTATGAACAGAGTCGCGCAAGGACTGAGAGGGAGTGAAGAGTTCACCTCCCACGATCCTCAAGTCAACCGGCAGAGGCGGGGCAGATGACATCCCGTGTCTACTCTGCCACCAAAGTTATTTCTGTCAAGAAAATGGATCAAGACATGTGAACTCAGTTAGCACATAGATGCCCCGATGGATGACTAAATGTTTCTTTGAAGTTCTGAAATTTGTAAGAAGCACACATCAAGTTCATGTTCAACACAAACAAATGTGTCAGACAGCACATCCAAAAAAGTTCTCTGGTTGCTGCAGGCAAAAGTCCGACATGAGACACACACTGCACTGACAGCTGCCATCCAATTTAGCAGAGCAACACTGAAATCTAACAAACTTGTCAAAATAACATACACACACAAAAAAACATTTTCTGATCATTTTCAGTTTTTTTCTACTCAGTCCCAAACACACCATTCTGCTGCTTTTAAATACTCACTAGAGCACAAAATGTGTAGCAATCCACATCAAGGAATAGTCTCCCAAAAATACTGTTTGAAGAACATTTGCTAAAAATGACAGTGTCCTGTTTTTTCAGAAATTACTGAGCTATTTTAAAAATGAAACTGTCTATTTGTGACCCACTTTGTTTGGCTTTGGCTTTCTAGGGATTTGCTGACATTAAAAATATTTTCTTTCAAGCTAACTTTTACGGCAGCAGTGATGCATTTGCTGATGTCAGCTTTTATTTTTCTCAAAAGTCAGCGTTTATGAAAATAATGTACAGAAAGGAGAAACAGGTGCTTGAAACAACTTGGAAACACCTGTCCTCTAGATGTAAGATTGTTTAAAAAAATGCAAAATGCCACGTCAACTTTTTTTGTAACCCAATTTAACCAATCTTTATTGAAAATGTTTACTTTATTTGTTTATGTAAAATCAAATGAACACTAACAACCAATTAATCATTATTTGAATATTTTAAAACTGTGTTATCAAAACTAGTCAACTAGAAGGGCACTCGGAGAGCGCAGACCTCTGCTTAGACCAATAATCCACTGTTCTATCATGAATCCACTGTTTTATCATGAATCCACTGTTTTATCATGAGCAAAGCTGCAATCAAAGCCGCTATATGCAGTCCGTCTCAATATACCCAAAACTATTAGAACAATGTCAAAGCATGCTTATGTCTGGCTGAAGCCTCACATCATAGCTGTAGAACTGTTTCTCGGTCTCTCCATGAAACTTGAGCAAGTACACATGTATCCCAGAGAATTACTGGAACAAGTGAATGCAGATTTTGATATGAAGGCTTAGTATTTCTAGATTAGTTTTAACACTATTGAATTTTACTGCCATCTATTGGACTTTAAGATGTCACACATTAGTAGGCTAACTATCTCACAATGTTTGTGGAGCCGTCCTGTGATTTGGATACGCTCCAAAATATATTGGGTCCTTACTTGGCCCATCCCAAACCCTTTGGCCAAATTTCATGAAAATCAGACAAGTAGTTTTCCCATAATTCTGCTGAAAAACAAATAAACAAATCCTACCGAACACATAACCTCCTTTCCGACGTTAACTCAGTTAATACGGTTAATAGAGGACTTGGCAGACTCTTACATTCATTCCTTGATGGGGAAAAGGTTTTTCTTTTCCATTTTTAGGCCTCTCAGCATGAGAGATTTTAAAGCAAAGAATTGCTGGATTTACAGCTTTGACACTGAATGACTGTTGACAAATTCTAAAACTTAGTTTCTAGCTGCAGATGGAGTTGTTTAATCCTAAATTTAGTTGCCATATCTTTTGTTGTGGACTTAGTGAACTGCAGAGCTGTGTGATAATGATATGCTAATGTCCTAATGCTAATACTGATATGCTAATGGACACTTTGATGGTCAGAATGAGACATATTACGGAGTGAGAGAGCAAACTGATTTGATAAGAAGAAGCCATAAGTACTTAAGACTGATTCAGCAGACAAAGAAAGCAGGGAGCCTCTAACAGCAGCAAAGCCGGTGAGATATGAGAGTTCATTTCAAATAGCGTGAGTAGAAATTTTCAGCCAGTGCGAATATTTTCATGAGTCTTTTCTGTGTGTGGGATTCTAAAAAAAATGCCTTTCCTGACTGTGACTTTATGTGATAGGATGATGCCTCCTCTCTGTCTGGGATGCCAGTAAAGAAAAGCCATCGGGATGAATAGATGAGGGCAACTTGGCTGAACATTGCTCTCTTCAAAAGGACGGTTTAAACAAACACATTTAAGTTGAGGAGCAGACGTTGGACCGCCTGAGGACGCTTTCGCGTCACACTGTTTGGAACCCAGAGGATGCTTTGAGACTCAGTAGGCTGACTCACATCAGTGGGTTGTAATCTCCAGTAACAGCCTCATTATTTATTACAATTACAATTAATGCCAGAGCTCTGGGTTAAACGACTGGTATGATGATGGACATTTGTCATAAAAAAACACACAGTTTTCCTTCCTTAGTTTTCCTTTATCTAACTGGCGCTTTGAATGTGTTCATAAAAAAATACAATACATGTAAATGCTTAAGTTACCTGGAATTAGTATTGTTGATAGTTTTTCAGGAGCTTACCTCAGACTATTATTAATAGAGGTATCATGTCTTGTTATACTGTCACTTCTTTATGGACTCCAGCCTTGAAGATAAAGGCTTAATGTGCATGCTGCTGTGCTGACATTGTTGGAGGTGGAGATTTGTTCAATCAATGTCTGAAGCATTGCAGAGATAAGTTGATTCTCATCTTGACTTAAGTCATACAAAAAAATCCACCAGTCTTGCACATTTGACTGAGCACATTTATCATTTTTCTAAGTAAGCTTGAACATAAATTTGCCATCTGTCAATGTCCCGCATGGATAAAAGATCATGATACACATTTTTAGTCCAGTGTAGCTCCACAGATTTCATAGTCAATCGCTCCCCCACTTATGTCTTTTTGACAAACAACTGTTTGATGGATTGCTGTGAAGTTTGGTACAGATACCCATGATGCCCCGAGGATGAATCCTACTGACTTAAGTGCCACCTTGAGGTTGGCATTTGTGGCTTTGAGTGAAATGTCTCAACAACTATTTGACAGATTGCTGTGAAATTTGGTAAAGACGTCCGTGTCCCCTTCAGGATTAATTATAATCACTTTGGTGATTTTTTTTTTTTTTTTTTTTTGTCTTTCATCATCCAACATTTATTTTGGCTAAATCATTGACCGAAATATCTTTACTGAAATTCTGTTAGCAAATGCTACCATGCTAACGCGCTTAACTGAGATGGTACATTATGCCTGCTAAACATCAGCTGGTTAATAGTAACAATCAGGGCATGCTAGCATTAGCATTTAACTCAAAGAATGGTGCTCTGATTACAGCCTCACAGAGTTCTGGTTTTGTTGCAGTGATTTTGGACTTTAGTTATTCTTTGTAAAGTTTTCCTCAACGTTTTGAAGATCATTTTGTTGCTACTTTTCAAATAAAATGGCAAAAAAAAAAAAAAAATGTTAGGTTTGAATTTGTCAGGCATCATGTTATGAGGCTTCAGTTAAATATTTTAACAGATACAAGATTTAATGAGTTTACAAGGCAAGGTACAGCTTGTAAAAAATATATTGTGTGAAAAGTAAGTCTCTTCATACCACTTGTTATGTTCAGAGGTGATCGGGAGTTACTGTAGTGTCCAGTCTGTCCTCAATGCTACTTTCAGCAGTTATATTCATGTTCATATATGTTCAGTAATTATATGGACCACATACTGTAGAGGATCGAAAAAAAAAAAATGGCAATCGGTTTTGCCTATAGTTTATGTTACAGCTTTGTAATCTTTGTTTTTAATTAAACAACTGTTGCAAGAAACAGCCACAGGAAAAAAATATATATTTTGCTGCCATTTTAAATGGGTTTTTTGGTATGGTTTGTGTTCTTCGCTGCACTAAAGACCTGCTTTGAATAATCCTTACAATGTCTGTATGGTATGCTTTGTGTGTTTGGTACAATTGCCTCAGTTTGGTGAGTTAATTGAGCTATTCTAACTGGTCAGAACTGAGTATAAACAGAAGGTCAACTGAACATTTTAACACTGTCATTAATGTTGAACAGAGGTACAGAAGGAAGGAATTTAGATATGAAGGGCATTTAGGTTTATGTCATGATTTCTGTAAAGGGCAGGAAAATGGTGCTGGACTGGATGTTTCACTGCATAAATTAACTGAAACACATACTGACACAACGTATGTATTATACTAAAATGTGACACAAATTTAGGCTGTGTTAAAACAAGACACCCACAGTGGCCCAACTTTACGGTATAAAATGTAACACTGTCATACTTTGATCTATAAAACCAAATAAAATTTCCAAGTAATACAGAAAAGATGCAAACATGTCACTACTGCTTATCTAGTTTCTTAGTAGGAGTGATGAATAACTCAGAGCCCAAACCTTCACCTGCCTACTACCTCTCCGGTAAACCTTGTATTGTTAGACAGCTTTCTTTCATAGATTTTTTTTTTTTAGCCTTATTTTTTTTATCTTGTGGATCACATATTTCTGACTCCGGTTCAACCTTCTCATAGTTTGTGGTTCAAGATGATAATAATAACTTCATATTTTCTTCCATTAAGAATTTAAAGTTAGTTATGTTTCTTCAGAACATCACAACTGAGCTTAGTCTTATTGATTCAGTCCACTCAACACATTTACTGCATAAAAAGTGGCTGCCCAGTATCACACAGCAAAGCATGCAATATACCCATCAGTCCACTGTGTCAGTGTCACATTTTGCCTAATTTAGGCATGTAAAGAATAGGCACAGTCTGGTTGGTTCAAAACCTCAAATCTTTTCCGAAACAGTTTTTATGCCAAACCTTTACCTGGAGGTTTTATTTTCCTACACAAAACCATTTGTTTTTTTCATCTAAATCTCACCAGGTGTTTTTTTACACCAAGGCGAGGCAAAACTTGACACTGACACGGTATGCTGATGGTTGTATTACATGCTGTGGTGTGATACTGGGCAGTAATTGGAGAATCTGGTGTTTTTAACTAGTCACATGAATATTGTGACAAAGTACAACAATTATTGTCAACAACACAAAATTATTCTCACATTTTCATAGATGATAAGCATGAAGAGGTTGTTTTTTTCCCCCTCAAAAATAACTAGAATGAATTTAAAAACAAAATGCTGAAAGCTGGGTATGTCAAATGTCACCTACACAGATTAATGTCTATCAGCTGTGATTGAAGTGAAAGTGAACCTGATCTCACAGACCTCCAGAACTGCAGTGGTGGTAACAGTGAGTCCTCTCACTTGCATTCGGACCCCCGAGGGAAACAGTAGCGTTTCAGACTGACTGAGTATCTTTGTTGTTGCGGTATCTTGTTGTACCAGTGTGCAGTGTCAGCAAGCAGTCACCCTGCAGGCAGCCATCAACAGCAGCTAATGCAGTCTCTTCTCCTCTGTTTCACCTGAGAAAAGCACATCAGGAGGTCAAAGGGACACACTGTCTCTCTGGCCCTCATTCTTCTGAAAGAAGATTTACAGATTCATACGGCAGCTGGATACCTTTCTACCCAGCTGCCGTATGAAAAGTGTCCGTATTGACGAGGTTGCCTCAGTGTCGTGTGTTGCTCTTCTCAGTGTTGGAGGTATCAAAGCAAACTTGCAAATCATGGTTCACACTCGGAGCTTAGTCATGGAGCTGTGAAACTGGACATGTCGGTGTGCAGATCTGCTGAAGTCTTAGAGCTCCTCCTGACTGCTGTCCCAGCGTGTTCATTTGATCAGTGAGGGTGTCGTTCTTCAGCCATCAACCTCTCATCACTCGCTCCATGCAGCGGCCAGCGGATTTAAAAACATTGCTTTCTGTCTCACATAAGTGATGGGGGCTTCAGTGTGTTTGTAGGGGGTGGGTGTGGGGGAACATATGGCTGTCAATGTGTTGCTGTGGAAACATCAACAGTGGGAGCCTGGTTTGCTTCAGTTAATCTCAGGAGGTTTCCTTGATATGTATTAAGTATATATTGTTGCAATGTGAATATTAATTCATTTCAGAGGCCATGTTAACATTGATTCAATCAAAATGTTTTCAACCAATTGCTCAGTTTTCACTCCTTCAATATGTAAAATCAATCAACAACATTCAAGAGGTTCTTGTTTACAGTTTTTGGCATCTCTTGATCAAAGTCGTCTTTTACTGTGGTGGTATTGATACCTCAGGTCTCTGAATGATGGTGGCACTCTGCTGCTCATACTTATTACAATGCAAAGTGCTTGAAAAGGCGCTAAAAAAAAACCAACATAAATATAAAGATTAATTGAATCAATATTTAAGAAATACTAAATCCAAACCCAAGGCCAGTTTATTCATATATCAACTTTAAACAACATAGGTGACCTGATAGCTAAGTGTTTTTTGGGCACATAATAAATGGGCCCAAATATTGTCAGCCATCTCCCCTGTTTGACTCCTGGCCTACCGGACGTTTGCTGCATGTCATTCCCTGTCTGTCTGCACCGCCCCAACCTAATAGGCAGGCAAATGCTAAAAAGATGGCATTTCAAAATACATTATAAAAAGACATTTGACAAGTTATTAGAAAAACAGAAAGCAATGTAAACCCCCCCCCCCAAAAAAAAAAAACAGGTATCAATATGACTAAAATAATACAATAAAACAGAATACAGAGAGGAATAAAAACCACAGTAAAGTAAGAGATTTAATTCCCTGCAATGCAGTTGCAAATATAAACATTTTAAACCTAAAATTTAAAGAGCAGAAAGTCGAAGCAAAACTAAGTTGAGATAAAAAAAAGTTCAGGTTTAGGCTATAGTGACTCAGTGGTTTTGAAGTTTAGATTAAAACATGTAGTCCAGTCACTCATCTGGCATATCTCAAACTCAGAGACTTTCATGGTAAATGTACCTGCTTAACATGATCATGAGCATGTTGGCATGTTGATGTTAGCATCAAGCTCGAAGCACTGCAGTTCCAGATCTCTGGGAGCTCTATTTGATATATTAAGGGAGTTTTTAGTTTAGTTTTTTTAATCCATTAATTCTGCTTAAACCACTGTTACCACAGACAATTTGAAATGTAGCTTTTGCTCTGAGGTGGGTTAGTTTCCCAACCAAAAAATAGCAACCAGAACAGCCACAAAGACAGGAGGAAAAAACTCCTGACATTTGTTTATATGAAAATGTCATAGATGACGGTAAGATAAGAGGAAAATGTGGCAGAATATGTAATGATTCCATGCGGCTTGGGTTGTTTTAATTAGTGTTAAAATGTTAATACCATTTAGATCAATAAAGAATAAGAAAGTAGATCAGCTGACAGCAGATAATGTAGCTGTGATTATCATCTGTAATAGAACAGCTCCTTACTGAGTGCTTCTTCCTCTGACTCACAGATTGTCTAGACTTATAAGTGCCACACTGATTACTTCATTGGTATAGAAGTGGAATAAGTTTTTACTTTAACGTGTAAAATCTTTTTTCTCAATTTCATTCAAACTCGTCTGCGTTTTAACTGATAATCCTCCTTTATGCTTTAATAGTGTCTCAGTTCTTTACTCACCACAGTATCTGAGGCACAGAATGACTTCCATCAGAGCCGCTTCATGGAAAGCACATGTTGACACTCAAGACTGCAAAAAGATAGCATAGCACCGCAAACTCAGGGGATGCACTGACATCCCGGTGGAGTCACTGAGCTCCTCCTATTATTAGACCTCTAACTAATCTGTGCTGAAACAAAAGGGAATTAAAAGCTTTACATCGCCTCTGAAATAAATGAAGTGCTGATATATTGAATACATCAGACAGCCATAAAGATTTATGGAAATGTGCTTCAAATACATTTTGTTATATTTTCTTTGTTGTATGTGTACTACCAAGCATTAGTGGTTTCACACGTTAAAGATAGACTACTTTCCAACCTCTAACACAAGAACAAATGGTACGTTTCGGTCTAGTCAAGTATTTTTGATACCCAAAATATAAATATTGGTCTCAACTACTGTGTTGTGCTCATGGTTTTAATTTTAAACTTCACCCAACAGACATCAGTGACCTATTTCCAATTCCAACTTTTGTTCTTGCGTTGATGCACAAGTGGGTTGACTGTCTTTATATAGGGATTGCCCCACATACGATGCAGACTGCAGTATAGTAAATCTCCCTGACTCAAAGAGGTTTTCCAAATCAGGTCTGGATGCTGTCCAGCAGGATGTCTTCAGGCCAGCCGGCTGAAAGTCTGGCATCAGTGTTTACCTCATCCAACCTTCAGGCCTCAGTAGAGAGGCTTTAAATCTACTCCATAGAAGTATGTTAACGTCATGTTTTATCATCTTCTCTTATAGGACAAAGGACTCTCCACCACAGGAGTGATGTCCTAGAGACTGTGGTGCTTGTCAACCCTTCAAAAGACACTGTTGTATTAGAGGTAAGGTCAACTATCTTAGGTGCTGCACTCTGCTGGTTCATATTCACTGAGGAAGTAAAAATATGCTTAGAGTGAGTTCAGGCGGTGTTAACCCTCACACTTTCACTAGATATCAGGAAAATAACAGATTTTTTTTATTTAGGAAAACCCTTTTTATTTTATTAAAGAAGTCATTATTTTCAGATGTTAAAGGTCCCCTGTTGTATAAAGATTTCCATTGCTGTTATGATTTTTTATATCAGTTCTAGATACTGAATAATACAACAGGTCAAAACCTGCATTCAGCAACTGTGCTATTTGGATGAGATGTTTGGACTACGTTAAGTTCGTGATGTCACAAACTTACACTCGTGTACATCCACCCTCAGCACGGCCCACTGTCCAACCTTTTACGTGGAATGAAACATAGAGCAGTCATTCCGTGACAGACCTACTAACCTATGGTTGGCCTGCGCGTGTGTCACTTTGTAAAGAATCCGACAATCGGTAGCGAGAGTTATAGATACCAATGCGCCTTAAAACCACAGACACCAAGCAGCTCCAGAGAGCTTAATCAAGATGTAAAACTGCACTGAGATGTTTTTTGGCTCTGAAAAATTAAAATATCTTAAATATGTTCTTGTGGCAAATAAAACACAAGAAAAGTGTCAAATATGGGACCTTTAAATGTTAAATTTAAAGATCCTAAACATAGATGTTTATGTAAATAGAAAGATCTACATTTGCCAAAACTATGATTAAGTTAGAAATTGCCTGATCAAAGAATACAAATTCCCCAGCTTTTGGTAGTTGACAGTTTCTAATACATGTTGTTACAAACACACACAGTTGCTATCAAAAATTTTAGGTTTGACCCTCACTTTTTTTTATATCACTTTCTTCCTGAGTCATAAGATTTAATATTATTGTGTTAAATTTTGTTCACCTTGACACAGTTAAAGTGGATCTTTCTTTATCAGTGAATCAGGTATTTTTCTTTCTACTTTGGTGATGTTGTCTCTCCTTTAACTGTCCTCTGTCCCTCTCTCCCTCTATCTGTGTGTGTGTGTGTGTGTGTGTGTGTGTGTGTGTGTGTGTGTGTGTGTGTGTGTGTGTGTGTGTGTGTGTGTGTGTGTGTGTGTGTGTGTGTACGTCCCAGATCCAGACTCTAGTCACAGACTCAGCAGGACACAAGCTTTTGGTCTTGAGTGGCCAGAGCTCAGATCACGGTGGCCTTCTCCTTCAAACTGGGGTTTTCACCTACAACACCTTCTCACATATCTTTACTGATCCTGTGGTGAGTCATCTGCTACTACTTACACTTTCAAATCTGATAAAAACCTTTGTACTGCACCTTCACAAATGCATGTGTGTGGTTTAAAATATGAATCAATAAGTACACATTTTTCAGAATTTATTAGTCAGCGCAAATAGAAAACCAAAGGACATTTGCAGAAATATTCACAAAACATGAGAGCTATGGAGAGTATTCAGTGTCCAATTTTTTTGACCTTCCAGTTGAATTGATAATTTTGTTCTTGAAAAAATATTAAATGCCTTCCCTTGACACAAATATTATGCACTTTAATGCATGACATTACTGACTCCGATATATCTGGGTGTGTCTTTCCTGCAGGTCAGTGAATTACTTGGCACAGCAGCCCCCAAGCAGCAGGCTACACTCACTGTGTCCTGCCGCGGGGAGGTGGGCTGGAGCTCCTTGGGACAGCAGCAGACCCTGCGGGAGTTCCTGGAATACAAACTGAACCCTGAGTCTGTTCTCCTCAAGATGGAGGGCGTCACAGAGTTCACAGAGTATATCTCTGAAACCGTCGACGTCCCTTCACCTTTTGACCTCCTGGAGCCTCCCACCTCTGGAGGCTTCCTGAAACTGTCCAAGCCATGTTGCTACATCTTTCCCGGCGGGCGAGGCGACTCCGCTCTCTTTGCTGTGAATGGCTTCAACATCTTAGTGGATGGAGGCTCTGAACGAAAGTCCTGCTTCTGGAAGCTGGTCCGTCACTTGGACCGCATCGACTCAATTCTACTCACACACATCGGCGCTGACAATCTCCCAGGTATCAATGGGCTCCTTCAGAGGAAGATAGCAGAACAGGAGGAGGAGCAGTCACAGGGCTCCACCAACTACAACGACTGGATGAAGAACCTGATTTCTCCTGAACTCGGTGTCGTGTTTTTCAACGTACCAGAGAAGCTACGTATGCCAGAATCGAATCTCAAAGTGAAGCGCAGCATTGAAGAGGCCTCACTTACTTTACAGTATCTTAACAAACTAGGAATCAAGCCGGAGCCTCTCTTTCGAGTGGTCAGCAACACTATTGAGCCTATTACACTTTTCCACAAGATGGGAGTGGGCAGGTTAGACATGTATATTCTCAACCCTGTCAAAGACAGTAAAGAGATGCAATTTTTAATGCAAAAGTGGGCTGGCAATAGCAAGGCCAAAACTGGTATTGTGCTGCCCAACGGGAAGGAAGGAGAAATATCTGTGCCCTACCTGACATCAGTTACAGCCTTAGTTGTCTGGCTTCCTGCCAACCCTGCAGAAAAGATCGTTAGAGTGCTGTTCCCTGGGAATGCACCACAAAACAAGATCCTAGAGGGCCTGGAAAAATTAAAGCACCTTGACTTCTTGCGCTATCCCGTAGCCACACAAAAGGACATTGCCTCAGGAGCTCCTCCGTCTGGTATTAAACAAACCAAGTTGAAACAAAGAACAGACAGCAAAGAGAGTCTCAAATCGTCCCCCAAGACAACAGCAAAGGCCTCAAAGAAAGAAACTGAAGGACAAGATGAAGTGTCTGCTATCACAGAGGCAAAGAGTGACTCTGTGAAGGAAAATATATCAGAGAAAAAAGAGGAGAAAAAGCCTACCAAGACCATAAAATCAAAAACTGAAATGCCAGAAAAGAAAAAACTCTTGAAAGAAAAATCATTAAAAAAGCATTCTAAGGAAAGGGTATCAAAAATGGATGAGAAAAAGGACAAGGAAAAGAAAGAGATCAAGAGAGTAAAGAAAGATGACTCAGCTAAAAAAGATGAGAAGAAAGATGCCAAGTCCAAAGAGGACAAGAAGAAGGACACATCCAAACCTGAGCTGAGAAAGATTACAAAGCCTGACCTGAAACCACTCACGCCAGAAGTAAGAAAGACATTACACAAAGCAAAAGTGTCAAGTAAAGCCAAAACTGGAAAAAGCAAAGCAGCAAAGGCTGAACCTGCTCAACCCAAAGCAGAGGAGCCAAAAGCTCAAGTTATTCAACCTGAACCGATCCAGAACGGAGCTGTCGCGGGCACCTCTGCTCCCTCAACACCTGAGGACCTCACCAAGGAATTTGAAGAGCTGGACAAAGCTGCAGTTGTAGCTGTATCAGACAGTAATGAGGTTTCATCTGAGCCAACAGCAGAAAGCCTTATTCAAGAGAAAAAGGAAGCACAAGAAGACATTTCTGAAGTCCCATCTGGAACAAAGTCCCCTGAAAAGGAGGAAGCAGTTCCAGAAGTAAAAACTGAAACTGAAACTGAAGACAAAGACAAAGAGTCAACACGAGAGAGAGAAATGGAGGAGGCTCAAAAGTTTGAGGATGAGGGAGCAGCAACTCAGGATGAGGAGGAGGAAGAGGAGGAGGAAGAGGCTCCAGCTGCTGAAAATAAAGTACAAAAGGAGGAGGAGGAAGAGGACATGGGAATAGGGGAAGATGAAGATGAATCAAAATGGAAGGAGGCAAAGGACGATGGGCTCGACAGGAAACATGAGATAGAAGAAATGGAGAAATCAGAAAATCTCTCAGCTAAGGTTGGAACAAAAGAGGACCTACAAATGACTCCATCCAAGGACGAGAAAGAGGAGGAAGAGGAGGAGGAAGACGAGGAGAAAGCTGAACTGGAGGAGGTAGAAGATTTAGATGCAATAGCAGATGAAGAAATCAAAGTCAAGCCTGAGGATGAAGTTGAGAGCAAAACCACTGAAATTCTGACTGCAGCCAAAGACGAAGAAGAAGAGGAGGAGGAGGGCTACCTGTCACATGTGGGTGGGGCCACTGCTCCCATCACCTCAGTAGCTCAAGGTACTGCTGCAGCTGAGCACATCTCCTACATCCAAGACGAGACCATTCCCGGCTACTCTGAGACAGAGCAGACCATCTCTGACGAGGAGATTCACGAGGAGGCAGAGGAGAGGATACCTCACCTTCAATACGACGTCGGTACCTACGACATCTCTGTTCCGGATCAGACGGGCTCCTTCGTAAACATCCATGGCATGAGGGAGATGCAAGCTGCTGCTATGACTGATAAAGGTTTTATCCCAGGCGTGCAAGAGCAAGTATCTGTGTTCACCAACATCATCACTGCTCCCCTGGCAGAAGAAGAGCATGTTTCCTCTGCAACATCCATCACAGAGTACGACAAAATATCTTCCTTCCCCGAGTCTATCGCCGAAGATCAATCTGTGGCATCTGTTGCAGCACCTCCGGCCGAGGAACCGCCCAAAACCTCGGTTCTCCAGTCACCCCAACCTGACGCCAGCCAAGGCAAAGAGGAGCCCCTTTCTGCAGGAACTCTCTCACCACCTTCTTTAGAAGATGACAAACAATCCAAGTCTCCATCTGATGATTTACAGCTTCCTATTACAGAAGTGAAGACAGCGGCTAAGGTCCCCGATGCCCCTGAAGAGGAGGAGGAGGAAGAAGAAGAAGAGGAAGACCAAACTCCTAATATTGAAATTTCACTTGATAAACTCCAAGAGGGCTATGCTTCATCCCAACTGTTACAGGGTAAAGAGAAAGACATTGAAAAGCTTGCCAGCTCACAGTCTCCTGAAATGTCTGTATATGACATCAAACCAGTCCACCTACCAGTTGAAGAGGAAAATATTGACGCAGTTGCACCTAAAGATGTTTCGTCTGTTGTGCCTACGAGACCGTTTGGATCAGACTCCGTAACTTCAGAGAGTGAAGAGCGTTGCTTCAGTCCAGATGACATCACTGTGAAAATGGCTTCCCCTCCACAGTCTGGACCCTCAAGTGCAGCTCACTCTCCTCGTCATTCACCAGTGGAAGACAAGACAAAGGTCTTCCCCGATCTGGAGCTGCAAAAGCAAGTGGAGCTTCTAGATGTAGGCACCACAGCTGACGACAAAACTAAAAAGAAAGATGAGGCAGAAACAGAAACACTGAAAGATGTTGACAGACAGAAAGGAGATCAAGATGAAATAGAAGCTGCAAAATCTTTGGACAAAATACTGAAACAGGACATGAAAGAGATTCCAGTGATTATAGAGACAGAAAAAGACACAACATCTGTTCTGAAAGATGAAGGAAAACAGGTAGAAACAATCCCGGCTGCTGCTGCATCTTTAACAGAAGTTTCCCTCATCTCATCTGGCCAACATGATGCACACACTGATGATGGGTTGAAAGAACCTAAAGTGCCTGTACCAGGTACATTTCCAGAGAGGGGGAGTGGTTTCCTAGATGATAATGATGATGAAAAGAAAGATGATGATGATCATGATGATACAGCTGCTGTTAAAACCGTCAAAGCAGAACCAGAGAAAGACAAGGACGACAGCAAAGATGCCAAACAAATCAAGGATGAAGAGAAACAGAAATCTGTCATCCATGAAGAAGAGAAACAGAAATCTGTCATCCAGGAAGAAGAGAAACAGAAATCTGTCATCCAGGAAGACGTTTCTGCCAAGAAGTCCATCATGGATGAGAAAGCAGAGAAAGACGCTGTAAAAGATGATACTTTAGATATTAAAGCTGTCAAAGAAGAAATAGCAAAGGATACCATCACTGTTGATAGCCCCATTAAAGATGAAGACAAAGAGCCCGAAAAAGATCACGCTCCAGTGGTCAAAACCACTAAAGACACTGAGATAGAAATTGTCCTTTCTGACGCCAAACAAATCAAAGATGAAATACAAGATGATGGTGACCTCAAAACTAAAGGTGAGGTCAAGGAGACAGAGCTTAAGAAGGATGACGTGTCTGAAAGTAAGATTTTAAAAGAGGAGGAGAGTAAAGAGACAGAAAAGAGTGATGCTATGGATATAAGCTCTATAAAAACTCAAGAGAAAGACAGTGAAAAGGTTCACCCTTCAGATATGAAGTCTGTTAAGGAGGAGATGGAGAAAGAGGCAAAGAAAGGTGATATGCCCATCAGTGAGCCTACTCAGGAGGAGGAAGAGAAAAAGGAGACAGAAAAATCTGATATCAAAGTCATCGAAAGTAAGAAAGAGGAAGAAGAGTTAGGAAAGATAGATGCTTCTGCTACCAAGCCTTTTACAGATGAGCAGAGGGAAGAGGAGAAGGAGATGGGTGACATCACTGTCGCTAAACTGACCAAAGAAGAAGATATTATAAGAAAGAAAGATGAATCTGCCATTACCATAAAAGAAGAAAAGGGGCAAGAGATTTGTAAAGATGTTTTCTCAACCATCAGCCTCACCAAGGTGGAGGGAAAGGATGAACCAGGAAGTAAAGATGAGATTTTTGTGGCTAAGTCAATCACAGAGAATGAAACGGAGAAGGACACAAGTAAAGGAGATAGAACTGATCCTAAAACATCCAAGGAACAGGATGAAGATAGGACTACAGGGGAGGACAAGAAGGAAGACGTAGCTAAAGATACTACTGCTGCTATTAAACTCACCACGGCAGAAGCAGAAGATAAACTGCCAAGTGAGGAGGAAATCTCTGTTGTTAAACCAACAGCTGAAGAAGAAAAGGAACAAGAGAAACCTAAAGATGATTCTGCTGCCATTAAACTTACCAAGACGGAGGAAGAGCATGTAATCGTATGTAAAGACGATGATTTCTCTGTCACACCCACCAAAGCAGAAGCAAAACAAACACTTCAAACCGTCAAACCAGCTGTGAAAGGAGAAAAGGAGCAAGACGCAAGTAAAGATGTCACTTCTGCTGTCAAACCAGCGAAGACGGAGGAAGAGGATGTAATGATGAGCGAAGATATTCCAGCAGTCAAAACATCCCAGGATGTAACAACTCCGAAGGATATCATCTCTGCTGCAACAGCCACCACGATGGACGAACAAGAGGAAGAAATCAGTAAAGATATTTGTGCCGTCAAAGCAACGACAGAAGAAGAAAAGGAAAAGACAGTCGATGAGGAGGAGAAACTCCCCGTCAAACTGTCCAAGGAAGAAGAAACGACAATTGAGGATCATAGTGTTGCTATCAAACCCATCAAGGAGGAAAAAGATACTGTAGCAATGAAGGATGGGATTTGTGATTTACAACCCTCCAAAGAGGAGGAAACCAAAGATGCTGCTGGTGTTAAGTCCCTCACAGATGAGGAGAAAGACGTTACATCAGATGTAAAACTCATCAAAGAGGAGGCAAAAGAAACACCAAAAGAAGAAACTTCTGATAAAGAAATGAAGGTTAAAAAAGAGGTGGACAAAGGTGATATTTCTGAAAAACAAATATCAGAACAGGCGGAGCAGAAGAAGAGTGACATCGATGACCACAAACTCCTTTTGGGGGAAATAAAGGTTAAAGAAACTGAGAAGGGTGACACGGAAAAAGAAAGAGAGGCTGGTGTAGAGCTCCCCATGGACACTAAAGAGAAAGAGCCATCTAAAGTTGAAACCATCAAGGAGGAAATTAAAGATGCAGTCAAACAGAGCAGCAGTGAGGCGGAGTTTATCAAACAGGAGACGGAGAAGGAGACTGCGGACACTCCAACATTTAGCATCAAAGAAGAGAAAAAAGGGAAAGAAGATTATCCTTTAGAGTCTGAATCCAAGAAAGGTGATAAAAAAGAGGTAGATCTTCCGCAGGCTCAGACTGTGGAAGAGGAGAAGACTAAAAAGGATGATATTTTTGAGGTCAGTGATAAGCACATACATAAAGAAACCTATGATAGGCTTCCTGGAGCTCAGAAAGACACGGAAACTTTTGGCGGTACATCAGCAGAAATTCATCAAGACTCTTCTGCGACAACATCAAGTGCTGAAGACCTGAAAACAGTGAAAGGTGACATTTGTGTATCTACCAGCCACATCCAGCAGGAGAAGAAAGAACAAGATAAAGAATCAAAGGTCATAATTACTCAGGAAGAGAAGATGGAAAAAGAAAAAGATGATGCACATGTTGCTGAACTGAGCAAAGAACAGAAAATGGAAAAAGAACAAGAAAAAGAAAAAGAATACACCTATGAAGACATCAAAGATGACAAGGCAAAACCGGCACGGGATGAATCGACAATTAAAGAAAAGGATGCTGCTGACACCAAGACAGATGAGAAAGAAAAGTGTGACTCCACAGATGCCGAGCACACCAGAGAGGAGAAATGGGAGAAAGAGGAATTACAGGAGAAAGACCTGGACAAAGCCATTAAACAACCTGAACAGACAATATCCGGAGAAGCAGCGTTAAAGTCAGAATACAAACCTGCATTTGTGGTTCAGTCGTCAGATGAAGACAGAGAAGACGAGGAAGAGGAGGACATATGTATGGGAGGAGCCGGTTCCAGGCCTTTGTCTGTGGAGCCGAGAAAATCTGACCACGACGTCTCTGCTGCAGGTTTGTTTTCAGCCCAAACTCCACAGACGAGTGACCAAACTAAACCAGCTGCAGCGCAACAGCCCACCGTGATCATACCTACACTTACAATGCAGGAGCCCTCCATGGATGAAGACGTCAAAGAGCTTGGAAAAGAAGAGTCCAGGATTTCACCTGAAGGAAACAAAGATGCTGTGAAAACAGACGCCCCACCTGCACCACTTGCAAAGCCAGAGCCCTCCTTTGATGTCGTCACTTCAAAGGAGGATACTACCTTCAGTTCGAAACAAGAAACGGCTTCTTGTGTCCCAGCTGCCAAAGCAGAACCAACGTCAGCTGAGAAAAAGCCAGTCCTGTCAACAGTATCGAGCACTGACAGCCAACCCATGAGCTGCACACTTTCGAGCACTGAAAGCCAGTCAAGTGTGGAGGAAACTCCCCATCAAGAAAAACAGATATTGTCTCAGATGAGCTCAGGAGTCAGCGCTACAGAAAAGACAAAGCTGGACGACAAACCTGAAAAGGAAGCAGAGAGGGAGATGGAAGGAGAACGAGAGGTGGCTTCTCCGGGGTTATCGCAGCCTTGTTCATACTTTATGTTGGACAAAGATTCGCAGGATGTCCGGCACATTACCGACTCTTCAAAAAAGGAGAGCAGTGAAAAAACAAGCCCAGAGAAGGAGGCTGTCGCTGGAAGCCTCGGAGACGAGAAGCAAACCTTCGGTGCATCCAAGTATGATCCATATGAAAAACCCATTCCTATAGATCACGATTCGGACTCCAGAGAAGAGAGTGAGGTTTCTCTAGGTTTTGATCACGCCTCTGATATCTGCATTGATGATAACAGAAGAACAAGTCAGACAGAAGCTGGAGCAGCCATGTTCCTCCTGGATGATCAGTACAAAGAAGAACCTCTGTCCTTCAGTAGAGTCGACTACAGCCCAGTGTCCCTCACAGAGAGTGAAAGAAGCAGCCACCACAGTCGAAGCACTTCCCCTAAATCTGAAGACAGAGAGAAAGGCCAAGAGGAAGAGAGTGTGCGAGAAGAAAGAGCAGATATACCTTATGTTGAAAAGAGCGGTTCATCCGTAGACATGCAGGACAACAAAATGTCCCAAGCTGCTGAGTCTTATTCCTTCAGTCCCAAAGAGGACAAACCTGAGAAATCTGAGAAAGAGAAAGAAGATATGAAGGAGGGTGCTCCAGCAGCATTTCAAACACAGGCAACAGGAGACAGCGATGCAGTTTCTGCCAGTGCTGCCATTCAGTCTGCAGATGTATCATTAAGACAAGAAACACCTTCTCCCTCATGGAGCCAGTCAGACCAAGCGTTGGTTACTGGTGGAGCTTTCGGAGGATTCACAGAGAGGGAAACGACAGAAAAAGAGACAGAGAAATCTGCTGAGTCAGTCAAAGACAAAATGGATTCCTCTGGTCACAAACGGGAGGGCTCTCCGTCCGGTCGGCACTCACCTGCAGAAAAAGACATTTTACCTCAACAGGCGTCACTGTCAGAGGGAGAAGAAACATCGAGTGATTCAAGGACCGCCGCTGCAGCCTCATTTATAGGACAGGAAATAGATGACAATGTTTTGGCATTTGAAAACAGCCAAATTAGCAGCTCTCTAAGTTTTCCAGAAGGAAAAGAAAGCCTGATAGATAAAAGGTTACTTGTTGAGGGGGAAGATTTTAATGTTGACGATGAAGAAGATGAAGATGAGGAGGAGGAGGAGGAAGAAGAGGAGGATTCCAGCGATGTAGATATGGAGAAGGGTGCCAGAGAACAGTCTGAGAAAGAAATGTGCAGGCGTGGCTCTGATGACAGTGCCAGGTCAGCAGAGGCAGAGGACTCAAATAAAAAGGCTCAGCTGCCTGAATCCAGCTTCCTTCAAGAGGAAACGATCTGTAAACCTACACCTGACGATGCCGCAGCTTTTAAAGTCACAGAGACAGACAAGCAGGATGTGAGTAAGAAAACACCTGAAACAAAACCACTCAAACAGGAGGATGCAATTGTTGATACAACCAAATCCAAACCTCCTGAGACAAAGTTTGACGATGCAGGCAAAACAACTCCACCAGATGCCTCAAAACATCCTGAAATGAAGAAAGTAGAGGACACAGACAAACAGCATTTGTATCCTAAACCAAGCACAAAGAGGAGATTGTCATCGGCAGAGGATCTTCCCTCACCTGAAGAGTCAAAAAAAGAAGATGAAGACAAAGTGTCTCCATCACCAGAGTCAAGTTTTTTGACAAAGGAAACTTGTCAAGCAACGGCCAGAAGCAGCTTGACAGGCAGCTCTTTGCAACCTGATTATTCAGAGTCTACGTCCAAGCCTTCATCGAGTCCCTCACCTCCGCTAACAGGTAGCTATGCCGATATAGGACAGAGCAGATCTGGAGGTTTTTCTGAGCACTTTTACAGTGAGGACAGCCAAGTAGGAGTGAAGGAGGATAAGAAGGAAACACTTGTGCTCTCTAAGGCCTCCCAGCCATCCAAGCTAAGCGAAGATAAATATTTCAGCCAAAGAGACTTGCAAGAAGAAAGTCTAGATGAGACGCAGACCCCAGATATGACCACAAAACAAGAGGAAACGTCCTCATCAGCTTGTTCGTACACCACCTTAACATACTGTACTTCAACATATTCCTCCACATCATACAGTTACTCATCGTCAGCCTCAACGTCTGCTCTTTTGAGCAAACAGTCGGGAGACAAAGGTGAAACTTCCACAACATCAAGCTCTGTTGTACCTTTAGCCAAAGCCGAACCATCGTCCACGACAGCGTCTACAAGTTCATGCTTTGGAGGGATTCAGAGGGATGAGTACATGGAGGTGACAACGAAACCTGCAACAAAGGTGTCTTCACCCAGCCAGTTGGATGAGCCCAAACCATCATTTCCAAGCTTGTCTACCACTGCCAAGCAGTCTGAGGATCAAGGTGGTTCTGCAAAGCCAGAAACAGATATGAAGTCGAGTACTAAGATTACATCTCTACAAAGTGCAGAACCAGTAACGGTGTCAGAGAGTTTCTCCACATCAGAGGCTCACTTTGATGTGTCTCCCCTCCAAAAGGCTGATTCCTCTGATAGGGGGTCCCAAGGTTCAGAGGACGACAAGGACCCCGATACACTTGAAATGGAGGACAGCCCCCTACCATGTCGTACTGAATGTGAAAAAATCAAAGCGACTGAGCAAAAAGATACTTTTTCCTCAATAACTGAGTCATGTACGGTGAAGAGTACCGTACACGCCACAGAATCAAAGATGGTCACCATCACCTCTTCATCTGTGGTGTCTAAACCTGATGTGTGGATGGAATCAACTCAACAATCAGCCTCGGTCACTCCACTGAGCGATAGTGGATCGACCAAAACCTCATGTGCCATAACAGACCTGCCTAAAACAGAAGAGGGTAAAGAGAAAGCACCTTTGAAGGAAGATCCCAAGGTGTCAGAAAAAGCAACAAGTGAAAAAGATGAAAAGAAAGAGACACTGAAAGACACTGAAGTCAAGCAGAAAACCGAGGAAAAGACACCAGATGAAAAGACCAGTAAAGACAGCTCAGATGAGAAAAAAGCAACAGCTGATCCCAAATTGAGTGAAAAAGTAGAAGTCGGGAAACAAGGAGAGGCCAAAGGAGCAGAGGAGAAAAGCTTGTTGGAGAAGCCATTGGAGAGATTAGCGGTAAGGAGAAAGAGCAGTATATCTGATTGGGAGCTACTACAGAGGCCTGACGACTGCCCGAATGCCCCACCTCCAGGTTACGGTGATGATGATGAAGATGATGACGATGATGAGGAAGAAAAGGAGGAAGATGTGGAAGCGATGGAATGGATGGCCAGCATGCACAGTACTTCTTTGTCCTCCTCCAAAGACACTTATCACACCGAAACATCTAGCAAAGGAGATGTAAAGACTGATCGTCCCTCTCACTTGAACACCGGTGCAACCTCCTCCTCCCCCTCCTCCCCTCAAGGCTACGCCTCCTGTGAATATAAACATCGCAAAGGAGAACTTTCTCCATCCTTCATCAACCCCAGTCCTCATCAGCTCTCGAGTGACGAGGGCGAAGAAGACGGCCGAAGTGACCGCTCACAGGAAGGGGACGAGGATGATCAAGAGCAACACTCTGTGAAAAGGAGGTCGCACAGGCAGAGGCACCACCACGCTCAGAGTCACCATGGAGACGCTGGACAGGGGCCACACCCGCTGACTGGTGCAATGTCATCTGGTTTGGCTGTGACCTTAGCTGGAGAGGAAACACCTCCGACATCAGTGAGCGAGTCGTTACCTTCACAGTCCGACTCTGACGTCCCTCCAGAAACCGAGGAGTGTCCATCCATCACGGCGGAGGGAAATCTGGACTCAGACGAAGACGCTGAGCATCTGCCGGTAGACAAATTATCTGCCTCTGGAGCTGGTGGGGGCCATCATCCTCCGTCACCCCGGTCATCTCAGAAGGCTCACGACCCCCCTCCGACCCCCATGAAAGACCCTCTACCCCACCCTCCCCACCCGGACGTGTGCATGGTAGATCCAGAGGCACTTCTCAATGATCACAACAGCACTGAGAAACTTCTCAAGAAAGAGCACAAGACCACCAAGGGCCTCAGAAAGGGCAAACCCAAGTCTGCCTCTCCTGCTCGTAAGGGGGAAGTCCGGAAGAGGTCTTCTACTCCAGTGAAGCAGGCCAAGGACTCCGCCTCGCCTCGATCAGCCTCCCTCAGGAGGAAGGACACGGAGAGAAGCTCGAGGCTGATCAAGTTGTCTGAGACCCAAGGCTCAAGGAGTGAGATCCTCAACCCTGGGAAAGGCTTGGTGAACGGCATCAAGAGCAGTTCAGGTGTGTTAACGTCTTCTCATTTACAACACAACATAACACGAATTAACCTTCTTCTTTAAACTAAAACTAATGATTCCTTATTGCTCCCGATTGTTTGACCTTCACTGTACAGAATGTTCAGAATTTAAAGATCTTTAAGGGAATATTCAAACTCTGCACACACAAAACTGAAATCAAAGTTGACTGAACATCAATAGATGCATTTTGGAACTGGTTATTTAACTTTTATGAACTTCAAACATTATCTGTAAAAAACAGCAGATTGGAATGTATTTGAGATACAAATAAAATACTTTTTATTAGATCGTTTTATAAATGGATGATGAAGACAGATATAAAGATCATAGATCCAAGTGACACAGACAGAAAATAAATGCCTTAAAGCTTGAAATACAGCCAGCTGCACTAACATATACTGCAGTGTTTTTGTTTATGGGGGGGGGGTGTTGATGTAATCAGGTAATCACATTAAAAACGCGGCATTTTAATATTTACTTTCTATATGCCACTATAACAAAGACTATATTTGAAAATGTCAGTAAAAACTGTACAGGTAGATGCTGGAAACAGCACAAGACTCTCTTAAAGTGAAGCGGTCCATTGTGGTCTTATTTTGCACAATAATTGACTATAAATAGATCTGTGAAGAGAATATAATTTGTTCAGTCGATGAAGGCGGCTCCTTCAGTTCTTGCTACTGCAGTGCAGTTTCAGTAAATAAGTAATTCCATGATACTAATGCTGGTTTGTGTCCTTGCTCACGTCCAGGTAACAACTCCCAGAAAACTAGCTCTGCTGTCCCCCCTGGACCACCTGTCTATGTTGACCTGGCCTATGTGCCCAACCACTGCAGTGCCAAGAACGTGGACCAGGAATTCTTCAAGAGAGTGCGGGCTGCGTACTACGTAGTGAGCGGGAATGACCCGGGCAGCGGAGAGCCCAGCCGTGGAGTCTTGGATGCCCTGCTGGAGGGCAAAGCTCAGTGGGGCTCCAATTTACAGGTATTTACCCTCCGTCTGTTCCTCTGTTTCCCTTTCTCTGCATGCAAGAGTGCTCAGTTCTTCTAATTCCGATGGCCAAAGTAGAAGTACTGTTTCCTTCACTCATTGCTTTGGTAAACCTCGATATCACGATAAACTCACCCGGTAAACTCAGGGGTAAAATGTCCTTCGTTTGAGTGAAAGGAGGGGCATTTTAAAGTTTACTGAGCCAAAAGGTATCACATGTCAGCTGATGACAGCACATTATAATAGAGCAACTCTGAACACAACATCACTTTACCTTATGGCTGGTCTGCAACAGCAGCAGATCATGAGAATCTTCACTTAACTGTCTTGGAAGAGAAAGGAAATAAAGCTGAAGTGAGCATTTTATGAACATAATTGAAATATTGAATGATGTACTAAAGTATGATGTACTGCCCGAACTTATTCAGTTCCAGTTTTGCTAACTTAAGGTTTGAAAACTGACTGGGATCTTTGCCTCATGGCCATCATCTTTAATGGAGATATCTCAGCCCTCCTTTTAGTTTACTACATCTGTTTGTTTAACCCAGTGATGTAGTCTATGTGATACACGTGATACAAGGTAGCTCCAGGATTTCCATACACCCACTTAAAAATGTGCAAAGACATGTAACAGTGATGTACGAGTATTTTTTTTTGTTTTGCAAATACCAGCAAAGTTGCTAACTCTCACAGTTTTGGTGTGAGACACCTGTTTCAGTCTGTCTCAGGCTCTCACGCCGCCCAAACTAATCTCATGCCAAATAAAAAGAAGCCTCAAAGCCCCTCCTTTCTAAAAACAAAACCAAAAAACAGCTTTGTATGTTTCCTGCCAATAGTACAAAGTCTGAATATCAGGATTTTATCACATTTCAGCACCAATATTGGTCCATAATCATCGCAGACAGCGGGAAAGTTGCAGTTTACGTGCATTAAATTGAGAGGCACACACATCTCATTCACATCGCTCTACAGTTTCACATCTATTATAAACTGAAATGTTTATGAAAATACAACTTTACTATGATAAAGTCAAACTATAACAAGTCAGATTTTCCAGACTCGCATGTAATGAATTTAATTCTGGTTTTGAACAAACCTTAACAAGCACTGAAGTTTAGTTTGTTGCCTCCAGATGTTTTCAGTTTCTTAATTTATTCAATACTTGCAGCATTAAACAGCTGTAGGATCCAAATGAGCGTCTCTAAAGTCAGACCCGAGTCATGACAGACCTGTTCCAGCAGAAAATGTGCTGCCTAAAAATCTGCAGGAATGTGATGCTATATCAAGTCAATATTGGCCAAACATCTGTGAAAAGTTTCAGGCAAGATTGAGAAAGGTAGCTGTGGACACATCACACACTATCTTTACCCGAGTTTCATGAGAACAGGGTCAGATCGGAGTATCTTTACAATGGATTAACACTTCTTCTATTTGACTGGAATTAAAAGGTCTTTGCATTTCAGTTAGAACTTAATTAAACAAAACAATCATAGAAACACAGAGCTAAATGAGTGTCTATTTATTGTGGTTTTTAATGGTAGTCAACACTTAATATATTGTATTATTGTTATGTTTAACCAGAGCCATGTTTTGCCCTTCCCGTTGTCACTGTTTTTAATGCTAAGCGAAGCTAACTGCCTGCTGGCCCCAGCTACATATTTACCAGACAAATGTGAGAGCAGCATCAATCTTCTCATCTAACTTGTGGCAAGAAAATGAATATATGTATTTCACAACATCTCCAACAATGCCTTTAAGGAGTTTTGCGTGACCTGTCATCATCATTTTCGTTTTCCTGCCGTCTCCCCTCTCATTTCATCTCCTCCTGTCCCCGTCAGGTGACTCTGATCCCGACCCATGACACGGAGGTGACCCGGGAATGGTACCAGCAGACCCACGAGAGGCAGCAGGACCTGAACATCATGGTTCTGGCCTCCAGCAGCACCGTAGTCATGCAGGACGAGTCCTTCCCTGCCTGCAAGATCGAGTTCTGAGCTTCACGAGCCCAGCTCTGCTTTCCCCGCCACCACCACCCCTCTTCCTCCTCCTCCTCCTCCCATCCTCCCCCTCCTCATCATCTGGAGGTAGAGAGTGAGAGCGAACAGCACTCTCTGCTTCTTCAAAGCTTTTCCCTCTCTCATGGTACCAGTCTCACATTTGCTGCAGCAGATACACTAGATTCTGTTAGCTGAAATCAAAATCTAAATTCTGGGTATATGCTTTGTGATAGTTGGGTTATCACGCAAATAACACTGTACTTTCATGTTTGTTTTCTTCTGTGATTTAAATGTCTGCCCTGATACATATCTTATACTAGCATTAACAATTGTGGTAACAATTCAAATCATTTTCAAAGACATAATCACACCGGACAGTTTCCTTTGCATCATATCTTACAGATAAATGGACATCATGAACCCACAAAGTGAATTATGCCACAGTTAAAGTACACATGAAGCAGATGTACTTCTTACACTGATGGCTCAAATTGTATTTAACTCAGTGTTAATTCTCCCAGGTGGCCAAAACACTGTTGAAACATGAATTCTTCTTATCCAGCTTCTCCAAAATGACATCTGCATTAATCAGTGATAAATTATCTTTCTAGATTGTACACACAGTGTTTTTAGAAATTGTTTCTTAATTCGAAACGTTTTTCGCCATCCGTGCACACGACAAAATGTATCCTTTGCAGCTCTGCTCACGCTACAGTAGTGTTTGAATTAACTCAATAATGGCATAAATTGATGTTCTGTAAACAAAACAAAAAAAGTTCCATTCGTGGTGAAATTTTAGGAGGTGCCTGAAGTTGCCACCGTTTCAACTCTTTCTTCTCGGCTTTCACAGCTTAGCTGGTGCATGATGCTTGCGTTTTAGCTCGGACTCTTCCGGAGAGAACTGCGTAGGGTTAATCCTTTCTTTAGTCGGCCTTCAAGTGTGGAATGCAGTATAGTGTAGATAGATTACTACACTGTTTGGCTGTCTAAGTGAATCAATAGGTGCCAGGAACACGGGACGATGTTTCTACGCTCATCATATCTCTGCTGGGTGTAATGGTTCTTCTTTAAGTCTCTATCACGGCCGTTGCTGGTTGTATGTACTCCAGTATGCACATAGGGTAAATGTTTCATATTGATACAGAGGTTATGTTACATTTTTGATGATGCAACCGAGAAGGTTTAATTCTGTCATTTCCTCCTGTTCAGCCACATTGTACCGTCTCTGTCAATATCACAAAGCGATGGGAAAAAAAAACAAGCAGTGACCTGTGACAAATGTAGCAATGAAAGCTCGTCCGCGTGTCCCCTCCGAGGGGACGACGCTCCAGTGGGAACTGCAATGTCTATGCCTATTATTGGGCATATTTTCCAAGGGAAAAAAACAAATGTGTGAAGTGTGTTACAGGAGGCTTCTTTCATGTGCCTTTAGCTTGTGGTTTCGGAGAGAGGGGGATATTTTAAGGACATGTCAGCCATGTTGAAGCAGAGCCAGAAACCAGGGTAAATCTAAAGAAACCAAGTACTCAACTTTGAAACAGAGGACCAATCAGTTCACACACACGTTGAGGACTGTACAGTACTCAGTGAAATAGTACACTCCCATTGCTCAAACTGTGGAACAGTAAAGCATTAATTCCACATCCAGAAACACCACTTTCAAACCAATATGAATGTCTTTGAGCAAAGTATTGCACCAAATAGGAATGCACTTTTCTGAGGTGGGGGAGGCGGCGTGTCTCAAAGTAAAGTTTTTGTTTGTAGTCGAAGCACAGGGAGTAAGTATAGTAGCAGAAAACAGAAACATGATGTTACTCCAGACTGAGCTTGCAGATAGTGAGGGACGGCATCTCAACATGAAGCAATTACCTGATATTGATCCCGGAGGAAAATGAATGTGGTGATTACACTGGACGCAGTTATGAACTAGGAATGTTTTAGAAGTCGTTTTCCCATGTGTGAGTATAGGATACACACCGAGTAGCTGTTTTTATAACGCGGCAGGTTTTTTTTTTTCTGGGGGTTCAGTGAGAGGTCTTTCTGCTTGTTCACAACTCGACTCGAGGGTGGCTCATGTTCTCACGCGTTTCCTAATTTATATGCAAGTTTTAGAGATTTACAGGAAATTCGAAATTGTGATTTTATTTTCTCCATATTTTGTGCCGAGTCAAATGCAATTTATCTTTTGTTTGTGTCCTTTCTTGTCTAAATGAGAAGTACATTTGCACCAAGATGGCCCATTTCTTGCTTGTTTTTTTGAAGAATGATTTGAAGCTGAGGGACGGGCCAGGCGGACTGATGCAGGGCAGGTTTGGATGTAACTTTAATCAGTTCTTTACCTCATTCAGATTAAAAGGATGGAACGAATAGCGTAGACAGCAGAATCATGTTGTCATGTCGTGCTAGCCGGGGACCAGTGCCAATTACTTTATCAGTAAAAAACCTGCTCATAACTCTCACTCTACTTTATACCTCATCTTCCACGGCCTCTGTGCTCTGCCGGCTCTCCCCTAGTTTCAAATCAAAGATGGCTGACTGAATGTTGCTCATCATAATCCTCGTCCATGATGCTCTGTGTAAGCCTTGATATACCATCCCATGCCTGTGATGTTTCAGAGGCAGACATAGCTTTTCTTTTATCCCACTGGGGGAGGTTCGATGCAGGTTGTATATTAAACAGCTGGGTACGCACAAGTACACACACACCCTATCTGGGGGGGGCTGATTATTAACTGAAGGACCCTGTCAAGGTCTGAAAATGACTCCTTTGAAAACAGTTCATGTCTGAATGTTTGATGAATCGATCGATCGAGCAAAAAGTCCTTTCCACTGCTTTTTCTTCAACGCTGTATGGGATGTGTTGAAAACAGGAAGAAGCTTTTTAATGTGCGGATCAGATTTTATGGATGGTCTGATTTGTTGTACTGTCTTTGAATACTGTTTTTAAGTTGGCAGATTCCAAATACCCGGCCTTGGAGTTTTTTGAGGCATTAGTAGAATGCTGTGAAACAGTACTGAACTGTATGACTATACAGAAGCTGAATGCACTATACAGGAGATCTATTTTTCTGAATGTAGAGTTGGTACTACCATGTGAATGCTGCTGGATCAAAACAATAGACAAAAAAAGAAACAAAAAAACTCCATTCACACCAACTTAGACAGAAATTAATTTAAGGGAGACTGACAGAAGGTGAGCAGATACTTATTTTCTGTTTTGACAAAATGTCATTGCAGTCACAGTTCTGCTCCAAAGAGAAAGGTTTGATTTTGTTTTTCTAATGTGAAAGCAACTGAGATCCCACAACAAACATATTAAGATGACTACAGAAATAGTTCTAACTGCAGCTGCAACTTTTACCTTTTCCTGAATATGACTTGAAACACATGCAGACTCAAAAAAAACCATCAATAAAATTAAAGAAATGCTACATGTACACAGTACTGTACACAGATTTGTACATATTGCTCTAGAAAGAACGAATCTGACAGATATAACAAACTATCTTTATTGTAATACCTGTTTATTTTAGCTGATATTAGTCACTGGATGATCAAAACTGCTAACTGTTCCTTGAAAACTACACAAAACACTGACAAGATACAGAAAGAATAAAAAAAGTGCATCTTTCAGTTCAAGTTCATGTCCATACCTGCATTAAAATGACGATAACATTTGATCAACATATGGTGTCATTCGTCCATCTAATCTTTCTGCATGTGATTTATTTAGTTATAATCCTGAATGTAATTGTTTAACATGGAAATAATAATAATAATAAAAAAAATACAATGCTATTTTAAAGAGGTATATTTGAAAAAAGCTAATTGTCTTAAATGGTACTGAAATGACCTACAGTAATATAATACTGGGCTGTGCTTTTATTGTTTGCCCTACTAACATGTTGTTAAGAAGACGCTGTATTGGTAGTTCTGTTTGATTCTCTCTCTTTTATTTTGCATTGTATTAATCTTAATTATGTTTTCCTTCCTCAGCGCAATATTCAATATCTCTCTGTCTCTTTAAATCTAACTGGTAAAACTAGAACTACCGCAGATTCATTGTAAAAGGGAAACAGCCTGGTGATCATCAATTAAAGTACATTAAAAATCTAATTGGTTTGTGTCTCTTTTTGTCTTTTTACTGGTGATGTTTGGGAATAAGTCATTTAACATCTAATTGAATTATTAATAAGAACTCCAGTGATCACATGAAAGTCAAAATTGTATCTAATTATTCATCCCGCTATGCGAGACTGTACTCAGACTCAGTGGTGAGTTTAGCTGAATGCTAACACATACAGGGACAGTGGCAAATTGGAGGTAATACATTTACTTCTCTATCTTGGTTTCGCGTGTTAGCATGTTGTTGCTCACTAAAAGTACAGCTGAGGCTGATGGAAGTGTCTTTAAATATTCTGTCATGAACCAAAATTGTGGAAAAATTCCCCTTGAGGAAAATTTAAAGCTGGTGGGAGAAGGTGGGAGCAGCTTTAAATTTTCTTTGCATCATTGGACAAGAATTTCAAAGTAACCTTGCAGCATGTTGTATTTCAAGTGGTCTGAGAGAACACTGCACCTCTGCACCTCTTCTTGGCTCATAATTCAGGTTTTACAAAATCTTAACTAGGGACAGAAATTGTAGGCCAATCACCCGTCATTTCAGATTTTTATTAGCTGTTCTACAAATTCAGATGAACGCGCATCTGCAGATATTTAGTCTGAATCAATGCCAGAAAATCCAGGGGAAAAAGTTTCTAATTCAGCGTCGGCATTAACTGCCTGCACTGCAAATCAACTCAGAAAAGGAAGACTGGCGTGTCAAAAAGAATCTGACAATAAAAGCAATCAGAGTTGGTAAGAAATCCAGCTGTGGACCGCTGAGACCAAAACAGACTTCTACACGGATTCCTCAAAAGAATAATATGTGCTGAGCAGAACAGTTCACAGTTGGTTATAAATTATAAAATAAAGAAATTAAAATGATAATCAAACTTGTCAGTGCTGCCTGGTGGACCAAGAATATGATGAAGACACTGTTTCCGAGTGTTTCTTATTAGATTTTCTTCTTTCTGTGTTTTACCTCCTCAGACGTCGTACTGCACATATTTACTGGTAATTCAGCAAAGCTAATATCAGTCTAAACAATTCATCTGTTATGTTCCAACACGCAGTTTATTCAAAACGTTTAAATGATTTTAATGTTGCCGCACAGAGCATGTACGTTGTTTATCAGCACCATCTTACTGTCTCATCCAGTCAGAGACGTTTCAATGCTTCACAAGTCTGAGCGATTGAACCAGCTCTCTCATCCCGCTGTTGGTATACAGATGATATCTTGACAGACAAATGTGTACTACAAATACAATTTGCAGCTAATTTCAACACTTTAGAGAAAAAAACAATGACTATGATGTGCAAGCTGAGCATTCAGGGAGGTTTTTAGTTTATTGCTTTATTTCGGTGTTCTCATTAACTGCCATTAGTTTAGATCAAATAGCTTTTTGCTCCTGTCCCAGCTACAATTCAACAATAAATCAGCTCCTGCCTTAAAGCTCTATTTTTAACTCTTCCACAGCCCCATGGGTTAAGGTTTAGTGCCACATAGATGTTTCCGACGGTCAGTCAGGCCACAACATTGATCCAAACTGAACTCAACAACGATTTGATGGTTTGTGATGAACTTTGGTTCGGACATTCCTGTTTCACTCAGAATGAACTAAAACACCTTTGCTAGCTTATTGGTTTTCTTCTAGAGCACTCATTACGTCACAATTTCTGTTCTTGCTTTGGCTTGTGACCTGCAAAACCAGTGACATTCCCATCAGCCTCAGCTGTACTTTGTGCTCAATGCCCCTCTGCAAATATGTATCCTTTCTGCCATTTTTAATACATGCAATATTTTAAAATGGCAAAAGAGAAGTAATTATACTCAAACTTACCGCTCTTACCTCACTACTTTATATACAGAATATGTATTTATGTCTGCCAAACAGTGTTATTAACAGTCTCTGCTCTCTGAAACAAGAACAATATGCAGTTAAAAAGAAAGCAATTAATTGTTTTGATTAAATGTACCTCAGAGCAGCCTGAAAATGTGGTCACATTAAGGCCAATTCCTGGTTTCCATGGCTACCAGTGTCAGTGTGACAGAAATTTTGTCATCCATTCAGAGATACGAAGGTCTGTATATATTGTATAAATGGACCCTGAACACTGCCATTAACTAGAATATGGATGCTTATGAGATGCAGGCCTACGCAGACCCTCATTTATGATGAGCGCGTGTGGACATGTATCAGACTGATGTATACCCTGGATTGTAGGATGTATACAGACACTTGTTCTTCTACATTTAAAGTCTGCAGATATAAAAATTATGATTTGATCTTTACACTTACACTTCCTTCCCATTAATTTTCACTTCAGGCCAATAAATAGTGTCCACATGATGTAAATTATGTCATCTGCCTGAGTCGATAAGGTCTCTGCAGACCTCTGTGTTTTGCCTGCAAGCAGCTCCAAGTTTGTAACTTTGTGGATTGTGCGCACAACAAGCACGCTATAAAAGTAAACAGGATTCCCGCGATGTGCACTGTAGAGTATTCATCTCTGGTCCTATAATGTTTATTGTGGTGCCGTCCATGAGGGTAGGGAGTAGGGTTAGTTTGTCTGTGTAGGTGTTGAGTTAAGGATGGGGTCAGATCTAGGTAAGGTCCTAGATTGGATCAGTCAGAGGGACGCACGCTTTATACTCTACACTGCTGTGATTTGTTGTAAAGTGTACGCTGCTGTGATTCCTTTTTTTTTTTTTTTCACTCTCATTGAATTGGTTCATAATCCTAACCATCCCACGACATAACAGCCAACCACAGGCAGAGCTTCCCTCCCACTGATCCAACCTAGCGCCATTCACATAGGTTACAACACCACTAAATATACACTGTGTTTCTCAATATCAAGGACTTATCCTCTGTGGGCTCCATGTCTAGGATGTCATCAAATCCTGCAAGGATCAAGGAATTTTAAGGATGGATCAAATATCCTTAAAGCACCCTCAATCCTATATGCATGCACAAAGTCGGAACCTTTTTAATGAAGTGCACCTAGAATATAAAGACTCTACATAATGAAGAAGAAAAGGAAGAAGACAATGCACAACTAAGCACTATACGGTTCCATTATATGTTCTCCGAATGAAAGAAGTCTTGCCTCAACTCTGAAGGACCCGTCCTGTGCTGTAGTCTGATAAGAAAACCCAATCGGTCACAATATTAGATAATAGTAAATGTTTGAGCCATATTATGATTGTATAAGTGAACAAAAGCTTAATAATGTTGAACACTGAGTTTGCAACAAATGTGTAAATTAAATATAAAGTGAGGAAGACAGCAGGTTCGGTCAGTTTGTTGATCAGCTTTGATTTGTCAGGCGGAAAGATGAAAGGGAAGTTACGCTCCAGCTGCACTGCTCAATTCACTACTCTCCGCTTGTCAGAGCAACTTAGTGATTTTCCTTTCAACGTTTTCAGATCTCTGTCGCAGCAGAGAGGGAAAATATGGTTCAGTAATGATTAAAAAAAATTATCCCCAAGGAGAGGACAAGGCAGATCAATTTGGGCTCCAAAATCAATCTTGATGGATCCCCACCTACAGCTGAAGCTCCAGCACACTCAGTGCATTCAGTTCGGCCTCTGATCAATGGATCCTAACTTATCTTTGTCCCTTATTTCATTGCGCCTCTGCTGTGAGTCTGTCTGCACTCACAGGAAGAACAAGTGTTGTTGACTCAGGTTGACAGTCCTTCTAACCTTTGATGCTGTGCTATCATTTGCCGTTTGGGTTTCTACTGGGGTGACCAACCTCACACATTACTGCTCTGCTGCTCTGGCTGCCACATCGCCAAGCAAAACAACTCCCCTCCCACCTCATCATCCCTCCCCCGGTTGCCTTGACAACACGTTCTGACTTTGGTTGAGCGTTACGGGGGCGTTGAGGATGGTGTGTTGGCGGTAGAGGTGGCACTGAAGGTCGAACTGGAGACCTTCCTGTCATCAGATGAGGGTAATTGTCTCATCAGCACTTCTAATAGTTACTCTCGTCTCCGGTCCTTACCTCCCACTTCTCTCTGCACATTTACATTCATTTCTATTTAGGTAGTTACCAGAGCGTAAGTTAAGTCACCAAACAGTGGGATGGAAGTCAAGGGTTTGAGATGCGGTGAAATCTTAAATTTAAAATACGTAGGTGAAAGAGATGTAATCAGAGGGGGGAAAAAAAACAATTAAATAAAGGCTAAGATGAAGATTAAAGGGAGTTTTAGATCAGGCTGGAAAATAAATATATTTTTCCTTGTCAAAATCTTCATCTTTAGCCGGATAGCTTGGCTACTGGAAACATACAAGAAATAAACAGAAATCCAATCATGAACCACATCCATTTCTGGTTTAACGTCATATTGGCCAGCTGATTCAGACAGTGAAGACAGAATTCAAGCAATAGACAATGAAGTGGTTTTAAAATGTCACATTTTCTATTACCATACCATCTTCTTTCCCTTATTCGGGGTCGGGTCGCGGTGGCAGCAGGCCAAGCAAGCTGACCCAGACTTCCCTCTCCCGCAACATTTTCTAGCTCGTGCTGGGGGATCGCGAGGCGTTCCCAGGCCAGCCGGGAGATATAATCCCTCCAGCGTGTCCTGGGTCTTCCCCGGAGTCTCCTGCCAGTTGGGCGTGCCCGGAAAACCTCCAGAGGGAGGCGCCCAGGAGGATCCTGATCAGATGCCCGAACCACCTCAGCTGACTCCTTTCGAGCCGAAGGAGCAACGGCTCTACTCCGAGATCCCTCCTGATGTCCGAGCTCCTTACCCGATCTCTAAGGCTGAGCCCGGCGACCCTACGGAGGAAACTCATTTCAGCCGCTTGTAGCCGCGATCTCGTTCTTTCGGTCACGACCCAGAGCTCGTGACCATAGGTGAGGGGTCGGGACGTTCTTATATGTAGACATCAAATGCACAAGAAATCAAAACGATTCTTAGTTTCAGGTGATTTTAGACCAATTACAACATAATCATATCATCATGTGTGCGTGACACATTTCACCAATATAATATCTCATTTCTGTAATAGATCCCCTAAATCTTACACACTGAACCTTTAAATTATTTTCTAAGGAAACATTTAAACTTACAAACCTATATTAATCCCTCTTTAATTTATGAGAAGATCATGATGTGGTAGCTCTGATGTAAATAATAAAACCTTATAAAGAGTGGCTGTGAAGGCCTGATATTTTACTGAACTGAACAAAACAACAGCTCGAAGCTGCAATTGCCTGAACATTGAATGACTCGAAGGCAGTTTAAACCTTTCTTAAGCGTTAACTCACTGAAGTATGTAAGAAACTTTGAACTTAACAAAACCTTTTGAATCAACAAAATAATTTGTAACTTCCACCTCTTATCTCAGCAGTAGCAGGTCTCTTACTCATCACTAAACCCTGAATAAAAGCAAACTATGACTTTCAGCAGGCTTCAAGCCATGTAGATTGTTGTTTCTGTTTGGATGTGGAGGCAAGTGTCCACAGATGGTAAAGACTACATCTCCCAGCCTACAGGTGTTTTTCTCATTCATTTTATTTTTGTAAAATATGGATATAAATCGCAGCCTCATTTGCATAGTTATTTTATATTTTTATATATATATATTATTTTTTTTTATGTAGTTTTTGTTGCAGGCCAGTGCACATTTACCTGAGAGACCTCATTAAATCTCTGTTACAGCTCAGTTTTAATGTTATGAACGTTATCTAAAACATTGTTGTGACTAAAGCCATTAATGAAGTGTTCTAGACTCTGCTGCTGGAGTGATTTGATAAAGGTCAAAAAACAACCTGCAGCCAGAGAGCAGTCGTCATGTGAAAGCTGTAAAAGAAAGAAGCTATTGCGTCGTCTGTACTGAAGCCAGGAAAAAGCAGTGTGTTTGCGGATGAAGGGTGTGAGTGTGTGAGAGCCGAATGAATGGACATTTGAGTGTGTGTGTGTGTGTGTGTGTGTGTGTGTGTGTGTGTGAACATAGGAAATAAAGTGTGAGAGAAAGACTTGTCATCCAGACAGAATGAATGACATCAGCTTTTGGCTTCCAGTGAGTCGGCAGTCTGTCTGTCTGTCTGTGTGTGTGTCTCTCTCTCTCTCTGTCTCTCTCCATTCACCCAGTGTTGCTTAGGAGGAGTCAATTACATCTGGTGGGAGGGGGGGAGTCGCCATGACAACGCATGGGAGCAATAGGAGGAGGCATGAGTCATCACTATTCTTAAAAGCCATTTAGAGACGAGTGGAGAGGGAGGGGGAGACAAGAAGAGAGGGAAAGAGGAGGGAGGATGTAAATGAGGTGAGGTAAGAAGGCAGGAGGAGAGGAGACGCAGTGGGGGGGCGTCCACGTTTCCTCTCCTCTTTTCTATTTTATGAGAAAAAAAACATGGTGAGAGAAAATAAGATTAAGGGTGAGAAAAGATCAAAGAGGAATAGAAGAGAAAAAGGAAATGAGAGGTTATAAAGAGAAGAGAAGAAACAAGGGGAGGAGAAAAGGAGGGGAGAGAAAACAAGAAGGAAGAAAGGAAAGGAGAAAAGGAGACAAGGAGAGGAGATGAAACAAAGGGAGAGAGGAAACAAGGTGAGGAAACAAGTTGGTGTAATGGGAGCAAGGGGAAGAGAGGACAGGAAACAGGAGAAGAAAACAAGGAAAAAAGACTTGAGGAAACAAGGAGACGAGAGAAAAAAGACAGGAGAAAAGCAGTAGTGAGGAGGCATGGGAGGAAACAAGGAGGAAAAGGGAGAAATGTAAGTAGAGGAGATAAAAGCTGAGAAGGAGAGAAAGCGGGGAAGACAGAAGAGGGTAAAGAAGAAACAAGAGAGGAGGAGAGAAAGGCTGAAAAAAATACTTTGAAGTAAAAAGAGGAGGAAGAAAACAAAGAGAGGACAGGAAACAAAAAACCAGAGGAAACCCAGAGACAAAAACAGGTGTAGGAGGGGAGGAAAGAGAAAAGGTTGAGGGAGAAAAAAAAAGAGAAAAGCACTGAAACATGTAGACCAGAGAGAGAGAGAGAGAGAGAGAGAGAGAGAGAGAGAGAGAGAGAGAGAGAGAGAGAGAGAGAGAGAGGTGAGTTGGCAGAGCAGTGACAAGGAGCTTTGTTTATGGAGCAATAACCGACTTATATGTCTGGACTGGCTCATTAGTAAAGACACACACACACACACACACACACACACACACACACACACACACACACACACACACACACGTTAACAGGCCTGTGGCAGGTGTGGCCACATGAATTGTTGTGCGTCAGAACATATTGAAGAATATCTTCACTTTTTAAATGATCTATTTTATTATTACTCTCCTCTTCTCTCCAACATGAGCCTCAACAGACTGAACATTAAACAGATGTTACATGTTAAACCTCGATGTCGTTTTACAGCAGCCAGACTTTTCTCAGAATACACACCCTCTTCTTTGGCTGGTGTTAAATAGCACGTTAAATATTCACATAAATACACAGCTAAAATCCCCTACATCAACCCACCTTTAGGTAAAAAGTAATTAGTCCTATTCAAATCTAAAACAACAACTCTTTCCACGATGATGAAAATATAGAAATTTGTTCTACAGTAGATGTTTCCAGGTTTTGGAGGTCAGTTCATTTTCAATTTAACCACTTTGAAATGAGCAGGGAGAAGTTTTATTTCTCCCATTTATACTTTGGTGCTGCAGACAGTAGCCTGGACATGAAAGCCCATAATCACAGCACTCATTAAACATCAATAACAACAACAACAACAACAACAACAACAACAACAAAAACTGAGTTATTGTTACAGTATTTTACAGGTTTTGGTCAATGTAATAAAATATTTCTTTGGTGTTTTAAAGGAAAATCCATCCCTGAATTTATTCCCCTTTAAAATAATTAAAAGTGAAATGACCTCCAGTTCAGTCACATCCTAATAAAAACCAATTTCAATCTTTATTATATTTGTCTACCTGAGCATCAGTGATGAGAAACAGTCGTTTGACTCATTGAACATTAAAAATACACACCATTTAGTGACAGCAGACACAAACAGCATTGCCAGCTACGTATACTAACAATATCATCAGTCAAGTGGTTTTTCCCTTTAATACTAAAATAAACTGTATGACAGATTTTCTTAAAATCTAATTTGATTGAAATGAATCTCAAATGTCATTTGAAGGCACATTTACAGATGCACTGTGTGTCCTTTTAACCGCGGACACAGAAAAGAATAATGTTGTTTGATTAAACTGGCTGAAATGACACAAACGGAACTAAAAGGAGTCATGTTATTTTGGATGTATGAAGTAAACTAAATATCCGGTGAACAAAAAAACAACTAAATTTAGCAGGTACCAAGCTAACGTGGTCCAAATCCATAACTTCACATGATAACCTGTATCCCTCTGGATGTGAATCTTCGTATGTCACAGTAGACCGAATGTTTGGGCTGCTTTGGTTTAAGTCTTACATGATGTCACGATAGTTTTAAATGAGGTCCAAAGTTTTCAATGTTCAGGCTTTTTCAAGGTTCATTCAATGGGCAATAAAGTTAAAATGTGTTTAAAGGAATAGTTTGACTTTTTGCTGAAGGACATTTTTCCATTTTCTTACCAAGACTTAGATGAGAAAATCAATTCCCCTCTGAAATTCAGCGCCCGGTCAGCTTCGTTTAACTCAAGAAACAGAAACAGGTGGAGGAGAGAACAGCAACCCCGGTTTTGGTAACGAAATCTGCCTGCCAACACTGTGGAGCTCGCTGACGAACACTTCATATCCCATTGGTTTAAATCAAACTAAATTTCTTTGCAAAAATGTCTGCAGGTCAGAACTGAGGCAGCTGGTGTGCGAGATATTTTGTAAAACAGCATTTGGACTGAAAAAAACAAACAAACAGCAGGCACTTGTTGATTTCACGAAAGCAGCGTCCAAATTAAACTAAAGGCACAACTGGTCTGGATGTTGGCTTGATGCACTGTTACTGTTGTTGGATCTGGTTCATGAGAGAGTCGACAAACTGAAGAGGAGGATGGAGGTGATGTTCACCTGTTGGAGGTCCCGTGTTTTCTGTGTTTACGGAGCAGGGAAGGTGAAGTGATGAGATGTGAGTCCATGTACAGGTTCAGTTATATTTACAGTCCGAGTGTCACACCAGAGTGAGGTCGATGTCTCTCCGGAATCACCTCCAGTGGTGGTTGTGAATGTGAGAAGGACAGAACAAAAGATGGATACAAGTCCAGAGAGACGGACAAACCCAGGTCTTCATATCGTGCCCTCAGATACCCAGAAGTCCTTGTGTTTTTCAGACAGACAGCCTACTCACTGAAGCTGAAGTTCAGACCGGAGGACTCTGTGATGGGAGATGAGGGACCCGCACTGGACACGGCGCTGGAGGGGATGCTGCCATCTTAACAGAACAAGACAAAAGATTCAGTCAGTTATTTCTCCAGCACACTTCCAAATCTGCACAAACTGCAGCAACATCTCTGAAAACACACAAATCCTTCATGTTTTAAAAAATGGTCAATGCCTGACGGAAGTATTAATCTCACGGCTGTTTGCTCTGAGCCGTCGCTCCACTCTGAGTCGCCACGTGTATTATTTGTTGTTTGTTCTTTATGAGGAAGGACACAAAGTGAACAGAAATGAGGGAGTCGTGGTACAAAACAGTGAAGCAACAGCATCGTTCTTCCGTCACTTCATCGCTTGTTGCCATGGGGAACTTCATGAAAAACACATGTACGTCAATGTGTATGACAATAATCTGACAAGAACATAGTCTACAATCAAGATTTGCCTCCATTTATTAGTCACCAAAATCATGAATATGTCAGGCCATTTTCAACCTCATTAACAAGAAAGCATGGGCGGGGGGGGGGGGGGGATTGGAGAGGGGGATGTGGGGCGGGGGGTGGAGCGGGAGGTGCCTCCGGTAGCGGTAGGTTGTGGAGGGTTCGCTGCGTGGTCGGGGAGAGGCAGCTGAACAGGGAATTCTCTGGATTTGGTGATGAAGGAACGTTACTGCTGGCGGTGTACGGCATGTTTGATTTTGAGGCTTTGAGCAAAGATAACGTTGCCAAAGTATGTTTGCACACATCATACTGGTTTAAATGTGAAACTGGTAGAGCGCAGGTGGCGCAGTAGTGAGGTGAGTAGTTCCGGGACGCCAGGACTGCTGTTGAGTCGTCCCGAGGCGTCGCGGGCCGAACTCGATGAAACACCGGTGAAAGGAGGGGCCAGCGAGATACTGCACACTCTCACCTGGTTGCCGAGACTTTGTTCAAAGTGGTTTCTTACTTTTGTGTGTGAGCGTAGCATGAATAGCGTTACTACAGAATCCTGTGAATTAGTGAGAGTAATTTGGCACTTCGTGTGGACTATAAAACTCAACTATTCGCCCGGCCCGCACCTCCAGCATCCCTACGTTTACACTGTGTGGTGAATGTAGATCTGGAGCAGGTGGAGACGGGATGAGAGAAAGACTGAGGGAGTGACGGAGCAACAAAAGAAACACCCAGAGTGTAAAGTAAATAAAATGCACAAGTGGTGGATTAAAAGAGGGGAAAACAAGAGAAAGATCCAAGAGCAGATGCTTCATCAATCAACAGCCCAGACATAAAGGATAAATGAATCACAGCAGCACCCGGGAGGATAAAAAGAAACGAGGAGGAGAAGAGAAAGAAAGGAAGGTGACAGCCCGGGTTGTTAAAGTTGTTGTGATGTTTTTAGTCTGAATCCGGTTTTACTGCAGTTTTATCACTGGTGTTGATCCCACAGGGTGGTCGGACACACATTTATATTCTGATGGTTTTTAGCTTTGGGGCCTTTGTTTTAAAAAATGTTTGTGTGTTTACTAAAATACAGTTCAGTTTGAGGAAGAGCAGGCTGATCATGAAGCCAAACTTCCTATTACTTATTTATGACTTCCTATTTTACACATTTTATATGTTTTAGATGATGATCTTAACCAGAGAAACTTAAAATGGTTGTTCAGGCTGGCAGTTCAAAGTTGTGCTGAGACTGATCATCAGTTATTTGATTGACAGACGAGCGTTGACCTCATTAGCAGAATTTCACAAAACAATCTCACCTGAATTCATTATTTGAATAACTTATCAAACCAAAATAAAAAAAATATTTGGGTTGGGACTTTGGTTGGTCTGGACAAAACAAGCCTTTACTTTCGTTAAAGTTTATGACATTAAATGTGCCACGTGTCTCAATCGCACCAAATTCAACAATTGCAATCTGCGTCCATCAATGCACCCGCCAAGTTTGAAGAAGATGGTTGTCGAGATATGCGAGGGACAAACAAACATACAGACAGAGACTCCTTGCGATATAGTGCCATCACTGATTAGTACATAAACTGTTTTGCCTTCATGTTAAAATCTTTGGCCCACTGTACTTCTTCATGAGTCTGATAAAGCGCCGAGTCAAACATTTTGCTCTTCTTTGTTTTTTATCGGCTGAGTTTTGAATGTGAATAATGTGTTGTGTGACACAGTTAGCACCTGGAAGCACAAGGTCACTGCAGATAAATGAACGTCTGTCAGGTCACATCTGCGGCCACCGAAGTGAAGGTCATGTTGAACTTGAGAAGAGGCCATTTTATCTTAATTCAGGTTTTTGCTGAGAATGCATCGTCGTTCCCAGCTTCTCGCTCTGCTTCTCATTCATACACGTACTCATTTTCACACATGAGAGCAGAAGCTCTACTGGCAGCGCTGAGGATTAAAAGCCTTGTTTGAGGCAGAATTGGAAACCGAGCAGCGAAAACAAGACATGGGGGGGGGTATATAAATAACTTTGGGCAGTTTGAATTCTTAAGACGTACCAGACATAATAAAAAAAAAACAACTACTCTTCACATCCATGTCCTATTTAAGTTCTAAAATTAATGCATTAAAAACATGCAGCTGTCTATATAGGACCAACTACATTTAATCACACACTGATACACCAGGCAGAGTTAAGGCTCTCTGAAGTAACAGGACGAGTTTGAGTAGTTGTACCGTGCAGATATTTGCCAAGAGGGAATGAAAGAGGGTCAATACCTTGCATAATACCATTAATATCAATAAAACACTCACGCCACAGAGGCTGGCTCGGCGGTCGGAGAGACGTCTCGGATCCAGAGGAGGACAGAGGCTGCTGCGGGCTGTAGAGAGACGTCTGACTCTGAGAGTCAAACAAGCTGGAGAGGGCTGAAGGAAAGACAGAAAAAAAAGAAAAAAAAGAAGTAGTTTCCAAATGCCACACATTTTACTTTGGCGCCCTTCATTTATCTTAGTGAAGTGACTGTTGTTGTAGCAGATCTGGAAATTGCTTTTGGCTGACTCTATTCCTATTTCAGGGTGTTTATTTTCACATCAGATGAATGTTTTGGAACTGTGGTCATTTCTATTCACAGTCTCCCTGTTTAAGGGCCATAGAGTAACTGGATGAGTTAACATCACTAAAGCCATCGCATTTAAATGTGGTTGGAAATCCTTCGCAATAAGGTGACCACACACACACAGGATCTCCCTCAGTGACTCTTTACCAGGCTTCACATGCGGCAGTCTTTTTTGCCTTCAGTCTGGTCTGCAGTAAGTGAATGTTAAGTGAATGTAAGTGAACAACGGAGAAGAACAATGAGCCTTTGCGGACTATTATCCAGTTGCGGGTGTGAACACCTTCAATAAGTAAGCAGTGTATAATGAGTATGTCGCCGCTGCATCACTGTGCAGACCCACCTTTCATGGTTTTGGCGTGGGCCTCGCTGCTGCTCTCGCACACCGTGTTGAGAAACTCGTCCACCTGCTTCAGGGAGAGCGAGTTGTGCAGCGTCTCCAGTGGGAAGATGGAGGGAACCATGGAGCAACCTTCGAACCCTGCGGGACAGACGGGAGAGACAGAAATACAGCCGATCGGACAACTTCTCCATCAGATGCAGAGGAGTGGGGAGTCTGCCGCTCTCTGTGCATGTCGGCTGTCCTGCACGTGGCTGCTCCTTAGTGCCATACTGAACAAAATCTGGCAGCCGTTTTTATTTGTTAACCAGTCACACTAACATTGAGGTAACTGTAACAACTACAGTCAGTAGATTGTTACCCTCCACAGCAGCTGGTGAAGTTTACCTACAGTCTCAGGCAGCAGCTACAGCACGCAGGCTGAAACTAGTGTAAACAAAAATAACCTGCAATATTACTAGTGGGTGTTAATTTCCTTCTTTGGTTAATAACAAAAACAAAAATGGAATAATGTGATCATTTGGGAAAGTATCATGTTCTGTATAAAAGGTTATGGATCAGTTTACTCTAATTTAAACCACAAAAAAGAGAAAAAATATTCATCCATCCTAAAATGTTGTAGTTAAGTCAGATGTACTTTTACAGTTGTGAAGTGGAGCACATGGTTCGTATGGACGGTGAAAGAGGACTTGACGTACACCAGTATGTTAACTGGATTTGATAATGTGGTTCATGACCTGTGTAAGTACATTAATAAGAGCATACGATGATTTATTAAGTGTTAAACAAGATGTTTCCACTGCATACTTTCAGACCCAGTATCACAGCAAAGTGTGTACTATACTACACTATACTACAGTATACCGTGTCAGTGTCACGCTTTGTCTTGCTTAGGCATGAAAATTAAGGTGCTTTAGATTTAGAGAAAAACAACTTGGTTAGGTTTAGGAAAAAACACTTACTTACGGTCAGGAAAAGATTTCTTTAACGAAACCCACGTCTCTTCCTCATAGACTCAAACGCTGGTCTCCTGAGAGAAAGTCCTGGGTTTGATCCATCCAACCACCTCCAAGCTACCTCCTTCATCAGACTTTAGCACTTTTGTACATTGTCAAATGACCCTCATCATAAGTGTGTGTACTTTTCACGTCGAGAGGAGGCCAGACGTGACACGTCATCGTCTTGTGACGGACGGCTGTATTGCAGGCGTGATACCAGCCTGTCCTGTCAGTCACGGAGGTGGACTTCATCTCTTAGCTTAATGGTTAAAGGGTATTCTTCTTTAAGATAATTTATTCTGTTGGATATCCAACCCACAGGTGAGTCTTAGAGTAAAAACAGTGTGTTGAACATATAATTCAACAAGTTTATACCCCTGTCGACGACAGAAAAGGTATGAAATGACTGTTTCTTATTACAAATAAGAAACTACTGCTGCTGCTGCTGTTGTTGCCGAGGTATTGTTATTTTAAAGTGGTTTACACTGTTTAAATTGCGAGGCTTTGCACCTTTAAACGATGTGTAATCGGAGCTGATGTTTTTCAAAATACAACAGCAGGATTTTCCTTTGGCCAGTGAGTATTGTACTGAAATAGGGTTTTCTGGTTTTGTTAATTGACAGATACAAATTGTAAAGACCGCAACCCCAAGTTATTAAAAGGGTCGGGGGTTTTTTTGGTTTTTTTTTAATGCTTAAATTATTTTATGAGAGTAAGTGCAACTATTACATACCATATATTGTATACATTTATCTTTAGAATATTTATCTTTATTTTGACTTCGAAGTCAATTTTCTATTCATTAAGGATACATTCATTTGTTCATGTATTTTTCTTGCATTTGCTAATTACAAAAATATTATGTGTCCTGTGATATACAGCTTCCAAACCCAGCTGTGCGAAGACAAGCTGACTTCGACAAAGAGACATACAGAAAATACAGTCGAGCGTCATTCACTGCAGCACGACAAAGAACACAAAGCGCTAAAATGAAAACAAGGGGAATGGATGGAGCTTCCAGTTCACCCGTCTGCGCAGACAGCATGCCGGTCAGACTTGCATTTCTCCATCACTAATGTGCAACGACCACACACTTTCTCACAGCTGTTCCCTTAAACAACTCAACCAATGAAACAGCACAAGCGGAACGAAATGCAGGGGAAGCTTAATGAAGAGGAATCACTTGAGGCCTCGAGGGGCCAAGATATGAATTTTCCTTCTTGATGATTAGGTGGGCTGCTCATTCTTAACGTCTCTCAGGGGATCATGTGCAGTTTTAAGGATTTCAGGATTTAGAAAGTTCACGGTCAGTGTATTTTTTCCGCTTTCACTCCAAATCATATCCTTGATGTAAATACTGACCTTTCAAATGTTGACCTTTGGCCAAATATCTGATTTGCACCAGAAGAAGGAGAACAGGACTCGAGAGGCAGGATTCTCCAGAAAGCTGGTTTGTTGTTTAAACAGTTGTTTCGGGGTGTATTTCTCCATTAATCATGAAATCTGTTCTTGACTGGATGTTGGCCAAAGCAGTTTTATTCCCCTGACAAAGCCAAGACCAGTGTCAAACAGGAAAAGGTATTTTTGCCAAAGCTTTGATGACAAGAAAAATAATACCTGTTCTGGCTTAAAGTGATATCAAAGTCTCAGGAGGAATTTTTTTTGCTGGTTCAGCAGATTAAAACATGCTTCACATATTTAAAAGTTGGATTGCACTCCATGGCATTGATCCTCCCCTCCGCTGTTTATTTTGTCAGTGCTATACTCTGTCTATTACAGCCGGAGTTGTATAAAATAACATAAGATGGCATTTATCGCCACTCCTGCCTCATCTTTGCTGCAGCTTCTTCATATGGATATCGAATTCAGCTCACACACAAGATGCAGTGGGAGCAGGAAACACTGGTGCTACACTGCACCATTTACTAACACACAGGCAAACACAAAGACACGAGAACGGGAAAGAGAACACGACGATACTAAGAGGAGCAAGAAATGAAGACATAATGTGATAAAGCCAAAAGACGTCAGTCTATTCAATACCGTAGCAAATTAAAACATCCTGAAGTTATTACAGACAGTCGTCTCCTCTGACTGCAAAGAATAATTTTGCAGTTTTGTTAAGCTGGAAAAATGTGCCAGGAACTGCTCCAGAAACTCTTTACAATATTAGCAGTTAACGAACAGACCAACACTTAATTAGCCAATTAAAATGAGTGAAGAGATGATGACCCAAATCTTTCAACAGACGCTCAAATATCAGCCACCTGGCCAGGAAACATTTTCTGAATGCGGAGGGAGACACAGTGAAGTACAGTCGTGACCTCCCAGTGCAAAGGCCAAGTTGGTGCCATCAACACCCGACTCTTCAGAAAGACCTCACTGCTGGACAAATGTCCACTTTCAATGTATTTTCTAAACAGCCACTACTCAGTGTGGAGCATGCACACAATGCAGTTTGGCAAACCTAACACTGCCATGGAAGAGTGTGTTTCTCTGGTTATCAGCATGCATATGGAGCAATTAATTATTCAGTCATTTCATTAATTATTTAAGAAAAAAATTAAATAACAAATAAATAGTTTGCCATCTTACATTAGGGTCATGAATTATTGATAGATGTCCAATCATGTGCAAAGACAGGCCTGAATTCAAAGGACTTAAAGACACCATGAAATAAAAGTCCTGCGGTCCATGTCTTAATGTTCAGTTATCTCTTGGTTTCTGTTCAAAACATATAACAGAAAAATCCCTTTAAAGAACTTTTATATGTATGTATATTGCTCTTTTCTTCCAATAATTGTGTTTCCATCTGTTTTATTTCTCCACAAAACCTGAGCAGAAACACTGGATGAGCTGAGAAAAATGTGACGGATTGGCTGAGGATGAAAACTGCATTTTCAATGGTTTTCCATCACCTGAGGTTTGTCTGGAGCTCTTTTGGAATAATGGATGGATAAGCTAAAAAAAAAAAAAAAAATGTTTTCTGGAAATTCAGTTAAAATTTTTGCCGGAGAAAACCCTTAATTTCTGAAGAAATGTGGTCGAGGTCTAATTTAGTCATCTACAGCTCACTATAGGCCCTTTGAGAGCGATCCAATCAAATTGCATTGACATCATGAATTCTCCATTAGACACCCCAGTTTAGGGCCGGGTGATGTAGACAAAATCAAGTGTCACTATATTTTTGACCAAATAGCTCCATATCGGTATTGAAATGATATTGGAGGATGAATATTAGTGCTTTGACTAAATATTTACACGATGAGATTTCTGATAATCAGCAGTAATGTGGATATAATAACAAAGAGGGTAAAGGCAACTAATATAACAGCTAAACTATCTGGTAAGTCCAGGAAAATAACTCGCTTTACTGTAGTAAAGTAGTTAAAACCAGGAAAAAACAATCCTTATGACATATCACATTATGATGATATCTAAAATCTAACGCAACATCTAGTCTCATATCGCAATATTGATATATTGCAAAGCCATGCCCCCGTAGCATCCTCACTTTCACTCGGAAACCAGTCACTTTACAGATAAAGATGCTCTAACTGTTGTTTCACTGTGACTTTAAATATGCGGAGGAAGGTAACGCTGCACGCTCTGGCAGACATGCAAAATAACAACATGTTTACAGTTGACACAAGACGGAGCATGGAGCCGAGCACAGGGATCATTAGAAAACAAAGGAGAACACAGGCAAGGAAACCAGATTGGAAAAAGAGCTGCAGTAGTTGCAAAGCCGAACTGGCACTGGCAGCATCCCACCTGCTCCTGCCCCGGCTAGAGTGAGTAGGTTGGGGGGGGGGGGGCAATGAGAAGTGTTCGGGGACCACAGAGGCTGACCGTGGAGAGATTCAGGGAGCTCCTGACCCAACATCGGCCAAGTCTTGAGGAGGCGGAGGTGGTAGGGGCAGTGGTGCAGGTGGTGGGCCATGGCCCCATCCACAGCCAGAGGGGCGAACCCCAGCAGCTGGACAACACGGAGGTCGTCTGGGGGCTCTGAGGGGACGAGAGGCAGAGCAGGTAGAGAAGAGGAGAAGGAGAAAGTACAGTGGAGGAGTGACAGGAGCTGGGCCACAGAGGGCCACGCAGCCAAGGAGCAGCTTGGCTTTAAGTTGTTGTACTGGACTCAACAGATGAGCCTCAAAAAAGGAAAATATTTTTTTTTTTAAAGCACATTTATTTTCAACCTCTGACTTCATCTGATCAATACAAGTCTTGGAATTTTAGTTATGACTAGAGCAAACTAGCGATGCCTGAGCACAACAATGTTTCAACCAAACACAAACAACAGACTCAATCCCAGCTTTTTATTTCAAAGCACACAAAGTTCAAACAACAGATAACCTGAGGTGAAGTAAAGATAGCAGTGGACAAGAGGAGTCAAAACTCTATCATAGACACAGATCTATCTCACACACCATGTGAACCAGAGGCTCTTTCAGTCATCAATAATGCTTCTCAAACACAACAACAGTGACTCACATCAACTTGCAGGGCTGCTTTTCAATAAACTGTGTTCTGATATATATATATATATATATATATATATATATATATATATATATATATATAAAGAAGCACTGCGGCTGCTCTCCTGAATAGATAATGTGTAGTTTAGATATCAGAGCATGACTTTGTGACAAGGCTCAACCACCAGCTATGAAAATCCGGCGACTGCCTCAGAGCCCCAAACACTCAGGGGGCTCAGAGGTTCGAGGTTTTCTTTTGTAGCTGCATTTCTGGACAGCTGATGAATACAAGTTCAATATTCACCCTCTTTCTAACTTTGATTTTGTTCCATCAAATCTTTGTTTCTCTGTCAAAAAGAAAATTTACACACATATCTATCTCAATACCTCTCTATTGCTAGATCTATATTTCTATAGATCTCACCTTGTGTCTAAAATATATGTAAAGATGCACGTAAATTACCAAGGCAGGGTAGACAAATCTACACTTTTTGATGGACCATCAGCAGCAGCCATTATTACCAATCAAAACCAGACAATCAATATAAGACTCCACACTGGAGCAACATCACTGTGGTTTCCCGGTAGTTTGTCCCAACACTCATCAGATTTCTGAGTTAAAACAACAACAACAACTCTGCTTGTTGTTTTAAAACAAAAAGGCAGATGATCCTGATGCTCAGAAGACGTGTAATTTCTAGCTGAGGTGCAGCCAGCACTGATCAAACTGGCATCATGAGGCCGTTACTGAGCTGACAGAAAATCCTTAACACTCTTCGGTCACATAAAAATAGCACAAGAGGACTTGTTCAGTTGTGAGCTCTGCAGTAGCTGTTAATTTGCCCCCTTCGGTCTATAAACAAAAAGTGCTGCATGACTCATTACATTTGCAACAACTGCTGTTTCCAAAAGAAAACTTTGCATTATGGCTTTATCTGTGACAGATGTATATGACTGAATTAAAAACAAAACACTTCACAAACAGACTCGGCCATGTTGGAGACCAAGTATGAAAACAGCAAACTGTACATTAACCAAGCAAACACTCGTTATCAAGGTGGATGTTGATATTAAAAAAGAGAACAAAGAAACAAGTTCTTTCAAATATAGAACTGTAACCAATGATTATTGTGATTATTGATTCATCTGGCAATTATTTTATTGGTAAATCAGTTGATGATTGCCTCGCCATTCAGTTCACCTTACTCGTGTAGTTTCTGTCCTTTCTTTTCCAGATGTCCCGTCATGGAGCTGCACGTCTCTGCTCTGTGATTGTCGGTCCCACCAACAGTTCATGTCTTGTATCTCTATGCTGTCCTTTTCTCTCTCTGCTCTCCTCTCAGCCCAACCGGTCGAACCTCTGAGCCTGGTTCTGTCTGAGGTTTCTTCCTGTTAAAACTGAGTTTTCCTTCCCTCTGTTGGAGGTTTTTCTCCCTTAAAGAGTTTTTCCCTCCTAGCTTGTGGGAATTGTTGAATTGTTGGGTTTTTCTGTATGAAGCTGTAAAGTTCTGCTGCAAGGACTTTAATGTGGTTAAATGCCCTGAAATACCCTTTGTTGTGATTTGGCGCTATCTATAAATAAAATGCAATTCAAATTGAATTTAGTTCAGTCAATGGTTTAAAATGCCATTTTAATGTTCTGGAGTCTACTTTGACATCTTCAAACGTTTAGTTTTGTGTAACTAACGGTCTAAAACTCGGAAACTATTCCGTTTACAAAAACAGAAAAGCAGCAGAACCTCAGCTCGTAGAGGCTGCAAGTTGCTTGAAAAGTTTTGCATGAAAATGAGTGAAATGACTTAAATGATTATCAGTCATTGGCACTTCATTTTTTTTGTCCGCCTACCAATCAAATGATTGCCTAATAATTTCAGCTCTGTTCAGTTATGTCAAAAAATTTTAGTTGCTTGTAAAATGGCACAAATTTAACAAATAGAATAATGCAAGGCAAACTAAAATATATGATTTAAAAAAAACGATTAACTAAAAACTTAATGAGAAATAAAAAGATTTTTATGATCTACACTGACGGATAAATCCAACATATGCTGACCACACCCTTGTTTGGCCCTTTCGTTGAGCAAAAATACGATTTATAATCCCAACTGAGAAATCAACAGAATGAATGATTTAAAATTAACAAAAAGTGCAAGTGAGGATATGTTATATGTGCACCGGCTACATACACGTGGAAATATATCTAAGGAAGGAGATATATTCCACATGAGGCACGTACAACCACCCTGTGAGAAAATATCAGATCGGATCAGAGAGACGAATTAAACATGTGCAGGCAGAGCAGGTCGGTGTTAGAGGTGAGGGCCGAAAACAACACAAGGTACAACAAAACACCGAAGGTGTGTGGTGAAACAGAAACTCTGGAGAGCAAACTTGGAGCCATTTCATGTAATTAACGGAGCCAAACGTCAAACCCCCCCCAAAAAAGAAAACATAGGAAATGTTTTCCCACAAAAAGGGTCATGCAAGATAACAGGAAGACTGGAGGAGTGTCGAAACAGACTTGAATAAAAGCAGACATACCATTAGTCGGATGCCTGGCAAACGACACAGAAAATCTCTTTACTGGTGGCATAGAGAGCAGCTCTGAGGAGATAAGAAAGGTAACTGGTATTACTGGGCCTGCTGGGGTGTGTGTGTGTGTGTGTGTGTGTGTGTGTGTGTGTGTGTGTGTGTGTGTGTGTGTGTGTGTGCGTGTGTGTGATGTTAGCCTGTGTGTGTTTTCACGAGAGAGAAAAAGGAGAGAAAAAACAGTAAGAGAGGGAAAGTCGGCTTGTCGATTCATCAGCGTCAACTGACATGCGTGAAGATGACGGTCATCTCTGAATGAAGGAAGAGAAGATCGGAGGAGGAGGAGGAGGAGGAGGAGGAGGAGGAGGAGGAGGAGGACGAAGAGGAGGAGGAGGAGGAGGAGGAGGAGGGAAAGGTTGTGGAGTGGATGGAGTCAATGATGGACGTTTTGGCTGGTTAAAAAACATGCGGGACGTTTGATGCTGAGCTAAATTGCGTTTCCCACCGAGAGGAAACGATCTGTGAATCTCACCTCTGTTTTTTCTTCCTTTCGTCCGACAGCTACGATCTATTAACTTTCATTGTAACTTTAAAACAATAGTGTAGCATTTTGTGAAATACACTCACTGGGTCTCTTGCTGAGAGTTAGGCTATGTTTCAAATGACGCACTTCCCTTGGTACACTCACATGGAGTACTCCTGCATGTTAGTACTCCTACTTGTGAAATACTTGAATTTTGACAGAGTGCCATCCTGCACTTACTGGAAATAACTGCAGCATATGAATGCATCACCTGAGAACATATCTACAGGCTTCAATTATTTTACCCAGATATGAACTTTTTGTGCACTCTGTTTAATACACAAATTGATTGTACTGATGGCTACTGTACAGCAGTATTGTTGTACTTAGTGAAAAATAAACTCTTTTGTGCGGTTCAGCAACAGTGGCAACTTCCTCGTCTGCTGCAGTTTGAAAAATACTTCAGGTCGGTTATCCCTTTCTTTTCCGCCACATAGCTAAGATGGCAACCATTGAGTGTGGAGCGCTGGACATTTCCGACACTCAATTTCTGGGTAGTTGTGGTGCAACTGAATGTTTACATACTTGTCAGTGTGAACACACTTATGCACTTAAGCAGCTCTCTCTATCTCTTTGTTTGTCCACAGAAAGCTGACGTGGTGTTTATGGACACCTGACAAATCAAAGTCCAATATTCCGTTTTTAAGCTCTGGTTTTAGTCTCCACTAACACCTGATACACTATTTGTTTCTGTATAGCAGCAAGGATTACCGTAAGATGCTCTGTGGAGCTGAAGGAGTCTGCAGAGTCGAGTGATTGTTTTCTGTGAGTTCACGTGACCTTTCTTATACAAGTAATTCTGAAACACTGACACAAGAATATTGATTATAGCTGTAAATAAAGTATTTAAATGACTGTACTTGTAATAGAACAATGTGAAGCAGATCAAGCATACAAAACTGTCTTTTATGAATAAGTATGATATTAAATTCCATCAAACTCATTCAGGAGAACTTATTGATAACATGACAGGTGGTGTTAAAGAAGAGTAGCTGAAGTCAGGGAGCTAATTCTCTAAAGAACACTTACCACAAACACTGCAGCTCATCTTCAGGTCTGAATTATACATTTCTTTCACGTTTCCAGCGACAACAGAAAAATGTGTTGTCCTGACACGGCTCTCTCTCTTTAAATGTAAAGCACTGACGTCAGTCCAAAGCCTTACCTGTCTCTCACAGCCCCACATTACATGATGTAAGAGAAGAGAGAGGAAAGCGTCTGTTTGCTTCTGGCAGTGTGTAGCATTGCGGTCAGAGCGACACCCGGTGGACAAACTGAACATCTCAGCTTCCTGCAGTGGGAAAACAAATCCCTGCAGTTCTGCCAACGTTCAGATAAATGATCCGCTGCCGACTTCACCTGAGGTTGTGTCATATTACTCTTTGGAAAGCCACTAAACAAATGTATGTAACTAGCAGCTGTTATGGTAACAATTAGGTTGGGCTAATTAAACTGCTGTAAAGACCCCTGGTGACCGTGAAAACAGCATGCTCGCACTCGAACATTACCAGCATGCGGCTGAAGGAAAAGGATGGGAAGGGAAAATGAGACTGGGGATTATTTTAAGGTGGATTATTGAGTCTTGAAAATAGATCTGTTCCAAATAACAGGCTGAGTTTCTTAATGTAAGGATTACCGTAAATTGTGATTAATAATTCTTTATTTTTTTTAAAGCGAGGATTCTAGCTTTGAGACACAAAAGCTACTTTACTGTGTATAATGAAATTCCCTGAGATGATACAGCACATACAGCAGCACAACATGCACAGAGAAGGAACACATCAACACATCTGAACCCAAACAGACAGTGATGTGATCAGTGAGAGGTCATGCTGATGTGGGAAAATATCGATCACGCATCCCACTGTAAGCCTGCATGCTCAGCATTTTCCACACAGCCAATCACTCTGCTGTCAAATCAGTGCCCTCATCGTGCACACTGCCAACTAAATCACTCGAGAAATATGATGCAACATGTTGAAACTGCGGGTTTGTTTTGGGAAAGAGAGGAAGAAAGAAGGGAGCTTTGATCAAAAAGAAAAAAAAGAAAATATCGAACGTCCCCCAAAATCAACTAACGTACAAGTTTAAGGAGTAAAAAAAGTTGAAGAAAAAAGATGACACTTTGAGCCAGGAAAAAAAGCTTTTCAAAAAAGGATAGAGATGAAAAGATCTGCCCCATGGAGGAGGACGGACAACGTGGTGAACATACCAAACATGCCAATCTGGCACGGCAGACTGCCGGGGGACAGAGGTGGTTTGCGGTGGTGGTGGTGGTGCGTGCGGACGTAGTCCCGCAGGTTGGGGGCGCTACAGGACACCCCGAGGGCAGAGGCACTGAAGAGGCCAGAGCAGAGTGAGCCTGTGTGAGGAGGAGGAGGAGGTGCCAGGGATCAGGGTGAGGGGATGGGGGGAGTGGAAGTGTGAAGGGTGAGTATTTTTTATTACACACACCATGCCACAATTATTACAAACAAACAAACTGATGCTATGGGCAGTTTTTGGCACAAGTGTGTTTACATCGCAAAACGTGCACCTGTGTGAAAACCCTGTAACTACAGTTTGTGTGATTTTTACCCTTGAACTAAAAATATCTGATTGAAAACACATTTTTAAGATAGATGCAAACTAAAAGTTGCTTCTTGGACAATTTGAAAACAAAAGCTACAATTTATTCCTGGAAAGTTCTGACAAGCAACAAGATTTTCAGCACAGTGAGCGCACGTAGGACCTGTGTGGCTGTGCATATGTAAACAAGGACAAAAACCCATGAACAAGTACATGCAACCCATGTGTGATTTGAATGCAAAATGCAGCAGAGGTGTGACAAAACAGGGCGAGTGTGGAAACGGGATCCTTTCAGTCACTCTGACACTGAAGTTACTGGTGAGAATCCTCCTATCTTTATGACAACTTTCCCTCTACCATTTCAAATCAATATTTTGAGGGGTTTTTTAGGTCACAGTGATGAGAGATTGGCAAAGAAAATTATAACTTAAGGCGCCAGTATCTGTTTTTAGAACAAAGGAAAGATCCGGCGTTCTAAAAACAGTATAAAAGGTATGAAAACCAGCTCACTGACAGACGCTGTAAGCGACACCTGTTGCTCTTGTCTGTGACCTGCAGTCAGTGTTGCTGCTGCTGAACGGCGCATCACTCAGCAGCCTCGCACTTACCACACATAACAAAGTGACAGGTTCCACTCAGAGGATATCCAGAGGCTTTAGATTGAGTGCCTTTGATGTCATGTGAACACACAACCAACTGCTGCTTTCAGACTGGTGATAATTAAGCTCTGACTGACATGGAAGATAAGGAGAAATCAACACTACCCATACTGCACCTGTGCACTTCTGCCTTTGTAATGTCAGTGTGATGTTAACGACAACATTTAACTTCCTTTCATTCCCGCACAAATATAATTACGGCTTTTAGGTCATAATTGTGCAAACAGTCGAAATAAACTCCACTGAATATAAAAACCATCATATACAACAAGACTTGTAGTTGTTCTGCGGGTTTGTGGCTGCACTGCATATACGTAGAGGTAAATTCACCTCCTGCAGGTTTCAATCTATTTATATCTGCTAAACACAACAAAGAAACTGACCTACTATTTGGGGATATTTTTTTTTTGCATGTAGCAAGTATAACCATAGATGGCTTTCAAACTCCCGGTGAAGAACACACGACAGAAATTGTCACAAAGTGAATCCACTGTCCGTTGTCACATTCATGGTTTTATGGTTTCCTCCACACGTCTTGATTTAGACGGCAGCTTGTCATGCTTGTAGGTGTCACAGTGTTAAAAGGTTATTGGAGGTTACATGCTCCTGGGAACTGTACACGCAGTAAAACAAGAGCCCTTCAAGGATTCTTTCATTTAGAGAGAGGTTATATCCCATTGATGGACCCAGAGGGGTACTTAAAATAACCCCCCCGGACACAGCTGATTTGGACTTTGTTACTTTCTGGGTTTTCTGTGCATCATAATGGGAAGTCAAAAAGAACTACTCAATATCTAACTTTGTTGATTGCGGGACCAAAAAGGGGTTTTGCTATAATATGAACAATATTTGGCACAACACGGAGCACATTTTTAAGATGGTGTGATGATTGTTTCATCTTGTTTAAGGTGTTACCAGAAAGTAATAAAAACCTAGTTAGACTGTGGTTCATATCAGCATATATGTAGCTGATGATAAACAGATGACATTCACTCTTATGTAAGGATACTGCTTTTAAATAATCTACAATAGTTATTTCATTAAATCTATAAATATGTTGCCCTGCAGGGTACATTTTTTGAGTGCTCTAAAAATCAATTTCTCATTTCTCACTTTGTGCAGGAGCTAACTGTTTCTCCCAAAATACAATTGTGCAACATTTTGATCAAACTGTAATATGTTTGTTTAAATATATTTTAACAATATATTAAAATAAAACGACAACCCCCCCCCCCCTCCCAAAAAAAACCAAAACATTACATTTTGGGAAAAATATTTTGATCGATCTCTATTGTTGCATATATTGTATCATAATTAAATTTATCCTCACATTCATTTACTGTGGGTGCTTTGGAAATAAGATTATGTAGATACACCTCCATTATGTTCCCTATGTTGTCACCTTATCACCTGGAGGTGATATCAGTACATCTCTGAACGCCATGTGACACCAGAGATCCTGCAGCTGGCTGCGAACACAACTCTTCCCCGCTGACCTCTTGCCTACATAGTTTGGAGTCTGATCCTGTTTGGCTAAACTGGGGTGGAAGCTATGTGACGGAAAGAAAAGAGGAAAAGAAAAACAGACAGAAAGAAATGAGGGAGACTGAAAGGTGCGGAGTAGTCACAGCTGGGGATCGGGATGATAGGGGAGGATCAGAGATGACAGCTGGAGATAAATGTGCTTTGATGGGCTGTGTGTCTGTTTGCAGGAAGACAATAACACACACAGAAAAAACACACACTCTCTCACACACACCAAAAATGAGATGCCCACCTAGGCCACTGGCTGGTTTGATCTCAGGAGACTGGCGCGAACACGATTGGAAGAGACGATGGGAGGTGCAGCCTTTGGAGGAATGGGTGGGAGAGGTCTCAGAGAGGACCTGAGTGGGGACCATGGAGACCAGGGGTTAAGTGTGAGACGGTTACCTGGATAAATCAGGGACCCCGTGTCTCCCAATCACTTAAAGAAAATCACTACACTTGTGATGTAGAAAAAGGGCAAAGAAAAAGCACTATTGTAACAAACCCAGTCACTTTCTACTTTATCAGCAGAACATAGTTTGAACACTACAGTCGGGTACCTCCATGGAGCCTGTCTTTCGATTGCGGATCATAGGGGACCTTCGCTGGATGTTGATTGGCTCTGAGACAGGAAGTGCCTGGTCTGGCTGGTCCTGAGAGAGATCCTCCAGACTGCCCTGATTGGGCTTTTTGTCTTGATTCTGATTGGTCAGAGAAGGTGAGAAGGAATAGATTCAACTTTTCATATATTCTTGTGCTGTACGGTGAGCTGACTGCACTTATTTCCTGAATCAAACTTGACCTTAACTTGTAATGCCAAACATTTCCTGTGTGACCATCTGATTTTCAGGAATATAAATTGTTCCTTACTAGTACACAAAACACACAGGAAGACTTCATTTACAAGAGAAATCTGTGCTTCAAGTGTTAAGTTTCTGTACTGTATTGTTACGGAGTTAAATAATTGCAAACCAAGTGGTCTGCAAATGCTGTATAACAAAGAAAAATCACAGGCAAGCACATATTCACAGACCTCAGAGGAGGCCGGGCGGAAGCCGAAGCCAAGAGGCACGTTCTCTTCATCATCATCACATCCTTTGACTCCCGGACTGAAGTGAAGCTCCACATGGAAACGCTCCTCTGAGGAGGGGTCCTGCTCACCACACACACACATAAAGGAATCTGTAGACCTGTGGATGAAGCCGCAGCCATGCGGATGACTCCTACACTATAACGCTGCACTCAGCAGGCCGACCTTATTGTTGTCTTCATACAGCATGATGACGATCTGCGTCATGTAGTTGAGTTCAGTCACAGCACTCAAGTAGTCCATAGCCTGTTTCCACTGCTGGTCCCTCTCCTCCTGATCGACACACACACACACACACACACACACACACACACACACACACACACATATTAGCAGTCTAATACTACACAACTAGAGATATAAGTTATTACGAGGGCTGGTTAACATGTCTGAAAAATAATATCAAACTATTCAAATTTTTGATATAATATGTTCCTTATATGCAAAATGCATGAAAAATAAGGCCAGATAGGAGGATCACTGGGGCCTTGAGGGCTGCACAGGATATCAAATGGCTACAAATAACTTACTATTAATAACTGTACTAGTACATGAAGTTAATGATTCACGCACATCCATTTTCTAAATTTAAATAAAAGATGAACATAGTGAAACAGTTTGGGCCAAGCAGACACAGGGTCATTATAGCAGATCCATGCCCATATTTGTTAAAGGTAAAAACAGTGAAACAGTATCCAAATAAGCATGTCTGAATTTGGCCCACGTGCCACAGTTTGAATAGCCCTGTTATATCATAAAGAAATACGATGAATTTTCACCAATTCCTTCTCACTACGGTAAATACATTGTGCAGGACAAAAAAAAAATCACAGAAATGTTTTGGGCTTGTTGATAAAAACACTAATTAAAATGATTCCTCAGTGGGCTTTTGTAAGTGTATTTTTTTTTTTTTTTTTAATCGCACTCAAGTACACATCTGCTGATTGATTTACAAACTCCCCCTTTAAAAAGTTTAAAAGTGTTTCTATTCTGGAAAGTCTACAGTTGCAGATAGCGCAACAGTAAAATAGTTCTCCATCTAGTCCCACCATCAGAAGATACCCAAACAATAACCACCGCCACCCAGTGCGTACATCCAGCAGTCCTCCGTAGCGGAAGATGCTGAGCAGAGAGTGAACGTGGCTCTCGCTTGTGAAGTAGAGGCGTGTGCGGACGTGACGACCAGGAGACATGACACCCCGAGAATACCTGAACACCAGGGGACAGGAAATGACGGAAGAGCTTATCAGTTAACAAAGCACCAGTAATAAACCTCCAAAAACACATGCTGGATATACTGTGTTCGTGAAGCACATGAAAGCATGTTTGCGTGCTTCAGTGGCGGTCTGTATTCTCACAGGGGGTGCAGCTTGTTGACGGCCTCGTCCTCGTGGGTTCTCTGCAGGTCCAGCTGGATTTTCTTCATCAAAGGAACGCAGTAAGCCTGAGCGATGTCCAGTTTCTCTGCTTTGCTGATGCCATACTCCTGTTGAGAAAAAGAAAGAGCCATGAACACACACGTGTCACAGACACACACACTCAGCCTCACAGGGTGAACACAGATGTAAGTGACACATTCATGTAAGGAGAGCCGTGTATAAAACTCTGTGGCTTTTCTGTGACTTTCTCAAATTATGCTGCAACACTTCTAAAATTCACTTTTCTTTTTTTTTTCCCTTTTAGCCGATGACTGTTTCAGGGCTCATTCTGTTTTCATGGCCTACTTTTTCATGTGTTTTGACTCCCACCACCTTTTGTGAGGCAACATTATAGTTTTGACACGTATTTGGATCAAAGGGAAAATAATGGGCCTCACAGTGGTGGTAAAACCCACAACGAAAATGATCTGCAAAATGCCTTCTGGTACATTTCTCTAATCCGACCCATTTGTTAACATTTTTGGCTCCTCTAGATGATTGACATAATTTAACACTGTCACTTTTCCCATTTGGGAAACAAGGCTTATAGTAAATTCATGAAGAATTCTGTCTACAACTGTGACTGTACTAGACAGAGCTTGAGAAAAGAGATTAATGACATGGTTCTGCTTGGACCTGTGGTATAACTAAGTCGGCGAGGGCACGGGACAGTCGAAACAAATCCAGCGTGTCCTCCAGGCCGAGCGAGGCGTTGTGCTGCGAGTCGTATTTGATGCAGTCGTAGATGTCCGGGATCTTGCTGATGTCGTAGCGCCCGTTCTTCGTTCGGAAGTCTCTCTCCAGCTTGGACCAGCGCTGCAGCATCAGCTCCAACGTCTCGCTGTGGTAGAGCTGCAAGTCTGAGCAAAAGCACAGGATGAATAATCCCATCAGCTTCAGCACAGCCGGAACACGGATTATTGTGTCTGAAAATATACTACACGGAACATTTTCTGCATGTGTTTCATTCATACTGACAAAAGACGAGACTGCAGATTAATAGGAGGAAAACATTTTCACTTTTTTAATTGGTCTCCAAATGCAGGTGTTTTTTTTTTGTTGGTTTTTTTCCTTATGAAAACTTAAAACATGTATTTAGCACCGCAGGTTCACACTACCTGCTGACTTGGGGTCCTCCAGTCTCTTGCGGATCTGTGAGGTGAGGCTCTGGATGAGGGCGTACACCTTATCACAGGTTTTGACCGGATTCTCTATGACCTTCATGGAGTTCACTAGCGATGGACTCCCCGTCGAGGCCAACTGGGACACAATGGAAACACAAGGAACGAGATAACATGTTTTAAATAACACCAAGCCTAGGAGTGAAGTCGAGTCAGGACAAACTTATCTGCCAACACATGCAGGGGCAGCTTTTGCATGACAATATTTCCACATTTCTTTTGATAAGCAAAACATGTTCTGCAATAAAGGCTTATAAAGCACGTCCAACTGTTGAAAACATTGCATCATACATCTGATCAAACGAAGTCATTTGAAGGTTCATTTCATGACTCCATGTTTGACAAATACCTTCTGATAGTCGTCCTGTGTGAACTCCTGGTTCTTCTGCATGATCTCGTGCAGCCTGGCTTTCACCTTCTGCTGGCAGTCAGTCAGAGAGTCGCTGTCGCTGTCCAGCAGTCCGTTCATGTTGGCACTCTTCACCATCTGAACCAGAATCGGGGTCAGCTCCCCTTCTAGAGCCAGCAGACCCTGCAGAGAAACCACAAAACGTGAAGTGAAGTTATGATCAGATATCAGGAGCAAAGACAGAAAGAAGCATGTTTCCTGAAGTGAACTTGGGTTTTGGACCTCAAACCTTCCCCGTGTGTCAATTCTTCTTATAGTTGGGTTTGTTGGCTTTCAAATTGTTGGGTTTCTCTGTATAATATTGTAACGTCTTGCTGTAAGGACGTTAATGTGTTAAGTGCCATGAAATAACCTATGTTGTGATTTGACGCTATATAAATAAAGTTGAATTGAATTGAATAGTTGATGTCCTGCCTTTTAAAATATTAACTCACTTGAAATCAGTCATTTGGTCAAATTGCAAGTGTGTAAAATTTCTAAAATTACTTTTTGCATTTAGGAAAATTAGTCAAACTACGATTTATGTTCTTTTCTGCAGAGGTGAAATGAAAAGACTGAACAATTAATCACAACAAACATTTGTTTTGATTGAGCACTCATGATTGGTTTAAAGCCAACTTTCAAGTTACACAAGACAGGTTGTCAAGATGCATCTACAGCAAAACCTCACGTACAACACCATACACATACAGGATTTACTGCAATATGCAAACTTCTGTATGCAAAACATCTGACAGTAACACAACTTCCAGTGTGAGTATAAATTAAGACAGTGGCAAAGACAGCAAACATAGTATTGCTGATCTAAATCATATTGTCAAAAAAGTGGCAGAAGAAATTATACAGCATTTTATTGGAACTCATTTACAATATTTGTTTTTAATTCATCACCGAAATATATAGAACAAGTGGATCTGATGCATTCAAAGGGATATATACTGCTGTAGATGTTGCCCTCGAGATAAATAATAAGTTCTTGATTTTTTTAAACACAAAGTTTGGTCTTCCAGGTAGAGGGACAGACAGAGTTACCTTAGCAAAAGCAGCAGCCGTCATCTGCACCCTGCCTTCATCAGAGGCGTAGATCTTCAGGTCGTGGCGGTAAGTGCTGTGCAGGCGCAGCAGACCACAGCCGGGAAATCCAGCATAGTCACCTGAAGGATCGTACACAGAGTGGAGCACCGCAGTTAACTGGCCTGGTTACAGATATACTGTGTGTAATAACTTTTAAGAAGTGGCTGAGTCGGGGAGGTCGTTGAAAGAAAAGAGAAGGAAAAAAAAGACGCGTTGGCTGTACCCAAAAGGACCAAAGGATTTCCGTTAGGCACACAAGAGATACAGCACCTGAGCAGGCGCAACATCACTTCACTTTCAGTTCAAATACATTGTCCTCAAAATACTCTGTCAAATTTAGACATGGCTCATTTCATTTAAACAAGAACTTTAATAGTGTGTTTTAAGCTATTTTTTAAGCTCAAAATAAAATGAAGTGAAAGTGAAGTGAATAAATGTTGAGTAAACCCCAAAAGTGAATGAAGACAGCTCCCCTGCATTCGAAATCAAATTCTTTCGATTAACTATTTGGAGAGAGACAGTAAAAGTCTTTTAACATGCTTAATATACATCAATTAATGTCGTCGTAGAAAGTGGATGCACACTAACGCTACAGATCAAATCACACTGATGCTGCATGCATTTCTTTTTAGTGTCCAGCCGGGGAGCCTGATGTTATCCTGTAAACATGGGATGTTTTAGGGACTTATCCCTGATCTAAACTATAATCCAGGCAAAAATAGACTGGATTGTGTCAACCAAACAACATCTCAAGAACTCGTGAAAAAACAATGCAGTAGGATTAGTGTGAGATGATCGGCGTTAGGCTAGAACACCAAACCTGCAGTCACTTTGGCTGCATGTGTATGTACAGTATCAGCAAGTGACCGAAACATTGCTTGCTGTGGTCAATCACCTTGTCAACACATCAACAACGACACAAACAATCCACAGCAATCTGCATGTAGGACAAACAGGACTAGGTGACCGGGTGAAATTAACCAAAATCATGAGATGTGGAAAGATCAGAGCACATTAGTGGATGGAGAGCGTCAAACGCGCAGAATGAGATAGAAGTGGAAGAGCGGTGATATCCAGGAAACCCTTCTCTTACCAAAGTCAATAGGGGACTCACAGCCAAGGGACCGGCGATTACCGGCTAGTAGTTTACACAGTGCAACAACAGGTAAGAAGAGAAGAGCAGAGTTAATAGACAAAACTTGTGGTGAAGAAAGAGGAATGAAAAACAGTAGCTGGGATGAAGAAAAAACGCCTTCTTTTCATGAAAAAGAAGCAACAAAGGAAAGGTGTTGGATCTAATCGCTGCATCTACTTTCAGTTCTGCTGCAGGTTGTTTGTGCGTTTTGGGAGGTGTTTTGCATGCAATGATAAAAGAAACATTAAGGAAGAAAGGCTGAAAAAAAGGCACTGAATGAATGACACTGATGTATTGTTCAGTTAAAAGCTCTGCAGGAGATCACGTTGAGAGAAACCTTCATGTAACTAGCGAGTTTGTCTTCTTATTGTATTTGAGTCTGATCACGAAGGTTAGCGTAAAGCTGCTGTGTGTAGATCTTTTAAAACATGACACCACGCTACATTTTGAGTAGAGGAAACGTACAAATGCATTTCTGTCTCCTGCACAGCCAGCAATGCCCGGCATGGGCGTGGTTTTGTGCTCGGCTGCACTCGAGTCCACGTCCGACTGCTGCACTGCCGAGACTGTGAACAACATGTAGGAGCCTCTAGATAGCCGTGAGAGCAGGTTTTTCACCGTGGTTGTAGTTACTCTTTTAAACTGATAGCTTGAAATAAATACTGCAAAGACCAGGCAGCAGTCCTGTTAGTGTTAGATTTCCTCAATATCAGAACCTCAAATTTCCAGCCACAACATATTTAATCTGACGTTATCCATCGGTGTAAAGGTAGAACGTATGGTTGAGAGGATGTACTGGATCGCATTAGATTTCACGGGTGTAATTTATAAAATGGCCACAGATCAGACTTTCTATTTGTGTCCTTTGCCTCTTACTTCTGTCCTGCTACTGTTAATCTCCAGTCCAGCTGTCGCTCTGCATGTTTGTCTAATCTTTGACAATAAAAAGCAGCAACCATCTCAATGTCAAAGCCAGTGTTGACAATACAATCTTAACGCAAGGTCTTCCTTGCTGATTGTGATGCAGACCACATGGCCTTCATCCGCAGATAAGAGTTTTCAAACTTTAATCTGAGCACTGAGCAGGCACCTTTTTAAATGTGTCAATTGATTGTAACATCTATGAACAACAACTGAGGCAACAGAGAGCCTGGAAATCTGGCTTGTCAAGTCTAAAGTTCTCCTCCACCTCGACCTTCATTGAAACACTGTGTTCAGGCTACGCATTGTGGACACAGCATATGGGGCTGTTTTCAGAAACTAAAGAGGAGGGCTGGAAATAAACATGTGCAAAGAAAGGTGGGAGGACTGGCTGGACTGTACGATAATCAGTTGTCCTCTTGACGGTTAAGAAGAAATGGACGAAGAAATGCGCGGACATTTGTGAACATCTATGGCAGTGTAAGAATTGTGATGTGTAAACTTCACACAAAAAAGTCAGATCCATCAATTTCAGAGAAACCTGTAAATATATAGGATTTCAATAAATTGTTCACGCGAAAAGAAGCTGTTTTTTTTCACTGAAACGTTTTCTCAGAGGCAAAAAACGTGCATCAAACGTTGAAGATTTTAATTGACAGCAAAGTAAAAGTGGCAGGAATCCTTTGTAAGTGCATCTACAGGCAAAAGAGAGTGTGTGTGTGTGTGTGTGTGTGTGTGTGTGTGTGTGTGTGTGTGTGTGTGTGTGTGTGTGTGTGTGTGTGTGTGTGCGTGCGTGCGTGCGTGTGTGTCTGATTGGTACCTTGACCTCCAGGGTACATGCAGCGGAAGGCCCTGCCCAGCTCCTCAGCCTGAACGCGGCCTGCAGGCGTCAGCTCTCCGCCCCACTTCAGCACCAGCAGCAGAGACGGACCGTCCTTCTTGTAGTCTGGAAAAACAGCAGCACCAAGTCCCCCGTTACCATTGTCTTACATATCAATAGTATCTTAACAAAAACTTCAATCTCACGCTGTTGTAATTATTTAATTAATTACCAAGCTTTTCTGAAGGAAGCTGTCAAGGACAGATTTTTAGTTGCCTGTTAGTTTGTTAACTGCAGTGTTTATGGGTCACGGAAATTCTTCAATCTGACAAAAAAAGATTAAAAAGTCAAACCCCATCTGTCTTCCTTCATTTCTTGTCCATCTTGACACTGTCCTCTCTAACAAAGGTAAAGGTGAAAATGTCCCAAGAACACAATATTTTCTGATTCACTGGTGACTGCAGATTTATTTCTGGAAGGTTTTGCTTCTTTTTTTTTTTTCTTAAAGTTTCACTCTGCTACTTCACGTGGACTTGGAAGACGACCCAACAGCAGATTATTTACCCGAAATCCAATCCGGCCCCTTCACACACTCTCACTACGTTTATATGTTCACGTGGACGGTCCACCACATTAAGTGTCACTGCAAACCAACTGTTCTTAAGTGGGAATGGATTATAAAGCGCTCCAACACCGAGTCTGCATCGATGCAGGCTAACAAGTCCCAGTCCCAGAGAAGCTCAGCGTTTTAGATTCCAGGATGAAATGCCACATATCTGGAAATGTGAGCTCTGTGCATTTATTTCCACAAAAGTAAGATGCCTCGCATACAGAAACTGACAGAATTAAAGGTTGTGTTGTACTTTAGAACAAACATGCTGTTGTGTACCTGAGAAAATGGTGAATGAGTTTATTGTATTTTTTTGGCTTGATTGTCTGTTTTGTACAATTTTTTTGTACTGTGAAAAAGAAAAAAAAAAAAACAGTCTAATCATATTAAATATGGCAAACAAAAACATTTTCAACAAAAACAGAAATGAGGCCAAAGAGCTGTGGAGGTGAGTTTTCTTTAGTTCAGTTAATAATTTTGCTTTCGCAAGCTTATGTCATGAAGTTAATGAGTGTGTCATTGCCCATGTACTGACATCTTTATAAGTGCAAAAATAATTTTTCGATAAACATTTATTTCATTACAATATATTTCTTTATTATACTCGGTGAGCAAATTTCCTGTTTCTGTCAGAGAAAGGCGAGGTCGTCCAAAAGCTTGCCGGTGAATTTATACCCTCCCTGAAGAGATCATCCACGGCTGCGAGAGTGACTGCACACAGAGTTACACTCCCTGGAGGAGTAGGATATTGAAGGGGCTGGGTTGGAATCAGGCCGATGATTACATGAGCAGCATCTCAATCCGTGAGGATGGACGGTAGCCTCTCTTTGTGATGTAAATTTAAAACACCAGGGTTGTTTCCCAAAAGATTCATGTCTCCTTCTGCTTGTTTGTTTGAAGTTTTCCTTCTTTTTTTCTTATTTTTCTTTGCAGGCTGTCACTTCATATTACAGCACACTCTTCATACTTAGATGTTATGATTCAAAATGTAATGAGATCTAAATGAATAACACTATTTCAAACTTGCAGTAACCTTTCATGTTTTGTGTCATATGTTCACATTGAACTTGTCTTTGTGACCCGGTTCACACAACAAACACACCCACAGCTTAAACAGAGCTGCTGCAAATAAACACACTGATTCTTTGTGTGTGTGTGTGTGTGTGTGTGTGTGTGTGTGTGTGTGTGTGTGTGTGTGTGTGTGTGTGTGTGTGTGTGTGTGTGTGTGTGTGTGTGTACCTTCTTCTTCACTGGAGGCTTTGGGTTGGCCGTTACGCAGGTAAGTTAGCTGGACTTTCCTGTTGATACCTGAGAAATGACCATACCTGGTGGGGAAGAACACACGCACGCACACACGCACGCGCAAGCACACACACACACACACACACACACACACACACACACACACACACACACACGTGCACACATACAAGCACGCACACGTCAAGCAGACACAACAAAGTTTGATATGCACACATCCAGACTAACAGAGTTTATCCCGTCTTCAAGAATTTAGTTTGAACGTTTAACACCAAACACACACCTGACTCCATGTTCATTACGTCACAAGCTTACAAGAAGAAATGAACAAGGCACCAACTCGTTCAACTCTGACACGATAATCATACACACATCTAAGTGGCAGTATTAGCAGTTGGTTTAATGATAATTGAGTCACTCTGCAAGAATTTTGGAGTTACACATTTCAAGATCATTGGCTCCAATGGAACTCCAGGTATGGTTTTAGTGTGTAATTGTGTACGTGTGTGTGAGCACAAGTGAGAAAGATAAAACAAACACATATCAGGTGCTTCCACTTGCCCGGCCAGCTAAGCTGTATTAACTATTTGGCACATCCTGCAGACTAATAACCGCATAGTGTTCTCTAATAGGACAGGCAGCTGAGCAGACGCCTCAAAGAACCTCATCATGATGTCACCCCGAACCGGGATAAATAACTGAGGCCAAGAGCCAGAGAATTGGAGCAGGTGTGAGAAGCCCACATATAAAAATCTAACAAGCGGGGCTCAGTGGATTAGGATCTAAATAGGTCTAAAGACGCCGACAAGGAATGAGGAGGGGAAAGCAGTCAGAGTTGCAGGAAATTAAACTCAGAGCTGTAGATGCAGAAATGTGTTCCAGGGATATCATGGTTGTGTGCCAGCTGTTGGTGTGGTAAACAAGCTGGAAATAGAGCAACAAACTACGTATCTTTCACTGTACTGGATTACTTTTACTCAGCTTTCCTCCATGGTTCATATTTTAGTAAATCCATTCTCTTCAATTCACTTCAGATGTTTTTCTCCTGTACATTCCCTGTAAATGTAATTAACTTCTAAATCTAACTTCTAAATGATTTTATTAAATGTGCTCCAAGCCTGTACAAAGAGCAGCACCAGCAAATGACTAAAATGAGCGTCAATGCAGATGACCGGCAGGAGGGAGGAAGACATCCGGAGATGTAGTGTCCAGCTGATATGTGGTGAAGACCGCATGCACACAAAATGTCACAGCACACACTATCACACAGACACAGAGAAACACAGTGAAATCATCAAATACATTTGACTGTGTATTTGTCTAGTGTTAATGACTAAAAATGAAGTGATTTCAATGGAAATGATACCGACGGTGTACAAAACATGAGGAATAACTTCCATATTAACTTAAATGTCTAATCTTACACAAGCCATGACTGAACCATCTTCTCTAAACTCTTTACACCCCTTCAGCTACAATTCAAATTGGTAGAATCCCAGTTTTTACTTTGATTTACCTGGTGGGTCCATGTCATTCCTGATATTTTGTACATACAGTTCAGGTTGACTAAAAGAAAGGAGGGTGGTGAAACCTCATCCTTTAAAGTGAGAAGGGACAGGGTGCGTACTGAGTGTCATTCAAGCTGGATTCCCTTTGGGAGAGAAACAAGGAAGGATGGGTGGGCAGGAGAAAAGAGGGATAGAGGAGGGAAGAAAAGACAAAGCAGTTAAAGACAGGACAAGAGGGAAGGGAGCGTTTTCATGGTGAAAATGTGTGTGGTTGTGAGTACGAGGGAGATGACTGGACCCTGGCGAGGTGTTGAAAGATGAAACTAATTTTGCGTCGCGAATCGCAGATGCTGCAGAATCTGCTGATGAATGATGATGATGGCAGGAAACAGGAAGGTGATGACCGATGCTGTGTGGGTTTTTGTTTGTGCATTCGATGTGCAATGTCACTCACATTTCCAGGACAGTCTTGAGTTGCTCCAGTTTGGATTTCTTCTCCTCGATCTCACAGTCGTTATGCTGGACCAGTTCAACCAGCAGCAGGCGAGCGATATCCAGCACTTCCTGGAAACACGGAGGGCTACATTTTAAGATCAAAAGTGCATGGCACAATTGCATTTAGTGTGTGTCCAGATCCACTTTTGCTTGTTTAACGGGGGATGCAGATGCAGGTGCATGGCTCAAAGGGGTTGTACTTGGTCTCATTGGCGTATTTTTGGTGTAATATGATATAAACCAATCAGAATGTCACGTCCCATTCCATTAGTGCACTTGCACCTTAGCAGAATGCTACTTTAATGGCGACTTTGCCAACTAGTTGGAAGAGCGCTTCTCTGCAGTAGAAACAGATCTTCACATGTGCAGATAGAGCACATTTATTTTCCACATTAATAATCTGTAACATTGTAATCATTATTTTTGTATAAACTTTCGCACATTTGCATGTCCCTGGGTGTCAAACAAGCAGAGTGTGCATGCATTGTGCACCTACGTAGGTCCAGTGGGTGCATATCACTGTTTTAATAAGGCTCTGTCAACATCACAGGAAGATACTGCCCCACTGGCTAAAGAACAGGTTTCAGTTGTTCATTTGCTTTCTGCTCCCTCAAGATGGAAATTGATCTACAATGCACCTAACCACACCTCATTTTAAGACCAACACGCCCACGGGTGCTCAGATGAGCGCAAGTACATGTGCTGTTTGAACAACACTGCTGCTGATGATGGGAAAATGAAAACTGCCTCCATTCAAAACTGGCAAAGACACCTGCGTTGCCATTGACGCTGCCTTGCAGCGAGTGTCGGATAACTTTGATTTAGTTCTTATCTTTACATTTTCTATATTCTGTGTTTAAATTATCCAGAGTAAACGTACAGTTTGCAAATGTCCTGACTGAACATCACAGACTTGTAGGACTTCAGAGAACAACAAGTGCTGGCAGTGAAGACGACAGCTTCAAACATGTTTTCATAAAAACCTGATAGAGTGACAGGATGAATGCAGTGTGTGTGAGAGGATTTAGACAGCAGAGTATAAATATTTAGACAGCAAAACAATAATGGTGTGTGATCCATAATAATTAAAAAAAGCTTAATACATGGGAACATTTCTGCTTCCTGCCTAAAACAACCCTTCATTATTGTTAAAAAGGATTCTGTTATAATCTGCAGGAAAAACAAACATAAACATGAAGACGGGGAGTGAGCGTGAGAAGAAGGAGGTTAGACTCAGTCTCACTCACCTGCAGCTGCTTGGGCTTTTTCAGCTTTAGCTTTCCTGTCTTGTAGCCGCCGTACTTCTCAAACAATTCAAAGAATCTGCTCAAAATAAACAGAGCAACACAGCATGATCAGGAAACAGTTACAGTGAGTGAGGGAAATAGCTTTCAAATGAAAAGCATGGCGACATGTTGAAGTACTTCTGATTGTATGCCATTAAAATGTAAGTGAGCATCAATACAGGAGGGCAGCTTATAGAGAAATGTAAATGTATAAAACATTTGTACTATTGTTTGTTTTCTGTGATAAGATTGACTAAACACAAGCTGTTGTAAATAGAAAGCAGGGTGGGTGGGTACATTGAAGTCCTTTAGTATTTCAATTGTGAGAACTTCAGTCTGTGGAAAATAACTTTGCCTTCGTCTGAATGTCTTTAACATCCTGTTTCTGACTCAGTATTATGTATGATGAGGTAAATTATAGACAACTGTTTGACAACAAACTGAATATTTAGTTGAATTGTTGTGTTAATAGGAGACACATCTCAAGGTCGAATCCAAGAGACTTACAGAGGATGTCGGACCTCCATTTTCATCTTTTGCTTCGGTGTGCGATCTCCATGTCGGATGATGGCAATAACACAGCGCAGCTCCATCCTGAGGAAATTAGAGGAAGTGACAGGACAAGATTAAAATGCGGCAAAAATGTTATTTGACCGTCACACACTAGAAAACCTGCACTGAGAGCTGAACCAGCACTGCTCATCATCGAGTGTCACTGACACCACCAGGACAGATGAGACTTCAGACTGCACGGAGACTGAGTCTGGGAGGAGGTCAGTGGCACAATGATCCCGAGTTACACCGTGTCAATGTGTGACGCTGTTTTACCGTGACTTTATTTGTCGCAGGATTTTTTTCTGTAATGAGTGTCCTTTTAAAAATCTGCGTTAAAAACAGATGTGTTTATTAAATTATTATTTAGTAATTGTTGTTTAGTAAATAAATCACACGTTGTACATTTTACCATTAAACAGCATTGTGTTATGATTTTCCTTGCAACATTTGGGTCAAAACTATTTCCTGATTATCAGTTTGTTATAAAGAAACATTGAAGACCTCATTTGATTATTCTCTTAAAATCAATAACCCTCTGATTTTGAAGACAGCGTTTACAAAGATATGCAGCACGGTACCAAGTCAAATCATCTGCACGATAATCTCCTCGCCAACATATTTCACAGGTTGTCTCGGTACGCTGAACTCAATCAGGCTACATTTAGTTTTTTAGTACGTACATGGTTCCAGAGGTTGTCGGGACGATGGGGATGTCTTCAGCTTCCATGGGGATGGACCACGGGATGTGGAACTGGGGGGCTAACTCCCTCATCACCATGTTCCTGGGGAGGCAGAGAAAAGCAATAACACGCGTAAAAAAAGTGCACTGGCACATTTAAATAAATATCACGGAAGAAAAAGGCCAAATACAAAGTGAATGTAAACGTGTCGTTCATTCCAGAAGGTCCTCCTTGTGCCAGTTGTATTTCAGCATTTTGATTCAATGTTTAACATTGTTATAGAGCAACCAAAAAATATTTCTGTTGAATTTCTGCTTGCTCATTTCTGTTTTGCTCCATGAAAAAATTCAGTTGAGCCGCTGAGAGGGCTTTGCAACCTGAACGCTGGCGTCCGTCACTACATTTCCTCTTACAGTGTCAATGTGTAAAACACGACTCCCAAAGCTGTCCACAGCTCTGGATTAATTAAAATATGACAGCTTGAAGGCAATATTTACTTTAAAGCTACAGAGAGAGAATGCTATCAATGGCCAGAGATGTCTGGTAGCATTGGAAAAAAAAAAGAAGAAAAAAGGAGGACAACTAAAGAGCAGTTCTTGGAAGACATGAGAATGTTTGTCACAAATCTGAGCCTTTTACATTCACAGATATTTGTGTTTCCTGCTTTGGATTGGCTGTTACCTTCATTATATTTCCTACAAACTGCATCTGTTCATGTCTTTTCTGTTCTTGCTGTCTCAAATTGAATTTCTGCCTCAGTAAAGTTACAGTTGAGTGTAAAGTAATGTCACCTACCCGAGGACTTTGGCACAGTCGTCGTAGTATTTCATGGAGTTTTTAACGAAGCTGAATCCGTTCACGTCACAGACGAAGGAATGGCCGTTAGCTCTGAGCAGGTCGAACCCACATACTGTTTGCTAAAAATCACACACAAAAGAGAGTTAACGTAAACTGAATCACTGCATTAAAACTGTTATTATATGCCGTGCTGAGCAAAAAACACACTAAAACACAACTTCAAAGATTAAACCAGGATTATTTTAAAAAAAAATTGCATTTTAATTTCATATTTCTTGATAGAGAACATTTTCCATTTGGCTCATCATTTTTATCTCATAAACAACTTGCCTTTGGAAAAACTGTATAATACCCAAAATAGTCATATTTAGCTGCACTTACAACATATAGGAGTAATGAGTAATTGATTTTTTTTTTTTTGTGCTTCATGTTTCAGTTATGTTCATTTATTTGTTGAGTGTCCAGTGTTTTATTCATTTATCCATAACGAACTGAAGGTGTTAATGGAACCGGCTCCTGTTTGTTTCCTGTTTTGTTGATGAGTGTGATGTGAGTAATTTTCATGGTAATAGGTTTCAGGAGAAAAACTGCTTCTAGCCGCTTCCATTCAACAACTACATTTGTGTGAGAACATGAGTTACATTTCAGACTCTAGTTTGTGTCCACATTTGGAGGCTCCACAACTGTTTGTGTTTAACAGTAACTAGCTTCAAGGTATTTTCTACCTTATATAAAATGCTGACAGCACAAGGTCTTCCTGTTTTGTCCAGCTAAACACAAGCTGATGCAACATTAAGTTCGCCACAAATGAGTTACAGCACAGAAAGAAGGTCAGTAGAGGTTTTTTTTTGACAAATTGCATTTTCATTGTTTTCTTGCATGCTTAAGTGATTCCAGTTTACCTTGAAGGCCAGGCAGACCTTACGGGCCACCAGCTTCTCCATGGCGGTCAGCATGACGGGGTAACGGATCTCCTTCCCCTCACTGTCCCTCTCTACCTTCCCATCCAGCGCTGGAGACTTCCTGGCCTCAGCATGGGCATAGTCTGGGCCCACCGTGTAAACCTGAGATGTCCAGAATCCAACACAGGAAAACATCTCAGAGCAGATGATACTGAAACTACAGGATTCACCAGTATGAGTCACTGCAGCCACAAAAGCCAAGTCGACATCCACAGTACCTTCACGTCGGTACCATCTGTTGGCATGAACTCCTCATAGATGTAGGATCCAGTCTTTCGTACGCTGCTTTCTGGAGAGTACACGCTGCTACGACTTCCGATCTACAGCATAGAGACAGATTAATTAACAGCACACAGGCATTTAGGTTGTTTGACCTCAACAGCCAACCTTTACAACATATATTCAGTTTCCTGATAGTACTTCAGATCACTGATATTACACCATACTTTTTGACCATCCCATAACCCTGCAGTACCTCTACAACCCGTCAGTGAGTAACCCTTTGTAAGTGACTGAATAATGCAAAAATACAAAAAAACTAAAGTGGAACACATCATATCACCATATAATTCACCTTCATGTAGGGACAGTAAATCTTTAACATATCAAGCGCGTTAATTATCATAATTTGAAAGTTTAGATGATCTTCCTCGTTTGAAGGATCTCTGAATGAAGGTCTTGAACAGTGACGTATTTTCCTGTTACCTTTCTGAAGAGTCTCTGGCTGCCTCCACCAGCAGATGTTGGGTAATAGATGTAGACGTTGTGGTCCTCAGCACACACGGGCTTCTCCACAAAGGGTTTTGGGAACACCTCCCCGTTCACCTCAACATGGTCCTCCCCCTCCACCAGGTTACACTCTGTACAGGATGAGACAAATCAACAAGGTCAAAAAGCAACAGTGATACTACGGATGAGGGAATAACGCACACAAGTTTACACTGTGAGTGAATGTACAGTCAAATCAATTCCTCCCTGATCATCTGGGATTTCAACCACTGACTATTTGATTACTAGATGTCAAAAACAGAAGACATATAAACAAATAAACAGTGTTGGACAAATAAACTCAGCTACATGCAGTTTTATTTACAGCTGGCAAAGGGTTTGTAAAATTCAACTACAATTTCTAGTTGTGTTGAGAAGTATTAAAACATGATTAGGTTACTGATGTTCGTACACTAATATTCTCTGACATATGACGGCTTTGTTTTAGTTTGTTTCGACAAATAACGTTTATCACAAAGAACAAAGTCTCCACTGACCTTCAGGATTGTCAGGGTCTCGGTTCAACACGGCATAACGAGGTAGGTCGATGCCCTCTTCCTGAAGGATCCGATACACTTCCCTCCTGACATGGAATCAGACACCATTATAAAATAACATCTAAAGCCATAGTGAATTTATGTAATGTGTGAAGTTCTAGTGCATGTGTTGGACAGTTACATGGGAATACGATGTATAATATGATATATAAGCCAGGTGAAAATAGAAATAATGACATTTTCATCACGTGTTTGCTTGCTCCTCTGATTCGGAAGAAAAAAATAGCATAATTACTTGAAATTAAGTGAAAACACATTGGTTAGATGAGGGAATTCGGTGAATAACATTTCTTTTTGGGAAGACAAAGACAGTGAAGGTAACCACTGCTAGAATGAGGTCATCCCGAGGTTTAAATGACATGAAAACTCTTGTTGGGAAAACTGTGAAATTCAAAAAAAAGATACAGGAGGGGTAGAAAAATAGCAGCTAGATTTCTTTTCATTTTAATGATTTTTAGAAAACAGATTTGTTAAATCATTGAGTTCGAAAGTAACAATAACATTGATGACAAGAATCATGTGACTGAGAGGTGCCCGGATAGTTGTAGCAGTACTGGTAATCTCTTTGGATTCTACAGATCAAGTTTTATACTTTTAAGCCGGCAAAAAAAGCATCCCACCGATGGCTTTGGTTACTTCTGTTGGTTACTAAGCCTCGTCATACTCGTTGTTTGTGTCCACCTCCACGTGCTCAAACTGTACCTGTCCTGAATGAAATACTGCATGTTGAGATCATTGATGAGCAGTGGGTTCCTGAGCTTGGCATATTCCACAGCTTTGTCCAGAGGAAAGCCTGAAAAATAAGAAGTCTATTAGCCCATGTTTGTGCATTAATCCAAGCACAATCAGCATTTACAAAAAGGTAAAGTAATAATGATTTTCAAGTTGGTAAATTTCTGGTTGGATACACAACTGTGACTGAGCCTCTATTCAGTTCAGCATGATGAGTAATTATTGGAAGTTTGTTTGGTTGTATTATTTTTTTACCCCATTTATCTCCAGAGCAGAAAAACTTGCTGCAAGAGTCTACATGATGAACAAAGCAGAGTTTGGAGTCTGGTAGAAACATAGAGGTGACAAACCTTGATAAATGCACTGTTTATTTTCCCCTGATATATTGGTGGATAAAATATTGACCTACCCAGGGTCTTTAATAATTTCTAAGGGATTTTACCAGGTGTAAGGGATTGTATTAGGTCTCCCAGCAGGTACAGTAAATGATGAATGATAATGCCTGTTTGAAAGAAGTCACACCTCCACAAACTTCCTCAACAGAAAATTCATGGAACAAGTCTCTCGTCATTCCCACTTTAGATTTATTCTAACTTTGAGCACCATGTGAGGGGGAGCCTGTTTAGTTTTCTCGAATAGCTAGCTAAATACCGGTTACATTCATATACAATATTACCACGTCTTGACCAACACTTAACACTTAATTAAAAACAGAATGAAAAAAGTTTTCCTGTGTGACAAACTATTTTGACTGACACACACAGATGGCGCTGAGACAGAGTAAAAAATACATAAATAGTTTAGGAATGTTGCTTCACCATCAATGATAAAAACCTAAAGTGAGACTAATGTTTGAGCTCTTCATGCTATAAACGTAAATATGTGTGTTGCCTTCATCAAATAGAGGACATGTACAGAGAAGTGCATTGACCGTATTCGTCTGGGAATGTTTTTGTAAAACACACATGGTAGCCTGGCAGTAAAAGTCATTGCAAGCCATACATGGATATTTTCCAATACCAGTTATCCTTGTTGCCTAAGAGTCCCGTGAACTGGTACTGGTTCCTTTCAGCCTGACAACCTGGCAAGCTCCAGAAAATTTAGTAGGAGTTTTTTTTTTTTTTTTTATGTACTCAGATTTCTCAAGAGAACTGTTATTCCTGTTTTGCAGTACAGATACCCATTTAGTGTCGAGATTAACTGGTGACTGCAAAAGGGAAGCATTTTGCTCATTTCAGCTTAATTTAATGTTTGTCACATCTCAAACTAAATAATTTCAAAACAACACTATGATATCAAAGAACTTGGTTTCTTAATAATTCATTTTTTTAATACTACTGCACTGTTCTATGGATTTTATCTTCTTTTTCCCCAGTTTCAGAGGTTATTTATTTGTTATGAAGGGAGACCATAAACACTTTTTTCATATCTTTTTATGAGTAAATAGGAAAACATATAGGCACTTTGTTTATACTTAGAAACATTAACACTCCAAATCCAATGCAAACCAGGTAAGAACATACCTGTGCAGTGACGCCACATACAGTGTGGACTGAAGGGGAAGTTTGTAAGGCAACAATCCTTTCTAAAGCATTAAAATAGCAGGCCACATTTCCTATCCCGTATTGTATAAGTTTAGATTTCCACTTCTTTTTTGATTATACAGCAGGTGTTCTTTACTGTAAATACAACCAAAATGCTCAGTTCACAAAAAAACACACACAGCCAGCATTTAGCAACTGAACCGTTTGGTTTTCTGGAAGTTTGTGATGTCACAAACTCACACTTATGTCATATGTCTGCCCTCAGCTCAGCCCACTGTCCGGCCTTTTATGGGGAAGAGAACCCAGAGGGCTCATTCCATCGTGGAGCTAGCAAATCACAATACTGAAGTAATGGCCTCTATGTGTGTCAGTCAGGAAAGAGGCAGCCAATCAGAAGAGAGGGTTACTGATATTAATGTTCCTTAAAGACGCTGACACACAACGGCCTGTACTTGGTAGTGTTGCAGAGAGAAACTTAAGAAAGAAGATGTTGAGAAGACTGCAAATAAAACAATAGAAAAGTATCAGATATGGGTGCTTTAATGTCACTATTTCCCCCAAACAGGATGCTCTTAAAGACTGAACACATTACCTTTGGAGTGAAAAGAGATGAGGCAGTCACAAAGAGGCCACTTCTCCACAGGTTCCTCCAGGATCACCTCCTCAGGAAAGATGACTACATCTATGTAGTCAAACTTACAAAGGCGCTCCAGGATCTGAGTCATGGGCTTGGACTTGGACTTCTTCATCATAGCACAAATGCCAACCACGATCTGTCGCTCTGAAGGCTGGTGGAGAGGACAGGGGGAAGAAAGACGACAAGGGTCATTAACGACCGCCGACAAGTGGCCTTGTGCCAGCAGCAGAGACTGTTTATTACCATCATAGACTTTCAGTTCATGCCTAAGCTGTAATAACAACACAGCATATTAACAAGCTAAACCTCTTCATGTTTCATTAACATGTTAAACACCCAGCTCTGCCTTACTGATCCAGTAACTTATTGTTTGGCTAGAGGCATCAAAAACAGGCTCTGAGCACGACACAGAAATATCCAACTCACTTTTTTAAACTTTTGAAGAAACTATTGCATGTTTACAGATTGAGGACATGCAGAGCAACATTAGCACGGATGTGTTTCTGGCCTCCTCCAATATCCATTCTCCTTGTAGAAGATGGGAAAAGGGCTGCACTAACTCCAAGGGGAAATATTGGCTTGTTAGATACAACATGTTCCACCATGTTCATCAGCTAGTCATTAATTAGCTGTGCTGTGGTCTAAAGCTCTGCAGAGCTCAGGTGATAACTGTGAGTCACAGTGTAAAAACATTGATTGTACCTTTCTGTCAGCGGGAGTAATTACAGAAACACCGTCGACATGAGATACAGTCATAGGCTCTGCTGTAACTTGACTCGTTTCACTATCAGAATATGATCCGTTTAATAACATTTTGGAAGTTGAGCAGAGATCCCTGATTGAATCATTTTATCTACATTCAAGTTAGCATTGGGCTATTCCGGAAATTAGCCGGCCTATCAGGAAACGTCTCTGGTGCTCTCTCGAGCATGCCCAGTATGCTTTCATCCAGTCACCGCGGGAATGTCACACCAGACACCATATTTAATAACTGTGAAATACAGAGAGATTTACCTGGCCAATCACAGGCTTAATCAGCATTGTGAGAACTCTTTTAGGAAGGTTTTGCAGGTAACAGATGGTCGTTAATATGTAAAAGTCCTGCACTCCAGCTTTAGGCTAAAGAAAACTACTGCTAGCATTCAGCTCAAAGCGTAGCTGAGCCTAAATGAGACCGAGCCTGGTGAAGTCCAGCTCAGACTGCTGCCTAAAGTAGAACTGAGCCTGACATGTCTAAAATGCCCTGAAAGGACCGCTGTACAGAGGATAAATCATTTTTATTTAAGTAACAGTGTGACTTTTCCTCAGGCCAAACTTTGAATTACTTTTCCTCATCTGGTAAGGTCCTAAAAAAAGGAGTTTCCATCTTTCATCCTTTCAACTTTGTTTCTTGTGGGTAATGAGTTCTGCAGTTTCACAGGGCCACTGGCGAGGCTTTGGACTATTATCAGGTCATTAAGTCAGTAATTACTCTTTCTGAAACCTGAAAATATTACCATTCTCAAAACCTCACGAATGCATTAAAAACTATCACAAAAAAGGAAAAAAAGAAACTTTATTGATGAGGAAATTTTATTGCCTTCATTGGATTTATCTGACTATTACACAATATGTTTTTTGTGTGTCATTAATGAGATCCTCAAGTTGCTGTCCTATTAATGAGAAGCTGATAGTTGTGCTGAAGGAGAGACAAAGTTTAAGAATGAACAGAACCAACTGAACATTTAAAACAGAAACAGGCCAAAGAGAGACATTAACTCATGGCTCGTAATAAAGCAACTAACACTGCACTACCTTAAAGTCCTTTTATAGCAACAGGAGTTCATGACAGTCCAGAAGCCTGACAAATGTTTATCTGCTTTTACCACTGGTCCAATTCCAAATAAAACTCTCCTCTTTAAATTTCCAGGCCTGGTTACTTCCTGCTGACTAAAACTGACCAATAATACAGCTTCCTGTTCAGTTCCAAAAATAAATCTTATTTTTCCTCTGTAAGTGTACAGCAACCGGAAAATATATGCAGCTCATATCAATGCTGTGCACAGATTTGAGGTTGTCGGTTATCCACATTTATAATACCTCATCAAGTGGTCTTCTAAAGGTCAGGTGGTAACTTTATTAACATTACATGTCAATGTGAAGTTTTTGCAACATTTTAAATTTGTTATAAACATTCTTAATGATAAAATCATAAAAAAGGAACATCAACAAATTAATCTCTGCACACTTTAGCTGCACCCTCATTGTACAAATGAAAACGTTGCACTATACAGTGCACACCTGAATTTCCACCTGTTACTTACCGACTCATCTACATCCTCCATGTCCTCTTCTCGAAACATCTCGCTCTTCATACCTGCCTCCGTTTGGCCCATGTCTTGTTCATCATCTTCACAGCCAACCACAAAGCGAGGAACGTCTCTGAGGCTCCGCCCCTGTTCTTCCCCTGGTCCTGGTCCGTCGTGGGGCTCGGACATCACAGGCCACAGCGTAACATGGCTGCTTCAGGAGGCGCCTCCCAGCACGGGGTCAGGTAGGGCTGATGGCTGCGAGGCAGGAGGAGACCAAGTCAGCTGTGTTAACACTGTGGCTGGATGGCTGATACCAGAGAGCCTGGTGATAAAGTCAAGGGTCCGCTGGTGTCTCCGAGCGGCCTGATAACAGCTTCGACTCTGTGCTGAGGTAGAAAAAGAGCAGTGGATGTCCTGCGAGGTAGAGAAGAAGGAGGAGTGGCCTCCACGTGGGCTGAGGTAGACAGTCAGGATCCTGGTTGTAAAACTCCCTGACGGAGGGACTGAGGAGGGTCAGAAGGAAACATGCCCCAGCCTAGAAGCGCTTCTTCACACCGTCAACTTTTGCACACCATTTTTATGGCCCTGGGAAGAAATGGTACAAAAAAAAACAAATTTCAGAAACTGGTAGAATGACTACTTCAAAACAGTTCCTTTAGGTGAAAACTGTTAACATACACAAAGGAGTGAAGCAGCAATCGGTGGCTGCAGAAGCACACAGTAGTTACAGCTGTGTGAATAAATGTGTCTCAAAAACCACAGTACTGTTTGGTTCAGTGTTGCTACATCTCCATTTGTGAAATAAATGTCAGGACCGTAACGTTTGCTTCACAATAGAAGAGAAACTTTACTGATTCCTGAAGAAACTGGGATTGCAGCACCTGAGTCAACACAAAGTTCACCATTTCTATTCAAAGAGTTCCTGCTGCCAAATTGTTCAGCCAAGAATAATAACTTACATTTTATTCTAATACTACTAATTTTTGTTTTAAAAAAGTTAAATGTATTTATGCGAAATTCATATCTCAAGTAGAAACGACCACTATGATTATTTCCACCCTATTAATGGTTCTTCATTTTCAATTATCAATATCATTCATCGCTGACACACTTACAGCTTTATTACACTCAACAACATAATTTAGTCAACGTCAGCCAACTGCTGACTCATTCATATTCTAAAGAGCCCATGCTGCTTGTTCGTTGTTGCCGTGACAACAAGGCCAGACCCGGAGCCAGCCAGTCTCTCTTTTGCGTCATGTATGTACATTGAGGTGCATCACATTACACTGGTTGAACAGTGTTGACGGATGCAGTTTTCATATCCTTCTAGTCAGAAATATTTATTTATTGCCTGCAGGTTAAACTTCAGTTTCATTTATATCAATAGATGTCTGCTTACTATCACACAAAACAAAGAAAAGCAGCAAATATTAACAACTGAGAAACCTAAATTACGGAATTTTTGGTCTTTTAGCTTTAAAAATGACTTGACAACAAATAAATAAAGTAGTTACACACTAGTTGATGTAAAATGGTGGTGAAACAATATTTTTAGTGGTGATGCAAAGACCTAAGTTCTACATTTTAAGATGTCGTGAAAGTCTCCAATTCAGTAAATGTTGCCGTCCCACTTTGTCGGCGACAGTATACATGAGCATTAACAGCTAAAGTACGGAGCAGAAGCTCCTTTAATACATACAAAAGGAACTAAAGGAGCTTCTGCTAAGTGTATTATTTTGTCTCTAAATTTGATCACACTGTTTGGACTGATTTGCTGTTATTTTCTTCACTGTTTCTGGTCGTGGTCATCAGTACCACAACACACTGATGCAACACTCAAGTTGATTCTGCAATTCGTCAGAGCGTTTATACACAGAGGCATTCTGGGAAGTGGAACAAAGACAGCTGCTGTTTGTTGTCATTGTTTTTACTGTGATGACAGGCTAAAATCAAAACAACGAAGTTTCAGCTCTACAGTTCGACAGCTGCTGTTTTACTGATGCGGCATTTGGATTATTTTCAACAGATGTACTATTAAATTATAGTTTCTGATACAAAAGTCAATAAAAAAAAAGAATTTCAAAAGCAACGAGTGATAACAAACTGCACGCACAAGAAATGAAACCCAGAAATAGAGAAAAAAAAAGTGGGAAGTGAATGTCACAATGGAACAAAAACTAGTACTTCCTCTTCTACGATTACTGTCCCGGGAAAACTTTACACCTCCACTGTCCTCAGAGAAACTGTCTGGCAAAAAAATCTCCCTGAATTAGGAGAAGATTCACACACAAATAAAAGAATCTCTTTTTTAAAATTCTCCATTGAAGGAACGACATTCCTGGAAACAATTTCCAGGAGAGAAACGATGACGCACTTGAACTCTTAGATGCAAAATCCTATCACACACACACACACACACACACACACACACACACACACACACACACACACACACACACACACACACACACACACACACACACACACACACCAGAGCAACAGATGTTGATGCTCCTCTGAAGGAGCCTTTCTTGCCAAAAAATTTAACAATGGCAAATATTCATGCAACCACTTGCGTGGTCACTGGTTATCTGTGATGTGATCCGATGACACCATAAAGAAACAAAGCTGTTCTTTAACCGTGCCGAAGCCCGGGAGCAACGTGTAAAATGAAGAAGAAGAAACTTATGCAACTGCAAGGCCATACACACACTAAACACAGCCAGTTAATGTGTCTCTCATCAGTACAAACAGCACCACCATGCTGAACATCCCCCCCCCCCCCGCCCCCCGATCCCTTCCTCCAACAGCAAACAGCTGACTCAAGGGAAAAAGCCTACAGAAACAGCCAAGCAGATCATATCTCCAGTCTTTGAATGACTGCATGAACTTATTTGAAGTCATTTCCACTCACATCCAGACTATTTGGTCGGCCCCGCCAGGCGTTCTGGCTGCTGAAGAGCAGACACGGTCTTCCTGTGTTCTGGAATTTAAATCAGGACATACCTCCGCTGAATCTCACACAGAACCCTGCCTAACCTTGGTGCCCAGAAATAACCATGACCTCTCTTCTTCCGCAACACAGGAACTGAGGGCTATTGAGTGACAGGGGCCGGCTACGCTACCCAAAGATAAGTCACTACTAGCCTCTGAGGCGATGACAGGCTGCAGTAAAGCAAGCAAAAGCCCTTCTTGCTGGCACCGGGTCGAAGAACACCAACAGAGATAAACTGGTAAATAAATAGCTATAACTTCACATGTTCAGCCTTCACTACGACGAAGACACGACCTTTATCATGGAACGGCGCCGGCGAGATCAAGAGCCACGACATCACGAGGAAAATGTTGCAAGATGGGCCGAAACACCTGTATGCAAACTATGCAAACACTTCACACCGACCAGTTTAATGAACGTGCTCAGATTACATCGGGGTAGGAAAATATGGAGGAGCTGCTCAGTGAGGAGGTATAGTGGAGTGACTTGATGACTCAACACCACAGCTATTATATTCCCAGCGATACTGTACACTGAAGTAACATTTCATCCGGAAATAAAAAACTTCTAACAAGTGATTTGCATCCGCGAGGTATTTGTGGTGTGTACACAGGTCTTGCCACTACATGTTTAGATCAAGTGGATGTGGAACTGACAAAAACTGGAACCCTGTAATCCTATGTAAGGTGTTGAAGAGTAAAAAAAAACTAATCCTGATCAAAAACAGTAATTGCCAATACGGAGAATGTTAAAAAATAAGTTGTGCTTTCAATCAAATATGCCCTAAACTGGACAAAAATAATCTGTTTGGATGAAAGCTGCATCATACTTCCATTGGGTTGTACTGGTTTGACTCCTTTTGTTTCCCAATGCATCTACCAAACCAAAAGTAACAACCTAAGGTTATAATGCTGTTTCAAAATCAAAGAGTAAAGTTTAGCATCTTTGTCGCTTCTTTACCACGTTGGGATGTCCACATGATGACACGATAAACTTGAGATTTTGTAACCAAACAGTTTTCCTTTGAAGCCCCATACATGCCTATATATTTCTCCTCCATATAACACAGAGAAAAGTTGTGTTTTGTTGCATTTAAAGACAAACTGCGTCATGAAAGTTATGCATTTCTGTCTATTACAGGCCATCATAAACTCTGGTCTGCTGAGGGAAGATACTGTCATTTCTTGACATCAGTAAGTTCATAAATTATTGAATATTTCTTTAAACGAAGACAAAGCAGGAGAAACCAGACAACAACAACAAAAATCACTGAATATAGCGCTGTCTCCCATCTGCCCGTTTTATTGTTACAAACCTCTATGAGCCATGAATAAATGATTAAAAAAAAAAAATCCCCATTTGTCCCCCGTGTGTCCTCGTCCAGGCTGGAGTCACCCAGGTCACCGCGGCAGAGATCAACAACACGACTCCAATAAAAAGCTTTTAACCTTTGAGACCGTTGGCCCGAGTCGTGGTAATGATGGGGAGGAGCCGTTCATAAGCTCATGTTCAATATCACCATTACTACCTGATAAGATATCAAACGAGAAACACAGAGACATACTGTGCAACAGGTCATCTGTAAAGTATATATGGATTGTTATATTTTGTAGAGGGACTGAATCATTTTTAAGTGAGAAAAATAAATAATTAATCAGTCTGTGATCAGGACCTTCACTTGTCTATCACGGAACGGATGATCAAATGAGAAGCTCGTTATTTAAGAGCATTAACGACTCAGGCATTAACAAGGCAGTTAATCATTATGTCCAATAAACTTTTCTGCTGGGGGGGCAGATGGAAATATCACCGCTGAGCGACTACAAATTCAATGAGCAGCTCCATTTGCAAATACAAACCGCAGTGGTTACTGTAAACACAGAAGGCTTTGCTGGGCCGCCAGTAAAACAGGAGCATCGTTTCTCGCTCATCCGTTTCTGACCGCTGGTGGGCTTTACAGGAGGATTTAATGATGCAAGACTTTCCTCACGTCCTGGTGAAGAACTTGTAACTGGTACGCAGTTCGCAGGGTTACAAGCCAATGAAACTTTAAGAGTCCCTCCGGAGGATCTGAACTGCAAGCAGAAATTACAAAGATGCAGCGACACGACAGATGATGAAATGATAAACCAAAGTAAAGTGGAACATAAACAAGGAGATACAGCAGATGGGTTTATATTCAAATGTGCTCAAAGTTGACCATTTCACATCTGAAGATTTTAAGACCAGAACAGGACCAGTTCTGTTGGTAAATGATAACAGAGAGGATAAAGGGGGGCCTCATTAGCTTCATATCATAAACCTGCAACCGACTACAGCCTAACTGATTTGTAGTTTGGCTGATTTCACCAGACGCTGGGCGATCACAGATATATTGGTATCAGTGTATATGTGGTCCAACATTCCCAGTGAAGGTCAGTTTCATTGCACTGATTTCACTCCCTAATAACCGCTTAGGCCCAAAAAAAAAACAGTGTCGGTTGAACTCTACAACTAACAATTCTGATCATTATTGATTAGTATCTCAATGATTTTATTAAGTAATCGATTACCTGTTTAGTCTTGAAAATGCCAGACAATGGTGAAAAAGAACAACCAGTGTTTCCCAAAGCTGAATGTGCACCCTGAAATGTCTTGTTTTGTACCAACCAACAGTCCGCTACATCAACATATTCAGTTTATCATCATAGAGGCCTGAAGGAGGCAGAAAATAACCATATTTAAAATGCTGGAATGATAAACCTTTTCATTAAACATGACTCAAAATTAATAATCAAATCAAAAACAGTCGCCGATTGACTTTCTGTTGATCAATAATCAGTAAATCGACTAATCATTGCCGATGTACATTTTCCATTCCTTTCATTAGACCGACTCAGCACTTTGGTACAAATGGACTTACACTTGACTTCAACAAACACTTCCAAACAAACTGCAACTTAGTTTGTTAGTATGATGTAGGAAATCAGACTAAAGTAAGTCGTAGCAGGTTGTGTTTAGGTGTAGTCAGATAATAAGGATTGATATTACTTATGACACCATTTTATTCTGGCTTTTCATTCAACGAGGCTTTTTATACTCGTTCATAAGAAGTCTTCTTCCTCTGCAGAGTGACTATTACAGGTTTACTACCACTTTGTGATTGGCTGTCTCACAGTCATTGACCACATAGCCTACTAACCCTAGCAGCTACACACACACACACACACACACACACACACACACACACACCATTACATTCACTGAAAAATGGCCAAATCAGCTTTGATACTTCGTTTCCTCAATGATCAAACATGTCGCGCACCACACATCAGGACCAAACACTACAGGTGTCCAGCAGCTCGGTTCAAACCACAACCTGCGTCTCACATCGCTGCAAAACACCATGAATGGATCAGTTGGAGATTTAATAGTAAAACGCGGCTCCTGTGGGACAATAAACGGCACGTGAATAAATCAGTGCGCCGGCCTGCACTCCTGACAGACACGCAGGAGACGAGATGCGTTAAAAAGCTGCCCTGCTTTTTTTGTCCACCAGCAACTTGTCTGGATCACAGAAGTCAAAGCGGCCACGAGAAAACACAAAGCGTTGAAATAAAGGAGACTTACCGGCGGAAAACAACTGGAAGTCGGTCAGCTGTTCACTTCCTTGTTCCCACTGACTGAACTGCTGAAGAGAAGAAGCTGCTGCTGCTGCTGCTGCCGCACTTTACTTTGTTTTGTTTGCTCTCAGTCATGTTACGAGCTACACGTTAAAGTTCATGTCCGGTCAGAGTGGTGTGTTTAGCTGCTGCTGTTGCTGCTAGCTGCTTCCTTCCTTTTTTTTTTTTTTTTTTTTTTTTTTTTTTTTTTTTTTTTTTTTTACATAAAGTTTTGTTTTTGAAAGCCGCGTCATCGCTGCCATCTAGCGGCCAAAGTGCTGCATTGCTGCTCTGCACGTTTCAGGAAGCAATGAAGGAAATATTCGTGTAACAGAAAAACAGTCAAATAAATGCATAATTGTAGATTCTGTATATGTTGTACATGTGTGATAGGTCTAGATTATAAGATCATAATTTGCTACGTTATTTAAATCCAGGAAGGCTAAAGAAGGGGATGGTGGTCATGCTTAAAATCATAAATGAAATAAAAAGTAACAACCATAAAAACGTATATCCCAACATTCACCCCCATGGAACAAAATAAAAACCATCCTTGACAATAAATAAGGTTTTAGTAACATGGACTGTAAATCCATGTTTCTAAACCTTGATATTAACTCACTGCCTGCTCATAAAATGTACGAAAGATAAATACTAAATACCTGCTTAAGTATCTTGTACTTTCTAAGAAATGCCTGGAAAAATGAACAGTAGAATAAAATAAATACAATAAAATAGTAACAAATGAATAAATATATAATCAAATGAAAATTAATGCATTACTAAATACTGAAGACTTGCCCTGAGAAAATCAGTATTTTAAAGACTATAAAATGTTTAATGTGTACACAGAATTTGCATTACATGTAAAATTGCACTATATACACATGAGTATTTAATGAGTCATTAAAATAATGAGTTTATTAATCCCAATAAATCTCTGTGGCCTGTTTGTAAATGTTTCTTTCAATATATAGCACAAATGATTTCTGCAGTTTGTATTTCTGAATAAAAAGGATCATTTATAAACTTGTCACAGCTCAGATGACGTTTAATTGCCTTCATATTTCCTGTTTTATTCATCAACCAGTTTGACGCATCATTTAAATTGTATTGCCTTTCTTGTGGGTGAAATATAAAGACTGTTGTCTGCAGCTCTCCCACACATCAGTACACCTCAGGCAGATGAAGAAAAGTAGCAAGAGAGGATCGCTAGTAGTGTGTTGTAGACAAAAACATGTTTTTTTTTTATTCTTTTAATTTAGTTCAGGGATATATTAACATGTACAGACTTTTTATTTCATAAGGAGAATTTATTCATCCCACCCTGCTGCCTCAGGAACCACACACAGCCAGCTGAGCTGCGAAACAAGCCTCACATAGATTCCCATATTCCCACAGTTCCCTTTGCTTCCCGTTGAGCTGTTCCCAGCATCAGTCCGGCCCTGAGTCGATGCCAGACAGCTTAGTGTGGCTGATGTGAGTCTGGCAACCTGTCAAGAAAATGTGGAGCGTCTCTCTGCCCCATCATGCAGCAAGACAAGAGAAGCCTGTCTGTGCTACAGCATAAGGAAGCAGTGTTCACTAAAAAAACTGCGACCACCTCTCCCTCCTTCTCTCATCCTCTCTCTCTCTCACCACGTACAGCATCCAAAAATCTCTTTTTTAAACATTTGAAATTATGTAATATCTAACTGCTCTCTGAAGCGCTCTGTCTTCATTGATTCAGTGGGTTCACTATCACTGATGGGCATCTTGGATTTTGAAAGCCTGCAGACAAACAAGTCTTTGTGTCACATTCAGCTGACCAGGCGACAGAAAACCGAGAGGATGCAGGTTCGCTTTAAGTGTGAAGCACTTAAACTTTATAAAATTGTCAGCAGTCAGATTAGTGTACAGAGAGGGGGTCGATAAATGTGTGCAGTGTGTCCAATTTAGCTCCATACCCAAATAAATGTTGAAAAAAAGGGAAACTTTTCCTCATGTAGTTTCCATGGCTAAAGTGTGCACAGTCACTAATGATGGATAATGAGGTGAACGGGATCAAGGGGTCTCTCTGAGTTCCCTTCTCTCCATTTTGTAATCCTTTACCTCTCAGGCTCACTTTCTCCCACAGATTTCCTGAAAAGGGGGAAGACATTTGCCGTTATTATGACTCATGAACTCTGCCACGTTTACTAAAACTTGGCCTGACTGCACTGACTTTTCTCACTTTATCTCAGTGATGACAGTCACAATAATGTGCTTTAGTCTTGGTTGCTATTTGTCACAGTTGTCAGGAAGCAAATACGAATGTCATTTTTATATATGCACAAAAAACAATCTGCTACTATTTGTGGCAACTGCAATAGCCAGTGATGAGTCCTAGCTAGGTACATTTTACTTAAGTTCTGTAATCAAATACAGTTTTGAGGCAGTTATTGTTTACCCTCTATACATATATGCAATTGTATTTTGCACCAAATACTCTTCTACTCCACTACATTTCAGACAGTTAAAAGAATACTGTGAATTGTATGCTACTACAGGTATTTAAAGTCATCTCACATCAGTGTTTTAGATAGAAAAGCCATGAAGAAATTTCAAGTACAATATGTATAAAATGTTGCAAAATCGTATACTTTTAGGAAGTTAAAAGCAGCTCCAATTTAACCAGCTACGAGATAGATAAAGCAGCGGAACACCTAAAATGTTAAAGAGGTCCAAACCAGACCCTGATTTTTTGAGGGGTCTTATAGAAATGTATTGTATTTCACAAACTTACCATTTGTTTTAATGAACAACGTAATCTGTGACGTGACTGGTGACTACAGCTGTTAACCCAATTTACAACCCAATACCTCAGAATGGATATGCACCCATACCTCAACAGTTAAATCATTTATTTTTAAAACAAAGAGTTTGTTTGGCTATTAAGTGTACAGGAATGATCATGGGAACAGGAATGAACACTCCTGTGATCCATAAGCCTCTTAAAGGTTGAGGTGTCTCACTGCGATTGGCCAAATTGTGTCCTAATCCTAATTCTGTCCTAATGTTCCCCTGCTTCAACAGTTACCTGGGTATGTTTAAAAAAAAAAAAAAAAAAAAAAAAAAAAATTTAAATGACTTTCATTTCCATCGACAAACACAACAACAACAACAGGGACAATGATACAACATGACTTGCAAGACAATTAAAAAAAAAAAAAAAAAACAGCATTAGAAGTCACATTCCTATACCACACCTACATCTCTTTATAATCTTTATCAAAGTTTATCTTTCTGCTGTGAATAATAATAATAACAGGCTCGACTCATGAGTGCAGCTTCTTTATGATTCTGACTGAACTGAGAATTCAACTTTTCCAGACAGTTCCTCTTTGAGCTGAGCATTAGCAATGTCCAGTATCTCCCTACTGGATGCATGAAGGAAATACATCACAATCAGTCACAATCTTTGATTAAGAAAACACAGGTCGAGCATCGTTAAATGTCGCTCCTCTCAACATGAAAGGTCTCATTGTTATGCTGGTCCGTATTTCCCCAGCAGCTCACTAAGTCATCAGTATTTATGTGTGTGCATTGGTGTAACTGATCCTTCACACTTATTCCTTTTCTCAGGGGGAGCAGCCATGACCTGGAGGTTGAGAAGGAGGGTTTGGGACTGCAGGGTCACGGGTTAGATTCCTTGGACAAGCACGGAAAAACATTCAAGGCTGAAGAGCCCTTGGGAAAGGCACCTAACCCCCTACTGCCCCACGGACCTGCAGCTGCCCACTGGGATGAATGGCATGTGTGTGTGTGTGTGTGTGTGTGTGTGTGTGTGTGTGTGTGTGTGTGTGTGTGTGTGTGTGTGTGTGTGTGTGTGTGTGTGTGTGTGTGTTCACTTCTCATGGATAGGTTAATTACAGAAGTAAAATTGCTGTGTGAAAACAAACTGTATAACATCGTGACTGATTCTTCTTCGGTTAAGAGTGTGACTGCGGCATCAGAAAGCATCCACGTTACACATGAATCCTTCACTACACTACCAGTCTGTCAAAGAGAATTACAGATTCAAGAAATCAAGATCTTCGCATCCATTTTGTCCAGATGTGCTCACTCGAGCTTCAGTATCAGTGTGGCTCTCACACACACATATTCATTTATATTTAGTGAATGAGCCCTGGCAGCTATAAAGCAGCTATTCACTTCTATGGAGAGGTTGTAAAAAATGTCGCCCTCCCACTAGACTGCAAGAGACTGTGTCAACACACAAACACACACACACACACACGACCCACTGTTCTTAACGGATAGCAGGAGGAGATGCCGAGCCAGGACTGATTGAAAGAAGGCCTTATGACAGGGAGCAGCCCCCATTTTCAGTTTAGGAACTCAAGTAACAACAATTCTGCAGAGATCTTTATCTTTATATCCATATATACAGAAAATGTTTTTACAAACACATTTTACGACGAAGAAATTACAACAGCATAATATGAGAATATACTACACAACCTTTTAATTTTAGACTTTTCACAGAGCCACCTACTGACCAAGGATAGATGTTGCAGGATTCACTACAAAAAATGTCCAATGTTATTGTTAAAGAAATCACAAATTCAGCAAAGTCATTTAAAGATTTTACCCAGACATTTTAAAATTAAAATACAAATACGTTACCCTGCTTTAAATAATAATTTGAATAAAATCTTTCTTAAAATGACATCTACACCATCATTGACAAATCTCTAAATATTAAATTATGGCATTTCTGAAGTTAAACTACCTCGACGCCATTCTCAAAATATGAGTGCATGCTTCAAGTTTCCATATAAAACTTCGTAAACTGCCTATTGGCTTCCGAAGTAGTTGTCATGTCACAGATCTTGGCGGTTCACACTTTTAAAACAGATTTTAGGTGAGCCAAAAGAAAATTTCCACATTTAGTATAAAGGCAGTCTTCCAGTATCAAACTGAATAATCATCTTTCTGCACAGTTTAGGTCAAGCGATCAAGAAAAGCATTGATGATAAATACACATTTTTTTGAAGGAGGGGGACTTTAGGTGGTGAAGCTGCATTTTAACCAGAAAAAACATTGTAATTTTGTGACCAGTGGAGCCTCGTATCAACATGACATACATACAAACAATCTGACCTAACGGGTGTGTCAAACGTCCTGTGGGAGCAACACAAGGTTTTCAAAGCAACAAGTTGGAGAATTGAGCACCGGAAGCATGTTTGCACCTTTAGGTTTGTGTTTATCCACAGAGATGAACTCATTTTCATGTATCTTACGAGTCATTGCAAAAATACTAAAAAGTACACATGTGGATGATGATCGGACACTGCATTTCATATAAACTACTAAAACTTTCACAATCACTGCATACAAGAATTATTATTATTATTATTATTACAGAATTCTGGGGAGTGTTGTAATTTTCTGGCAGTGACACACACACACACACACACACACACACACACACATACACACACAAACACACACACACGTAAAAGCAGAAATGCTGTCAGCGTGTGTTGATTTCAGGGTGAACGGACCTTGAAGACACAACATGAGGCCAACATACGTATCTGTTACACTGACAGCTTCTGAGTCTTCATCTATTTATCTCTTTAATCTGAAGTTTCTACAGTTTAATAACCTTCTTTTTCTGTATGTGCTGATTTACAGTTTGTTGACAGTGCAAACAAGTTCACAGATCACAGATGTCAACCTACGCTGCTAACATCGTTAAAAATCTCGAATGTGCTTTCATTTAGACTGTGGGTGACTGATGTGACCTGAAAGAGATGCTCAAAAGTCAAATCCTATTTGAGGGCAAACCCACAACAGCAATCTTGTCATAACACTATATTCATATGCATAATGCAAGAGTGTGATGTCTTGTGTTTGTGTGTGTGTGGGGGGGGGGGGGGGGGGGGGGATTACATATGCATGTGTTTGTGAACAGAAAGTCCATCAGCTAAAACAGATGCCTCAGCACTTTTCCAGAGCTTGAAATTTGTCACCCTCAAGAAAAAAGTCTCAGTCTGGTTGCAGTCAATCCCATTTGAAAACCTGTGTCAGCAATATTCCAGCATGTGGCCGCTCATATTTGGATCGTTTATGGCGGAGAAAGGAGAAAACACAAGCGCCTCTGTGCTAACCTCCCTCACTCTGAGAGGGCTTTCAGGTGGACTGCAGTGCTGCTTGTTACACTCAGAGACTGCAAATGAACTGCAACTAGTCACTTACAAGCAATGGATGTGTCTACAAAGACAAATGCAAATACACACAAAAATAAAGAAAGAACTATTTTAGGTGAACATGGCTCATAAGTCAACTCCTGTTAATTCATAAAACGGATTTAACTGAATTCTTCAATTTTGTGAGAACAAAGGGGACATTCACGGTGGAACGAGCGGCAATATTGTATAAACTGGTGAGCAACAGGATATCACAGTCATTTAAAATGTAATATTATTGATTTTGTGAGTCAGCTCAACACCATATCCATACACATTCTCTTTACGACCCAGACTGTGAAAACACACTACCTGTCTGTTTCTGGAGACTCTTTGTGCATTAAAATAGTTATACTGCGAGTGTTTTTCTTACTGCTACAGACACAACACAAAAGTGGTTCAGTTCCTCAGCTTCCATGACAAAATTAGTTTAAGTTTTGTGTTCTGACTTTGTCAGCAGTCTTGGACAAACTGAAGACAAATCTTCTAAAACCAACATTTTATTCTTGACATGAACTGGCAGAACAATGTTGCTAAAAGCTGTTTTCAGGACGAGTAAATGTCTTTACTTTAAGACACTGCAAGTTGACAGGAGAGACAAAGGGTAATATCCAAACATACTGGCAATTCTGTCTTTTTAGAGGGGGCTAAACATGTTAATGCAAAGATCAAGCAACATCGCAAAACTGCTGTAACTACACAACAGTCCCTCCTGCATCTTGTGACTTGTTGACATTGTGTTGCTTACAACTACCCAGGATTCACTCACACCACGACTCGTGACCCTAACGACTCATGTGATGGTTGGGTACATCAACGACTCACATGTGCCCTCAAGAACGACCTCACAAGAGGTAAAAAAAAAAAAAAAAAAAGGGGCTCCCCACCAGTCAGTTAGAACTGAAGAAACCTTTCAGATTAGACAAGAAACTCAAGCAAACTCAGTTGCTTTCAGATAACAGATAGTTCAAACTAGAAGAGCAGCACTGATTTTGTGGCAATAATTTCAAGCATACCAAACAAAAACACAACCCGATTTGTCATTTGTGCAAATTCCTTTTTACAACCCATAATTATGTTTCATTGTGGCATCTATTGGCCAAAGCAATTACAAAGGAGTAAAGGATGACATGCCAGAGGAGGTTGAGGGTGGATGGATGGATTGGAAAAACACTGAACTGCATGCTTATTGTTGTAACATTGACAAAGGTCCTTTATTTCAGGCCTCTCATGCAAAAGAAATGTTAGTCTCAAAGAGACTTTCCAAATAAATGAAGCTTCACTAACTAACTATACAAAACCAAAGTTGTTGTTGTCCCTTAATCAATAGTGAATGGAAAATCCTGCGTACATCCATTTAAAGCCATCACAACACACAACACACACAATAATGGAGGAAGTCACATAAAAGTTGCCTATAGGCAAAACTGTAAACATGCCTTAAAGCTTCATGGGAGTTAAACTAAAGGATCATTTTCACACTCAGGCTGATGTGACAGTTAGCTATGAAACATAGCTGGTATCTAGTAACTTACAGCATCAACGTTTTGGGGAGGTTGTATGATTCTCTTTGTTTCTGAGAAATGGGACACAGTCGAGCTGGAAAAAATGGCTATATAGTCCAAGATACTGTTCCTTTGTCTGGAATTTCATTTTTCTATCATAGAGCAGATGTAGGGTTTGGCTCAACAACAGTCTTGGCTGTCTTTACCTTGAGAGAGACCAGTTCATATGCACAAATCATGACAAGCCTGTCTGAGATCACAGCAAAAGAAAATGTGAGTTACTCTGTGGTTATTAGAGGGATTTTCCATTTAAGAGAACTATGGATGGCACTGTGCTGAGTCAACACCCATTTCTGTTTACACGTGCAAGAGGAGAGTCATCATACAACTTTTAATGACTAACTGCTTTTTTCTCAACTTATAAAAACTACAGGGACATGAAAAATTTGGAATCCCCTGAACTGCTGACTTGGAAAACACTTGAGCTGTTCATGCTGAAGCACATTTGCGGAACAGCTTTATAGAGCTAATAAACTGGCAATATTTGAAATAAGTGGTTTTACAGGCTGTATTACTGTGAATGTGGAAAATAATATTGATTACAAAAAAGCAACATGTGTCACCAGGCAACTTTCCTTGTGCAAAAAAAGTTACATTAAATTAGACATAAGGAGGTTTCTGTGCTGCTCTTTCAGATATGTCCCCATGCAACAGCTGATTGACATGAATGATGGTGAGTAAATCTGATGTTTCTATTTCATCTGTGTGCAGCTGCTGAATAAATGTTGAGTGTTCAAATAAGCACAAAATTAGAGCAAATCAGCTGTTAATTCATTCTCCTTTGAAGATGTCGATGGGGAGTGTGCGTCAGCGAGTGCGAGGAGCACACAGCCAGTATTTACACCTCTGAATAGAGTTTAGTGAGAAACGAATGGGAGACACGCCTTTCCTCAACCTCAGGCCAACATTAGCATGTTTAACTTTAAACTGAATGCACACAGACACTAGCAGTAGACACAGTACACTCTGTATTAGTACTGAAAGCAGCACTGCAAACGCATGCTCACACCTGATGATTTCTTTTTCCTTTTTATCAGCAACTCTGCAAACACATTTTACTTTCTTTTGCATTATTAAACAGATTTGTAGGTTGTTTTTTTTTATAATTCATTAAATCTCTTTTACATATACTGCAACTCATTTCTTTATCACATTACCGTAAATCCAATATTTCAACATGAAGACAACTTTTAAAGTGGGGAAAATGTCTTTATTCTGTAAGTACATATTTGAGCATGCTTCAGCTATCACACTTGAGAATACAACTGAAAGACTAACATCATGGTAAACCTGGCTCAGAAACTTTCCAGACTCAATCAATCAAACACAATTAATTTTCCAACCATAGATAAACTCTATTTTATTTCTGTGGTCATGGAAAATACTCGTCTTTGATTGGCTGGCAGATGTCATTCCCTCTACACTTCCAGGGTTATAAACACAATTCACAGTCAAATGTGGAACCACCATTGTAATTCAGGACACAATGAATGTAAATTGTAAGGAAGCATACTGCAGCAACAGTACTCTCCCTGCTGGTGAACCAGGCTCATACCAGGGTTCACAAACTGAATGACATTGAGAACACCAGTTTTTGCCAGCAGTAAATGTCCGTGTCTGTCCAGGTTATAAAAGTAGAAAATATGTTCCTCACTTCCCTCTTTATAACTTCTCATACTCAGTAAAGAGAATTAGTGTAAAATAATGACAGCAGACACAGCAGACAGTGAGCTAGTATGTAAATAGTCTAAAACTTACAATACCATGAAATGTATTGAACAGGTTCACTGAAAATCTTGAAGTTGAAACAGGTCAATTAATCAAAATGCAAGTATGTCCAGCATATGCAGAGTATGAAACTCTGTCACCACCATCACAGGCTGTGAACGCTACTGTAGCAACAGAAATGCCATAGGCAGGTCTGAAGTAATCTAAAACTACATCTGTAAACTAGAAGTGGAAGACGGGTGAGTCAGGCAATCTGTAAATCCAACTTCTGCCAAAGTTCCATTAACCAGTGGTGGTGATGAGTGGAGTGATGAATCAGTAGAAGTTCCTCTGGGTCAGTTCACATGTATTAATGTTACCTTTATAGTTAATGTACAGTAGTTGTGTATTGTGTGAAACGTCAACCTTCATTCAGCCCTATTTGACCAAGGACTGCACAAACACTCCACTCATCTGATGCTGGCCAGAAGCAGCAGGTATCTTTTTTTTTCAGCTTTGATTTACAGGGCTGTTTGTATGACCTCACCAACTGGCAGGAAAGCACCAAATCTCTCTCTCTCACTCTCTTTCCCTTCCTTCCCCTCTCCCTCTTCACAGCATCTAAATGTGCAGTAGAGTTTGAATAGAGCTTCTTTCTGCTCTCCTACGCAGACAGGAGCAAGAGGCCCCTGGAGTCACTGGCACTGGGAGCACTGCAGCATCAACGGTACGTTTACAACTCACCATCGGAGACCCTGACAAGGAATATTGAGAAGGTTTTAGGGGATAATTTCACACTTCCTCTGCTTGGGGGACAGGTATTGATTCAGATACTCAGATGTCAAATCAAAGGTAATGTTTAGAAGTTTTTTGTCAGTGGTTCTGTTTTCTCAACAACTAAATCTAAATCACATGTGACAAAGGAGTTAGGACTAAAAAATTTTTTTTATTTTAAGTGTTAACTTAAGTCAACCTAGAAGTGGAAGACGAGTGAGTCAGGCAATCTATAAATCCAACTTCTGCCAAAGTTCCATTAACCAGTGGTGGTGATGAGTGGAGTGATGAATAAAGAGTTTGGTGCTCTTTATATGATATATATATAATTATATATAACTAATTTATATACATCTTAGGATGGATGAGATTCATTTGCTGGGATGTGCTGGTTGCTTCTGTGTGTTCACTGAGATTCTCTTTACAACTAACTGATGACTGATGTGTGTTTGTTGGTTTAAGTTCACTCCACATAAATAGGCTACTTTGTTGAGAAAATCATATTAATAATACTTATATATTAGTTGATAATAACTTAAAAGTTTGCATTCTGTATGGCTTCACATTACAGTATTATTACTTAGTGTTCTGTAGTCCTGGATGATTAACCTCTTAGTGTCTTTATGGCACTGTGTCATAAAGTTGCCTGTTTTCTAAATGAGTTGATCACTTATCATATTCAGTGGTCACTTTGACCAGTGCTCTAAAGGTTTATGGCTCGTGATATCTTAAAGCAAAGCCAAGTTTCCTTGCAACCCCTCGACAATGGTTATATGTGTCTACCAAGTTTAAACAATTCAGATCAAATTGGGATTTGTACTCTTTGTTTTTCTTTCACATTACTTTTAAAAGTGTGAAAATATACAACTATTCAGTAATTTCACAAGCAAAGATTAGAGGAAAGTATGAAAACATAATTCAGTAGGCTGTAGCAGAATTCTTTTTTTTTTTACTTTCTTGTAATCTTGTAATTGTCTTGTGAACCCTTAAATTTGTCTCGCCATCTGTATTGGGGGTTTGACACTGTTGTACCTCAGGCACCATGTGGAATAAGATACCAAATGTGCTACAGTCCTACCTGTCAGTGACTCTATGACTGCAATCACATTTATGACAATTTTTTACATATCAAACACTGCTGTCTTGCTGTTGATTGGTAGAAATGACTCAATATACTGTCACAAAAGGTGTGAAATGTATTGTTTCCGCACTGGAGAATTTAAATTATTGTATTAATAATGTTAATAATAAGGTTACAGAACCTTTTAAAAACAAATGTAAAGATTCCTTCACAATATAAACCAATAGCCAGAATAAATAGGATTCAGCAGTTCAGATATAAACAAGATAAAACCATCTGAAAAATTACAACAAATAATAACTGCAGTCAAGAAAAGGCCATGTGATAAAAATGAATCTTAAGAATAAATTTAAAGGAGATAGTAAGTTTGCCTGCCTAAGATCTTTGATCAAACAGCTTTACTTATGATATCTATGAAGGAAATTACTGTCGTAGAGTGACATCCTGTTACTATGGTTACATCAGGCTGCAGTAGCACATGCTGTGAATTGTAATTCTCAGGTGTTGAAATGAGAAAACAAATAACAAAGGGTTCAGTTAGAGCAACTACTTTTACACTTCGTATTACTTAGAATAAACTACATTTGCAGAGGGAAATAATTGCAGCCTTCAGCGTGTGTGTGTGTGTGTGTGTGTGTGTGTGTGTGTGTGTGTGTGTGTGTGTGTGTGTGTGTGTGTGTGTGTGTGTGTGTGTGTGTGTGTGTGTGTGTGCTTCTACCAGCGTGTATGTTTGTCAGATTTAACTACTGTGCACATGCTGCTCAGGTATGTCTTTGATCTTAGATTGCTGTGTATGTTCACATGTACTAATGCACCTGTGAATATGAATTTCTGACCTCCACCCATTTCACTGTACAAGAGTCTGTGTGTGTTCTCGAACACAGGCCTTACATTATGTGTATGCGGTGGATGTATGCATTTTCTTTACTGGGGCCATCAGACGTGCGCTCCCACACATCCCCTCGGTGATCTATGACTGTCGGTCTGTGTTTCTGTGTGTATACATATCAATGTCCACTCTGTTCTGCTGCTGAGGGACTCTGGAGAGTTAGGGGAGAGCGGGTGAAGGGGGGAGGTGGCCGGGAGGGGAGGGGGCTGCCCTGGATGCCCGCCTCATGTTTACCTTGGCAGGGGCGCATCCCCCATTGCTGGAACAGACAGAGGCCTTATTGCACTGCACCTCAGCTGGGAGCAGAACATACCAGAGCGGCCTAACAGGGGAGCTGCAGCCACCCCACTGACTGAATGGGCACACTGTGAAGAGAGGGCTGATTGGTCTGACTTGGAATGGCGAGGTTTGCTCACGAATGCCAGGGCCACAGTTTAGATGATGCATTTAAAGTAGGCAGAGAACCTGCTCAATGATGGGGTGGTAAGCAATAAAGAGGGAAGGCAATGGTCGGCTTGGCTTGAAGAAAGAGAGATGTGTTTGCTGGCGTTCTCACAATGTGTTAACACATTTGTGGGAGTGAGCACAGTTTGATTGTTGCCTGGTTACTGCTGCCTTTGTTCATCACTGGAAGAAACACCTTGATTGTTACATGACTTTGTAACTTCATGTAAAGGTGCTTTTAGACAAAAGCACAGCCAGAGAAATGTGGTTATTTCTCTCAATAAATCTTATTTTGAACCCTTATTATAAAAAATAAATAAAAAAATTTTTAAAAAATAACACACACCAAAAGATGTTTTTGCAAGTAGCTGCAGAGTAACTTAACATCAGGCTGAGGAGGCAGTGTTTCCTCTCTGGTTGAAAGTCTTTGGCCCTTCTGACCACACCCAACATCAATGTGGGTGTTCATTAAATGTGCATCTTCAACAACATCCAACAATGATGTCACAAGGTACTGACACACTATGGAATACATTTACACATCAATGCAGCAAGATGACGGGTTCAATCAGGAGAAAACTAGATTTTTAGCTGCTGCTAAGCTGCTCCTTACTGAAGATTAATTTCATACCTTGTGTTTGTGGGCATATGATCTTGTCGGATTATTTTGGGCATTGTTGTAGACACTGTGACTTTCCACAGTCAAAAGGCTCATTGTACTAACTCTCACTTTTATATTTTAAAGTAGAATCTCTCGGGAGGATGTTGGAAATTAATTTGGGAAAAATATGAACGCGGTATTGAGCCAGAGAGGTTAAGCAAAATCCCAGGGGAGTTTAAAAACCCTTCAAAACACAGATATAGCCAAAGAAAAGTCAGGGAAAACTTTGCGCTTCTTAGAATAACCCAGACAAGTTAGAATTTATGAGTTGATCAGAAACCTTAGGGTACCAAAAAATTATAAAATGCCATGTTGCCATGCCAGCTATAAGTCATGGCAAAGAATCTGCGAGGATGGACAAAGTGTAACGGTGTGACTCTTCCAGGGTGGACTCGTCCATCTGTCTACATACACGGTGTGGTATTTTGTGTTTCCTCCCAAACTGGGCCAACATTCACTCCCAGACAGATTTTAGACAGCAGAGCAAATATTAGTCTTACTGTACGTGCTGCTGGATCGGAGGAACTCAGAGAATGCTAGCAGCCCGCGTGCGCGCGCACACACACACACACACACACACACACAGTATTCAGTACACAAGATACACCAAATGTGTTTGCATACATTTGTAATGTACACATACATTTGTAATGTACACATACATTTGAATATACACAATAGCGTTATTTTATGCTGAGTTAACTGAAAGGCCACTGTAGTTCTCTTTTGGACTTTTACCAGACAGCCAATCTCTGGGGATTCATTACAAAATGCTTTGTGACTGTGAGCTGCAGGTTTATTGGTTGTAAATGTGTCTCAGTGGCTGTGTGGAATGAACTGGGAGCGTGCTGCAGCCATACTATGGCGAGCTGTTTTTAACAGGTATTAGCTCGACGGTATGGTAACAAACCCCAAAAACAAGAATGGCAAAAGTGACATCATTTATACAACAAAAAATTACTTGGAAGAATTGAATTACACATATCTGCAATACATATCCAGCCTAGGTAGTAACTGTTAAAGCAGCTTGTTGCCATAGCAGCCTGTCCTGGGAGTTGTGCATGAAGCACAATGAGGGTTCAGTTGGGACTCGCAATGGTTTCGTATGTTTGACCGTGCTGTACGTCACAGCCGTGGAAAGTTGAGAGAAAATAAGCAAAGTGGTAATCAGGGTTTGACAGATGTTAGTTTGTGATACGGAAACTGTTGAAAGGTGGTTGCTGATATTTAATCACATTTAAGGTCAAATTTGACTTTGTGACCATAAAATAAATAGCAGAAGACACAAAGTACAGGTGAGGATAACGGGGAGATATTTGGTCACAAAGTGCAGGACAAATTTTAATTTTGACTTAATGAATGTATTCGATAAAAAGTGGAGGAACACAAAAGTTGGTGCAATTCATCCTGAGCGAACATGAATGTCTGTACCAAGTTTCATGCTAATCCATCCAATAGTTCACAAACAAACAAAAATCACAATGACATTACTTGTGGATGGCACAGACTGCCCTTAGAATATATTTCATTCAATTATTGTTTTGGCAACATTTCAACGGATCTTGTTGAAAACAATCTGACCGCAGACAGTATGCGTTCACTATAAATACAGTAGTCAGGTAGATTAAAGACACATTCTGTTCAAAGGTGGACACAGTAAGAAAATATGACAGTTCTGGCTGGAGGAAAAGCTCCACTTCAACGCTAATTTCTTCATCAGCTTTTAACAAATGGAAAAGCATTTGAAATTAATCATACTTCTTCCACACAGCCTGAACTCATTTAAGCGCTAAACACATTTCCGGTGTCCTGAGACAGAGGGGCTTTCATTCCTCTTTCATTCAGCCAGCATTTTCAAATGACACAAAAGCCTCTTGACGTCCTATTTCCATTTCAGCTAAAGAGGCTGATGCCATAACCAAATGTACTGTATATCCTGGATTACATGGATGGTGAATATTAGTGTACAGGAGTCAGGAAAATACACAGTGGCACACAGCAGCAGAGGAAATTGTTATACATGAAACCTCGTATTCATTCCAACACTTATGTCACTGTTTATTCACACGAATCAGCATTTCTGGTGCAGGGAGGTGAGAAAGTTTGTATTACTTCACACACAGTCTCTGTTTATTCTTTGGTTAAGCTAATTTTATCACACTTGTAATCTGAAAGTGATGTCAGACTTTAAAGGGGAATGTATCACTATTTCAGTGGGTTTAAAATCTGTTTTTTCCTTTATTGATCATTTTGTCAACACGATTATGATTCCACTGTTGGGTATTTTTCAGGTAACGATGACCCCCCTGCTTCTGCTGTGTGTTTCTTTACCCTTCATCTCTGCAACAATATCATTTGAAGACCATGATGGTAAGATGCCGCTGTGTAAAATGTCATTGGCAGCTACTGCATTTAGGTTCTCTCATTTGTAGATGTGTGGAAGTAATGTAAACCTGGATGTTTAATCTATTTGAAGAAAATGAAAATAATGGACATATCAAGCAGTGTATTTCATTTTCTACTATCTAATTAAAAGTTAACATGTATGCTGCTAATATCCCAGGCAAGTCTGCTTTTTCTGTCTCTCTTTAACAACTTACTGAAGTAAATTTACTCTTGTATACAATTTTAAAAGGTATAATTGTCTCCCAAATAAGTGGCAACCAGTACAAGAACAAAGTAATTATAAATAGACTTTTGGGATGGATTAATCCAGTTTCAGAGTTTTTCATTTTTGGTTCATCTAGTAGATGCATTTCACTTTTGTTTGGAAAGTGCTTTATAAGTTCAGGACTTTTATCTATCATCCACTGGAAAATGTTGGTATGTCTTTCCCAAGTATCTGGCCTTGTTTCCCATCCTGAGAAGTTGTTAAGAGACACTATTCATCCATTAAATTTTTTATTCATCAAATTTAGTAAGTTTGATGAGGATGCTTTTCCATCTCTCATTGAACAAAGCTTGATGTATTGATCTTCGGCCTGATTCACTTTGAATGCAACTATTCCAGTTTCCACAGTGCGTTGTGGAGTGCCATGCACCGCCCCCTTAGATGCTTTCAATGTAGCCATTATTTGATGCATAGAATAACAATGTGACTACTTAATCTTTCATTTAACTCTAATACCGTGTTTCCCACTATTACAACTCAACTCAACTCAACTCAGCTTTATTTGCATAGCACCTTTCATACAAGCCTGCAGCCTGCATTAGAGCAACATACACATAAAAAAGCAAAGATCCAACCAAATCAACAGGCATACAAACAGAACAATAGGATTCAAAATAAGGTCAGTTTCATCTGAACGCTGCTTCAATGGAGAGACACCTCACGGAAATATGACCTTTTGTACATAAGAGTTAGCATGGTCAATGTCACAAATTGCTCAAATTTAAATGCTGACCCAGAAATAATGTAGAATTTTATCATTTTTTTCATCATTGAACAGATCAGAGCTTTTTGCTGTTTTAGATTTTTCTAAATGAAACTTTCAGATGATGTCCCAGTTTACATAACTTGATAGATTTTCAATGTGGCCTCAGACTTCTGGAGCCCACTTTACATCCTCACAGTATATTAGATGTTACTCTCATTAATAAATACAAAATAAAAAACACTTACCTTTCTTTACCACAGATGTGGATGGCACATTGCGTGTCAGCATCCCAGTGGAGGTGCCTCTACGTCCTCTGCTGGGTAGCAAGGTAGTGGTGCCATGTTATTTTCAGGACAACACCATCAACGACCCCGGAGCCCCGACCGTCGCCCCGCTCTCCCACCGCATCAAATGGACCTACGTCACCAAGGAGAAAGTCGCCACGATCCTGGTGGCATCAGAGGGGAAAGTTCAAGTGGAGACAGAGTATTTGGACAGAGTCACGATGGTCAACTACCCGCAGGTGCCCACTGATGCCACCATGGAAATAACAGAGCTGAGGTCCAAAGATTCTGGCACCTACCGCTGCGAGGTGATGCATGGCATCGAGGATAACTATGACACTGTGGACATCCATGTTCAAGGTATGCTGCAAAAACCTCAACAGTTTTATTCAGTTTTGTTCACCACAGAAAAAAAGCCATGTTTGCTTGTCTAAACACCAAAGTCACAAGAATTCTCCCAAACTGACCGTTAACAGGATAATCTTTCTCCAGAAACCCGCTGCTAGAACCTAGTTTCTGCTTGGTTTTGGATCGTGTACACGCAAAGTAGCTGTAAAAAGAAAAGTTATCGGAGAAGGTTTCATCAGAGAGCAGAATGATATTTTGACAAGCTTTTTGCATCTCACAGGTATTGTGTTCCACTACCGGGCCATCTCCACCCGCTACACCCTGACGTTTGAGAAGGCCAAGGCAGCCTGTATCCAGAACAGTGCCACCATCGCCACTCCAGCCCAGCTCCAGGCTGCTTATGATGATGGATACCACCAGTGTGATGCTGGATGGCTTTCTGATCAGACTGTCAGGTAGTTTTCACCCACTTATCCATCAAACTTCTAAACTGCTTATTAAGGCTGCAGAGGCTTTGACAATATCCCAGTATATGATGGAAAGAGAGGCAAGGTACAGAGGAAAATCTCACTCACTTATTTTGAGTTTCCAATTAACCTAACCTGAAAGTCTTTGGTCTGTGTGAGTAAACCAGAGCACCCAGAGGCAATTAACAATATGCACTGTAATGCCTGACAAATGACTCAGTCAAATGTCCCTCACCATGGTCCTACATGCAAAAATTTCCTGGAATCTTGTCAATAGTTTCAGGTTGCTCGTTAACTCGAGAAGATTTCAGGGAGTCTATTGGCCAACTGAGATGTAGTCCTGCACATAACCCACTCGTAAAATAGAAAATTCCTGTTTTCAAAGTTTTTCAAAGACGATGCAATATTTGAGTTATTGCTGAACCTTTGACGATGTTAATGGCTGGATTTAGTTTCCTTTGGACAAAGCAGGGCTTGGAGTTTCCCCTTTTTGTCAGTTAGTAATCAGATCAGTAATCGGAATAGTTGCTGCTTTGCTTGGCTGTTGGGACAACCCATTAAACAAATTAAAACCGTTAAATGTACCGTTCCTAGTGTAATAAAGGACAGTAAAAGAATACTGACCTCTTATCTCTCGTGACTGAAATCTCTCTGGTTTCCTCAAGGTACCCCATCCATGAGCCGCGGGAGCGTTGCTTTGGAGACAAGGAAACCTTTCCTGGCGTGAGAACCTATGGCGTTAGAGACGTCAACGAGACTTTTGACGTGTATTGTTTTGCTGACAAGATTTCAGGTAGGCTCATCTAACAATGGCAGCAACGAAACTTACCTGACTCAGGCATAGACACAACTGCATACTTTCACGTCTTTGTGTTATCCTGATCTCTCCGATCCTCTCTCCTCCCAGGCAGAGTCTTCTACTCCACGTCTGTAGAAAAGTTTACCTTCTACGAAGCGGGACAGCAGTGTGCCAAACTCGGAGCCAGGCTCGCTACTACCGGAGAGCTTTACCTCGCCTGGCAGGGTGGCATGGATGTGTGTAACGCTGGCTGGCTAGGGGACAGGAGCGTACGCTATCCCATCAACATTGCCAGGCCTCAGTGTGGAGGTGGCCTCCTGGGAGTGAGAACTGTCTACTTGTTCTCCAACCAGACAGGATACCCTTACCCAGACTCTCGCTACGATGCCATCTGCTTCCAAGGTAGATTCTTGAGGAAAACACTGTTTCAGGTTTTCATTACATTCTGGGAGCTTCTTATTGTAATAAATTAACTGTTTGGTATATTTCAGCATGTATTTCTCTTTTATGATGTGGCTTCTGAACTATCCATGGTCTTTGCTAATTGAAAGTATAAATCTCAATGTCTTGCTGACTGAAAATGTGTCTTTCATACAATCTGGTCTCATCAGTCAGAGAGGATGAAGGTGCCGTACTTGGGAGGACCACCCCTTTCCCAGACATCATCCGCATCACACCTGCACCTGGAGTGTACCCAGGCCTCACCCCTCCACCTGCAGAAGAGGAGATCAAGTTTGGAGGAGTAGAAACTTTCTTCCCACAGCCCATCCCACCCAGTGTGACAGACACATACGCTGGATTCGATCTGACAGCCATGGCTCCAACTGGTAAGTTGGTTATGCACTTGATCCATAATGAAATTATTTCAAACGTATTGGTTTCTCTAAACTGTCAGAAAACATTTTAGAGTAGTAAAATAAAAGGGACACATCAGCAAGAAGACAACAGTATAATAAAGACAACTGGCTCTGCTATTGTAGTGAGTCCTACTTCAAGGACGGACTATTCTGAGGGATGTGGCCTGAATCTAGAAGCTGGAACTTTTGCCTCTTTGCAATTTCCTGCCTTTGGGGACAATAAAGACTAAATAGGATTCTGGTTGTGTCAATAAAATTCAACCTATTGCAAATTGGCATTGCTGAAGCAAAACATTTGTCCCCCTAACTCAAACATTATACTCCATTAACTAAGCAGCATCAACATCCTAAAAATATACTTTTTTTGATCAAAAAGTATCTAAACATAAAATCCTCTCATAAGTGACTGCATATTGTTTGTTGGCTAGAAATCCCACTCTGCCATTGCTGTTTTTGGCTGAACTGACATTACATAACCCCAGGGTAACCAATACATTAATGTGAGTAATTCACTACAATGTACATCTGTAGATGAGGCGTTTAAAATGGAACTGGACTCAGTGAAAATAAAAATAAAAATAAATTATTAATATTATTATTATTATTATTATTATTATTGTTATTATTATTATTATTATTATATAAAATGAAATGGCACTCTTTCTGCCCTCCTTCTCTTGTTCCAGGTGTGGTGTTCCACTACCGACCCGTCACTGGTCGGTACACTCTGAGCTTTTTGGAAGCTCAGCAGGCCTGCCAGAGTATCGGGGCGATCATCGCCAGCTCACAGCAGCTGCAGGCAGCCTTTGAGAAAGGCCTACACCAATGTGATGCCGGCTGGCTGCGCGACCAAACTGTCCGGTGAGTCGCAGGAATGTGCAGGATGGACCAATATGTCAACATCTGCATTACGTTTACCACAGTTTGCACTGAGCTGATTCCCTTTGACATGATTCAGTTTGATTGCAGATTTTAAATAATAGTGTCGTATTTATGTCACACAAAAATGTGGGGTTTTGTTTGAGGCTGATGATGATGAGAGGAATATGTTTTTTTATATTTATGTCCAAACAATACAACAGAATTTAAAATCACTAGAAAACAAATCCCTAATATAGTGTACATACACTCTCTTTCCTGCTCAGGTATCCGATTGTGTCACCCAGAGATAACTGTGCTGGCAATCTGCCACACCTTCCAGGGGTCAGATCCTATGGACTGAGACCAGCCAGTGAACGCTACGATGTGTTTTGTTATGTGGAGCGTCTGAGAGGTGAGGGGATCAAATTACTAGAACTTACACATGAAGGAAACTTAAATATCTACCTGCGTACTTAAGCTCTTCTGAATCTTTGTTCTGTCTGTCAGGTGAGGTCTTCTTCACCAGCGACTATGACAGTTTCTCATATGAGGAGGCTGTGCAGCACTGTCAGACACTCAACACCACCCTGGCCACCACCGGGCAGCTGTATGCTGCCTGGAATCAAGGACTGGACAAATGCCGCCCAGGCTGGCTGATGGACCGCAGCGTCCGCTACCCCATAACAACCCCCCGGTCTCACTGTGGAGGCGGCCAAGTGGGGGTCCACATCATCTATGCCTACCCCAACCAGACAGGATTCCCTGATGAGCACTCGCGCTACGACGCCTACTGTTTTAAAGGTAGGACTGGGCTTGGAGTGGTTACAGTTAAGAAAAAAGAGATATAGAGAAGACTTGCATAACCATGCCATAGTATAATGAAGTGTACTTGTACCTCTGGGGGTACTTCTGCAGTTACCAAGGGGTACATGGGAAGACTGTAGAGTAGCTCCACTAGTTTGAATAGAATAAGTATTTTTGTTAATCAAACATGGGTCGGCTGCAACACCTGAATACTGTCACTATTTCCCCAAAATGGAGTCTGTTACTGCGTTGTGTTTTTTTCAGCTGAAGTTCCTGCTGTTCATGTTGAAAATAAAATCAGTTTACATCCGACCATTGTGACTGAGGTTGTTATCAACAAGACAACAATCACAACTGATCATTTTGCTCCCACTGGTAAGACAGAGATCAGATCTCTTAAATAATTGTTGTTACCTTGGCTTACAAAGTTTGTTAATTATTATTGTCATTAAGAATTAGATGCTTCATGGTATATACATGGCAGTCTCTCAAGCTGGTCATCTATGCACAGCAAACTTGTAAATACTGACAATATTACCGTGTTGTTTTGTTTTTAGATAAAGTTCCTCTGAGCTACAATGAAACTGAAACCATCGTAAATATTACTGAAACAGAGTTCATCAACAAGACAACCATCACGACTCAACAAGTTGCTCCTCCTGGTAAGACAGCTGGAAAAGATCTATTATTCATTAGCTCTATTATTATGCCTATTATTCTCCCTGTAAATGGATTACAATAATCAAAATGGCCATTTATCAAAGTTACCATAGCTATACGTTATATCAATAGAACTTTCTGATAACACAGTTTGAAATGGATATGGGTTAATATCTAAATAACTCAAAATGCTTTACAAATCAGTTATAACATATTGAAAAAAGCTTTTGGGTTGTGAAAAATCATTTTGACTGGTTGGAGTATTTGCAAATCTATTGGACCAAAATTTATTTTATCAATATCTTTTTTGCACTTAATGAAATAAAACTATGATTTATTAACATTTATACCTGCTGACATGATTACTTATTAAAAAGTAATTAACGAATTACAAAAAATTTTATCTTTAGCTTCTGGCAAACCAAACTCAATTGGCTTACAACTGATCTAAAAAGTATTATCAAATCATTTGGTTGCTATAATTAAAGCCAATAGTCTTATACCCTTCATAAAGGTGGTGGCACTAATTGCAGTCTTAATAAACTCAATATTTAATTTTTCTTATGAAAATATAACTAATGTCTAATGTACTCTTGGCTGCATTCTTAATATTTCCTGTAGTGAGACCCATTTTACCTCCAGTCCCAGTTGACGTGTCAGGCTCTGGTTCAGCCGACCATTCAGCCATCAGGGAGCTCTCTGGAGAGTCTGGCACCTCCAGCACCAGTGGCGATGCGTCCGGGTCAGGACAAGTCACCTTCAGCGGACACAGTGGAATCTTCTCTGGAGACCTGTTAGCCTCTGGAAGTCCCCAGGAGGCAGAGGGGGGGAGTGCTGTCCTCTTCACATCTGGACAACTGGGTAGTGCATCTGGATCTGGATCTGGATCTGGATCTGGATTTGGATCTGGATCTGGATCTAGATTTGGATCTGGATCTGGGGAGGGCTTTGACAGACAACACTCTGGCTTCGATAAATCGGGATCAGGTTTTACTAGTGGAAGTGGGGACATGAGTGGTAGTGAAGGAGAGTCGATGATCATCATGGTGGATGGAAAGTGGGTGGAGGTGTCGAAAACTCACCAAAAGCTCATCGAGCAGGAGCTCGGCTTGGGCGGAATCGATACCAGTGGGGGCTTCATGGAATCAAGTGTGTCTGGATCAGGACACATGTCTGGATCAGGACTCATGTCTGGATCAGGACTCATGTCTGGATCAGGACGCATGTCTGGATCAGGTTCTGGTGGGTTTTCGGGCATTTCTTTTGTCGACCACAGTGCCATTGACCTAACAGTCCAGCCGTCTGGAGAGCAAGAGGTGTCCGGATATCGTCCCTTCGGATCAGGGTTCCATAGTGGCTTTCCAAGTGGCTTTCCTTCTGGTCTTTCGAGCAGTTCCTCTGCCTCTGGAGACTCTTTCCAGCATCGTGGTGACGTCATCTACATAACAGATGAAGAGATGATGGAAGTGACCGTACCGCCACTGTTACGCCATCCTGAGCAGAACAGGGGTGTGGTGGAGGTAAGCGGAGAAGGAAGTGGGTCAGGGATTCCCCATGAATTCAGTGGCACATTGGAGGAAAGCTTGCATCTCTCAGGAAGTGGTGCCCCTCATGAAAGGCCAACTACTGAGGGGCTTTCGATTACAATGCCGCCTGATTCAACGATGACTTACGCAGACTACGTCGCCAGTCGTGGCCAATCAGGACTTGGGGAGGCGGGTCAGGAGGGCAACACAGGACCAACAGTTTATGTAGTGACTCCAGACGCAGCCTACACCAGCCCAACCACAGCACCATCAGTGTCATTAGCAACTCCTGCTGTTGTGGAGCAGCCTGACATAGTGGAAGGTATGTGGTTTTTGGTACTTACTTCGCTGTAGTCATCCTCATATTACACTGTGTTGGATTCTGTATTGCAAAATAGGCAGCCTTGTTCAAATGGTCAAGATTTTGGGAAATACATTTGTCGACCAAAGAAATGTTGAAAAGCTGTAACTGCATTTTCCGTCATGATGTTCTGTCTTTTGTCTTTGTCAGCTTCTGTGGACCCCTGTGATCCAAACCCTTGCGGTTCAGGATCCTGTTCTGTGCAGGGAGAGCTCGCTGTGTGTCAGTGTCCTAATGGCTTCACTGGTGAAGACTGCTCAACACGTAAGTCGTCAAACAGCACACATAATATTTCTCATGCCATATAGCTGAGAAAGTAGAAGAAACTGGATACCAATATTGAAAATCAATCTTTTATTTACTTTTACGATTTGTGTCCAAATGTTCGTAGCTGTGCAGGGCTGTGCCGAAGGCTGGTTGGAGTTCATGGGCAACTGTTACCTCCATTTTGCGGAGAGAGATACCTGGTCTCAGGCAGAGCAACGCTGTCAGGAGCTCAACGCCCACCTGGTCAGCATCAGCTCCCAGGAAGAGCAGCAGTTTGTCAACTGTGAGTAGCTGTTTGAGTGCAAAGAAAGATCATGTTTGTGGGTGGAAAGCTGGTGAGGCATCCTGGCTTTGCCTACACACTGGGCTTTTTGCTTCGGGCGACAGTGGTAAAGTCCCATATCCCAACATGAAATTAAAACAATTTACTCAAATGTGATAGGTAACAGATCTGAGGGGTGCAAGTATAATTTATGAGGACATACAGTATTGCGTTTGTTTTAAGGTCAAATCTCTTACTAATTGTTTTTCAGCCAACGGTCAGGACTACCAGTGGATCGGACTTAATGACAAAGATGTGCAGAATGAGTTCCGCTGGACAGACAGCAGTCCTCTGGTGAGTTTGGTCAAAGATTGCTAAATGTTCAGTTGTTAACTCAGGGAGTCGTAGCAACTACATCACTGTCAAAGCTAATGTTTCTGATCTATTGCTTTTCGCTCATTGAAATACTGGTTTTATAATGCCCTTCTCAGACCTTTGAGAACTGGAGGCCCAACCAGCCAGATAACTACTTCAACTCTGGGGAGGATTGCGTGGTGATGATTTGGCATGAGGGCGGACAGTGGAATGATGTGCCCTGCAACTACCACCTTCCCTTTACCTGCAAGACTGGACCTGGTGAGTTTAGTGGGTTCGATGTGGAACAAACACTGGTAGTACGACAAAGTTTGGCTTAATTATTTGGAACCACTAACCTGCCCAGTGTAGCTCAATTGGTAATCACATTTAAATAGTTTGTCATCTTATGGGTCCAATGATTGAGGCGTAGGCCAAAAAGATGCAAGCATGTATTGTATTATGGTTCTTGAATTAGCCTCAAGTAATTTCACATTACAAACACAAACCATGATAAAAACAAAAATCTTGAATGGGGTCATGAAATAAGCATGAACCAGCAACTTTGGACTGTTCAAAGATCAGGACTGTTACTTGTCATTGTCTGTTCATTAACAGTTTGCTTTAAATTGACCTCTGCCCTCTCTGTTAGACATGTGCGGAGCTCCCCCTGAGGTGGAGAACGGCCGGCTGATGGGCAGCAGCAGAGTGCGCTACCCCATCAACTCTATAGTCCGTTACCAGTGTGACACGGGCTACACACAGCGCCATCTGCCTGTCATACGCTGTATGGCAAATGGGCAGTGGCAAGAGCCACAAGTGGAATGTATAAAGGGTAGGTAAATATGGATTTACAGTCCATATTGTAAAAATGTTTCTGTCTTGTACACTTAATGCCTTGAATGCAGAGTTGAAAGTAGAAAGAAGCAAAGCTCATGCGGCAAAGGTCCCAAGTTGGACGAGTTTAGAGCACAGACCAAGCAGTTCAGTTTGGACACTTTAAACCTCTTGGATACCTGGGAGCCACTAGTGCTTGTTTTGAATCCATTCATGAACAAAGACGAGAAAACCCAGACTAATGCAGAAGATTTAAACCTTGAAACAAATGGGGCATAAATTGTAAAGTGTGTGAAACTCAGTATCGGTGAGACAGATGTAATATTTAGTTTACAGAAAATGCCCCTCTTGTAGCGCTAATATTTCAACATTACACGGATGGAGAGCCCATGGCAGCTTCTGAAATTGATTTTTTTTTTTAGCCACACCACTCCCTGCGGGGTAATTTATAAGTCTTTTGGCAACTAATGTTTACCTGATATCATCAGTATGCATACCTTTTCTCCCCGCAGACGGCGCCAACAGTAACAGGCTACACAAAAGGTCCCTGAGGAGAAGAAGTAAAGGTGACAGCAGCCAACAGGAACAAAATAAGCTGCACTGAGCAGGACTGAAAGGACATACAACACAGAGCCACAAAGGACCCCTCTTGTAAAGAAGCATGGACACCAATGCAAATACCCGACCAAAAAGATAGCAATCCCTACCATGTATATACACACAATAAAGCACATTTAGACAGTGATAGCAGTAATTGACAGGTAATTTTGGATCTTTGAGTGTCACCCTGCACCTTCTGAAGGCAGTTTTGTCTTTATATTTTTAGCATTTAATTTATAGCTGTAAACCAGTATTTGAAATTATCTTAATGCACACAATGATATTTTCTGCAATCAGTTGCCAGCACTGCACACATGATATGGTAGATAAATTTGTCAAACAGTATAAGAGGCTGAAGAGTAACACACAAAGTCCAAAACAGTCCGGTGAAAGCATTCGAGTCTACGAAGTCAGACACATTGTTACTGTAGATTTTTGCTATATTTTTAGGGTATTTTTCTAGATCTGTGTTTTTTAGCTTTTTTTTTTTTTTTTTTTTTTTTTTCCATTTGGTCTTAAACTCCAAGGACATCATCTGTGTGCCTCAGACCAGAGAGACAAACGGTTTCTTACATTCTTGGTCAACGCAGTGATGATCAAAGTTTTCGGTTGTGACAGCGATACAGGATACAACATGGTTGTTTCATCTGGATTGACCAATGGGCTTTTGAAAATATTGCATTTTCTCAAATCTGAGTAAAAGCAGGGTGAAAACACACATTGCTACAGAAAAAAGTATGTTCTATAAATCATCTTTAAAGCCCTCAAAATGAGCTACACACAACCTCAACTTTGACATCCACTGTGCTCCAACAACAACACAGTGTCTCGTATATTTTGAAATGATTGTGCTGTTCCATTTGATGATGAATAGGAATCCAAGTTTAAGTGCAAACAAACCTGGGTTGAAATTGTCAGCACTCATGCACTTTTGAGGTCTTCGGTCATTTCTGTGCTAATCATTTGAGTCCAGTGCACCTTAAACTGAACAAAAAAGATCCACATCTGTAGCTGACAGAATCCAGTAACTGGATCTGTCTTCCTGCCTGGAGGTGCCACCAGGACGGAGCACAACTCCTCCTCACTGGGTCACATGGTGCAAAAGATGCACACCCAGTTTTGCAGGCTGGCGTTTTTATTTGTCACTTCTCAAGAGTGATCCATTGCCTCTGTCAACACACTCTGATGTGAGAGTCATTGATTTTCAAGATTCAGTGTTTGCTGTGTGACGAGTTTCTCACTGTAAATATTCTCACTACATTTCTCTGAACAGCAGGATCTGTCAATAACTTACACAGAGCAGATGATTTAGTTGTTTGATTTATTCATCATCAACCTGTTTTTTTATTTGTTAGTTTAATTTACTGGAAAAATGTTACTCATGAAATACCAGCGGTACAGAAGAAGACACAAATTGCCTTTTTTTTTTTCTTTTTTTTTTTTTTTTATTAAAGCCACAGACATCTTTATGGAGGTTTCTGGCTGTGTGTCATGTAACAGGGTCTTATTGAAAGAAATGTGCTTCTTAAAAACCTGAGAAATTAGAAGCTGTGAAAGCAGTAGAAATTATAAAAAGGATGTGGAGACGGATGAAGGTGATAAGGAGGTTGTAAAACGTTGACCATGATCTTTTAAGGTCAAGATTTGCTTCAATTCGGAGTAGACAGATACTTTGGTCCACATCTGACTTCTCACAGAACAACTCACAAACACTGAAACATCTCACTCTCTCATGGACACAAACTCACTTGTTCAAATTAATCAGTTTTATCTAGATGCTCCTGGTGTGTGCTGGAGCTTGTACAGAATATATCAAAGTTCAGCATGAAGGCAACATTTAAGTGATTATGTAGAGCTAGAGATAAGTGTGGGTCTGTGTCAGTGTTTGTGATTTAATGGTTCTTCCACAAACTGAAATATCTTTTAACAAATAAACCAAAATATGAGTCATGTTGCACACAGACACTACTTCTGTTGTGACTTTGTTCAGATCCCGAATCCTGATGTGAAACTACAGTATGCTGTACTGTGCTGTACCAAATAAAACTTGGAATCATCCGTCTCTGTCACATTATTGTCCAAATCTTCCACCTCAGAATCATGGCATTATATATTGAACAGCTGTGAAGGGCATTGAACTGTATGTTCCCTAACGTAGGAAATATCACATACTGAGAATTTCTGTCATTTTCTGGAAACATCTTTCCCTGGAGCCGTTAACTTTGAGGTGAACTCTCCAGAGTTACAAACATGGCATTTAGTTTGTTTTTACCTTCCTGTGGAGCCCAACGGTGAAAAAACACACAGTAAATAGCTCCTTCATCGGCCTCTACAGCAACTACCTTCATCACTGCAGTCACCATAAACAGATTGCTCTGTGTACGTGTTTGCGTGTGCGTCTGTGTGTGTGGCAGGGAGTGCAGCTATGTGTGTGTATTAGGTTGTGTGTGGTTGCTTTTTATATGCATCTACATGGCACGTTTGTCTTTTCAGTCACACTGTACACATGTGTGCAATAATCTGAGTTGTAGCCTGTGTGGCATGTAATCTGAGTGTGTGTGTGTGTGTGTGTGTGTGTGTGTGTGTGTGTGTGTGTGTGTGTGTGTGTGTGTGTGTGTGTGTGTGTGTGTGTGTGTGTGTGTGTGTAAATAGGACGTGTTTATAAAACCTGCTGGCCATATAATCACTAGGGCTTCTGTTCCCACTCGGCTGCAGCAGGGTGGAGCGACGTGTTTGAGTCCACTCATCTAAAAGTGCATCGTGCCCAGACTGAGCGGCGCGCTAGCTTTACATACAGTGGCTGTTTTGTAGGGGTCAGTAACCCATCTCACCTCTCTACCATGGTATTCCTGTTTAAGCAGTGGGTGAAACTGTACCGCCAACTTGTGAGCACACCTTCCAGTGGTGGTTCATAATCAACAAGAAACAAGAAATTCACAGAACAAATCAGAGACAGGGTTCCAGGGGGGAAAATCCTGCTATTAAAGGTCATCTGAAAAAGTTTCTCAATATGTTATTTAAATAAGAGCCATTGATTAAAGCCTCCACTCAAAAATGTGTTTTGGTCATTGTTACTCCTCATTGTGCAGAATCGTGTATGTGCAGAGTTTCACAGTGGAGTATTGTCTTTCTCTTGCTGAAAGTGTGAAGTGTGTCAGTGCTCACCTGAAATCATGTGAGCAGAATTTGAGACATCACAAGTAGTCTGATCAACCAATCCTGGTCCAACAGGCAACTTACAAAGTGTGATGTGGAAACAAAGAGCCAGTACTACACAGACATCAACAATGGACAAAGGATAGAAAGTTCAAACTCTTATATATAAAAAAATATATATATAACTAAACTACGAGCACGTTAACATCCAGTAGGCTAGTTGTTAACTGTAAACATGCTAATGTTCGCAAATAAATTAAAGCAGAGTGGATGGCACTTGTCCAAAAAGGCTACTATTCAAATTATGTAGAAGTTATGTTCTGCTGCCATGAAAGCTTAACTTTAGAGTCTGTGCTGCTAAAGTTGTTTTTCATATAAGTCTTTTTATAGTGCTACTGGTGTGTTGCAGGCAGCCTCACATGGGCATCAACGTGGCTCCATAAATAAGTAGGAAATTAGCATTGCCAGCATTTATTTAATAGGCCCATTGGGTTGTGACATGCATTAAAGAGCTGAGGAGATTTAGAAAACATGTGCTCCTTGTGGGTGAATATAGGTTGAGAAGCTCCTGGTTGCAGACCGCAGATCGGGGCGGTGCTCAATGTGGGCGGGGTCAAACAAGTGACTCCGCCCACATTGACCCCCTGCCCTTGCACCTTGTTTCCAGTTCAAAATGCTCAACTTTAACCGTTATGTTATGTAACTCTTAACTTAGTTCACACCTATAACGTACCTTTTATTGTTTCTGTTCAGAGCACACAAGTCATTTAGCATGGAGATCAAGCTTTTCTAATTTCTTACAGACAAACAAAATCACTATTTGCTGAATCATCCTCAGACTAAAACCTGACATGTAGCTTCTCTCATGGCATCTCCATCTGTGTTGCATCACTGACTAATTACCGAATCAGATCCAGTATGTGACATCAATGCTGACTCCTTTAAAAAATATGCAAAACGTTCTTGTACGAGTGTCAGAGGACTACAGTCTTGCTCTTGACAGGAACTTGTTGAAATAGTAGTTTAGAATCTTGTATTTTTTACGAAGAAATGCACCTTGAATAAATTTGTATTTACTGAAGTAATTTTATTAATTTGTAGAAAATAGTACAAATGTATAGACAAAACAAAATAGGTACACAGGTGTAATGAAACACGTCTTTTCTTCCACAATGAATGTAAACAAGGTAGTTTAAATATTACAACAGTACAAAGAATCACTCAGAACTTCTGCTTTCTCCAACACACAGATCTACTCTTTAGTCCCTCTTAGAAAAATGAAAAAGAGACACATAATATTTTATAGAATGGGATACGCAGCACATTTCACAATGATAGAAAGACAAGGAGTCTGCGGGGGAAAATAAGCTACAGTTAGTGAGTGTAAAATCATGAGATGCAAATCTGTGGACCAACAGGAAAGATCTGACAGGAAAATAACGAGAAACACTCTCCACTCCCTCAACCATTAAGGTGCCCTTTCGCAAGGCACTTAACCCAAAAGTCTGCGGTTGTGGTATGAAGCTCCCACAACTGAATGTTGCCATGTTCGTTACTGTTGCTCTGAGGAGCAAAGCTTAAAAAATATCATTCTTGAATTGTTTTGCTGAATAAATACCAAGTTGCTGAAAGACTGAGGTGTGTTTGGAGAGCTGTGGATTCATTTGAGTAGGAAGACTTATCTGGGTCCGAACACCTTCCCTGAGTTTGAAGTAACTAATCAGGGAATTAAAGTCAGTTCTAGTGTGGGACCAATGTCAAAGATGTTTAGCCAAACTTCGAAACAGTTGCAAAGTTAAAAGGGAGGGAAATTTGCGGCCTAAATGATTCAATTCCAAAAACAAACCTTGGCATGATGTCTTCGGCGGGAGATGCTGAGATTGCGACATTACACACTATATGGCCAATAGTATATGGACGCATATTTGTCCATATAGTTTTATTACTTTCCATCTTGGGATGTGTTTATGGTGAGGGTTAGGCTCATTTGGTCACATAGATTTAAACCTGTCTGCTACAGCGACATGTACTTGAAGCAGTGTCCCTCCAACTGTAAGGCAACAGATAGGTAGCACTTTCCTGTATTAACGTGACACAAAGCCGTGTCCATAAGAAAGTGTTTTCACAGATTGTTGCAGAAGAATTGGGGCAAACTCCTGTAGGAGGCTCCGACACCTGGCGGAAAACTTCACAGGAGAAAGAAAGGGTCTTAGAGCAGCGCAATAATGCTTATCCACCAGATGTCACATGACATCTGGAGGTAGTGTAATGTTCCAGTGACCGCATACTTCTGACCATATAGTGTAGACATTTTGTCAAGTCCAAGTGGTATCAGAGGTTAGATGTGCAAAGTTTTAACAGTTGTTGACTGGTAGTTAAGTTCAATACTGACACGTGCAGCAGGTCTCTTGGAGGTGGAGAGTGATTAACCCAAATAGCGTCACTTCAATATAGCTCAGAAATGAACAAACTGGCTAACTGCTAATTTGCATCCAGGCTACAGCTAATGCCAACCTCCCGAGCAGAGCTCTGAACCAATTCAGTTAGCACGGTTTGTTTGTTTCAGCGCGTCTACCGATAACAGTAGACACCAAACGTCAGGTCCAGAGGAGGGAACCCGACAGTACGCACGCCTGGTTGCGGTGGACCGCAGTTCGCCCGGGCCTTTGTGATAGGATAACGGACACTTCCGTCAGCCAACCAGCCTGCGTCACAGCGGTCCAGTCCCGTCAGCCTCCATGCGGCGTACAGCTGGCCCGCTTTGGCAATTTGACTTCCATCGCTGGCGCAAGTCTGGACCGCTTCAGTGAAGTTGAGTTTAGTCGGCTGGTTTAAGAAGTATACTGTCCCTGCAGCAGGAGGAAATAATCAATCCTGACATTGTAATGTACAGAGATATTTGGATCTAAAAACAAATGTGGTTTCATACTGACCCTTGACGGAGGCAGAGAAGCAGAAAGCGTCGTAGTGGTGGAGGAGCCGATGTCGTTGTCCATAGTTGCGCAAACCAGGAGCCAAGTCCCCACCTCCACAGCCCTCACGAGGCACTGTGATCGGATACTGTACCGTGCCATCAGCCAACCAGCCGGCGTTGCACCAGTCGAGTCCCTCTTCCCACGCCGTGAAGAGCTGCTCAAATGTAGCCAGAGTGGCGTCCTGGTCCTGGCATGCTTCTTGGGCCCCGAAGAAGTTAAAATGGTAGCGTCCTTTCTGCGAGTAGTAGGGGAACACCACACCTGTGAAGGAGAAAGGTTTGTATGACAGTTTCTTATGAATTCCAATATTTATTTTCAATACCACCAGTGACCACCGGGTGGACAAAGGGCGAAGTGGCAGCCGCATGTCTCACCCCGCATCTCCAGCTCCACCGTCACACTCTCGTCCTCCAGGCCGTCGATCACCTCGCAGCGGTATCTTCCCGTGTCATTAAGCTGCAGCTCGTTGATCACCAGTGACATGTCCCCTGGCACCGAGCGTCGCAGGCGCACGCGGCCCCGGAAGCTGCCGTAGCTGCGGTGACGGTTGCCCATGGCGACCATAACCTCAGTTTCCCTGGCGAAAGCTTCGGGGGAAACGGGTGTGGTGATGGTGTTGGCCGGTAGCCAGGACCATTTGATGCGTGTTCTGCGTGGTTTGGTTAGTTCAGGCTTGTAGTGGAAGTGACAGGGAAGAGTGACACTGCTCCCTCTGGTGGCCGACACCGACGGCTCAGGGGATTCCACGTGGAGACGCACCCCATTGAAATAGACTAGAAAAGGCACAAAACACGAGAAATATAACTTTTATTTGAACAGGAGAATCCTAACTTTTATTTTCTGCATCAAAATTGACAAGATTACTTTAAATGATGACTTCAGCATCTCCGCCCTGTACCTTTAATCCTCCCTGTGTACGTACTGAATAGGTGCTCAATAACATTAATGATGGCTCTGTTCCTTTGAAGTGACCCAGTAAGACGTGCCAGGTGCAGCACGCACAATATCAGGGCTCTGAATTTGGTACTCCCAAATGTAATACAGCATTTAAAGTTTTCAATCACATCTCTCCTGCTTTCCCTGCTATGATGAGAAAACAAATTCTACCTTCAACATTTGTTTTTCTGTTTTATTTATACACACTAGGTAGACAAAAAAAATTAAGACATTATACTGTTTCATAGCAACAGCAAATGATAAAAGACAGCCACAGATGGACTATGGTAGACTATGGTTGCACTTCATTAAGTTTGTTGTTTGTTATCAGTCAACATTTCATTTTGAAGCAAACTCTAATGAAGCAAGTGCCTGTGCACTTGTCATCCAATAAATGTGCAGCTAAATGTGAGCAATGTTTTGCTATTCGTAGTGTTGTTCTGCTGTGCACAGCGCAATCCTTCTTTGTTGATGAACTAAAATGTTTGTGTTTGTGTTGTGTCTGGAGCTGTCCCACCATCACCATGACTTCTCTTGTTCTAACATGTCAATCTCCTCTGAGAAAGGTCTCTTCAGTCATAAACCGTCCACCAGCGTTTCATTCACAAAAACACCGTGTTAGTCCGAGAAGGCCGACTCTGCCTTTTACCAAATGATTTACATAAACTGCATTTTTAACAGTTGGAAATATTCCTGGCGATCAGTGCATGGTGCTTATAAATTTTACTTCGCAGGTTATATGAGTGAGACCGGTAATCTTGTCTTGTAAGTAAAACCACATGACAATAAATTCTGCAAAATCTGTCTGGAGAATCGCAGAAACGTGATTCTGATCACTGATGCGTAGATAAATAAAAAAGAGAAAACAATATCCTGCATACGCACAAGCACGCGCACACACATTATATCTAACAGAACCTCACGTCACTCACTAGCAGAGTTTGTTTTGGTAACCCTGGCGGACTGCCTGTGTGTCATGAACTATAGTTGTCTTCCCACATCACCTCCAGGCAGCTGTGTTATGATATACACAAACGATGCATGATGCTGATCTCACACCTGCAGTTAACACTCCCGGGTCTGTAAAGCCCTTTTCCATGCATACACAGCCACATAAAGCACATACTCTCTCCGTTTCCGTTTCCGTTGCTGATGTCCTGGTAGTGAAAGCCATTGTTGTAACCGGGGAACCTGCCCTGGCAGCCGGGCAGCAGCAGCAGGTACAAGCAGACGGCCAGTAGAGGGCGCAGTAGGCTGAGCATGATGCTGTCCACGCTGAAGCAAACATTGGGAAATAATAGAAACCTGGTTATATTCAGCTCCCACAACCTAAAATCGGTCATAAATACTGGGCAGAAGCTCCATAATTACATTATAAATAGTAAAAAAATGAATGCGTTTGGCAAATTAGAAAAGTATTCTCTTTCTCTCACTCTTTGTCAATAGATAAATCGATACTAGTTCTTAAACACAAATGGAGACTTTTAGCTTCTTATGAAGTTAAGTTTCACAATGAAAATATTTTAATTAGTTTATAACGTCATCCTAAAATTATATGAAGGGGGAAGCAGCTACTATTTTAATGAATCTTATTTGTTCTACAAATAGGCTACTTTTATGTCGAAGAAAAAATACACAACCAGAACTTATTGACAATTAAAATGAAATAGTCTGAGGCTGCACAGGAGTCTTCAGACTGTTACACAGCCTACCTTTCCTCGCAGGAAGAAACTTTCCTCGCAGCACAGTCGTCAAATGTCGGAAATTTAAGCATCCTATTATAGCCCACGTATTTTACTCAAAAACAGCGGTCTGCTCAATGCTTTCCTAAAACAGTCCCTACAGTTTTCAGCGTAGCTATATAATAATTCTGTGTATTTAATGTCTTTCTAACGCGGTTATTCTGCCTCCTAAAGTGTATTGTCAGAAACCCGAGAAGGCTAAACTCTTGTTTACCAACTGAATTAAAACGAGGCTACCACAGGTCAAAATTTCATTTGAAACACAAAATATAGCCTTCTGATCATCTCCGATTTAAATGTGTCTAACATGAACGTCCGTTCATGGGGGGGGGGGAAGTCTGAGGTCGTAAAAACAGTCAGTCACTCACAGATAAGCAGCTGTCCGCTCAGCGTCTCTTCAGCTCATCTCCTCCTCATCCTCTGCCGTCTCTCTTCCTACAGGACAGTCCTGCAATCCACTGGAGCGCGCTGACGTCACGTGCCGAGGCATCCCCTTTGAAGTGAACGGAGCTCTGTGTGACCTCACCATTCACGAGCCCATCTTTCACGAGCCCCACCAGATGCACTTGTCATAACATCACAATAAAACCAATAGCTCTTTAAACACTAAAACCACTATGTCAGTATAATGCTATTCTGCTGACACTATTTAACACACTAATAAAGCCTAATAGTTCTATATTTACTGGAATTTTTCTATGCTACTTTGTGTTTTAGCCTGACTGCTTTACAGATGTAGCCTACAAGGGACTTTTCGGATTCACATTTTGCAAACTGTATTCAAAACTTGATAAACTAATAAAATGCAAGGTATTCTTGAAAGATTATTCATATGGTTTCCTGTTACCCTCAAACCTTAGGTTTGATTTAAATAAGTATTTGATGCCCAATATAGGTCAAATTTTTCACAATTTCACATCAAAAGCAAAGGCTAAGAAAAAAAGAAAGAATATTAATATAAGTTTGTGTTGTAGAACTTTATTGTTTCCTACTACTGCTCCTATTAATCCTCTCATGGCTCCAGACATTTAACTGAAGTGTCATGAGGATTAGTGTTTAAAAACTGGGCTCCAGGTTGAGAACCACTGGCTTAAACTACCCGTTACTATACCTACTGTAACTACTAGTGAAATGCTGGCTATCAGTTAAATGGGCCACTTTACTGCAGAACAAGTTCTTTTACTTTTGATACTTTACATTTTACTGACAATACTTTTACTTAATAAGGCCTTTTAAATACAGGAATGTTGATACAAGGCAGGATGGGTCATTGCTTCCTTACCCCATTCTGTTGCCACCTGATTGTCTGTTTAGACATTTATAAAGGTGTACCTGATGAGTGTAAGTGTTTATTCTATTCACACACACACACTTAAACAACTACTGACATGAAAACTAATGATAAATATCAAAAGGTGATCTGCTAATTAAAGCATATTATAAGGGATTTCATCCTTCTCCAGTATTATATACAACAAACACACTGTTAAGAGGACAATATGCCACATCACCACATCTTGCATACAGATGGACCCTGCTTTTTCCATCATTTTTTTTTAAACGTAATTCATGGGGGTCAGGTCAACCCAATTGACCCTTATCTTGACCTCATCTCCTTCCACTAAAAACCTGGTCAAACCAAACTGTCGTTCATTTCTAACCCCCATTTTAAAATTCTAAACATAATAAAAGATAACGACTGTGTCTGTGCAGAACATTATTGCAGAGCTCAAGTATAGTTTGAACATTGTGTAGATTCATGGAAGCATTCACTTACACAAACAATAATAGTCAATTGTACAAGCTTTAAGTTGATTTAAAAGCAGATGAGAATCCTTATTAACTGTTAACAATGCAGGTGTGTTTTATTGCCTTTTCTCTGGCTGATGTAAGAAAGCTTGACCTGATCCTGAAGTTTTCATCAAATAACATTCACATTTGTCATTGTAAGGTCTGATTAAAAATGTCATTTAAATCCTTAAAATGTGAAATGTTCATGGGATGGAGAAAAGAACATTTGATTAATTAAAAATAATAACTCGGATTTATGGTAGGTTATTTGCAAAACCCCATCAAGTGTTAAATGTACAAATTGTACAGTCTATTTTCAAAGAACACCAGACTCCTGGTATGTGGATGCTACCAGAGCATGTGTTTTGCCATGGCTTCAAGTAACACAGCAAATATTGCCACATGAACTCATATTTCAGTCATTAGCTGAAATAATAGCAGACTTGGTGGAAAACAAGAGCAATTCCAGTTCTCCACTGGGGCCCGCGAGAATGTGCTGCTGCTATGCTGCCGCCTGAATATCTGAGTGCAGGCTGGTTATCTCAGTGCAGATGGAAGCTGCCCTTCTGACTCTGGCACACACTGTATAAAGAACCCTAAAGCTGTTGTAGAAATGGTTGTCTGACACGACAATGCCGTCCTCCAGAGGAGCTAAAGCACTCAACAAAGAGTCTCTGCACGCAACGCTTTCCTTTGTGGTCAGCCCTCTGCAGCCACTTGTGTTTTTCTAGTGACTTGACTGACACCCAGTTGGCATAACAGAAACCCAACCCCACCACTATTTCAGCAGAGTGGGGGTGTGGTGGTGCATTTGGGCATGTTGAGGAAAAAGCTGGCCCCAGTCTCTGGAAGACAACCAGGATGTTCAGGGTCCCATTGTAAATCCCACTTGTGGTCAGAAATCACGACCGGTTAGTGTAAAATCATACAATTTGCTTATTTACCACATTCCCATATTTCTTCCATCACATCGTCCCCTTTTGAAACACGTCGCTTCATAGTAAATGGTAATTTCAGACTAATAATACAACCATAATCACTGGAGGCTGGATTTAAGCACAGCACTAACCGGGTATGACACTTAAGCGTGTAATACACCCGTCAGTCCACTAGAGGACACCACGCCAGTGTCACGTTTTGACTCACCGAGGCGTGAAAAGTGAGCTGCTTGTAGGTTAATGCACCAACAACCGAATGCTTAGGTTAAGAAAAACATCACAGTTTGGGTTCAAATACGTTATTTTACACAAGTTCTATTTCATAAGTTATTTAACGTACTGTGGCAAACCAGGGGGAAAAGCCGAGCAGACACAGCACAGGAGGCGGAGACCCAAGCTCAGATTGGGGGAGGTGATAGAGGGAATCTACTATCCCGTGCAGGTGCTGCAGCCTCTAGGCGTGGCAGTGGTCACACCTGCAGACCATCAGCTAATTGGAGTGAGTGAGTATATGTTCACAGAGCTGAGCAGCGGAGAAAGAGACAGACTGGGCAGACGGACTGAACGGAAGAAGACTCCAAGGATCCCTGCACCTGGGAGAGGTGATACAGCGGACTCACCGCCCTCCTCGGCTCTGCCCTAACAGGACGGAGGGATCATCTCTCACACGGTGTAGACCGAAGGCAACGACCCCGACCGGGAGGAATCTTTGGTTAAATTTGGCCTCATCCCCCTTTACCCTGACCTGCTTATTAAAGGACACTTTTTGTTACATGGATAATGTCTCTGAGTCGGCTGTTTTATCCCTGAATCTTGCCTCTACGCTCCCTGGGTTGCCACATTACGTATGTAATACATAAGAAAAATATTTACCGGACTTAAAACAAATCCACATTGACTTTTGCTATCTCTTAGAAACGCAGACTGGTCTCCTGAATGGAAGTCGTGTTCCATCAAACCACCCTGACCTCCTCTCCACGCTGAGGTTGTCACTCTTACGAAGGAGAGCGGTTGAAAGCGAGCCATACATGCGTGTACTCTTCACACCTCGGTGAGGCAAATCATGATACTCGCACGTAATCCTTTAGTGGACTGACAGCTGTATTACACTGTTAAGATGGTGATGTTTAGAAGGAATAATGTTCACACTATTTTAGTTTAGCACATCAACATGCAAACATTTTCTAAAAATGACAAACACATTAAGAAATTATGCAGATATTTGGTTTGGTTCAATACAAAAACTATTGAACAAAGAAAAATGTTGTCCTGGTGATGATGCTGGATGAAAAATTAAGATTTAAATAGCACTGTTGATCTTGAAGAGGCATGCATAAAAAAAACATGGAAATTCATTAAATTGTACTTGAGACGTTTCACTTCACACCATCGAGTAAAGGTCACATGATCACCAGAGTCACTGCCATTGTCTGTCATTGTACAACATTTCACAGCAATCCAGATTCAAGTACTGAAGGAGCATAAACCTTCCCCAAACCTACATAATACTCTGACTTTCTGATAAAGTCAAAGGCATTTGAACTTCACTTTGTGGTCACCTTACAATCAGTTTAAATTCATGTCACAGTCACGACTAAAAAACGATAATCATCTAATGGCAGAAATCCCAGATCCAGATTACAACCAACATTTCAGAAGTTGTGGTTTGCCTAAAGCTTAACCGCTCATGCCAGTTAACCCTCAATATCCATCCGGCTGAGTTCTCCCTCTTCCTCCTCCTTCTTGTTTTCTGTTTTCACAAACCAAACCACCACTTTTCCCAGCAAATTCAGGGTTTGGAAATTCTTTGATTTGTCACAAGAAGAGGTTAGAGTCACTCCATTGAGACTTCCCTGGTTAAGGTTTGGGTAAAGGTTTTGCATATTTGCATCTTCACTCATCGTCACTGACACTGAAAATCCTGAATCACTGCTTTATTTTGGCCAGCTCTTAAAGCTGACACCCTCTTCTTTCTCCACCGCCTCCCTGCACGGTCTTCATTACCATCACAAATATGTGCTTTGAAAGTAAACGTTTATGTTGGGTTCAAAAAACAGCTTGCTTCCTTGTCTCAGGTTTCCTTATTTTATTCTGAATTACAATAAGAATGCAGTGGTGGAAGAATCATTCAAAGACTCTAAGTAAGTGTGTCAGCATTATAAGCAAAATTGACTTAAAATATCAAACGTATAAGCAGACAAAATGCTCCCGGCCAGTGTTATTATATTATATATGATGTTTTTGGATTACTATTACTGCTGTATCGATGTATATGTTGGATTTTACCGCCGTAGTTATTGAAGGCTGAGCTTACTTTAACTACTCGGGTGGTTTCATTTACGGCACGCATCATATTCTGAACAGTAAGATCATCATATGTTTGTAGCGTCGATGAATTTTCCAGCTAAAAGAGGTTTTAAATAGTTTGTTTCGCTTAAGGAGAAGACGAATTTACTCAACACCTATAGGATCATTTAGTATTTCAGTTTATCCCAAAAATGTATATTCAAAACCACCAACTTTGCAGATTTTAACGGGACGGACAGAAAAGGTACAAAGACGTGTAATCTGAAAATTAACTGAAGCTGCCAGACAAATGTAGTGGAGTGAAAAGTACTATTTGAGATGTCGTGGTATGGAAGTATAATGTTGCCATGGTAACCATCTTCGTTTAACATGTTAAGATTCTAAGAGCGGCCATTAAACGGATGAGTTTGGCAGGTATAAAAACAAAAAGATCCGACACATTAAACACGAGCAACTCCAGAGGTAGCCAGGAATGTGTGTATCAAATTTAACGGCAATCCATCCATCCAACAGTTCTTAGGACATCTCACATCAAACCTCATGTTGTGTTCGTGGACCACCAGAGTCATTTATCATCTATGGGCCTTGGTTGCCAGTCCAAAATTTGTGGCACTCTGACCCACAGCCTGAGATATTTTCAGTCCAGACAAACAACAACTGTCGTCCAGAGAAATGTGGCAAGCAGCTCGTACCGGGCAGCTTCAGTGGTGTTTCAAGGTTAAGATCCAGGCTCATTATAATCTTGGAAAAGAATAAAAGAGTTTGGCTGTCTTCAAAACATTTCTATAAAGTGCATACATGACAAAATGCAGTCTGCCACGGAGACTACAAGTGACCTTGATTTATGCATTTTACGTTCAGCAGTAAAGTGCCATGGTTAAACCTGAATTAAACCTCATATAATTTAGAGAGGCCATGTGATTAGTCTTCAATAAGGCCCTAAAACCTCCTCTCAGTGTCTGTTAGCGACAGTGTCCCCCGCACCCCCCCCCCCCCCCGTGTGTCTCTAAGCCATTATCTCCCAGTGTGTTTGAAGAGGCCAGACCAGTGCTCTTCCCCCCGCCCCACATGAAAGCTTTTAGCCTGAGGCCCCAAATACCAGCAGGCTCTGTGAACTGCTGGGTGACTGAGGCTTCGGAAGGGGTGTAATTTCTGCGAGGCAGCCACATGCGGGCCCAGAGAAGTGAGCGGAGCTTTTGACCCGCAGCCCAGAGAGAAGTGACATGAAAGAGGAAGGGATGGCCTTGTGTGCTTGTGTGCTTTGATTGAGGATCCGAGGAGCGGATCGTGTCGGCGTGAGCAGTCACACGTTGACATTAGCTGAGACTCCTCACGGAAAGGGACGGTTAGTCACAAAAGGTGTCTGAGTGTGTGTGTGTGTGTGCGTGTGTGTGTGTGTGCGTGTGTGCGTGTGTGTGTGTGTGTGTGTGTGTGTGCGTATGTGTGGTTTCAGTGTCACTGTGGTGATTAGAGAGGAAGGCTTCAATAAAAGACCAAGAGGAGACTGAAGTGCAGGGCTCAGAGTGACAGTCTCCAACTTGAGGGTAAATGAGCTGTAATAACAAACAAACACTGCAATTTCTTGTGTTTTTCTAACTCATAAATGTCAATTTTGCACCAACTAACCATGCAAAATGCCAAAATAAGGGGTATAGTTATGAGCATGATTGTGTAAAATCCTCTCATCACTTGTCAACAGCTTCAAACATTTATTTGAGCAGAAATAACACAGGCTTTCCCCCTGGCTCATGCCTGATCTAAAATAGCAGTTGTTTTCCAGGAGAGGATCCTTCCTGTCCAAACCCGATGCAGTGCCTCCACTTTCCTGCCTGCCTTTGGCATGATGCCTCCGTCCGTCCGTCCCCAGCCAGCTCTCATACCAGGAAACCAAACAGACGGACGCGCAGCACAGTGCTCGCACTAAATCACACCGGTTTTCGAAGACAAGTCTGCGAAATGTTATTATTTACAAAAAAAATATTTGTCAGGTTTAGAGGTTTCGGGTTTTATGACCCCGGTAATGGCTTGGTTTGAATAACATTTCCTCACACTCCATGCATGAATAATAAGGAACACAAGTAAATAAGAAATGCCTATGTTTTATAAACTGTATGTTTGTAAGTTAGGAGCGCATTATAATGGGAACTTTCACAACTGTACAGTTTTCATTTCATATTAAAGTCGAGCCAATTTTCATATTAAGTGATTGTTTTCCTAAATTAGTGTAATTTTGTGGTTTTTTTTAAATTCATTTAGGTGTCTGCTTCTTAGAGACCGCTTAAAACAACAACAAAAAATGACTTATTGCATAACATGCTTCTTATACAAACATATTCCATTTGAAACCTTGTTTCAACAAACTGATAGTTTAAATTCATTTTGAATTATGAATTACTTCAATAATATCAATCCAACTATTTTACAGACATGTTTACATTGTATATATCAGATTCCCAAAGGGTACTTAACGATATAAAGCCTAGAAATATGAAGGATATAATACAAATAAATTGTAAAAGTAATAATGACATTTAAGACCTGCAGCTGGTGGGAATCCAACTCCAAGACATGATAATTTGTGTAATCTATAGGAGTATATAGAAACAAAACAATCATCCCTCCACTGTTTACTTGACCGCTAAGCTTTCTGGAGCTGTACAGACAAAGGTCAATAGAAGAAAGGATAAAAAAAAAAAAGAAGGAGATTTGAAGAGTTGAAAGAGGGAGATAAAAGAGAAAGCTGTCATTAGGACCTCAGTGCCATAATCACCAGCAAGTCCTGAGGAAAACCAGCTGGTTTACTGCAGAGGACTGGAGACCATCAACTGTTGTTTTACACCCATGATTACCCAGAATTAACTAAGAGTGATGTAATCTCATGGAGCAGGAGCCATTTTCCTTCAATACATAAATGTTGTGTTGACGGGTTAATTCAGTTTGAGGACAGAAAGGTCCTCCACTGCCTCAAAGACAAGAATGTAACCTTCACAGTGTCACAGTGTAATTGTAATCTAAATATGATTGTGAGCATGATTCATACCTCAGAGGACTTTCACTACTCAAAGTGTGACCTTCACAGGCTGTAATGAGACGAGAGGAGGACGAGCCCTCCTCGGGTAAGGACACCTTTAAAAGCTTGCAGAGTGGTATAAAGACAGACGAGGCCCCCGGGGTGTTGAAATGCTAAACAGGCCAAACGACCCTTGGTGCTTTTTCAGTCTTTTGATCTGCCACCTTTTTAAATGGAAAACAGCTCAAATGAATTCAGCAGTGTGATTATTAATAAACCTAAATATTGCATCCAGTAATACACGTGAAAAAGACTTCTGTGATATTCAAGCAATTTACAGTCGATTAAACGTCCATTTTTTTTCTTAAATTTTATTTATTTATTCTTTATTTTAAAGATACAAAGGCCAAACATAAGGTCCTCTTAGAAACACAATAATGGAATAAAAAAAAAAGAAGAAGCTTCAAATCCAGTCAAAATTCTATGAGGTCAACAGTCAGTATAGCAAGAAATGAACTCATAAAAACACATCAACATCATCAACTTCTTTTTGAGCAATCATAGAAAACCAGAACAGCAGGGGAACAAGATATCTATAATAACCTTAATGCTAATGAAATACAATGTCATCAATGAAGTCAAATCGGTTCAACGTAAGCTGAGCAACTCTAGTGAATAAAATTCATGCAGACGTGGATAAGAAGGGTGACTGCTTATGGAATCGTCTGCAACAATAATAAATATTGTACAGTGTTTGACACCAACATCTATCCGCGACCTCTCGGTGCCACTGCTATCCCCTCATGCATTTTTCAAGGTTCTTGAATTAATATTCATTGTTATCAAAACTAACACGGTATAATATTGCACAAGCCCATAATTCATAATTCATGGGGTGGAAAGGTTTAGAATACTGTGACGGGGCGGCAGAAGCAGATGATACGGCGGGTCGCGTCCAGTGGAACCGTAAAAATCAGCTTTAATTTGGTTTCTCTTTTGGTGTTATCAGCGGGGCCGCAGCTTTCCACTGGAGGCAGAATGTTGGACCCAAAATAAATGATCTGCGGCAAACATTAACATCTACTAATGCAGACAGACGCCAGTACAAAAGCACTGCATACATGTCACATCTCAACACCTAACAACCGAAGCAAGGGGTTCCCTCAGATCTGTTTCAATTTTGAACAATTTTAACAAAGACACTGAACTACTACCTGTCTGTTTTCTTTCCTACAATACCACTACATATAATCATGAACAAGTCTACTGTTTGCTCTTCAATGCACAGTACAGTTGTTTTTATGTTGTTGTTGTTGTTTCTTTTTGGTTTTTCAATATTTCAAATATCAAAACACAAACATCAAAGTGCAGTAAAAAAGTAAAACTGGGTGAACACAACTAGAAGCACAGCCAAACAAGCGTGGAAGCGTTCAGTAGCATTCACTGGACATTAGGAGCAGATCTGCTTTGACCTGAGACGATTTATGCTGCTAACCAATTAGTAATACACGCATCTCTTGGATCATTATGGATTTAATACTTGTGACACTGTTCACTGTAGCAAAACACTGGGATAATGTGTCGATAGTTTTTCTGCCATTCCAAGAATCCTAATCGCAATCAAAATGGATTTGAAGTGGTCCAAAGAAAGATCCAGATCTGAAGTGGTTCTGAGAATCACAGGTGGTGGGATTAAAAAAAAAAAAAAATCAGGTTTCCATAATCATCCATTTCAAACAGACGAGACTAATTAACCATAAACTCACCCTAAATGGGACTCTTTTTTTTTCTTAAATAAAGACAGGGAATTTGATACAGATCTGCTGTAGCAGCCAGTGACGTGAAAAACTGCCATAACCGTCGCGTATCAAAAAAATTTGATCAAGCAAATCAAGCTAAAACGATCTGTCAAAGGTGAAATCATTATCCAAAGAAATCTGGCTTTTTTTTTTTTTTTTTAATTGTCCGCACACAGCAGCATGTGTAAATCTCAACGGCTATTTCCTGCAGAGCAATAAAAGGTTTTCTTTTTCTCTTTGATGCAACGATAATCTTAAACTCTTTCTGTCCTTTGTTTATAACATCTTGTCTGTCAACGAAGGCGTCTCCTCTGGCTTTGAAATCACATCTGTTTGGCTGCTTCACTCGTTCACTGACTGATTATTACGTCCCACAATGACGCAACATTTCTGATTCCTCTTTTGTTCCGTGTGTGAGATTCAGACTTTCCGTAATAAACCCACATGCCAAAAACCTGAGGGTGTGTTGGCACTGGAGGACTTGATGGCTTTACCTTGATGTGATGCAACCCAATTTTGAATAAACTCGTAAACATGTTTTGTACAAACGACTTGTGTAAATGGAGGATTTTAACTCTACTGGGCTGAGCTGCTGCTCGCGTATGTTTAAATTAATACTTTTTTTTTTTTTTTTTTTTACACCTTGGAGGTTAAACCTCTGGAAGAAGTCCAAACAAATGTACAAAGGGAAACATACACTGAGGATTTTACTGTCCAACAACTGCAGAGAAATATGAGGAATACTGGAGCACACACAGTGGGACACCTTGAGATGTTTGGTCTCTTATTTTTGTTTGACAAAGAAAAATTTCTTTTTAATTTTTTTATAAATTACTTTGCAGTTTTTCCAAATAAAGCACAACAAACATGTTTAGATATCAGAGTTTTAGGTCATATTTTTTTTAGGAGCTGATCCACTTTTTGGTGAATAAAAATAATCGACCAGACATCTCAAAGTATCATTTAAAGATAATATGTATTCTGTGTCTTGAGGGGAGATCAAGTTTTCGGTTAAAGTACGTGTGCAAGCGGTTTTGTGGAGCTTATGTACATCACCAGCCGTGGGTCTTGGAGGTTCAATGTTCCAGGTAGAACTGATCTAGGATCAGAATCCAGGCAGCACCAACTGATACAGCAGCAGACTTGTTACCCCTGACCTCTGGCACGGGGACCAGGGAATCACCACCTTTAATTAGGTGGGATAAGATGTGACTCCGGCTCTGCTTCTTGAAGGGATCACAGATTTGGTTCAGTTGGAAAATATGAGTGATCGATTCAAGAAACCAAAAAGAGGATATACATGTGAACTTATCTCAAAAAGGGTCCTGGGAGCAGTGGTTAGGGGTAACAACTCCCAACTCCGACCAGCCAGGGTTCGGGTGGTAGGTGTGCTACTCTGGTGTCTGCTGCCCCCTAGGGCTGAGAGCAAGGCAGTGCAGGTGTGGCTCAGGAGGGAGAAAGGAGGGAAGAGGGAAGAGGAGGAGGGAAGGAGGTAGAGAAAGGAGGAGGTGGGGGAGGTGGTTGAGGGCGTTTGCTACTCATCACAGCCCAGAAGCTCAATTCGCAGAGTGATGCGCTCGTGCCAGTCCCACGGCAGGATGCGGACATATCGTCCGTAGAACGCCGGCTCAAAGATGTTCTTTTTGTGAACATTGTTGTCGCTGTTGCCTGGGAAGATCTGGACAAAGGAGGACAACCAATTAAAATCATAGCAAACAACTCGCTGCGAGAACTCAATATTTTCTTACACTTCTTGTTTCCTTTATGATTAAATACTAATGAAAAATATTGGTGTCATTTCGAGTTAAAGCCAGTTCTCCAATGATGACGGCACAGAAAGTCCTCCTGACTCACTGCAATGAGACTGTACGAGTCATTCCTGAACGTATTGAATAACACACACTGTCCCTCATTCACCCAACATCGCAGCCAGACACTACAAATTGGACATCGAACTGCTTTTTAGCTTTTCCTTTATTTAACTGCTGATGGTTATTTAAATCTTACTTACTCTTACAAATTTTAGTTGTTGGTCAACATTTGTCGTTACCCTTGCTGCCGCTGTAATTAAGGAATTTCCCCTTCCTACCAACCGACCTACGTAATGCCCCATAATTTTAAAATACTTTCTTTTTTTTCTTTTTTTTATACAAACTTACAAATATTACTTAAAATGACCTGCTGTCCCTGCAAATTAAACACTCTTCATAAAGATAAATACAGTATGCATGATGATAAACTATACATTCTGAGAGGTTAGTTCTAGTATGTAATGGGCAATGAGCTGGATGGAGCAATGTGCATACATATACAGGTATGAGAATAGTTGTAGTACGTTATTTGCTATGATGAGTTATTTTTAAGTGGAAGTTGTTTTCAGTGAAAAGCAGAAAATCTTTGAATTCACTGACTGCACAGCAGAAGTCACACAAAATAAATCGTTAGCAATTCACACAACTTCATAAACCACTGCCATAGTATCCCATGAAATACAGATTGGAGTAATAAACAAAAAGTCAGCGACAAATGTTTCATGCATGAAGTCGGAGCGATTGTCAGCGTGCTACATCCTTGATTTAATGGCTGAATTTGGCTGAACACGACTCACATCTGGCAGATCAGATGATATTTGGATGTACCGTGAATGAAAGCAAACAGGACGCTAATCAGTCCCAGTGTTTTCATGATTGGTTCTAGGCCTGTTGATGAGTACATCAAACAGTTGAACTCGCCCTCAGTTTTTTACATTTTCCTTTAAGACCACATAAATGCAAATAAATGATTTCTAAATTGATTAGCCTCAATAATGTTGATTGGTTTTATTTTCTGGTGTATTTTTCTATCATATGTATTCTTCATCCATTTAAATGCAGCATTAACATATTTCTCATACTGTTATGATGTTGTGTGCGTGCTTTTTCTATATTTTCTTTGTTTGTATTTAGATTGTTGTATTCCATAGTTACAACAACATACATAATTACTTTTCTTTTTTTTTTCCCTTTGCTGATGAACTGACCTTGTCTGTCTTTGTGGTCTCGTCCTTCACAACGGTCCAGGCCTTTCCATCATCACTGTGGGCCACTTTGAAGGCTGCGACGAACTGGATGGAGCCAAAGTCTTTGGCCCCCTGGGTGATGATCCCAGAAATCTTCTTGGGAGACTTCAGGTCCACCTGCGGACACAGAAACATCTTTTAACAAATGCTGCGTGGAGCAAACTCAAAATCAACATGCAGCTCTGACCTGTCCTCCTCTCCTACCTGCAGCCACTCAGATCGGTTGGTGGTGGCGGCGGTCCAGGCGTTGGTCTTGCCCTGTTTGTCCAGCCGGGCGTAGTGAGGGTGCCAGGTGAAGGCCTCGATGCCCCACGTGCGGAAGGTGCTGGAGGCGGTGATCTGGCGGTTAGACACCAATCGGGACTTCATGCCCATCGGCTCTGAACAACCTGAAGTGTTTGAATACACTGTGGAGGTGAGACCAGGCCGAGAGGAGGAGACAGAGACAAAGAGGAATGGAAAGAGAGAGAAAGAAAGCATGATAGACGGGGGGACGGACAGGAAGCGGCCGAGGTCAGCCAGTGATGTGAAGCGGCGAACAAACATGATGATGTGGAGGACAAGAGTAAACGATGCCGTATGGCAGACAGGTGAATGTGCAGTTTTAGGTTTGGATGAGGTCACATTCGAATCTTATAGCAGCTTCAACTCTGTGTTTCCACCATCTGTGGTTTAAGTTGATCACACCCTCATTTGTTTTGTTTTTATAATGATTCTCCGAAGGTTTGCCGTTTACAGTATTCTCACTCTCTCTATGATTTCACATATGCAGTATGAGCATCACGTAAATCCTGAAGGTGAAACGAACTTGTGGAGCTCCGTGTATAAACTTTAAAGGCTGTAATACACTTTTTAATGAGCGTGGTTTAGTGACGCATCTGAGCATGCAGGTCAGATGGACAGAGGGTGCATGGAAATGTTTACAGCTGTACAGCATCACCAACAGCAGCTGTTCATTTTCATCATCTTTCTCTTGAGTTGATTCACTCAATGCCATTAAGTCACTGAAAATAAAACAAAACTGTTCAAAAGAGCCACACTGGCTTGTCATGAAAGGAAAAGCAAGAAGAGACGCTTGTTGCAAGAAAGAAGACTTAAAAGAGTCAAGTATCTTATTAAACTCCTGGGTAACAATCTTTAGATGAAGATGACCAATGCATTCTGTGCACTAAAACATCTTTGACTCATTATCATCCAAAGTGCTTCAGCAAATACAATCAAAGGGTTTTGATCAAATATTTAGGGATGATCTTGGAATTGATTAAGATAGCACACAGCTGTGTTTAAAGTTAGTCAATAGCGTGACATCCTTTGAAATATGATCAATCACTTGGTGCATGACTGAAAATAATTAGTGAGCAAACAGATGAGCTAAATGCCAGCGGAAACAAAATGCCGAAACGCTTGTGCCTCCCTGGAGTTTGAATGTGAAGAGCTTACTTTAGTCACAAACAACCACTTTGCATCAACAGACAAGTGAGAACAATGTGCGTGCACACGGGATGTTTTCTGCGTGCGTTTACCGTTGAGTTCGCAGCCCACCAGCTCCATGCGAAGGGTGCAGGCCTTGCGACACACAACAGGAACAATGCGGATGTACTGGGCAATGATTGGAGGGTCAAACAAGGTGGTCTTGGTGCCATCGTTGTCCACGTTCCCCACAAATACCTGTGAAAGAGAGAGGCGTTAGCAAACTGGTTCGAATGTACCGTCATTTGTTCGTTTTTCAGTGATGATGATTACTGACCATCAGTAGTTTATTAAGCAGATTTATGACCCATTCTAAAGAAGCTTATCCTCAACAGTGTCACAGTCAAGTTACAGTTAAATATCTATTTGTGTGGGGTGTGCTGCTCCCTCTAGTGGTTCAATTATATCTTAACACAGAGGCATGTGCTGGGCTTGATAGATCTTTCCAGAAAAATATTTTAATATTGCATCAAGGGTCAATAAATCAGTTTAAACTGACTTATGGACTACAGTAGTGTGTTTTCTGTTGTGTCTCCTCACATTGTCCCTCCTCTGTCCCTCTCTTCTGTACATGGTGTACGTCTTGCCGTCCAGGCTGGAGGCCACCTTGAAGGCCTTGATGAACTCGGCTGTGCCCATGCGACTGGCACCCTGCGTCACGATGCCTGTAAAGCGCATCTTTCTTTGCATGTTGAGCTGGAAAAGTGGAAACACATGACAGAAAGATGGATTCCTTTCTTTTTAAAGCAAACTTGTAAAGTCGAATAAAAAAAATCAGCGCAGTTAATGCCAGGATGGGAAATCATTTTTAGGTATTTGGAATAAAAGGCTCCACAACAATCAATCAAGAGGAAAAATGAATCAATCAACTTTTTCTTGTTGGAAATATATCAGTTTCAAATCTTGACGACTCAAGACCTCCACACCTAAGCGCCTCCATCTTTATCTCTCATCAGCCTTTAATCATCATTTTCCATCAACTTAATACATTTTGTGATGGCCTGTTACACTGTTAATGTACTGTATCACTGGTCTCACCTCTATCCATGGGTTCTTGTCATGTGCAGCTGCACTCCAGGCATTAACCAGTCCTTTGTTGTGGAGGCGGGCGAGCTCCGAACCCCATCGCTGTAGGCCCAGCAGGCTGTAGCGGACTGATGAGGCTGAGATCTGGGACTCAGCGATGCCTCCTCCCTCCATGCCGAGCAGAGAGATACAGCCTGAAGAAGAGAGATTGGAGAAGATTCAAGCGCCAGCTACCCACACTAATAATACAAAATTCCCATTGTAAAATAACAAGATTCAAGATTTCTGTAGCAGTAACCACATTATTTCATTAAAACATTTTTTTTTTTTTAAGAAATTAAGCTTTCTAAATCTGCATTATTTTTTACTCCAGTCTAAAATTCAGTTTTATAAATATATATGTTTTATCTATTATAGCTGTAGAGAGGAGTAGTGACTGGACAATGAGATTGGAACGGATACTTATTTAACAAAATGAGATGAGTATATGGTTAGATACACAGGGAGGAAATCAAAGTCTAATGCACACTCAGGCATATTTTGAGTGTGTGCTAAACATTCACTGGACTGTTTAAGCCACACATTCATTTAGGATACCGAGCATTGAATCAGCTTAACTGAATAAAGTATTGATTCCTCATTTGGAACAGGCTTTCTCTATGCTGCCTATTGATCATCCTAAAACCCAGCAGCTTGGCCACCCTCCAAACACTCATCTTTAGTGTCTTCCTTCAGTTGCATCTCCTTCACACACAGTGTTTCTATTACACCAGCTTTAGTGCACCAATATGTAGGCACAGCCTTTGAATATGCTGCTCAACGAACTTAAAAACACAAGTTGATAACATGATGTCTTTATTTAGCTATGTGGCCCTTACGTGAGAGCATTTTGTAATAAGAAGTTCTGGTTGGTCGGTCACACTTACGCATTTGGCAATGTTTGCCCACATAAGGGGAGGGGCAGTGGCATTTGAAATCTCCGTCCAGGTCTCGGCAGATGCCGCTGTTCTCACACGGCTGGCCGGCACAGTCGTTTACATCTACAGAGAGATTAATCACACACACACACACACACACACACACACACACACACACACACACACACACACACACACACACACACACACACACACATCACTTAGTGTAATTAAACATAATACTGGAAAACTACTCCGGTTTGAAAACAGATTACAGTTAGATGGGTGAGTGAGTTACATGTCATGCTGTAGAGACGGGGTTTGATATTTATTCAGCTGCTTTATTGAATTAATGAGGTTAACTGAGGCCAAGCCAGCAGGACTGAAACTGTAGCAGAGAGAAGGTTATTGAGAGCAGCTATTAGACAGTAAATGTAGCCTTGGTCAACATGTGATCAATGACAAATTAGGACTAGGAAATTATGTGGTTAGGGTGCCGATTACAAAAAAGAAAGGTCCCACGAGTAAATGTGCTGAGGTGGGTGAGGGGGAATATAAGCTTTACAGAAAGAAATCCCCAAAACTCTTGATACATGTTTAAAGTAAACTAGAGGATCATGAAGGACCATGTCAGAGCAACACGTGTTACTTTGCCTGTAGTTCTTTGTATCACCTCATGATGGTGCCCTCACAAACACTATCTGTCCCACTCAGAGTCTGTAGCAGATGAGTCAGAGAGGAAAACAAATCAGCAGAATGAAATGGGAATAAACTCCTTTTCATCTCTCACCCACAAGCTCTGTCAGTGTGACTAACCCAGCTTTGAACACGCTCTATATTGACCACATTCACAGGGAAGAAGGCATAAATTTAGGTTGCGCAGATGAATGCACACCAAAAGGGGAAAACTCAGTCCATCTCTAAAGCTTTAGTCCTCAGTGGATGTAATTATGGAAGAAACGCACGCAAGCAAGCGAGGCACACCAATGTAATATTTCTAACTAACAAACACACACATGGCAGCATCTCCCTGCCCACATGTTCTCTCTATAATTAACTCTGTGTCCAAACATTCATTTTCACCCATCACAGGAGGAATATAGTAATTCTGAAATGTCCATCCGCAAACTCTGGATATGAGTTCCACAGTCATGACATCTGGCTTCAGGAGCCCAATCGAAATCACATTAAACAGACTATCTAAAGCTCCGGCTGCAGCTGAATATTTTAAACATCAAGCTGTTTCCACGTCATACTTATTAGGCTTCTATGATCAACCGTGAAACTATCTAATAGCATGTATCTCTGTCGAGATCCAAATATGCTCTTATATTCATAATATCAGAGCAGCTTCAGGTTCCACTGCAAGATTTGATAATTTTTTGACGCACTAAGATTTAACTTCGTAAGTGTTCCAAGTTACAGAATCAGAAACAAGTGAGTGAAACACAAGGTTATTACAAACTAAAAGAAATGTGTAAAATTATTGTGGAGTATCTATTTGGCTAATATTAAGACTCCTGGTTCATAAGAGAATATAAATAGTATGATCCACCAGAAAAAGGTAACGGTTAAAAGTTCTTCTTCTATGTTTAATTTCTTTAAGTGTAGTTTAAATCAGACAGCTGTTTTGTTTTTTGTTTTTTTAATAGATTACAAATATTTGTTATTTATTGGCTGTAAAGAATGTAAAGGTTGGTTCACAGGCTGACTGGGCAAAAACTGTCTATCTAGTGGCATTACCGGCAATGAGTCAAAGACCAGACCTTAGACAACCCTGAGACCTGAGACCTGAGATCAGTCACTGATCACAGACGAACAAAAACTTTGGTGGAGTCCTGAAGTGCGTCAGCTGGTGGCCTTCTCTCCTGTAAGAGGATTGAGCACCAGGAGGACCACAGCTTGGTCAGCTCCAGGCTTTAATCCATTTATCTGACAACTGGGGGAGGGAAAGAAGGAGGGAGGGAAGGAAGGAGGGAGGGAGGGAGGGAGGGAGGGAGTGAGTAATGAAGGGAAAAACATCACTGGAAAAGGTGAAGGAACAAGTGGATGACTTTCACGTGTTGCGTAGAGATGACGCAGGGGAATAACTCAAAAAATATGACTGACATCTTCTAATCTCTGTATTTCATGGTAGCCACTATCAGCACACTGTACATATAGATCCTGGGGGGGGTGGAGCATGTGCTAGTCTAATGCCTGTATCCAATGAACCCTATCACTTCTAACTGAAACAGCACACTACCACAATATTTAGAGGGTCAATATCTGCTTCAGCATGAAGCGAAAACCTCTAAAAAAAAAATCTCATGTGCCGTGTTTGAAACGTGACCCTGATCGATGCACAAAGCTATGTGCATCCAGGATCTGGTGCCAGTCTGCCTGCGTTGCTGCCTGAGAAGAGTGGATGGTGTCTCTCAATGTGTTATGATCTACATATCTCGGTGTGAGACCTCAGTCCACAAGGTGCCCAGACTGAGCTATGAAAAGTGAACCATCTGTGATTTTTATGGTTTGATAACAACACATCTTTACAAAGCCAAAAAGTGCTAACTTGCATGAGGGTTGAATCTACCGGTATAAAGTAACAAAACATTTGTCCTCCAAATATATATTCTCCAGTATTATATTAAGCCAAAAAACAAACTTCCACCTTTAATGATGAAAAAAAATTGCGAAAATGTTGACTGCTGCACTGGAGCAAAGTTAGTCTTTTTTTTTTTTTTACATAAAATGAAAAAATTACATATCTTTAAATCGACATTCATGCCATTGGCATGGTACAATAACCAGGGAGGTGCTCTTAACCACAATGGCGTTATTAATTAAGGCTGAAAAGGTTCCCAGATGTTATTTTCTGTGCATGGTGGACTGGACTGGCAGCAGCAGACCAGGGAGTGCCAGTAGAACCCAGAATAGCTCTGATTGGGTTCAGTCTGCTGGAGGTTCGCTCTGAGATGAAACTTCTGATGTCATAAAGTATATTTACCCAGCGCATTATCTAAAGCGGTGTCTCTGAGCGCTCACTCTAAATAGATCAGACATGCAGATATCCGATCCCGAGCGCTGCTAAATAATAGCTGTGCTTCTAAAAAAAATAATGTCTGCAGCATTTTAAAATCTATTTCATTGCATGTTTGAAGTTGGAACTGCATATTTATTATTACTGTGACATCAGCTTACCTTAACTTTAAATTTGCAACAACAAACATAGATTTCCTTCATGTTAGAAGGTATATTTTGTTTCTTTTTCTGACAACAGATGTACATAAGAGACAACCAGAGCATCGTAGTCAGAGAGATAAAGTGTCATCTAATTGACAAGGTCATGACTTCATGTCATTGTGGCTTAAATGAAAAAAAAGGAAAGGCTGGAATGTCCATGGACTTCCCCCTGCTGAACGTCAAGACTCAACATCATATTATGGTTATATAATAACACAGACGTGGTTATTGTAGTTTCTGAGGGATCTCAAAAACTCCCCACAGCTTTGTGGTCAAAACAAAAGAACTTCAAAATAAACAATACTTTTATACTATCATAACTATGAGTGAATAGAATTCTGCTGAAAAAGAAAAAAGCATACTTTCTAAATGACAAATGAATGATTTAAGAAATGATTTAACTGAATTGTTTCATAATTTCCTAGTTTAGCAGACTTTGAAATTCAAAACTAAACAAACTGTTGACCGACCAATAAACTGCTCAAAGCAGACAATCGTGAACCAGTAAGTGCATCCCGGCTTAGTCAAATCCATGACAGCACAGACACACACAAATATACAGTAGAGACACACACACACACACACACACACACACACACACACACACACACACACACACACAGTATTCCATTGGGGGCATGATGCCCAGTCTGCCCACACACCCACATCCTGGGTGGAGCTGAAAACTCTCCCAAAACAACTGAGAAATCAGCAGACTCATACACACTCCCTTTTGGTGACGTCCAAGAAGTCAAAATAACTATTTTAATCTGGTCTGAAGTCCTGAGATTTACAGAATATAAGCAACAAAATGACTCCTTCTTCCCTCACTGTTTCCATCCATCTGCCTTGGCCTGTCTCTCTCTCTCTCTGTCTCTCTCTGTCTGTCTGTCTCTCTCTCTCTCTCTCTCTCTCTCTCTCTCTCTCTCTGTCTCTCTCTCTCCCAGTCTCTCTCTCTGTCTGTCTGTCTGTCTGTCTGTCTGTCTGTCTCTCTGCATCTCCTTATTTGAGCACCCCCTGCCTCCCCCCACCTCCCTCCCACATACACACTCCTTCTTTGCAACCCATAAAGGCTTTTAGGCCAATTTGACAGGACAGTCAGAAGTGCTGCAGTCAGACCTGAGTAGTGAGTGTGACATTGTCAGGAGGGCAGACTTAATTCACTGTTCCGCCTCCATGTTCACTTTTTCGCCCGGCAACAGTAGCAGCGCTGACGCTGCTTGCGCTCAGCGTGGAGCGCCACTTTTTGTTGGCTCCACTGGCGCGAGGGATGAACCATGTGTGTACGAGTATGCTAAACAGTCTGTATATGAGATCATGAGCTGTGTGTGGTTGTTCATGTGGGATGCGCAGCACACACGTGATTAAGCTTTTTCCAATAGAGGTTGTCTTCTTCCCTTCATCTGTTTCTCAGAGGATTTTGAGCTCTTTAAGGGGAAATGTATTCAGCAATGAAATAATACATTTAAACTACATAATGAAAAATGATTTTGAACTTCTTTCACATAGGTGAATGCAAACTATGAAAGGGATTGGATTGTGCCATTTTCTACCCTTTATTATATCTTCTCCTTCTTTACTATTTCTATTAATAGTTTTCTAGATGCACTGATTTGTGTGAGAACATCGACATCTGGCTCCAGTCTGCCCCTACCTACATGTCGGGCTTCAAGTTTGGCTAATTTCGTCTCCAATCACTGGCTCCCGTACAACCTCACAGTTTTAGCAGCGAGAGGGCTGTGACATTTCTGAATATTTCATATCTTAAATCTCCGTCTTAAAATGTCTGTCTCAATACACGCTCGAACATGTGAAGTGAGTGTGAGGATGTGGCCGAATGTTTAACTTTACTACGCCTCCCTGGGTTTTCTACAAGCCGTCTCCTTCTCTTTCAGACAAACCATAGGTGCCGGCTGCAATGATACTTACCCCTTGCCCGCGCATACACACACACACACACATGCGCGCGCACACACACACACACACACACACACACACACACACACACACACACACACACACACACACACACACACACACATATACACAAATTAGAGAGCACTTGAACTGTCACAACAGCCATAAGTAGCTGTAAAAGGAGGGAGACCTTCCTGACCCAGAAGTCCTCAGGAGGGTTCTCATAAACCAAAACGGTCAAATAAATCCCCCTCATCATTATCCTTGATGCATGATGTAATTAGTGTAAAGGCCTGCTGTGCAGAGGACTCTTTCTCTGGCAGCTACGCTAACATTACATTGCCAAATGACTTGTGAATGTGTGGATTTTGATAAGCTTTGATTTCAGGGGTAAAAGAAAACATAAACAAATAACTTGGCTATATATTTTGAAATGTGTACGTTTGCAGCATACTCTGGGGATACTCTGGGGATAATAGATTTAATAGAATTATAATTTTTAGAATAACGAAACCCTACTGTCAGGGTGGGTAAACTGATAGGAAGGAGTCGTGTCTAATGCTGACATGATCTCACTGCCGTTTTTTGTTGCTGGCCTTGACTCAAAAACAACTCCTTTTTTCTGAGTTAGAGATAGTGCTGAACTCAGCAGATCTATGTCTGTGTGTGTGTGTGTGTGTGTGTGTGTGTGTGTGTGTGTGTGTGTGTGTGTGTGTGTGTGTGTGTGTGTGTGTGTGTTCTTGAATTGCTCAGCCTCCGCATGCAACCAGGAGAACACAGAGAGCACCTGGATTCCAGAAGGAAAAGAGACAACATCGCAGTAAACAGTACCACGGTTACCTTTTTTTGCACTTAAATCTGCCCCTTGGACACCTAGGATAAAAAGGCACACATGAGCAAACACAAAATACACTTTAGGCTCTTTCAAAAGTCCTTCTTGATTCTTGCTAAAACAGTTCCTTGTGAATACTTGGCCACTGTTATTCCTCTACCTTCTCGTGCAAACAGTAGCCATCTGTCTCTGTGTGCGGGGCTGGAGGCCGTCGGAGGAGTGCAGCACATGTTCCCACCGTTGTTGCTTCCCTCGCTCACACTGACCCCGACTGAACCGACCTGGTCTGGGTGACGTATGAAAGAAGCTCCAATAAGGACGGCAGCTGTCTGTCTGGTGGCCAGCACTCACAGCAGCAGCTGTCTCCGTGTTAGTGTGTCATGTTACGAAGATAAACGGGGACCTCATTACACCCGCTAATTAATTGCATTGGAACGTATGTTTACAGTTGGTTAAAAAAAAAAGAAAAGGTGACTGGCATATCAGCGGCACTTTTCATTTGATTGCTGCTGTAGTTGAAAATAGTCATAATGTACTGTAGCAATTAGACACAAAAGTGGGGAAGTTTTCCTGAAATAATCAAGATTCATAATTGTGGTTTTAGTACCTCGACTAAGAATCATTCGTAGGAGTAAAAAAAAAAAAAACACATTTATTTGTGCTATATGATGGCACCTTAGATATGCCCTTTGATCTTGTTTCAGTACTTATTAATCAGGAGCCTTTATTTCATGCGTTCATTACACTACAGCAGCACTACAAGATCTAGAAAATGGCGTGCCAAAATGATCCCACATCAGTAATATAAACACAGACACCTTTTGAATAGGTATTGTCATGCTTGTGCTACTAAGGAACACAGACTTACTGTTCTGGCAGTGAACTCCGTCGAAGCCCGGCTGGCATTTGCAGACGTACTCGCTGAAGACGTCACCTCGGCGGGATTGGCCGGTCACCTGGCAGATGGCATCATTCTTGCATGGGTTGGGGTTGCACGGCCCTTTTAAATGAGAGAAAAACACACACACACACAGGAAGAAGGGAAGGGGGCGGTGTTTAAAGTTAAAAAGAGATTAAGCAGTAATGTAATGTAACCCGTTAGGATTTTTCTCTAAATTTGGGACAGGGCCGAGGTTGATTTGTAGAATTATTAGAAAATGCCATTCCAAAGTTTTGTGACTTTGACTCAGAGGCACGGCCTACCGGTTTCAGTCTCATTGCAGGTTTCTCCAGAGAAGCCATCGGGGCAGATGCAGATGAATGGAGCCCCCGCCCCGGTCACACAGGTTCCACCATTACTGCACACATTCACCTCACAGTAATCACCTGCAGACAAGAAGGGGAAGTGACAAATGAAGCACTGCAATGCATTTAAACAGACGACAGTAAGCTACACTAAAAATAGCAGAGACTGGCTGCGAATTCTGTTTGAACCCAAATGTGGTTTATATTCTTCATTTCACATTCCAAAATGCTGATTACTTATTATTTCCTGTCTGTGAATCTGATATTTCCAGGCTGGTGTTCAGGACAGGAAGAGGGCGATCAAATACTGGAGCAGTTGTGACTTGGAAGAAGATTTGGCTTTTTCTCCTCGGTTATACTGTGTTTAGTCCATTTTTAGTTCCTTGTGCAACTTTTTAGCATTAAAGATATTTTTCTGAGGTTTCTCAATAAGAGCAAAACGCTTTCTTTTTTTTTTCTTTTTTTTTTTTTTAAAGCAATGGCTAAAATGATGTTGTCATTCATTATTACATTTTTCCACTCTGCTCTCTTGCTGTGCTGCTGAATGAAGAGTAAACAGCCTGCTGCAGGTTGGATGTAATGGTCTGAACAGCTGAGTAAGCCATCACTACATTGTAAACACAACACAAATGCTACTGGATGCTTCTACCGGCGTGCAACTGCTGCCTGTCCTGAACCTGACAATCTGGCATCTCTGTGGGCACGAGGGAAATCACGTCTGCTGGCGCTGTTTGGAGAAAAAAATAAAAATAAAAAAATAAACCAAAAAGGCATGTCGTGGTTTTCAAAAGCATGAAGACTGAATGAGGTATGATTTACTGTTGAAGAGTTTTATTCGAGAAAAAAAACCAAAAAAAAAACATCTGCTGTTTGTAAACTGACAATGTTGCTTACAAAATAATAACTTGTACAAATTGGAAACTCAGTGATGTTTAAATTAGGTAGCACAGATCCTGACTAAACAGCAGGTTTTAGACAAGCTTTAAACAATAAACAATATATAATTTGATTTTTGTGAACATGGGTACATAGCATTTTGGAAATCAACTTTTTAAATCATATCCTTATGTATCCATTTTGACACTTTGAATAATATGGAAGAAGTAAATAATTGGGAGTCCTTTAACAGCCAAGAAGACGAGGACGGCTTTTCCAAGCCAGCCCTTATCATTTAGATAATTGTGAAGGAAATTGAGGTTGGACCCCAAGTGTGAAATTGGTGGTTTGAGCACCACAGTGTCTGCCATAGAGGCTAAAAAAGGGGCTCTGAGCCCGTTTTTTAGTGTTCTGGGGGGGGCAAACTTCTTCCCTCCTCAAACAGAACAGACTCATGGGAGCAGAATAATATTTATTTAAGCCTTCTACAGTAAAGAAAAGGGGCCTTTTAGTTGTGCTGAGGGTATAATTCCCAGAAGCCTCAAGGCCACAGCTGAAAATGTCATTTGAAAGAGACTTTTAAACTTATCGTGCATCTGTGTCCCGGTTCTTACTCGATCTTCAAAAGCACTCAAGGATGAGAGTCCTCCGAGTCATTTATTCAGTGCAAACTCAAGCCAACAATAGTGCAGCAATAGAGGTGTTCAAAGAGAGACAAAGGCTTAAAAATAGATGAAGTCACAAATGAACAGAGAGTAATTTGTGGATTACAGCTCTATTTTTAATTTGTAATGTACAAAATGTTGAACCTATTTATTATTCATTAGAAATCAAGGAGATGTCGGGTACATTTGCATGATATTTCCTGAGAGAGAAGGAGGGAAGTCAAAGGAAGAGATCCACTTTGCAAACATCCTGTTTGGCTGTTTACTCATGAACTCCCCTTCTCATGGATGTCGAGTGTTATCAGTGCAGTATACGGTATCACCACCCTCAAGTGCTTTTTCACATCTTGTGGGATTCTCAGGCCACAGGCTTGCCTGGCAGCGCCTACACATCCAAAAGTTATAGCCTGCTTATCTTTGGGAATGAACACAACCTCCCTTCATACACTGGAAGACAGTTCCCATCAGGAAAGCTTCTCGGTGCCAAAAAAAATAACAATCCTGAACAGATCATTTGAAAGTTTATATTTTACTGGAACAATCTGACCGATGTTGACAAATAAGATACTAATAAAAGAAGAATTTGACAGATGCTCCACTTAGACTGAGGGGTAATTTAGCCGGGAGCCTGCCCGGGTTTATTGAGGAAATTAAATTAGTGCTGCATCGGTCAAGGTGGTCTGCCAAAAGACAGTAGTCAAACCACCAGAGCCTCTACTGCTACTGCTACTGATAGTAAAAGCCACATTTGTCAAGAATCAGGTGGAAATCACTTCTTTTTTTTTTTCTCCTATTCACAGTATACCTGAAATACAATGAAAATGTAACGGTCACATGGCGCACACTCAACGAAATGTGACTGAATTTAAGCAGTTCAAATGGATAGGTCATCATACAACACGTGACACAATTCCACCACATTACCCTGAAGCTCCGGGACTGTTTCAGCTAAACCATAGTTCACACCAGCTGACAAGACAGTTGCACTCCCAGATAAGCATGCGTTTATATTTCAAGTGAAATCTCTGGCTGTAGTTTCAGTTCAGTTTATTGAGCAATAAAGAGGAAAAAGAAAATAGGCTTTCATTTCACCGATTATAACCAACCCAAAAAGGGATGTTTAAAAGGGATGTAAAAACGCAAACAAATTCTGCGGTGGTGAGGTATCAATAGATCTAACTCAAAAACATACAGTTTTTGTAACTTTGGGTGTAACTTTTGGGTATTTAAGACACTGCAGCTGCTGATAAAATGAAATCCCTCAAATGATCCACATATTTATGCATTCAAAAACACATTAAGTCCAAGGACTGGTTGTCCACGGGTCTTTCTGCGTTCTACATGGGCCTCAAAAGGTTACAGTAGCATTGAGTCACTGTATCCCTTTGTTATAACAAACGCGTTGCAAACAAGCCTCGGCGTGTTGACGCTGCCTGATTTGTTTTTTTATTAAATGTGGGAAAGAACTTGTGAACAGTATATTTCAAAAAAACAACGTATCAGTTATCAGTTTTCATCATATAAACGCAGTCTTCTGTAAAAAAAAAAATTTAAAAAAAATCTTGACAACTACTACGGCTATGAGTCATACAGTCATATGAGGATACAGACACAAATACATGTATTTTGCAGGACTCAATAAATGTACTAAAAACACATTTAATACACATGTTGTCAAAAGCACCAGACGAGGTGCCCCGCGTCGTCCCAGTGACAGATTAGAAAGGTATTCGGAGTTTTGTTTGGCAGGAAAAGCCAATTTCCACAAGGCATTGTGCTTTTCTCACTCCTTATGAGTCACGGTCTGTGCCTTTCCCATGATGCCTCACGCCAAGAATGAGGTTAAAGTACCAGTCATAAAAACACACAGCAGTTAAAGCCGGTTTAACGTAACGATTCAGTCCCGAATGAAACCCAACGAGAACGAGAGCAAGTGATTGTCTCAGACCTTATAGCACCGCAGCAGAGATCGTCGGGCTGTGCAGCAATAAAGATTCAAACGCAAAGATTTCCTTAAAAATAAATTGAGGTATTAGGAGGTACCCGAGTATCAATGACAGCAACGACTCGGTGCAGATCATAAAGCGGCCTTGGACCGACGTAATCGCCAAACTATTTATCTATTTTTTTCGTTCCTCTGGACGTTTGTTTAACAGCTCGGCTTTGATGAAGCTTTAATAAGGCCCTTATCCTCGCCGGTTGCAGTGACTGGCATTTTTGCTGCGGTTGGGTTTGGCGTGAGTGACCGTGTAAAGTCTTGCGTTTACTTCTCGGGAACAAAACGAGAGGCAGCAGAACGCACGCCGCATGTTTCCTGTCGGAGCTGCACCGAAGAAGCCGTCGTGAAAAGCTCGCCGGCGACCCGAGTAACCGCGCTCTGCCTGCTCACCGTATTAGAGCGCAGGTGAACAGACAAATAAGCCTTTTAACAGAGGCTCAGCGGGCATCGCAACAACGGAGGAAGACGACACCGGACCGCATGTAAGGACAAGAAATCGTTTCAGGGCCGTGTGCCGTGAATGAGGGTGAAGGCGGAGGAGCCATTTCAGGACATATGGGGAGGGGATGGACCATTTCAGGACATATGGGGAGGGGGTGGACCATTTCAGGACATATGGGGAGGGGGTGGACCATTTCAGGACACTTCATGCTGCTGATGTTAGAGAAACAGCAAATGGTTCACAGAGGCAAAATAAAACCTTGGAATAAAAAAAAAATTAAAATTTTTTTTTAAATCACCTTGACATTAGTGAGCAGGCGAAACATTATTTCTGGAGGTTACTTATTTATTTTATTTTTTTAGAGGGTTTACTGCAAAAAATCCTGCTTATTTGCTGCATACAGAAAAATACATTAATACCTGTGGGCAAAAACCTTTTGAGCTATCAAAGATGACATGGAGAATATATATGTATATGTATATGTATATAATAATATAATACACTTGGACAGTTTAAAAGGGCTTTGAAGGAATCAGCTTAATAAATGGATCTATGGAAGGAGATAAGACTTGTTTTAAATTGCTTTCAAAGTCAAAGATGGAACGACATATATCAGCTACATACCCGCTTGTTGTGTAGTGACTATATAAATGCACGGGAAAGGATATGTGAATAGAAATGTAATTTTGAATGACATAGATAAGAGTGCAGCACAGTGAGCACCTGAGTTACACGTTTTGGAAAAAAAAAAAAAATGAAGGCAAAATTTGATTTGCGCTTTTGGGCTCAAATTTAAGGTCCGTGGTTAAAAAAAAATAAAATAAAAAATGGCTGAATGTGCTTCGACCAGTGGCCGCAACAACACGTGGAACGCAGGTGCTGATGTTAATCAAGATGATGCAACTTCAAACACTCGCAAAAGTTATCGCTTCCCCTGCATCGTACGCGTCGCCGTACCGCATTCGTTCTGGAACTTTCTGATTGCGCCTCGCAGACAGTTAAAAAACAAAAAAACGACATGCACATCCGTGCCTTTTAACGCATGCTTGTAAAGTACGCGCACTCGTATGTACTTAAACTCATCTATGCCATCTTCAGCGTGGTATTTGACTGAGGGCTACAATAGCAAGAGGGTAAGAAACTTGTACTAACGCAGGCCCTCCCTCCAACGGGGGAATCTGCAGCCAGACAGAAGTCATTTCAACTGTGGACTGACCGAGTGAATGATGGTGAATGTGAAGTGTGTGATGGCTCCGTTGTTGAGGTCCGACAGGTCAGAGGTAAGGGAGGCCAACGGTGGTTTGATGTTGTCCGTCGGCGAACAGTGTAACGAGCTGATGTGGCCGGCTGTGTCATCGTAGCAGGAAATGCAGCGAAGCACTCCCATATAATTCAATACACAATATTACACAGAGAAACCCAACAATTCAACAATTCCCACAAAAGCTAGGAGGGAAAAAAAACTCCTCTTGAAGGGAGAAAAACCTCCAACAGAGGGAAGGAAAACTCCCTCTTAACAGGAAGAAACCTCTGACAGAACCAGGCTCAGAGGTGGGCGGCCATCTGCCTCGACAAAGACATACTGTACAAAATATAATATATAGTAATATATAGTGTGCGTCAGTGCCCATATCTGATGTGTCCTGAGGCCTGCTTTCTGCTCCGTCATGCACACACGGGGACGCTGGGACATCAACTCCAGGCTTGCAGGCGAGTGAGGGAACTCGGTGTTCCAGAAAGCAAAGGAAAGACGCTTACGTCACACTCAAATGTCCAGCTCTTGTTAAAACTGTTGTAGATGAAGTCGTAGCTCAAGTCTAGTAAAAAAAAAAATGGCCTGAGACCTGCAGTGTTTATCTAGTCTGACGGCAGACCGCTGCCAAAATGCAGAACTGAGTGTGGGAGGTGTGAGGAGAAGGGAACCTGAAGCTGATTTATCAAAGGAACGGTTCCTTCGATAACCAAACCTTCGACTGCAGCTGCAGGCGAGTTCACTGTAATCTGTAATCTGTAATCTGTAATCGCGACAGTAGAACGGGGCGAACTGCTGACGCTCCAAAACGACGAAGGCCAGACACTAAAAAAAAATACACACAAGAGTCACGTGCAACGAAGAAAATAACAAGCTTTTCTCTGAAGTACGGTAACTGTTAACAGAGCTGGGAACGGTGTCACAGCAACAGCAGTGCAGACTGAATGACGTTAAAGCTTTACGTCAACACTGGACTCATTCGCCCGTTTTTGTTCTGATCACATGAACGTAAAGATTTTGTGTGAACGTCTCCGGTTCTTGGATTCAAGGACCGTCAATTTTCTCAGTTTAACGGTTTAGCTCACAAGACGGTGTGTAAAATATTCACCGTGGCTGATTGGAAAGTGGGACGACAGACACTAATGAAGTGGCCCAAATTAGAAAATACTCCATATTGCAATGAAACATTGATTAAGGAAGCTATTCAAAATTCAGATGGAATAAAAAGAGCCTTTCCTGTCCCGAGGGGATCGGGTGGGAAAAGTAATAATAAAGTCATCAGTGCTGAAGAATGTAGCAGCCTGAAGGGAAAACCCAACACAGGCAGATGGTACGGAAGAGCTCAATTTAACAATGGAACACACAAACTCCCTTCACACATTCATACATGATTCTGACACAAGAACTGACGGTGTTATTATCGAGGCAGAAAAATCGACTTTGCTGCTAACAAATATTTTCCTTATCAAATAATCGGCCCTTCAATTTATGGATTAAATGCCATTTGATCAGTCAATGGTTTATTGGCTATTCGCTTCAGCTCTAATCCATTCTTTGGTTCGGATGTCCCAGAGTTTCATGTCTGATACTAATAGTATTCAACGTTTAATGAATTTTCTAAAGAGTGAGTCGCAGCAGCTGTTCAGCAATAAGCGGAATCTTATCAGTGACAAGATGCAATGTAAGAATTAATAAAAGCTATAAGTCATCCATCAAATTCCTCTAAAGAACTCTATTAAATTCCCAGTTGATATGCGAGATATATATTAAGGCCAATAACTACCTAATATATATACATTTGCATCTCAAACCCACAATGTGCACCAATTTCACAAAAAAGTGTTCATACACCTGCCTGCATTGCAAAAATGACACACACACACACACACACACACACACACACACACACACACACACACACACACACACACACTCAAAGCCAGAGAATTGGTCCAGCGTGTGGCTATTTTTAGCCCTGGTTCACTCAGCTACCCTAAGTGGTCTTGTTGTGAGAAAAGACTGCCTCAGCCCTGACACAGAACACCATCATCCACTTCTCTCCCCTCAGCAGCAAACGCACAAGAAAAGCAAGCGACAACCTGCTGAATTGAATCTAATCATCTAATCAAGGCGGAAATATCCCCTCAGCTCTGATTATGCCCTGTAAACGTTTTGCATAACACAGCAGCAACAAGTCCCCATACTACTGCTCCTCCTCCTCCTCCACACACACACACACACACACACACACACACACACACACACACACACACACACACACACACACACAGTGTGGAAAGGTCTCAGTGAGCACTGTTGTGGGTGGAAGTTCATTGGCACGTCTGTGTTGGCGGCTGCATCCGGAAAAATGACTCAACATTGTGGTCAGGGTAACCACACCTTATTCTCCCCGGCTGTCCCATCCCCGAGAGTTGACGAAGAGACGTGCTTCATGGGATGCCCTCTACTATTCTACGAGGCTGCACGAATGTTTGCATTTTACTTCAAACAAAAAAAAGGTAAAAAAAATTTAAAAAAAATAAAAAGTACAACATCCAACGTCCAACATTTATGCAATGATGCACCACGGAAATGTCCAGACTCAATGTGTTCCTCTATAGGTTTTGCTGACTGTGTACTTTTCCTTAACACCCACCTATCTTGAACTTTGTCACGGTAACCAAGCAGAAAATGTGAAGAAACCTTACATTTTTACTTCTCGTTAAACACGCTCTATGTTACTGCGAACAGCAAACGTTGGGGCTTGGTGTCCACGGACAGGAAAAGATAAGGTGGCCTGAATTGCTCCGTCGTCTCGGAGGAAGATGTTGTTCTTGTACCAGCTGAATATAATGTGGAACTCACCGCTCTCTCACGTCATGCTCGTCAGCGTGAATAAGAACAGATGTCTCCCGTTGTCTTTCGCTGGTTTTCTGTGCTCGTTCATTTGACTGCGTTGTGAGCCCATTTGCAGATGCCGAGTTAAACTTAGAGAAAAAGAAGACTCGACTTGATGCTCTTTGTTTAACAGAAATAGAAATACATTCCAAATATAAGTTGAGTATGATAGTTTTAGGGTGTCAGTCATTCATTTTGCATTCATCTCCAAACTGTAATGTCCAGTTGTCTGTAATGAAGTCACAGACGTGCGTGTGAAACCTGCAGTATCAACAGAAGCACTGGAAACCACAGGAACACCACTCAGGGGACGCAGTGAATAATTGAAGTATTTTGACCTCAAGTGATAAGCAAAATGTTAGACATACTTAAAATACATGCAGTATTATATGATCTATGTGCTTTATCTATTTTATGATACGCTTGCCTGCCCATTTTCAAATAAATCTGTGAAGGAAAGACCTCTGATACGGTGCATTCATCCCTGAGGGGGACAGTCAACGGCTGATTGTTTGTCAACAGAAAAAGGGTCAAAAGTCCAGATGTTTTATGCGACAAGAAACACGACGTCTTTTTTACACACACTAACCCGAGTTATTTTAGCCTTTTGTCAATAAGCAAAGAGTGGAAGGAACATTTTTTTTAAATTTGGAAAATACATCATCCTTCCATGGAAAGCTCTTGTGTGACATGTGATTTATTTCCTTTAGTGTGTGAGCAGAAATGGAGGCAGTGGAGTCTGGACATTTTACCTTTTGTACATTGGCCTAAATGTGTTTGATGCATGGAAATGCAAACAAAGCCAGGCGCCAATGACCTGAAGTTAACACGGGACAAGTATAATAGCCAGGCTGAATGTGTCGTGCTTCTTAAAGGGGGTCACTGCACAACATTGCCTTTAAGGCATCGATACTTTCTGACATAAGACAGATCAGTAAAACCTAAAAAAAAAAAATTTTTAAAAACCACGCTGATACATCCCCTCATAAGGAGTCATTATTTTGACTTTTCAGAATTGTGATGGCCTTTTACATACAACTCAATCATCCTCCAGTTTCACAACAACATAGAGTCTCACTCTCCACATTCCCACACGTCCTGTCCACTTATTCAAGGATCGCTTGAACTTCTGCACCTACAAATGCTCACCGCTCCGTCACTTCGGTGATGAATCGACGGTGCCACTTGTGCCAGGCTGTGATTAAATCATCACGTACCAGACACACCTAGCGAATAAATAAAGCACCACGGTGGCAAGCGGACCAACTATTACATTTCCGCAAAGTACATTTAAAAAGAGAGAGAAAGCACACGGAGAGAGGGGTCAACTTTAAAGAGCAACATCCACCAGCACGTCGGTCCGGGGACGTTAACGGCGGCGGTTTGAACTGTAAACAACAACAACAACAACAACAAAAACAGAGGCAACTTACCGTTCACCCCAAACACCAGGCAAGCTGTGAAAAGTTGGAGCCAGAAGAATAAACGCGTGTGCTCCTTCATAGCTGCCGTTTTTGTCTGTCGTTAATCAGCTGTAGTGCGTTAGTTAAAGGACCCACGGTACAGTTGGAGTACAGTGACGCTCTGGACGTTGTTGCTGCGGTAGCTCGAGCTCGAGCGGCTCTCCACTCCCAGGCAGCAGGCGTGGAGAGGGAGCACGTGCGCCTCAGGTCTTAGCCAATCGTTGCATGGCATTTAATTGTAACTCCGCCCCCCCCCCTCATTCCCTCAGAGAGCAGTAAATTACCCTGGAAACAAATTAAACTTTTAAGACTAATGCGCTCTATTAAATTCAACAACTTGATTAAGATCTTGAGGGAATTTATAATCGCTCCCTGATTTTGGCAGTTTCACTCACATAGAACCAATGACCAAAATTATTGTTTCTTTCAGTTTCTTTGTATATTTCTTTATTTATATGTATATAAAGTTTAAATAGCTTACAAGAACCTTGTGAAAGGTATAATGTGCTCATGTTTTGCACTTCAGATGACCTGTTGGAAAATAGGCCTCCTGTTTTTTTTCCCTATAGGCTACATGCAAACATATCAATTTAAGTATGTCTATATGTAAATCAAGATTTTATCTAGTGATGAACAAGGGGTATGATTCAGGGACAGTGAGCAACAACCCTGGGGTCCCATACCCCAAGACATCCAAAGAACCCCAATGTGTTTCAGTTAGTGGAGTGTTTTTTGGGCATTGTAAATTATATTGTATTTTTTTTACAATTACAGGCTCAATAAAAGCAAGTGCCAAATTCATCTAGCAACGATGATAAAGGTGAAGAGATAAATAAAGGTTTTTTTTAATTTTAAGTGACATAAATCAAGTTTGCTTTATTCAAAATTGTTCACACATTGAAATAGTCTCCCAAGGAGTGCAATTTTTTTTTCTACCACCTTTTGTCTCAATCAGCTAATTAGGACTGAATTGATATGTATTCATTCTGCTTAATCGAATCAAACAAGCTACGTGGTTACATGAATGTAGCTTTGGACCATAGTGTCATTTCTTGATGGAGCCGCATAGATACAATGCCAGTCTGTTCTTGAAAAGTTCTGGGAAAATTCCCATGATGGCACCATGCATGAAATCCGCCTCTGAAATGCAGATTAAGGCTAATGTTTCATTGTATCAAGCCAAAAGGTTCATCTGTGGGCGTTTCTTCAGCTGAGATCCAGCAGCGGGTCAGAGTTGATTTTTGTGCGGGTAGAGTGAGTGGGCGAGGCGAAGAATTGTTTTTAATGGGTGTTAGTCTGTGAGCCATGGCCAATAGTGTCAGACTCTTTCGGTCTCCTAGTTTTCACCTCACTTCTCTTGCATGAGTATGATTCATAGGAGGTTTTTCATCTTGCTCTAAATCTGAAAGACAAACACGAACTAAATATAACTACAACTTTAGAGGATAGGATACCAACATATTAGCCTAGAGATTCTTTTTCAGGCTCTCATCTTTACAATTTTTTTTTCCTGCTGCTAACAATGGCATACATTCAACAATAGCAGCAACAATATTCACAGATGAACTCTACACAGTGATTGGCAGGGTGAAACTAACCCATCTGTAGCCTAGTAACAAGCCAGAGTAATTTAAATGCAGCTTATATGATCTCACACTTGCTCAAATACAAAGGAGGGAGGCTGCTGCACTTTGACGATCCTTTTTCAACACATCTTTATGCTGTGTTTGTCTCTTTTTTCTCATGTACGGGTAGATCAAATACAGTTCAAAATACAGTGATGGATGTGACTTGAAACGGGACTGTGTGAAACCTCCAGCTAACCCTGTCACATTCAGCACCAAGAAGAAAACAAATCCTTTTCCAAGACCTTTTCACATCAAAGCAAAATCTCAAGCTATATGGAGCAATACCAAGTTCCTCCTATATTCCCTCTCATTAGTTTGATGAGCAGTAGGGGAAACAGAGGGTGAATATGCTGGGAATTTGGTGAAATAATCCCCCAGCTTCCACTTCTACATGATGACTTGAGGAACATGAAAAGGAAATGAAAGTGCATATTTCTCTGTAAGACGTCAAGTAAATATGGGAACAGTTTGTTTTTCTTTTTTGTTGTTTAAAGTCAATGCAAATGTAAATGCACAGGGTTATTTAAGGGAAACTAAAGACAAGCAGGAAAAGTGGCAGTATTCTCTGTCTGTACAAACTTCCTTTGTTTATTCACATACATTATACATACAGCAGATGAAGTCTGTCTTTCTCCCCTCATTTCCTGTCATGTTTTTACTGCCAGCTATCCAATAAAAACATTTGAAAAAGGAGCATTAGAGATAGCTTGCAGCGTTTTTCTTAGGTATTTGTGCAATCAAAAAAAATGTCAGCAAAATCCCTAAACTGTGAAACAGCTTAGAAGGAAAGAAAAAAAAACAGCCTTATCCTGTATGAATAAAACCATAAGTACAGATCAGGCCGTCTGACATTCACAGCGGTCAAAAGCTATGAGACTCCACAATGGCAGAATCCTCTGATGTTCCACATCTGTTAGACAAAGCTTCTTCTCATGACTGGCCTTCAACCAAGTCTGCGTCAGAGGATGAGGTTAATTATCACAAGATGACAGTTAAATGGAACTCCAATGAGACAGGAGGCAGTTTGATCCTAATCCTCAATGCGGAGAGAAGTATAATCCTGTAAACTCAAACCTTGAGAATATTCTGTGCGCTTGAAGTGGAATGCTACTCAAGAAATGTGGAAAATAATTCATTAATGTATAACTGGTATTTATCAACGAAGTTTCACGTCTGATTAATCGACACAGCCCTCTTTCACTTCTGTCTCCCATCTGGAAACAAGAGGGAGGATTCATAAACAACATCATAGAAAAATAAGTAAAAAGGAGTACGGATCGGAGTGTAGACTGCTCAGCTGAGGCCTTATTTAAACATCCACAGTTCATACAGCTGTTTTTGCTCACAAAGTTCAATTTGTGCCAAGTGGGAAGTCGCTAATAGGACTGAGTAAGATGTAAGATATACAGTGTTTGTTCGCCAACAATTACTGAATTACTGAAAAAAATAATCTCGTAATCTCAACGGTGCATTTTTTTTTTTTTTTTTAAAGAATATACATCATCATCAGCAGAATACGTGTTGAACTCCTTTGACATTTGTCTTTGTTTGTAAAATAAATGATTATGAAAAAAACATTTGCCAGGTTTGGCAGTTGTGGGGTAAATACCTTCAAAAGAATGTGATGAGTCTGTGCGTTCTTCATCTGTAAAAATCTTCACATTTAGAGTCACATTTTCTCATAAATAAAAGGCAACTATGTACATATTATAATAAACGTATCATTACTTGCTGAGCCTTCTATACACATATCGTTGAGAAAAAAGTAAATCTACATTGAAAAGTATTATTAGATTATTCAACGCTCATAATCCAGAATATCACATTGGTTGATGGCGCCCTCTTGTGATTAAAATACTAAATGCATGACTCTGACTGATCACTGAAACCTTCAGTGACATAAATATTTCTCAAGTTTATCTTTAAGAAAAGGACCTGTTGTTTTTCATTGTCACCTTCATATTAAAAACCAGTTTACCTCGGTATAGTATTGTAAAATGGCGCCGTGCTAGTGGCAGCCTGATAAGTAAGACTGTACAATAACTCACCTCTGGCAAAATCCATCACACAACAATAACACCATTGGTTGTCTGTTTTCTTGTTTGTTTAAATCTTTGCACTATTGTTTAGTTAGTTTTAATTTAATTTAATTATTCTATTTTATTTCATTCTATTTATTGCATATACTGTGCATTTTTATATTTAATATTTTACTGTTGTTTTATTGCTTTCCTGTACCTATAATGCTGCTGTAGCGAAAAAATGTCCCCTTGTGGGATTAATAAAATAACTATCTATCTATCTATCTATCTATCTATCTATCTATCTATCTATCTATCTATCTATCTATCTATCTATCTATCGCCTATTCTTATGGGATCACATACTCTTACCACAAATAGCCTATGTTTACTATTAGTTCCCAGTTTATCAAGTAAACCAAATTTAAAGTAGTGCTGTCTAATGCAACAATCTACTATTATAAAGGTTATAATCTATATGTTCATAAATGTAACTTACATGAATTTAAGTAGCCTAGTTTTAATACTTCGGGAGTTTGCAGTTATTGAGAGAAATTATGCCAATATTTTCTGTCTAGTAGTCTACTCATTTGTGACACCAGTGGTCTCCTGTAAGCGGACGTGGATGTGAAACTAAAGAAACCGCAGCAGGTAGGCCTAGTTACTGTCAATACATTTTGTTAAGGAGGAAGTAAGTTACACTGCTGCTACTTTTGCTGCATTCCCGCGCTTTCGGAAATAGTGGCTCACAAAATTGGAAACAGAGGCTATGAAACAGAAACCAACCATTTAATGTACATTCGCTTTTATATGGCTATATAGAACGAGTTTGATGCGTCCGTGATAAAAACGAAAACGCCAAAGGTATGCGAATAATATTTGTTGTTGTATTGACGAAACGTTTTCCTAAACGTCGGACTTTTGTAAGAGTCCCTGAATGCATCCCAACTTCGCCACTGGTCAGTCAGACTCTCTGCTGTAAACAGTCGGTGTTCGGAGACGGATCCAACCAGAACCCGGACAGACTCCGGAGCAGTATGGTAAGACGGGAAATGTCGTCCGGATAGCCTACATCGTTTTAAGAAATGTTATAAAGTTCATGTTGTGTTTGTTAAAGCCTTCTGCCTCACTTCGGCCACTTACAGAAACACGTTTACCTGAATACAAAACCAAAAAGACCCACTTGCTGAAGTTCATTTCAGCTAAATGAAGCAGAGCTGCTTTTTGTCGTTCATGCATTAGAAATACGTGGCAGGGTTTGTAATGTGGGAGCAAATAACATGCTGCCGATGTTTTTATGGACTCCTTGTCTAAGTTTTTTTTCTTTGCCACTTAATCCACTAAGATGTTAAAACTTATTTTGAACCGTGTTTTGCAGCTTTGAGTGAACACCATCACGGCGAATTAATACAGAGGGAGGAGAGCAAGCACTGAATTTCCTTCCGTCTCAGACAGGAGGTGAGTAAAAACCGCTTTAACTCAATAGAGGGCATCGCTGTTGATTAATACCATGATGTAGAGTCACTGGAGGAAATTCTTCACGTATCGGGTTCAGTCATTTGAACTGAAGCATACAGCAACGGATATTTGGTGCCAACATTTCAGTTTTGAGGCAAACATTTCAACCAGCTTCACACTAGACTACAGAGCTGTTTCTGAGGCAGCAGCTCCCGACAGAGAGCAACACATGCTGAGGAAGGTGACGCTGGGTACCCGAAAGTGTTCATGATTTGTTGCTGCTGATTTAAGAAAGAAAGAAAGAAAAAAGGACAAACGCATGCCGACAATTCAGAAGTGTTAGCCCTACTTATTTATGAATTCAGGGGACATTTGATTCTGACTGATAGCATCCAAAAAAAAACATTAAGCTGTCATTTAGTTACAGCTTCAGTTCACGCTGAGGTAAATGAACAGCCAATAGTACGGCTGTTGGACCAGTATGTTGCCGAGGTGGAATACCAGACTTTGACTAGTTAATAGCTGATGTTTATGTCTGAAAGGTTAAAAGATTATCTTTATTTTTCTCTTAAATTTCTAGTAATATTCTAGAAAAACAACAACATGACATGCAAGTTAAATGCTGGCCTAACTCACCGTGCGCACACAGACAGCAGGTCCACATCTACAATGACCACCCTCGACGACGGTGACATGCGCACCTTCGGCCCGGAGCTTCCGGCCATGTTTGACGGCATGAAGCTGGCGGCAGTGGCGACCGTCCTCTACATCATCGTCCGCTGCCTGAACCTAAAGAGTCCCACTGCACCACCAGAGATCATCTGCCAGGACACGCCGCTCAGCCGCTACCTGTTCAAGTCCTGCCCGACGCTGAGCAAAGAGTGAGAGCTTTTAATATCGTCTGGGGAGTTTTATAGACGTGTGATGCAGCCGGACTGCGTCACAGTTTGATTCTGAATTGGTAACTTTCTCACTGTAGTAAACATAATGCCTGATGTCTGATCATCTTGTTCATTTCTTACAAGAATATTTCCTACAACCACAAACAGAATATCTGACAGAATTATTGAGGAGAAAAATCCTAAATTCAGGTTAAAACTGGTGGGAACCTGATGAATGTGGACGTGATCTCGATGATTCAAACAGGAGCTGACAAAGAACTGCTTTACACCTGAAACGTTGGTAGCACGTTTTTTTTTGGTGAATGTGAGAAGGATTGTGATAGTAAACACTACGTTTCTCTTCCAGCAGCACCGTCGTATTTTAAAGCAATTTTCAAAAAATAAATAAGGGTCACAAAAATCTCTTTTAAAAGTGTAGCCCACCTGTTAAAGAGAAGTATCCAAATCAGAAATATTCCACACATTCTGCCGTCAAAGCCTGGTGCCTACATTACCCACAATGCCACCCAATCTAATCTAATCTAACCTAATCTAACTGTTGCCAGTCAGAGTTGGCTAATGTAGCTTCCTGCAGCGAGCCTCGGGCAGAGACTTTCGGAGGTCCAGCAGACGTTGCACCTTTCAATGGACCTACTGACTTACAAATTTCTACTCTTCAGCTGTTTTCTTTGTAAACATTTTGTTTACAGAGTCTGAGTAGCTGTAGACGTGTGTGCACACGTGAACTGAAACTTCTCGCTGAATATGTTTGCCATTACAACCACTAATTTTTGACCCCTCTACATCTATATGGGAATGTTTTGTAATTTGGTGACATGAAAAGTGCCTGTAGGTTTGTCTGCCAGCCCCGACGGTTGGAGCGGTGCGTCTGCGGGCTGAGACTCTGCTGAAACATCTCCGGGGTGACGTTTCCTGCTGAGTTATGTAATGGACCTTGTCCTCCTCAGATACATTCCTCCCTTGCTATGGGGGAAGAGTGGTCACCTCCAAACGGCCCTCTATGGCAAGATGGGACGTGTCAACACTCCGACACCCTGCGGGGTTCGCAATTTCCTCCCAATGCAGGATGGGGCCACGGCGACCTTTGACCTCTTCGAAGCTACTGGAGAACACAGCACCGGAGGTCAGAGGCTTATACTTTCTGGTGTCTCTTTGTTAAAGCAGCAAAGCAGCTGGCTTTGGAGATTTAATGACACAGTGACTTATCTGTTGTTGTATTGTAAAGGCTTACTGATTGTTGTTTATATTTTCACGTGTTTTGGTCCTGAGTATTGTGCGTTTGTTTGGATGTGAACATCAGCATGCAGCTCATACTAGTGGATACGTGAGCAGGAGGGAATCTAATGAACTCCCTCGAGGAAAGATGCCACGCATTGCAGCAGCCAATTAAATCAATGAACAAACAAACATACACACATGACATCCACTTTTACACCCACTCATGACTCCAATTTGTATGTTTGTGCCTATGTTTCTTCTTCTGTGTGTGTCAGATGACATTACCATGGTAATCTGCCCTGGGATCGGTAACCATAGCGAGATGAACTACATTCGGACCTTTGTGGATTACTCTCAGCGACAGGGTTACCGCTGTGCCGTCCTCAACCACCTGGGGGCCCTGCCTAACATGGAGCTCACCTCGCCACGCATGTTCACCTACGGTAAAGAAACAATACCACAACGTGGTTGGGCACTCAGAAATAAGACTGCGTGATTTTGCCTCATTGCCGCATTAGATTGATTACATAAGACCCAGGAGTAATCCTGGGTCTTATGTAATCAATCTAATGCGAACAAGACCTTTAATAATCCTGTGAAGTTTTGAACAAATCCAATATGAGTCCTGGAAAACATATTGCAATAAAAATAGAAGTATAAATAAAAGTGTCTCTCTCGCATCCAGGTTGTACATGGGAGTTTGCGGCGATGGTGGACGACATCAAACTGGCTTTTCCCCAGTCGCTGCTGGTGGTTGTGGGCTTCAGTATGGGAGCAAACATCGTCTGCAAGTTCCTGGGTGAAAACCAATCGAACCAGGACCGGGTGCTGTGCTGTGTTAGCGTGTGCCAGGGTTACAACGCCCTCAGGTTGGTACACTGCACAAACAAACGGACAGAACTAAGTGTGGATTGGACACTGGGCCGGTAACTCAGTTGCAACCTCGGTTATAAAGCAGCACTTTGATCAAAAGCTTTGCTGGCTCAATACATACACTATACAGTCCTGTATGTTATCATTACAATTTGGTCACTTTATAACTTTTATTTAAAGCTATAGTTCCATTTGTGGGTGTGTGTGGGTTTAGGGCCCAGGAAACATTCCTCCAGTGGAACCAGTGTCGGAGGCTCTACAACTTTGTGCTGGCAGACAACATGAAGAAGCTCATCCTGTCACACAGGTGGGGGACACACTTTTTTTCTTGGTCACAGATCACAGATGTGTCACCGACTTCGAGTTTATGATGCTGTCGTTCGTCAAACATAAATTACAGCATCGAGAGCAACGAGCTCTGGAACGTGCTTCCTTTGGCCCTGTCGGGTGATCCGCTCACAAGTGGACAGCTTGTCGTGTGCCTGTTCACACTTGACATCAGAATGTGTCTCCACATGCGTCTCGAGTGACAACTAGGGATCGGATCGCTCTTCCCCACTTTAAATGCAAATAAACACGTCAATAAACACATAAAGAAACAGGAGAAAGTAAATGGCAGTTAACAAAATGGGTCATCATTCATTCATTCATCATTCATTCATTTTAATGTGCTGTCAATTAGCCTGCTAATGTCATATTTCACATTTGTAAATGTCTCCGAGTTTGTAATTGACAACCTGAACCGTTGCTCGATCTGATTATTATCGGCTCCGATTATTCCGATTATTTCATTATTCCAGCGGATTTGATTGGGATAAATGAACTGTGCGAGGGCCGGGGCTCTTCCACAGCTGTGGGTCTGATGCGTGTCACAAATTGCAGATTAGGTCAACTAAAGAAGAAAAAAAAAAAAAAAAACGAAACCCAGAGGAGACTTTAGTGAAACAACAGTCACGTAGACAGCCTGTGTTTTGTATTCCGTAAACAGCTGCTTTACAGACTCTCCTACTCTCTATGCAGTTCAGCTGCACACGGCAAAATCCGGAGGTCAGTTTAGTAGACGGGTCTTCTATGTGGCTCAGGACACATTTGTATTCACGCTGCGAACAGAATGTGTCCGTATGTGTCCCAGACCTCCTCTAAACGGGGTCTGAGCCGATCGGATCTCAGTGCCGTGGGTGTGTTCACACCCGTACTAAAAAGAAGGTGCCCACTTGTGATTACGCTCCATAGGACACAATATTTACTTGATTGTTTGTGCTTACTGTAGGAGAGACGAGATCCTTAGCAGCTTTAATTCTGAACGATTAGGCTAAAGGTCCTTATTCCAGATTTGGTTTTTTGAGCTTCTTTTGTAGAAAGTTTGAAAAAGTCAGATGGGCGGCACGGCTTACGCAGCCAAACAAAGATTTAACCTCATGCCCTGATTTAACTGTTGTATTGTTCAACAGGAGCAGTCTGTTGGGCATGAACTCCAGCAAAGTTGACGACGCAGACCTGAACAAACTGTATGCAGCCACGTCTCTGATGCAGATTGATGACAGCATTATGAGGTGAAATATTCTTGCATGTTGAATTTGATTGAGCTGCAACATGCTGCTCCCAAACTCTGTGGCTCGGATCTCTGTCACTCATGTCCTCACACGAATTCTTCTGCAGAAAATTCCACGGCTACAGCTCCGTAAAGGAGTACTACGAGAAGGAGAGCTGTTTGCAGTACACCCCAAAAGTGAGTATATATTTAACACTGCTGGTCTGGAGCTACTATCGGTCCACTACCAGCAGAACTGCACAATAAAGTCGATGTGTGAATGAGTGCTACTTCTCTTACTACTGATCCTGCTCCTAACAGCGTGACAGCAGACGACCAGGCCTTCTAAAGTAACTCGGAAATAAATGGAACTACTTTTTTGTCTCCAGATCACTGTCCCCCTCCTCCTGGTAAACTCCTCAGACGACCCACTAGTTCATCAGTCGCTGCTGGCTATCCCGCGCACACTCGCAGGTTTGTGTTAACTGGCAATATTCATTCTCCTGTGGAGGTTATTGGTAGATAGTTAGAAGTATTGCAGATATTACTTAATGGCGGTCAGGTGATATTTTACATTTACAAAGTATGTCACGGGAACCATGCGGGACAGCTGCTAACACGTGGAATGTGCATTTGTTCCGCATATTTTGCACGTTTCCAAGAAAATGATGATTGGAACAGGGAAAGGTTGTCCTCAAAATGGGGCTAACTCAGAGCACTGACCCGTTGCCTTTCCTCGGGAGGTGGACACCGGAGACACCGTCTTAAGTGTTGATAAAGTCTTGTCGCAGCTATCTGCACAACACCACCCAGCCCAGACAGTCTTGTTGAATTTTTCAGGGCCATGTGATCCGCCTGTGTTGCTGGATTATATATGGAGAGCTGTGTGTGTGTGTGTGTGTGTGTGTGTGTGTGTGTGTGTGTGTGTGTGTGTGTGTGTGTGTGTGTGTGTTTCCAGCCACAGCCTGCTGCCTTGTCTTGCATCAGTAGTTCACTTGCAAAGGCCCCACTGTGTGTAAATCAGTGTGTGTAGTGACTTGGACCTTGACGAGTGAAATTCTAAACTTGCTCTCGACTTCAAAGAAAACGTGAGCAAAGACAGTGGAATTTTAGTTTTTCTTTTACTCACTGACATTCAGTTGTTGGTTTTAAATCCAGACTCTTTAAGTACAAATTTGTGAAGTTGATTTTTAAAGTTTATATCTTATATTTATATATATATGTTTGATATTCTCCAGTTTTGTTGTTGTTGTTGTTGTTTTTTTCAGATTTCAGCTGTATTGACCACATGCACACAGGAAACTCATTGAAAACCCAGTGGACACAAAATATATCGCCACGGGTGTTCTTAGTTCTCTAAAATCGTATGGGAATAGATTTTGGAGACGTGGTGACAATATGCAGTATTCTTCACACCACGTGAGATAAGAGGTAGAGAGAAAAAAGTGTGAGCTAGGAGAAAGAGTGATGGCGGTGTAGAGTGAAGGCGGGGGAAAGGACAATGGTGTGTTTCTGTGCGGAAACCACCGACGTCTTGGCCGCTGACCTCAGGTCAGTCACCGAGCCATTTTAGTAATACCTCCACTTTCACAACAGGAGCTTAATTATTTACCCTCAAATAGACAAGATAGGTGCACCTTTAATTATAAAATGTCCGGAGATGCTCATCCAGAAAAGAAAAGTGAGACAACGAAGTGTAAAAAGCGACAACCTCTGGGAACTTGTATGAACTGTCATTATTCAGCAGTTACACTTAACGTGTCTGCTCTAAATATTTTGTTCTGGGTTCCACCTCATTTTCATTCATTGTAACTGTTCATTTGGTACATTTTCTGGTAGTAACATCCAAATTGATGAGTGTGGGAGATTCATTTGTGGTAGCGTTCAGCCTGTTGGGATTTACCAGCCGGTTTGAAGCTCTCTTCTGCTCTTCGGTCATTGTTTTGGTTGTCTTGCTGGACATAGATGTATTGTACCTGTACACAGATGGTATGTGTGCGTCTCATCGCTTCTCTGAACTCCTTCAAGCCAGCAGTGTTCAATAAACAAGTTTGTGGAAAACAAACTTGACCTACAAAGAGAGCAAATATTGGACTTAGTCATCTGAGATTAAATACAACTCCATGTAAATGCTTTGTGTGCTAGATATGTATAAAGGCAGTTCTAGAGTTTGGTTGATACTGGACGTTTGGCCCTTATACGGATATTAGGAAGTAAAATTACTCCCAACATTAATATAGCAACAGAAATGTTGTTAACAAACACGTTACCTTATGTTAATCAGGGGCAGGCAAATCCATCTCTGAATGAGAGGAATGAATGCTCGTGTTGCACACAGCGTCCTGCATGTTTAAACGGACACCTTTTACCAAATCAACTCAAAATGATTAAGGTCTGGCGTTTGTTCTCAGCTTGTTTGTGCTGCTCGCAAAGTTCCCAAAATCAGATGTTTTCAGGTTTCAATAAACCCCTTAAGAAATAAAACCCTGTAAATGAGTCAGAAGAAGTGTTTGGTGCCAGTGTTTCTAATAGCAGCCATGCACTTATTTGTGTAAATGACTTGTTTGTCTGAAGGCTCAGGGGTTTGATCGGGGAACTGAAACTCCACATAACTCCCTTTCGAACCTTCTTCCTCTTTAGAGAAGATGCCCAGCGTGATGTTTGCTCTGACCCAGCACGGCGGCCACATGGGCTTCTTTGAAGGAGCCATGCTCTTCCCTCAGCCCCTCAGCTGGATGGACAAGGTCATAGTGGAGTACACCAACGGCATCTGCCAATGGGAGAAGAGGCACTTGGTCTGCCAGAGGAGCAGCCACCAGGGCGCAAAGTCCTGCCGGCAGAGCACAGGCCTAACACTCAACGGTTAACACGTAAACATGTCCGGGGACGCACGGGCACATGCTCAGCGCCATGTATCTGCTCTGCTGCAGCTCTAGTGGAACTTACAGTTCAGCAATTGGGTTAGACAACACAGGCTGAGTGGAAGTGGCTAAACCACCTTGGAAATGAAAAACTTCCAGAGATAGGAACACCTGTGAGTGTAATGTGACCCCATGCTGAAGTGTTTCTTCCTTCTTTTGTTCTCACTTTACCTGCAGTGCAACAAGAGTTCGCCCTCTGCTGGTTTTTGGCAGCTTCTGTTTCTTTTTTCCTAAAAGCAGGGCGACGTAGTTGGCAGGGAGGTGTACTTCAACTAAAACATGAACGTGACCTTCGACCTCTGTCAAGAAAGATGAAGAAGGGAGCATTTTACCACAAAAATAACTATTGAAAGGTTTTTCAGATACTCATTCATACTGACGAATGAATAGAGTATTTATGATCTACATATCAGGTTATATTTTGGTATATTATTATCATGTTATCTTATACTATTTTATTGAAAAAAAATCTTTAAAATGTAGAATTTAATTAACATTTAAGTGCCTTAAAATATGCATATAGCATAATTAATGGTTTACAGTGGTTCCAGCTGTTGTCAAGGCTCAGCATCACATCTGTCCTCACTAATTAACTGATATATTATTTTCCTCAGTATGATATAACATAGTAATAAAAAATGTTGCTGTTTAGTGCCGAAGAAAATTGGGTGAGGGAACCAGTTTAGTTTATTTAAATCAACTGAGGCACCATTTTGCCTACTCTCCAGTTTTTCACTTCCCTTCTGTGCAGTGGACCATCAGCATGTCTTCTTGTTGCTGTCCTTGAAAAACAAAGGAATCACAGTGGTTTAATAATTATAAAAACAGACAGCTGAGACTTATCGCCGTTTTGTTTAATAGGAATATGGGCACTTTATTAAAACTAGTTTTAACATTATAATTCCTTTTGTCATTCCATGAACTGCTCTATGCAAGACATGCACACAACAGTAGTGTGTTAGGAGGATGCCATCTGCCATTAGATAAGAGGAGTCAGGTGGTTTAATCTCCTGCTGTTTACATGGGTTACGGCTGCAGATTTTTTTTTTTAAATTTTTTTAACAAGTGTACAATCCAAGGCAAGAAATATTCTGAAAATACAACATCAATGACCAATCAAACTGGGTCAAACTGTGTTTACATGCACAGCAGAAAGGAGAGAAGAGGTGGGGCACTAACAGTAACTAACAGTAATAATCCAGTTTAGGATGCTCGTCTTGGTCATGATTTCCCAATAAAGACACATGTTTTGGCTCTGGTTCAGACACTGCAGGGTTTCATATTAGACATTAGTTTGAACAGGCATCAACTTCTACTGTAAGAGTCCTAAAAAACTTTTTTTTGGTGGTAGGTTATTCTAATTCTGTGCTGATAAAGGTCTATTTTATGTGCACACATTTTTTGGTTTGTTTTTGGGGGGATTATTCTGGACCTTTTTCATTAGCGTCTCAAGAGCTGGTTGTGCATGTTTGACATTAATTCATTTCCTGTGAGCCAGACCTAAGTCACGTAGATCAAAGTCATCACCTAACTTTTCAACGGTCTGATTTAAGACAACATCTCAATCTGCTCTTTTTTTAATTGAAATACAACCTGCAGCAACATCATTACTGCATCTGTATGTGCAATATGTCCTGATAGTTTGACTGTTCTTCCTGCACTTTACTGCCGCCACAGATTCCATTGTATTTAATGGTACGAGGGTTTGCATCATCATATGGTTGTAACATAATCTAATCCTAATTTATCTTGTTGTAGTGTGGTGCACAGCCTCACATCACCTATTAATAAATGTTTTTCACAAAGAATGATGTCTGTTTATTTTGAGCTATGCTCGGTTTTCCTTTTGCAAACATAAGGCAATGAGCACAACTCATATTTATATACAGTTTATTGTACATTTATTGACATTCTTAGTGGTGCACCAGGAAGCACAGTGGGTAAAACTTCATATTATTCATACTGAAGAACAATCTAAAAAAAAAAAAACAACACACGAGACAGGCACTTGTTGGAATATGTAGCCTTGTACTTGAAGAAGAGCCGAGGACCGGAGGGTGGAAGCTGAGACAGCTGGGGCCTGCCAGTGTTAAAACAAGCTGTGTGGGTGAACATCAGTCCCAACAAAGCACAATTTAACAGGTGAGAGACAGATAATCTGTTGTTCAACGATGTGCAATATTCTGTGGTTTGTATATAAATTCTTGCCGCATTGCAATGACATTTAAGTGCTTCATTTTACATGTTTTATCCATGAATTACAATTTCTGCACACTTCACTGCAGCACTGACCTTTTTCCAAACCAAAACATTTTTAGATGAAACACTACCTGTGCTGCAGCCACTGGTTTGGCAGGAAAATCAGCCTGCAAAAATGTGAGATCTGCTTCAAAGAGCTCCTCCACCACTGTGAACATTCAGTCATTTGTTTTTTCTGTTACAGCCGCAGCTACAACGTCACAGTCGTGAATATACACACTGGTTTAAAACTCTTCCTTGTTGGGGACCTTTCAGAGCTAATGTTTGTGAGTCAGTGAGAACTTTACACTGTCACAAGAATCACGTAGATCTGTGTAAGTGTGTGTGTGTGTGTGTGTGTGTGTGTGTGTGTGTGTGTGTGTGTGTGTGTAATAAAAGGATGCTTTTTTTTTCAAAGTAAACTCAAATCTTTAATTTCAGAGTGTCTTTGAAGGCACCACCAAGAAAGAATAACAAAAGGTTGCACAATAAAGCCTTATTGTGCAACTCTAAAAATCAAGGCCCTTCCTTGAATGTGCACTGTGATGAATCACCTCCTCTGAGCCAGATTTAAAGCAATGAGGACTAATTATCATACTGGTGTCAAGTGAAATGTTGCCACTTGAAAAATACAAACCCAGTCTGACAAACCAGTCCTTTAAGGGTCATCAGTACTGTTAATGAGAAACTTTAGGTTGCCAAAGTGTTAACTGACATTTCATTACATAAAATATAATACTGTAGAGTGAAATAATGGTTGAAGTCACAGACTGTCTTGCACCTGTTTAACTGTACTTTATCAGGACCTCTGGAAAACAACTTCTTTTGAACTTCTCACACACTCATGACTCTCATTCAGAACGTCTCTTTCTACAAACTCACAGCTAGATCGGAGCTTTGATTCTCCACAGTCTATACTGTTTATAATATATATATATATTTATATAGTGGCTCTCAGCCTTGTTGACAAAGGGCCGATGTTTAGTCAAACAGCTTTGCCGCTGTGGCCTTGCCGTCATACTTTGAACCTTTTCCGTTGAACTCAGAAGGAAGGATGTCAGCGTCAAACTCCTTGTAATAATTTTCCAGCTCGTCTCCGTGGACGAACACCTAAAGCGAGGACAGCAGCTGTTAGAGGTGTTTGAGGGTTTTTCTTCAGCACCCAACTATACATTGTGAAATGAGTCAATGCAGTGCTCTGATGTCAGGACTCCACACACTTAACAATATGCAAAGGGGGAAAAAATAACTCTTATGAGTTGAACAAAGCATTACACCAGTTTCTAAAGTGGCATTTAGGGTGCTGTGAGAGTCAAAAGTGCAAAGTCAGCTCTGCTAATCAGAAAACACCATTATAAAATCAGAATCCATCCAGAAGCACTGTGACATTAACACAATTTAACCAACTCATTCGTCAATCAATACAGTGGAACTTAATGTCAAACTATTGTCTGCTTTACGTCTCTTTGCCAGGAGGCTATATGTCAATTCATCAGTTAGTATCATGTTGACGTGAATATTATCATTTTTATTATGAAAGTCCTGCGCTAAAACAAAAATAAAAGCAATTTTCTCTCAGTTTCGGCTGCTGATGATAATATGAGTCGATCTCTCAAAAGCTCAGGAGCAGCAGCAGTCACAGTGTGTGTATTAAACACTCTGTATATGACTCCATCGTATCCCTCAAACATCTGAAACCAGACAACAGTCACTCTACTTCAGTGTCACTACTTTTGAATCGATTAATTCACAACATTTATCGACTCACTCTCTCCAGCAGCTTGCTCTTCATGAGTGGTTTGACCACGTTGTAGGTGGTGGTGAAGTACCAGGGCTGGTGGATGAAGTGCACAGCTTTGAAACGGGCAGGAAACGAGTCCTGGTGGTTGGGACAGAAAAAGAGACATTTCTCAGAAAGTCCTGCAGAAATGCGAGGAAGGCCAAAAACACCTCAGACTTCCTGTAATTATAATTTTTTTCTACCAACAGTTACTTTCACACCAAACTTTTTACCACCGAGCGCCTCTTTTGTAGCAGCTCAAGGTTAAGACTTTTGTTGTCCCACCTGCAACATGTCCACCATCTTCTTGAGCTCTGAGGGTTTGATTCCTGACGCCTGCTGCATGGTGAAGCCTTTAAAGTTCTCAATGATGCAGAACCCGTTGATCTGAGTCTCCTCGTTCTCCAGCAGCCTCTCAAGGATCACACAGTAGGCACGCAGGATCTGAACTCACATAAACAAACCCAGAGTTTATCATCTCAGTTGAATTAAAAACTTCCCTATCTGTGTAGTGTGTCTTATATATGTCGTCGATCAGAGACGGGACAGATACAAGGACTTCCGTACCTCATCGAAGGTGATCTCCTCGTAGTCCCAGTTCTCGATGTTGAAGAGCAGAACCACACGGCCGTACTTGTCTCTGCTCTGCAGGATGCCGGGGTAGCCGGCCTCGATGGTGCTGCGGACGGCCTCCGGGGTCAGATTCTCAAACAGCTCGGGGTAATCCTTCCTGAAACGCACGTAGCCTGGATAGAAGCAGGAGGATCGTTAGAGGCCTGTTGGATAGTTGTCTCTGATAGCTACATCTGTAAAGAAGTGTCTGCCTTTTTGTTAATTTCTCTTTCTGCCCATCATTACTCAGGCAACACAGTTTAGCAATTAACAGACTTTTGAAGGACTGTGAGCCTCATTGGAGCACTATGAACCAAAAAGAGGGTCTTACAAGTGGTGGCAATTTATAGATCATCTCAGTTGCTTTGAGGAGGAAAATGTTGTTAATGCATTCATGTCTGCCACTTTCAGCTGGTTGGTTTGACGTACCCCTCATCAGGTCGTAGGCTCTGGGCAAGTCGTACTTCCTGGCGCGGATGAAGCGGACCAGCAAATCGTCTGGTTTCTCTCCGAAGGTGTCCTGCACCCCCTTGGCCAGATCATCTCCTGAATCCGCCTTCTCCTTAATCATTCCTCGCAGCTCCTTCACTGCAGCCACCCGCTTCTCATCTGTCTCCATCAGCTCGTCCTTGGCCTGTAGGGGGAGCCAGACGGAGTTTGTTCACAGTTTACATTTGGATAGTCTCGGTTTTAAAAGTGTTCATCGACCTGCGTAGCCACTGGCCAGGGAATTTTCATTTGGCCGTTGAAACTGCTTCATGTCCTGATCTGCACGGATGCAGCTTGATAGTATTGAGTCCTGTCATGTCCTGCCCACAAATGCTTTTGATTTGTCTGTTTAAGTGTGAGAGCAGGCCTGGCTACCTTCTGCTTGGTGTGGTCTGGCAGGCTGGCGCAGGGTCCAAACACTGGCCCGTGGTCCTTAACGGTGAGACGCTCCAGCTTGGCCCTGAGAGCCTGCTCCTCCTCCGACACCATACGGTAAGTTCCACTCTGAGGACAGAGAAGATGTAACAACACTTGTCACTGACGTTTTAAATCTTGAGCATACTTCCAGTTATCTGTGATCAATTTGAAAACAATCCTGTTTATTGTGATAGCACAGCAAACCCCTTTGCTAGTAGACAATCATAATCACTTATACTGTCTAAATTACATGTGAAATCAGAAGATCTTGTCAAAAGTGTTATGGATTCTTTATCTAGTGTCTATCTAGTGTCTGGTATCTAGTTTAGTAGGAATTAAATGTAGCTGAAACGGCCAGCGTTTTGACCCCAGTGTCCGTCACTGCAGTATGCAACCCGGAGGAGTGGTCAATGTGGGTGGAGTCAGACATTTAACCCCGCCCACAAAAGTTGGTCCGAGCAGGGAAATTGCTAATAATTGAATCATGTACAGTAACTGGGTCCCATTTTGCTGAACCGACACCAGCAGCCTACATGAGCATGCACTATAGCAGGGTTGCTGCACTGGCACAGACAAATCACGTGCAGCCTTTATGTCCATATGTCAAAGCTAAGTACACAAATACAATCAATACAACAAGTTTAATTGAACTGTCCAGATTTGAGTCTTCACTAGAGGGTTGGAGCCTCTGTAAAGTAGAAAATGAGGTTTCCAGCTTCAGGTTAGAATGGTAGAGGCCAGAGTCCAGGCTTCCAGTCCTTTAGTAACTAGGTAACTGAAATTATGAATAGTGCTCACTGCAGGGTTTAAAACGTCAACTATGATGTTGCACTTTTCGAGCAGTAGGCTCTTTTCACAGTAGACATTTAACCAGAGCAGGAAAGTAACAGGTATAATTACTGTCATTAATAATGGATGAATTCCATGTCGGTGTGCCAGTTCCAGGACTGTGATATTGTAGGTGTTCGCTCACTGGCAGTGGGCTAGTGGCTCACCTGAGTGGAACACATTCATTTTTAATGTTGGTAGTTACAGCTGTGCCTTCCAGCAATGACAAGTCAAAATGGCTGCAATGCTGAAGGCTAAGTAATGATGTCGTCACAGTCGGTGTTTCGATGGCTGATGAAAAACACATCTAAACTACGAGCAGACATCCGTCCACATTTATTGTGTCTTCAAAGAAACACTGAAGTTGCGAAACGCTTCGGATGAAAGCTTGTCAATATAATTCTCTCACATGACGCGGTGTTGCTATGGGAGCCTTAAATATGTCTAATCCACGTGACACAGGATGTCTTTTTCGCAAGTGTTGCAGGAACACCATCAATAGGCCTCAGTGTTTGTTAATCTCCCTCACATGAGTCCGGAAAAGCCTGTAAATACATGCTAAGGACAACTGGTAGACCTGAAGCACGGATCAGAGATTATCAGCTACAGTAGCTGTTGACGACGTCTGTAACAATAGACCTCGGTGTTAAGAAATGCTGAGCTGCGACTGAATCCATGTTACAGGAAGATTGAGGGTCGGGTGGAGGGTGTTTTTCAATCAGAAACCCCTTCCTCCTTCAACACCAAGCTCAGTTGGATGAGACGTGTGTAAAATATATCAATCGATTAGTTCTTTTAACACACTTTTAAGTAAGTAAAAGTGGAAGTACTTACGACCACAGCCATGTCTTCTGCTCTTTAGTTCAGGTTTGTACTGTATGAGGGGGAAAAAAGAGGCAATTTGTGATTCACGAGTCCCAGTTAAAAAAAAAAAGAAAAGAAAAAAACAATTGACACACTGTACTCCACATTAATCCCACTTCGGTCCATCCTGTCTGCTCTCACAGGGTACTTTGATTGTGCTATATTTAGCACCTACCCATTCCTGGATGATTTATCAGGAGATTTAAGGTGGACAGTTTTTTGGTTTCATAATCAACAGGCTCACAGTGGCCGTCAAAGACTGTTTAGTACTGATAGATTCTGTTTTCACATAAATGTTCAGAAACAGAGTATTTATACAGAATAAGTACAAAAGGTACATATTTGCATGTATATATAAAATAATAGTACACAGCCACTTGAACCTTAAAGAAACCGTTTTGAACATTTTGTGCAGTTTGTCCTAATCAATTAGTCTGTTGATAGAAAATTACTCAGCAGCTACACTGATATTCTATTTATCATTTATCTATGACTGTATTATTAAAGCAGACGACTGAGGGCCACGGCCATCACACTGACTGGTGGCTTTACGTGCTGCATGTTAGTAGAAACTTTCATTCAAAAACTGTTAGTCGGTCTTAGTGGGAATACCTCAAACCTGGCCAGTGTCACTCCCGTGTTATACACATAGATATACATTTACATGTAGCTCAAATACCTTAGGATGCAACAGAAACGTACATGAATGGCGGTTAAATATCCATATTTTCACTACTATTACCACTACTACCACAACAATGTCAGTGTCTCTATAGTCAAGACAACTGCCCAGCAGCTACAACACGAGTTTAAGAGCTGTGCACCGTCCGAGGCAGAGGAGGCAGAGTCCTACCTGAGGCAGATGTGACGAGTCCCAGGGGTCTGTGTGGAGCAGGGTGGACGGGACCTGTGATTTGTAGCGTTGTGGATTAGTGGCGTCACACCAGATTACACAAAACAGATTTCTTTTTCTCTTTTCAATCACCATAGAAGTGGCAGTGGATGTGAAGAAGGGGGGAGGGAGGGTGATGGTGACAGATTTTGGTCCAATGGGGAAGGTTCTTCCACGATTAAAGGCATGCAGGGCACATTTGAGATGATGTAATATTGAGTGGACAATAGGTAGGTAAGAGGTGGTTTAAGGCGGCGGGGAAAGGGAGGGTGTGTGTGGGGGGGGATGTTGTTGTTGACAGCATTCCAGGAGGACTTGTGTGGAGTGAAAAGTGTCCATTGTGACTGCAGAGTCCCAGTTTGATTTCTGCAATGTGACTAAACCACCAGCAATATTATCTCAAAGGCAATAGCCTGCAGTACTTTGACATTAGGTTCAAAAGTAGCATTGATATCCCATGATTTATTTTTTTTAAGTTTATGAGGGACGTTTGTTTCTTTATTTAGCAAACTAGCAAAGAAAATGTTTACATGTGACAAAAAAAAAAAAAAACGATATCCATGAACTTACATGTCATTTCTAGAACTTGATTATACAAAAAAATGTCACAACCAGTCCAAGTTGTTGGGATATTGTGCTGTTGGTATGACAATGAAAACTTAAAAACAGGGGTCTCCGACCCGTAGTTCGTTTCTGAGTAATTTGCGGAAGGTTCGAACAACATGCAGTACTTCCCACACATAGACTTACTTAGGCGGGCCGCTCAGGTATCCTGACGGCACCCTAAGTATATTTGGCGATCAATTTCAGCATTTTTGATTTATTTATTTTTGAACCCGTGTCCGAGAACACGACGCTTTAAATGCAATCGATTAGCGAGTGGGCGATCTCCCTTCGCTCCCTTCACCTGTGTCTCCTCTGAACCGTGTCAGTGCTGAGACACACAGAGATCAGAGGACAGAAACTGCAACCAGCAATGCGCCTGCAAAATGCGGCAGAAACTCTCTCACTGAACTGGAAAGAAACTCATAAATTAGGTAAATAACGTAAATACAATATTTTTGGTCGGCCACAACAGCACAGCCGGAGCATTAAAGCAAGTGAACAGGAGTACGTGGCCTCCAGTTTCACTAAGGGTCCAGTCATATGCCAGGTTTTGACTTTGACGTGTTTCTCTCGGGAGGGGCAAGGGGCCCCAAACGAAGGGGAAACACTGGATTTTTCTAGTTAAATCTTATATTAGAATGTTTTATTTGGCTTTTTTTTTTTTTTTTTTTTTACCAGTTTGGCAACACAGGAGTTGCGTCACTGCAGTATGCATTTAGGAAACATCTGTATAGGTGTACAAAAAAAATTAGCCCCTCTTAATACAGAATAAAGATTTCACATGCTGTTGATTTTAAGTTGTTGTGATAGAAAATGAGTGTGAAGAGTATCAATTTGTTATTGTTTACTAAAAGCGTATTCAGCTGATTTGGGTTGAGCTCAGCTATGTGAATAAATGTTTCTAAACATGAGTAGCTCTCGGACACTTTCATTTTGTCAAAGAAGCTCCCAGAGAAAAAAAAAAAAAGTAGTTTTAGAGGGTATTTAATGAACAGCATCAGTATTTAATGGTTCAGTTTGAGAGTTAGTTTAACTAGATTAAACTTAATTTGGTCTTTAGCTGCCATCAGACTTCAGGCGTCAGAGCATATGTGATCATTTCTGCAACAGGAAATATAAAAAAACTTTACGCTGCTACAACTGAACACATCAGGAAGTAAAGTGGCAGAAAAGCTGCTCCGGATGTGTCAAACAGCAAAATAAATCTAAAGACGGAGGCTGACGATTATACGCAGACGTTTGAGGATAAAGTTCAACACATACTTCATTGGCATGCATATGTATACACACACACACACACACACACACACACACACACACACACACACATATAAACCCACCACCACCACAAGGATTTGGATTTGGACTCGGGTGCAGTCATATCAGTAAACATGAACCCTAAACTATTCGCTGATCAGATTAGTTCTCACATACACATTATATCTCAGCACACAAAACATGCTGACACGTGACAGCCGCCTTCATAGCTGAGCTGTGGAGGGTGTGCACATATATATATGTGTGTGTATGTGTGTGTGTGTGTGTGTGTGTGTGTGTTGGCTACCGGGAGCGGAGAGGGTGCGAGTAAAGCTTTATATAACGTGATCAGCCCTTTATCACATCACACCCATGTACTCAGTCTTCACGTCTAATCACACCTGAGTGAGGTTTAGTTGAGCATGAAGAGAAGTGAACAAAGAGCCACTGGGGAGCTGCAGATGTTGCTTCGGGCTGCTGCCAATCATCCGTCTGTTTAATCTGTAGTTTAAGGCCTTCCACGCTGCTTCATGTGTAGAAAATAATGAGCATTTTGTATATATATTTATTATAAGACCATCAGTGGAGGAGTAAATGCAGTTGGAGCCTTTAGTATTTCTCACGGCTTTCCTTTCAATACAGGACTTTCTTTACACATCAATAGTACAAACCCTCAAGTTAAAATGATTGTATTTGAGAGTGACCGTGATCATCTTGGCTCCTCTCATATCTCCCTTTTCTGGCATTTTTTTTTCCCAAGAGAGGACAATTTTGCTCGTAGCTGCGATTATGGTTCTATGAAGCAGGAAGTAAAATGAAAGTCTCTAATGAAAGATGTTAAAAGCAACCTGAGCGTCAAGCAAAATCATTTTTCAATTCGAGTCCTGTTGGGGAAGAAAAAAGTATGAAATATAGAATAAAAGAAACAGCCCAGTGAATGTCTTTAAATGATCCCTGTTCAAGTTCATGTACGTGCAGCAGACTTAGCTGGTTATAGCCTTAGAATCTAAACACAATATTATTATTATTATTATTATACAAATTATTTCACCAAAAATGAATCATCCTGTGTTTTGGGAAAACATTGATGGGCAAATTTGAATTATTTTCTGAAATTTTACAGCCAGAATAAATAATAATGTAAATGTTAATGATAATTATTTCTTAATTTCAGTATTATTAATAATAATTGTACTCCCAAGAAATCCTGTTTTAGACACATGACACATGTTCACGTGAAGCACAACATTTTTCAGTACACACGAGAACTCCCACTTTCTAAACACCAAACTGACACATGACCTTTGCCCCCGGGGAGATGGCAGGCTTCTCGTCCTCCAACAGCGTTGGACCGATTGCACCAGCGACAAGCTTTGCGGGCTTCGTGTTTGGAAGTCGGCCTTTTCCCTCCCTCTATCCCCCCGTCGCGCTGACGTCACCGCCACACGTTTTCCTCCTGATGCAACGACAAAGGAGCAGGCGGCCGACCCGTAATCTGCTCAATCAGGGCCTGACCTGCTCAATAAAGCGATTTTAGTGAAAGATGGATTGTCCAAACAATGCTATGCTCTGTTCTCTCCCTATGGCCTTCACTGTAGGGCCAAGTTCAGCCTTTAGGGGTGTGTGTGTGTGTGTGTGTGTGTGTGTGCGCGTGTGTGTGAGAGAACGAAGATGCTGAGGCACACAGACAAAGCCATTTACAGAACACTGAAATACGGTATCAGAAAATGTGGAGCTCCCCCTGCAGCTCGCTGCCCTGCATGTTCGGTTACGGTAGAAAATCCCAAGTTTAAAAGTAACAGGGTGTTTTTTTGTGTGTGGATTACTCTCCTCTCTCTAAACTCTTCTTTTTTTAGAATTATAAGTAAGTAATTACAAGTATACTGGGTCAGCCCAAAGTTACTAAAGTGGATTTAGTACCCTACTTGGACTTGATGACGACAGATGATTTTGCAGGCCGGTCCGGTGTTTGTGACACACTCCAACTAGCCGATCTGGATGATCTCCAAAACATTTCCCAACACCGTGGGAGGCCAACTGTTACTTGTAATGCTACAACGCTGCTCTGCTATTAGCATAACGATAATATCCAAGACCACACACGCAAAATATATATAACAATATGTATGTGTAAAATAACATAGCTGACTACATTTCCGTAAAGAGCTTCTGTTAAAAAGTGTAACAAAAACTCAAGATGTTTGTTAAATAAATACTCCCTTCGGCTCATTTGTGTTCCCTCTCGACTTCTGCAGCATGTTTTTTTTGTGCGTGTCTGTGACGTGTCGGGACGATACGACACGCAAACCGTCTGGTTCTGCAGCGGCCAAATGTTCACCTGTCGTTACCAACCAACTGCCGTCGGTCTGCTGTTCGGTGCTGAGAATGTAGCCGACGGTGTCGTGTCCAGATTTTTTTTTAAGTCTTTTTGTGTGAATAACAACCTGCCGGCAGCAGTTGAGAAAAAAAAGAAAAAAAACCCACCAATGAGTGAAGCAAAAGTGAAGTCGTTGGGTCTTAAAATCAAAACAAGGAGCTGAAAGACTCAAAGCTCTGCAGCGCTGAGGAGGAACGGTGGGTTGGGTGATAGTCGTATGCGTGAAGTCTTAAATTCCAAAACACAACAGTGTTTTGTGAGGTCACAGTGACCTTCGACCCCCCCCCCCCCCCATAATCTAATCAGTTCATCCTCGGGACCAACTGAATGTTTGTCCAGATTTTGAGGAAATTCCCTCAAGGCGTTCTTGAGAAACTGCGTTGATGAGAACTGGATGGACGGCCGACCTGAAAACAAAAGGTCTCGAACTACAGCTGTCGCAGACGCAAAAAAACTTTTTCTTTTGAATCTGTGGGGAGAAAAAAAAAAAAAAAAAAAAAAAAAAGCATAACCTAAATACAAGAGGTGAACGTTATACCGGATTTTATAGGCCGATTAGATATGTCGATCAGCATCAGTGCATAAGTTTACCATTTTACAAATATGTCACGTGTCAAAAGTGTCTAATAACCAATGTGTGTTTCTATATTTCAATATCAGATCTTTTTTTGGTAGTTCTGTCCAGCTTTAACTGACTTTTTCCTGCAACTAATTGAACCAAATATTTTGCTTTTTTTTGTGTGTGGCCCAAACAAAATAATAAAGCAGAAGATGTGTTTGTGTTGATGGAAACAGAACTGGAGGAACTTTAGCTTCAGTGTTTAATAGTGGCTGCAGTTAAACCGCAGCTCATGTAAAACAACTAGAAAACCCAATGTGAACATTTCTCTGTTCACACTCATTTAAATCAAAAGTTATGAAGCTCCATTTGAACATGATTCCATTTATTGGGATGTTTACGAGCAGCTTGCAGTGAAATACAGTCACAGTTGTTAAACTAAACCCCGAGGCCACGCATGTATGGAAGGATTTGCAACACTTAAATAGGAAAATTTGACTTAAAAAGTGTCCCAAATATATATCTTCCAATAACACATTTGCCTTTAAGGCAGTAAAGAACATTTGAAAAGCTGCATCTTGCGCTGCTTTCGAGTTTGCTCAAAGTTGTGTTTTTCAAAATAGCTGCACTCGTTGCCACGTTTTCCCATAAATAGTTTAAATTCACCTTTCAACAAAGAGCAGATCGTGTTCGAGAACTGCGAGTAACTGAACCCTCAACTGTAGGAGCACCAAACTTTCACTCAAAACATGATCAAGTCTGCAACGACTAACCTGATCATCAAAATGCCTCGGCAGGCGAATATCTGCTGTCACAGCAAAAAATATGCTGTTTGGAACTCTGACCATGTTTAACATGTTTAAAAGTAATAAGTTAGAAAATGGTTTCAATTCAAGCAAAAGTTATTGTCCTTAAAAGTGACACGGTACATCAAGGTAGATCATTTCATGACACTCTCCTCTAAAATGAAAAGGGCTCCTTTTTTTTTCTTCCATCCACACTTGATGTCGCGTCGGTGATTCTCATTCATGTAACTTCCCGCTCGCCGCTCTGATAAACCGGCACGCGTCGGGAGCTTTTTGAGGTATTTCCCACTCGATGCGTCGTGAGTACCCTCCTCTCATTGGCTGTCAGCTGTGACATCATCGGGCCAGTACTCGTCCTGCATGTAGTGGTTGGAGGAGGCGAAGCTCGGCTCGTGTGGCGCGTCGTCGTCTCTCAGCTTGCCGTGCAGCTCCTGCTCCCACTCGCCCTCTACCAGCTTGTAGAGGTCGAGGGCGGCTTGAGCATCTTCCACTGAGCAGTGACCTCGCCTCCCGACCTGGAGAGGGTTCCACACTTATTAAATAAATATATTGGACTGTTTAAAGTATATATACACACACAAAGTTATATACAAATAAAAAAAAAATATATATATATAAACGTTTTGGTGATCCCATCTTCCAATTTTCTTTTTTTACCATATACCTTTTCCACTCGTGACAAAAGCTTTTCCTAAGATTTGTTGTAGATTCAAGTTTTTTGCCTGGATAAGACTGTGGGTTGTTATTTGCTTCTGAGGGACAGGAAATCTGACCCTCTGAAGCCCCTCTTTCCGCCGTCTCTACTTTCCACATTATAGGATTGGCTTTGCCGAGACGTAATCGTCACCGCTACGCAAACAATGAAGGAAATGGAGGAGATGCTGTTCTTGAAACTCCTCGACTGACCACGGCGGTGTTCGGCAGGTTGTTAGCTCGGCTGGTTGAAGCTCGTGCAGGGCGTCTCTCGGGTCATGCGGTGAAGCCGTGCTTGTGGTGATTCTCTCTGACCAATCGGTGGTCAGCAGTATTGGCTCAGCTTGCTCGATTCCTCGATGGCGATACCAAAACTAACCCCAGGTACTATCCGCAACTCACTTCTGAGTCACTGAAGTGAGTGCAATCGAGACGAGCCAGTGCCGGCAGTGTAAAAGGGGCTTTAGATACACGCAAGGATGTCCGGAGACCACCTCAAAGATCTGCACCGGGGCAGGTGGAGGTGTTCTTTAAACCGTCGTGGGCTCCGCAAAAGTTCTTAAACACTCTTTCTCTACAAACTCTTGTAGCCTCAGCGGGCGCAGGAGAGTATATAACCGTGGATACCAGAGGTTTTATATCAAATGGATATAAAACCACAGATCCACAGTGTGTGACATCCGCACACGCTCACCTGTATCTTCCGGTTCAGCAGCTTATTGGCCAGGATTTTGAGGGAGGGGCAGCGTTGTCGGGGGAAACCGGCCAACCGGCTGAGGAGACGGGTGGTACACGTGTCCCTGACCATGTGACCTGGGTGGAGGATGTCCAACGCCTCGAAGTCATTGTAGATGGAGTGGCCCACGACTACTTTACCTTCAAGTACCCTCAGGATCTACAGGAGACGAAGTGCACAGCACAGAGGACATCAGTTCATGAGATCATTTGGACGGATTCAAATCACCTTGTCAGCAATATTATGAAGCACAATGCATCAAACAGCTCAGCAGGAACTCAATTTCAGCAAGTTCGGGCATTAGAAATATATTCGAGTGTGGCTGCCGGTCCCGGTGTGATGAACAAGAGAACGATAACTCACACCGTGTTTAGCTGCGTTACAAACAAGTACGGCAACACGTCCACATCGTGTTCCAACTACTTTAATCGATTGGAGCAAACTTCTCGAATGTGTCCTGTGTTGACACTCGCTGCTTTGTACCGATTCAGCCACTCCACAGTCAACAAAACCGTTTGTGAGGAGCTGAAGATACAACGCAGGTTCAGATGCGGAAGCACGGCGCGCCTCACCTCCTCTCTGGCCTGAGCGAAGGGCGTGGCGTTGTGCAGGTCACGTCTTCGGATGCCACTCCATCGAGTCCTGAAGTCCGTGACGGGCTGACACGGCCTGACATATTTATCGTACAGGACGTTCCCGCGGTAGTCCAGGACGCTGCAGCGGGCCAACTCGCTGCACCGCCCGCCGGGCCCCGTCCCCACCATCTCGCAGTCCAGCGCCACCACCGTGGTCGGGCGGGAGCTGAGGCACGGCGAGCTTCGACCGCTGACCGGAGGACTGGCTTCAGAGGAGAAGCCGCTGTCCACCTCCCAGCGGTCTCCGAGGGACGTCAGTAAAGTGCGGTGGTCAGCCGCTTTCGGCGCAGACTCGCACAGTCCGCGTCCATTCAGATGGCTTTGATGAGTCCGGTTAGGTTTTTTAACCACTTTGCTTGTATCCGGTGGTTCATGGTGGGTAGCCGTTCTTTTCGACTTCATGCTGGTGACTACCGTCTTCTGTTGCCGTTTCTTCCTGGCTCTTGCACTCTCCGTGGCGCAAAGCAGCGTGGCTCTTTTGCACAAATACCGGTGGTTGCTGGGAAGCCCCCGTGAAGAGGCTTTATACCTTTTTGATGGCGCTGCCATCATTAAAGGATGAAACTAGCCTCGTCGTCATTTCTGAGGAAATAAAAGACCAAATTTAGGATGCACAATTTAAAACATTTACTCTTGAAAGAACGCGGCACCTTCAACTTTTTGTATCTGAGGATGTTGGGTCATCTTGGTTCTTAGTGCAAGAGCCTTTTCACCAGTGAAACAGTGACATGAGGAATAACCTAAAGAAAGGCTTCAAATTCTTTCTTTTACAGTCTAAACTAAGATTTCACAGATGCATCCATGCAAAGACACACTGACTTTAGGAGCAGGTCACTGACAGCAACAAATTACAACACGCTGTAGTAACTGCACTGTACACCGGGAGTCTCTTTTAGCAAGATGAATGCAACGATTTGTTTTTATTGAGTAAATTGTTTAGGTCTGGGAGATCTTACTGGATCTTCCAAATCCACAATCGGGACCAAACCCCGTTCAAGACTCTTCGTCTGGTCCCCGGGCTCTCTTTAACTTGAGCCTGCCTGATTTATATCATCGTCGTGATTACAAGGCTCGATTAAAACTAAATGATACATCAACGTCCAAGCCACTCAAACACGTGGCTGTCCGCGTCCTTGGGACAGGTCCTACGGGACAGTAACAGCTTTCGATTCATTACAAACACGTGCTTGGCGAGTTGTCTTTAAGCCGTATTTAACAATGGCCACTAACAATTCAGAAAAAGCGGAGTGTCCTGCTTGATGTGGGGTTGAACTCGGCCGGTAGCTGCGTCCAGCTCCAAATGTCGTCCGGGACTGAAAAGCCAATTTAACCAGCCGGTGAAACCCACCTTAAAGACACTGCGCGTCACTTATCACAGACAAATATCTCATGAAATAAATACCAAAACATGACCTCGGTATTCATGAATGTTGACAGAAAACAGAAACGAGCAACATGGCACAAAAAAGATCCAAGTTGTACAATACTGTACCGTCTGATGCCCCACGTGTCCAGCTTGAACCTTCTGAACATGCCCGGACGAGTCCTCTCTACTCGCAATCTGATTGGCTCCTTTTCTTCTTCGTCGCTGTTCGCCAGGAAGTGATCCACAGCTAAACGCCTGCGGAGTTGCCGCCTACTGTTTGGAAGCAGTAATGCCCAAAATAACAACCTATTCGGACTCCGGCGGAGGGCACAGATTTCAAACATTAAAGCCTTCAGTCACATCACTTCATATTATCATGGTATGTTGCCGTGTACCATTCACAGATACACTTTCTATCTATCTGCTGCATCATTTGAATCAGGTTTCTTCAAAAAGCTACAGATAAAAATGTTTGACTGAGAATGAACTGACATCTTTTATTCAACCCAAAATTCTGACAAGAGTTTTTGAGTACTGGTCTAATATACATGTAACTTATGTTACAGAAATACTCTTTTGCTGTATTTTGGAGTTAATAGATGTCACGCTGTAAGAAATCAGTTATATTTGCAGCGATTTATATTTTTGTGATGATGGGAGTATTTTATTAGGTTACTTAAATCCCAAATTGTGATTACTCTACAGCCTCATTTAAATGCAGGTTAAAGTTTAAGTGTTCTAAAAGTGCAAAGAAAAGATGAAATGGCTTAGTGAACAGAAAATTAATTCAGCTAATTGAATCCTTGCGAGTCATTTATCAGATTTGTTTTATATCTTTGATAACTAAACAGCTTTGGGGTTGCACTGCTTCCTCGGATCCGAGACTTCTTTCCGTGGTCTTTGGGAACCTTTGACAGTTGTCTTTTATAAAAAAAATTTCCTGACATTTTGTAGATTAAATTATTGGTTTAATTGAGGAATAAAAAAAACAGGATTAAAAAATAAAATGAGCAATTAATCAAAAATAATTGTCAATTACATCCCTGTGTGTAAGAGCAAAATAAGACTTCACACAGTCCTACACACCAGAATTCATTTACAAGTAAGGCTTGAAAAATCAGCAACAATTTCAGCTAATGAACGACAGGATTTTGAATTTTTCAACACATGACGGTGCAAAACGTTCATGAATGAGATCGTAGGAGTTGATTTCAGTTTTGTGGGACTTTTTGTTTTTATTCCACAATCCTTCCAAATGTACAAAAACAAAGACCTGTTACAAAAAAAAAAAAAAAAAAAAAAAAAGAACAAAAAAAAAAGAAATTCACCATTACCATTATCCCCTGTGATGACGACAGCAACAAAAACCAAAGCAACAGATGACTGGAGACTCGTATCAAACCAAAGTGCATCAGCCTGAGGTGTAGAAGACAGACCAGGGGGGAAATAGAAATCTCAATTTTGGAAAAAGCCGTTTCCTCTTTCCTAAAAATGTGTTTTTGCTTTTAAACATGGCCACCACCTCTCCACCTTCCACAGTATTCCCAGAGCAGCGGAGGGCCGCATCTTTTTCGACTTCAGAGCATTCGGCAGGTCATTAAAAGAGTGGAATATAATTTAGTTCTTTCTCTTTCCCAATCCTCCTCCTCCTCCTCCTCCTCTCGTGGTGGGGGGGATGTCGAGTTCCTGTTTGGAGCTTTTATAGCTCTATCTTCTCGTCCTCCTCGTCGTCCTTCTTCTTCTTCTTCTTCTTGGACTCCTCCTGCATCACTAAGGGGTTGGAGGCCTCCCTCTTCAGGTAGGCGGCGAAGTCGCTCACCTCGCGACCTCCCTGGAACGAGAGCGGCGGGAAGACACGATCAGGACACACCGCAGACATGAACTCGCTTTAACAAAGATGACTCGAGTCGATGCTCACCTCGTATTTCTTTGGGTTCATCTTGCGTCCGGCTGGAGAAAAGTAGATTGTTGGGAAACTGGAAAAGAAAAAGGTTCGAAGGCAAAGATAAGAATTCACATTATTAAGTCCCGTCGGCCATTTTTAATTGTAATCACAGTGACCGACATGATCAAATTAATCCAAGACAAACAGACATGACAACGTTTTTCAGTCTGACATGACTGAGAGGAACATCTCGTTTCTTTAGTTTCTGATTCTGTCGAGTGGTTCAAATCACGAGAAGGGACGTCGAACAAAAGTCACTTCTGAACTGGAGCAGTTGCCATTTTTAAGAAACATTTGTTATTATCTTGAGGGAAACAATAATATTTGTATATTAACGATACAATTCATTTCTAATCCTGTTCTTTTTTTGTCGATGAATAGGAGCGATAAGAAAACAGATCGAGAAGTATCGATAAAATCCAAACAATAGCCAGAGTCAACATTTTTATAATGAAAGGGTCAAACTAAATCTCCCCCTTGCCGTTTCCTATCAGTGTGTTGAGTGTGCGGATGAATATATGTTATATATTTGGAATATAAATGCTCCATTCATTTCAAAATACTTAATTTCTCGGCTCCACAAAGACTTAAAGCTCCTGGAGTCTGAGAGCAGCCTGAATATGACGCGACTCACCCGCTGACTTCGAATGGAGGTGGCACATCGTTGGCCGTCGCGTCCATCTTGGCAATAACAACGTTGGGATCGTTGGCCAGCTGTAGAAGAAGAAGAGACACTTATCGTACTGAGAGTGCTGTCTGCTGTGAAATGAAAAGATTAGTTGATTAATCAATGATACTTCTGTAAAATCAATGAGCAGGTTATATTTAACTGACGTTTAATCCTTCTTTTGCCTCGAGAGGCGGATCAAAGCTGAATCGAATGACACTTTCAAACAAAAACCAACATGGCTGTAAGCCTGGTTGGCCCCGTGGAGCAAAAGATGTCAGAGGTGATCAATTGTCAAAATACAAATGAGAAAATTTCCAAAATGAATAAATTTAAGTGACTTCGCAATCTGTCAGATTGATTGATGAAAGTTAGTTGCGGCCCTCGTCGGGTTCTTTGATGTTACGAACCAGTCAACAAGAAATCCAACAACTGACCTCACGAGTCGCATAAAACAGACACTACTTAATTGTGAACTATTATTGACATGTATTTTATAATGAAAGCACAACGGTCAGATGAATGATCGAGGTTCTTTCTGTTCAGCTGCTGCTGTTAAACTTCATAACTTGTAGCAGGTTTGTGAACATTTGGGAGAAACATTTTGCTTCTTCGGTTCAGCCGATTAAAATGTTGCTTTTATCCACATTTCTCTTCATGTGGGAGAAGCTGGATTGGTATTTTCGTGTCCGTCCCCTCACCTTCTCTCCCAGCTCGTTGTACTTGGGCTCCAGGCTCTTGCAGTGTCCGCACCACGGCGCGTAGAACTCGATCAGCACGTCTTTGCTGTCGTCATTGACGATGGAGTCGAAGTTCTCCGCCACGAGAACCTGAAGAAAAAGGGCCGACGTTACAGGTTCGCCGCGCCGTCGTGTCAGAGTATCGTCTGTGAAAGTAAACCGGTGCATCGCTCCAAACCCGACAAGAAGCTGCATCTCAACCCAATGAAGGAAGCCAACACTGGAGCAGTAGAATCACGGCCAACCTAACTACCCATCCTCACACTGCCACAGTACTGATCCACGCTTATCTTGCAATACAATAAAAGTTCAAAATCTCTGCGGGACAAATGGCCTCGTCTCTGGATACTTTCAGTAAATGAGAAACAAACTAACCCTCCCAGTGGCCCAAACACTGAGGAAGGGAGCGCAATAACAGATCAATGTACTTCAGATGGACTTCTTTTTTTACACACACAGCAAGAGTCTAAACATCACATCAAAATGGAAAAAACAAAACAAAACAAACATGAGTCTGAGGTACAAATCTTAACCAGGTTTCTACAGAAGCGAAGAATCCTCTCACCTTGACGGGCCCATCGTTGTTCTCGGGGACGGGTTCTGACTTGAGGTAGCGCTTCACGCGGCCGTTAAAGTAGTCCTGCAGGAAACGCTCCAGAGCTGCTCCGTCCCGGCTGTTGGGAGAACGTGCACACACATCAAAACAAGTCTTTTAGTTCAGGCTGCGGTTGGAAGTCATTCAACAGACTTTTGCACTTCAGGGTGCAAAATGTGATCGCACGGGTTGAGAATTTAAAAAAAAAAAGGCCCGACATCTTCCACAGATCCGCCGCCTCGCATGCGACTCGAATTTAAGGATTCTTTATAACCTTCGAAACTTCCCATCAGCGCGACATCGGAAACAAAACGCGCCCATCATCACAGCACGATGTCACACCTCCCTGCAGCGCCGGGCTCAGCGTGGTTGTGATGATCATGACAATCAGCGTTTGATGTGTTTAAACAGCAGGACGCCGTCATTCAATTCAAATGTGAACACGTTCCACTCATCATACAGATCTCCAAAATACATCCGCTTCACCCCGAAACACGAAGTCACGGTCCGTAACGCTGCGCTTCTACACACAATATGAAAAAAATAAATAAATTAAAAAAAATAAAAATGGATATTCTAGTTTAATAGTTCCACATGAACATCCCAAATCAAAAGAGCTCTACTTCCTTTTGTAGCAGGTTTTTTTTTATTATTATTATTTAATCTTGATGTATTTAATTTGAATAAAAGCTTGTGCTTCTAACGTTACAGAACGGATACGAGTGCAAGTTTAACCTCATCAGCTGCTTTGTATTTGCGTACGTCTCGTATCTGATGCCTGACCTGCCTGACCTCCATTTCATCTTGGATTAGTTGCAACTTCTTCCTGTTGGATGAGTTCTTTTATTTTCTCCTTGTTTTGCCATTCAGCATCATTACAACCTATAGTTCTTCCTCACATCTGTCTCCTCTCTCCAAATTCCTTCACTTACTCTGAAAATTTATAAAAATAAAAATAAATAAAAAACACTGGGAAATGCTCAGCAGTCAAGCGGCCGAAACTATCGAGCTGCATGAACACGACTGTAAAGTAAAGCAACAGCTCCAGATAAATTAGACCGATCGAACACTAAATGTAAATTCTAAATACTCCTGCTGCCTGCTCACTTCTTTAAACAATAATCGGACAGACAAAATATAATGTCACATCGTCCTCTAAACTTACAGAACCTGCTATCTAACGCTACACGTGTCGGACCAGCATTTTTTAAATAGTTTACAGAGCTCCACAGCTGCATTCTTCTAAAACCAACTCACTAAATGGCGAGTGTGTGTGTGTGTGCGCGCGTGTGTGTGTGTGTGTGTGTGTGTGTGTGTGTGTGTGTGTGTGTGTGCGTGCGTGCGTGCGTAAGAGAATAAAGGATTCCTTATGTACATGTTATTTGTGGAGAATTTTTGGTGTTCGCGATGCAACTTGTGGAAGCGTTGGTCCAGACTTACGAGAACTCCTCACGCATGACGTATTTGTCTCCCTTGGCGGTGCGGATGGTCACCACAGGAAGTTCTCCCGAGCTGCCGTCCAGCCCGAACTCGGACACATCGTGGCTGAACGCGTTCTTGTTGGCAACAGCAAAGCTGAGCGACTTGCCCTGATCCAGGAAGCCCTTGGCCACCTTCATCACCCTGCAAAATGTCAAGTGTCGTTCAAGTCGTGCCGTTGAAAACAAAAAAAAAGTGAAAGTAACAGCTTTGCGTGTGAAAACAGGTGTCGCGGTCTTTTCAATATAGTTTCAGAGAATGTGGTGAGAAAGAAAACATTTTGTCTTGTGTGAGATTAATGATAAAGTTGAGCGTCAACAAACACTGCACAGTGCAGAGGAACGTTTAGAGACACCAACCTGTTCCTCCAGTAGTTGGAGCCCTTAGGATTTTTGTCATAGTCCACATCATAGTAAGCCACCAGCAGGTCTTTCCCTTTCAGCTGATCTTTGTTGTCGTCCGTCATGTGGGGACAGATTCCAAAGCTGAGTAGGAGAGAGAACGAAAATATGGAGTTTACAAAGAAATTTAAACCAGCACTCTTTTACCCGGTTGTGGACTTGTTCCAAAAAAAAAAAAAAAAAATCACACCGTTCGGATCTTTCAGTAAATCTGCAGAACGTGCTGATATTTTAAAAACATTCCTTCCATGCAGGCTCCCTTCAGAGAAGCTCGGAGGCAGGAGCAAAGTGAAAGTAAAAACAGATGAATAGTTATCCTGCATCTTACAGATAAAACAGGAGACTCTTCTTCAAACCTCATCCCATGACAGTTAGTGCAAACACTGGTAAACCACATGTAGACAACAGGCAGATGCTCACTATCTTTGGTTTAAGGGTACGTTTAAAAAAAAAAAAAAAAAAAAAAAAAAAAAAAAAAAAACGAACCCATGAAGACAAATGGGCAAAACAATAGCACAGGAAATGGCCTGCTAGTGAGCCTCCCACTAAAGTTTCCTACCAAAGCTGCGTGTTTAAAAATGGTGGTGAACCACATTAAAAACATCTTTTTTTTTCTTTCTCTTTTAAATCATGGTGCAGCTCAGATCAACTTTTTCTTTCACTGGTTAGTGTCACACAGGCGAAGTCCAGCACAGCATTAGTGTATTCTATAATTAGAACTCCAGCAGCAGTGTTTCTGCCTCCTACGATGGTCCCTTCATGTCGCTCAATAAATAATGCAAACGACAATGATTTTTTTTTGTTGTTTTTTTGTAACTCCGATGTGAGAATCATTTATCTACAAAATGTAGCGACACCAGTCAAGCGAAGCTTTGTTAATCAGTGCCAAACTCGTTGCTCATCCTACTGTTGGAAGTGAGTGAGGCCTGTTTGCAGAGATCACCTCACCTACACTGCAAGATCCTGTTGGCACTGGGCCACACACACAAATATCTACTATTACCATGCAGAGTGACTGTTTATGTCACCACCGCCTACAACAACAACTACTATGTAAACATTTTGTGCTTTGCAAATAAAATAAACTATTACTACTGGTTATCTGGAGCAGCAGCTTATGGACACTAATGACAGGATGTGTTGGAAGAAAACTGCACAAAAAAAAGAAGAGAAAAGGAAATCATCACTCACATGTTGTCCTGGATGAATCTTTTGACTTTGTTGCTGGTGAATTTGTCCTCGCTGAATTTGACAGAGCTTTCTTCAAACTTGTTGTTGAGTCGCGGTGGGCGGAACAGGAGGACTCCCCTGTGAACAGAACAAAGGGAATATCGCTGTAGTCGTGCTGCGCCAACAGCTGCTCCGCCGGTCCTTTGAACTCGCGTCAAAAGAAGTAAGACGACGAGGCAGAACGCCGAGAGATCTACTCACTCGGCACCGACGCCGTAGCTGCTGAGCAGAGCTTCAGAGTTGGTGTGGGCAAAGCGGTAGTTGTCCCTCAAGGCGCTGGCTGCCTTCAGGAACTCCACCTGTGCTGTGCTTTTGTCATCAGCAAAGAACCCTGAGAAGGAAAGATCAATCACCTTCAGGTCAGGATGACGTGTGCAACTTCACAAGCAAAGACCTCCAGTGCAACAATGTCTGACTGTGTGCGTCAGGCAAATCCAGGTAATTGAGCCGCTGTCAGAATTTCCCATTACTAGTGAGGGGCTGAGCAAACACTAAAAAAAATTGAGTGCTTGCAGAGGCAGTCTTGAAACTTGGGAAAACAAACTCACCAATAACACTCGCGTCTTGATCGGCGATAAACTTCTTCAAGTCTTCGTCGGCCTTGAGCTCCACGGAAGACGGGCCGGCCTGCTTCTTCAGGAAGCTGACGATCCCATCTACACGCAGAGGAGAGAAACACAGGAGATTTTACAGATTGAAAAACTATAGAAAATAGCCATGACACAGCAGAAATAAGATGTATTTGTGTAGATATGAGGATGTATGAACAAACCAAATTAAAAAAAATATATACATATAACGAGAAATATACCTGCAGTTCTGGGGCCGTCATAGGGACCAGTCTCCTCTCCATCCCTGAAGATCTTCAGGGTTGGGTAGCCACTCACGCCATATTTGCTGCATATGTTGCCATTTGCTGTGCAGTCAACCTAAGGGAAAAGAAAATAATTCACTTTCTGACAAGGTAAACAGTTCAGAAAGTCATGCTTAAGTGGACGTAGATAAGTAAGCTGCATTAAGCAATACCTTGGCGAGAGCAACGGTGCCTTTCAGACGTGTGGCCGCTGCCTCGTACTCGGGTGCTAGCCGTTTACAATGGCCACACCTAGTGGATAAGAGGATATGGAACAGGAGAACAAATTACACCTCAGGTTTCAGCTTGGTGAGGATCCTGAAGGGGATCTAGGGATTTCTCAGTGGAATTTAATACCACTGAAAGGTCAGAAAATACAAAAAATATTAGGAAATAAAAGGATTTATACCACTGAAAATCTTTTGATTTTAATTAGTTGACAAATACTATTCGGGCTTTACCTACCTCACGTTTTATCACTTTCTTGGCTGATCATTCTATTGTTTGGTTCATAACTCGTCAGCAAATAATAACGAATCACAACCACAATTTTCCAAAACTGGCTTGTCACTATTACTTGTATTGCCTGCCTGGCCAATTATTTTCACAGACAGTGTTTAAATGAAACGTTTTAACAAATACTCTGATTAATTTCGTTTTTATTCAAGTTTGGCAGAGTAGGACTGCGTCACGGTTCCTCCCGACCAATCAGAGCTGGACAACAAAACTTCACCGGCCAATCAGATCGTTACAACAGTAAGAGGACACACCCCTAACTTCCTCGTAGCTTCATTCGCACGTAGTTTTCATTGAAAAAGCGAAAAGCTATTCGAGAGCACGTCGTGATTTATTGTGATAGAAGTTTTTAAAGGTTTAATTTTCTGTCAAAACTGCAGCAGCCCTGAACTCACTGGTCCAACTTCAAACACGTTGACGAGACAGCTCGTCAGCTTCCACCTCACCGCCTCGAGCTAACGTGCTAACGTTTGGTCGCTGGCCAATAAACCTGAAAATGTGACGGGACGGCTGGCGATGTTCACGACAAACACAAAAGACATTTGTACAACAAGTTAAGAGCTCTCGGAGCAGCTGGAAATACATTCATGGTGTTTTGCGTTCCGCCAAGTGAGCGTAAAACAGCGAGTGGGCTGGCGTTAGCATTGTTCACGTTTTACAAATGGAGTCATCGCTCACATACTCGAAACCCCCAAAACTGAAAAGACTCACCAAGGAGCAAAAAACTCCACAAGGACCAGTTCATGGCTTCCGATCCTGCTTTCGAAATCGTCATCGGTGTATTCAAGCACATCGCTGGCCCGAGAGAAGCCGGCGAGAGCGGCCAAAAAGATCAGCCTCAACATGGCACACCGCGCCGGCGACACGTCTCCTTCACCTTTAATTACACCCGCGAAAAGGTCGAGTTGCAGATTGTGACCGTGGCAGCCGCCTCTTCAGCTCTTTCGCGACGTGAAAGCCAAAGCTGCGCGCTCCTCAGACAGGCCCAGATGCAGACTAGTCGATAGAGAAAGAGAAAGGGAAGGAGGCGATGAAGATGTTCGTGGAGGCAGCGGGACCTCTCCTAACCACAGTGTGGCAGCCTCCCATTGGTCTGTCTGGGACGTCACTCTGCTTCAATTGGCCAATTAGAAGCGGGCAAATAAAACATCATCGTCTCACAACCAATGACGATTCGGCAAAATCAAATCTGTCTCTCTCACACAGAAAGCGATTATGTTTTTAGTTCTCTGTTTTGAGATCATGGCTTTTTGATGAAGTGCAAACAACTCTGAATGTTTCGGACACACCAGACACACCAGACACATACACCTGCCAGCCTCGGATTATAACACTCCAAAAATCTAAACGCAAAGCTGAAACATACTGTAGCTTCTCGCATTTAACATAAGAGTACATTAGAATAAAGCTTTAATCTCTCCATGGGGGGCAATTAGGCACACAGGCATCACCCAATAATGATAAAAACACCAAGGTACAACAATGGAATAAAGACATTTTATTAAAAAGAAAAAAGGGGGACATAAGTATCACTCCAAAATTATTGATGAAATACTCACAAGTCACCCAGGCCATCTTAGTCAGTGTAAACCATATCATAGAAGAGACTTTAAAGTCAGACTTTCCATTATAGTGCTTGATGTGGGGATAGAAAAGGTGGAGAAGCCCAGTGACTTCACTACCAACAAATCAACACCAAAATCCCTCCAGAGGTGGAAGTATCCCAATCTTATACAACATACTTGAGTATACTTGAGACCACATTAACATACTACTTAAATCCATTTGAATATAATCTCTAATTAAAAAAAAAAAATCTAACAAATACAATTTATTGATATAAAATCACACAGCTGCTCCACTCTACTAGAAGAAGCCTCTAAGAACCATGTGATGACTTCAGCAGAACTATCTAGTGACATATTTGATCAAGCAGATTTAGATTAAGTGCAGAGCTCTTTTCTCATTGTCCACAGTTTTTAAAAACCACTGAATGTTTTACATTTCTAGATAAGGAGACACATCACCTTTATCCTTGAAACTCAGTTAATATTGGGGTTGTGGAGACAGTCTGCCTCTGTGGACATAACAGCTCTTAAATTTAGGAGTATTTGTCCCTTCAGTCCTATCTTTGTCACTGGGTTGCCTATGGCGACCCTCACTGCAGAAGGTCATAGTGATGCCCTTTCTTTCACAGAGCACAGAGGAACCAAATAATGAAGGAACATTCCTTCACAGTGACTCTAAGTATAAAGAAACCCGGCACATTCTAACACTGGTAAAGCATGAACCATGAAATAATTGACAATAACAGCAACAGCTGCCTTTTAATTGGCTGTCCATCAACTAACTGATTAATCAACTAATCGATCAAGCTCCACTTGTACATAATATTTTGCAGTTTATACAAAAATGTCATCAAATGAGTGGGAATGTCTCTGTTTAAAGTAGTGAAGTTTAAGTATTCAGTGGCATGAAAAGAAAAGACTAAGTCAACAGTTTCTTTTAAATGTATGAAGTGAATTTATTCAAATTTGGCGCCACAGAAAATCAAGGAGCAATGCAGGGCTGCAACTAATTACAACCCTGTTTACAAAAAAGTTGGGAAGCTGTGTAAAATGTAATTAAAAACAAAATGTGACAATTTGCAAATCATGTAAACCCATCTTTATTGGAACTAGACCAAAGACAACAAGTCAAATGTTGACACTGAGAAATTGCATTATTTTATAAAATTATATTCTCATTTTGAATTTCATGCCAGCAGCACATTTCAAAAAAAATTTGGACAGAGGAAACAAAAGCCTGGAAAGGTTCTGTAATGCCAAAATAAATATCTGGTGGAACATCTAAACTAAAAAACAAATGGGCGTTAACATGATTGAGTATAAAAAGAGCATCCCAGAGAGGCAGAGACTCTCAGCAGTGAAGATGGGGAGAGGTTCACCACTCTGGGAATGACTCTGTGGGCAAATAGTGCAACAAGAACAATGTTCCTCAACGTAAATTTGGAAATAATTTGGGCATTTCATCATCTATGGCACATAATATCAGTGAAAGATTCAGAGAATCCAGAGAAATATCTGAACGAAAGGGATAAGGCCGAAGAGATCTTTGGGCCGTCAGGCGCCACTGCATTAAAAACAGATACAAAAGTGCAGTGGAAATCACCCCATGGGCTCAGAAACACATCCGAAAACCATTTTCTGTAGACACATTGTTGCACCCGACATCACCCTTACAGACAAAGCACACGAATTTCTCACGTGCCAAAACTTCATGCGATCACATATGACCACATACACATGTGATTGTGCATTTGATTTTGCCCATGGGAAACAGGGTTTTGGAACATTTTCATGGTGTAATGTGTGAAGCCCATGTATATTCCCATGTATAAACTTTCCCTCATATTTTCCCCACGTTACCATATGTTGCACCATGTGGTAAAGATCTGTCATAGTGATCACCAGTGTCCCATGTGAAAAACATGGGAAACCCTTGCTTTTTCTGTCAGGGTGAGGCAAAGTGGAAAACTGTCCTGTCGTCTGATAAGTCAAAATATAAAATTATTTTTGGAAATCATGGAGTCTGCATACCTCCGGGCTAAAGAGGAGAGGGACCATCTGGCTTGTTATCAGCGCTCAGTTAAAAAGCCAGCATCCATGATGGTACAGGGATACATTAGTGCACATGGCATGAGTGGCTTGCACATCTGGGAAGGAACCATTATTACTGAATATTGTGTACAGGTTTTGGAACAACAAATGCTGCCACCCAGACAACGTCTCTTTCAAGGAAGGCCTTGCTTATTTCAGCAAAACAATGCCAAATCACATACAGTTTTACAACAGCATGGCTCCGTAGTAGGAGAGTTCAGGTGCTGAACTGGCCTTCCTGCAGTCCAGACCTGTCACCCATTGAAAACATCTGGTGTATCATTAAACAAACAATACATCAGAGGGGACCCTGAACTGTTGAGCAGCTAAAATCCTTTATCAGGCAAGAAGGGGACAACATTTCACTTTCAAAACTCCAACAACTGGTCTCCTCAGTTCCCAGACATTTACAGAGTGTTGTTAAAAGAAGAGGTGATGCACCACAGCAGTAAACATGCCCCGCTCCCAACCTTTTTGAAACATGTTGTTGGCATAAAATTTAAAATGAGCATATCCAAAAAAACAGTAAAATTTCTCAGTTTCAGCATTAGATATGTTGTTTTTGGTTGAATTTCTATTAAATAGGGATTTACCTGTTTTGCAAATCATTGCATTTTGACTTTATTTACATTTTACATTACACAGCGTTTCAGCTTTTTTGGAAATGGGGTTGTATCATGTTTCGCAATAATTAATCTGCTGTTATTTTCCAGATTGATAATTTAGTCTATGAAACATAGATATTCTATTTACTAGAATTAAAGGACAAAGAAAAGCATCAAATGTTAACAATTGAGAAGTGGGAACCAGACAAAGCTTGGCATTTGTGCTTGAAAAATGACTCAAAAAAATAATCCATTATCAAAATAACTGCAAATTAATTTTCTGTCGAGCAAATAATCAACTTGTTGTGGTAAAGTTCCTGCAACCCCTATCTTCAAATATATCTCCAAAAACTTTAGCTCAAGCTGTCAGCACTGCTCGTGACCACTCTTCTGCTCTTGTGTCTTGTACAGACGGGCGCAGATGGCAGAGAAAAGGTCAAACACACTGCTCGTCCTGCCCATGTGGACGTTTCCAGGGTCTCTATGCCACGTGTTTGTTGTGGAAAAACCAAAGCCCTAAGGATTTATAGTGTGCTGGAGCCATTGGTGATGTGACAAACACGTTTCAGAAAATGAGCTGTCTTTATCTTATTGGTTTCTATTGGTTTTACTGTACGTCTGTCCACTTTCCTCAGTTCTTTGACTGCTTGAAGGAAAAGCTGCAACGCTGTTTTAACACTTTAAAGAGACTGTTATTATGAAGTTCAATCAAATGGCCCAAATGAGAGCATGAGTGGATGAGTGTGCTGTAAAATGAGGACAAGCAATTACAACCTGTGTCTGCCATGATTACAGCTGGATTTATCACCTTAACAATGCAGGCATGATTTTTGGTAATGGGATCAACCTAATTTAAGTCCAATACAAACCAGCGGGAGAACTGCATTATCACTCAATCTTGAGGCCTGTAGAAGGGCCTCCTGTCGAAATCTAGTTTGTCTGGTTTAAATGACAAAGTGTTCTTATTATTGACATACAGGGACCTGCTTTTTCCGGCTGGATTTGTAAAGCTTTTTCCTTCTTCATAAAGCTGCAGTTATATCATCGTGCCAGCAGAGGGAGCCCTATGATAGCACATAACGTTCCTCATTTACTGGCGTACAGATTGAATATATTAAGGTGGCAGCACTCTCATCATGGTAAGCTGCTGTAAAAAAATCGACCTATATTGAAACAGTGTTACATGAATGCACATGAGTCATTTTAAGTCATATAACACCGAAGTTGCTATTTTGTTGTTTCACTTAGAGTCCTGTTTCTCTTCTTCAAAAACTGCAGTTACAGCAAAAAGTTAATAGATGCACTTAAAAGTGCAAATGTGAATGTAATCCAAATTCTGTCAGGTACCAATATTTCCTCAAAACAAATACAGCTAGACTGGTAGGGAAATCCTGAAAAAAATAAGATATAAAAACTCTGAAAAGTGAAATTTGGTGAACTAAATTAGATTTGCATAAAAACTCAAACTTCTAATATGCCACATTTTAAATGAAGACATAGAGAATGCCCGATGATATTACAGAGCACTCTGCTTTTATTTTAGGTAAGCAGATGTTCATATTTAGACTACAATAAGACAGATAAAGTAGAAGATAACGCTGCTCTTTACTCACGAGATAAAAGAAAATGATCAGGTTGATAAAAATGTAGTAATGCAGCCTAATATTTTTTCACATAGTATTATGGAGTCTTCATTGTACACTGTGCATTCAGTATGCATTATTTTCCCTCCTTGTTAACCTTTCCATTCACAGAACTGAAAAAAACATATATTTACATGATTTTTAATACACTGACTTCCATTATTCTAATCCAAATAACTACTGGATATAAATCTACAAACGCAGTGTGTGTGTGTGTGTGTGTGTGTGTGTGTGTGTGTGTCAGTATTCCCTTCTTTATTCTTGTAAACTTTGGTTATCAAACAGGCCTGCAGGGCCTCATAAAGTCCCCTCCTCTCGGTGGCTCGCACTTGCAGATCAACGGTCGACTGGCGAGCTGCGCTAATCCTTTACAGCACAGCTGCCTTTCTCTCAGACCAGCACCTGTTTACTGTAAACGCACAGCTGAGATGGAAACAGCAGAATTAGATGGAAATGATTTCGAGACTAAATGAGTTTTGAGCATCCACTTGAGAAGATGAGAAGCTGAGGGTCAATGTCGTTGCAGCAGTGGTCAAAGTGTGTTCGTGTTTAGGCTACAACAACATCTGGGCTGCAGCAGTCTGTTATAGTGTTGTGACATCCGTTTATCCGGGGGACCATGTATTGTGTTTCTGGCTGTGCAGCGCTCATCTTGAGATTTGTCTTCTGTTACCCACAGAGCCTCATTCCCTCCCCTATCGGAGCCCCGTTGCCTCTGCGAAGTGGTTGCCATGGCAACCAGAGTTCTCCTCAGCCATATCTGGAACAAGGAGGAGAGGCGCGGAGTCGTCTGCAGCGTTTTGCTGGTGACACGCTCTGACTACCGTGTGAGACAGAGAGCGAAGGAGGAAGAGGAGGGGGAGGAAGTGTGTGTGTGTATTCAGGACATCAGAAATCTTCCTCGAAATCCTTGAAGAGAGAGAAGCAGATTCCTCAAGCCTTGCTACACCTACACTTGACATCTGAACTGTGTCTCCTCAAGAACACTGAGCGCCTTGTTGTGCTGTCAGCGTCCAGACCAAAATCACTGGAAAAACTTGTGGCCTGTTTCGTCACCAGAGAAAATAAATATCCATTCATTCACGACGGGACAAAGAACTTGTTACACATTTCCTGCGCTGCAGAGAAAACACTGGTGTCTTCACGCGCACTTTTAAATCAAAGAGGGACTCGTATTCAAGTTCGTGTTCACACACAAGTTCAAATTCATGGAGCGTTTTCTGTTGCTGTGGTTGAGTGTTTGCGCCACACATGTGATCAGAGTCTGAAGAAACAGTGGCTCCTTGCGGAGCTTAAAGAATAAGGTTTTCTTTTCAATTTGATATATTTTTGTTATTGTCAAAAACTAGACATATTGTAGATATCGTATACTCGTATAATATATTTAGAAGATTTTAACGGAATCTTTACACGTGTTCCTTTGCGGCAATAAAGGTGATTGAATGCTTCAATTCGTGGGAACTAATGTGTTTTGTAGGGTCACGTAACTTTCGACCCCCAAATTGAATCAGTTCATCCTGGAGTTCAAGTGAGCGTTTCTGCCAAATTTGGAGAAACTCGCGCGGGGCAGAACGAAAATATGACGGACAGACGGATGACCTGAAAACAAACGAAAAAGCTAATTAAAAACCGATTTAATAACGACCTGAAACGTCAAGGCGCTCTTCGTCTTTTGCAAACGTAGGACAGGAGTAACTGGTTTATGTGTTGGGGACTATTTGAAGGGATTTTCGAATGCTGGTCATTGTACTTGACAGCATGATAGTGAATGTTGGATTGAAACTGCAGAACAAGAAAAATATACACTATCACTGGCCTCATCCTTTAACACTGATTTCCACACAGACTGCTTTGGCGGTAAGTCGGGGACCTGAAACTCTTAACGAAGTAAAGTAATTCGGACAATTTCCAGATTTCCAGGTCTCTGCTCCACGTGAGACCAAGAAGCCCGTGTACCAGCCTTTCAGGCTACAATACAGTTTTGTTGTGCCGCTTATGAAACATTGTCACATGGCACTATGCAACCACGCTGATCGCAATCATGACCTGCAAGCTTAGTTACCATAGTTACTTGAAGCTTGGGCTTTATATTTGTTCAAAATCCATTCAGAAACCCCCAAAAATTCTGTCTAATTCATGAAGAAAAGCAAAACTCCATCAACAAATATGAGACCAAGGAGAAGGAGGTTACTGTTAAATAGATGATTTCTTTAATAAAAGACATAACAATGTGACATTCAGTTGTGAGCTCAAATGATATTGCTTCAGTAGCTTACAGAACGGAGCCCAACCAGGCCAGTGGGTTAGAACATTAGAATCCAACACCAGCGTGTCACCGAACACACAAATCAACCAGAGAACGCAAGTCTCTTCAGACTTAAACTGTTAATCTACATTCAAATCCACTCGAAATGGTGAAAAGAAAACTGAGTACACACAATCCACAACGGTGAGTACAAATGGATGGGACTACACAAGCACCAGATAGTAGGCATGACCAACCAACACAGGAATGAGGGGAGGAGACATGCAGCAGGGAGGGACGGAGTATCGCTGGGTTTGGTGGGCTCAGGGAGGGTTCCAGCAGAGGAATAGATGTTGTTTGGCCATGCAGAGGCAATAATCTTTGCTCCATTACAACAGCTCCACAATTTGTGCGTCCTTATTAATCTATGCGGCCACTTTAGTGCAAGGCTTGAATTTGAGCTTAGAGCGAGGTTGTAATTTACTGCATTGGGTTTAACACACTGAAACTCAATGCAGTATTCTGAGACTGACTGGGCCGGATAGATACGTATAATATATGCAGATTATATTATAGAGAGGTATATTGTGGGGTGAGAAGGGGTGAGTAGATAAGTAGTAGGAACAAATGAGGGATTAACATAGATAATTGTAATATCTATGGGCACAGAGTGGGGTGTTTGTGCAGGTGTGTGTGCCCGGAGGTGTGTGTGGGGAGAGGAGGGATCAGTGTCTACTTGAAAATCTTGATGGGTGGGGGCACCTTGATGTCCTGGCCTTTCTCCAGTTTCTTCTCACACTCAACCAGGTAGTTGATGCCATCGACCACTGTCTGCACCAGCTGGACCTGAGGGAGGAACACGTCACAATTTAGTCTTATTATCTATTAATGGCTGAGAAAAAAAATGATAAATGAATGTAATTTTAACAACTTTAACATGGCAACTTTTTTTTTTTTTTTTTTTCTTTTAATGGAAAAGTCATAGAAGACACAAAGTATTATTCAAAGCAGAGTATTTTTTTTTTAATGTGTTTTAAAACATATTCGAACTTTTAATCCCGATTTCAGGTACAGGTAACAGTGCTCGCTGTTAGTGTCTGGAGATGCAGAGCAGTTTGAAGCCCTGAACAAACCCTTGTATGATATAAATAAATATGGACAATATTTGTGAGTCTGCCTGAGATAAATACAAGCAGCCTGCACTCTTAACTGACCTGTGAGACAGCATCAACTACAGGCTGACAACCTTGTTGAGGAATACCTTCTCCGAGCTATGGTCAGAAATACAGCTTACCGCCAAGTGACACACAACAACACCGGGTGTGTTCGCTAAAAACATTTCTACAGTTACACAGTCTGATCCACAACAAAACCCAGAATTGTTTATAAATTCTCATAGATGAAGATGCATATAATCTTATGTACCTAAAAATGATTTTGTGGTTGATCATTCTGTAGGCATTTAGTTCCAGGTTAATGTGTGAGATACAGGATATATATATATATATATATCGCAGCTCAGCCAACAACTTGGAAGGTGGCAGAAGCTAGTGGACTGAGGTAGATTATATATTTATCTTTTTGCTTTGCATTGTATATTTTGATGCACAAATTAATCTTGATTAAAGTGAAAACTGAGTGAAAAGTCATCAAAAAAAGTATTTTTCAAGATTCGTCTTCTGCCCATAAAGTGCAGAGCCGTGCAAAGACTCAAAGCACTTTCCTCAGAGAACCGGTGCTGGTAAAAGGTGGCGGAGAGTCACAGCAAATACCGATCCGATTTAGTTTTTTCTGTTGCAGCACTTTAGCATTGCCTGATAACTAAAAAAAAAGTATTTATATTATGTTACATAAAAGCATCCTCACTGTAATTTGTCTCAAACCTTTGCATATTACTGTACATGTATAGTAACTGTATCTGTTCAGATTGGCTAAAAGAGGAACAATCCCTTATTGTCCTCCTGCTTTTTGCTCCAACTCTTCTTAGCTCTCTCATCCCTCCATCTCCATTCCTTAACTTACTGACGCCACCCTGAGAGAGCTTCTCTCCTGAGGGATCATCGGTTTCACAACAGAGTCAGATGAGGTTATATAACAGGAAGAAAATTAGATGAGTGATTTTCAACTTGCACCATATTGAATGCAAGTTTGTACACTGCACTCCACCAAGAAACAATGACAAGCCATCTCCACTCTCCATGTAATCAGAATAAAATATGCAACCACTCACAACAATAGAGAACTGCTCCATTGTCCTGTATGACTCTGTCTCACAGGCCTGACAGCATGACCAAGGACGTAGAAAGACGGATTACGTGTCCAGCCTGGATCTCCGCTCCTCTCAAAAAGCAACGGCTGAATTTAATCTGCTGTCTGACACATTCATAATTCCTTGAAGGTAACTTGGTAAAGCTTTAACTTTGAAAATCTCTTTAAAATGCTCCACTGATGCAATAAATACTCCCTCTATTGACCCTTTGTTTACTCAAGGAGGATTGATGGAGAATGCAGGCGACGTTCCTTCAACACATTCACACCGACGACGGACGCGCATGTTTTGGGGCTCATAAAGAACTCCGGTCGAACAGTTTGGCAGGTGAATGCTTTTCTCTGCTGATGAAAGGTAGAGACTTTACTTAGCTCCCATGTTCTTTTCTACCCATGTTTTTACCTCAGACTGTCCCAGGCGGTCGAGGTTGGAGATGTCGAACACCCCCCCCACAGCAGCCGTGTCCACGCCACCCGTCCCTCGCTTCTGCAGACGCAGGTTTTCCAGGATCTTACTGAAGCGGGGATCCTGGGAGGAAAGGGAGAACGGTTGTTCGAGAGAGGTTCAAAGCACTTTAATTACCATATCACTAAGTGAGTTTATTATATATATTTATGTATTTTAGGTATCTGCAGGTACCTTACAGACATTTTGAATTCACAACCACATTTACACCAATGTTTAATAGATACAAATCTAATCAACAGATGATTTCCAGGTGATAATGACCATAAAAGCTTGGGAAAGGTAATTCAATATTAAGTGGTGTATAATGCGATGGAAAGAAAACCTGTTTGTCATCTTGTGAGAACCATAAACAGGGCAAATCTTGTAAATCACATGCATATATGTCCAAAAACATGACAGAACATTAGGAAACAAAACTGACTGCAGCCCGTCCCTTTTGGGTCTTTACTGCAGACAATAATAAATAACAGAGTCACTCAATGAGGTAGTTTAATGCCTTATGAGGTTTTTAATCTGATAGTTTAATACTTTTTTTAAAGCCATCCAGATGCTCTGTTTTTGGGTCTATCCAGATGTGGCACAAACAGAACAGCAACATAAATGATCACCTTTTATGTACTTAAGTTCCATTGCAACTATTGTGTTACCTTCCCCAGCCGGGGCAGTTTAACGTGGACTCCCGCCCTGAGGCCTGTGCCCAGGTTGGAGGGGCAAGTGAGGATGTAGCCAAGCCTCTCGTTCCACATGAACTCCCATCCTCTCTCCTGGATCAGATGCTCCACCTGAGAGGGAGAGAATCATTTCATATATTTCATAGCTGAGAAGGACAGAATGGAGAGTTGTTCATGATTAGGACTCTTAAAAGATCTCTGGTGGGAGTGGAAGACACATAAACCAACGGTAACGTAGCACTGAGGAGTGATGTTTAGGGTTGTCGCACTAAATTTGTGCAACACTGCAGCAGCAGATGTTGTATTGCTTGTCTTTTGCTCTTTATCTAATGAGGAACTTGGACTGCTTGGATAAATAATTTGTGTTTGTATTGCTATGTTTGGACAGTGTGTTTTTGTGTGTCCGTCTACTAGTGGAAGCATTCTTTTGCTTTTGTAAGCATTCTCTGTAGAAAAGCTTTTAGACGGCATCAATTTCCTCCCCATTGGTCTATTAAATCCATACAGCCATCTAAATGCAGCAGCCCATAAGTCCACTATTATCAAATCATGTACAGACAACCTCAGGCTGCACATCAGACTGGTTGGAGTTGACTCTTTACACTCCAGGTTCATGTGTGAAATCCAGAAATGCATTGACACAAAAATGACACACAGATAAGAGTGAAAAGCTTTTTTTTTTTTTTTTTCTCTCAAACAATCTTAAATAATTGACTCACACTCACAAACACAGTCTTACCTCCTTCAGGCCTTTGCAGAACCTCTCAAAGACACTCTTCATGTTGCCTCCCTTCTCCATGGATATGACCCTGGTGTGATCCTCCTCATTGACCCAAATCAGGAATGTCTTCTGGTTGTTGTGCCTGCACAGAGGGAACTTCTAATGAGTTATAAAGTACTGATTCCTGTTGGTTTGAATTATCTGTCTGCCACGTTGTGTTTTTTATGCATGATAATTCTTGTTTCAGCAGCAGGTCATTTATGTTGAATTGTCAAGGACTGTAATCTGGTACTGATTACATAAAGAAACTAGACTTATTAAACAGAGAACAGAATTCAAACCTGTTGGATTTGTCAGCAAAATAGAAAACAAACTTTCAGTTCTTAGAGAAATGTGTATATTTGTATTGATATTTTTACTTTTTGGAATGTAGGGATGACTCCACAGATCCATCTGTCAGTCCACTAGTGCAACATGATGGTCCAACCTGAGGATTTTCAAAAACTATCGGAATAAGGACACTAACGGTCTCTAGAGGGTGAATCCTAATGAAATTCTACACATGACTGTTTGAATGTTAAAGTCAACACAGAAAGTCCCTCACAGCCACTAAAGAGGCTTTTGTCCCCACTGACCTCCTTGCTATTGTCAGATACTTATTAAGAGTGGAGGCAGCAGGTCGGGGAGAAAGAAGGAAAATACAGTAGAGCAGCATACTTAAAGCACTACGACAAAGAGCAGGAGGGAGGAGGAAAAACAAAAAAGGACCGGTAGAAGAGAGAGGGTTGAGCAGCAAAAAATGGGAGAAAGCAGAGCAGAACATAAGGCCAGCGAAAAAAAAAGGAAAGGAGAGAGGGGAGCAAGAGCCAGGAGAAGAGAACGCTGCCCAGTACACCCGAAAGAAGAGATGACGGAGGGACGAAGTGAAGGTGAATTATTAAGGAGAAGAGAGGCGAGGATGGCTGATAGGGCTGGCGGGGGGAAGGCTGGTGATTGATTTTGGCTGGCTGACACGTTTCATTGGGTTATTCCTGGGTACACGCTGAAACTCAATGCTGAGGGAGCATTGTCTCCATTGCTAATACACCTCCGCCAGAGCTCAGCAACAAAATTACTGGTGCGGCCACGGCAACTTCATGAAATATCTTTAAAATGAAACTGTATTTAGAATTGAAGTCTCGAGCAATGGAGGAAAAACAATTCCTGAAAAATGGTTGTAGATCTAACGAAATGTGACTTTGTCAAAATACAAGAATAAAATCCTCTGCGCATTGGGGGAATAATTAATTCGTGCGTCAATATATTGTTTGAACTGTTGTTTTTGTCAGGAGTACTTTCACACAGAGAGTGAATATTGCGCGGTTAAAAAAAAAATACTTTTTTTTCTTTTCGGAAGGAGGTCGATTTTTCTGAGATTTCGCACAGCAAGTAAAGCCATCAACCAATCACATTATGCATTTAAAGGTAACATCCTGAGTTTTCGCTGTGGAAAATACTCATTCAGATGCAGCACTTGAAGCTCACATGCAGAGGGACGTTAAATCAATGTCAGTAATGATCGACAAAATCCGCTTTTGGCATTTTAAGCTATCATTCAGAAAGTTTGTGTTACATTTAAGAAAATACACAGTATAATAAACAGCCAATGTATCCATTTGTAATTAGTTATTACAACCCAATTTGCAACCTTTTTTTTCTCCTTTGTCTATTTTTAAAGCATATATAAAATATAACCCGATTGTTCAAGATTCAGAATCCGGTTCTGTTTCTCACTGTTTACACAAGCTCATATTTATCAATTACAAATGTTCTTATCGATTGAAATACAATTTTTCTCAGGAGCTCCATGCAGGCCAATTCTTAGATCTGTTCTTTTTAAATTGGACATGCTGCCATTAGGCAACACAAGAAAATATAATCTAATATTATTTTATTATGTTCCTAATCCAATAAACGAACTGGCAAATTGTACCAACAATATCAATTACTGGTTGTCCAGATTTTAAAATGGAATAAAAGAGATATCGTAATTGGCCCTTAAACAGAGAAAAAAATATATATATATTTAGACTTTGACTGTCTCTGAAATGCAGTGAAAAACACAGGAACTCTTATGATGACATTTTGGATCACAATCCCTAATTCTATTGAATGAACAATGCCATAAATAAGTTTTGCCTACCAGCCAGAAACTCCTACTTCATTATCCACTTACCAAATTCCGCGGGCATCTGGCCAGTCACGAGCCATGCCTGAACACGTCAGGAGGGGGGACACAGGTTTGTCAAACAAGAAGTGGTCCTGGTGTGAATACAGAAAACAGATGTCACTTAGAGTGGACAGTATTGGTCAGATATGCAGACTCATTGAGACAAGAGAACAATGTTTCCGTCACTTCGGTGTGCATTACACTGACTTACATTCATTTCCTTTAGAATCACTCAAGCCACAGCCACTACTTGCCTTAGCATGAACCTAAACTTAACATAATCCAAGCCTGACCCTAACCTTAACATAACTCAAGCCTGACCCTAACCTTAACATAACTCAAGCCTGACCCTAACCTTAACATAACTCAAGCCTGACCCTAACCTTAACATAACTCAAGCCTGACCCTAACCTTAACATAACTCAAGCCTGACCCTAACCTTAACATAACTGATAGAAAAAAAAGATTTGTCTCTTTCTCTTGTTTGCATTGTGGCTCCGGAAAGTCTCTTGTCAAGCAGGCTCCGAAAAGTTTCTTTTGTTTTCTCTCTTATTTGCAAGTGATTCCTTTTTGTTTTACTTTCCGCATCTAATTGACGACTCCCCTGTGTCCTTATCTTGTGACCTACAACCAACTCAGTATTACCATACATAAGCAGATACAAAGAGAATGGGGGTGACTGTCAACTGTTTGTCACACTGTATAAAAGCTGCCCTACGGAGGAGTGACGTAGAGCACTGCTGGGGGGAGCACTGCTGGACACCTCTCTTTGAGGGTGCATGTGGTTGCTCCTTCTTGCAAGAATAAATGTCCGATATGTTTGATTTTGAACCAAGCCTCTGAGTAATTTTTCCAACAATAACCCAAGCCTCCTGACCCTAAGCTTAAAATAATCCAAGCCTGACCTTAACCTTAACATAACTCAAGCCTGACCTTAACCTTAACATAAACCAAGCCTGACCCTAACCGCAGACCAAGTGTTCTTACTAAAACTTCTCATAGTAAGATGCACATCAACTAAATTTCAATGAAATGGTTGATCTTTATTATAGTTGAGAATAAAAATATCATTGCAGCTCTGACACACCCATTACTGTTTGTATGTCATAAAATGGTCTGCAACTCTTTTTTTCCCCCCCTCTGCTAGGTCTTATTGGAATTGGAAATTGTAACCACACCCACCGAGGGCTAAACATATTTAATCCAACAATCCACAATGTTTGCGAAAAATATGTTTTCCAAACAATTCCTCTTGGAAAAACAGTGAGAATATTGTCTTATGTAGCACAGCAAGTCAAAGGTGGCCCATAGCCTCTTTATATCTAAACAATATACAGAAGCACCTTTGCACTACTCACATCAATGAGCTGTTGCTGCTCCTTGTCTGTCATTTGGGTGAGACTGTAGTACCTCCCGGCCAGGTCACCCTTCAGGCCGGCGAGGGCGTCCACCACCACCCTCTCCACCTCCCTGCGCTCTGCCCGGGTGCAGGCGGGGGGCAGGCTCAGCCCCCGGATACTGCGGCCCGTCCTCACCCTGGACGACAGGACGTAACGCTCATCCAAGTGACCCGAATTGATCTGAAACAAAGACATTCAATGTGTTATCATATCTCTGATCTCTTTTGATCTAAAAATACAGACGGAGGTTCGCTGGAAACTCAGTTAATTCCCCTGGTTGAGGTAAATCACACAGTGTGAAGCGATGCAAAAAAAAAAAAAGCCCAGTGAATAAATAAGTAAATAAAAGAAGAAAAAAATCTTACGGTTGTACTTATTTTTCTCAATGTTAGCACTGCGACTGGTGATACCAACATACAGTATGTATGTACAGCTACACTGGTTATCTAGTAAGCTCGCCTGCTAACTTACACAAACAACACCCAATAGACGAAGCATTACAATTTTAACTCAAGATGTGTTTATTGTATGTTATTTTCAAACCGTTGCAGCCAGGTCATCTACCGACAGAGTAAAACAATCCTCCGACAAGAAGAGCTGTGTGGTCAGTGAGAGTACCTTGCTGGCGTCCAGGTCGGTGTGGTGCGTCATGTTGCAGGGGTCGTAGCCATTGTGCCTCTCTTTGATGATAGGATCCAGCAGGTCTGCAAATACCTGAAAAAGTCGCACAGTCAAAGAATGATGACTTGTAAGACTTTGATGCGTGTTCTGGACTCTGGACGTCCACACAGGCTTTCAAGAGGGCAGAGGAAGACCGATTTAACAAAGTTTTTACAGGCACTGTAATTATCCATTTAAATCTTATGACACTTTTTCAGTATAGATTTCAAACAGGCTACATCTTCTACATGTTATAGTTCAGTTAAAATTTAAAAATCATCTGGCTCATTGGTTTCTCTTTATTTTTGTTTCTTCTCTCCATCTTGTTGATTGGTATAGATTTAGAAGAACAATGAGGGAATTGATACAATTACAGGATTAAACGTATCAATATTACCCATAAGAAAGGTAAGTGTCCCTGATATTTTGTAGATTTAGTATATGTATCCAACTTTTTAAAATCAAATTAACAAGTTGGTGACAATAACATGGATGTAGATCAAAAAATGCCCCAAAAAAAGCAGGAAACCAAGAAAAACTTGTCAGAAAAATACACTCTCAAACATATGCAGTATAGTTTAGTCTATATACAGTCATTTGAGAAAGTGTTCCAACATCTTTGCTTTTTGCACACTTCACAGCATTGAAATGAAGTAAAATGGACATTTTTTACCCTTAACTGTATTTTCACAACTATTTTAGTTTGCAAAAGCTGTAATACAACGTCCTTATGACCAATCAAAAGAAAGACCCACGCATACAGTAACAGCAGGGAGTAGGGGTGACTCATACACTGCATTACATTTTACAGATACCGTATGATGAACATTTATATCATAACCAAAGAAAAGGGTGTTTTAGCACAGCTCAGACAGATAGAATGTAAATGGATGAGCCTTGACCTGTCTGCAACCCTAACACTCACTCAGATTGGTTCTCCCACTTCATAGTTAATACCAGGTTAAAAAAAAAACACACTGACTCCCATTAGAGGTCCAAGGTATTTTTGTGGCCCCTAAATTAAATAGGAAATTAAAATGGAAATGCAGATGGATCCTCATTATAGTTAGACACTGAGAGATCCCAAAAGAGGTGTCCTCGCTTAAAATCCTGCCTCTCTGGTGCTGTAATACTCCTTCCTGTGAAACAGGACAGGGAGGATAGGTTACAAAATACGACGATGTGGTTTGCACGAAAACATTTCATGCATCATTTCTGAAAATGTAGGTGTTTCTATCAATGTTCAAATAGTTTTGAAAGTGTGAGAAAGTTAGAAAGGAACTGGAAATGTCTATTTCTTATGTCAGGTCCAATTTCAACTTTCCAGTACTTTCATTTACAATGTCATTTTCATGGCAAACTCCAACTGGAGGCCTGGAGAGTCTGAGAACCACCATGGCTCTTGTGAAACACACATGGAGCTGCACAGCTTCCTTCCTTTCACCCAATAGCGAGAAACGTTCATGTGAAAAGGTGCAGTGATGTCTGACCTCATAAGACTCCTCGTCTCCTACTACCATGCCGACGGTCTTGATGAAGGGGTGCCCGGGGTTGTCCACACCTGTTTGGATGGCTTCGTCCAGTGTGTAACCGTTGGGAGTGGTCTTATCACACAGCTTGGCGTAGATGGCAGGTGTCAGGTGACTAGCCATGCAGTTGTTGTGTTTGCGCAGGTCAGGGTACTCCGCACTGTACAAATACAAATACAAGATAACATATTGCTGCATTGATCTTTGAGAGCGGATGGGTTTTTTTTGCAGTGTGGGTGCAGGTTAACTGTGGAGCTGTGCCCTTGGAACAGGTGCAGGATGAGTGACTCACTCTAGGAACTTTCCACACGGCACGTACACAGGTAACAGGCGTTTTAGGCCTGCGACCTTCTGCCAACGAGACTTCCTGCTACAAACGGTGCCAACTGACTGACTTAGATGACGTAAGACACACGGGGACGTGACACTGGCACTGTTAAAAATGGCCAAGCAAGTTGACAGGCAGCACGGCTACGACATGGAGTTCAACCAATGTTTGAGTCTTCATGAGATTATGAAAGTGCCTTTAGCGTAATGCTGATGGAGAATGCAGAATAAGATTTATGTTATTTGAGTAAATGCTGCTGAATTACTAAAAAAAGAGACTAAAGACCATCCAGCTCTATCTTGGATGTATATTTGGGCTTCCAGGCAGGCTAGTACAGAAATAAAAAGGAACACTGTCAAAGACTGGCTTCCATCCAAGCAATATATTCTCTCAAAGCTGAGGATGGAATGAAATTCTGTTTGGCCTGACGGAGTAAAACTGCAGACGAAGCGCAGACTTAGTAGCTTATGTGTTCCTGTTTTCCTGCTGTCTGTCAAAAGATAAGGAAGGCCAAGACATTTGAACTCAAACTGTGTCCTGTACTTTGACAAAGCATTACTCGGGATGATTATGGGTATGCATAACATTTAGTGCCGTGAATGAGCCAGGGCTAAAGTCTCTTTTGCTGGGTCTACCATCATTTCTTCGTGCTTTACTTCTGCCTTAGCTGATCTTTTACACAATGGAACAAATACTCACGTTCTCCCACAATGTGTGAAGATTGTTAACAGTGTGATTAGTGCTGCTATAAAACAATGTGTCCCCAATCATAATGTTTTCTCGTGTGTGCCAGCCACATTGTTATTAATAGCATCACTATGAATGTGCTCCAATAATACTGTGTACTATAAATTCATGTCGGTTTTCACCAGGTTTTTAATGGCTACAAACTGCTTGTTGAGAGTTCATTTGTCCTTAAGGAGGGACAGCTGGTCAGTGATGAACTGTCATGCAGAGCGATGCAGTCAAATAAACATGCAGTGTAGACCCTAATCCTATATAGGTTTAGTATATAGTGTTTTTATACCATTATCTATGCTTCTATATTCTGATTTAAAAAAAAGAGGTTTTAGGCTTTTCTTCTCCCATCTCGACTCCAACAGCATTACCATGATGCACATATTTTTGATCTGCTTTATCATTGACCCAAACAGAATATAAATTAGAGCAATGACTGAGCCCACAGACCAATGACCAAAACAGTGCCAAGCTATTGTCATTGTGAGATTTTTTTTTTTTTGCTTGACTCTGCAGGTGCTCCTTTGGTGTGACCGGCGTGTGATTGTTATATAACACCGGGCGAGGTTTTTATATCTGAGCAGCAGATAAGGTTTTAGGAATCTGTGTATTTGGGCTTTATAATGCAGGCAAGCTGTCCTGGGGCACGTAAGCCTTGCCCCCTCTGCCTTTTGGTGTCCTCTAATCCCACCGCACCGTATCCATGTATCAATATACAGGATCATATACGTTATGGCTGTTTCATCTCTTGTCAGCTTCTAGTTCCCTCCACAAGGAAACATACTGCAGCTCTGAGTACCATTTATGTTATGAGCGAGATCAGGCATGAAGCTTTCCCCATAGCTTTCCATAAAAGGTGCATTATGCTCATTTGCAATTTTACAAGGGCGTTGGGTTCGTGCAGTATGCTCAACTGCATTTTCCTTCTTGTGTTGTGCCTTAAATTTGGAAGATTTTATTTGATTTTATTTAACTAGGAGAGTCCCATTGAGATTAAAATTCTCTTTTTCAAGGGAGACCTGGCCAAGACAGATAAAGATAAGACAAGATAAAACAAAACATAAAAAATAGCAGATATTCCACACGTTCACTCCTCTCCAAATCCAGCACATTAAAATACTTCCCACCAGAGGCCGGACAACAGATTTGTAATAATGGAAGGGCTGCGGTGCTTCATGGTTCCCTAATGAGATAATATTCATATTCACATTGGGTTTTTTTTTTTTCTCTGCTGGTGTAACTTCATATTAAAGTGCGAAATGAATTAAACAGATTATACGTTTCTAAGTAACAAGGTTGGTCGCAGACCGTTTTTACATTCAAAAATAAATAAATAACGTTTTTTTTTTTTTTTTTTTTTTTTTTTTAATGTTCCACGCCTCTCCTCCCCCCATTAGCTTCACGTTACCCCAATTGTTGTTGTTTTTTAATCCCGTGGAGAAATTGTGGTGATGACATGACAGGTTTTCTACTGAAGTAACATTAAAAACTTCTAAAAATGAATCACTATAATAGAGTGAAACGTGTTTGTAAAGCCGTATCAAGGACACCCGGTCCGGCGGGGAATCGTTACCTGGCGGGGTACCTCCTGCGGGAAGGCACTCCGGCGCTGACATGTTCCCGGTGAAGCAGAAATCCAGCCGTTACCGCGGAGCCTCCCACCAACGACAGGATCCCGATGTTTCGTTTGGAGGACAGGATTCTTGAAAAGCTGCCTGCCATTTTTATTTACTTCTTTTTTTTTTTTAGTTGAGTGTTTACAACAAACAAACAAAAAAAACCCCGCCTTTCCACGGTCGCTGGGAGGGCGGAACAGGTGGACAGAGTGTCGGTCAAGTGCCTCTGATGGAATGATAACGGTTTTACTGGAGCGACGTCAAGATGTAGGCGACCTGGAGGACAAGACCGGAAGTGTAGCTCCAGCTTCAAAATAAAATCCCATTTTACAGTATTTACGGTGTATTTACTAAAGGACTGCCCTTTACTATCATTTTATGTTATTTTTAAACTTTAGTTTTTGCATTTTATCGATCTTCTACTAAAGCAATAAACTAAAAAAAAAAAATACTACCATTACCACATCTTATTGTTTTCACAAGGAAATATTTGGATTTTTAAATATTTTCCCTTTATTTTCCCGCTAGTAATTTATCCACAATATACAATATATGATCAGCTTGAAAAATATATTGTTGTTGATTCAACTAGCCAATATGATGTTGAATAATTAAATTATAAATCCACAGTGATTAAAAATGTTTTGACCTTGGACTTGTTTTACAACATTTAAAAACAACTGTTAAAACTATTTTATACATATTTATTCAAATCAAGCACAATTATTCAATTCATTGACAGAAAAAGCCCCAAATAATATTTGTAAAGTGCCGTCTCATGAAATAACACGTGTGAACACATAGAACCATATCCGAATGTGTGTAATCAGTTATGAATCAAACATACCTGTATCTGTAAATGATCTGTAATTATACTTCTGTCAACACTGACCTATATCCTTACATGAGCCTATAATGGCCCCAACATTTACCTGAATCTTGACTAGACAGATAGGGGAAAGATAATCACACTGATTTTCATCCTCTGTCCTCATCATAGGATTATGTTTACATGCAGTGATTAGATCCACATTTACAGAATACTCACAACATTTAGCTGTGTCTTTTACACGAAGTGTCTATTAGCACTCAAATCCAACATCTGAAATACAAGGAGAGGAAGCTAATTTCAGAAACAGTAAAAATCAACTGATCAACATTTTAGCAAGCATTATTAGATTAAACTGTCTGAAGTCAAAAACAATATCGTTGTAACCAATTTAACAGCCTGCATAATTCAACCTTTAATTTGGATCAAAGGCCAAACAAACTGACCAAAGCATGCCGTAGCATACACCACTTTGTGCAATATTTTTGTATTGTACAGTTTAATGCCATAATCTTGCCAAGCAAAAGAACTGAGGTAAAATGATGAATCTAGTCACTTTTAAAGAGCAAATTGTATTTAATGGTTATTTTCTTTCATTGCACATAAACATACCACAATATCCACTAAAGGGAGATGACATGAGGGAATCTGATTTGTACAGGAAGTCGCATTGCTTGTTTTAGCTACCTTGACAGTGGTGGAGAGGCGCGTGGAGTAAAGGACCTAAAGGACATCAGTGAGTAGGGCTGCAGCACTGAAAGGTTTTACTGGGTTACTCCACAGCCCAGACTACCCAGTGCAGTCACCCCATTTCACCCTGATGAAGACCAGAAAGCGTTTTCATCTCCATTAAGATGTCAAGGTCAAACCAGTCATTCATGAAAAAAAAAACATCAAAACTGCTGCAACTTCCTTATAGAAATGCGTCAGGGCGGGTTTGGTGTATTTAAAGGAAAAGTAGGTCCACTGAGCTTCCTTTGACCAGCTGAATATTTCTTATCACAAACGGTTAACACAAAGTGGTTTACCATGACCTCCAAGAAACCTTTAGGAATAAGAGCGTCTTTCATTCCATGAGAATCCTTCAAAATCTGATCATCCTGATGATCATGATGATTGAAGATGAGCATGAATATTAATTCTACTTTGAATTTAGCTAGCCTAAAAGGTGGGTCAGTGCTACTCTGCAGGTCTCATAGTAAACTGATCTCACATTTCTCTGTTATAGTTCTTTTGTGATGAAAAAAAATAATCAAACTGTACCTATGGTGATTCAAGTAGAACTAACACCACTGATGTTAAAAACAGACCTCAGATCAGTTTCCATGTCTGCAAAGAGAACTTGTCGAACTTTTTTGTCCCATTTGATATTTACAGTGCATCCGGAAAGTATTCACAGCGCTTCACTTTTTCCACATTTTGTTATGTTACAGCCTTATTCCAAAATGGATTAAATTCATTTTCCCTCAAAATTCTACACACAATACCCCATAATGATAATGTGAAATAAAAAAATTTGAAATTTTTGCAAATCTATTAAAAATCAAAAACGAAGAAATCACATGTATTCACACCATTTGCCATGACACTCAAAATTGAGCTCAGGTGCATCCTGTTTCCACTGATCATCCTTGAGATATTTCTACAACTTGATTGGAGTCCACCTGTGGTCAATTCAGTTGATTGGACATGATTTGGAAAGACACACACCTGTCTATATAAGGTCCCACAGTTGACAGTGCATGTCAGAGCACAAACCAAGACTTGAAGTCCAAAGAATTGTCTGTACACCTCTGAGACAGGATTGTGTCGAGGCACAGATCTGGGGAAGGGTACAGAAACATTTCTGCAGCATTGAAGGTCCCAATGAGCACAGTGGCCTCCATCATCCGTAAATGGAAGAAGTTTGGAACCACCAGGACTCTTCCTAGAGTCGGCCGCCCGGCTAAACTGAGCGATCGGGGGAGAAGGGCCTTAGTCAGGGAGGTGACCAAGAACCCGATGGTCACTCTGACAGAGCTCCAGTGTTGCTCTGTGAAGAGAGGAGAACCTTCCAGAAGGACAACCATCTCTGCAGCACTCCACCAAGCAGGCCTGTATGGTAGAGTGGCCAGACGGAAGCCACTCCTCAGTAAAAGGCTCATGACAGCCCGCCTGGAGTTTACCAAAAGGCACCTGAAGGACTGTCAGACCACGAGAAACTAAATTCTCTGGCCTGAATGCCAAGCGTCATGTTTGGAGGAAACCAGGCACCGCTCATCACCTGGCCAATACCATCTCTACGGTGAAGCATGGTGGTGGCAGCATCATGCTGTGGGGATGATTTTCAGCGGCAGGAACTGGGAGACTAGTCAGGATGGAGGGAAAATGAATGCAGCAATGTACAGAGACATCCTTGATAAAAACCTGCTCCAGAGCGCTCTGGACCTCAGATTGGGGCGAAGGTTCATCTTCCAACAGGACAACGACCTGAAGCACACAGCCAAGATAACAAAGGAGTGGCTTCGGGACAACTCTGTGAATGTCTTTGAGAGGCCCAGCCAGAGCTTTGAACCCGGTTGAACATCTCTGGAGAGATCTGAAAATGGCTGTGCACCGACGCTCCCCATCCAACCTGATGGAGCTTGAGAGGTCCTGCAAAGAAGAATGGGAGAAACTGCCCAAGAATAGGTGCTAAGCTTGTAGAATCATACTCAAAAAGACTTGAGGCTGTAATTTCTGCCAAAGGTGCTTCAACAAAGTGTTGAGCAAATGCTGTGAATACTTATGTACGTATTATATTTTTGATTTTTAATAGATTTGCAAAAATTAAAAAAAAAAAAAATGATTTCACATTGTCATTATGGGATATTGTGTGTAGAATTTTGAGGGGAAAAATTTAATTTAATCCATTTTGGAATAAGGCTGTAACATAACAAAATGTGGAAAAAAGTGAAGCGCTGTGAATACTTTCCAGATGCACTGTATATATGTCTGAACTATTTACAACTTTCCACCTTCACTGTAATACATACATTTAATGTCCCTTATTATTTTTTTTCTCAACACTTGCAAAATAAAAACGGACAAAAGTCCAAAATCAAATCTGTCCAACAAAGTGTTCATTTTACAGTCGCTTGTTATCAGACAGAGCTCATAATGTTTTATATTCAGGGCCTGAGCTCCTTACTGAAGATAATTCAGTAATCTCTGGATTATAAAAAGAATGGCAGGTGTATATAGTACACAGCTCAAAGTTCACATTGCTTTCATGCAGGAAATGGAATTAGTTTTGGAGTTAGGATTTCAACGAGGTATTTTAAACAGAGGTGCAAACCCATCGGTCAGAGGAAAAGACTGTAGTGGACCACATCTCTGCTGAACTGAACCACCTGCAAGATAAATAAAAAACATGTGAATAGTAGAAACATGCGGTAGTAAACTTGGAGCTTCTCAAGTGGACTGATTGTTTTATGACACTGAAACACAAGTGTTATTGGGCTTTTTTTTTTTCCAACTTCAGCCCTATAAAATTCTTTTCTACACATTTTGTGACATTATGAATGAACGCAAAACTACTTTATTAAAAGCAAAAGTACGTAACTCCTTTGCAACATGCAAACTGCAACATAATTAGAGAGCCCTTGCTTTGTAATAATGTAAATGTTTTTCCTCAAAAACTAGTTTCCGATGCACTAGTGAGTTAGTTCACCACGAGTCCTGCGGCATCCCCATCATGAACATGGCGGTGGTGCTTTATGGTGTGGGGGGGCCATGAAAGGCTTCTGGAAGTTGAGGTTCACGTGACCGCACAAAAGCACAGTACAACCATGTCAATGGAGAATTCAAGTCCGAGTACACGCCTCGGAACAATCAATCATTTGTCGCAGGACCTGAAAGCTGCAGTTTAGTCTCGGCCCCCACGCAACATCAAAGAACTTGTGCAGCTTTGCATGAAAGAACAGGGAAATTTAGCAGTGTCCTGATCTGCAAACTCTACTTTAGAACATCACACAACTTTATATTTGAAGGGGGGCTGTGAAAATGGATTTTCTTCCGTGTACGCGTTTTTAAAGTTTTTGGCCTTTTCAGACATTTAAGTGTTTAAAAAAAAAAAGCCTGATTACATCTGTTGAGCCATTTTGACTTGACATAGAAGGAAAAGGACACAATTTACAAATTAACAACGGCCCTGTCGTTTTCTAATGAAATTCTAGTAAGCCAGGACAGTATGACTCCGCATGCACAGTGACACGGCTCCACATCTGAAGCAGCTAAAGAGAATTCGGACATTTTATTCACACCTACGGCGTGTCAAACTGTGTCCTTTGAAAAAGACCCAAGTTATAGAACATTAAAGTAACAGTGCCAAAATGGAGAAAGTCATTTCAGGAGCAAGCAGGAGAGCACTTGTTTCTCGTGTCTGGTCATCTAAACTGGTATGCAAACACAACACACCTCAGAGGTGTCCGATGTTACAGCAACTAACTGATACTTGTTGTTAAACTAATCCCGAGCTTTGAACACTGATGTTCAAAAAATATTCCATCAAAACGGCAAACAGTTCTGTATGAAAAAAAAAAAATTCAGATTCCTTATCAGGGTGATAAAATTCAGAGGATGTAGGCAGCTTTTAAAATGTGACTTCCTCCACATGAAGAGTTTTATTGGTATAAGAGTACTGACCTTTGAAAAGGTGAGTCACATACAGCCAAAGTATCAGGTTTCCTTTCTCTCGCTGGCAACTAATTAAACAATAATTAATAGTCACACCCGAAGAGAAGAAAGTCTGCAAAGTATATTCAAGTAAAGTTTTGTTTTTTGTTTACTCACTTTGCTTTGCCATGATTAAAGCAGGGTGAGTACAGGCCAAGAAACATTTTCAATAACTTTCAAATAATTAAGAAAATCAATATTTATTTACAAGACTTTGGCAACATAACATATTTACAGTATGAATCAATCATAAGAACTTCCTTTTTACTTAAAAGCAAATTTATGAAAAAAAAAACACTAATAAATACACAGTAACAATATTCATATGAACAAATCTGGGCTGTGACTTGATTGTAAAATAGCTTATTACACTCGTTAAAAAAATGATGACATGACATCATTTTCCAGGGAAAAATGACTTGGAAATATGAAATAATTAACAGCAAATGTAAAGGCTATTTTAAACATCTTCGCAAAAACTGCAGAACTTTTCACTCAGTTTTAAACCAATCGATAATCTTGAATAATAAAATATCCTGATTAAAACTAGTGGTTAGAACAGAACATTTGGGGATAGAAGTATTGGCGGAGCAGACCGGAAGGGACATTTATTCATCGACGAAAGGTTTCCAGCGGTGCCTGAAAGACATCTTCCAGATACGCCATCAAAAGGCCGACAACGTCACAGTAACGCACAGAATGAACAATCTGATTGCTTTGCTTTCCAGCCGGTTTTGCGGTTCAGTGAAGCAGTCTCTTCCTGCTGTAGGTCTTCCCGGGGTTGGAGCGTTGGACCGGCTGGTTGAAGGGAGAGAGGTCCACTGCATCTCCTTCTGGCTTCCTCCCTGATGCGGCTTCATCTGAAACATTTAGGAAACAATATGGACGGTTGGTTAAGTTGCAGTAAGGAGGATGTCGCAAAACGTTCGCAGACAGTTCCACGATACGGCACCGTCAGCGCCACTATGACCGTCGAGCTTCTTATTCTGAAACCACGAGCATCGATAGGGTCCTGAAACAGCCTCCGTTCTCCTGGGAAGACTTCCGTCATGATTTTGGAAACCGGCTGCTTTAGAGTTTAGGAGGCTAATAATCCCCCATTTAAGAAACGATAAACAAATCCTGCATTTTATATCGTAGATGTAGAGGGTGAACGTTTATATCATAGATAGCACCATTACTTCTCTGGCACGAACAGAAGCTGAACTTTAAAACCGTGTACATCTTACCTTTGAAATTTGGTGTTCTCTTACTAGTCGAGCCCGTTTTGCCTTTGAACAACAAGGGAGACTGAGTGAGGGCCAGAATCCCGCTCGCGGTCACCGGCTTCCTGAGCTGTGAGCTGGGGGGAGTTGCTGTTGTCAAAATGCAAAAAACAAAACAAAAACAGACTTCAGTCAATTACTGAAATTCAACTTAGTGTGATCACTTCCACTCATTTCTTTTATTGTTTTAAAATAACTGTATGATGTAACACCAACGGTGCTCTTTGGACCTTTCTGAAAGAAAGTAGTCAAACTAAAACAACCATTTCAGTCTCAAATAGTCGATCTTAAGCTCAGGAAAGTGGATTTGATAAGTAATTTATTCGAAATTTAAATGATCGGTATTTTGCTATAATTATCCTTATAAGTCCTTTTTGAAGCAAAACCTCCCATTTAAGACTACATACTTGCTTGCCTTTCCTGCATCCTATTTATTTGATACCAGACATGTCATAACAAAATCTATTTCAATTTAAGCTGCAACCATAGACGTGTATTTTGAGACATCATTAAAACTTTCACCGTTTTGTTACAGAATTATAAACCACAGCTTACTTGATTTAACATCTACAATTTCAGAAGCCCAGATGTTTTCTTCCTCCATTTTCTGAGAATCAGTGTAGTCGGACAGCTTTTCTGTCCAGAACAAATCTTCCAGTGGAGAAAGAGGAGATGCATCCGCTCCAACTGGAGGCGACTGTTTGGAAGTCAAAGTTAATATTTCCGCTTTGTTGTTGGAAAGCTCTTCAGTGTCCTCGGTGTCCTGTAACCTACTAACTCCCAGCTCAGCCTGCTCCAGCAACTCCTCCAGCTGAGGCTCCCCCTTCGAGCCAAAATCTTTACCTCCGAACACTCCGACCCGAGCTCTTTTCCTGCGAGGCCAGCTGTTCAGGTTGTCCGGAGTCACTTTCCCAACGCTCTGAGGTGAAGGAGTCAGGGGGATGATGTCTGGGATTGCCACTGGGGATACCGTGCCCACAGGATGGCGTGTAGGTGTGTAGGTCTGGCAGATGTAAGTCTGGATGCCCACACCTTTCCCGGGCGTGGTTTTGGCCGGGGTGACGTGAGCACAGACTGATGGTGAGACGCATCCAGGATCTCTGTGTTTAGAGAACAAAGCCAAGGGGCTCTCCAGCTGAGGTTTGACACCCACCGCGGGGCTCTGAGCTCCATCTGAGGCGGAGTTCCCTGCATTCATGGAATCTGTGCGTTTGATTTTAAGCTTGGGAAGTCCTGATGTTTGCATTTCCATTTCTACTTGGTAGGTCAGAGCGTTTGGAGTACCGGTGCTCTTCTGTCGGCTCGGCCTTGCCGGGCCTCTGGGGGTTGAAAATCGAGGGGAATCATTTCCGTAACCTAAACGAGCAGCAGCCTCCCTCTGCTGGCGGTCAGGAGTCTGACGGAAGCCGTAGCTCCGGCTGGGCGTGCCTTGAGATGGCAGATGTGGTTTAGGAGAGACTGTGTTTAAAGAAATGTCTTCACCAGACACCGAAGACTTCCTTGAAAAGCTAATGTTCATCTTGAGGCCTCCACTAAACTGAGTCTTTACAATAGCTGCATCAACAATGTCCAGGCTGACATCATCTGAGGTGGTCGAGTTATCATGAGAATAGACACCCTGCTGTGAGTCTGTATGGGAGCTAGAATCAGTTTCAGAGGACCGAGAGATTTCAGCCTGCATCTCTTCTTTTGTATCCGACTGCCCGTTCTTTTGCACGACGTCCCAGTTCTCGGCAGGTTCTGCGTGGAGCTCAGAGGGGACATTCTCACTAGACTGCGATCTTAAGTTATGTCTCGAGGTTCTACTGGCTTGACCAGACCTTGTTCTAGTCGAGAACTTTGCCGGAGACTTCACTGAAGCATCGGACCCTTCAGACAGAGCAGCACCTCCTAGTGGCGTAAACACTGGCTCACAAGGTGATGCAGAACCTTTATATGGGGTCCATCCAGAGCGGGTAACCATTCGGTGAGTGGGACTCGGGGTCTTGGCTTGAGTTCTTGCGTTGGGTTGAGGTGAGAGGTGCTGGTCTTGAGGTAGAGTTGAATTTGGAGAATGCATTTTCAGAGGACTAACCGTTTCACCTTTTTCAGGTGTTTTGGTCCTTTTGTGAAGTTTTTCAGAAGAGCTTTGTTCCTGAGGTGAAACAACATTATTTGCATATTCAGGTAGTTTTACAAGGCTTACTTGACAAGTCTTTTCTGGGGTCTTAAAAATGTCTCTTTTAGTGTTTGTGCTTTTGACAGGACTGCTGAACTTGTTCGGTGTTTGGACCAGTCTTGGAGAACTGCGAGATGCAACACGAGGCGACTCGGGTACTTTAAAAGTAGCGCTGTTCTCCACCAGTCTACATTTTTGAGGAGAGGGAGACCATGTGACGCTCTTCTTGGGAGTCTTGGAAATTGGACTACGTAATCCAGAAGAGGAGCTGCTTTCCACTAAAGCCTTGACCGGAGTCCTGAGAATACCCTTCAGAGGACTCCTCATGGGACTTTGCTTCGTAGGTGTCTGTAAAGCAAGAGGCCTTTTGGAGGCTGGAGATCTGCAAGGACTTCCTCCCAGAGCTGAACCGAGGCCACAAGAGCTGCCTGCGACAGGACTCTCTGCAGCAGAGAAAACACGTTTCTTGGATGAAGGTGGAGTTCTAGGGGTGTCTGGAGTTTGAGGTGTCCCGGGTGTCCTGGGTGTCCTGGGTTTCCCGGTTGCCCTGGGTTTCCTAGGTGTCCCGGTTGCCCTGGGTGTCCCGGGTGTCGTGTTCCTAATAACAGCTCTGCCACGTTTACTGGGTGACTTTGTTGGCGTTTTGTTTGGGCTCTAAAAAAAACAAACCCAAAACAAACAAACATGACGGACAATGTTAGAACTTGCACTGAGATAAGCTAGATAGATAGCTAGATACTTTATTTATTTAGGTAATTCATACATCCAGCAGCTCATATGTAGAAAGTCTTGATTTAAAAAGCAGTACAAAAAAAATAAACGACAAATAAAAGTCAAAATTGTGGGTTAATAACAGGTTATTAAACTGTTATTAACCCATTACTAAAAATAAAAACTAACCCACCAATAAATAAACAAATGAATAAAATAAAAAAGTGCCTACGAGTGCTGCTGGTTCCTTAAGTCCTGACAAAGCGAACTCAGTCAAACAGAATATGGAAATTTGTTGAACAAGCTACATCTTCTAAAAACATGCAGTAAGACACGGAGGTAAATTGTGTTGTGACAATGCTGCTCGTGTTATTTCTGCACTTCAGCTTTAGGTACGGTCACTGATGCACGCGATACTCTCCGTGAACCAAGTTATTCAAAAAAGAGACGTTACCTCAAAGACACCGGAGTCTGTGGCCAGCCGCGACCTGGTGGCTCTGCGCGCACCGGCCCGCTCGGGAGGACGACCGGGGGAATCAGCGGCGCTGAAAAGAAGACGCATCGGAGACCGAACGGTCGTCACGTTAAGCCCGCCGGTTTTCCCCTCGCTGAGACTCAGCTGGGATGCAGAGAGAGCCTTGTCCAGGTTGCGGGATCGAGGTGGAAAACTCGAGTAGAAGTTGCTCGAGTGTCTTCGAGCGAACGCCTTTATCCTCGGGCTCCTCCTCAGATCTGACACAAAACCAAAGCACAAAGACGCGGTGTTACGGCTCGTGCTTCAAATGTGTAAAACGGAACTCTGGTTTGGGGGAAAACATAAATAAATCCAGACGTCCAAAGGAACAACAAAACAAAACAAAACAAAACAAAAAAATCCCCAAATGTGTTACAGTAATTATATTTTATTTAAACATTTAATAAAGGCAATTGCTGTATGCAATACTAAGTAAAAAGTAAATAATGTAATTATTTCATTTCAAGGAAATTATATTCAATTGGGTTTAATAGAATACATTTTATGAGTTTTATGGCAATTATGCCCCAGATCCCTGCTGGTTTTACCAGGTTCTTTTCTTAATTTGAAAAAGAACAACAACAAAAAAACACAGCTTTATTGTTTACTGTTTATGTACACAATAAATAATAATAATAAAATGCGCATTATAATTTATCGTGTACATATAAACAGACAAATACAGATTATAAATTGAACATTCAAATAAATATATTTATAAATATATGTAGGAAAAAAAAACATCTCTGTGAAATACCTTCAGCAGGTTTTTCTGGTGATTCTTCCACAATACACTCCTCAGTTGGGACCGATATCCTGCAAAACAAAACAAAACAAAAATCTAAATTTATTGCAAACATATAATTGTCCTAATTGAGAATTTGTCCCAAAACGTATGTGAATAAGGGAAATCAAAATAGCAACAACAATAAGGATGGAATCATACCTTCCCATTTTCTGCCGGTGGAGGAGCCGACTGGACACTTGCTTGTGGACGGGCGTCTCACACACTTTCTTTGTGAGAAGCGTGTGCCTCTCTGAAAAGGGAGGATTTTGTATTTAAACAGCTTGTTTTTTTGTTTTGTTTTGTTTTTTACAATTAGTCTGGCAGAGAGTATCTGAACACCAAGTCGCTCTCCTAACTGCTGAAAACAACAGTTTATTCTATATCTGCTGGAGATTAAAAGTTACCCGTGGACAATACTCATTTAAATGAATCCACAATCTTGAATCCTTTTACCTTCAGCCTCCTGACATCGCTTGTGTTTCAGTCCTTCCACAGCAGACACAGACCGGCTCCTTGGCAGTTTGGCTTTCTTTGAGGGGGAAACAATCTCCTGGTTGAACAGGTTTCTTCTCACCTTGGTCACCTCTGTAGAAAAGGACATGGTATGGTGATTAGGACTCCAATATCAAAACGGGGATACACTGTTTTTGTCGTTGTTTTATACTTTCAAGGTGTCAAATGGTATTTAATGTGTTATTGCTCCAAAAAAAAAAAAAATCTGTCTTTAGAGTATGGGACACGTCAGCATATAGAGCAGGGGTCTTCAATGTTTTTCAGGCCAAGGACCCCCAAACTGATAAGAGAAATGGAGCAGGGACTCCCTACTATATATATATATATAGATATATATATATATGAATTGTGTTTTATATTAAGCTGGTGGAGTGCAGAAGGCTTGGAGGGACAGGTCCAGGCTAGTCTCGCGCTGAGTGAACCGGTGCCCAGCTTGAGAAAGCTCCTGTGTATCGCTGAATGTGTGCATTTCTGACTGAAAGATAACATCTTCTGCCTCCATTTATCCATTTGCTAAAATATGTTGGATTCATGTTAATCTGTATTTAAAGACATTTAAATTTGCGGAATTTTTTTTTGTGTGGCAAAAATAAATAAATAAAAATATGAAAAATTGTCTAATCAACCAAAAAAAAAAAAAAAAAAAAATTCACGGACCCCCTGCAGTACCTCCGCGGACCCCCTAGGGGTCGCAGACCCCCTGTTGAAGACCTCTGATATAGGGGATATAAAGAGTTTCTGTTTTTTCTTTTTGAAAACAAAAAACAGGCTAGTATTAGCTTGTACTCATTCCCGGTGCCTTCTTCTCTTGGAAGGCCACAGTTTGGCGTCATTAAGCAACTCACCGAGCAAACAAATGAACAGCGGAGGAGTGAATAACAATTTTCTGCAGATGTTTTGGTCACAAGCTGAGGAAGATTAATTCCAGCTTTCAACAGTCACGTTCTTATCTAAGAGAACAAACTACGAACACACGCAGTTCAGTTTTATGTTTTAAACATGGATTTTGGGGTGAGTGGCTGGGTGGTGCTTTGTGTGATCATGTGAGGTGTAAAACAGAGCATACCCTGTTTTTCTTGCTTCTGGGGTTGTGGTTCTGCAACTGGTTTCTCCAAAGCAAGACACGCCTTCGATTTGGACTAATGAAAACACAATAAATAAATACAGAAAATAAATTACACAGCTAAATAAAAAGATGTAAGGTATGTCCTAATGCCATCTCGGGTGTCTTGGCTGGTGGTGTTCCCACAGGACAAAAGTAAGCATTTAAGAAATTAGACCGCAAAAATAACACGAAGCAGAATCAGAACCATCAATTAGAGAAATTTTGAAAGTTGATGAACGTTTCATACAAATTCTAAACAGATATCACAGGTGATTAATCGTCTTACAGCTCTTGTAGTCTTTTTGGGCATCTCTATTTGGCGAAGACTCTGTGACGATTCAGTCATACTGCGATGACGAGTCAGCATTCCACTCCTAAGAAAAGAAAATCATTACAAAAAAAAAAAAAAAAAAAAAGACTAAACAGAAAACAGCTTCGAAACACTCAATTACTTTCATCCTCGGTACATTAAAACAGCAACATCGATCTCACTCAAATGACTTTTTAAATTGTCGCATCCGTTTTTAATTCCAGGCCCTTCCTGACGGTCCACGATCAAAGCGTGTCTTTCCCTCACCTCCTCTTGCTGGCGGAGCGATTTCGCAGGTCCTGCAGGCAATCTGTGCCATCCGAGAGCGGCGCGTGTGCAGAGATGGAGGCTGAAGGAGAAACGCTGTCCTTGGCAATCGAGTCATCGCTGAAGAAGTCAGCGGGCAGAACGGCCACTAAAGCCTCAGGGAGCTGAGTTCCTAGACTGTGGTAGATGTCTGCAAGCACTCTGGGGACAGCGTTCAGGAACCTGAACGATGCCGAAAGGTTCCCGTTAGATGGCTGTTACATTTTAGCTATACCACATACATACATACTACCACAAAAGTAATCAATAACAATGACGTCTCTTTGCAAGAATATGGTCAAGAAAAAACAGGCTTTTATTATTTTTTACACACTTACCCTGGGAGCACCTCGTCTTGGAGGAACCTCGCTAAGAAAACTGGGTCCTTCGTCAAGGAAATGATCCGGAGCATTTCAGCCACCTGAGGAACAGGACAGATACTTTATGTTTGCTCTATTGTGCACGCAGGAGAGTTTAGGGCATAGATTTTGCTTAATTTGAAACAATTCATAAAAAATATCCTAAACGGTGGAACATTTCAATAAAATTGGGATTCATGTTTTGTGGTAATTGCCCAACGCAACCAATCAATGAAATATGGTCTGCTTCCATTCAGATAATTGCCACACTTCACTCCATTTCCTGTGTTAATCAAAGAAGTTTAACAACAGCAACCAGCCAAACACTGATTGTTTCCAAGTGACTTTACCCAAAAGGTTTCTCATCAGTATTGTGGGCAAGATTTAAAAAAAAAAAAAGAAAAAAGAAACACATTCTCTGTAGCCATAATCAGTTGTTTGCTTGTTTAAAAACAACGCTGGGACAACACAAAGCAGTCAGTAGTGAGCGTCTTACCTCATCTGTCATCTGATCAACATCCAGCGAGTCGGACTGCTCTGAGGAGAACAGGCTGCACAACTCCAGCCTCAACAGCACCTGCAGCCGGCACCTAGAAGAGACCGTCTGTGTTACTGACATCTAAACATCACTGACTCCATTTAATCACAATGACTTTATTGTTATCATCAAGGAAGGTGACTCTGGATTAGAAATCACTCACTCGCTGACTTTGCTATCGACGTCAGAAGCCGCGCCATACAGCTGCCTGATTGATTTGCTGCTCTTGAGGAGGTGCTGTTCAACAAACAGCGAGGTCTTCACCTAAAAAGTCGACATAGTAGTTGTGCACATGCAAATTAATTAACTTTATGCATTATATTCTCCATCTTTTAAAAAAAATTAATTCTGGCACCTTATATCAGCATCTTGTTTTTTTTAAACCTACAGTGGACCTTTAATTTTTTTTTAATCAGGATTTAATCTGGCAATATAACAAAATGTAATAAATAAAGCTGGGTTAGGCAGTCTTCTGGAAGAGGGGAAAACTGAAACAGATTCAGAATTTGAAAGTAAAGCCCCCTTTCTGTAGCTCCTCCCACTAAACGGGCAAAGGCAAATCAAGTGTAGGCCTTCATGCCGATAGTAAAACTCCATCTCTGAAACGCATTTGATTCATTGCATTTGTTGTCAGACTCTCTCTTTTTGAATAAGTCCATCCTCTTTTCTTTTGGGTTGCTTTACAGTGTCAGCAGTTTTCTCTCTGAAATCTGCTGAATGGCCAACAGTCTATGGCACATTTTCTAAAGCCTGAATACAGAGCCAACAGGAGGTGCAGAGGTCCAGTGTTTTCTCAGACCTCTTCAGTTACAATAAACTAAAAGGTTACTATGGATCTTTTTGCCCAATGATGCCCCAAAAAATATCTGCCTCTCCCAGCTTTAACAACATTTATCTTATCGACAACTGAAAGGGTGCTGCAGTGATGCCATCGCGCATAATATCAAAACACATTTAAAAGTTTGCTCATGTCTCACCTCAAGATCTGATTCTGCTACAAAGAAGGTCTTCACAGCAAACAGAAGCTGTCGGACATCTTTTAAGAGAGACGAGTCTCTCTCTGCCACAGTCTTCTCATAACTGGACTTCAGATGGGACAGCAGCTCTGTCTCACTTCTGAAACCTGAGCAAAGGGAGACATTACTGTCTTAGCATATGAATAGGAATAGTTCATTGAGATTTTGGGAAATTACATCATCACAGTGAGATGATTACATTTACGACACGCTACACTAAGGTGAATATCTAAACAGGTGTATTTTAAGTTTAAAGAAGGGCCCTCACTGATAGCGTTCGCTCCTCCAGATTTGTTCCTGTCACTTGACCGTCTCTTCCCTGGTCTGTCTGCCCCCCGAGCCTCCGTCACCAGCTGCTCTGCCTCCGCCTGGTTCTTTTGGGCTTTGACGTTCAGGCGCGCCACATTCAGCATCTGCAAGGAACGGCTCATGGTCTTCATCTTCTGCTTCACTGGTGTGCGCTGGGCGCCACCTATAGATCCAGATGGGAAATAACACAGGTGATCAAATCTGCTGCGAAGGCAAGAGTTTAACAATGTAGAAGAAAAACAAATTTAAAGTCAAAATATTGATTTGATCAATGACTGCAAGGATATTTGTGATTACAATATTACAATGATTCAGTTTCATATTTTAATCATGTTCACAGGAGGTAAACAAATATTTTTGTGCAGATTCAGTTCTCTTACGTTTCTTGCCCATCTTGTTGTCTGAATTCTGGGACGTCTGATACAGTTCAGTCAGACCAGCGATCAGTTCCTGCTGCAGGACAGAAAACTCCTCCTCTTCGTTCTGCTCTGGCGCCGCATGCAACAACCTGTTCAAACAGTGCAAAAAGGACACTTTTTTTTTTTTTTTTTTTTAATATATAATCGGTGGCATTTTATTGTTTTCATTTAAGTTATAACCCAGTTCCACTTCAAAATGTACCATCATCGGCAATAGAAAAATGGAGAAATTTGAATTCTGTACCTCATTGACTCCATTAAATGAGAGCTGACTCCCGACTGGTCCGAGTGAGGGAACCAAGTCTCCAATGTACTTGTTGTCAGCGGACTTTGGCTGAATTCCTGCAGAGCCCACTCAGGAACCGGATGATCCTTTGGCTTATCTGAGGAATAAACAAACGCAAATAAATAGACGACAATAACGCACACACTGAAAATAAAATGTTGCTACATGCTACGATCTAACACACGTTAGTATTTCAAACTTCATCGATTCATACACAAGTCAGACACATTGAATGTGAACATCTTCCATCAGAAATGACAAAAGACCACCACGTAACAACGTATTCTAAAAACTACAAATCAAACTAGGACCTTTTGTTTGCCTGCATGTCTCATGGAAATAAGTATCAGCCAAAACATTTCACAAAGAAGCAATAACAAATTGAAACCCTGAATGTCACCATCGATAGAGGACGTTTGAGGCTAATATTGACAGCAGAATGAAAGTATTAAATCTGACAGTGAATAATTGGCAGATGGTAATGATTGATTTTGACATAAAAATCTTGATGAAGATCACTTGGATTTGTTTTCAGACGTATACACCGTTACCAAAATATATCTGTTGATATTGGCCAGATGTGTCAGCTTTACAGGAATCCCTACCGCTGACGCCGTCCCCATCTTCCTTCATGATGTCATACACTACTCCCAGAACACTGCTCACGACATCTGGCAGGTCAGCAGAGGTCTCGGCTGTCGCCGGGGCGATGATGTCGGTGGTCGGGAGCTGGTCAGGCTGGAGAACGGTGAGCAGAGCGGTAGAGTGTGACAGCGGGGAGAGGACGGCCGAGCGCACCAGTCCGCTGTCATTCACCTCGGCGAGCTGTGGGAACGAGCAAGAGATGGAGTTCAATCAGTAAATGCAAACAGAAGCCGTTATGAGATGATGAAGAATATATCTCATATTTATGAATGTGATGCAGCTGACCGTCTGTTCTATTGTCAATATGCTGTATAACCCACTCACAACCCCCAGACCCCGACAACCTGTTAAAAGTGTTAACTCTACAACTACGCATGAAATTAAATGCCACTCAGAATAAACTTAAGACTTCCAGTTGATTAACTGTTAAAGTAGGATGATCTGTTCCCATCAGATTTTTTGGCATAACAGCTGTCCTTAAATTTGTGTTATCAACTTTAACGTAGCTTATGCAAGTTTTTTTTTTTTTTTAATGATGAGTGTCTGTGAAAACCACGTGGCAAGCTACCATGACATCACCCAGCGCTTTGTGAACAACTGTTTTGAAGCTTCGAGTCTGGTATTATTGTCCCACGTTATCTTTGTTCTTGGAGCAAGAAGTGAACACATTTGGACACACTGGGTAGGAGCGAGAGGTGGACCTGATGGAGAAGCTGAGGACACTATGCCCTCCCAGGCATGTCAATCAAACCAGACATGCCCTAAAACATACTTCTCTTTCTGGCCTAATATCTACTGAAGTTTGGAATTATTTTCAGATGGACCACCAGAACACTGATCAGAATGAGTGAATTTAGTGAATGACACCACAACTTGTGGGAAAAAAATGTACTGACTTTTGAAGCCAGCCCCTAGCAGCCTTCAGTGGTATTGCACTTTCAGGAACTTCCGCAACATCCATTTTTATACATAGTCTATAATCAAAACCTATTCATTTATTAAAAAAAAAAAAAAAAAAAAAAAAAAGACCCTACTTGTCTGCTTTGAGGAACAGACATAAAAACCTGACAAGCATTGTCAATATGTTGATGATGGCATCTGCAAAACTTTATATCTTCAAGTTTGAAATGTTTCTTGAAATAAAAATCAGAAACACATGTTGCTTTCTCCCTGAAAATGCTTCAAGGTTAACACTGAAACAAAGCCTTTACTGTATAACTGAAACACGACATGGATAAGAGCTACTCTCTTGTGGAAAACAGAAATGTTGCGTTTGAACGTCTCACCATGTGCAGGGCATGAGCACACAGTTCCATTAAGAGATGCTGGAGGGCAGCAGCTCCCTGGTCGCTTCTACTGGAGCGCTGAAGCACCCAAGACTCTGTGGAGGTTTGTGTCAGCGATGAAGCATCCCAGTTCTGCAGCACTCCTTTCAGACACACTTCGACGGACTCTGGGAGAAGCCTCTGTCTGCGAGACACTGGCTCCACCATGACGCCACAGCACTGTGTTACATCACCTGGTTTGGTGAAAAATAACACAACACAAATGAATAAATGTCATCTTATTCTTAGCTTACTCAATTTAAGGGAAATTAAGTACATGAAAGTCCTGTCATTCATGCATCATATATCACTTCCCCCGTTGTCTTTATAATCTTGATTTATTTATTTTGACATGTCCCTGCTTTCTCATCATCTGGATGTGTATTTGTATTCTTGCTAATAAACAACAGTGAAATCCAGAGACAATGAGGATTAACAGTACATCATATCACAATTATTTAGTATCTGTATTTAAACAATTTTTTACATGAATAGCTTAAACACCTGGACGAGTCATAATAGATTAAGGACATTTAAAAGAAATCCTATAAATTGCTATTTTTATCTAAATACAATATAACATCTTAAAATTGTGAGGTGAGTCTCTGCATTTGCACCCTTTCTTCGTAAATATGAACCTGTAACAATTCACATCACAGTTTCGGGGACTGTTGTGACTCACGGTGGATAGCTGCTTCTGGATATTTTACAGTCGATCTAGAGACTGCATCTATGACAGTAATGGAATAAAATAAAATAAAAAAGACTCAGCAAACCACTCTGATCTTTCTTTGTGTTTGCTGAAGGAATATCATCTCAAGTTACCGACCTTTCTCCCATCGCAGAACACCACCTCTGAGAGGGAAAGCCAGGCGGTGGAGCCTTTCAGAAGACAGCAGGTATCCAATGCTGGACTTGAACGCAAAGGCCTCTTTCATGAATCCCGAGCCTGGCGTGTGATTGCAGCAGAGGTTCAATAGTGCGACTGCAGGAATCAGTCTGCCACCCACCTGAGCTAGGACCTCAGACAGCTTGTCAGAGCCAAGGAAATCCTCACATCTCACAACCTGCCAAAAGACAAATGGTTGCAACTGCTCACTCGGTGTAAAAGGGATCTTGGCAGATGTTTATAGCCATTCTTAAATTCACACTTGGTTACACAGTAGACTCTTGAGTTGAGTTCAGGTTAATGTTTTGATTGTGCAGCCGCTTAAAACAACAACAACAACAACAACCCTTTTTCCTCCATGAGTAGTAAACCGTTTCAAAACGATGTAGTTCAGAAAAAAACAAATTGAGTTTTTCTCAGCTTATTGTCAATAAAATGTGGTTCCCAAAGGTATATGTTTTTCTAGTCTCAAAAACTGTTCCACAGTAAAATTATGCAGTTTTCTTACTTATCTGAATACATCAACTATGTACAATAAGAAGTACAGGTGCCTAACTGCTCAATTGTAATATTGATTTCCTAATAATGAATTTTGTTGTTAAAGACCACAATCACCCAGGTTAGCTCAATATTTTTGTTATTGTATCAAAATGACCAAAACACTCACTTTCTTGATAATATAGGGCTGATTGTGATTGATTATTATCATGTCTGGATTTTTGCTGATGATTTGGACATATCCTCTTGAACACTACTGCACGACCTGCTGTACTCTCACCTGCATATGTGATCTACTGTCAATCCAGTGGAGGACAACTTGTCTCTGAACCAGCATGTCGTGAAGCCCTTTGGATATAATGTACTCTGTCACATCTGTAGGCAGGTCATTGTATCTCAAAGACAGGTAGTCCACAAGTTGTGTCCTAGAACGAGGACACCGAGAGACAATAAACACCACATTCCTCCCACTGCTCGAAATGTCCACTTCATGCGATGCGTTGGGCTTCCCAGCACGGCTCGACTTCCTGGGCCTCAGGGTCAGCTTGGTGGGAGAAGTAATGTCTGGTCTGTCCCACTGGAAGTCCAGCAGAGTTTCTTTCAGCGCGTTTTGAACTGAAGCAGATTTATTGGATCGCTGCTTCTGCTGAGTTGGGCACACTTCATCCCTCGCGTCAAACTTCGCTTCAAACTCTTGTTCAAAGTCCTCAAATGTTTTGTGCCGAAGCTCCTTGAAGTCTGATCCTCTTGATACGAGGCTGGCGTTACGACCGGCGTTAGATCCGAAGAATTTATAACCCCAGCGCACTTTGTCAAATCCGTATTTGCAGCCGAAATGTAAGAGGATGTTCAATATTCCTCGTTTCACGAAATGACTCCTGACCTCCTGTTGGTCGTCTGACTCGTGATGTCCTGAACCGATGACAAAAACCATGTTGTGTAAAGCCATGCCGTTAAATGCGAAGTCCCCAAGACAGCGAGTGGCTTCAGACCCCTTACCTCAACGAAGTGCCATGAGAACAGGTCAGTCTTGATCAAACGTAATGAAGCCAGCTGTCATTAGGTTGATCCGACTGGCCGTTCATTGTGTGTGGGAGCAGAGCAGCCGTCGACAGTTAACGGGAGCCAATGTTTTGACGCTGACCGCATTCAGCTATCAACTACGACTGAACGCAAGTTACAGATTAGCTTCAGGTAGCACACCGTTGAGTCAAATAACATATATGGCAAAGAAAGAAACACGCCCGAAATGATGTTGGTATCGTTAAAGGTGCTTAAAATGTCCATATAATGTTGCTCGCATACCTAAAGTTCATAATCGCCATTTTCTCGTAGCCCCTTAACTGTTCGCGCTCCTTGAACGAGAGCCTACCCCTTCACTGTGATTGGTTACACCGTGCAACAACACCAACCTCATTGGTTCGAAACAATGCGTCACAAACGGTCACAAGTTTTATGTTAAGTTTTAATTGGGCAAGGGTTCCATCAATCAGATTTGGACTAAACCGACCTCCAGGAAACGTGACATATCAAGAGGTAGGAACAAATGATTGGCAGGCGCCTCTTGCATTTAACTTTTAAAGCTGCCCATCATTCTGAGTGCATTTTGATTCAGGATTCTTCAAGGTACACCAACATGTCTCAACTGTAGTACTACATATGTTGGCTAGTGAAAAAGATCAAAACACGAGCTCATACAATTAATGCTTTAACTCCTCTATAACATTTGAAAACAATAAAAAAGACAAATCTTTGGTGATTGGGAAAAACAAGGCCAACTAAATAAGCTTGAGGTGAGTCATTGTTGTCAGGGTAATATCCAAATGGCACATGGCCATTTATTAAAGTGTGAAATAAATTATTTGAGCATTTTGCTCTGTGTGTCTGTAAAGATATGAGACAAATTCAAACACGGGCAAAGGAGCCAGATATTTGTGTGTAATGTTGGCTGACTGATGATTAGACTATTTACTTACGCTGCTGTGCCAAGTAAAGCAGTGAGGAAGAGAGCTTAGCATCCTCGACCTTTCTGAGTCTCAGCCTAAAATGGAAAAACTCATTCAGAGCAAGACTCTGGACATCTGGGACTTCTCACTGGTTTTTCAATATTCCCCTTAACTCTGAAGCTAAGGAAAGTGCACTGTCTATAACACATAATTACAAATTAGTCACAAACATTTGAAGAATATGTTAACAGAGTTTATATAAGAACACATTTCTTGCAAGATTAAAGAACACTTTTTGTCAGAAACAATCATATTTTATTTTTTTGCTTTAAGATTTGCCGATAAATGAAGTCACCGAATTGACTCTGAGCATATATCCCACAGTATAGATATATATTGTACTATTTATATTGCTGCAATTGTCTTCATTAAATCTTGACAAAGGTTGACTAAAATCCTTCATAAAGGCATCATCAACTTGAAGTACATGAACCCAGCTTGTCTGTTTTTCAGATCAAGGATCCAGTGTAAGTATAGCATCTATTTCCTTTTCCTTAAGGCTTGATGGCAAACCAGAAAGATTTAAGGGAAGAGAACACTGGGGGAGGAGGTATGTGGGTCACCTTCTGTTTTGCATCCATAATCACCTCTTTTCTGCAGCACCAGGGGGAGATGAAGAGCTTAGAAATAAAGCTTTGAAATGGACAGAGGAATGAAAGAAGCACGCTGAATGTTCTGGACGCTTTCTTTGTCCCACCAGACTCCCTCTTCCCTAAGTCATGAGACCAGAATGTAGGTTAGGGATACTTCTGTGAGCACGCAGCTGCTAAAACAATATACACACTTGCATACACATATTGGATGCACGAATGTTGTGTGTGCATGCATGCACCACTTTTGGTTATTTACAGATCAATCATTAGTGACCCCTCCTTTTTCAGGGGTCAAGGTTCATGCGTACGTAACTGTAGCCAGGGCTGCTCATGGTAAATATTGCCTGAGAAATAAAAAACATGAAGACATATTTTGGCAGCAGTTTAAACATATTCTGCTTTTCAGCGCTGGGTTTTCAGTGTTATTTTAATGCTTTCTGCCCCCGTCTTTCTGTTGGTTCAACAGTCTGGACCAGAATAAAATATGTGAACTATTTAATGGACTTTCATGACATTTAAGCACCAACATTCATTGTTTCCAAAGGAAGAATCCCAATAACCTAACAATAGTAACTGAAGTTTACCACTTTCAGTTCAGAATACCTTTTAATGACTAGATACCTAAAAAAATCCACTGGTATAATTCCTGTTATATCAGCATTAGCATTCAGCTAAATATAGCCTTGCCGATGCTGCATTTACGGTATACAGAAATTACTGACTTGTAACTGCTGTTAATGTGAACATCCAAGTAGCAAATAGAACTTTAAAACACGCACATACCTTAAAGGGAAAACAACATGGGTTCCCGACCTCAGTTGAAGTCCATCAAAAAAGGTAACCACACCTTGTTTTATGCTAATTTGCAAAATGCACACACGTCAACATGTCTGTGGCTGTAAAATGAGCTATCCTTTGGTTATTAAGGTATTTGTCACTTTTTCATCCAGACAAGTTTTTGTTGTTGTTTCGGCTTTAGACTGTTTTATTTTGAAAATATTAGAAGGCTCAAAGTATATAATTGCTAATTTTGGAGTTCATTGCATACCTTAGTGGACACCAACCAGAAACCCAGTACCCATCACATGTATATATAAATGTCAATAGATTCATAAAAGACAGAAACAGTACAAACACACAATACCTTGAAGCTGTCGCTGATCAAATGTTCTCCAGGCTGTGGGTGGAATCACTGAGCAGATACTTTTAACTTGGCTAAGAGGAATCTTGTTCCAGAGCAAATATTGCACCAGTTATTATTCATGCTGACCTCTCTGTGAACACACACCAGAACAACCTTGTCAGGATGTAAATTAGGTCTTTTTTATGTCATTGAAGTGGGACAGTCCTTATTCATCTTGTAAGTTGCAGATCTTTTCTGATCTTATTGACCCTAAAATAAATCTGTCTGTCCCTGCAGACCAGGCTCCGGGCTTCTGTGTGTTTTGCAAACAAGGAAAACAACTAGCTTGTTTTGGGAATATTCTCTCCTTATTTTGGGGACATTTTGTAAACATGCAACCCTCAGAGTGCTTTTCAAATTAATCAAACTGCAATTAATTAAAGAAAATGTCAAATTAAATCAAAATATGCTGGATCCTGAATAAAAGTAGAATGCAGCAGGCTTATTTTATCATTTAAAAGCCTTGAGAGTGCATACAAGTGCACACACTGCAAGGGACAATGGGAAGCAGACAATTCATGATCATAAAAAAAAAGAAGAATTAATTATTATTTGGTAAATAATAAATTGTTTATGCAAGACCAGGATCTCATTATCACCTAAAAGCTGTTTATGTCCAAGCTCTGTATTTCATACTGCTGATTGATGATGTAACACTGTTTTAACTTTAAACACAGTGTGGGATGATATTCCATCTTGATGAGGAATTATAGCTGTCTTTTGTTCACTTAAAAAAAAAACTCATGGATGTATGAGAATCAGTGTTCTCATACAGTACATATATGTATACATATAAATCAAATACTGATATTAACAAAAACAAACAAAGAGAAAATTCTTAAAAGCAAAACTCTGAAACAAACTGTAAAGGGTAGCAGGCAGGTGTTTACTTATTAACGCAAAAAAATAATTTAATCAACTTTGAACTTGCAATATATACATATTTCTTTCATCCTGGGATGATATACAAACTATATGCAAACTTGCCCAGAGGGGCTTCCTGTCAAGTCTGACCTGTACTTTCCACGAAAGGTTTCAACTCTTCAGCTGTTGATTCCAAACTGGAAAAGAAGACAGAAGAAAGAAGATGTTCACCTGCATTTGAATAATTGAAGGTGTCAGAAAACCTGTACAATAAGAGGCTGTATCCGCTCCCAAAGTGTCATGACAGTAGTGAACTTAAAGCAGCCATGTTGCCTTTCTAAATTCATGGCATCCCACCAAAAATAAGGGAAAAATGGCACTTGCGCATGTTCAGCTTCAGCTCTCAGTCAGTTTAATCATCAAAGGTTATGTTGCTTGTTAGCTGACCAAATATAGTTTCTGTACAGTTTGTTCAATGCGCTACATGTTGTATTTATCAGATAAAAGCCCTCTCATGCTATTTTGTCTGCTGCCAAGTTGTTCACAACAACATAAAAAATGTCAAAGGGGTCATATGATCCTTCCATGAACTCCTCTACACTGGTTTCCTGTTGATTTTGGGATATCACTGTTCGCTTTTAGGGATCAGCTTGGTCTGGCCGTTACTCCGAAAATTGTACCCTGGATGGATTAGTGTGCAGTGGCAAGACCATCTCTTTTAACTTCATATTAAACTTTTCATTTAGAGGCAAAAAAAGTGGAATTGTTTGTCCCCAGACATATGTCAGTCTCTTCACAAATGTAAAAATCATTCAGGCCCAATTTGGGTAAAAATCTGTCTTCATACCATATATTTCATTTAGAAAATGAAGCATCTGTCACGCAGTCAGACAGTGAAATTAATTAAAATTAAAAATATGTCCTCATATATAAGATTTGGTTGGGAAAAGAAATGATTTAGTGATGTTCCTGCAAACTCACTTACTTCCTCTGAAGATTAAACTAGACTGCTAAAGAAAGAGGGCAGAAAGTGGAGGCATTAATTAAATCAATCTGTCACCTTATAGCACATGATGACAAATATGATTCTTTTTTCTCTCTTTTCCAAAGCGATCTCCCACTTGTGTAACGAAATTCCTGTGACGCAGATGTTTCCAGAGTTGCACTGTCACACAGTAATTGTGCTGTGGTTTAGTGAAGTATGACAGCTCTACAAGCACCAGAAAAATAATGACTCAGGTGTGTGTTTGTGTGAGGGATGAGGAAAGAGTTGTGGAGACCTTCTATGTGCTCCCAGCTGGTCTTCGTCCATCGTACTGAAGGGCTGTTGTTGAAAAGAAGTGCAGTAATGCTTTGCAGTTGGGTCAGGGTTGTCACACCTTGTAAGTTCATGATTGCTTCCTAGGCTGGCAGTAACCGACCATACCATTGGTCTGACATACACCAAGAGATGAGAGAATAGTTGCTGGCTATTGTGAAAAATTGCTGAAGAAAGAGGCCAGAAATATTCTGTATTTTTCCTATTGTCTACCAATACCATGAGCAAACCCAAACCAACAATGAAATAAGACAACTTACTAGTCTTTGCCATAGACTTTCTTTATTGCCCCAAAACTATAAAAACATGCTGATGAGCCACACATTTGCACTGGGTGACATGTTTCCTTCATAGGGACCTGAAATTTATTTGGAGTCAATCCAAAATGCATTATCTTCATACAGAAGTAGGAGTGAAGTGGGCGAAGGAAATCACAAAAGAGAAAGACTTATATAGTTGGCATAAGTTTGTTCATAGGACTTGTTGGCAATAAGAAAACTAAACATTAATTATTCTATCCTCTAACTGTAACATTTCTCTCTGGCTCACAAACGCTGATCTCCACTCTATGTCACTCTGATTGCATCTCCTCGCCACACAAGTTATGCAGCCCTTCACTTAAGCCAATATACCTCTGGAGAGGACGTCTCTCTCCTCTTGCAGGTTTACTTAATCAGAGCCTATTTTTACCCAAGCAGGTTCTCAACTCCAACCCGACAGCATTGTCTCCATCCGCACCATGCGGCTGACTTGAGCTCTGATTGAAGTTGGGCATCATGCTTTACTTGTCATCAAGTGGACTAGGGGAGGAGGGTTATTAGCAACAGGAGGGATGGCTGCAGAGGCTCCAGAGAGCACTTTTCTCTGCAGGTTGCTGTGGCTGAGTTCACTGACGAGAACCTGACATTACTGAAAGTGCGTCACCAGCCAAGCAAACAAGCATGCAGCCGACACGGGTCAAGAATTGAGTGTTTACATATGGGTCAGACATCTGCTTGTCTTAAGCAAGTTTAAACACTGCAGATGGACAGTTGGTAAAGCTACATCACTTCTCACTGCCTGTCATCCTGGTGTTATCATAAACCTTTCTGATGGGATTTCATCTCTTCATCCACAGTGTTTGTGTCATATATGAACATTTTTGGGTCAATAACATTTGCTTGGATCCACTTTCTTATTTCTTGTCATTGTTTGCTGGTAATTTTTTTCTGTGTAAAGATTTGAAAGATTAAAGTATCAGTTTGATGGCAAAAATGTCACATTATCCTTGAAACAATTTTTTTTCTAAGTCTGTGCTTCCTAAATAAAACATTTTAAAAGAAAAGAAAATACTTAAAAATATGAATATTTGGAAATATTTATTAAAGTACATATGACAAACATATATGTATAAAGTAAAACAAATACAAAGTATAAAGGTTATGATTTTTTTGGAAAGTCTATACAACTTGAGAAGTCAGAAAGAGCAATAAAACATCTACAACTCCACTTGGTTATAATGAAAATATGAGAATAAATAAAGACATCTGGAAAGGCAGTTCTTTTACTCAGAAACTGAAGCAAGAGCAGAGATTTGATTGACTGTGAAGCTGGAAAACAAGAGCTCGAACTCCTGACAAAGCTTTGTGATGGTACTCTACTGCTCCAGTGTCACTAAGTCACTATACTAACATTTTTCAGTCTTTTTTTATGACTAGTCGAGTAGAAAAATCTGGATTAAACAAAAATGGAAAAATATCAGTTATCTCTCATCTTTCAAGTTTTTCTCTGAGACATCTACAGTAGAAAAAGGAATACATTTGAAGAGTGGTGTGTTCAACATTGCTTCCATCATCTGCTGCGTTTACACTCACCATATCTGTACACAGTATAACCAGCCTGTGGTAGACATCTTTACAGATATGCATTAAGCTGTATGTTGACATGTTAGTACATATTAAATGCAGATTTTTGTATTACAGCAGCAGCTTACACACACAGGCAGGCTGGCAGACAGGCTAGTTTGGTTCAGTTCAGTTGGCCTCTGTTTGAAGCGGCGTCAAGGCAAGTTGAGAAACATGGATGTCCCACCCATCACTGAGTGGAGTCGGAGTCACTGGAGTCCAGGCTGGCTTGTGTGGATGAAGTGGGGGTGCAGCTGTGATGGGCGGTTGGTGAGCAGTGGAGGGTCTGTGTGCTCCTTCGCAGGTTCTCCAGGGATTGTAAGAAGGAGCGGCGCGCCCTCTCCTCCTCCAGGGGTGAGGAACCTTCTTCTTCTACCTCTGCTATCTCAGCAAAGGTGACAGGCTGTGTTTTGAAGCGAGCCTCGCGAGGTCGGCGAGAGCGGCTCTTGCCCTTTGCTGGGCCCTTGGGGACGGGCAGCTGCTGGGGGAACTCCTCCATAGCTGAGGCCATGAGGTGAGCCGGCAGGACGTGGAAGCCAGAGGCCTCCATAACCATCTGACGCACAGCAGCCATCGTAGAACAGGAACCCAATTAATGTGAATTTAGATCAAATGTACGAGCAGGTGTGAAAGCAGCTGGAAGAAGACTGCTTTGAGACAGTCTCAGACTACTGCTTGTCTACTTCTGGTGCCTTGTCCTGCTTGAAGAAATATCTCTGCCTCAGAAGCAACAACAAAGCAAGGGTCCGTCAAAAGTCAAGCCAAACAAACAATCCTCCAAGTCCAGGCGCACTTAAGATGACCAGTCCTGAAGAAACAGCTGCTTTGAAGTGACTCTGGTCAGCTTCTGCTCTTCACCCTTTGCTGTGTTTAAACTCTGCTGGTGTCTGATCTGGTCTCTCCTCCGTCTCTCGTTTCGTGTGTATGAATCTCACTCTACTGAAACTACTGCCACAAACAGCTCCAGCTCTCTCTTTTATAGAAGCTCACTACCCACTCAGACGCTCTCTCCTCACTCCCTGTGTTTGCCAGGTCCCTCCCACTCCCCTCCTTTCCTCTCAGTCATGGTTCCGGCCCCTGTCAGCCCCTCAAAATAAACCCATGAGAAAAGAAGATCTGTGTGTGTGCTGGCTTGCAGGGGGCTTTGATGGATTTGTATTGGGGCAGACACATGTAGGGGCATGAATGGAGAAAGACAGTTGAGACCAACATGGAGACGTTAGCAGAAGTGGACCAAACCACTTGGATCAGACAAATGCTATGACAAGTTTTAGCCACAGTCGTTCAGGTTGTTGTTTTTAACTAAATGTCAATTTCTACTTCCTGAAACAGCGCTGTGCGTAAGTACACTGAGAGTCACTAGAAACCAGTCAGATTCTTTGGATACGTACAAATACCCGGCCAGTAAGGCCATAATGCAGAATATTTCAACAGGTAGTTGCTTGACTTGTCTGCTTAGGTACATACTCTACATACTACACACTCTTTTCTCTCAAACAAAATATATGCTTAAAAAGGGGTCGTGGCACCTTTCCCCTGAACTCACCCTGACAAGTGTGTCTGGAGAGAAACATGGCTGGCAGCAGGCTTACTGTGTTCACATTGTATTTATGTAAACACGACTGCAGGACAGACAAATAGCAGAACCTGTGTTGGTACAACAATCTCATATCTTATCTTGTGGTATCCACACATACACACTTGGTACCACAGACCAACAACAAACTAAATGTACAGTAACCATCAAACAAATCCAGCTGGATTTTATGTCATTGGTGGGAAGAAAACTGGAGCACCCAGGGTCTTTAGGGTACAAAATATTTTTTTTAAAAAAAGGCAAGTTTCTCCAGTAAAACGTAATCTAACTTAATCTAAAAGCATTTAGGTTGCAATGTTGTGGCAATTATGTCTCAGTGATTCTGTACCCAACGAAGTCGATTAATAAATTATGTTTACTTGCGCTTCTTTGATGGATGAGTTATGATCTTTTCTTATATCAAAGCTTTTGGGGATTGTGGAGGCAATGAAACATTTTCACTGTGGCCTATTTGTCTGCAGCACTCATCTTAATTAATTCAGTCCAACGTCTCAATTCAGCCAATAATTTTACAGTTAAATCTCTGATGTTCCAACTCAAACAATGAAGATAACTAAAAACAACATTGCTGAAGTAGAAACTGCACATCTGTCTGATACAGAAGATCAAACTCACACACACTAAAAACTTCTTTCATTTTCCCCACGAGGATTTTATTTACATAACGCATTCACTGGCCCCTTGACCTATGACCCTTACTATCACAACTAATGCTCACTCTTAACTTTTACCCCAATCTCAACCTAATTCTAACCCTAAAACCAATTACCTCAAAAGGCAGACTCAGTTTGTTTCCCCACAGTGACATATGTCCCCATGGGGTTGGTGTGCATTCAGGTTTGGGTCTATTGGGTTTATAGTTCAACACCCATGATAAATGCCACTGATTGTCTGCAGGTGAGCTGAAGGTCCTGTCCTAGAATAATCTCTACATTTTCTTTACGACTCAACAACAAAAAGTTATGTTTTGCATCATGTTTTTTAGTTTTGTCAGTTTTAATAAATTATATAAAACTTAAAAATGAGTGTAAAAATGTGTATCTGTTAAAACTAAACTACCTGAAAATACTGAATGAATGCTTTTGATTTTAATGTTTGTTCATGATTCTATCATCTGAAAATAGAACTGCTATTCTGACAGTAAAAACAGCTATTTTGGATGACTTATATTACAAGTATTAATAGTTTATTTCTAACACAACATTTATAAGGGTGACATCATGTCAGTTTTACATCGTACAGGTTTACAGAAATGCTGTGAGATATCCTTATCAGGCCTTATATGTAGTCAAAGTCTCAGTAAGTAAACAGAAACACCAGAGACCCGTCAGCAGTCACGTCATCTTAACTGTAACTGTAATGAATAAATGTATCAGTGTCACTGCTGACGGGGGCACAGAAGGCTGCCGTTGATTGGTTGGTTTGCTTACGTTCACACTGCAGCTGACAGATTTTTTTTTTTTTATTACCTCCACGTCTGACATGTTGGATGTTCGGAAGAAGAGATTTGCTATTTCATTACTTATGTAAAATCTCCAGTGACAGCTTCACTGAGCCTGTGTGGAAGACAGTGATACAGTTCACAGCAAGAAAAAGGAAGCAAGAGGAAAGAAGATGAAGTGATGCACCTCAGCTTGATGAGACCTCGCAGAAACAAATCCCACCACATAAAACAGATGTAGTAACAGTTATTATACTAAAATTAATTTATGCTTAATCACTCTGCAGTCTCTCAATACAACTGTTGCTGTCACATACGATAATGTCATGGGCAGAATCAAAGGCTGACACGCAGTGATAGGTTAGTTAATTGCCAGAGCAAAACTCATCACTGCCTCAGACGACACTGAAGAATGAAATAAAATAAATACTGTTACTTATGTAAGCTTATGTAGAAAATATATTATTGTATAATTGTATAATTTTATTTCTATCTAGCTCTATGATTATTATTATTCTGCTTAATTAATGTGCTCCCAAAGGAAGCTGTGAACTATACTAACTTTTATTCATGAAACGGTTTCATACATTACAAATATGAGACGGTCTGATTAGGATGATTATCATAATGCACACACAAAGCTCCATAAAATGAACTTTTCAAATGCACATGTAAGAAAACAGGGCGGTAGTCAGTGATACACACCTACAAGTCGTATCATAATCCGTTACGGCTGTCGGTGTCACAGTGGGCAAGGCAACATGAACGTAAACACCAGAAACTCAGGGGCAAACCTGAGTGTCATCCACAATTACTAATATTAACTTGTAGTATCACCGGCAGCGACATGTACACCATGCATTGTACCATCAATTGCACTGAGGTGACAACTTTTTTGCATTTATTGGATTGGCCTCATGGGCTTTCCTTTGCTGAGGTTGCAGAGTTGTCAGGGGTGACGTTACAGGTTAAAACGGTCTCCCCCATCCCCCCAACTGTATCGTCATGCATTCCTGTGATGATACCTCGGGAGAGTTAGACGGACACCATGTCCTCCTCTTTCTTGTTTCACACACACACACACACACACACACACACACACACACACACACACACACACACACACACACACACACACACACACACACACACACACACACACACACACACACACACACTCACAGCATGGAAATGAGTCCTGGATGTGAACTTGCAAATACCCCCTTGCTCTATTTTAGAGTAGATCGAAGGTCAAACATGATCAGCTGCCAGTCATGTGACATCACCTGACAGTGAACACTCAACCGTGTGTGTGTGTTTGTGTGTTTGTGTGTATGTGTGTGGGTGGGGTGAGTGTGTCTATGCATACACATATGTTACCCACTTCATTTTTAATTTTGTAACTCCACTTGTGAGTTTAGTTTCATGCTGGGAATGACAAGTGTATTGAGCGGGAACCGAGTAGGCCAAGAGCTAAGTGTGTGTGTGTGTGTGTGTGTGTGTGTGTGTGTGTGTGTGTGTGTGTGTGTGTGTGTCCTTGGGGAGGACTTGTTTTCCTAAAAGTCCCTGACAAGGCTGCATGTGCTGTATACAAGGACAGAGTTTGGCAAAAACAGTGGTCAGAAAAGCTTTTGTCCTGCAGTCGTCTTTTATTCTGTTGTTAAAACAGTTGAATTTGAAGTGAAGTGATAAGTGTAAAATGACAGTTCCGTTTCAGAATATTTTCTGATATTCAACATCTAAAATTAAAAGCGTGTGTAAATGGTTGTCCTATTATTTCGGAACCTTTCAAATTATTCTGTTGACATAAGTTTGTGTTTGTACTCTGATACAGTAGAAGTCATGAAAGTATTTTTTTTTTAATCTTACACATCGTAGCTCAGATAGCAAAAAAAAAAGAAGAAAGAAAGTCAGACAAGATGAGCTAGGTAAAAACTCCATGTTGGATGCAAATCCCACATTTAAATGCTGCAGCAGATCAGTGCATCACTGCAGCCTGTCATCCTCCTACCATCCAAATGGGAGGAAGGAGAGTCATCTATTCAATACAATACATCGATAATTGGTGGGCTTTGCATATAGAGGTTGACCTTACTGCTAACTAACGCCATGATATATCATACCACAACTACCTCATGACTTATTCTCTTTTCAGATATTTAACAAACAATGTTACACAAAATAGAGTTCTGCCTTTCACTCTTCTATCCTGTATCCTGTTTCCAACAGCTGATGGCATTTTCAGGTGAATACTTCCAGCAGGGAGCAAGGACAAAGGTGGCTGAGCAATAAGCCCCTTCAATCCTCCTGTTGATTACCGACATCACCCTGGTCTCAGCTCCAAAACAACCGCACACTGCAGCACTTTAGAAATATATTGATACTTTTCTTTGTTTTGACTTACACATTTTTTTGTCTAATAATTCATCAAATGACTACATACAATATAAAAAAGAATTAACAGAATTATTAGCCAACACTGGAATATGTCAACAATTGTTTTGCCTCCATTTGCTTCTCATTTTGTTTTTACAGCACATTTACTTAATGGCTCCGATAGACTGCAGCCTGCACAGTACCAAACCAAGCCAGCTCAACTAGCACTATCAGAAAGATTTATCCTAGTTTTGACACCCACAAAACTATGCCACCATGTCACTGACGGGAGTAAAGTGATTGGAAATATGCTCATATTTAAATAGAATATACAAATTTACTGAATGTGATTCAAATGTATCTTCTTTAAGAGGTGCTTATTAAGCGCAAATTCAAAGGGAGATCTTATCGGTGACACAAAGTGTATGAATATCACAGTAGTGGTTATGAAACATGGCTCAACTTTAATTATAGTACACTTCATTGATGTGTAACTATGTGTGTGTGTGTGTGTGTGTGTGTGTGTGTGTGTGTGTGTGTGTGTGTGTGTGTGTGTGTGTGTGTGTGTGCGTGCAGGGGGTAGAATTTCAAGGCTAAATGTAAGGCGTTGGTTTAGACATGAGTAGTTCATTTCACATAGACAGTACACAAATAGAGATGGTGGAGATGCCATGGCAAGAATTTGCAACATACTTTTTGTCAGTACAAAACTGATTTTAAAGGTTGTAACTCAAAGTGCAATTGCATGGATTAAACTCTTAGTGCAATTTACTCATGAATCACTGATTGTATGTGTGAAACTACATACATAATAAAACATGAGAAACATAAGACTATGGAATAAGCATCAAACATTAAAGATATGTCTGATTAAGCAGCAAGTTTGAGGGAGTTGTTGCTAGAAAAATGCAAGTATGAAGAATGTTTGAAAAAGTGCTCTGGCCCTGACATAAGCAGTAGTTGTTGGACCAAAAAAACTGATATAAAAAGGCACTGGCTGGTATTTTAAATGTTGTCTAAGGCCGTGCTATAGGCAAGGTGGATGGCATTGTTGGTCTGTCTTTCTACCACTTTGGTCTTGACTGAAATATAGGGGAGCTAATGGATAGATTGCCATGACATTTTGTAAAGGTATTGATATTCCCTGGAGGATTAATGCATTTGACTTTTTAGGCCCATGATCAGGTGTAATTAGTAATTTATTCAATAGACTTAATGACATTCACATCAGTTCAGTTGTACTGTAGTTAAGTGCTAATCAGCTAGTTAGCATGTTAACATGGTAAACTATGTGTGTGATGACTGTAAATATTTAAACCAGCTTAATACCATCATTAGCATTATTATTGTATTAACAGTGTCATTGTTACTGAACGGCAGCTTGGTACCAGGTGAGACGATCGGACGGACTGACACAGGTGGAGAGCAGGACCAGGGTTCATATACTGTCAGGTGGTGATTACTGAAATGAGAACCAGCTGTGCCAGCTGAATGAGGTGTGGTAGTGGTAATTCCACACCCTCCAGACACACACCAAAGCATAGAACATATGACAGACAAAAACAAACAGGGGAAAAGACATGAAGAAAAGGGTGATCTGGGGAAACAGAGGGAACGACAAACAGGGACAGGCGGAGATCCTGACAGTTATCCTGCTGATGAACTACGCATTAGGCTCAATACACCACTGTGTGTAAGATCAGCCTCTCAGCATGGCATGTCTTGTTTATTTTTGTCTGCACTCTCTTCTTCTCAACCTGTATAAACAATTTTAAATATGTTGTAATATATTTTAGGTACTGACCCGTATCACTGAGTTATGTCACTGACTGACAAAACGTGTGTTTATTTGTGTACATTGCTAACAAATAGAGTGTGTTGTCATAGCAGGGACAGACTAAAAGAGATCATGAAAGAGGCAGAAAGCTAGGGAACCAGTCAAAAGCACAGAAAAGAGAACAACAATCAAAACTATGATTACCAGATCATTTTGGTTAAATGTGGAATAATCAGTGTTTGGAGAACATTTGAAGAGGTTTAGTGAATTTGACCTCCGATGTATTTTAAGTCTTGATACAGTCACACTTGATTTCAATCAATCAGGCCGGTGCAATGTCAGTTCGAGTGTCAACGTGGTCATTGTGGCGATGGAGACCCACAACAGACAACAGCTCTGTCTGTCTAAACATGATGTTTATAGAGAAGACGGGGGAACCAAGAATCCAGACGCCAAGACTCGGCATGATACCTCTCCACAGAAGGACCTGCACCAGCCAAACCATGGAACGCTTTGGTAACTCAGTTAACACGTCAAATTAGGGCATACAAATGCATAAAAACACCACAAAACCTGGTGTACACACCAATTCAACTAGTTAGTAATATCATGTTGATTTAGCGTTAGAAATATTCGGTCTTTGCTGTGATTATAGTCTGAAAACACTGTTGCGTTAAGGTTTGCATTGCCACTCTGAAGGGCAGATAAATCAGCGACCAGTGCGTGTGGCTAAATACGATGATGTTGAAGTGAAATATTTGCTCCCGAAATGTTATTGGTCATTTCACTCTGCTAACACCGGAGGAGGGTCTCTGTTCTTTACAGCTTGGAGAGTTTCAGCGCACAACACCCATCATATGATGGTAAATGCTGATTGGTTAAATGCTTAAATAGAGTGTTGTCAGACCCATATATTCAGGTAGTGAATTGGGAAACAGGGTATGGTTTAGTTTCTGGCATGTATCTGAAACACGCTAACAAAAATCATAAAAAATGTAATAGAAAATTCAAATGAACAGTATTTACTATTCGCATCCTATACAAATATTTAAACAAATTCATTCATGTGTATGCTGACATAAAATGTAGGCTCATCTAAAACAACTTACTTGCACTGAGTTTGCGCAGAAGAAAAGAATGAGAGAAGATGAGAAAGCGAGAGGGAGACAAGTAGGGAAAACCCATTATCCAGGTCTGCAGGGTCAAAAGGTGAGGAACACGCCACAGGCCACATTCCTGGACTGGCAAATCACCCTGCACTCACTGATGGGACGCCCCTGTTACCATAGCAACCTAAATGTCACGGGACTGCAGACAGAAGGGGAACCAAAGTTAAGTCACACAGGTACTGTACGTCTTCTCTCCCTCACAAAGAGAGCCATGAGTGCACACATTTACAATACTATACGAGGAAACATTATGTGCTGCAACTATTTTGTGAAACAAAAGATGGGCTGATCCAAAAGTCTTGTTGTCACCATAAAGTTATCAGATTTGGTACCATTATGCCTGCTCAGAGACCAGCATGATAAATGGTGTACGCTACTCTATCAGGCAAACTGTGCTATAGACACTGAACAGAAGTACAGGGAGGACAATAATATATTTGTAAAGAAATATAGTTGATTATTTTCTGGAAGGCACATTTTTGAACTTTGGACAAAGTTAGGCTCGCCATTTCCCCCTTCTTGCAGTCTTTATTCTAAGCTTGGCTAACCATCATCTCCTTTCAAACTTTATAAACTTGTGAATATTGAATGAATAAGTGTGTTTCCAAAGATGTATTGCCTTTCGCAACACCACAGCTACTATTTACCCAGCAGGGTTGTAATGTGTAGTTTATTTTGCGTTTTTTGCTTTCGTCCACGCCACTAAAAGTGTTCGAGATATCATATTTAATGCTTCTAAAAGGTTATGTTTGTTGCTAAGCTATTATTTGGATTTCTTTACATAGAAGATGCCTCTCTCAGTTTGCGCTGGATACGTCTGAAGCTGTATTCAAAAGACTAGAAGTCAAAAAAAGTATTGCAATTGCCGCATTGCTCAGTCACACTGAGAAGTTACCACGCAAAATACTCAATGCGGTCTTAGTGTAACTGTGGAGCAGTTTCATAATCTTGGCTTTAATACTGACTTGAAGAATTTCTGCAAGAATGGCTTATGTACAACAATTAACTTTTTCAGCAAATGCAGGTACCATTAAGCAAAATGAACAAATAATTGACAGTAGTATAATGTGGCTGTGAATGGCTACTTACTGTTAATTTTCTATCTTTATTAGTATCAGCTTACTGATTAAAAATCCAAAGGAACACATATTCCATTCCCATTAAATACAGTAGCTATGGTTAAAATAGTTTACATTTATACAACAACAGAAGTGCAATATATGGTAAGTATGACTGCACAGCTTTTGTGGGTTTATTTTTATGGAGAGAATGAAAAAGCTTTAGTTCTGCTTAGGAATATAAGGCGGACACAGAGGTAATGCCAGAATAAATACATAAACAAACATGTTTTGGGGGTTGCCCTGGCTCCCCTACCCACCCTCTCTTGAGAAGGAGTCAATAAGACACCATGGGGACAGTTATTTATAGACTGAGACTGGGAAGTATTCCCTTCCAGGAACAGTCTGTTTATGCTGCATGGCCACGTGAACCCACAGATAAATTAAACTCTCAAATAGAGAAAGTAATAACTTATTGTTGTTTCCTTTTGTTTCTCATTTTAAGTCAATGCACCTTCAACTTCGCAACATCAATAATTGAAATGCAATGCGTCTCAAACATGGAGTTTTATTGATTACTGATTTGAATTTGAATTGTTGGAACTTGCGGTCATACTATCTATCTTATTTCAGTCACACATAAATGGACAGACAGTGTACTCTACCGTCCAGATCAGAATAGATCAGGTCAAAGCAGCTGTCTGGGCATTTGGGGGGTGAAAGTTCCCACACAACACTGCAAAGTTCTTGGGCTTGATTCTTCGTAGCTGTACTTCACGACAAAATCAATCTGCCTTGTTCTCAAGCTCTTCAGAGGTCCTGTCTTTGTCTCTGCACTGCCGATTCGTCGGGTGAAGAGGGCTCTACATGCCTTCAAATAACAGACATATTTCTAGTGTACTGTGGCTAATGATCTGTTGATAAGAAGCTGCTTTCAATGGGGCTCATTCAGTAATATGCACGTAGAAATATTCTTACTTTGCGCACGCAAAATTACCAGGGGAACGTGCGTACCGGTCAATTTTGTTCTCACCACCTTGAGTATGTTAGTGAAACAGAATGAAAGAAGAATGACTTGAGCTGCGTAACGAAACGTTGTGGAGATATTCAAAGTTGAAGTTATGTTGTCGTGACACTCTGCATGAAGCGCTGCATCCATCTCCCAACTTTTAATTGATTGATTTCCAAAGTCCCGATCGCCTCATAACATACTGTAAGATCTAAATAAACAGCAGAACTTACCCTTTCTGATTATACCCGTCATTTCTCTTGACGTCAAAGTGTTTTCAGCCAGTCCAGTTTTAAAATCACACCTGACATCTGTATTGTCTCCAGCATAAGGCTGACATTACATCCCACTTTGTATGAAAAAAATTAAATAATAACATCGTATTTAAGTGCCTACACTACAACTGAGGTATTAGCCAATATCACTGAGGCCTATGCTGAATGATTAGCCCCAACAATGACCAATATATGATCTTAAAAGTGCAAAGTAGTGAAATTACCCTGAAAAAAGCCTATAGGGCCATAGGGTTAAAAATATGGTTCAATATTAAAGTTGACGCAAAGAAACGCACCACAGACTAAAATAAAAAGAAGGAAACAGTTTGAGGAGCGCCTGATCTGATGGGAAGGATGAGACACTGGCAGCAATTATTAACATTAGATTTACATCCAACATGAGCGGAATATGTCCTAGAAATGAGGGTGAAAGTGATGACATCCAAACAAGAGTAGCCATCTGTAATTTATTTCAAAACTAACATGGTATTTGCAGTTACAGTATATGTGAATATCTTAATCAAAACAATAATTAATATGGATTAAAGGGCATCAATTTAATGGTTAACCTATTTAATACATTTGGTCAATGCATTAGTAAATTAACAGTTTTCAATATTGTCGTTTATTAAATCTTTTTTTAAATGAATATAGTTTGTTTTAATATGCTATATGTGTTTATACTTCCAAAGACAGCCAGGCAGTCACCATTTGTTGGTACGCATGGTCTAAAGTCATCCTAAATTTGTTCGCAGAGTACGAATCCCAGATTTGTGCGTCAAATGTTCACACCCATGGTTTAAGCATAGAATTGTGCGTACGCACTGTTAGTGAATGACGCCCAATGATTCCACATTTGGGACCCTCTGGTTACAGGATTATCTCTGAAATACAAACCCTGTACACAACACAATTAAACAAATCATTCAGGATCAGACCGTGTGGGGTTATCACATCGGTGATGCATTACAATCAGTATTGATGCTCTCAAGATGCTCTAATGACGTGTCTGTTAACATGAGATTAGTGCCAGCCGCTAAAACTCACACAGGAAAGACGCAGTGTTACAGGGGAAGGGGGCGATACTGAGAACAGTGGGAGAGACATATTGAGACCGGCTCAGGTCATGTTTTCCATTATTCCAAATTCAGAAAAATGAAAAGTATGAAGGATTGACGCATGAAATATTATGCTGCCTTGAACCAAAAAGAAAGGCTGTTTATTTCTAATAATTATCATGAAACTCATGAGTTTTGTGTCTTTCTAAACAGTCTCTCAAGTATGTTTCATGTGAGAGAAGCAGGTCAAGTGCAAGTTTAGGTTCACCCGCCTCGTGTATTCCCAGAAATTTAACTTAAAGATGCTGTAAAGCAAATTCCAATATTTGCTTCTCAATACATTATATACGTGTGAAATGAGTTGGATGTCAGATGGACCGCTCAGTGGGGAAAAGAACTGCAGCCACAGGACTGTCATACAGAACACTGAACACCTTCCAGCGAGGGGGCGGAGCTTCAGCTCCTTCAAGCGAGGTCTCAGAGCAGAGAAGATTGATGGGTAGTTAACAACCCATACTTCTGTGGTGTGATGAACTTAAAACTCATTGTCATTTCTACTTTACAGCATCTTTATTACCCCGATTTACTACACCAGGATGGTCACAGGAGAGCATTTTAACCAAAGGAAAACAACAACAACAACAACAACAACAAAAATCAGACACCTTTTCACAGGTGCAACTATTTGGTGCAATATGAACCAAAATGATGAGTCACTGACACAATTCAAAGAAGGTCACCCCGCCGGCCTGTGGTGTCCCTGTTCCTCACCCTGATGTTCACACACCGCGTCATGTTAAATAGTCACATATATGGGAAAGCACAGACACACGCATTCGTTGTTGCATATTAGAAATACATACATACAATATTCATCTCCTCACCTTCACATTGCAAGAATGCCATTGTATTATTCAATTAAAAGGCACACATAATGTACAAAATAGACCCTTAATGTGGGTGATAAGACTGTAAGGGGAAAGGACACAATAATGGAAGACTGGAGGACGGCCTACTTGTCCTCATATAATCCACTACATATAGTAAAAAAAGATCCTTATATTTGTTTCAAGCGACTTTATGTAGGTCCTAACAAGCCATTTAATATCAGGACAGAGACTGATGTAATTTAAGTCTGGCAAAACAACCTCAGTGTTGGAGACACAAAACTATTTATCTCTCTTAGCGGTTGACCTTCAGCTGCAGTATGATGGGACCAACAAGACAAGCTGAACAAGCTGGATTAAAGAGAGACAAGAGAAGGTGAAGGAAGACAGGAGTGAAGGAGAGGTGCAGGATGAACAGGGTCATGGGTGAAGGGAGGGGACGCAGTAAAGAACAGCTAGCTGAAGCCATGGAGCCTCGGGGAGGGGAGGAGGGAGTGGAGGAGAAAAGGAGGCGGGAGGGAGAAGTGAATCGGTCAACGTGTTCCCAGAGCAGCTTCCCAGAAAATCACAGCAGGACTTAAGACTGCACTTGTGACTGCTGAAGACACACACACACACAGACGCACATACACACAACATGAGAAAACAAATACATGTGTTCTGGATGCAGGTCTGTTAAAGTTCCCCAGAAAACAGCAATAATGACTCCAGTGCTAAGTGGTTACTGACCTGCAAACATCCTGCATACGCTGCAGATCCTGGCCTGTTCTCTACTAAAGTGTCATTCTGCTTGATGGCAGTGTGTTTAACTTGGGGTTAGCGATACCAAAAATGGGTTTCCTGCACCGTGCAACCAGAATGCACTACTGTTTAAACACTTACAGTTTTCCCATAATAAAAACATGACAGCTTGGTCAAGGCTGGCGCTCACTGTACACTTATAGACTTCAGGGAAAAGCACCTTCCTGTAATCACCACTGTGGCATCACCACCATTTTAAGATCTAAACAAAGAATGAAAACTTGGAAATTTTGTTTTATTAGGGCAGCTGTGACAGTGAGACTTCACATCTAGGTTGTGACCTTTGACATCTGTAATTTATGTTCTTTCCTGCAGTATTTCCTGTTGTTGTCACTATAACAGAGTATAACAGAGAAAATCAGAAATGAAATTAAAGATGTCTCGACATCTAAGGTCAAGAAATGCATGCTGAATCGCAAGACTATTGACTCGACCCCTGGTGTTCATCATCTACAGCTATGAGCAGCTCTGTCTTCACAGGTTTTACTTTGGCACAGTGATTCAGGTTTACCTAAGATTTATGGTGCAAGTCTGTTTGTTAATTAATTATAACTTTATATAACAGTATTGCGTATGTACTTAGTACACATGGTTATATATTACCTACTGGATTTATTTCAGAGAGCTGATGGATCAGGACTTTCTATTCAAAGCTTTGTAATCAAACAAGATTCAACCCGTCTGCTCGTGTGAGACTGGCAGCTGGACTTTAAGTGGCCACAGTAAACAGTGGACAGGAACGTCTCTGGACCGAGGCCCAGTTGAGTGAGATCCACACAGTGGCTCCAGAGGCTAAAGAGAGCGATAAAAGGGGTTAGCGGAAACCGCAGCTCTGATACAGCTCCGGTAAACCCGAACGTTTCCAGCTCTGCACAACAGGTGTCGAGACCTGGAACAGGCAAACAGCGGCTCAAGCAGGAATGCCAAGCCGCTAGTTCGTTAGCTATTGTTTCACGTTCCAAGTTTCTTTCCGGGCAGCCTGAAAAACGGCAGCAGTAACAAGACAGCTGGAAAAGTACTGCAGATACAGGAAGAACCCAAGATGTCTGGTATGTCTAATAGTGGGAATTCATTCAATTAGATACAGCACAAAATTCTGTAATTTAGGTCATACTAAATGAGACATTCTGCAACTGCAACTAAATTAAACTAAAAAAAAAATTGTAATTCTCAACAACTTTCAAAGTAAAAATATTGATTAGTTCAGCTTTAAAGATATTTTAATTCAAATGCAAATTACAATAAAGAATGTCCATTAAATCATCTGGATTAAATTGATAGACAATGAAAAGAACAGTTATACAGTGGAAAATTGAACAACCTGATTTTTATAAAAGGTCTTTTTCTCTCTGTTTTAGCGATCATTATTATGATGGTGAATTTTAATTGCCACCAGAGCCAAAAGTAATCAGGGGGCAGGTGCAAGATTTGCCACAGGAAATGTAGTGGTCCCGTTGTCTGGAACATTAAGACGCTGTCCCTAAACTGAATTAAATGTTCGGCTCAAACCCATTTCATGTTCAGCGGAGTGATGTTCCCTTCTTGTGCAAAATGTGTCACTCTGTGCCTCTGGAGTGGCGCATTTCTCACCTGTGCTGCCGCAACAAAAGGTCGAGGACCTATTACATATACACTCTCTCACACACACACACACACACACACACACACACACACACACACACACACACACACACACACAGACTGAGCCTGTTACATGAGTGTATGGGTAGGCACAACAAATAATTCAGGGTTAGGGTTTGGGTCAAGACATGGAAAATGGAGTTAGGCAAGTGCTGCTGGGAATTTTGCGCCATATTACAGAGTAATTAACGCAAATGCTGTGTTGCAAATGACATACTTCCCTTAGCACACTAACAAACAGTGCTCTTACATGCTAGTGCTCTAACTTGTGTATTACTTGAATGTTGACCGGGTAGTGTTGTCTCAAACCGCACATTGCCCACATTTTGCACTGACCGAAAATAACTGTAGCATGTGAATGGATCTCCCGCCAGCAAATGTGCAGCTTTAATTATTTTACCCAGAAATGAACGTCTTTTGGTGAAAATTGTTTAACGCATACTATCAACATAGCCAACAGCAGCATAGCGGCACTTAGTGAAAAATAAATACACGGCAACAGCTGCAGCTTTAACATAATGAATAATTCGAAAATTCTTTATGTTGGTGGTGCCGCCCCTTCCTCTTCCTCGCCAAGATGGCGGACGTTTTGTTGTATGTAGTCTGCATATAATTAGGAGGTACTACTTTGTCATACACACACATCTTGAACTTTGACCCCCTCGGTCATATCCGTCACAATCTGTACCGCCACATTTAAAGGAAAAGGAAAAAGGAATGCGATTTGGAACGAGTGCTACACTTAACGTTACGCTTCCCTTTAATGCATCTTTTTCTTCTTCTTCTTTATTTTGCGAAGTCCAACCAGGAGGAGCATCAACTCTATTTGTGGCTCAGTCGATGTGACAAATCTTCTGCTGCGCAAAGGACCGTTGGAAAGAACAGCCAGAGAAGCATTCTGACCTGCATTCTGCAAAACATGACTGGATGCAGTAGGACAACATGGGATTTGTGGCATACTGCATTTCACATATTATGTATTGGGACATACTAAATATTTTTCTAACATACTAAATAATTTGGTTTTATGGTCATTTGAACGCACAGTAAATCATTTTTTGGAGTGAGTAAATGCTGTATGTTCCTGATCCTGGTCCCGGTCTAACGTGTTCAATGCAACTGTAATTATTTGCCTTCTTGTACGGTAATGCTGCCCTGCAGATAAAAAGACTTAGTAGTAGTACTATTGCTTGCCAATTACTAGTTTACAATGTTGATCAGTGTACGCTGGGGCATACATACTCCCCACCACTCATTCATTTCTCCCGTACATCACTATATCACCATCTTGGCCATCAGTAAAGATGAGCAATGACATCTGATTTTTTTCACAATAAAAGTTAGGATGTAACTATGACCTGCAATAATTCAGATCACTGCCAATTGTTCTGCAAATTCCAGAAAAAACGTTTTTGACATTTTTTGGTCCACAGCGATAAATCCAAATCTTTCTGTACACTAAATTCTACTTGAAGAGATGAAGACATCTTATCAGTCATGTAAGGCTTTATCAGTCCTGCTGACTGGTATGGACTTACACTCCACTTTCTGTGTGGCATGATTACATAACCATGGAGCAATGTTCAGTCTTTCATCCATTTGACTTTATCCACCTTTCTCAGTTCTTGTAAAGCAGCTCCTGGCTGTTCCAGCTCCATTTATACAAAAACCTTATTGGAGCAACAGGACAATTTGTTCCAGCCAGCTTTTCCTCTCTGAGAGATATCACTATTAAAACTGGTCCATGAAACTTCAGTATCTGAACATCCCTCCTGTTTTCAGGCAGTGGGTTACAGTTAATTCCCGCCTCTCATTTACCAGGGAGTCATTTTACTATGACCAACACTTAGACTGAAGCAATCCACCACACAAACAACTATTAATAAACTAGATGGAGAGGTTACATGTCCTGTGACCTAATATACTAACCTAAATATACTAACATATAATGTAACACTTGGAATTACCAAGAGTTGTGGGATCAGTGTCATAAATGTGTGTGACATAAATATTCAGAGAGACTGCACTCCTGAGTTAGTTCTTAACACCCTCAAATAACCTTCGAGATGACGGTCATAATTTTAAGCCAATTGTTTCATTATACAACCTATACATTGAATTTGAGCCAAAATGAAAAGAAATAAAATGCCCCTAATATATATTTTTTTAATACAACCAGACTATAAACTGTTTAAGAACGTTTCATCAAACAACACTATCACATCTTTTGGGTGTAATTACAACACAGGTTACGTAATTTTTTTTGACTCTCAGAGAGCCTGGAGCCAACTTTTTCCTGTTCGCAGTATTTTGCAAACAGTATGCTCAGATTTCTGTATATTTACATGACAAACATCTCATTACATCTAGGTTTATGTTTGAACCTGTATGTCCCAAATACAGTTTTGACCCTTGATGCACAACATGGCCAGAAATTTATCATTTAAATTCCACATTTTGTATCAGATAAGATATATAATGCTTATTGAGAAAATACCATTTTTGGAACATACATTCAGTATAATAATTTCAGAACCACAGCATCAAAAACATGTCTTCTGCATCTTTAGTGTTAGAAAATAATCAGAATAGTCCATCATGTGGGTGGTTAAAATAGTCTGTATGACATGATCATCTCACAATTTTAGACATCAATGTCATTTTTGAAAAGAATTCTGAGTCGTTTCCTGATCAAACTTGCTCTAGTAATCTGCTCACGTGTTTAAAGCAATGCATTTCTCAACAAAACCATTGTGGAACTTTTCCCGACGTTTCCCTACCTAAGCATGTGTAGATTTATTGCTTTAAATCTACAGCAGGAAACTCAGTATCTTTGATTTATGATTACATAACAGGTTCATTAGCTTGATAGCTTTGCTAATGGCTCCTAGAAGTGACATCAGCAGCAGCTTACCATTTCCCTGCCGAGTAGTAAGTTTAACCATCTTTATTTAAGGTTATTAAAGCTTCTCTGTCTCAAGCTTCTTAATCAAATTGTTTATGTCCGTAGGATCTTTCTATTATCTTCACTGCAGTTTACCATGGTTAACGTGTTGCTATGGCGACCTTGCCTGGCTACTTTTTTTTAAGATGTCTGCATTACTTGCATGACCTTCTTTGCATTGTTTGCATTGATCTCATGGCCAAAATTGAATATTTTTAGATATAATCCACTAGTTGCATCAAAAAGGGTTTTGTGATATTAAAAAAAACATTAGGTGAATTTTCTGATTGATAATGTGGACATGTTCCAGAGATATAAATAGGAAACCAAATGAATCAGACCGAATGTGGTAGGTTGAACTGTTTCAAAAATATTCTTACCATTTATCTATTCACCAAACAAAGGTACGGATGCAAGTTTTTGAACGAGTGTTCACTGAAACACCCGCTGCTTCTGATATCAGTGTCTTCAAGTAACAGCTTGTACACACAAACAACTGTGATGCTGAACAACAACACACAACGTATAATTAAATAGCTCAGGTTTCCAACAACAATATCTTATTTAATATTTATGAACTGAACATTCATTCTTTTCAAATAAAACAAAAGCAATATGTTCGGAACTGCTACAGAATCAGAAAGTTTTCCATCAACAAAGTATTCACAAATTATGAGTATTCCATCTAATTCAATTTGGATAGTTGCTGGTGACACTGTACTGTTTTACTGTCTAAGAACTATATCTGTCACAGTTTATAGCAACTATGTTCTCTCCAAAAAGGTCCCCGAGGTGGATATTTCCATTTTACCAAAAGACATTAAATCCAGCCCGATATCACACCAAAGAGTGCAATACACCCATTAGTCCACTAAAGGATTCCATGTCAGCATTGCGTTTTGCCCCATCCATGTGTGACGAGTACACATGTATGACCAGGGCGGAAGAAGGAGCGCATGTGACGGAGGTCATGTGACAAAGAGTGATTAGTTCCGTGTACAGAGGAGTTGAGAGTGGTTGGATAAAACAAATACAGAACTTCTCCCCGGGAGATCGATATATGAGTCCGTGGGAAAACAAAAGTCAACGTGGATTTTCTTTTAAGTAACGTAACTCGGGTAACCTAAAATATTTACCTTTTGTAACATACGTTTGGTAACTAATGTGATGTACATAATGTTACTTACAGCAAATGAAAACCATGATCTTTTCCTAACCTCAACCAGGTGGTTAAGGTGCCTAAACAGAACACACTGTCACACCTTGACGAGGCAATACATGACACTAACAAGGTATCCTCTAGTGGACTGACGGGTGTACTACACATTTTGGCGTGATATCAGGCTGTTCTGTACACAAAGTACTCAGATGATCGTCCTTCTTTCTCTTTCATAAGGAAATCTTCCAATGACGTAATTATTAATATGCACGCATACAGACAAAATGGTTAATTGCCAACCTAAAACAATTCTAGTTTAAATGAAAGGTTGCCAATTAAACCAAATAAATCGAATCCGAGACAATGTTCAAAATAAAGACGCGCATGTTGTTTCTTATATCATAACTGACATTATCACCTGGGAGCTTCGCAATACAAATCGGACGACAACTAAAGCAAGTGCCTTGGCTGTACCTCAGTGCAGATAGGCAAGGAGAGGAGGGGCATTTCTTACAAACATCCCCCAACCAGGATTCTGTTCCAGGCTTAATATCATAAACGACTGTCAGCGCTGAACAAATAAATAAAATCAATGTAACCATTATGATGTACCGCCCCTTACAGCCCACAACATGACTCATTCTTCTGCTCAGCTTCTCTGACAACACTGATATCTGATCATCATGACTGCTCGCAACTGCATTATTATCATGGTTCACTTATGAAGTCAGTGAATATGAGCAGAGTAGCAAATCTCCCTGTTTAAGTTGGAAACCGCTGTTAGTCACACTGTAGTCTGTGACTCACTGATATGTTTGTTAGGCTCATTTCAAACAGTTGAAATTGTTTACAACCTCAATGAGAACGATAAAGATGTTCACACCACTGTGCCTTTTTTTTTTTTTTTTTTTTTTTTGGGGTGGGGGGTGGGGGATTAGCTTGTCTTTTTCCCACCTCAACCTCTTCAGCTGTAGCATTGCGAGTTTAAAAAGTAAAACAAGCGGACAGAGTTTCCTCAATCTTAAATACTGGGCTCTAAGATTTTACGGTTGCTTGGCCACGAATCGCATCTTGGTGCCCGGTCTGTGCCTGTCCGGCTCGGGGAAGGTAGTTCTGAAGGTCAGGTTGATGCGTGGGCCCTTGTCATGGTATTCTTTAGCCACTTGATGCTGGGGGAGACAGAGAGACTGATAAGCAATGTATTTTACATTTACATGTCAAATATTTACACTTTGATCTTTGATTCAAGAAGATTTTCATAAAGTTAGAAGGTAGAGGCTTTGAGTCGAGGTCAAATATTGTTCTCATGGAAAAGTGGTTAATAATGGGCAACATTAACGACGACAAATTTTCAACTCAGGATAAGAAATTAAATAATGATAAAAAAAATAATAATCTAAGAGCACCAAAAAGATCTGTGGTATATTGTCATGAGTTTCCCAACCACGGGTATTTTTGCTTTGCAGCTGACCTCTGCTCTACATACAAAAGTCAGACAGAAGCTGGGACAACAGAAAACAAACACCATTTTCTTACCATTTAACATTTGGGGTAAAAGTCAAATTTATTGACATATGCTAAAGCAGTGAAAAATTACAAACACAGAGGTTTTTCGCAATCATTTTCAGCTTCACTTATGTTTGACCTTTTGCACTGAAAATTATTGCTTTGATATATTTGTGAATCTTGCATCATCAAAACACACAAACCAACATGTACATACTCCTCCTTCACCTACATCTGAATAAGAGGTGAGAGGTTTCCGTATCTATAACAGTGTCAAAATAAAGGGCCTGAAAAAAGCTGAAAAAAAATATTTTCAAACAAATGTAGTAATTTAGCTGGACTGTCAGGTTTAGTAAATATTTAGTGCTCAGTTCCAAACCTCTCCATCTGAGCCAGATGGTTTTGTTAGGCTGACTCTGACTGCAATAACAGAGAGAGGATTAATGACTGGAATGATCTTCTTTCTCTAGAAAAGTCTTTAAAGGAGCAGTGAAACCTTTGTTGAGAGACCGAGGGAGATGTCGCCATAAAACACCTGTGACCTTCTCCTTTTTTTTTTTTAAAGCTCAAACCTCTTTTACTACCTCTGCAGTTCTCCCAGACTTTATTCCTCACTTCTCTCACTTTACTAAATTTTTTTGTGAGTGAGTGAAAATTGCGGAGTGGAGGGTCGCTCTGACAAATCATATGGAGGCACTTCTTGCAACAGTAGCAACATTGTTATGGATTTTGTGATATCGACTAGTGGACATAAAATTTATATATCCATGTTAAATGTTATTCATTGATGTTTATTGCTTTGAGAACAACACATGGAGTTACACAAGAGTCCATTTGTGGATCATTATTATGACACTGAAAGGCACAGACATTCACTGCCCACTGGCCTTTATGAAGTAGTGCAGCTTGTCCACATAAGAGTGTCTTCAGGGTGGAGGTGGCCCATTTGCCGTTCTATACCAATGATAATGTTTTTTTTTTTTTTAACTCTTTTCAATGCAAACTTTAATATGGTACAGAGACATTAGCAACGATTATAACTAAGGATAAAAGCCTGTTACATCACTGACTTCATGCTTCTATACTTGATGGAACATACTGTACATATTTACATTGATATTTCTTAAGTAGTTTTTATTCTTCATGACTTTTGTTTTTTATTTTGACTTTAAGTGTTTACCGTACTCGGGTCCTCTCCTCCACAGCTGTTTTGTTATGCAGCCTTGACCCTTCTTTGGTCTGTACAAACTTGGTTAAGGTAGACGTGTATAGTATGATCTGCAGTGCATCCGGAAAGTATTCACAGCGCTTCACTTTTTCCACATTTTGTTATGTTACAGCCTTATTCCAAAATGGATTAAATTCATTTTTTTCCTCAAAGTTCTACACACAATATCCCATAATGACAAAGTGAAAAAAGTTTGTTTCAAATTTTTGCAAATCTATTAAAAATAAAGAACGAAAATATAACACGTACATAAGTATTCACAGCCTTTGCTCAATACTTTGTTGAAGCACTTTTGGCAGCAATTACAGCCTCAAGTCTTTTTGAGTATGATGCTACAAGCTTAGCACACCTATTTTTGGGCAGTTTCTCCCATTCTTCTTTGCAGGACCTCTCAAGCTCCATCAGGTTGGATGGGGAGCGTCGGTGCACAGCCATTTTCAGATCTCTCCAGAGATGTTTAATCGGGTTCAAGTCTGGGCTCTGGCTGGGCCTCTCAAAGACATTCACCGAGTTGTCCCGAAGTCACTCCTTTGTTATCTTGGCTGTGTGCTTCGGGTCGTTGTCCTGTTGGAAGATGAACCTTCGCCCCAGTCTGAGATCCAGAGCGCTCTGGAGCAGGTTTTTTTTTTTATCAAGGATGTCTCTGTACATTGCTGCATTCATCTTTCCCTCCATCCTGACTAGTCTCCCAGTTCCTGCCGCTGAAAATCATCCCCACAGCATGATGCTGCCACCACCATGCTTCACCGTAGAGATGGTATTGGCCAGGTGATGAGCGGTGCCTGGTTTCCTCCAAACATGACGCTTGGCATTCAGACCAAAGAGTTCAATCTTTGTTTCATCAGACCAGAGAATTTTGTTTGTCATGGTCTGAGTCCTTCAGGTGCCTTTTGGTAAACTCCAGCTGGGCTGTCATGAGCCTTTTACTGAGGAGTGTCTTCCGTCTGGTCACTCTACCATACAGGCCTGCTTGGTGGAGTGCTGCAGAGATGGTTGTCCTTCTGGAAGGTTCTCCTCTCTTCACAGAGCAACGTTGGATCTCTGTCAGAGTGACCATCGGGTTCTTGGTCACCTCCCTGACTAAGGCCCTTCTCCCCCGATCGCTCAGTTTGGCCGGGCGGCCGACTCTAGGAAGAGTCCTGATGGTTCCAAACTTCTTCCATTTACAGATGATGGAGGCCACTGTGCTCATTGGGACCTTCAATGGTGCAGAAATCTTTCTGTACTCTTCCCCAGATCTGTGCCTTGATACAATCCTGTCTCAGAGGTCTACAGACAATTCCTTGGACTTCATGGCTTGGTTTGTGCTCTGACAACTGTGGGACCTTATATAGGCAGATGTGTGTCTTTCCAAATCATGTCCAATCAACTGAATTTACCACAGGTGGACTCCAATCAAGTTGTAGAAACATCTCAAGGATGATCAGTGGAAACAGGATGGAGGAAAAACTTTTTTCATGTTATCGTTATGAGGTCTTGTGTGTTGAATTTTGAGGAATAAAATGAATTTAATCCATTTTGGAATAAGACTAACATAACAAATTTGGAAAAAGTGAAGCGTTGTGAATACTTTCCGGAAAACCGTACTGTAGTTTAGACACAAGTGAAGCTTTGATCTGCTCTTCCAACAACGGAGATTTAGTCATAATGAAATTCAAAGAATTGTGATAAACATATTCTCAATGTAGAGTGTGACCCAATTATCTTCAACAGAAACCCACAAAACACAGTCACACTCTCTATTTCCTCCACTAAGACCCTCCACTCATATAAACCCGCTTCCTGTCCCTGACTCTGAAATAAATGCATCTTCTTCTCTCAGTGCTACTACGTCTGTCCTCACTGCTGACGTGTGTTCAGTCACAAGTACGAACACCCCCATATATGGTACCAACAGGTAAGGGCAGGCGAGGTTTTTCAGTGGAGGAGTCCTTAGTAGTAATGGTAACAAAAACCCAAGTAACAAGACATAAAGTATTGCTCAAGCTGTTTTAATGACAAGTAAATGTAATGATGGAGGAAGGGTTCAAATCACTTCACTTACAGTAAAAAAAAATTACCAGTAAAGCCATGTCAAAATACTCCATTACAATTAAAAGTCCTGCATGAAAAATCCTAGTTAAAGGTCCCATATTGTAAAAGTTTAGACTTCTATTTCTGTTTTGATTATTAGCAGGTTGAGGTGCCATATAAACACTGTGTGTCAAAACACTCAGTCTATGGAGAAATGCACAAAGTCCGTATCCAACTGTATCGTTTGGACTTGTGCAATTTTGTGATGTCACAAACTCAAATTGACACCCATGGCAACTGGCTAAAGGGAATGACACTCTGATTAGTGTATTTCATGTTAAACCCAAAACCACGCGTATGATTAAATAAGAGACTACGTACAACCCCTTAGAACCATGCGCCCTTTTGTGCGCTCAGTTTGTCTGCCTTTAAACAAAAGTGGACATGGATATGCCCTAAATGCACTTGTTTCAGGTATTTTAGACTAAAATTAACAAAAATATAGCCTGAAGATTGGAGATGTAAAGCTAAATTATGTTATTTCGTACAAAATATCTTCTTATTGACGATAAAAACTGTAAATAAAACACCAGAAAAGCTTCAAATATGGGAAGTAAAAGTACTAAATGTTAAAAGCAAAACGGAGGGGTTGTTTTTTTGTTTTGTTTTTTAAGTAAAAATACTGGTTTGGTCCCTCTGACTGACATATTATTATATATACATATATATATATGACATCATTAGGTTATTAATACTGAAGCATCAGTGTGTAAGCAGCATGTTGTAGCTGCTTTAGGTGGCGCTAGCTTGAACTACTTTATATACGGTTTTTTAGCAAGTTTCGTAGCCACCACAGATTATACGCTTGGAGGTGGAGAGTGAAGCCATGGGTATACAATCAGTTGCAATTTGCAACTTCACTGTTAAATGACACTAAATCCTACAAACTGCTTTAAGGAAATTGTTTTCAAAATTAAAAAAAAAAAACCCACAAAAAACACAAACAAACAAAAGAAAAAATATTGTTATATCTACAACTGGATTTCTGTCTGGTTCTCATTGGTCAGCAACTATTATTTATTTAAATGGCTTTTGATTGGTGCAGCCTACCTGCCAGTCGTCTTGTGTGGCTCCTTCCATCAGCAGAAGTGTCCCGTGACTCAGAGGAACCCGAATACGCTCCACGTAAGTGTAGTCGCCATTATCCTCCTAGCACATAAACACACAGTAGAGCACATTGCATAATCCTCTAACACACATACATACATACGTGCACACGTACGCACGTACGCACGCACGCACGCACGCACGCACGCACACACACACACCAGGCACATTGTACTGTCACATTAGGAAGTTTGATGGACAATTTAATGGACACAGAGATGGAAAGAAAAAACCCTAAACTATACTGAAGACCAATTCTGTTACGAGATCACCAGTACAACTCATCTACACTGTGACTAATCTGCCTCCTAAGAAGTGTATACTTTAGCATTTGCAATAACCCACAACCATTAAACACAGGCCTCTAAAATACAATGCTGAGAGTAAACGCAACAAGTGAAATAAGCCTTCTCTCCATGTCCAGTTTTCAGTAACTCACCCTGGCAGCTGTTCTGTGCTCCACTACACTAACCCTCCTTTTTGTATTAACATTTGCACAGCAGTTTTGCCTTTCTGAAGAAGCAGAGGCAGGAAATGACCTCCTTGAAAAGGGTCAAAAAGAGTATCTGCAGGTTTCAGGGGGCCAAATCACATTACTTTGAGACCACTTTAATAAATTCTGGATTTAAAGCCCAAACAAGAAAAACATAAAGGAGCTGAGCTTATTTCTAAATGAACACAACAAGCAAAGGTTCTCCAACTATAAAGTATGAGCAGTAACAATGGTGTTCAGACATTCAGTGTACAGCAGCTTTAAATAAGTATTTAAACAATATGTTTGTTATGCTGTATCTACTTCTACTTTAACAAGTATTGTATTTGGAGCCCAGTAAACAAACGTTCATGCTCTATCATCTCACCGGTGGTGGCTGCTTGCGGAGGCTGAACACTCTAGTGTCTCCCAGACTGAAGGAGGCAATGGTGGGCTTGGCACCCAAGGAGGCCTCATCGTCACTGTGCCAGCCGATGCTGTCATGGCCATCGCGATACAAGTTACACAGCAGGGAGTTGAAGCTGGACGCACTCACCTGCTCCACTGCTTGACGAAGGGTTACCAGCAACGGATGCCACTGGGAGGAAATAGCAAGAGTAAGAAAGACAGTTCAGATAATAATATAAAGGAAGAGAGAAGAAATGGAAGATATAATTGGATGAGGAAAAAGGAAAAAGTAACAACGCAATGTTAAAAATATAAGACTACAAAATGAAACGTCACCGTTTAGACTGATCTGTGTTCTCCCCTCGTATATTAATGATGGCAGAAAAAAAACACAATAATTTAAATATATTTATAGTTCAAGACTGAATAATATGCTGTGTGACAATGTGTTTCTTTGAATCTTTGTTGCAGTTTTCTCACCTGTGTGTTGGCAGCCATGGTGGAGTGAGCATACGTGTACGGCAACTCTCCATACCAGCAGGTCAGCCTGGGCTCCCCGTATGCCTCACCTACACCAAAACACACACACACACACACACACACACACACACACACACACACACACACACACACACACACACACACACACACACACACATCACAGAGAACTTTACCGCTGTGTACTTATCAGGGCTGTGTGTTCAATTAAATAACAGACACACATCAGACATCTTCCCTGATTTTTGGGTGAAAAGACTAAAACAATGTGTTTAGTGAGACCTCAGTTTAGGGAATATCAACAGATTTCAACCTTTTTCTATTTCACAAAATATGAGTGACTGCTCAATACAGCAATCTTAAATATCGTCAGTAAAATTTCGTCAGGCAAAGCTTTCATATTGTCAGGAAATGTCAGAGTTAAAAAAGCACTATTTACACATTTCTTTTGGCATTCAAAAAGTGTTATGGTTTGATATGCAGCTTTGGTGCTAATATCAAAAAAATTCCTGTACCAGTTATTAATTGATTGACAAATTAAAAAAGGCAACACTAGCTCGCAGCTCCAGATATTACAGCGTTTTCAGGTGACACTCAAAGTATTAAACACTCAACCCATGCAAGCCCTTTAAATGCATTGTAATTATTTGTTTCTTTTCATACATCGGCTGTGGACAGTGACATCCATCTCTATGTTTGTTTGTTTGTTTGTTTGTAGATAGATAGATAGATAGATAGATAGATAGATAGATAGATAGATAGATAGATAGATAGATAGATAGATAGATAGATAGATAGATAGATCGATAGATCGATAGATACTTTATTAATCCCCAAGGGGAAATTCTTTCACTACAGCAGCATTTATAGATACAGGAAAGAATAAAATAACAGTAAAAAAATATTAAATATAAAAATGCACAGTATATGCAATAAAATAGAATAATTAAATTAAAACTAACTAAACAATAGTGCAAAGTTTTTTTTTAATATATATATATTTAAACAACCAAGAAAAACAGACAACAGACAACGGTGTTATTGTTGTGTGATGTGTTGTCTATATGTTGCATACTGTGGGTAATGGTGGGTGGGTTATGATTTGTACTCCTTTCCAGTGTTAACACACATGTACGATAATCGTCTTATCACTTTGAATCTGTTCTGGCAGATAGTAACGTAAACATCCAAATCTAATTTCCCCCAGTCTGTCTTCTTTTGCGTGTCTGGGTGCATCTTTCCATCTCTGGAAACACCCAGCTCTCTTCCAAGAACCAATTGTCTGCCATTAGTGTATTTTGGCCGGTCCTCTGGTAAAGAACACGGTGAAAGCAAAACAAACTGCTCGAGCAGTGATCACTTTTTATGGCACTGAATTATTCAAGGCCTGTGGATATATATTTATAAATATATATATATTTATAAATATATGTAATCATATGTAATCATTTATCAACTCTCAAAAGCTTCCATTAAAAGATGTTATCAGGGGGAAAAGATTAAGCATAACCCGTTCATCGTGTGCTGTTCAGAGTCCAAATGGTTGGAAAAAATGAGTCACTGTTTTAAAGGGTGTCTTAAAGCATTGCTGACGTAGGAGAGGGGACACGTTGAAGAGTTAACATCTGTTTTCCACTTCTTCCTCATCTCATCCTTAACCCCAACGTCACATGAACCTTGTTGACAAAGTCTGAGGAAAGATAGACTGAGGATTACACAACCTCTCGCTGGGGCCAGCGTTTAGAAATCGAAGCCTCTTGTCTTCATCATGCCGTTTGTCTGTGACGGAGCGATCGCCGAACAGCACACGAGATGGACGAGAGCCAGCTGAGAGAAAAGGCTGATTCTGAGGCAAAGTCTGGCTTCATCTCAACATGCTCGCCGTATCAAGTCTGAGTACAATGCGTGAATTTCCTTTCCTTTTAATTGATAATGCCAACTGTTCTGCAAAAATAAAAAAAAATAAAGCCCAAATTAAACTTGAACTCAACAGCAAACCAGCTGTAGAAGGGAATCCCTCTCCGCCCTCCCGTCTACACACCACGTGCTCACAGTTCACATGTTTCACACTGCTCGTTCTTGAGACCCGGGTGCTCACCCTGTCTGTAGTTGGTCTTCTGGGACCAGGGAAGCTCTGCTAGCAGCTTACTGAACATCCAGTCGGCCTCTTCTGGGGGAAGAAACCCAGGCAGCAGCCGCAGTCTGGACAGATGGACAGACAAAACATACACATAGACTGTGTCTCAATAAAAGTATGGTGGATGTATACTCATGTACATGGTAGTCAAGAATAGGATATAAATTCCTGTCTTGATATGGATCGGTTCCTTTTATTTTTTCAATTAAAGGTATTAAAATCACCCAAAATAACAGAAACCTCTCCCCCCCAACAAACAAACTAGAATTGCTGTTTTTTCACCATCTACAATATTTGATTAAACTGGCCTAAAACCATTACCAAAACTTATTGTGGTAGGTGGGTTTTGTTAGTGCCCCTTTATGCTTACACATTGCACATGTTCTGTGCCAGCGATGGGCTAAACCTGAAAATCTGATCAGTGCCTCAGCTGCAGAGTAGAATAAAAAGATACATTTTATGACTATAAACACTTAACATTAGCAAAAGAGCAGCATGTGCCGATTGTAGAGGAATGAGACATTTGTTGCTTTATTCCAGAGCTTTTTGGTGCTAAAAGAAGAAGAAGCCTTAGATGTAATCAGAACTGAAATATCAAGGTTTTCCTGTTCCTCTTACTCCAGTTCCACTTCTATTACAGTAACATAAATTCAGTATCACAGTCGCAGAATCAAAATCAGTCACAAAATACAAACTAAGACAATAGTCTGTTTGTCTGTAAATTTGGTAGCTCTTGGTATTTTAGTATCAACGAATGCATCTTTTACACGCTTAACAACTACATGGAAATATTCTTGTTGTACATCAGGTTATATTTACAGCACATATTATGACACTCCTTTACTGTATGTGGGAACCTTAAGCCAACTAAGAGCCATACATTGTCAGGCATTGCTTGTGTGATCACTGCCACCCAGTGGTCTTAAAACTCAATCACAGATTTGCTCCACCTCTGGTGAACACACTGGTTTGGTACCGTTACAGCACTATCACTGCTCGTTCTTCTCTTTTCCTTTAGATTGGATTTTCTTTCATCTACACTTCCCATGAAGGGAGATTCCTTCTTAATGAAGCTGTACTCACCTGGACACCCCCGATGGGCCATGGCTGATCTCATAATCACCTGCCTGCCTGTCCGGAGCAAAAAGATGTGCATTAATCAACCTGTGTAGTATACAAGCAGGTAACAAGCCAAAATGCCATGTGATAAAACTGAAACAAAAAGAGTTTGGAAAAAAAAAACCTGAGGATGTGAAGAGAAGATGAAACTGCATAACTTACTCTATCACCTTCTCTGTTGGAACTTCTCGAATAGGCTGTGGTAAAAATTGACAAAAAAAAAAGAAAAGAGAAAGAATTAGTTCTATCCTGAAATAAATTTTTAACTTGCTGTAAAAGACAAATGTCTTCAGAATGTCTCTTTGGTGTCCACAGTCTACCTTGGTGGGCTGGTAAAACTCAAAAGTCTTTGATGTTTTCTGGGGCCCAGATCCCCAAGAACCTGAGGCTGCGTTGGCATTGTTAGGCTGATAGTTGTTTGAAGCTGCGCCTGTTTAAAAACCAAAATAAGAAGCGGTTATCCACATATCAGGACGGTTTGTAGGGCTCAGAAAAATGTGTTTTTCAAGTTGATGTATTTTTGCATCTGGGGCTATGAATGAATAAAGATATAAATTATGATCTAATTAGGTAAAAAACATGCAAAAGGAGTCACGTATTTCACAGCAACCATTACACCTTAAATTACCTGTTGGGCCTGAGCGTTTGGGCAGTTGTTTGGCCCAGGAGCCCTGGATTCTGGCACGCTGACGCTTGTCCGACATCACATCACAGCTGCGGTGTGAGAAAGAAGAAGCAGGAGCTCATTAACAAATAGTCCACATTCGGACAGAAATAAAGAAAAGTTTATATGATATTCTTTGCTCCGTAACAATAGATTATGAAGGACCATGAATGTTAAACCACCATGTAACGCCTTCCTTTAATATGTTAAGAAGGACAGAACTGACACCGTGTTCTTCTCTGATATATTAATTTCTACACCGAATAAATAACATGTCTTGCTAATGTGAGATTTTTTTAAAAATATTTTTACACTCAGCTATTAATTCTAATGCTTAGAAAGTAGGAGTGTTGGTTTTGCGTAATTCACAGTAGCAAGTGTTATTCATGAGTCAGTCAGTGGTCATCAGTGACATGTCAGGAGATCTCCTCACCTCATAAGACCTGTTGTGTCAGCACCAGGGCGGCAGCAGCTGATGGGGGACAGCATGCATTTTATTTATAGTGACTAGGACGAGGAAGCCCGACAGGAACATTGCATCTCTCATAAGAACACTCGGTTTAGTGAGACTTAGCATTGAGGTACTAAATGTGCCGAGTTTAAATTCCTTTTCGATGGCAGGTTGAAGACCTTTTGACTAATTATTCACAAACTGAAATGGATCATTTCTGCAGCTTTTAGTCAAAGCTGACTAAACTAATATTCGAGCTAGTTAAAGGAGCAAGTCGAACTGAAAATGCTACCTAGGTCAAGTAACGTTACGAGAAGCTGCTAAGTAACTTAAAGTTAAATCAATGAACACTTTGTAAATGTCTGAATTGATGTAAAAATACCAAAGTGACTATTGTTGAAACAAAGCTTTGCGTGACTTACCTGAATTACAGCTGAAACGCAACGACAGAGCAAAAAGAAAAGAGGCAACTTTACTTAAACTGGGGACGGGCATGGTTTAACAGCCATGGCAAGTGTGTCACACAATAATAAATCCTACCCAAAACTGAGACGAGAAACATATGGTTCCGCCCCGTATTTTTGCCACGAATATGAAGTTCAAGCACAAATTTGATGTTTATCAAGCTCAGCTTTGATGTGCACGTGCACTTCAAAGCTAAGTTATTTGATGTAACTCTACTTCTCTAACCCACAACAATTCAGGGTGAGATAATGCACTTAATAATATTTTGACGGCTGTAGTATGTGAGCAATTGATGTTTAATTCATAATCTGTCTGAGACATTAAACTGCACAACTGTACATATTTACAGTATATAGTTACAACCAGCTCCAAACTGACAGATTTCAACATCAAAATGCTGAAGTGCAAACAAAAGGAGCCTGATAGAAATCACATGAATGGTTAGGACACAATTTTTATATTTGTATAGTTTTCTGACATTACTTTTACTTGAGCAAATTTTTAATGCCAGACTTAAGAGATATTAAAACAGTAAGAACTTAGCAGTATCGGTCTTATTTATATTTCTTTGAGTTATTTTCGAACCAACTACATTTTCAAATCTGACAAATCTGTTAATTATAAATATACAGTATCTATCTATCTAGCTATCTATCCAGTACATCCGGAAAGTATTCACAGTGCTTCACTTTTTCCACATTTTGTTATGTTACGCCTTATTCCAAAATGGATTAAATTCATTTTTTTCCTCAAAGTTCTACACACAATACCCCATAATGACAAAGTGAAAAAAGTTTGTTTCAAATTTTTGCAGATCTATTAAAAATAAAGAATGAAAATATAACACGTACATAAGTATTCACAGCCTTTGCAACTTTTTTCACATTAGCATTATGGGGTATTACGTGTAGAATTTTGAGGGAAAAAATGTATTTAATCAATTTTGGAATAAAGCTGTAACAACAAAATGTGGAAAAAGTGAAGCGCTGTGAATACTTTCCGGATGCACTGTAGATAGATAGATAGAGATAGAGAGCTAGAGAGATAGAGAGCTAGAGAGCTAGATAGATAGATAGATATATACATACCAGCTTGGTAGTCACCCAACCCTGTGATCAAAGACACAATGGATGCATTTACAGTAAATTAAAACAAACAAACAACAAAATGTCAGACCATTTGCCAAAGCTTTTATTTACAAATAGTAGAAAACATAAGTTGCCATCAGCAGGATAAATGTAAACAGTACATTTTACCTGTAAAAATTCAATTCTTAATTTCCAAGCATAAAAAAGACTCAAGAAACTATGCATATTCACAAAGGCACTGAGCTGAGGCACAGGTCAGACCACAGCATATTGTGTAGCATAAGGACATGGGAACTAAGTATAAAGAGGTGCCATTCCCCTGTTTTGGGAGCATATATTTGGTCGTATGTAAATGATTCTTTAAGTAATGTGAAACCACAGCTGATGATGTAAAACCAAAGAAAAAATATATTTTAGCTGCAGCTGGAGGGACATTTGCCCCAAGTGAACCAATATTATTCTGTATCCCTGTGAAATCCACTCAAAACCCTAAAGAAAAAAATGGAAAGGTTGACATTGTGATCAAGGGAGGCGGGAAATACTGAGTAGTTCACATGGACATAGCACTAGTTAATAACCTCCTTTCATAATAAATGAAACACCAAGTGCCCTTTCACTGAATCTGACCACTTCCAGCATTAATGCATGGATAAATGCACCTTACTGTGCCAAACTTGGCTTAAAACAAGTGATACATTTGCAAAACAACCCACCACAAAGAGTTATTTTAAACATATGGTAAACATGGAATATCATAGAAAAAAAGAGGAGGAAAGAGCAAACACATGACGAGTTCAGTGATGCAAGTAAACTGGCACTATAAAAAGCAGATATTGCCATCTTTAAATGTCTCGGCGATTTGTAAACAGTTGGTTGAAAGCTAGTTTTGAAAGTCAGGGTTTGGCTCGTGTGTTCATACAAATATAAAATAAATAATTATACATATATAATTATATATATATATATATATATGTATATATAAAAAAAAAGTTATCCACCACCATTTTCCACTGCTTACAACAGCAGGGTTAACAAATCACTTTTTTTTTGGGGGGGGGGGGGGGGGGGGGGGGGCTGTATTATTTCCACCGGTGTCACTAACAAAAAATAGTAATGTCCATTGCCAAGAGCAGCATTTTATTATAATTTCACCTCCTGACTTCTTTGGCAATATCTCCCCAGACAAATAACATCAGGGTAGAACGCTGCAGTTTTAAACAGAGTCAACACACATGCTCTGATGTACACATTTACTGAAGGCACAAAGGTGAAATCTCAGATAGCCATGCAGGATCTATCGCACACACACACACTTTGTCTCTTCCTTAAATGCTGCAGTGGGTCATAACAGGGTGGCAGCCTGCGTCATTGTCAACAATCTTTCTAGTCACTCTTCAGAATCTCTCCGTTCCTCTGCTCCCGCAGCTTCCTCCTATGCAGGTACCCCGTACGCTGCACACGGTTCATGCTGGCCCCCAGGAAGATAACAAGGTTGTTCGGCACCATCTTGGTGGTCACCCAACCCTGTGATCAAAGACACAATGCATGTATTCACAGTGAATTAAAACTGTAGCTTTCAGGGTATTAATGCAAAAGCAAATTGTTTGGTCCAAAACATTTACGAAGGTTTTACATCACGTACATTAAGACAAAATACCGCCTGGATATGGATTGTAACTGAATACAGATTTCATTAAAGGTCCTCAAGGAATATTAATATAAAAATCCTACATCTGACTTGTTATAACCAAGAGCAACATTCAAGTAAATTTTGTATTCCTGCATAGATTTGCATTTATAGTAAGATTTCCATTTCTTACCATGACAGCATGGGGGAAGTAGCCATTGGTCTGGCTCTGCAGACCCACAGTGTTGAGCTCAGCTGCCACATAGCGCTCTGGGGTGGGCTTATCCAGGGTGGGCTTCCTGATACGAGTCATTTTAGTGGCCACAAAGAAGGGAAGAACGCTCTGCAGGGAGACAAAAGATGAACGTATGAGATGAGCTTAAAAAGAAAAAAAAAAAATATCCAGGCCAAACAATAACTGAAACAGAGTCTAATAAAATACATTTCTTGTTCCTCTTCAGGTTAGCATATGGGTCAAGTTTCTTGATTTAGATAACCTTGGAATTAGTTAAATTTAAATGGCGGCAAGTCGTGTCCTCCTGTGACACTGACCAATGTGCACTGTAAATTACTCTTCAGCTTAAAGCACAGAACATCTCATCTGTACACTGCTGTGATGTCTGGGGCTTTGGGTTTGTGAAGTTGAATCGCCTGTACACACTCCAACCACAAGGTGGCACATGAGTGAAAACTACAGGGGGTGCTTTAAAAAAACCAACAGAACCAACCAGCCTGATGTGGAACATGGTTGTTTTTTGTTTTTGTTTTTTTTTCCAAAAAGCCACTGCTTAAAGGGCTAAAATGCCGTATTGTCAACAGCATGCATTCATTTCATTGCCCTTAAATTCAGACCGGTTAAGATCAACAAGCTCCATTTTGTTTTATCTGAAAGTGTGGTAAAAAGCTTCAGAGGAGCAGCTTTTACTTTCCTTTGTCACAGAGCCAATAGCAAAAGTTTCAGCAAAACCAACAAAACATAATAAAATCTTGGTCCAACAGCCACCCCAGTTCCCACGGTGCAAATGACCTGTGGATCATGTCCTCTCACACGAGGAGTGAGTTACAGAGGCAGCTGTGCACCATCTAAATACAGACTTTTAGGAAATTCACATTTTCTGCTGAGATTGGGATAATTTAACACATTATCTAGAAACAAATGAAACCCTGATCGAGGCCAACAGATATATATAGTTCGTGGTACTATCTCTCAAAGTTAGAGTAGGGAAACAATGTTGTACTGCTGTTCGCTCCACCTGGCATCCACCTGGTTTCATTTATCATATATAATCATCATGATGCAGTCATCTGGGAAAAAAAAAAAAAAAATCCTATGCAGGGTGGAGAAGAGAGGTTAATTCCTATCAGACAAGTTGCAAACTCACCTGGATGATGATACCCTGACGTCTGTATTCCTCCTGAAGGCCACGAGAGAAGAAATCCACAAAGGCCTGCACACAGAAGGATGAAAGATGGTCAAGACGTGTGTCTATAACAAGTTGTTCTGTTCTCCCCATTTTCACATGGGGCAAAACAGTAGCAGATACTGATCAATAGCATTACAAAATAATCCGTTTCTAGAAAGAAGTCTTGTTTGTTTATAATGGACACATGCCAAGGTGTCATACATACCTTGGTTGAAGAGTAGACTGTGAGCAGAGGGACGGGGTACATGCCGCTGGCAGAGGAGATGTTGAGGATGACACCTTTGGACCTGAGAAAAACACAACAATGTAAATGTAGATTGTAGTCTGTAAAGTAAAGATGACAAAAGACACATCCAGAGAATTTTCAGTGAATTCATGAAATTCAAGGACCATCATTAAAATTACACAAGAGGCTTCACATTCACATTGCCACATAAAAAAATAAAAAAACACTGGTGAAATCCTCAGTTTCACCTTTGCTGCCATAACAACATAATTCTTTATCACAAGGCTTTCCTCAAGCACTGATCCCAGAACAGCAAATAGATAAACTTTCAGAAGTGTTTTAAAGTCCTTATGCTTTCAATCACATCCCCAAACTTTCAATGATATTCCAGGCCAGTGGGAACCCTGTGTCTATACACATTTAGCACACTGACAAATACACACAAAGCAATAAAGCACACACACACTAAAACAGTGTGGTAGTGGTCGTGTGGGTTGCCATGGCAGCCTGTTGCTGCAGTGATGTAGTGGAGATGCTCCAGCCTCACAAGGCACCAAATGTGCCTGTGCTGCTATTGGCCAGCAGCAATCACATGGGAGAAGAGCAGCCAATCGGGTAGGAAGAGTACTTTGTGTGAATTGAAAGCTTGTCAGCATTGCGAACAAAGGAGGAGAGGGAAAGAGAAATGCAGTGATGGAAAAGGCTCGGTGAGGATTTCTTGTCCCACTTCCCAATAAAAGAGTCACCTTTATAAAGTGTCATCTCCCAAATACTGTTTTTCATATTAATTTTGCGATTCCTTTCCAAGATCTGTGCCACAATCCATCATCCACTACACTGATATTTGACTGCAGTCATGTCGCAAAACATGGAAGCCGATCATTTAACTCACCTTTCAGCCATTCTGGGCAGCACAAGACGGGTCATCTAAAAGAACAACAACACAAGCTCTGTTAACATAAATCACACAAAGATGATGACAAGTCATGAAGGGGAATGAGGGGAAAGGGGAACAGAGGACAAAGTTTTATTTAAAAAAAAAACAACAACCTAAAAGTAGGAGGGAAAGGGAGCAAGAGACAAGCAAAGACCAGCAAAGAGAGAGAGAGAGAGAGAGAGAGAGAGAGAGAGAGAGAGAGTTGCGTGGGTGATGAGCACAGACAGCGTTGGTGTAGTCCACCGTTGCTTTGGGAACAACTGAGACACTGCAGGTACCATGGTAGGAACAGAAGAAGGAAAAAGAAGGGGAGAACAACAGAAGGGGGGGGGGGGGTGATGGCCATGGCTCAGCTTTAAACAAACACTTGGGGCATAATATGGTTTGCAACCATTTGGAAGAGAGCTGAAGTGTGCAGAGTCATTCTGGATAGAGACACTCACCTGGCACACTGAGGTCATGTTGACGTTGATCATATTTGTGATGAACTGAAACACAAAAAGCACAAGTCAGTTAAACACTCGTGTATAAGAGGATATGTTTATACAGAACAGACCTATCACCTCAAATAAGAGGAAGCAGAGATGATATAGAGGCAGTATAGACTCAATATTTCATTGTTATTTTGCTTTTCTTTCTGTTTGAGGTTTTACTTTATAGTCCCAGAAAACTAGCAGCAACTTTACATGATACTTTTACAAGATTACTCACGTTGTCCAGATCAGGGATGTGGAGGTAGTACTCAGGGTAGCGGTAAGACACACCAACATTGTTAACTGGGGGAGGAAAAAGCAATGATTCTACTGTTTTCATTAAATAACCTGGAGCTAAGAAACTCAAACTATCTAAAATATCTACCACAAGGTGGCGGCAAAAGCAAACAAGCTAGTAATGGCCATTTCCTCCACAGTAGACACAGCCACACCTTGCAACCAGTAGAGCACAACTGGTATCATAAAAAAGGAACAAAGAGTTCCTTAAATGTTCAGCTGCAAGGTACGTGAACTCTCAAATCTAAACGTCTGAAAATTTCACCAAACAGCTGAAACTTTGGCGCAACTGTAAACATACAACATAACTCGAGGTATCAGTCACAAAAGGATGTTTTCTGAAATGTCTCTCAAGCTCAAATTTAAGTGAATGAAATAGCACATGCCTCCAAAAGGGTCCTTTGATAAAATTGTCATGTCACTGTCATGAAGAAGACACTACCACAACAGACCTTATATATGACAAGTAATGAGTGCACGTTGTTAACTTTGTAGTGAAATCATATAGATGTCAACTTTAGTATTTAAACAAGTATTAAATTGAATCAAATTACTCTATTTTTCAGAAGAATCAGGAGGTCAGACCACCTTGAATTTCTACAACTTGTGCTGTGCAATTCAGACACCACACAGCATGGCTGATGTATACAGCAAAACCACAAAATGAAGCCTGCCAGCAGTTTCACAAACACCCTTCAACTGTATGAATAAAGTTTAACTTCTATAAATGCTCATGACTCTATGAACATTTTCCAAACACAATGAGTCTCATGATGTATAAATGCACATGGTAAGGGAATGTCAAGTGTCTTATAGCTTTGTTTTGTATTTTTGAAAGAGGTCTTTATTCTATACGTCTCTATGGAATACACCCATTTAGGACAAGAGGACATAGTTGTAAGTGATCACTGGAGAGAGCAGTAGGATACTTGTGTTGCCCTGTCAACACAAGCAAAGAAGATAGAAAAGTTGCAGCAATTAGGGCTTACCAAGAACACCGATCTCCAGACCGGCCAGCCCCGCCTCGATCTTGGAATAGATGTCTGCATTTCCAAAATCAACAGCAATGGTCTTGGTCTTCACTTTATACTGATCCTCTGCAAACAAAGTGTCAATTAATTATAAAGTTACAATGACATATTGGCAACAAAAAGTGTTTTAAACTGTAGAAATGAAATTTACATTGTAGTATTTGTGTTGTTGCGATAACAAAGCGAGGAGTAGTGCATGTTTAAGATCATTCATCTTCATAGGTGATGACTTTACAGCACACATTTATAACGTGTCACAAATCTGCCAGCACTTTCATGTAAAGAGATCATTACATGGCCCAACACCAGAGCAATCCTGTTTCACAACCTTGATTCCATTCAAATGAATGGTGCATGAAACCAGTCCCTGTCAGACTAGAACTGAAGAGGGCACTGCGTACCAACAAACCAGCCGAGTGGTGTCTCCCGCCCCTATCCCCCCACTCCCTCGTCATGTTTGACACGCCTGCTGCAATTAGAATTTATTGTCCAAAGACTCGTTTAGCTGATAGGTGGCCGAGGGAGTTATAAGAGGAAAATTCCTGGGATGTGCCTCGGCAAAGAGCAGTTGTGTGTCAGTGTGTTCAGGCAGACTTGAGACAAGATCAAAAAGGGGAACCTGGAAGGGATGTGGGGTGGGCACAGTAAATTAAAAAGGGGGCTTATGGGTTGAAGCCCCCCTGAAATCTATACCTCAGATTATTGTTTGTCATAATAACAATTGAGAGTCCATGTTAAAGAAAATGATAAAAAGCAGCTGGTGACACGGTGGCAAAGAAGCAGATATATGAAGTCTGAGGTTGCCAAATTGGAGGAGTAATTTGGGGTTGGCGACAGGTGCAATCAAAAGTCAAATGAGAGTGCATAAGAGAGGACAAACATGTAGAGCAATAAAATGGTAGGTGGGACAGGGTGGGTTGCTCAGTTACATGTTAAGGAGGGCAGTTTTGTCAGATTAATCGTGAGGGAGGAGTGCTGGAGTTTGGCACGCCGCACCCTGCTCGTGACTACCCATCAGCCCCCTCTGTGGACTTGAAGCACGACAGGGGAAATTGCGCTGTGGGAGACATCAGAGACAGATGGAAAGAGAGCGAGTTGGGGAGAGGGCACCATTAACGGGAGAGGGGGGCACTCACTATTCAGCCTCTGTTAAAATCTGGAGACAGGCCAACATGGAGGAAGAAAAAAGTTTATTCCTTTCATATGGACAATCACTTACAACTTGTTGGAAGATTTGAATGAGGAAAGCCTGGTCTGTTTCTTACAAATATCTCAAAAGGAACAGATTCCTTAATCAGGCCAGAAATATAATCAGGTTTTTTTTCATTCAAACAGTGAGGAAGTAAAACACAGCCTGCTTTGTTGGCAGCATGTTTCCAATTCTCAAGCATTTCTAACACAGTAAATGCTTGTCCTGGTAGGCTGCACAACAGCATGAAAAAGGGGATTTACAGGACAAATCTAAACAGTCAAACTACTGCCAAAATGACATATTCTATAAAACAAATACATTGTGTTCATGGAACGGTGAACTAGAAGACCTACAACTTTGTATAGATTCAAACATTTATGATGAACGTAGGAAAACAAGTGTTTCTCCCCAAGACACATTTCTTTCCACTTCTCTTTTGACTCAATGCTAACTCCTCATGCCGAATATGTGCCCTTTTATCGAGGCCCGGGAAACCCTGTAGCCGACAGGCAGGGAGGTTGCACGTCACTGCCTGCCCATACACACATCCTCATCAGCCCACTCACCGTGCTCTCATCCCCGAACAGGTTTCCATGATGTTGTGGAGACAAACACACTTAAAAAAAAAAAAAAAAAAACTCACCAAGTGACCTGGCCACGTCATCCAGCTTGTCCTGGGAGCGACTGATCAGCATCATGGCAAATCCTCGACGAGCCAACTAGAAAGCAAAAGCCAGTGAGTAACAGATGCACAAGTTGGACCATAATCTCTAAGGTATCATTGTTTTCAACTGATCGATGATGACACAACGTCTTCTTTCTAAAAGAGAGCTCACTGCTGTCATACATGCAGAGGAAGGCAGCAGATTTGTCAGCCAAATGATGGTAAATTAATTAAAGTCACATACAGTGTTGGCAACTACGGATGGTAACACAAAGAGATTGGTGTCTAGAAAGCACACCAATAATACAAAAAGGATTTGACCAGAAACGGATCAAACTTTTTGTCAGAAGCACCAACACTCTAAAGTGTTAAGGTTGTTTCCCTCAATTTTCTGTAACATATAATTTGAAAAATTAGGGTAAAACATGCCAAATAGATCCAGGAGCCATAGATTGATCCCTTCTCTTGATTTGCATGTATAAACACTTGTTCTGCTCACAACATGCTTCCAGAAGAGAGACATTTGATTAAAGACGTCAGAACAGGAACGGTTTCCCCCGTCAGACTTCCTTAGGATTGTGGTGATACAGATAAAGTTAGAAGTCACAGTGGGGAAAGCACAGTTGTATTAATGGCATCTTCATTCCATTCAGGGGGTTCTGCTTTTGTCTATGCTGGTTTACCATTATAACTTAATGGAACACTTAAAGAAACGGAGCCATCATTAATTCCACCTGTGCTTTCCTTACCGACAAGTCAAATTTCTGCCGTGCAAAAAGATTCATCCCATTTTCCTACAATTTTTGTCCCATTCTCACCAGCTACTTCCTTTTGTTGCTTCTACAGGACACTGAAACAAGTTTGACCATGTTAAGCCTCGGCTGTGTGGGCTTTTCATGAGCATCTGAAGCAATGTGTGTTTGACTTGACTGTTTCTGCATAAAAATGAACATGCTTAAAAATCCAGCATGGATTAGCTGGGTAACATGATGACCTACTGTTGCGTGACAAGCAGCGAGCCCCACTGTAGCACAAACAGCAACAGTATGAGTCAAAGGCCCTACATGACTATATTATACAGCCAGCACGCCCACACTGGTATGGGCCAAAAACGTGGCAGGGTAGCCCCTCTTCAACATGCGCTTGTTACCTCTGTACGAGCTCCTCTTGGTAAGCCTGTGTTCAATTGTGTGTGTGTGTGTGTGTGTGTGTGTGTGTGTGTGTGCGTACGTACACACACACACACACACACACGTGTGAGGCCTCTCGTACACGTTAATAGGACTGTAAGAGCTCTTCCCTACCGTGGCCTATAAGTGAGCATGGCGTGTGTATGTGCATGAGTCATAGCTTTTCCGTGAAAGAAATTAAATAAATAAGGGTCCAGGAGCCTCACCTCCTCCGCATAGGATTTCCCGATTCCATCCGTGGCTCCTGTCACAACTGGAGAGAAACAGAAATAAAGAAGTAAAAAAGGTCATTATATTGTACAATCTCTTGAAGCACTGTCACAGTAGGTCAAGGGTCAATTCAAATTCTGTTCAAAGAATCCAGAAGTAGATATTCCTTAAAGTCTCAAAGACAAAAAAAAAAAAAAAAAAAAAGATCGGTTCGGAAGAATGATCTGATTGAAATCATGGCCTCACTTTTATTCTCCTTACTCTCACCCTGCCAAATGGCCTCAGCCATGCTACATCAGCCCCACCACCAACTCACTGTAGACCGACTTATTACTGTGGCACTATGTTATGGCAGCAATTCTTTTATCTTTGCATCTTGTGACAGTCACACATTAACACACATGCAAATCTGATCTTTGTTCAGAAGCTTATGACAAATGTTCACATCAGGTTTGGCCACTGGCAGCTGTCATCGATGCGTCTCAAAGCCCCAATATGGAGGTAAGACAGGCCTCTCTCTAAGCTCTACAATGACAGTCATCTTTTTGGACGAGATGCTCACCGCGTGTTGATTCTCAAAGTGCACGTGCTGTTCGAGTACAATTCAAGATGGTATAGATATGAGACAAATCACCAGGACTGAGCTACAAAGACAACAAAGAGATGAAATGATGTCGATTAAAGCAAAACAAAGACAGAAGACTGTATAGGATTCACAAAGCCCTCAACACCCACCGATACCTCACTGGGAGCAGCTCCAGGGATGTAAAACAATATGAATTTCTGCACATCAACGCAGCCTTGAATCACTTCTCACTTTCACTAAATTTGACCAGCAAGGTTAAATGAGGTGTTTCTAGTTTAGAAAAAAGATGGAGAAAGGAAAATGCTGGCAAATCAGTGCAGAACAGTTTGGTAAAAGCAGAGGAAAGATTTCTTCAAAGCACAACAAAAGATGGTAAAGAGGCTGAATGTTCCTCTTGTGTTCAGAGTTCTCTTCACCTTGTCAAGCAAGCAGTGCTATTTTTAAACCTTCACTGCCCATCAACCCCAGCCTCTACTTGACTGACGGAGGATGGTGGGGAGAAAGGATGGAGGGAAGGACGGAAGAGAGAGAGGGGAGGTAGAGAAATGAACATAGGACAAACAAAAAAGAAGGGTGCGGTGGTGGTGGGGTGGGGGGGGGTTAGGGGTACTCACGAATACACACGCATACACATAGTTGTGAATCATGAATATATTAGGGAGGCTTGATGAAAGATTAATAGAGGTAGAGGACATTCTCTGGCAAAGAGCTGGAAAAAGAGACAAAATGAGAGAGGGGATGCAGAGAGGAGGGAGTGATGACGAACATGGAGCAGGAGAAAGGAGGGTGAAGTGGGGGAGGGAGGGTGGTGGGAGATGGGAGGGGGGGTGGAGGGGTGAGGAGGGATCCTAGGGGCGGCTAAAAATAGAACTGGAGCAAAGCAAGAGAGCGAATGAGTGAAGGAGAAAGGCAGAGAATAGAGATCTCGGTGGAGGTGAGGGGGAGAGAGAAGAACAAGTGAGTGAATGAGAGGCGAGGAGTGAGAGCGAGTAGCACAAAGTCAAAAGTGAAAAGAGAGCAGAATCCCTGGTTATTTTTAAACCTCCCCCATGTTAAGAATGAAACGCTCCGTGGCAGAAAAGCCTCAATGGGCACGGGCTGTACCAAATCAGGCTCTGGTTGCAGATGCAGGTGGGGGCAGAGAGAACCAGGGAGAGGCTAAAGCCGCTGCTAAGTAAAATGGCAGAATGATGGAGCGGATACAATTTATTTGTTTTATACGCTAGAGTTTGTATTAAACACAACACCACAATAGGTCAAATATCCCTAGAAATACTGCAAATGATGGATAACATATTTCCAAAAATATCCGCTTGTGAAAAACTGCAAAAATCAGGCTCTGTTGCGTGAATATCACGGCAGGTTTCTAGCTTATTTCAAGAGTGTTTAAGATTTCAAATGAACACTATGCAGAGATGAGGAGCATGAAACAACTTAGATCATGAAAATTAGCAAAACTGAAATTACAAGCTTGCTGGAGGTAACAGCAATACAGCCTTTCGAAACCAACTTGTATCAACATGTTAGGAAAAGTCCTGACTGATAAGGTTTACCTTCTACTAACTAGGACTATGGGAACCTCGATGAAACAAGACAAGCAATACCAGCTGAACAAAGAACTTGAAAAAACAATAAAATACAAGGAGAGGCCTCAGTGCACCGACTACATTCCTGTCACATTGAACAAAGTTACCCCACAGAAAGGTGTTTCGCTCACATGACGGAGTTTGAGGTGCACAGAATTGCACCTGTGTTTAGGAATGTATCAAGAATGCAACAAAATGCACGTACAGCATCACTGTTTGAACTTCAGTCTGAAAGAGGAGAGTGTGCAAGAATGTATTATGTACTTAAAATGGACTTGCAGCATTACCTTTTGAACTTGGATATTACAGTCCTCATCTGTGCTACGTGTCAAACAATATGTACAGGTTAAACACGTTATGCTTTTTAAGAATGCAAAAGTAGTATCACTCTTCTAGCTTTTGAGTTGAATTTTTCCATTTCAAACTGAAAATCCCCTCTGCAGGTGTGTGTCATTTAAAATAGTGAACATTTTGCTGTAAACTAATCAGAGTCCAGTTTTGTCTGTGTGGACATAATCTTTAAATTCATTCAACAAGTATAGTTTAAGCAAAACGGTATCGCAGAGCGTTACAGTCACGGTGCATTTGAAAATTTATGTCACACCCCCCACAAAAAAACATACCGTAATTCAAGGACTACATGAAACCACCCATTTTAAACTTTTAAAATATTCTCTTGCTGTCCTCTCACTTATTTTAACTGAAATGAGCATTCAAAAAAATAAAAATAAATTCTACTCAGTCTACAATTAAGGAAGAGTGTAAAACTGATGTACTGTATAGAGGGGATTTTCTATCAAAAAGTGGGAAGCAAGATATACATGAGTGTATGAATAATTCCTGCATCTACCTCAGAAAAACAAATAGTGAGACCATCAGAGATCATTTTATCACCACTGACTTCTTTTAAGTACTTTGAATTGTGATTTTCCACTGTGCATGAGGCAACCAAACCCCCCCTCAGGCCTAATGCCCCCTCCCCACTCTCCAAATCTTCGTGCTGTACTTATGAATGAGTACACTCCTCCCACCCATTATATAATAGTACCATTTTCTCAATAAACGTTGTCTGGGGACTGAGTGAGAGTGAAGTGTGTGTGTGTGTGTGTGGGGGGGGGGCAAGTACAGTGGGATGAGGACACAGCTAAAGTCTTGCTTTTTGCCTTCGAGTTGGTATCAGCCATCACGAGTGCAGCAGAAACAAGAAACAAGAAAAAAAGAACAATTTCTGGGTTGTAATCCCCGTAACTTCGAACGATTTATGGATTTATGAGCAAGCAATCAGACACACACACACACACACATATATATATATATATATATATATATATATATATATATATATCCCAGTGCTCAAAGCAGGACATGATTTCCCTCACGTGAGCAACGCATGACATCAGTGATACACAGATATAACGTAACAAAGATGGGTCTACGCAAGCAAGCGAGTGACAGCAGCACTGCTGACGCTCACACGCTGACGGCAGAGGGTGTATGTGTTTTGATGGGGCAACCACGTATGAAAGTTCTGTGTGCAATGAAAAAAAAAAAAAAAAAAAAGCAGATTTGGGAGAGACCGTTGAAAAGCAGTGTGAATCCATGAATGCATGCATGCGTGTGTGCCGGCAGAAACGATGTGTGCTCCACTGCGTCTCATTTACTCCTAGCAACACGGCTCTCAACCCCAGTTTCCCCCCCTCCATCCCATCACCTCTGAAGAAACTGGTCCACGGTTCAGTCTTCGAGGCGCCCTGACGGGGGCGCATTTGCACCGCAGCTCTGCTGTGCTTAGAGCTGCACATCACGTCCAGAGGTATTGACATCCCCCAGCCTTTTCTGTCTCCCTCCCCTCCCTCCTCAGCAGTGGAGCAGCCCCTGCCGCTGCCTGCTCACTATTCCGAGGGTCTAAAAAAAGAGCAGGAGGAGTAAAAATAGCAGCGCCTGCACTGCCTCGTCTGGGAGCTGCCTGCTCGCCTGCCTGCCGCAACACCTGAATACCAACAAGATCCCCCACCATCGTCGCCACGACAGCCAGGCTGCTGCTGCATCCTGAGCCCTCCACCTAAAGCCCCGACGCCAGCATGAGCAGTGCACACCAGAAATTCCTCATCCGCTGATATCTTTGCTTTAGATTAATGTGGACCGCATGAGAAGGCACGTGTGTGGGGATGAGCTGCTCATATTAGAAGACGGATCATTCACATACACACAATATGGAGGTGTGCCGATTAGTATGAATACGTTTATCTGGCGTTTAGTTGTAGACTTACACAAAGACAGGGGGACAGAACTAAAATAAGTGCTAAAACTCCCCACAGCCCTCCCCACCACCACCAAACCCCCATTAAGATTCTCAGTGAGGAGAGACTGCGGTCCTTGTGTGCCCCACTCTCGTTACGTACCGTTATGTAATCTGTCGCACCCCAAACTCGCCTATCAACGAGCAGCCCCTCCTGCCTCAGAGGGAGAAAAAAAGATGGAGGGAGGGACGCAGCAGAAGATCCAAAGACAGCCCCCCCCCCCCCACACACACACCCTACACACACCCTACACACACACACAGACAGACACCCTCCCTCCATCCCTCACCCAAAACACACACACACAACTCTCCATCCACCCACCCTCCACATTCAAACACACACATGCTGCATTAATAGCAAGGGAGGCAAGTCACATGGTTAATATAAAAGTCTACAAAAATAAAGCTTGATCAGGCCGGGGGAGAGGGAGCGATGAGGGGAGGGAGGGTGGGAGACAGAGGGAGAGAGAAAAAGAGAACATGTACTTCAGAGCTGCCCAAGATAGAACCAGCATCTATATTTGGGTACAGAGCAAAAAATAGTCCTGTCCCCCTCCTTTCTCTACAGTCACATTTAAAAATCAATTTCTTTCACCACAACTATACTTGGTTTGAGACAAGGAGATTTTTGAGAAAAAAAACTAACTTTGTTATTTGACCGTGTGCTGTTGAGGACAGACTGTACTGTGCAGACGTTTTCTTTTCAAACAAAGCCGACAACTGGTTGCACTTTATTAGTCCGTCCTTTGGCTGAAAGGGTGTTAATCAGTGAAATCACCTGCTGGAGTCTTTGGTGGTAGGCATGACAACCTGCATGCACGCAGACCTCGATGGTGCATGACTGAAATTGGCCTGTATGTAATTCACAGTGGTGGATACAAATAACATGGAGTTCCTCTACAAATGTAATGATAGCTTGTGTTTAAAAGACACGAGTATGAGGAGGATGATACAACACACATGCCATCCATCACATTTTCCTGCTCGATCATCTTACAGCCAAATAACCTTGAAATTGAGGCCAGCCCACACTGACATTATCTTTTCAGTCCTATCAAACCTCATGTGCCTTTTGTTCTTTGTTTCTTAAACTGTGAACTCCTTGTGCAACAGTTTCATCTCCTACACTCCCTGTATTTGTCAGGTGATGTGTGTGTGTGTGTGTGTGGGGGGGGGGGGGGGGTGCTTTATTTGCACTGAGGTTAGATAATGGAAATAAATCAGAACATGACTTCATACAATACCAGCTTCGCCTTAGGCTTGTCCCTGAAAGTCTGACGTCCAAAGACCTCAAAAAATATTTCAACAGATATTCGCAACTGAACAAACTACCTTCCATGACATGTTGGACTGCAACCAAACTCTTGTAATGTTTGGTGTCACTTTACAGAACGCTATAACTTCACTAACTCTAAATATGCTGACAGTCCTGTATTGTGTGTCTAAACAACATGTCTAACAACTTCATTATTACACTTGATGCCCTTCCTATCTTGGTTATGATATAGTTCAGCTGAAAACTTGGTTAAAGTTGGAGTAGCAGTGCACGGCTTAAAACGACTCAATGTTTAAATAAGGTGTATTTTGGGAATTGCTGTTCAATAGTTGTACTATTCAGCTGTATGTACAAGCTAATGTGTCTGGATGTGCTTCATTACTCTGTTTTTTTCAACAAAACAAAAAAAATGGACTTCCTTTTTAAGTACAAGGTCTATTTTAGCACAGAAATATTTATTTGATGAATATGAAGTTAATTTTAGCCACTTTATTCTCCAAATAATAAAATGTCTCTCATTCCAGCTTCTTGTAAAGATTTGCTTCTTTAATCGTATATCTTAAAGTAAATCTGGGTTTCAGACTATTGGTTTCAAATTGGGGAGGTCACTTTGGACTTTAGGAAACTGTATAGACATTATTAGTTAACTTGTGAAATTTCATACATACAGCAAAAAAATTATTCAGGCAAATAATTTACAGATCAATTGATAATGAAAATAAGCAGTGAAAACTGGACCATTTAATCAGTTGTTTGTAAAAGTGTCTAATAAAATAAAGATTTGTGGAGCACAAGTTACTAGAAGAAGACAGACATAACATACAACACAACAGGCAATAATTTAAAAGTGATTACAGCATTACCAGTTCATGTTTGAATAAATTAACATTGATAATTATCAGTACTGCTAATGATAGACTTAAATTAAATGCTCGCTAAGAAACCATAAACTGAATGGAGGGGGATTCTGTGGTGAGACTTTGTGAGAAGAGGTTTGTGGGCAAACAAATACATGAGATGGATTTCTTTGTCCTTTGTTTGCTCAGAGCAAAATGGTACTGTAGCCACAAAGAAAGTGCAAATAGATAGAGAAACACACACAGGCAGGGCTTGAGACGGGCTTGAAATGAGGGAGATGCTGAGGATTTTTTTTTCCACTTTTTTTTACCCAGCATCCCTGGCTCCGGCACGTGTCACAGAGCGTGTTCATCACATGAACAGCAGTGTTCTCTTTCGCTCCAACCCCCCCCCCCCCTCCCTCTCTCACACACACACACACACACACAAAACACTAGGGGGAAGCACATTCACAAGACGTGGAGACTCTGCCTCAGTTGAAACACACGCAGTGATACATTTCATTCACATATGTGCATGTTCCTCACCATGAATGAAGCCTAATGCCTAGTCATACAAAAAAAAAAAAAAAAATTGAAAATGAATCTCTCACAATAATTAACATCAGCCTGCAATTCTGATTTGCCTGCAGCCTGCATTGATAAACTGGCATGCCCCAAATGTTTATTCCTGGAGCCACATCCAACTCAACTAAATTCTTGCATAAGTGCTGACCCAAGTCTTTGTCACTTATGTGCTGTACTGTACTGATAAATGGCTGTATCCTGCTTATATAATAGGACCATTTTCTCAATAAACTCTAATGTCAAAGAGGGCAGGGGGTCACTTCTAAGGCACATGTCACATCACTATCCCCCACTCCTTCCCCCCAGAAAAAGCTCCCTTTGGTCTAATTTACATCTCTATAAAGCAGTTTTACACACACACGCACACACACGTGCACACACACGCGCACACACACACGCGCACGCAACAGGACAGACACTGGCTCCCTTATATAATACAGGATGCTGGGGGCCAAGACTGGAGGAGGGAGTGGAGAGGAGAAAATGGAGAACTACACGTTAGATTGAAAAGCTGCTCTACAGGAAATAAAATAATACATATTGAAGAACGCATCATAAAAAAAATAAAATCTGCTTTTTAAAATTTCTTTCAAAATGTTACGATTAAATGTCTGTTTGAAAGCCAGATTCCTGCAAACCGCTAAAAAAAAATATGCAGGCATTTTGCCACTCTTTTGATGCACACGTGGCTTTTTTGTTTTTTACAAATATGCAAAAAAATAAAAGGATTTCTTGACCGGTAAAACTGTGTTTTTATCTAGAGTGCCATTCCTTTACAAAAAAGAAAAAGAAAAACTGGGCTGCAGACATGGTTTGGGCTGGCAGGAGGTGGGGAGGGCGAGTGTGTGGAAGAGACAGTGCAGCAGAGAGGCTGGGGAAGCCGCTTTGACTCATGTTGCAGTGCCCCTGTTCAACCACTAGAAGTCCCATTCACCTTCTGAGGGGAAGACCAGTCATTGGCAGAGGAACTCCAGAGAAATCCCTGCTCTGCTCTGCATGAGAGCTGCACAGCTCCAGCCCAACACAGACAGAGATGCGCTGTGATAGCAGGAAAAACTCCAACCTAACCTACTTTACCTCGCAGAAAAGGGAAGGTGTTCGACTTTTGTCAGATCTAGTTTTAGTGTTACAGTCCAAACTTTACCTCAACCACCAGCACACTCAAACCTGTCCAACCAGGAAATACTAGCTGCCTCCTGTGTTGTGGTAGCAGCCACGTGTGTTGCAAAAAGCATGTTTAAAGGATGACATAAGTCCTCCAACGTGGCACATTTTTCTAGAAAGTATGTCAATCTAAGACTTGTTCTTTGGCTGAAATAGAAAAAAAAAAGCATCTTCCCTTATTATTTTAAATATTATTTACAGTAGCCAGTATTATCATCTCACATTATCACTCAGTACCATTAGTCTAAATAGCATTAAATTGAAGGGCTGCTGGATTAAAAGTTATTTTCCACAACTATAGTCTTAAAAAAAAAAGAGAGAGAAATGTGATGAAGCTTTAAATGCTTTTGAAAATTTAAAAAAAGTAAATATGTTGCACAGTGAATGTTTACTGTCATGGCACACATATTTAAGGTTTGATAGGACTTCACATGTTACACTCTGGTTGCTTAATGTGCATTCGGATGAAACTCACAATTTGAAGATTTCTCAATAAAACTTGTTGCAACAGGTGGGGACAGCGAGTCTTACCACTTGACGTTTGTGCTAAACAATAAACCACACCACTGCCTAAACTGGCCAGACCTGCACATCTGGTAGAACCAGCTGAGAACACCTCATCCCTATTGCACACATCTACATTCCCACCTCTCCTCCCATCTCTCACACACTCACACACCCACACACCCACATACCCACACACATACACACTTCCTGCCATCTCCAACCCACTTGTCTGGTGGCAGCAATTGGTTTCAGGGAGTGGCATGCAAGTTCTACTGCATCAGAGATTACATTAGATCCATAATTAATGCACCAAAAAATTGCCTCTGCTAGAGTATAATTTTAAAAATATATTTAAAAAAAAAAAATCAAATTAAAAAAAACAAAAAACGTTTTTGGTCACTAAGAATACAAGAAAGAAACCTCTAGTGCCAAGTCAGTGCTATATCTGACAAGATATGGGGGTGGAGGAGGAGAAGTGATGGTGGTGATCATTTCACTTTCTATATGACCAATGGATGACGAGGCAATGAACAAGCGCATGACTCATCGGTGTGCACCGGTATTCCTCCGCATACTTCTTTAAAATCACCAAAAAAATTGGGTATTAGTCATTCTTAAAAGCACCCTACCTTCGCGTCCTGCATTTCATTCCATCTTATGGCGCACATAGTATCAATTAAACATCCCTTTTAATAACACAAAAATAATAATATTGATTAAAAAAAACGATGGTTTGAAGGTGAAGTGCGTTACGTTGCAAAGACAAACATAGCTGCTATTTAAATTTTAAAAAAGAAAAAAAAACAAGACGACAACAAGCCTTCACATCATCCGTTTGTTTTTTGGATGACAGAAAGGGGGAGAATATCGACCTATCCCGATGCGAAGGAGAGCGCCTGGCAAATTGCGCAGCAAGAGGCTCCAGACGCAGCAGTCTTCTCCAAATAAGAGACTGGAGAAGTGGGTCAAGCCATGGCAGGGCGATTCCTATGAGACTAGTCTCTACCAAAACCAAAATACACTTCGTTTTGAACGCCATATCACTTTAAGCACGTTTAAAAAGTACATTATATTGCCAAATCCAATTAATGATATTCTAATCTTAAACTATATGTAGTGCAAACGGAATGGGACAAGGGTAATGTGACAAGAAAGACTAATTAGAAAGAGACCGACGATACAAAAGACTGACTAACACCACCCGGATATATAAACATACAAAGTAAAGTAAAGAAATATTAGCACACGTGTCTATATGACAGACAAGCTACTCTAATGTGACACATAGATCAAAAGCTATGAGAATGATCTAGATGTAGGTCACGTTTTAATTAAGCATACGAGTTTGTCCTACATCATGCGGATGGGCTAATGTGGTTCAGTAGTGCTCTGGCTGAGAACTCACCCACATAAAACAGCTCTCTAAAAAGTGCGCATAGCCTGCGCAATTTGGCTCCTGGCTCACCATTGTGGGGCATCCCCCTACCGCTCCAAATGTGGGTGAAAACGCTGATTGGAGCCCCTGGCAGCACACGGTGCTGTGTTTGACGCGAGGAAAAAAAACCCCAATTGAGCTAATAAGGACCATTATCTTGTCAGTCAATCATCTGCTTACCTGCGCCTGTTACGCAACACCGAGCTCCCCTTGAATTAAGCCACAAAACTCGCACCAGAATGCAGCTTTCCTTTGTGCCAAAGTGAAGTTTGAGCTCAATAACCTCATTCTGGTGCTTGCACGTCGAGTCCACCTGTCTACTTCTGAGCTGCCCTCTTCGTGACCGTGATCCTACTGTAGGTGGCGTGGAAATTGATGTGACCCTACTCACCTGCCCATTTGCCCAGCTTCGGAGAGAGCAGCTTCCCATTTCCCAAGACCCAGATCCTAAAGCCTGAGAACAGCCTGTAGAGCAGCCACAGCACCAGGGAGGCCACAGTGAACGCACCGACCCAGAAGAGAGGCGTCTCGGCCCTGCGGATCATCTCCTCAACGTTCATCCAGTTCATGACAGCGGCTCTCGGTGACTCGGCGTGTGAGAGAGTGTGTATGTGGAGACCTCAATTTTAGGCAATGTGCTCTAATTTCCAAGCCACAACGTGAGAGAGAGTCCCTTTTTAAAGAGGTTGTAGCATCACACACACTCCCCCAACACTTGTCTAGCCTGATTTAAAGTGCACCGCCCACCTCCTACTCTGCACCGCCCTCCTCTGCTCTTTATTGGCTGCAGCAGCTGTCTGTCGGCTGATCCACTCCGCCGGTTGGCGCATTTGCATGTCAGTCAACTGCAGAGCTTCACCCATTCATTCGATTTTCTGTATGAAGCAGGGTGGGTCAAAGGCAGACCGGGATGAGGAGCGATTGGGCAAACATTACGGCAGCTCCCATCCAGAGTCTGTCATTGGTCCTTCACAGAACAGGTTTGACGGTTTCAGTCAGGATTATGAAACCCTCCAAACCCACGCTTTCGGAAAAAAAACTGCCCACACCACTTTATGAATGAAAGGAAGCTCTCATTGGTGAAAAATGTGCGCGTCCTCCCGCCCTATGGAGAGCATTTGGAGACAGCTGATTGGCTAAAGTGCTGTAAGTCTATGAGGTCAGCCTGCTCCGAACTAGACATGAGTCACTCGTCTATTTTAGGTATTCTGTCTGCATCATACTGCTGATAAGCTCTGAAAAATGTAAAAGCTGGTGCAGTGAGGCATCCTGGCGCTTGGATTCGCTTATTTTGAGCCAGATAACTCTTCCACATTCGCCTCTGCCTCAACATGCTAGTGTGAGCGCCCCAAATAAAACAAAAAAACTACAATCCCCTACCCAACTTTCGCTTTTCACGCTCTCGCGAGATTGCTCCATCGTAGTAAGTTCCCCATCCAAAACAGATGACATGTGATGTGTGTGTGTGTGCGTGTGTTACATAAACATTGAGACAGGCATGTGAATTTCCATCGCTTTATTTCACTGTTTCTTCACATTTCAATGCAAACGAATAAGTCAGTCATGCTAACAGACGCTGGATGTTTCACCACAGCCGACTGTCATGATTTTGTCCTCAGCAGCATGCGCTCTCTGCTCCCCACTCCGACCCAGAAACGCTGTTTGCAAGCAGCATTTTTAGACTCCAGCCCACCCCACCTGCCGCCATGCTCCCTGTCTCTCTCGGACACGCGCAAACTAAACATAAAATTCAGACAAACTAAGAGTCTGTGGCACAAAGCAAACATTGCCATGTACTCAGCAGAGGGACAAGAGTATAAAAATGTGTCTACGTGCTGACAGTCATCAAGTAGCTGCGCGCATTTTTTGACACAAGTGCAGGGATCGATGTCAACGTGACATCGGGAAGAGGGAGCAGCAAGTTGTGTAACACTATCAAACGGGATGAAATTAAATGTATTATTGAGCAGCTGTTTCAGTCATCGTTACAAAGTGGAGTAAAATATATTTACAAAAAAATGCCATCTTTTAGAAAATAATCGATACAAAAATACTTTTATAACACTGATTTTAATCTGACATCATTGCACAGCCAATATTACACAATTTAAGTTATTAATCTTTGAAAATATTTATTGACTGAAAGGCTCCAACATGGATCTAGATTTGGACACAAATACTTGCTGATAGATTTCAGATTAAAAGCAGGAGACACAGCGTTTAAGTGTCGTGCAACACAGCCAGCACCATGACTTTTCTAAGAGTCACAAAAGGAGCGTAATTTTTTTTTTAAAACAAATATTAAATATCCACAAAAAAGGGGGGAAAAATTACACATGATACAAACACCTATCAGACGTTTTGAGAGTCGAACTTCAGGTGACGGACGTGTCCTCGCAGCCCAACAGCTGAAAATAAGAGAGAAAATTAGTATTTAGTTGTGCACAATTCCCTGTGAAAATCTCTACGTGCGTCTGTGCCATCAAGACCTTAAACACGCCGAGAAAGTGCACAAACATCAGCTTTTCCACCGCATCTTCACACGCACGATGTTGCATTGTAGGGTAGCTTTTTATTTCAAATTAAATTTAGGCATATTCTTGTTTGTCTATTTCGTACCACTTGTGGCATAATAATAAACAAAATTACAGCTTTGAATATTTTATAATTTCAGGTTTATAGGACAAGTATATCTACCACTCCTAGTATCGGTAGCCCTGAGCACACACACACTCATACACACACTCACACACCACCTTTCTTATGCCCTGCAACACACAGCTTTCCTCACTCAACACACACGCACACACTCATTCTCTCACTTTATTACAGCCTATGCTAACCTTCTTTTTTTCTTCTTTTTTTTTAAACTATACACACCGTCCACTTCGGCACACAACATAAATCAGTTGTTCCACTCACCGTGTTGGTATCTTCACGGTTTATACTTTCACCTTTTAGGGAGTCCAATATTAATCTGTAATTTTCTTAATTTAAGTATTAATAAATGTTTTTTAAGATGAGCAAAAATTAACCGATTTAAAGATATAAGAAGAGTCAGATAAGTGCAACGTTTAGAACAAATGTTTCCTCCGGTGCTGATAATTTCTCACGTTGACAAAATCATGAGAACTGTGACGACTAATTTCAACCACCTTTCTTTCCCGAAATTAACATAATATATGATGCCATTTTGTTGGCATGACTGGAGTTCACACACAGACTTTGTCACAGTTCAGAGGAAAGCGATTTAATGTGTCGACGTCTTCTTTTTTTAAATTCTCAGTCCTTGATGCGTCGCTGTCCACTTATGCTGTGCTGAAATGCGCGTTTCAGCACAGCACAAGTGGACAGCGACACACTGAAACCTTTAACACGAATAAAGCTTTACAAAAGTAACTTCAGCCCTTCTTAGGGATTTCAATAACTGTCTCAGTATCAGACACACAGCTGACAGAGACTAGTGAACAGATCACTCCTGCCATCTCCTTTACGCACACCTGTCCACCCCACTCCTTTTCAAATTCTTACCTTTTTAGCTGATGATTTCCCCTGTTTAAGGTCCGTGATAAAGCACGATTCTTTTCAGCCAAAGTAACTTTTCAGTAGAAGCATCCCAGCAACATAACACAGCAACGTAAAACTGCATAATGCGTAATCTTCCCTCTACGCATCCCAACATATGCGCCATGATATTCGCAATAATCAGGAGTCACAGAGAACCACTACTTCCCTCTCTGAACTCTACAAACTGACAGCTCTTTTCACAAACATCTGCCCAGTGAGTCATATTCACAGCCTTAAAAATATCTGACAACTGACGCAGATGCAATGCACCCTCTCAACAATATTACAGCCACCGTTTACAATTAACGTCACATGTTTTGATTTTCTATGTACTTACAGTCCTGTTTCATCTGACGACGATTACGACAGCAACCTCACAGCAGCTCCATCTGAGAACACACACAACTGAAAAGAGTTTATTTTATCTTCAGCAAAATTAAAAAAAAAAAGGCACAGCAGCCTAACATTTGATGTCTTTTATGATATTACTGAAACATTACAGCAAATGTCAGTTGTCGAAGTCAGTTTTGACAGCCACAGTAGAAGCGTGATGTTGGAGGTTTTATTGGGAAGAAAAATCACACTTTAAAATATATAAGATGCTATAAATCTCTCTCTTTTTACACTGTGACAACTTCTAAATATGTTTTAGAAAACTGAGAACAGAGCTTTCTTTTTCTCATTTGCACTATGTTGGAACTTCCCAGATCAGTTTTTCATTAGGTCACAAACCTTTAAAAAAAGAAGTCCTCAAACAATTGTTTTATAATCAAATTATTATTTAGACATGTTCTTAGTGTTAAAAATAGAATTTTAGTTTTTAGTTGGACACATGTTATATGTCATGCAATTTGTTTTTGTGACATAACATGAAATACAACAAATCATTTACCTGTTATGTGTTAGTGTTAATTCTAGCTGAGGAGACAGTGTTGAGTTTTGCATGTTGGCTGCTCTCACTAAGTCCTGTGTTTATATGATCACATTATAACCTACTGCATCACAATACAGTAGACTTTTTATATCACAATCATGCAGACACACACACACACACGCACACGCACACGCGCACACACACACACACGCACGCACGCACGCACACACGCACACACACACACACACACGGTGAATAAAAGACACACACACTCGTACTGCTTTGGAGACATAAGGGCCACCACACACACTTGTGTACTAACAAACAAACAAACAAACAAACACACACACACACACACACACACACACACACACACACACACACACACACACACACACACACACACTGGCAAGCAAATCTTTTTTTTCAAAGAACCCCAAACACCTGCACATTTAATGTTTCCTCATGTGCAGTCTGTTGAACGTTTCAACATCACACTCAAAAAATGTAAAGAATTCTAGCTCCATGTTAAAATCCAACACACAACTCTGAATCATGCATATGTGAGGTGTGGAGACACAATGATGTACATGCACACACGTATATTCATACATACACACAAACACACACACAGCGCCACATGTATCACTCAAGCCTCAATCTACTCCCTCTGCAATGTATCTGTAACATATTACAACTTGACGAGAACTACATCAAAAAGCACCCTTCAACCTTTAAACTGCAAATTTCCCCCCCAAAAATCCTCTCATAAAATAATGAGTTAAATATCTGCTTTGTAAAAGCCACATTAAAATGAACAGGATAAAAATTAAAATGTTAAACTATGGGGTCATTTTGTCTGAGTCTGAGTCAAAAAGCATGTAGGGAAAATGTATTCATTATAAATTTTCTCCATAATATCAAACAAGAAAGGCAGAAAATAAGTTTTATATTTATGCATCATGCGTGTCTCCATTAGTGTAACACAGCTAAAGTTAGTGGCTCCTAAATTATACAGTTAATTATTATCAACTACAATGTATTCAAATATAAATGTTTCAGACGCAGATAGCTGTTGTATTTTTAAATATTTATCTCTGTCAGCTTCATCTGTTGTGATAACACACATGCACGCACACACGCACGCACGCACACACACACACACACACACACACACACACACACACACACACACAGGCAAGCAAATCTTTTTTTTCAAAGAACCCCAAACACCTGCACATTTAATGTTTCCTCATGTGCAGTCTGATGAACGTTTCAACATCACACTCAAAAAATGTAAAGAAATCTAGATCCATGTTAAAATCCAACACACAACTCTGAATCATGCATATGTGAGGCGTGGAGACACAATGATGTACATGCACACGCGTATATTCATACATACACACAAACACACACACAGCGCCACATGTATCACTCAAGCCTCAATCTACTCCCTCTGCAATGTATCTGTAACATATTACAACTTGACGAGAACTACATCAAAAAGCACCCTTCAACCTTTAAACTGCAAATTTCCCCCCCAAAAATCCTCTCATAAAATAATGAGTTAAATATCTGCTTTGTAAAAGCCACATTAAAATGAACAGGATAATAATTAAAATGTTAAGCTATGGGGTCATTTTCTCTGAGTCTGAGTCAAAAAGCATGTAGGGAAAATGTATTCATTATAAATTTTCTCCATAATATCAAACAAGAAAGGCAGAAAATAAGTTTTATATTTATGCATCATGCGTGTCTCCGTTAGTGTAACACAGCTAAAGTTAGTGGCTCCTAAATTATACAGTTAATTATTATCAACTACAATGTATTCAAATATAAATGTTTCAGACGCAGATAGCTGTTGTATTTTTAAATATTTATCTCTGTCAGCTTCATCTGTTGTGATAACACACATGCACGCACGCACGCACGCACGCACGCACACACACACACACACACACACTTTGGCCATTACGAGTATGTCTGAGTCTTAGGAGGTGTGTGACTGTGTGTGTTAGCATGAGTGTGTGTTTGTAAGAGATATTTTCCTGAAGTTTCACATTTTATTTTGGATCAATCCAAATGTTGCATACAACTCACAGGGAACATGTTTGTCGATGTGTGTCACGTCACACTCATCATTTACCCTGTATGTCTTTAAATGTAACAACAGACATGTTAAAGGCACTTAATACAACACCATACACCCCCACCCCAAATCAGACACCTCTAAAATCAGCCCTGCATTGTGCCACATTTTTCATATAGAGTATATATACGTAAATGCTTAAAAACACAGTTAAACCCCTCCACATACATATATATATATATATACACACACACACACACACACACACACACACACACACACACACACACACACACACACACACACACACACACACGAACTCAACATTGACCTTGTATGCCTTTAAATGTATGATGCATTCATGTTGATGACTCCTAATAACACTGTCCACACTTTTTCATTTAGAACATAATGTAGATAACCAGAAACAAATTTATAACCACACCCACCCACACACACACACACACACACACACACACACACACTTATGATGATAAAAGTGGTAAATTATAAATTAAGACCACCACATGAGCTACTCAAAGAGAAAGAAATTGTCTTGTTTGAAATAGTTTCAACTGAACATTGTGATAAAAAAATGTTTTACAGTAGAGTTAAATCCTGTGTCAATTTAACACATTGTTCAACGTTCTACATTTAATCTGCAGCTTGATATTTCATGTAAAGAAGTGTATATAGCGTCAGTGAGAGCCTGAAGTGTCAACACGCTGTGTCGCCTCCTCTCACTGTGGTCACTGTAGGGAATTTTCAAAATGATGCACATTCCAGTTAAGGCGCCTGCCGTGGTCGACTCCTCACCTTCGAGAAGGCTGGAATGTTCAGTTTTGTTTAAAGGAGGGTTTCGGAGAGACGCAACTTTAACCTGATGATCACTTTGGAGGCAACAGTTTGTGGTGCTGAAGTTTTTACCTGTTGGTGTGTGTTTACCTCATTTTTATCAACGAGGGCAAGCTAAACAACAAAAACTCCTGTCAGTATAACACTACGCAATTCTACAGCACCACAAACTCAATTATGCAAAAGATTTATGGTTCTCGGATTTTTATTTGACAAAGACCGAACTTTACAGCCTTCATGAGGTATTTTTCAGGAAGGGGTTCACATAACACTAGAGTGCATCCAGAAATACTACAATTGGTACTGACTGTCAGAAAACCCTATCAAACCACCTCTATGCAAGACATTTTTACAAATTTAGTTGAGAATAATTAATATCCTGGGGTAAGGGCTAACTGATGATTTTAGGTCAGGGGGCTTTAGTGCTGTTTTTCTAAGAAAGCTGAGGCTCTCCAATCTTTACGAACCTGACATTTTATGTCCCAAGCCCACATATGATTGAGAATCCCACATATATATGAATGTGTTATTGTTGTTGAAAGAAGATGACCCAGGAAATCAATATTTAGGAAACAAAACTCTTCCCTGATTCAGCGGGGGACCTCCTGGATTCCTTTAAAGTCCCCTGATGATTCGTTTTGAGAACTACTGAACTAGCTTCAGTTTCAGCACGTACTACTCTACACTACTGTTAAACCGTGATCTGACAAGATGTCTTCATTCAGCAAAGTTTTAGTGACAAAAAAAAAAAATCAGGAACTGCCCCAGAATCTGCCAAAATATGCCACCTCAGGTCAGATCAGGTGGATGTGGTGTTTGCACTGAATGCTCCTCCAAACGACTTCACAGCTGAAATTGGAATTAAACTACCTGCACTGTTTAATTCTGACAGTGAAAATGCACAAAAATCATTTGCTATACTGCTTACGAGGTCAGACAGAGTCTAAAAGGTGGTTTAAAACTGGTTCATGTATGTTTTAAGACAGCTGCTTGGTTTATTGTTGGAGGTTTTGAAATGATTCGCACTGTGCTTGTTGGAACTTGAAAAGCCTTTCTCTTTTCCTTGCTCCACCTTTCTGATTGTCTTTCCAATTAGTTTCCTTCTTTCCACCAGCAGGCACACACTGTTTGTGTATGCAAATTAACGATCAATGTAAAGTTGGACAGATTAGGTAATGTTGATCCTAGTTTAGGATGTTTTAAGGTACATTTGTTTAGTTTTTCAGGAACTTACAATTTTTTTTATATTCATATTTAAAAGACTCTTTAATAAAGTCCTTTGATTGAGAAAAAGGTGTGAAGATTCAAATGTTTCCAGGTTTAGATACTTTTTGTTTTCTTCTGAAATGATACTCTGAACTCATTCATCCTGAAGCAATCAAAACTCACACCCATTTACCTTCTCAGACTGGTATTAGACAACTCTCAGTGGCTCTGAGTGCAGGGAGGGAGGATGTGTCCCACTCAAACCGGCTTGACTTTCACGGTTTCGGGTGGTGCTAATGGAAACAAAGGTGTCGGTTGATTTGAGCTCACTCGCTGCCCATCCAGCCGCCTCCTCCCTCCCTGCTGGGCCCAACAGCCTTCATTGTTTCTTTTTATCATCTTCTCCTGCTTCCGTTTCATTCATAGTTTCCATTTTCTTTCTTCTTACAGTCATCGTCTTGGTCCTTAAAATACACACACACAAAAAGTTTCAGGCAAAACGTAGATTAAACACTTTTTGTAGCATGCATACACCGTAATCAAAAATTGTGTGCAACAAATGACATGGTAAACACTAAGATGTCATTAAAAACAAACGAAGAGGTGGAACATATATATGATACTAACATAAAACAAAATACAGTGTGAGGCTTTTGTATTGAAGAATGAATGGAGCTTGGAGTGTAATTAATAGAGAAACACACTGTCTGAGTGCAGGTTACAGGGTACAACTCCTTTTTGGGGCGGGACACAAACAGTTGGTGTCCTGCCTTTTTCAACCCTTCCGGCTTACAGGACAGACTGCTCATAGTTCCCCTATTTGGTAAGACTGACTCTGCTTCTGCTGCAAGATGTAACGGTAAGACAAACACACACACACACACACACACACACACACACACACACACACACACACACACACACACACACACACACACACACACACATGTAACTTTATGAGAATATATGATACCGTATTGCAGGCAGTAATTACAACAGCTGATTCATGACACACTATGAATATGTGCACTTTGTATCAATCCAAACTCCTGATTGCACTGAACTCACCTGACAACATTACTGGTATCTTTGTACATTATGTACATATGAGGCATCACACAAAATCTTACTGACTATAATGCTTGTGTGTATTTGTATTATTATTGTATAAGTATATGGAGCTCTTTTGCCTTTCTTGTTGCCTTCTCCACCCATCGTATTTTTCAATCTAATCCCTCTATTTTGTTTTGTGACACCTTTACCAAAACACATTACTTGCATGTACTTGTTAATTAAGTTTGATTCTAGTATTTTAAATATTAACTTGTAACATTTTCTTATAAAACTCTAATTTCATGAATCAGTTTATGTTCTCTAATATAAACCAATAAATGATAAGGAGATTTATATCAGCCCAAGAATAGAACGCTATGTGTGAACGAGTGAGTGTAAATGCCATCTATACAGTGTTACTGTGTATATATGGTATTTACAATAAATTTGTTGTAGTCTTCTGTATATGCTACTTGTTGTTCTGTGCATTTTAATTGATAAATATAATTGCCTTGCAAAATAAAAATACTACGGAGATGTAATTATACAAATGAAAAAATCTGTGTTGGATGACTGTTTCTTGTATAAATTCTCCTCTTGTATAACATTAATTATCAAAAAAGCAATCACTTTTCATTTCTGGGAGTTTGACCTCTTCATTACAAGCTTTGCAAACAAACAGCCTGTGAGGTGCAAGAGTGCTTGCTGCTCTGCCTCTCTGGAGCTCCGTGCCTTCAGCTGTACAGTCAGCCATTTTCTCTCAGACATGAGGAAGCTTTACTGAGGCAGCACTGCTTATGAAAGGCTTTTATAACCAGCACTGCCAAGATAAACACACTCCTACAACTGGTCATGGAAAACTACACATGTAGATGTGGTAAACAAAAAAACCTAATGACACCAAAGGAGGCCTTTATCTTTCAATTACTCCTCAGGAGAAGCTCTGACATGACTGACGGCCAACCCATTGAGTAGTCTCAACAAAATGGCTGACCAGAATCTTAATGGATGTCTACTGTATGCATGTAAGTTTAATATAGGGAGGTAAAATTAAAATTCAGAAAAATATTTAAAATGTAAAACTTGTCTCTGTCATATTAGGTGTGAAATAAGATTTCAAACAGCTGTCATTACATTTCAACTCTTCCTCTCTTTATTTTCATCCAGGATGAAACATATTTGTTGCACCTATAAATAGTAGACTAACAGTTTTGCTTTATCTCTGTGTTCAAGACAGAAATGTTCAGATTTGTCTTTATTTGAGAGCCTCAATTTAAAGATGATTTAAGTCCATTAAACCTGGTTTGTGCGAGCAGAACATGCAGACACAGTTCAAGATGGTATTGAGTTTGTGATTGAAAGGCAGACATGTTTGGTGTGTTTGATTGAACCTAAATAAGTATGAGAAGTATATTTGCACTTTTGCATGATATTTTCTATACTTTATTTATAATGTATTCATTTCTTTCATTCTTTTTATTTAATTGTTATGATCTAAATGTTTGTTTCGATGAATACATTTGCTTAATATGACTGAGTGCTTCCATCTGTATACAGATATACTGGATAAAAGGGGGGGTGTTATCACTAATTCTACAAGAATATTTCTATGTAGCACTGGTAGGACATCATGCCTGTTGGTGCATTGATTATCAAGTGAGATGGAAGGATATAGAGATGAAAGTTCAGGACCTTAAAATTCCAGTTTTGACAGAGAACAAAGAACTGTGTGGAACTGTGAAGTACATCATGACCCAAAATTCAAACCAGGGATGCACAACCAAAAAGTTCAAAGGATGGACAAAGAAAGGTGTCTCTGCATTAGGTACCATAATTGGTGAAATTTGGCCAGGAAAATCTAGTTTTAATATACACTTACAGCTCCAGGCTTTTTCATAAAAGAGGCAGAGATTGGCCCTAACATGGATATGAATAATATCATTTAAATCCTAGAAGATGCAGCTCACCACAACACAATTCAACACAGCCTTCCACCAAAACCTGGGAGAGAACTGACAAAACAGCACTATAAATACAATAAAATGTGAGTGTAAGAGTGTCAGAGTTCACAAAGTACCAACACTATCTCATAAGCATGGAGAGTTTGGATGGTAACTTATGCTGCAAATTTAACCTGGTCCGGAGCAGGTTATGTTGCAGATATCGGATCAAAACATAAGAAAGTACCATGTACTGACCAATCAATTATCTTGGAAAAATATCATCACCAATCGGAGAAGATCGTGTGGAGCTCGGTCTGCACAGTGAGACAGTCCTCTGAGGGGGCAGAGTGTTCAGAGACCGACAAACCTCTGTGACTTTTCCCGGTTGATTTTTATGAGTTATACATTCATTTCAAGGGCAAAACTCGCGATTGTTTTGCCCATCCTTCCATCATTTAGCAGCTGAAGCTTCGCTGCTTTCAGGTGGATTATGTGTTTAACTTCATACGTTTTTTAAATTATAGCTTGCTCCTCATTTTAAAAATATGTGACTCTGCTGTCAGAACACTCCATGTTTTTGATTGGCCAGATGCTGCAAACACCTCCTCTTTTATGTCAACGCGCTCAGCCAAAAGCAGAAAGCCTGAGTTAACAGAGAAAGCTGATAACCACCGTCGTAGTACCGATTATCTCTGATTGACAGTTCTCCTCTTTGTTGAGGCAGCTCAGACAAAGAAAGCCCGGGTATGTTGAACCTACTTCATAGCACACCTCTCAGGGAAAAAGTAAAAGTTTTGAAATTTTCTGAAATATATTTCTTCAATTAAAACGTTTACCTGCTCAATATTTTTTGACAAGAACTGGGAAAAGTAGATAATTTACATGAAACACGACAGTAAAGTGGGCAAGTGAATGTATATTCATGTCTGAGCTGCCTTCGGCAAGAATGAGAACTCATTTCAAGGTTGTATTTTTGTTATTTTGTTTTGTTTTCAAGTTTGGTTACACTGTCTTTTTTTTTTTTCAAACTTTCTGACTCCTTCTCAAACTGCAAATGAAAGTGTATTTAAGGAAGCCTGAGATTATTTGACTTTAGTTGGGAGATGAAATATATTTCTACACTTCTAACAATTAGTGAAGTGTTCACAAGCAGGTGGAGTTTGAAGCAACTTATGTGAAGAAGCCTGTTAATAAATGCTCCCATTAATATGTGTTGATCAAGATTACCCCCTCTGTCTTTATAAAGCTTCTTCTCGGGTCCAAAAGTTATGAATAAGAAGAAAATCCTGAAGATGTATACAAATAAAATTAATACATTTCAAATGAACCATATGAATCTGAGACAGTGAGAAAAGCTGGTAAATTTGGGTCAATCAAATCAAAAAACAATCAAACAAGAGAAATTTAAATTGTTCTCATCCAGTTAAAATGTGAAACTAATTTAATTTCATACCCCCCCCCCCAAAAAAAAAAAAAAAAAATTAAAGCATGTCCTGGAAATGTGGCATGTCTCAGAAAAGCAAAGAACTTTGTTTACAAGTTGACCCAATGTTGCCCTGGCCACAAAAGCAAGAAAAAATCTGGACCACATCTGCACCAAACCACACACAAGCAGCCAGTAGTCTTTATGTGCAGGAACAGTCCATTAAAACTATTTACTCAAGTAATTCAGCTGAAATCTCTTAAAACAAGAATATTAGACAGAAAGAGGTCTTAGAGCAGCCGCAGGTCAGGAAGTAATTTCTACATTAGTGAAGAACAGTCGCATATGAGTTTGTGATTGTTGGAAATCAAGAGAGAAAAAAAAAAGTTCTTTGTGTGTCTTAAGAGGATGTAAGATTATAGGCACTAACATTATTTGTAGGGTTATTTGTATATTTGCAAAATATTTTGTGTATTTTCTTTAAATTTGTAGAATTGTGTTGTTTTTTTTATCTCATCATTATGTTTGTGGGATGAACTTTTGTCTGTTAACCTGCATGTAGATTTACAAATTTTAAGGTTTTGTTTTATTAGTTTTTGTCTGAATTTATCTGACTTCTGTCCAAGCTGGAAATAAAGTATCATTTTAAATCGCAGCTAAAATACATTAAAGCAGCTGTAAGTGTGGACTGTTGAAGTTACTGCAGCATTGTATTGCTGGTACTCATCAGAGAGGAGCAAACATGAGAAGAGAGTTGATCTGTCAAAATCCAACCTCAACAAAATGAAGTCAGAATGGCCTTTGTTTGTCAAAGATTTTAATTAATATTTGTAAAAATTTAAATATGACCATTGAAATTTGTGAAACTAAAAGATCTTCAAACTTGTATTGCCTTTACACGTGTTTCAGTTAGTTGAAACACAAATAACCCACAGTGCTCCCTTTAAAAGTAAAAATCATTGCTTTTCTTCTGTATTTCTGTCAGCATGATCAAACTCACAGAAATTGCAAATTAAGGCAGACAAATTTCACATTGTGTGTAGATCATCTAATAATAGGCTACTCAAATATATTTTAACTGTCAAATCATTTTGTAACATGGTGGCATCAATATTACACGTGTTTGGACTGCAGTTAAAATCACACTGCTCTCACTGTGATCCTGTTATTGTGGGAAGATGACAGAAGAGCCAACATGCTGAAAAAAGAAAATAGAAGTGATTAATGAGCTTATTATTTGAAATCACTCACTTTAATTAATACATGTAAAAATTAAATTGAGACTTTAACTTATAATGTTAATAATTTGCTTTTTCAGGGATTTTGAGACAGCGATTGTTCAGTTTGGTTTTGGTAAAGATCACACTTACACACACACTACATACCCACACTACTCACACAGTGAACTGTCAGGGATCAAACACTTAATATCTTGTGTTTGCAGTTTGTGGAATAAAACCTAAGTTTACTGTGATTTTTTTTTTTTTGCTATATTATTATTGTATTATTTTTAGATAATATGCAGCAGACAGTATTTTTATGCATTAGTCAATTAACTGTAACAACAAACTAACCAACCTACAATTTATCATGGCACGCAGTAAAGACATAATTAAATCAAGACAATCTATTAAAAACAATTTCCTTTTTCTGTATTTCAGTGTCTGACAATTGATATGATTGTACATCTGGTTTTGGGTTGCAACTCATGCTGTATAATCAATTTTTAATTGTAGATGTGTTTTCATATTTCAATGTCAGTTGCTGGTTTTGAAACTCCTTTTTGGGTTGAGAAACCTTATTGACCTTTTTGCTTATAAAACAGTTTACAAACTAAATGAATAAATCCCAAAAAGCGCAAAGTTATTCAGTTAAAAACAACTTGCAAAATGCATCGTGCCATTTCAAAAAAAAAAATCCCAAAGTGGTGCATTATATATGATGTATGCTGTTCTTAGAGTTTGTAGCGTACCCTGCCGAAGGAAGTTTGGTCCTTAAACTGATGGTTCACATTTTATTCAAAACAAACAACCAAGGTAAGATCTTGTATCCTGTCCGGGGGTGCTAATAACAAACATTATATATTCTGCCGTCAATTCACCGCCAAACACACATTCTCCTTTCTTCCGTTTCCCATGACAGGAAAACAAGTTTGTGCTTTTAAAAATAAGAGTGTCAAAATAAAAGCGGAAACAAGACTGTGGAACTCAATGGAAGAAATATAAAATAAAACAGCAAAATTAACTTTTGAACAAAGCCATCCTTAGCTGAAAACAAAACATATATGGGGTTATTTACAGAGTTATATATCTGAATGCCTTATATATGTTGCTCCTTTTATACATGTTGCTCCTTTTATACTTACCAGTCTCAATCAATCTACTGTTTTATTACAGGTATTTAAAAGTGAGAATGAGGATGTGTCCAGTGTAAAGATGTGTGTCCAAGACTTTGGTCATGGTACACACACCCTGAGTCTTAGAAATGAATGTGCATTTTAATTTTGTTTTCTTTTTTACAGAGTATGAGTTTATCTAAACATACGTTTTTATTAAACTAGTTGCTGAAAAGGTCTATATTATGTTAATGTATGTGTGTGTGTTTCTATTTGTTCTAAATTAAAATTCACACATCATTTGCCATTCAAGAATTGTTAGACTATAATTAAATTCAATTAAATGATCTAAAATATATTTACATGTTTCACTGTTTACGAGTGACATTGAAAATGTCACTATTTCACGCCTGGTGTCATGGAATGAATTACTAATTCAAAATGTTGAGGTGTATTTGAAAGCAGTGTGCACGTGAACTCCCCTAATCTCTGATAGTTGTAAATTCCTTCAGTATAATAAATCTTCTTTTAAGTCAAGTTTTCAGTCTTAACAGTTTACACAGAAGAAGACAAACCACTCTGAATTCTTTATATTCAAAAAGAAACAAATAACAGCTGTCCGAACTTTCTCTTTCCTATTTCTACTTTTCTGATAAATTATAGTAAAGTGTTCTTAAGTTTCTCTCAAAAGTCTAATCTCTAATTAGTTGACAGTCATTTGTCCATATATTTACTCATTGCTTCTAGTAACTCACTCTCCATACCCCTCATACGTTAATTTTTTCAAAGCTCTTGGTACAATCTGAAAGAAGCTTGAAACAGAATGTTTATTATTAGAAGCATTGCAGTGCCCTATTGTTTTGCTCCAAAGTAATTTGGATACACGTAGGGGATTTTTAGGCTCGGATTAAACTTTAATGAGGGTCTGTCTTGGAATCCAATTCTAAATTATTTCAAATAGACTACTTTAGAAGTCATAACAAAATGGTTTTCATCTAGGGTCAGATACTTAAAACATAAAGTTGTCACATAAATTCTTTCTTTTGTTTGTTAACCTGTAAATTTTAGTTCCTATAATTACAACACACTGGTGACTTAAACTTTCTGAGCTCTAAAAGAGTAGAAAATCCAGCTGTGTTCTAGTTTCACTCATAACTTCAGTGCAAAAAAACAACAATTATTTATAGCAGGGGTAAGTGAGTGAGCATTAAATCTTGAATACACTGTATATAATTTGTGTCAACAATTAGGACCTCCCCTGAATAATAATTAATAATAAAAAAAAAATAAAGCAATTAATACCCAAAAAGCATTTTTGTGGAGCTAACAGTAATGTTTAAGAGATTCAAATTTTAGCATGCTTTTTGCAGGCTTTGTACCATTTCCATGTATTACAAAACTTTCAATTACAAATTTTTCTTTTCCAAAAACTGTCAAACTGAGACAATTAGAAATACACAGGATAAATGTAACATACAGTATATATTTTTAGGTTTATTTTCTGACATAATGTAGGGTGACTGTAGGGATTGTATCCTTTGATATGTGGTGCACATGAACATACAATAAATCAAAAAAGGGCAAAGTTCAATACACTTAAAAGGTACAAAACAGTTGCCAATGTGATGGTTTCATGCATCCGTGGTTTTTGTAAAGGATCATGAGTCAATTTTATAACGATCTCAGTTGTAGTGAGAAACAGTGACACACACACTTTCACTCTTGCACATGGACCGTTTGTCTTACCTCAAACATTTTTTTATTCTTATCTTTCATTTTATTTTATAATTAATACTTTATTTTCATTTGATGATCACATCATATTTTCTGACAGTTCAACAGATGATAATCATCTATTTTACTACTACCTCTGCACTATGCTGAAACTTCTATGTTGGTATTTCACACGAGATGCTGCTTCAAAAATTCTATGGATCATGAAAATAATGTTATTCGGTCCAGAATGCAGCATCTTTGAATAGCTTCTCATGACTCTATTTCTGTGAAAAAATTTTAAAGGCACAATCAAAAGTTGTTTTTATTTATTTATTTACGTAATGATTTATAAAACATGGCAGTGTAACTTCTGTTTGTTTTGAAATTGAAGTAAAATAAATATGGTGAATAAAAAAAGGTTGTTGTTTATGTTGTTTATACATTTTGGAGGTTTGCAGGAGATTTTGATATTCACATGCACATTTAATTGTGTCTGTGTTAATGCATATGAACATCTAAATGTAAAATTTAAAGTTTAGTAAAATACAAATTAATGAATAATTTTTAGGAAAAGTCTAACAAGATTGTGTTTAAGTAATTTTGTATTGCCTGTGTGTGTGTGTGTGTGTGTGTGTGTGTGTGTGTGTGTGTGTGTGTGTTTGTATGTGTGTGTGTGTGTGTGTGTGTGTGTGTGTGTGTGTGTTGTCCATTAACTTTGGGGATGAAGTGAGGAACAGTTTCTTATCACATTTGATTTAATTTGTTCATGAACAGCTCCAGTTGTTGAAAATGTACAAAACAAGAAGAGAAATGTGAAAAACTGTTCACCTGAATTCAAACAACTTGAGCTCTAAATTCATTTTACGAAGTAGATAATATTGACTCAAATAAAAGTGAAGTAAATCAACTTAATTAAAAGTTGTTTTGTCTCATTGACAATTCAATCCTCGAAGTAACGGCTGCAAAATAGGAAAAACTATTATTAGCCCCACACGATACTTATGTGAGTGTGCGTGTGTGTGTGTTTATTTATGTGAGCCTGCCTGTTGATGTGACATAAATATCCCAAGAAATAATCTAACCTTCTGATGTGTGTGCGCATCCGTTAGAGAGAAAGAAAGAAAAATATGTGAATGTTGTCTATTTATATTTGTATGTTTGTTTGTGTCTGTTTGTGAATTAAATGGACGGTATCTTGTGATGCTTTATTCACTTACGTCTATGAAGCCATAGAGACAACCCTCACAGCACTGTTGACGTCCAAACATACACTGCTGTGTGTGTTTTTGTCTGTGTAAGAGTGTGTTTGCGCGCACTTGTGCGTGTGCATGTCTACGTCAGGTGCCACAGAGTTACCTACTGGGAGTTTTCTATTCACTCATTCACCAAAAAAAGGGTGTGTGTTTGTCCTGGTGTGTCTGTTGGTCAGGGGATGTTATATAATGGGTACAAGGGGCAGATGCATAGTCATATAACAGCATGTTTAGATTTAAAGTGTGAAGAGATGCTGCCGTAATCACAATCTGAAATTAAATCAATATTTCAAGCCGCTACTAAGTGTATATTTTACATACATTTATAACTGTTAGATTAGTTGTGATATTGGTATTCTCAAAGTTAAAACCATTCAGAGGTAGCAAATATGAAAGACTCTGTTTGTCATATTTTCAACCTAAAGAAAAAGTACTTTCCTATGCCCACTGACTGGTCAAACAACAACATATGATTAAGTTCAGGCACCAGAACTACTTGGTTAGGGATAGGAAAACAATTTTTTTTTTTCAACTGCTACTGCTACTGCTTATACGAACTTAAGCACTTTTGTACTTTGTCAAATTACCTTAATCTCATGACCTCCATCATATTACCTGTGTCATGTGATGTGTGCCTACTTTTCATGCCAACACAAGGCCAACGTCACATTAACATGGTATCCCCTATCGGACTGATGGGTGTAGCTTTGGCGTGATACTGAGCTGAAGCAAACGCTGACCAAGAGATTCTGCCGCAAAGAGTGTTATGATGAGAAACAGAGCTGTTTCAAACAAAGAGCACTTAATTAATTCACTGTAACAGAAACATCTACATATGGTGCCATTCCAGTTAATAATCAAACACAAATCTCAGGTTAAAGGATAAAAGGATAAAAAATTAACTGATTAATTTGTAAAAAATGAAAACCTAAGAAACTAAGAAGAAGATCTCAAACTCCCACAGACTTTACATGATCACGTGAAGTATGATGGGGTAAAGATGTTTGTGGAGGGACTTGGGAGCTGTTACCTTCACGAGTATCACAAGCATCCCTAAACTAGAGTTTGTTTAATGAATGTTCCCACTGGTGTGTATTATTTATTAATATAAAGGTTTGTGCCACATTCTGCATCAGTCAATCAAAAAAAAAAAGCAATAACATCCATAACTATGCCCACCTGTGACATAAAGTTAGGTGACCTCAGGTAGACAACCTCTAAATGTCAACAAGGCAGGAAGGCAGTATCAATACTGACACTTAACTGTCTGACAAGCACTGATGACATCTGAGAATGTTTTTGTGGTTTTACTCCGATTGCTTGTACAACCTGTTTTCCAAAACAGTTGGGACACTGTGTAAAGTTTTTTTTTTTAAAACAGAATGCGATGATTTGGAAATCATGTGAAAAAAGAATAAAGACAGCATATCAAATGTTGAAACTAAACATTTTTATTTTTTTATGATAAATATATGCTTCATTTGAATTTGATGGCAGCAACACATTTCAAATAAGTTGGAACAGGGTCAACAAAAGACTGGAGAAGTTGTGTAACTCAAAAAGAAACACTTGGTCAAACATTTCACAACTAATTAAGCTGATTTGCAACAGATCAGTAACATGATTGGGTATAAATAGAGCATCCAAGAGAGGCCGAGTCTCTCAACAGTGAAGTTGGGGAGGGGTTCACCACTCTGTGAAAGACTGCATGGGCCTTCAGGTGGCATTGCATTAAAAACAGCCATGAATCTGTATTGGTAATCACTGCACGGGCTCAGAAACACTTCTGAAAACCATTGTCTATGAACACAGGCTATCGCTGCATCTGCAAATGCAAGCTAAAACTCTACCATGCAAAGAAGAAACCATATATAAACATGATCCAGAAACACCACTGCCTTCTTTGTGCCCAAACTCATTGAAGATGGACTGAGGCGAAGTGGAAAACTGTCCTGGGGTCTGACGAATCAAACATTTTAATTTGTTTAGGAAATCATCGAAGTTGCATCCGCTGGGCTAAAGAGGAGAGGGACCAACCAGCCTCAGCTCAGTGCATTGTTCAAAAGCCCGCCTCCATGACAAGATAGGGTTGGGTAGCTTGCACATCTGAGAAGGAACCATTAATGCTGAACGGTATGTACAGGTTTTGGAGCAATATATGATGCCACCCAGACAGCTTTTTCACAGAAGGCCTAAGTTATTTCAGCAAGACAATGCCAAACTGTATTGTGCATAGATCACAAGAACATGGCTCCAAAGTAGAAGAGTCCGAGTGCTAAACTAACTAGCCTGCCTGCCGTCCTAACTTGTCACCCTTTGAAAACATTTGATGTTTTTTTTTTGTTTTTTTTTTTACCTTTATTTAACCAGGTAAAATCAATTGAGAACCAATTCTCATTTACAATGATGACCTGTCAGCACAGTCCACAATGTTGCTGGCATCAAATTCAAAATGAGCATATTTTTTTCATAAAACAATGAAATTTCTCAGTTTTAACATCTGATATGTTATCTTTGGTCTATTTTCAATTAAATATGAGTTAACATCATTTCCATATCATCGCATTCTGTTTTTATTTACATTTTTACACAGTGTCGCAACGTTTTGGGGAACAGGGATGTATGTAAAAGTGAAAAACAAAACCACAGGGATAGATACAGGGAAGGCTTTGCATGGAACAAGGACTGTCTCCTTTAATCAGAATATCTGTTTACCTCTATCCATAGGTGTAGTGCTACCAAAATGCACTGGAAAGACACTATGACACTGTTTTTTTGTCAAGTGAGGAAATTCATTTTTTTCATATTTTGCTTGATCTGGTTGAAATTCATTTATATTTTTGAAATGCTTTAAAATCCAACTATCTGTAAAGCGTGTCATGCAAGAGAGCCAATACAACAATTAGAATGGTTAGAGTTGACATTTAAGGTGTATCGATTGAGTCAAGCCTCATTTTGATCCTCTACCGTTTGCCCTGTTAAGGTCACTGCATTATCCTGTTAATACAAACTCAACACTTCCTGTATCTGTTTCAAATTAAAAGCCCGCTAGTGTTTCCGTAAACAGAATTTTAGATTTTTTTTTTTTTTAATTGGGCTTGTATTGTGAAACATTTGTTGGAAGTGTTGCGGTGCCCCATTACTTCAACAAACAGCACTTCACCCCTGTTTCTATCTTTATTTTAAGTAAAACTTTTAAATCATAACTTTATCTTCTAACTGAAGATTTCCACACTGTTGTATTGTTACTTTAACTAAAGTAAAAAATATTGCTACGTAGGCTACTTGCACCACTGGTTGCACATAAACTCAAATATTTAACTTCAAGTCAGGGCGGCTTCAGATATAAAAGATATAGTTGTGATTAAAAAAAATTACGACACTGATGGCAGGAAGTGGGAAATGAAAAACAATCTCCTCTGACAAACAGCCCAACCTCCATTCTGTAAGATTTTGCAGTACTTTAAGAACAAATGTTACTTTTGCCATTGAATATGACAAATAAGTAACAATTCACAAGGCAAAGATGAACATATGTTGTTTCAGACATTTAAGAAATGACTAATACAGTGTTTTGTTTTTTGTTTTTTGCACTGAAAAAAACATTTGCTGCTGAGTCAGTTGATGGAAACAATAAAAAAAATAACTGCCTCAGTTAACTAAGATGATCCTTAAGTGGTTTAATTTATTTAGATTCTATAAATATTTTCAGACTGTAAATTAGCATATAATCTGGTTCATGCTTAAAGCCTGCGTTAAAAAATACAACAACAACAAAATCTCATTTATTGCATACATAATATTTATGTACTCCTCATTTGAGGCTCTAACTTTTTGTTTTGCATGAATCCGGTTTGACTGTCAGTAGAAATAATGAGCAAATGTATTGACTACTGCATTCATTCATCAAAAAGTCAAAGGTACAAGACAAGAAACACAAGGTGGGATCGACAGTAATATTGTTCCAAGGAGCCCTAAAGTAAAAATCATCCAATCAGCAATCTTAAAAAGCACCCAATCACTGACAATGGGTGAATTTAGAGGTTGAGTTTCAGAGAAACTTTAGATTCAATAATTGTAGTTAGCGTAACTTACAGAAATGTGGTTTCTTAGAAATTCAAGTGACACAATTTAAATGTTGACATTCAGGTTCCTGATCCATCATCTCCACCTATTTTTACTCTTCAAATGGATTCATTCATCTCAGTCATTTTCAGATGGGGATATCCAATCAGGAATGGCAGAAAACATTATCATTATTTCCCAGAAGCAGTAGGTTAACCAACTAAACAAGCATTCAAAAAACATCTAAAAACCAAAAAAGCTCGGCTGAGTTTTCTTTAACCGTATTGTTGCTACTTCTGTACTGCATGTTTCATGCTTGGCATACCTGCAGCAATGGTAAGAAGACACACTGGTCCATGAACTAGCAAGTTGTCGTCACCTCAGGGCCGTGTAAATAAACACATCTGCATAAAAAACATAAAATAAAATGTGAAAATGTAAAAATCATTTTGTAATATTTGTGAGATTGAAAAAACACAATTCCCATTTACTATTAAATCACCAAGCTGATTCCTGCTAGCAACTCCTTTTGTCCCTTTTTTTTTTTAATTTCTGCTTCAACACTGAACAACACCCACTTTAAGAAATCAAGCGATTCTATAATGTACTCAAACAAGTGACGTTTATCTATTTTTCATATATCTACTTTTTCTATTAGTGTGACAAGATTAAGATGAACTTTCGGCAGGTCCAACTTTTTTGGTTGCATACACATAGAAGAGTGTGAAAAACAATGTCTCATTAGGATCGTCTCCTATTCAAGAACCTGTTGCAATGAAAGGATAGAAAGAAAATTCAGCTTAGGTCAGCTGCTAGTGGCAGTTCAACTCTATGTTTTTACTGGTTACAACTTTGTATATGTATGGTGGTCACGAAACTAAGATGCACCGAGACTCTCAACCGAGGTCAACCTTCTGTCCTTCACTAGCGCAAAAGAGAATGAAGTCAAAATAGGCCTGCAACAAATGCTCATTTCCAATATTAATGAGTTATTCTTTCAAATAATCAATTGTTTGGTCTATGAGAGACAACAGGCAACAAGTTCAATATATTGAGTTGTACGGCAAAGAATAGCATGAAATCCTCAAATCTGAGAAGTTAAAATGAACAAACATTTTGTTTACAAATTATAACTAAACTGATAGTTCCATTTGCAGAATAGCTCAGGATTAATTATCTGATCGACTTATTGACTAACACAATTCAATCTATTGTTTGAAGTTTATTTAAATAGAATTATACTGTCTCAATAAATTACATTTTTACCACTCAAATATAGAATCTGCAATGAAAGAACTGAAATTCAACCACATCCCTTCAATCCAATAAGTCCTCCTGAATGACCATGTAAGTCATTTGCACCCATCCTGTGGTAATGACCAGTAGGAAGGTTTCATGAAATAGCACAGACACTCTTCAGCTCTGTTCAGTTAGATTCATGCAAAAAACAACTTGGTTGAGTTTCTGAAAGGATCTGGGTTCAGATTAAAATGATGATGATCCTCGTTTTCATGATTATGGAATGGTATTAACCATATTTGTTCAAATAAAGCATCTCCTGCATTTAAGTCCAATACAGTGAACTCATGGGGTCTTTTTCTAAAGGGAGGACAGTCTCATGCAACCCTAAACATATCTCATTTGTATCTGACAAGTTAAATCCACAGGTTTAGATATTTACCATTAAAATGGGACACTGCTTGTGACTTCTGATTCACAAGCCCATTTTATATTATTCTAAGCCATCGTACATTTAAAGAATAGTGACATATATTTTAACATAGGCTTGGTAATGCAATACTGCTGTTACAGACAAACAGAAGTGAACTGGTGTGTTTCAAATCTGAAGACTTTTAAAATCATATTTTTTCCTAATCTTAACCCACCCACCACAGAAAAAATACTCTTAATTGTTTCAAGAGTCAAATATCTAAAAGCTGTCTCTTGTTGCCTGAAAACACCTGGAAGGGACTGAATGGGGCAAATGCAGTGATGAAGATACTTGGAATTTCAGTAAAAACATAAACAAATATTTAGAGGTAGGTACAACAGTGCAATCTACTTTAATCTTATGTCCAACCATCCATCCATCCTTTATCTATACCTGCTGTATCCTGAACAGGGTCAGGAGGAGGGGGGGTTGGTGCCTATCCCAGCTCCCTTTGGGAGAAGGCAGGTTACACCCTGGACAGGTCCCCAGTCCATCTCAGGGCCAATACATAAAGATAGACAGAAACAAAAAACATTCACGCTCTCATTCACACCTAAGGGCAATTTTTCCAGAATCACCAATTAACCTGACACGTGTGTTTTTTTGGATGGTGGGAGGAAGCCGGAGTGCCCAGAGAGAACCCATGCAGGCACAGGGAGAACATGCAAACTGCACACAGAAAGGCTCCAGGATGGAGTTTGAAACCAGAACCCTCTCGCTGTGAGGCGACAGTGCTAACCACTGCACCATCATAGAGGTGTTTTACATTACATAGCATTGAGGTCATTATAATCAGACATATGTCTACTCAAGTATGTAAATGACGGCAAAAAAAATCTGAAACATCTCCCACTATAACATAGCTCAGTAGTTCACCACCTTTAACTATGACCTTTGCAATAAACATAATTGAATTTAGACGTTTCTGACAATGTCACCCCAAACTAAACAGTATGAGCTTCATAAAAGTAGACATTGCAGGGCTGTTGGACTGCATTGGATTATATGGTGTGTCTAACAAGTGAGCACTGAGTGTCTGTTTTATGTTTCAAAACTATGGATGCTCTGTCAATAAAGTTGACTCTCCAAAAAATGGTCTTCTCCTGTTCTTGTGTCTCTTTCTTGCACTGTTTGTGAGACACTATAGGTTATAATACAAATATGGTTGATTTTGATAAGCGAAGTGGACTACAGTGTAGTCTTGCAATAACGTGGCGTTAAAACAGATGCTTTACTGATCTTTTTTTTTTAAGTAGCGGCAAGGGTGTGTCGCATTTAGCCAGCCACATCAAATGTACACATCTAAGTGAGACCTCCTGAAGAGGAAGTGTGGAAGTACCTTAATCCTGCGGCACAAAGCCAAGGGAGGATGATGAAGGGAAGGAGATGCACCAGTTGGAGAGAAGGAAGAAAAAGGGGTTTTGAAGAAGAGGAGGGAGAAGAAAGAGCAGGTGGTCAGGCTGAAGAAATAGAAGAGCAGAAACTGAAGAAGCAGGAGGTAGAGGAGGTGGAGGAAGAGGAGTACTCGTCAGCCTGGTTTCAGTCAGTCAGGATTTCCCTCCGTCAATCCTCACCTCGGGCCCCTGAGAGAGACGGAGTGAATGAGAGAGGAGGATAAAGACGGAGCGAGAGGAAGAGGCAGATGAGAGCGGAGGGAGGGAGAGAGGAATCGCAAGTGAGACAGGAGAGGCAATAAGAAACAGAAGAGACCAAGAATGAGGACAAAACCTGAGTAAAAAAAAAAGAAAAAGGAAGGAAAACAGCAAGAAATTATGAATCAAATCCAAACAGAGAGGATGGTAATGAAGACAAATGCATCACATGACGGTTGCAGTTAGCAGTAATGCAGCTACCAGATGGGATGATGTATCTTCTTCTTGTGAAGATTTTGATGAAATCAACCTCCTTTTTTGGTATCATTTATGGTTAGCATTTTTTCTGACACCCATACAGAGTATTTGCACGGTAAATACATCTCTATAAAGAAGATTTCATAGGTAGAGTTGGAGTTTGACCCTCCTGCGCTGTATTCTGATCACCTACATGCAAGGGCTTCACAGGAAGTGATGATGTGTAATCCTGTGCAGTTTTTCTAAATTATAACTGCCTATCTGTACAACATATCAGAGCTGCACTATTATTTACACTTTATGGATTTACTTTACCATTTATTTAAACAAATCAGTGTATACTGTTGCAGCTTCATATCAACAACATTTAACTTACAAAACAAGGGGTGGCTTTCATTGTAAAGCTACAGGAAATGCAGCGTCACCGTGGTTTGAGTAAACTGCTCTTGTTCATCAATAATGTGTCCAAACTGTATTGCAAGGAAGTAATGTAACAAATAGCAGCAGTTAAATGAAGCAGCACGGGCAACAGACAGGCTGCAAACAGGCTGCACACCTCTAATTCTCAGCAAGGTAACCAACTTTACTGTTGTGTGGGAAATACTCCTGCTGTGAAGAGCATGAAATCATATCGCGGTTGCATTTTTCTTTTGACAGACATTTTTACTGGCACAATATGAATTAGTTTGGCTGCAAACAGAAACATAATCTTAGCTGTCTACCAGTGGTGAAATGTATAAAAGCATATTTGCTCAAGTGCTGTGCTAGTATACAAATTTAAGGCACTTGACTTGAGTCTTTTCTTTTATTACTACTTCATAATTATAACCCCACTACAGTTTGTACTGGAATAAAATGTATAATATTCCCTTTGAAATGTTGTACATTTCACTCTGAAATTAGAGTTAGAAGAGATTAAACAAGTACAAACCAGAATATTCAATGTTATTAAGCAGGTTGTCTGATCCAACATTAACTGAATCTCAGTTACATATACTTGTTTACAGAGTCCCAAAATGTAACTAGTAATTGTGACCAACCTAAAAACTGAAAAAATTAAAAAGAGTTCTATTGGTCCACCATCCGACATTTATGTTGTGAGTGAAGTGATTTATTGTGAAGTAAGGTTTGGTCTACAGCAATAATTTAAAATGACGAACTTGATGATTTTGAAATTGCGGAGTATGAACTGGCCTATGCAGCTCATGTTATCTGGTAATATGTGGAGGTTGAGGACACAAACATGTTCTGATTATATTAAGGCTAATATTAAACATGCACACATGCTTGGTTTTAATGACTATTGCAAATCTTTACATACCTTTTAAGTTTGAGCTGACTATGACAAGATCATAATCATGAAACCCAGTGTTAAGCCCATGAAGAGCAATTTGCAGGTCAAAAGACCAAAAACTCTCGTATAACTGTTGCTCCAACAGCAATGCAATATCTATATTCCAGTGAGAAGCAGAGTTCAACTTTTCGACCACATTTGGATTTAAGTGAGATATCAAAACATCTGTTCACCTGCAAATCACCAAATTTCTTCTGTACTTGGAATGTAAGTCTATAAACTGAAAACTGTGTGTCATCTTTTAAGTCTTTTCTTCCAGTCTTTTGTTATTTATTAATTCTTATGTAATCATTTTGGGTGGTTTCTTTTTTAAAGCTCAGCAAAGCACTTTCTTAAGATACCTCATTTACAATGTGGGCTACAACAACTTTCAAATATTTTTGACCAAATTTGCAGAAACAACGTATTTATCAGTAAATACAGAATCATCCAGTGTAATCAAACCCCAGTCTGTTCATGCTTAAATAATTTACACAAGAGTCATTTGATCAAACAGTAAAAACAGCAAAGTTCATCAGTCTCAGCTCTTGATGCAAAGACAATGTATAGACTGCAGACACAGACACAGACACACACACTGTGGCATGTTAGAAATGTGAACTCGGTATTAAGGACAGAAAAGGTCTGATTGACCTATATGACTAACCAAAAAAATCAGACTCCAAAAAACAAGAGTGTGTGGATAAACGGATGTATGTTCTGCATCACATGTGTGCCTGCGTGTGTGCATGTGTGTGTTTCATTTTGTGTGCAGGCCTACAGCTCGGGCGTATAAAACGTTGCTCAGCTAAAAATAAATAAAGGGCTCGGGAGAGGAGCGAAAAGCATTGTGCGCTGTGAGTCACGACCAGGAGAGGTGGTGACGATACACTCCCCCCGCTGCACACACACACACACACACACACACACACACACACACACACACATAGACAATCACACCTTCTCCTCCCCATTCAAATGCTGAGAGGGAGAGCACCATCCAGTTCTCAACACCATGACATCAAGACCCCCAGAACTTCAGAAAGAGTCAACACAACGACACAGACAGCAGTAAAGGACACAGGAATATTCAACAATCATGAAAGACAAACAACATAGTGGACCAAAATATATAGTCTCACTTTAAAGAAATCAAATACTTTTCTTAGATTTTTATATATATATATAACACTGTGATTTCTACACATTTTGGGAGAACAAACAGATTATGTTCTTAAATTTGATGGACAAAAAAATAAATAACTCCTGGCCAGTTACCTTATGTGGCCGACTAAAATCTCAAGTCGTCCCAGGTTCGGTTGATGTCAGACCCACAAAAAAATGTCAAGCTCTGTGACTAAAACCTTCCACTGCACAACTTGTCTTCCTCCAATTTTCGAAGCACTCATTCTCCGATTTAATTAAATGAGGAACTCATTTATTACTTAGTTAATTCCTGCTTTCTTGGACAGATCATTCTATATTTGTCAGCATACACATGCTAAATCAGTAACTACAATAAGAACACCAGCATGATCCCGGTTTTTGATCATGTTTTTAAAAAGCATTTTTTATCTTTTTAATGTCAGCTTTTGCCCATTTTTGGATGTGTGCAAACATTTTTTTTTGTCGATCGTCTCCCATTTCTCTTATTTTTCTCTTCAAAATAATTTTTTTTAACTCCAAACACCAAGTGTTTCAAATGATGATCAGTTAAATCAACATAGTGCTGACTATAGCAAAAAAAAATTATATCTAAAAAAAAAAAAAATTGGTCAACTCAGAGATTGGGTTTCAAAAATGTTCTCTTTCTTCTCACAAGTAAATCCTGTTTAGTTACAACCTGAATTTAATTAGTGAAACTGAATGAATTTCTACACTAAATGCTGACTGGCCGACATCAGCACCTCATCTAATTCAAAAGATGTAAACCTGCTGAGAGGCCGATTTTCAGTCCAACAGCTCTGTGAAGGAGCCAATCAGGAGGAAGTCAAGATGTGATTTGTTCACAGCAGTTAGAGCCCCAACACAAGGAGCAAACCTCAAAAAAGATGTGCCAACACATCCAATTCAAACATCTCAAATTACTTCATGTATTTTGTTCAAATTTGGGTTTAAAGTCATTGCACAAGAACACATATTCTACAGTAATTAGACCATATCTAGTCAGTTGAGCCAAAAATGGTAGAAAAACAAGCTAATGACTAACTTGTCACTTAATTTCTTTGTGAATCTGTTTGAAACAGTTTTGCTGCATGAAATCTGTATTGAGAAAAAAGTTTTTATAAAAAAGCTGCCACTCTGCTTTGCTTGTGGAAAAATAACTAAAATCACAGTGAACTGTGGGAATCACCAATTTGTTGTCAGACAGTTCTCCTGCTGACTACCCAAGTTAACATACTGAGTTGATGGAAAGCCTGAAACAGTGGCAGTGGTGCCAGACCAAAGACCCTCAACAGAAACCACTATTTATTGTAATAGTTTAAATTTTAAAGTAACCATTTGAGTCAATTATTACAAATCTTCAGAGTAGATCAAGTACAATTGTACGTCAGTAATCATTTACACTAATAAACTACTTAATGCAAACCTATACAACACCAACTCTGACTGGGCCAACAGTTTAACTCGGGCCATTTGGTAGACTTTGCTGTGGAGTTTTATTGTATGAGAAACCCATCGTATCCACATTGGAAAAAACACAGAGATACTATACAGAAAGAATATTAATAGTGTAAATAGTTGCAATTTTTTCCCCCAAAAAATTCCCGTTTGCATTGTGATAAATTGGGGGTAAATGTAACTACGAGCTGGTCAGCCGATTTTCATTCCCAGGGTGTCAAATAATGCTGTTTTGTCACGGCCGGTGTCAAAGAGTTACGCACAAGGTGTCTTATGCCTAGGACAAGGCCATTCGAAGAAGGTCATGCGACAGAGTCAAAGTGGTGTAGGGAGGAGGTCTGGGCAGTTGGATGGAAGAAACCTAGGACCTTTACCCCGGTGAGCAGTGTTGAGTCCATGAATAAGCAGAAGTCAACATGGATTCCTTTTAAGTAACCCAAATCATAATATTTTCCAAATCCTAATCAAGTAGTTTTTGATGCCTAAATGTAAGACACCTTGTGCGTCCTTCTGAGACATGAACGGCTTTGAAAGAACAGCATTACTTGATGCCCCGGGAACACATTGACCTGTTGATCAATTATGTCTCATGCTATGAGTTACTGCAGACTTTGTTCTGGATTAAACCAGAACTATGATATTTCCCTATGCACTATGAGTGCCTCAAAACAACTACTAAAAAATACTTTTAACAATTCTGTAATTGTCAGGGATGACTGTATTTTGATGGCGAAAAATGAAATACATAGACAGTGAAAATTTTACTGATACGTTCAGTATCCGAATTTAGAGACTTTCCAGATTTGCTTATTATGTTGATATGCTGGCAGGTATTACATTTTCTTCCAAATGTATCATTCTTTTGCAAATTAGTTGTAAATGCAGTCAGACTGTATTCGGTATTCAGACTGTCACTTTTTTGCTCACTTTTGGTGCGTTCATAAGCAACTTGGAAAGTTCTGACCTCCGAGTGGGAGAATGAACGTCTGTCCAACTGGGAATTTCCCACGCGGAACGTCTGAGGTTTTTGAGAGCTCCAAGAAGTTGATATGACGTCACTCAACATGGAAATGTTGGGGGTGAATGGAAGAGATATATTTGCTCAGCACAAAAATGTCACTTCATGGTTATTTTCGGTAATACAAGTTAGAGAAAGGTATTGTGCCGTTGAACAATACTAATTACTATGTTGACAGACAATGACAAGCGGCGAGGGCCCTCCCATACCGCCCTTACTTTGTTGCCGTTAGTTTGTTGGCTGTTTTAAACATTATCTGCCAAAGACGACATGTAGAAATGTAGAATACAAATAATAACGACCTTCTGAACTCCATTTCGTGCCTGTGATGGTCTACATGGGTGATGACGAGGTTGTTGGTCACTCTTCTGTATTCAGACGGCAGATTTCCTGGAGGCTGCCATGTTGCCTCTTTGTCTTTTTCATGTGAGCTTTAGCTTCCCTGCCACCTGGAGGTATGCGTACCACAGTTTGGGAATCACTGAGCTACAGAGAGCAGGGCCAAACTTCTTCTACCACAGAATTATTGAGGCCAATGTGGTCCTGGGAACACTCAAGCTTTAGAAAGGATTTTTAACCTTCATGTTGTCTTCGCGGATCTTATACAAGAGCTGCGTTCGTCCGGGTCAAATTTGACCTGGAGGAAAAAAGGTGCTTTGTCCTCTAATGAAAAATGTATAATTTTTTTTTTTTTTTTTTATTAAACCTCGTCATCCAAATTGATTCAAACTTATTGACACTGGTTTTACACTTTTTTTTTCTTTTTTTTTCTTTTATGGTCGATAGACCTAATTTTAATAAAATTTGTACTCATTTTTGAGGAAAAAAAAGTGAAAATTGTGAATTATTTTTATTATAACGAAAATGAAATTGTAATTTCTTGATGGATTATCACGGAGTGGTATCTGTCAAATTTTAGTCTGAATTTTTTTTTTAAACCATTTCATATTTTCCAATGGCAGCAAACAACAGCAAATAATCACACCTGCTGTCCTCCTGGTTTGTCTGCTTGTAAAGCATAATGGAAAATTCATCACAACATTTTTTTTTTTCAAACTTCCTCAGTCAACTTCATTCCAATTTATTGACACTAGTTTTACACTTTTTAGTTTTTTATTTCATTCATTTTCATGAAATTTGTACTCATTTTTGAAAAAAAAAAAAAAAAAAAAAAATTGTGAATTATTTTTATTATAATGAAAGTAACACTTTTATTTCTTGATGTATTATCACAGACTGGTGTCTGTCATATTTTAGTCAAATTTCATATTTTCCGATGGCAGCAAATAGTCACACGTGTTGTCCTCCTGTTGTCAAAACTGACCCGGTCTGTTTTTTAGTGCTTGTAAGGCATAAAGGAAAATTCATCACAAAAATTTTTGTCAAACCTCGTCAGCCAAATTCATTCCAACTCACTGACACTGGTTTTACAATTTTTATTTTACATTTTTGGTCATTAAACCTCCTTTCTTCTGAAATTATAATGCATTTTTGAGTAAAAAAAGAAGCCAAAATTGTGTATTATTTTTAGGATGAATAAGATCAAAGGAAAATTTCTTGATGGAATATCACTGTCCAGTGCCTGTCATAGTTTTGTAAAAAAAAAATTGTTTTGAAACCAATTCAAATTTTTAAATTTGAAACGGTCTGGTTTGATAGTTTATAAAACATAGTCCATAAATTATCGCCCAATTCTGTGGCACATTTTGTTAGTCAGTGTCATTCTAACTCAACACAACAAATTTTCACACACCTTGCGTGTGTGTGCGTGTGTGTGTGTGTGTGTGTGTGTGTGTGTGTGTGTGTGTGTGTGTGTGTGTGTGTGTGTGTGTGTGAGAGAGTGTGTGAGTGTGAGTTTGTTTCTGTTGTGTTCCCGTGTTGGGAAAGGAACAGCAAAGGACTCGTTAGGACAGTTGAGCACATGTGGAGCTTTGACCTTGTGTGTGTGCGAGTGTGTGTGTGTGTGTGTGTGTGTGTGTGTGTGTGTGTGTGTGTGTGTGTGTGTGTGTGTGTGTGTGTGTGTGTGTGTGTGTGTGTGTGTGTGTGTGTGTGTGCGTGTGTGTGTGTGCGTGTGTGTGAGTTTGATTTTGTTGTGTTCCCATGTTGGGAAAGGAACAGCAAAGGACTCGTTAGGACAGCTGCACACAGTTGGAGCTTTGAACTTGTGTGTGTGTGTGTGTCTGTTTTTGTGTGTCTGTATGTGTGTGTGTGTGTGTGCGCATACGTGTGTGTGTGTGTGTGTGTGTGTGTGTGTGTGTGTGTGTGTGTGTGTGCGCGTGTGCGTGTGCGTGTGTGAGTGTACATGTATGCGTGTTTTTTTAGGGAGGTTGTAGTCTTGTCAGGGAAAGGCAAATCAAAGGTCTAGCTAGAACAGATCCTCACATGTGGCGCTTTGAACTTGGGGAAGGGGTGGTCGCACCACCAGGTCATTTGTGACCCGCGAGGACCACAGATGCTATATTTTCTTTTCAACCAGCCATAGTTCACTGTAAGTTGTCATCATTAATTATTTTTTTGTTTGTTGTTGTCGTTGTTATCTTCGGTCAATTGGGGAAATTAAATGACAAATAAACAACACATTTATGATCAAAATGGTTTTGAAAATGGGTCACGAAAGACCCGAGGACAACAGGAAGGTTAATACCTTATATATCTTGTCTACAATCATGTAAAAAAAAATAAGTACATCCCATGGAATTTCTTTTTAGATTTGAACACCTATGAGTTTTGAAAAGGATTTTAAAAGGTCTCCAAATTATTGTACAGTAAGGCTAATCATGTACAAGTGGCAAAGATCTTAAATGATTGCAACATTTGTCCAGGACTGGCCTCCCCTGCAAATTCAGGTAGGTGAATGTCTACATTAGTGACAAGGTTAATATATAATGTAAAGCAGTGCAAAGTAAAATAAGAACTTAAAACTGTGACTTCTCCAACTGGACAGATGCCATTTTGGTTGGATTATACATTTTGATCCCTCATTCACCACCGCAACAGCAGAGGTGCTTCTGGCTTTCTCTGGAGTTTTGTCATACAAAACTGTCCTCCCACGAAGATCTCCATGAACTATGGTAGGAGTAAAGCAGGAAGTCAGTTGACTTTGTTAGAATGAAAAAGTACTGGCACAGAAAGGAGATCGGGGTGCACTGATAGGTGAACAAATCATCGTACTTTAACATTGGAGACCGCTGTTCCTTTCCTGTTTTTCCACCAACAATCAGCACTGTTATTTTTTTAAGTATTGTCAAAATTTCCACCCTCTTCCATTTTCACATTTATTTTTTGAAACATGATGAAGAAGATGCTCTAATCTTAACAAAGTAGTTATTTTAAAACAAACCAAATTTGATTAACTTAAAAAAATACTATATTTAATCCAAACCATAATCTTTCCCAAAAACATACTGAGTCGTTTTTGTTGGAACTAATTTTAAAACAGGAGTAAATATAGTATTTGGGGACTAGTTTCAGTTGTGGATTGAGACACTTCTGTTTCAGCAATTTCATCATTGCTGGCAGCAGGATTGTGTACATAGAATTAACTCAAAGTAAACTACGGTAACCATGTCCATCGTATTGAAGGAACATGTCATTCAGTGCAAAGATGTTACTCATTCTTGTGTTTTAAATAAGTTGTGGACAACAATGGAGCTATAGAGCACAGAGGACTAAAACATACTTTGGCTACATAGGCTATACTTGTTGTTCACATGAATTGTTGTTGTGAATAAAACATTAAATAAATATGAAGTGGACACATACTATTTGTTTTTTACTTGGGTAAAGAGTTGGCAAATATTAAATTCCTCGCAGAAAAGGAAATGAAATCACTTCACTCAGTGATGAGTAGTGTTGAACGGTTTGTGTTTGTTTCAAATTGTAAAAAGGGCCATTTTTAAGTCCCTCAAAGACACATTTAAGGAATAAGTCAGCCACATGAATTCTGTCTGGTTTTCAGGAGCCTGTAAATGTAAACATGACAGCAATGCCACACTATGTCGTTTCTAAGCTGAAACCAAATGGATGCTGCTCTCCATGGGATAATCCTTCAAGATAAATGCAAGAGGGAATATTGCCTATTTTAGATAACAAGTTCTATTTCAGCATTTACTGTATGTGTTGTTTTATTAGCATAACGCCTTCCTTTTAGAAGCCTTTAGAAGTCTTCAAAGCCCCTTGGTCTCAGTTTTAAGCATGATGTCATCTCTCTAAATATAGCTTTGCACTGGTAGCTCATATAAAACATGATAAATATTGTCAGGGGATATTTAAGACCACGATTTGATTTATCACGCACAGGTGGAGTGACGTCAAGACCAAAAGTTTCTGTTCACTCTTAGTTTCCGGTAAAACCTACTACATATTACTTAAGAGGATATGTCGACTCTTGATTTATGGGTCAATTATCTAATCAGAGTGTTATTGTAGTTGGTCTTAATGCTGCGTTTGAAATACACAAGTTAAAACAGCCGAACAAAGTATATTTTTTTCACAATGGACACATTATGTGACAATCTGATGATTGTAAATTGATGCCACAGTGTTACTGTAATATCAATAGCTTGAATAGTGCAAAATACAGTAAACTGAATACCAAACATTACACACTATGTGATGGCCATTTTGTACCCACACATGATTCTGGTGATTTGGTGTTTATTATCATGAAATATTATTCTGAGCTCACCACACGAGAAGGGCAGGAACATCAGCATCATGTCTGAAGAGGTACATAAGGCGATATAGTTCATCGTGTGTAAACAGTCACCACAGCAGCATACAACACTATGGGAGAGACTAATTACAATAAAACATCAAACAGCCCACAAAAGACAGGAACTGCTTTTCACAAGAAAACTACTTTCTGCTGAAGAAATTGTGTTTTGTTGATTAATATAATAAATAGTTCCATTCAATTGTATTGTAATGGTGTGGAGCCAAAACTATCAGACGGAAATCTCAAAAGCTGAATAAATGAAACCGAGATATGTATAATGAGACACCACCACAGGTTTCTCCATTAGGGTGAACTGAACCTTTAAATATATCTTGGACTACCTGACCAAACTCTCCCTCAAAACCATCACACACACAAAAAAAAATCTTCAGCCATGATCATTGACTGAACACAAAGAAATTACCTAGACTGGCTATCATGCATTATATATTTACATCAAGCTACATCGCCCATCAAAAATTCTAATTTACAGTGTGAAGCAAAGTTCTAATAATTATTTTTTTTACAGGACAAAAGGAGAATCATTTTGAACTGTTGTTTTTATTCACACAGCACACACATACACATGCACACGTGTATCAATATCCGTTTTTGTTGCTGTTCTCAGCCAAAAGATTGTCAAACCTACTGTTATTGTCACCACCTGTCGTAAAAGCACGGCGTGGAGCACCTGACTGCACCATCAAAGGATTTGTAACATGGATGCAAAACAGCTGTCGTGTAATCTCTCCAACAGTCCACAGGTAGCAGGTGAAGGACAAGCCCATTGACCCAAACCGCCAACATCAATCAGCACACATCAACGTGATCATATTTGCCATAAAACTTTACTTCATCTCGCTCTTTGATTCATAGTGGAAACTATACAAACCAGAGATGGAAATTTTTTGTCTTCCGCACCAGGTCATGGGTGCGTATCTCCTCTAACTACAGCGTTAGTACAAGGGGAAGTAGAACTAAAGTGATGCCGAAGTGTTGCCTGAATTGTCTATATGATGACTCACTCATAGCAGGTATTCGGGAGAGGACTGTGCATCTCTTGATGCCAACAACAAAGAGTATACACCAGGTACAGTGCACGTTTACTCATGTCCAAATGCGACCAATAAACATTTAGAATTGGGCCTACTTATTAACATCCAATGCTGAAACTAAATGAATATGCACATGTGAACAGTGACCCAACAACAAAGTCAAACTGCAATTATTGATTTTAGACGTGAAAATTACAACTTTAGGCTAAACGCAGTTGGTCTGTGTATGGGCTTCTGCTCCATATTCACATATACATGAAAGCATATGGAGACGATACAGGACAACAGTAATGCACAACTGAAGCGGTGTTATTTGTGATGAGGTGCTATATCACAACGAAACTAAAAAATAATAAATAGGTGTATCATAGTTATATTGACACGACCAGACATGTTAAAGTAACTCATTAATACACACATTAATTCCCTGCCATAGGGATATTGCAAAAGTACATGCTGCTCTCATTTTTAGATATGTCTGACTTTATAAAGGCTAATACAATTGTCTGTTTTTAAAATAGTAATTAAGAGTAGGCAAGTAGGCAACGCAATAATTGTTGGCATTTATAGATCATTTAAAGGCCCAAAATAAGTTGAAAAATAAGAGAGGAAGAGGAGAAAGCAATCCAACAGCTCAAGCCTCTGCGCAGACACAACTCCTGCTCGCATGCAGCAAGAGTCATTACGAGCCCAACGCAAAATGCAATTTAAAGGGTGATTTGGGTTTGACGTCATCCTCAAACACATCTCAGCTCGTGCAATTACCTTTCTCGGGATGAAGAAGAGAGGGAAGAGAAGGAGGAGGAGGAGGAGGAGGAGGAGGATGGTCGGTCGGTGTCTCTCTGTTGCTCCTCGGTGCAAACATCCAAAACGTGGGTCACCTTTTCTCTCCAGCGCACAGCTGGAGGCTCCCACAGCAGTAGCGGCAGCAGCAGTGTCCACCCAGGTGTACAATCCACCTCGTTTCCATCTTTTACTCTTGTTTTTGTTGTCATTGGTCTGTCCTGTAACATTAAAACCAAAAGACACGCATGGTGAGATTTAAACGCCTATACAGTTAGTCTGTGGCCGTGCGTTCAGGCCTACACGGGAGAGAGACAGGGATTTGGGGAGAGGTGGGGAAACGTTATGACCTGCAGCCGGTGGTTTAAAGGCGGCGCCGCGCAACAAACTATTTCAGACAGCTGTATTTACGTGCCAAACTGATACAAACCCACCCAGTGCAATCCAATAATTACAGCACCTTTGATGCATAGGTGAGTGTACCTTCAGTCAAACGCCCACAAAGAGAGCAGATAACAAGATAACATGCAGACAACTGTGACTTTTGTCATCCAAGTAACTAAAGATACAGAGAAACGCAAGACGACTCCACGGGTCAGAGGTCACCCTGTTCCCTTTTAAAGAGAATAATGTCATCTAAATGGGTGATGTTTTTTCCAAATGTGTTTTTGCTTTTTTTTATCAACCGTACATGAGCCCTGTCTTAACCAACGTTTCTGTAGATACCCTGCAGAGGAACAGGGGGCGTTCCTGCAATTGCGTCACCTGCGCTGCATTTTGCAGCTTGAAAAGGCCTCATCAGGTCTGTGCTTTGCTCAGGGGTTGGGTCACACGTCACTGTCGGGAAATTCACCGACGCCTGCTGGGATTTTCTTTAACAAGGTGATTTATTTTGCTCGCAGCACGTCGTGAACTTGTTTTGACTTCTCGGGTTCACTTTTCTGGCAACTCTGCGTCGTGGCCAAAACTCACAGGTTACCAGCCATCTAAACGGGTTAAATGTTATTTAAATTACGTCATTTTCTGCTCTCTGACGTACACTTTTCCCGTCCCTGACAGTATTTTTTCTTGCCAGGCTTCAAACCTGCAAATTGCAGGTTTTGCTGCGTAAAGGGGGACTCATATTTCATAGTATACGTCATTTATTGCAAGACCTCCACTTCTACAATCTTCGGACTACATATTGCAAATATATTTCACTATAAATTATGATTATCTACACTGATGCTCCCTTTGACTGTGATGACAGTGAAGAAGAATCTGATTATAAATTTCGTGTGTTTTTCTTCTCGAGGCTAACCCGATTTGAATCTTCTCTTGTTCTTTTTATTCTGTTTTTAAGAGAGGTCATGCTCATATCTGGCATTTATTTTCATCGGTATGCTGCATCACTCGGAATTGACAGATGGAAGTCAGAATTTGCTGCAGAAATTGGGAGATTAATAACCGACTCGTTAAATTGTAGAAATTAAGGGTGGACTCTTTTTTTTTTTACTTGTTTTTTGTTTGTTTGTTTTGTTTTTAATCTGGCGGGTCAGGCTGGAAGGTCGTGGTCGGTTCTCTGTGTGCTCTTTGTGGGGAACATTGACAGGGAACAGTGGTGGGCGATGCTTGAGGTGGATTACCTACTATTCACAAAACTGGGAGGGAGACACGTGTGCGTTGACAGAGTGTGTGTGTTAAAGGGGATGTTCGCACGGAGGCCACACACACACGCGCGCGCGCGCGCGCACACAGAGTAACTACACGGTCAGTGTATGAGGCAGGGATTGCAGCTGTTCCTTATTCCTCTCCATCTGCCAATTTGGGCTTCTCCCCATGTTCGGATGGCCTTCTCGGGGAATCCCTTATGCACTTTACTAACAGGTGTGTGTGCGCGTGCATGTTTCACAGTCGTTTTTTTTGAGGGGATTAAGGGTTTAATGACGTCCAAGCAGCGAAGCACCCCACCCTCCAAAACACACACACACACACACACACACACACACACACACACACACGTTCATACACACGACCCTCCACGTGCAACTTGCAGGGGTCTCCCCATGTTTACACTCTACTCTGCTGGGGCTCACTGTCACTTGTTCAGTGTGAGACAGGGGTGGGTGTGGGGTGTTGGGTTTAAAAATGACTTCATGTTACATGGCCGAAAGTTTTGGGTCTGTCCACAGAAAATACCAAAATAATATTTTTTTAAGACACGCAAGAGTTTGAGAAAAACTTGGGTGCGACGTGGCTGCAAAGCTTCGTCACAATTTCTAACAAAGAAGAAAACTGTTGAGTAGGAAAAAAAAATTACACACGTCGGGCTGAAAAGCAACCATGACAAAATCGCCACTGCTATGGCAATGACGAAAATAACTAGAGTAAATAAGGACAATAAGAAAGCAAAAAGAAAATTTGAGTAGAAAAAAGAAAGGAGTCCTTTAAAAAATTCAAAATTTTAAAATTCCACGAGTGGAGCCGTCTTCTGGTGTCGATGTCTCGGCGCGGTGATTGTGCCCTCCGCAAATGCTTTTTGGGGTAAGGGCTTCCCAGATTAATAGTTATGAACAGCAAGCCCAGACCGCAAAAAGATTCGTGAAGGACATTATCTGCTGCTGCTGCTGTCGTCCGATGGAGACTCCGTGACACCCGGGTTGTCTGCTCTCTTTTCGCTTCCGTGAATTTATCTCCCATCCCGGCTCGGTTGATTATATCTCCAGCCTTCGGCAACCCGAGGCGAGTGTGTCCCTCCAACACACACTAGGAGGAGGAGAGGATGGATGGAAGATAGAGATAAAGACATAGAAAGAAAGAAGGGGGGTCTCCGGATGCCAAGGCTGCTGCAACAGAGAGCTGTCCAAGGTCCTTTCGCTCTGATTCCCCACTCCTTCTCCAGTTTAAATTCTCCTCTATCTCCCCACTCGTCTCTCCTCCCTCATTCCTTTCTCCTTTCCCCTTCCTCTGTCTCTCCCTCATATTTTCCTCTCCTTGCTTTTCTGCTTTTTCTTTTTCATCCAAACGCTCGGTTGTGCAAAGCCCGTGTGATCATTGGGAGCTGTGCATCGATGCGTTTTGTTGTCAGTGTGCTCTCTCTCTGTATTATATTCCCTGGTCCGTGGTGTGTCTCCCTATAGTGAAGCGCTGGCTCTCTGCAGCCGCTCCAGAGCTCTGGGTGAGGAGGGAGCAAGGCTGTAAACTGCTGGCAATAAATAGAGAGCAGGGAGTGATCTTATTGGAGCAAACCAAACCTCGTCATCAACCAATCGGTATCTCGCTCATATAGGGACCCCCCTTTTTGAAAAAAAGGGAAGAAAAAAAGACGGCTAACCAAATTGTGATCTATACCAGAGAGTGTATACTTAGACTATATGCAGAATGTGAGCATTTGATGCGACTGCGTGTCAACATGAGTATTTTTCAGCCTTGTATGCGTTTGCTGGGCGTCAAAGCAAGGCTGCGAAACTGACCGTCGCTCTGAACGCTTCATATCGTGATAAATGACACCAAATTATGATGCTTATAATAATAAACAAGAGCAAGAATGAGCAGTTTTTGCCTAATCACAAATAACTTTCCTCTCCTTTCCTTACGAGCCAGCTCCAAGCTACATGAAATAATGGCAAATGAAAACCAAGGGAATGATTAGAAATAACAACTGGATGTCGAACAAGTGTGGGAAGCTTTGCACAGCCCTGCACATCGCATCACAACATAGCAATAAGCATCTGAGGCGACTCATGGTCACCTATAGAGTTCACCGGAGGGTACCACTGCAAAAAACGACACGGGGGTCTCCGAACTGCACATTCAGTCCGGAGCTGCGATGCTTCAGTCATGTACAGCGCGTTTTTTTAAAAGGTTGAAACCAAACACTGTGATGACACTGCGACGCGCTGCAACAGTTCACAGCTTACAGCCACAGCAGTAATGTACAACTTGGCAAAACAACAACACGTTGCTGAGCATCACGTCAGGAGTTAAAGAGTTAATCACGACCGTAAACGACTCATTCTCACACAGAGTTCAAACAATCTTTAATGTGTTTTATGTTAAATTTAGCAAAATAATAAAAATGAAAAAGAGAACTTACCTTGTTTTTCCTGCAACAGTTAATTTTTCAGATGCCGTTGTAATACTTCAACGCCCCTCCTTCCCTCCCTCTCCCGTCCCCTAACAACCCTCATGGACCTGCAAGTTATTGTAGACTACCGAGGTGGAGGCCAGGTCACGATCTGGATCGGGGCCCCCTCTCTCTGCCCTCCCCCCTTGTTTGTATCAGGGTTGATCCCAAACCAACATACCCCCCTCGCTCCTCTTTCCTCCTCTCTCTCTCTCTCTCTCTCTCTCTCTCTCTCTCTCTGTCTTTCTCTCTCTGTCTCTCTCTCTCTTTCTCTCTCTCTCTCCCTTCATCCACACCACCACACTATCACTGATGAAACTCGTCTGCATTCAAGTTGTCTGCCAGCAAGCAGCAAGGGCTCACACTAAACACAAGCTGAGGGGAGATGGGTGATATTTGGGATTGAATGGAGGAGATGGGGAAGGGTGGGGGAAGTGGTTAGTGCAAATCCCACCCCAGAACCCGGTCCCCTACCCTTTCCCTCCCACCATGCCCCCCTAATCCCTATACCCCACCCACCCCCAACCCCTCCTGATGTGGGTATCTTTTCTTTTTTTTTATTGGGTGGTCTTTTCATTTGCAACCCAGTCAGTCACGATTCTCCCCCACCGTCTGCACTGCACAGTGACTGCCTCTCCTGATGCAGCCAACGCGCACATTACTCACTTTAGCAGTCACGACTCGGGAATCCGTGTTGTTTCCGCCGAAATTACACGTTCGGTATTGAATTATTGAGCAAGATCAGGTCCCTCGAGTCGGTATTTGCGCGTTTTGACCGACGAAGAATTATAGAGTTGTTGTTTTTTGTATTTGGAGAGGTGGAGCGATGTATCGCAGGTGAAGTGCAAACGGGATTTTGCATGACAAAGACAGGTGGTTGATGTGGGGTATTTTCATCCATGTGTGGCACGGTAGCCTCGTAGTCTGCATGCAAAATACTGGGAAAATTGGCCAATGTCGTGACAAGACTGAGATCGGAGTGAGCGCGATTCTTGGGTCCCAGTCTGGCTGCAGAGCTGTGCAGACGACTGTAGCCCCTTCATCATCTTTCCGCTCCGGGTCGCTAATTCAACACTGACACCTTACTTAAAAGGGTAATTCCTTCAAACTTGCACTTGGAGTACAGAGGCTTCAATAGCAACGCTCGTTTCGCCTCGTGTGCGCCCTCCTCTCGCTAGGACGCAAAGTTATTGTGAGAAAACACGTAGCAGGATCGAAGCCAGGCGCGCCTTGCTGACCTCAAACACAGAATATCGCAACTATTTTTGCTATTTGTTCTTGGGCGCACTGCGAATACCAGCTACAAGTTACAGTTTATGGTAATTTCAACGCCACGGCAAAGTTGTTTCACTCTAAAAGGCTTGGTAAAGCAATCAGACAGTTTCCTTTCCGAGTTTGTCGGGCACGGGAGGAAATGACGGGGCTGATGTGAGCAAAAGAAGAGCTGATCCAAGTCGGTCCGACTGCTGCGTCTTTCTCTCTCTCTCTCTCTCTCTCTCTCTTCCCCCATCTCCCCCTCTCCGTCTGTCTGCCTATGGCATCCGATGAGGCTGTTCAAACTACACAGGCGGGAAAAGCTCTGGTAAAACGTTTTTTTTTTTTAGTGCCAAACGTCTACCATCAGTGGTCACAGGCAACTTAAAGGAGGCGGGGATGCTTCAGCCTTGTCGTTTCAGGAAAGAGGATTCACTCAGTATAGATACTGATGGCTTCGAAACAGGAGTGAATAAAAGGTTTTGGCTGCCAGGAACAACACCAACCAGCCCCGTACACACATGCATACAAACACACACAAGCAAATACACCAGCAACAGCCCACTACTGCCACTTGGTGTGGTTTCAGCACCATTGCTGCTGGACAGCTCCCGGGTTTCCCCATGCGGTGCGCCTGGTCTCTGCTGCAGCAACAGCTCCTTCACTTCACTCCCTCCTCTTCCTCCTCCACCGCCGCTTTTCTGTCAGTACGACTCCTCTTAAAAAACAAGAAAATGGGGGAAAGGCGTCCTTTAGCGCTCATCAGAGAAGGGTTCCCCTCGCTATCGCGGTTAAGCATAGAGATGGAACGGAAAAAAATAAATGTGTGACAGAGACTCAACAGCGCCAACAGACAAAGGGAGTTTTTGCACTAGCTTTTTTTTTTTTTTTTTTTTTTTTTTTTTTTTTTTACTAAAAGGGGTGATTCCTACTCTGCAGGAATGGTTGCTTGTGCTCTAACATGTCTCGTAAAGCATGCCAATAAAATCCATGCTATACGATCGGGAGTCAAGTGTTTTTGCGTGCATGAGACAGAGGGGGAGGCAAAATTGGGAGAAGAGAAACAGCAGAGGCACTCGGCTGCATGCACGACCAAATACATAAAAGTCCACAGAATTAAGCATTGCATATGTCTCACTCACCGTAGTGCAGGCACGACCTGTCCTCGTTCTAAACTGCAGAAAGAGAAACAAGAAAAAGATTGAGATTTTAGTGAAGAGTCGCAACAAGAGTCTGGGAGAAATGCAACAGATTAAGTCCTCCATTTGTTATTATGTAGGCTTACAGTGGCACGTCCAAGTTTGCTCAGGATCGCCTCCTTTTTATACAAGTGATACCCGTCTGTCTATTTCTGGCGCACGATCAAAACTATGATGCTATTTTTAGGTCACAGTACGAGGAAGGGGAAAAAAACACACTCACAAAAGGCATCGCTTAGGATCGTTACGTGAAGTGCATGTGATGTAAATTAATTTTGCTTCTCCAACTCTGCACAAGAGCCCCGATTCCCCTCCATTGCATCATTGCAGTGATTTTTTTTTTTTTTTTTTTTTTTTTTTTTTTTTTGGAACCCAGTGTGCTTTCAACAGCACCACCACGTCCCTCTCATCCTGAAAACACGATACTTTCTCCCCTAACAACTAAAATCTGGAACTCGTCGACGCTGCCACGATCATCGACAATATTTGATGTCTTGTCGCCCTCTTCAGAAGCTTCTCGTCCCAGTGTCACTTCAGCAGCTGAAACTCATGAGCGCTAAATAGGTCCAAATGCTGATGAACACGGACAGCCCGGCGCTCCCTGAGGGATTTTCTTTTTTCTTTTAGTCGACGGAGCACTGTAACATTTATTAATTACGCTTTGCTGACGAGAAGAGGAAAAATAATAAATAAAAAGCTTCTTTTTTTTTTTTCTTTTTTTTTTTTTCTTTTTTTTTTTGTTGTTGAAGGGCTGCGTCAGTTACTAGGCATTGACGTCACGTTTAGATTCTCTCACTTTACAGCCCGTAGAGCCTGATTAAAGTCTGCCGCTCTGTGATCACCTCCTCGAAAATGTGCCATGGAAAAAAAATTAGTGACAAACCGGGAAAATATACAGGTGGGTAATGTGGTGTGGACTAGTGGAAACTGTAGCTTTGGAGTAGGTTATCTCCCGGTAAAAACCCTCCTCTAACGCCGGAGCATCTGGGTTTCCAGCCAACCCCCTCCTCCCCCTGCTCCTCGCTCCCTCCCTCCCACCCTTGTCTCTTTATATCCCCTCACCAAGTGCTGGTGCTTTTTTGGTCTTGGAGAATTTATATCCCAGCATCCAGTGCATTTGTCGGGGGAAACGCTGTATCTACACAGAGGGAGAGGAAAACACAGCGAGCTTGAGCCGCTGCCACCTCCATCTCCTATATTCACTGGCCGTGCCTACGCACCAGACCCCGCTCACCCACGGAAAGCGCCCATTTGTCCGTGCAAAGCGCACAAATAAACCTCCCTTCCACAGTCCCCCTCCCCCTCCCTTCCCTCCCTTCAATATGTATTACACCTTTACTGTAAGACCCCCTCTACACACGCTGTCCATCTGCACTCATTCCGCGTGGACCTCACGGGACTTGACATGATGGGACGGGGTGGGCTAAGGTGGATGGTACCTGGGGGTTAGAATGGAGACAGTGAGTATCCACTGAGTGGCAGCCTAGAAAAGTCGGCTCTGAGAAAGGAAAAGGGCTGCGCCCGTCGCATCGGTTTGTGCTATTTTTATCCCTGCCTGTAGGCCAACTGTATGTCCGTGACTGCTGGCGAGTGCATCATGTGTAGGGACATTCTCAGAGAGCGGGTTTAGTATGTCCTCTACACCAAGATTACAATAAAGACTCCTAAAAAGGAGGGGGGGAAAAAGAAAAGGAGAAAGGGGCCAGTTTTAAGGTCTGAGTATTTTGAAATCTGTTACTTCCTGCCTATTTTATTTTTTTTATTTTTTTACAAAATCAAATAAAAGTAAAAAATATTATGCAACAGTTGAGTATCCCATTTACTCCAAGCACATCCCAAGCCACCCTTCACACACAGATACACATGTACACTCTCACACACACGCACACGCACACGCGAGTTCCTAGTAGTCCTCAATCATTCAATCAGAGGGAGCAGTATCAATGGGAGATGCAGCCGAGGTTCCTCAGTGTAGTGCGCCAAGATTACCGCGCGGTGTCGACAAACTCAGCCCGAAATCATCCTTAATCTGCCCCCCCCCCCCTCCCCCACTCCCCACCCCCGTTGAAACGTATGCACTCATGACTCCAGCAAATTGCAAGTCAAAGCAGATGTCTGTTTTTTTTTTTTCTTTTAGTAAAGCTTTTGTCCGTCTTTACCTTTCAGCGAGACCAGGCTAAAGATTTCATCGTCACAATCAATTCATCACAGGAGGAATGTCTTGTCTCAAAACACGCACAGGACTGTGTGCAAACCGAATCTGTGCCGCAATACATTAAAGCCAGAAATGACATCTTAGTGGAGCACCTGAAGTCTAAATATTCCTTTCTAAATTACCTTTGAGGCTCATGTACAGATTGGCCAAAAGTTTTAGGCAAAGTTATAGATTCTTAATCATTGAGAACTTTCTCGGGAGTCGAGAGCTTTGGTTGGTTCCAAAATTATTTGACAGGATGACAAGGTGTCCAGACATACAGACAGAGATATAATCTTCAGCAACAAGAAAAAAGAGGAGCCCTGCAACCGAGCCCTGATCTTTACAACAACAACAAAAACGTTGTCTGGGATTTAAGAGAAGGGACTCCGAGATCATATAAACCCACAGATGAACTGTGGCCAGTGTTTCGAGATGTTTGGAACAACTCACCTGCTAAGAACCTTATAAAATAGTGCGCAAATGTGGTCACATTAAATGTTGGTTTGTTTTAACGAACTTTATTTTTGGAGCAACTGTAAAACTTATAACAGTATCAAACTAGAAAATCATCAGTTTTTCCACCTTTAAAAAAAAAAAAGAAAAAAAAAAGCGTTAAGCACGACTGCAGCCCTGTCTGCAAACACATTTCCCCTTCCTGATGTGTCGTGTGTTTAAACTTGTCAACTTGACTACACCACGAGCTGGACTCTTGTCTGTGGTGTTGGAAAGCTCTGTCCGTCCGCTGTACCGAATTTTCTCACCAACACGACCTGCCTGGTACTTCACAGTATCCGGTGTGATTTAAAAGACACTTCGGCCAAAGTAATTTGAGAACATTATTGGAAATGCAGCTTTTTTGCTGCTATGAAGAAGAACAAGACAACATTTAGCTCAGAGGTAACAGGCAACACGTGGACTGACGCAAGTCCGATGCGGACCACTAAACTGAGCTTTGTCTATAACAAACACATTGATGAAGAGCTATCGTGATTTTTCTCTCTTTCTTTCTTCCTCTCTTTCCTTCGCTCTCTGATTCCCTCTCTCCTCTCTTTCATTGACACGACAAGAAAAACAGGGTTGCGAAAACAGTAATATGCATCCGATATTAGAAACCCAAGTAATAGGGTCAGAAAAAAAAATGGTTTTGCTGAAGTTCCCCTCTATCTGTCTCTGTCTTTAGTTGTTACTAGGCATCTCAGCAGAGCAGGCAGCCTAAAGCAGAGGATCCCCAACACGTGAATACTCCTACGCATTACCGCAGCCCGCTCTCTTTTGAGTGTCTGCAAAATCTCACCGCTGTCAATGTGCATAGACTCTCACAACCAAATAAAGCCTCCAGAATACAGTTCCACTGCTGTGTTTTAGCCTTCTCTGATCAGCTCCAGGAGTCAGCGGCGCCTACAAAACACTGGCGGGTCCCGCAACGAGCCAAAATAAAGTCGTCCTGGATGTCTAAAAATTAAAGATTTTTAATTCTGATCCTCAGTTAGAATCTCTACGAGCACCCGCGACTGTCAATACAAAAAAATGTTAACTAAAGCGCACAAATGTATGCTCCTCCTGAAATGACCGACATCCTCGCTCAACATCGGGTCAAAAAGATGTAGGCTATGAAACGGCGGGGTAACCTCAATCTGGATGGCGTTCCCCGCCACTATACTCCGACTGACGAGATCAGATCAACCTGTAATCACGGGGGCTCTCAAAATATCTAAGCATGGTCTGACTGCAAACTTCTCTAACTAGTACAACTGCTTCTGGGTCGGGATTCACGCCATCTGCAAAAGAAAAGACTTACCTTTTTGATTTAGATTTTTTTTTTTTTCTCTTTTTAAACTCTTTTAACGGAAGGATTTGTGCAGGCTGAGACAGAAAGAGACGGAGCAGAGCAGGGCAGCCTTCAGTTTCTCTTCCTGCGTCAGGTTGGAGAAAGCAGGTCAGTCCGATGTGTCGTCTCACTGTTCTGTCGGAGAGTAAAACATGCTTGGTGTTGCCATTCAGGATTCAGGAAGCCTGCTCAAAAGGAAGGTGGGTTGGTTGGTCGTGTTGGGAGGGGTGAATGGTTTGGGAGTGGAAAGGTGGCGGTGCTGGCTGGAGAGGAGGGGAGTTACAAATGTGAGCCTGCTGATAGAAAGACCCGGCCAAATCAGGGGGACTTTACGCATTTGGGGAGGCGCACCACAGACTCTCTCTCGCTCTCTCTCTCTCGCTCTCTCGCTCTCTTTTCGTTCACTGTCTGTGCGCGCGCGTGTGTGAATGACTTCCAGACAGAGACGAAAACCATGAATGGGGCATGGGAAGCGCAACTGAGAGTCCACGCTAATATTCACAAAAAACAAATCTCTGTGGAGAAAAAACATTCATGGCACAGCACAGGGACGGGCTTCGAGTTTCTCGACGACGGGATCTGGATCTCTCTCTCCATCTCCGTGTGTTTGTCTCTCTCTCCCTGGTCCTCTTCTCCAGCAGTGTGCTATTGACCTGCATTGACGTCATTGCGTCATTAGGTATCCCTTAGAAACACTGACTTTCAAAAATAGTATCAAATTAATTCAGCTGGCAAGAAGAGAGGGGTGGAGCCTATGAGTGTTTGGGGTTGGGGCGTTTGGGGTGACGGGGTTTGTGGGTAGGTGTGGATGAAGTGTGGTAGCATGTTTTATTCTGAGATCCAGCCCCCCTCCCCCCGCCCCTCTCCTACACTTGCACACACACACACACACACACACACACACACACACACCACCTTCACCATTTCCGAGCTGACGGGTGGAGAGTTGGACCAGACACATCGATATCTGAAGCCTAAACACTTAGTGCTCAGTGTGGAGTCCCACTGGAGAGCGAAGAGCACAAAAATAACTCGGATTCAAACTGAATTTCGCATATGCATATGAGTTATTGTTGCCAAATATAAACACACGGCAACGAAAAATGAGCCATAAATATAGATAAATGAACCAATAAACATGAATTAAGGAAATTACAAAAATAATAAGCAACAGCTTTAGTAATTGGGTCAAGCAGGTCAAGAAAGGTTTTTCTATTTCTGTTATATAGTCTCTCTGCCTCCTTCCGTCTCTTCCAGCCTATAAATATCTTCCAGCTGATGTTAAAAACCTTTTCCCCATTCAACCCCTTGTTCTTAAAGCCAAGGGAACCAGAACACCAGCCAGACGGAGAGACAGACACACAGGACAGACAGGACACACAGAGAAACAATTACTGTAATTCTACACATTGTTGGGATTCTTAGTATGAACCCAAAACGTTGGCTTTTATGGTTTTTCAGCAACAGATCAGATTTTTACAAATACAAATACCCAAACCTGCATTGCTTTCAAGTAAAAAGATTGAAATATCTTATTACTGTTGCTTTAGAAGACTTTATGCCATTTTAAATGGTTAACTTGTATTAAAATAGTTTTAAATGGGGAGTCACAGAGGACTGTACTGTACTTACCAGCAGGGGTAAATCAGGCATTATGATTAGATGCCATTCTCTACAGACTGAATACCTGGTGGTTTTAGTTTTAGGTAATAGTGACAGGAATTACAGTTCCTTGTAGAGATTATACATTGGAGTTTCCCTTCCCCTGTGGATTGACGGTTGCTTCCAGGAGCTGTCCGTGGTGCTGAAATTGCATTTCAAACTGAAAACTCTGAACATTTTAATGTTGCTGTGACTTCACACTAGCGATAGCTGTGGCCAAAGGCATTATGTTTTTCAGGTTGTGTCTATGTCCATTTTGTTCACGAGAGTTTGATATTTCAGGAATGCCTTGAGGGAATTACTTGACATGTGGCCCAAACTTTCACTTGGATTGAAAACAAATTTTTGAATTTGTTGGCCTAAGGTCACTGTTACCACATAAAACATGGCCATAACCTAAGAATTCATACACTACTTAAGACAATATTTCAAGCAAATGTCTAATGGGTGTCGACCAAACTATGCTGATTGTTTTGATCTTCTGTGTAGTCACGTTTAAGATGCGTGTGAAGTATCCACGTTTTAGAATTTGTAGCATTGCCTACTGTCATGGCTACAACTTTGTGTCCTATCAGAATCAGCTTTGTAACACACACACACACACACACACACACACGATTTGGAATAAATATGGAACCTGTCCACCTGTTCAGGAATTTTTAGACTCATGGCTCCTCTGAAAAGCTGCCCAACCTACTTTCGTCACCTGATTGTCTTTCTTTTTTTGGGCTCACAGGAAGTGAGTGAGACTGTGTTTTATGTGTGATATATGAAGAGAGAAACAGACAACTGAAAAAGAGCAAAGACATGTACACAGAAAGGGAAGGAGAGAGCCAAGCAGAGAGACTGTGGCAAAAATAATTCACCATTAGGCCTGAATTAGAATTTATGATTCATCCTCTTGAATTGAAAAGCACACATTTCAAATGTCGTAGGATGCTCCACCTCATGTCTGGTAGCACTACAGGTCTCAGGTCTTTGCTGAGAATTGTGTGCCAAACACACTAAAAAAAGGTTGCGAGTGTTGTTTGGGAGGAGGATGTGAAGTGTGTGATCAGCAATAGAGAAAAACATCTCATTGTCGATGCACAAAAACATGAAATGTGCCACTAACCAACTAATGTTACTGTGAAGAAAAGATGGCAGACGGATCTGGAGGGTGTCTACAAGCGCTCTGTTCTGGAGGCTACGCAGTTGCAACTGACCTTTGACCTCTGTGTGAATGACAAGAACAAGTTTTCTTTCAGCAATCAATAAAGAAATCACTATAAATTAGGTAAACATGAAACCATACCACGTAAATAAGCATTGTTGCAGGTAAAGGGTGTGGAACTCAGAGACGTGTGATCACAGGACACGGCAGGATACCCACATGGGGAGAGATGTCTCATAGAAGACGTCATCAGCATCAGTGGAAGTCACGCAGCAATTCAGGGGTCAGTGCCAAGGCTGACGACAGAGTTACAGAGGCAGAGAGAGATCCTGGGTGTGACTAAGACACTCCAGCCACGGAAAAACAGTGTGCTCTCGTTTCCTCCTCCATAATAACACACGAGTCGGCTGTTTGAGAGGAAATGATAACAAAAACCAAAATGCTCCACGGCCTATTGAGTTTCAGCCCTCACCCCGGTCAATACAATAAGACCTTCCAAAACATTTACCTTCTGTGTATGATGGCCCCAATCTTTTCCACTTGCATCTCTGCTCGTGTGTGTGTGTGTGTGTGTGTGTGTGTGTGTGTGTGTGTGTGTGTGTGTGTGTGTGTGTGTCTGTTGTATACACACACAGGTACTTTTAATTTGTTTGATGTCCCCTCCCATTTGCCTTGTGGCTTTCCATTCCAACTCGTCTGCTGCGTCTTTCTAGGAAACCGTGGGTGTTTTGGTCTGATGTTTACTATTGGGCCCCAGAGAGTGAGGGCGGGTATACACACTGCAAAGAGAGGGTTTCAAGGGATCCTCCGTCAGGGCCACACGTTACGTACTGAACCATTTCAACTAAAGAAATCCCAAAGAAGGGTAGGATTTTGTGTTGTGCTGTAATGTCTTTATTTTGTAGGTTTTACGTGTTATCTTTTGAAGGACATACTTTTTCATTAATTTGTTTCTCAGCTTACTGGTTCAAGAAATAGTTATGTGTATATGTTAATTTTACAAAAATGATCACAAAAACACAAGTATAATATATAATATAGTATAAGTCACATAGTATAGTATAAGTCACAATCAAAATTAAAAATGTCCAAAAGTTAAATCAGAAAAGCGCGGGATCTTAAAATTGTCGTTTCAGTTCCAAGGTAGCTGATTAGCAGCTGTTCATGTATTGTAGACTTCTTTTTTGTCAAATGTGTTTCCTGGTTTAAGATGTATGTGGTAGTTCACCAAATAACTACAACTAATGCAAAATCAAAGAGAAACTTGACAAGACGGGATTGAAGTGTAGAAGAATCATTTTTACAGTGTAAAACCATTTTTGTTGAGGGTGTGTACAGAGGGATGGCTGGCCAGGTTTTGTTTGAATTTCAAGCCCAGATTGAGGAACCCTGCGCCCGCGCCTCCCTCCCTTCCCCTCCACCTATTTATTTTTCCATCTCTCCTGCCTAAATGATGTCAATGGAAGCAGAGCTATAGTGCTATTTATAGACTCCCCTCCCCCTCCCCTCACACACACAAATACACACACCACCACCCCAACACACATACATTTACACGTGTGTGTACTGTATGTGTTTGTTCTCCATGCTTGGTTATTGCTCGTGCAGCCGTACTTCCCTCTGCTGGAGAATAAATAAAAAAAAAGGAAGAAAAAAAAAGCCATTGAGAGGGACAAGAGCGAAGTGCGCCTCCTGCGTTCTTGTTCTGCTTTTACCGCTGCTGCTTCTTCATTCACTCATTTCGTGCACTCATTCATTCATTCATCTTTTTCCTACTCACCCATTCACACAATTCCTCCCGCAGAACTTGTGAATGGACGGATGAAAAGTCTGAATGCAGGGAGACACCTGTTCATTCGGTTTCATCTCGTTAGTTTTTTTTTTTTTTTTTCTTCTTCTTCTTGGAATCACCAACTGATGTTATGATGCGCATACTCGTACGTATTTCCGGGCGGTGGGGTGGGGGTGGAGAGGGGTGAAGGGGGAGGGGGAGGGGGGTTAAATCTAACATGCTAAGTCTCATGGGACAGCAGAGTACATAGTGTTCCCTGGGTGAGTTTTGGTAGCTATATGCATAGACCAAATACTCTCTCTGTCTCTCTCTCTCTCTCTCCATGAGTCGTTCTGTCTCTTGACATTCACATGCTACATTACGTAACGTAGTTGGAGGAGGGAGGGGGGGGGTCTTTAAAGTCTCCTTCCATCACAAATAATCACAAACATCGTCTGCTGCACAAGCGTCTCCGATTAAGAAGAACTCATGAGTTATGTTTTTTATACAACCTTCTATTTCTGAAAGCCGGCCGAGATAAAAATAACCCCCCTCCCTTTCTAAAATCCATCATCCCCCCTCTTAGATTCAGAAAAGCTGAATTTCTGTCCTCCATAAACGGAATGGTGTAAATGCATATCAGGAAAACGGCAGATGACACCGCTGATCATCTTATAGGTTTATGGTTTTATGGGCAGTGTGGGTTAATGATGGTTTCGGGGGTCGGAGAGGGCAAAAAACACCTTACATTTTTGTTGAAGCACCATTTTTTTTTTTTAATATATCCAAAAACCATATTCTAAAGCTCTTACGAATTCGATTGCCTTGTAAGTGTCGTGAGAGGTATAAATCTAAATAAATATGTTAAAAATGGTCTTGATGCTTGTTATATGTCTTCGCTGCCTGTAAAGGCAAAATCATCGCATCGTTGCCTTGAATATTTGATCATTTGTGTTCATCTTGTGCTACCTGCGAAATTAAAGCACGTTTTTTTTTTTTCTTTTAATAAACCAACCTGTGCTAGGTGTGCGTTTAATGTACAGCAGTAGAGAAGAACTGGTTCGTATTTATAGCAAAACTGTGTACATCCACCGCGGTCACGCGTGCAGCAGCCGCTTCTCTGCACTCCTGCTTAAGTTGACATGTTAACACTCACTGGCTGCTATATTTAGCCCAGCCTCACAGTGCTGTTACTATTCCCAGCATTGTACATGAGGGGGCGGACGGTGCGGTTTTCTTTTTTCTTTTTTTCTCTATAAAAGGGTAGAAAAAGTTCCCTTTTCACAACTGATTTATTTTTGCACGTACATTCTGGACTGCTTTCTGCCACTGACAGCTTATTAGTTCAGGGACACTGCAGTTTGCTGTCACGATTCCAAGAATGAAGGGCGATAAGAAAAAAAGAAGAGTTAAAAACAGTTTTGATTGGTGAATGTTGAAGGTGACTGTTAACACTGCTGAAGTGTCTTGAGAAGATGGTCTGCAGCTGACATCTGAAAGAATCTTATCAAACACTCGATTTAAATGTTGTCAAGATTGCTAACATCATGTCTTTAAGTCCACACCTCAGACACCTGAGGCTCCAATAACAAGTAGTTTCCCTGTCAAATGTTGATGTCAAAATTATTTGTAAGCAAATGAATCTGTAAGCAACATCGGCTTTGCTTCCACTGCCTGATGCAAGTCTAGTGTGTTTTCAGTACTGTGGACAGCTCCCATCAGATTAGGCACATTCATGAGGTCATGGAGGGCTGGGCCGGAACATGGGAAAAAACTGTGGTTAACTCCATTTACACTAAAACGTAATGTTAGTTGATGCTAAAACTGTGAGCCATCATCTTTGTAGCATTCTTTTATTTTAGCGTTTCTCATGATACCCACTCTTATGCATTAGGGTCATCTAACTTAGTCAAGCACCTTCCTTATCAAATTTATCATTAATCTGTGTCCCCATTGATTAACAGGAGAGTACAGATATGACTTCAATAGTGGTCATTAAAGAGAGCGCAGGTTTAGGTGCGAGATAGCTTTTTTGTTTAGGTTCGAGGGTTGTAGGAGGTCAATTCTTCATCTCTTTCTATAAAGGCAGAGCTATGTGACTGCAGATGATAGAGGTTTTCACAAGCGAAGGTGTATTTAGAGCCTAATCCAACATCCACTTTCCATTGCCATCTACTTTTTAAGAAAAGATCTCCTGTACATGTGTTAAGCTCCCTGGGTGCACCGACACAAACTGGACACTGGATGTTATGGGATATATTACAACGTTACACTTCCCTTTTGTGGACGTCATTAATTGTTAGGCATTGAAGTTTTGCAATCTGCACTAGTGTTGGAAATAATTATTACTATTAAAGTGATGTGTTGCAGCAGGCACACAGTTCGAACGGGAAGGGCAGTAGTCTGCCACCAAATCAACAAACACATTTGTTCAAACTGCAACCATTCAGTGAGCACGTAGGCCAAAGTCACGTCATACTTTTCTGGACACCAACTGTCTGTTTCTCCAACCAAAACAGCAGTACTGAACGCAACAAGTAGACAAGAGAACACAGAGTCCTCGAATGCAGCAGTGTGGCTTCCGCTCACATTTTCAAATACAATCAACCAAATAACTAAAACTGAAATTTAAGACAAACTTCTGTGAATTTGCAAACCCAATCATACTACTTGTAGATTTGGCCTCAGATCTGTTGGGGTACAGTAAGGCCTTTTTTTCTTTTCTTTTTTATCATCACCATCACCACCACCACCACCACCTCTTCCTCCCAAAGGTTGTTAATAAAGTGAGGAAACCCATCGAGTTCCACCAAGTGCTTCAGGACTATTGATTTACCTTCACTTGTACTCTCACATGGGCTCGTACAGTCGCTCCTTCCTTCTCTTTCTCTCTCTGAGGGTCGTCTTCGCTTCTTCTCCCGCTGCTGCTGCTGCCGCCCACTCCTCCTCCACCACTTGATTATTTTCAGCTTCGCTGTTTGTTTGCGCGCGCGCGCAAACACATGTGCCAGGCATTTGCTGGCTGGCTGGCTGGCTGGCTGGTTTGGGAAATACCTGGTCACGATCAATGAGGGAAGGGTTTATTTTGGTCACAGAGCGCCCCCTTCTGTCCCTAAAAGATAACTTCTCCTTAGACCGTAAACGCGTCATGATGCCTGTGCCAAAAGCTGTACAGTATCTGTTCAAAAATACACTATCAGTGTATCTCGGTGAGGATGTAATAGCAAATTAGGAGTATTATAAGGGACAAAAAAAAAAATACACTGATACATCATAAATACACCGTGCTATGTTAAGACCCAGCCATTGTATCACAGACGATATCCCTGTCAACACAAATACTGCAGCCTTCTCCGTTGCGGTGCGTTGCAGGCTTACCACGTTTCAACACTGATTCAGCACAATTACTTCGTAATCAGTAACAAACAAACAACACCGTGGCTCTTAATTCTTTCCCCTGGATGATGAAAAGGAGAAAGGGGGGGGGGGGGGGGGGGGGGGGGGGGGGGTCAGGATGAATTTTCCCACTCGTCTCTGCATTGCACGCCCGGATCGCAATGTTCCTCCGTGCGCCTTAACCCGAGCAGAAACACAAAGAGAGACAACAAGAGATCATGAAAGCTTTAAGTGACTCGTTCGGTGGGGATAAAAATAGATCTGGTTGCTTTGACAGGAAAACCCTGGTCTGGATCGCCCTCTGTAGGGGACACTCTGCAAAGACAAGAGACGGTCAAGCTTCTTTTGTCTTAACCTTTTACATACAGTCGATGGTCTTAACGTTTATTTTCTGCAATAAATGCGCTGCAATGTTCATCAGTAACCAAGATTGCACACCATATATCAACCCTTTACATATTGAATGGTTTGAAAACACAACTGTTTTAGAAACACTACTGACGCATGTTACGTCTACTTTAATTACCGATTTATTTCTTTTTTGGGGATCTTTTATGCATTTAACGTCATTCATGTCGGAGCAAACAGAGGGTTGTCTTCATGTGCATCCCTCATTTGATGCACAATGTAAATGGAGCTTCGGCAGCTTATTTCCAGCTCACCAGATCAAACTGAAGCTGGTGTTACTAAAATGTATCTAAATAAAATGGTTTCTGCAAGACGGTGGGTCTTATTCTGAAAAAGCTTTCCAAACAGAGACATATGTGACTTGTTTTCTCTATGGTTTGGAGGTTTTGTTTTTCAAGCCATTCAGTTGCCTCGCTGTAAAAGGCTGCCACAGCCGATTCAAAAAATTAAAGAGTTTGAGCGCCCCTCCTCTCCCAAAGCCTCCACCTACACACACCAGTGCACGTGTCTTCACATGCAGACCTGTAGCAACCACTGAGGGCTCACTGTGTTCTGGCTTTAAAAGAAGCAGTTTTGGACCTTTCAGACTGCATGTGCAGAGTTTGGTTTTCTTTTCTGGATACATTTTTGGAAAAATACTTTTTTGGGGGTCAAAGTATTAGAATTAGGTTTACATTTGGAGTAAACCCATGTAAGATTCCGACCAAGTATGGATTCAAATTGGGTCCGGCTATTATTTGGAACGATATAGGCAGAGCTTTAGTTTGGATTTGGGGCTTTAAGGCTACAGTTTAGACTCGGTGGATAAGGAGTGCAACACATTTGATATTGTTAACATCCAATGGGTGCCCCAAAGTGTAGATTTAGGATGACAATAATAAACTAAACAATCCATAAAATCACAAAATGGGTGAAAATGTATAGAATCGAAAACTGACCTTTAAAAACATAAAACGAGGCAGTTTAAATAATTTAAAAGTAAAAATACAAGTAGGCTTCTCCAGGTAAGGGTTAGAGAAAGAGGAGAAGCTTTACATGTAAAAGAAAAAAACTCTTGTGAGTGCTGGAAGACGGCAAGTATTAAATACGTTTATGGCTTCAGGTTAATTTGTTCTAATGCAGATTTTTATAAAGCTTACAATTTAAAGTACATGAAGTAGTTTATGAACAACTTTAAAGATTAGAGCTTGGATACAAGGTAAAAAGATCAAGATACAGATTCATTTCCCTTCACCTTGTGTTTAAGTATAATGAATGCAGCTGATTGAAGGTCTGTAGCATTATCGCACGAGTGTTTGTGTAGGAAAATGTGCCGTAAACAAGCAGAGCTTGCAGCACCAGGGTGTGTAAATAAAGTGTGTTCCACACGTGGCAACAACTAATTATAGTCCTTTCAATTATTGAGAGCCCGATTCAACTCTTTTCTACTTCAAAGCAGACACACCCACCCAGCACCTCAATGCACAAACACACACACACACACACACACACACACGCACCCAGCACCTCAATGCACAAATGCACAAACACACACACACACACACACACACACACACAGCACCTCAATGCATGCACGCACGCACGCACACACACACACACACACACACAGCACCTCAATGCACAAATGCACAAACACACACACACCCAGCACCTCAATGCACAAACACACACACACACCCAGCACCTCAATGCACAAACACACACACACATACAGCACCTCAATGCGCGCACACACACACACACACACACACACACACACACACACACACACACACAGCACCTCAATGCACACACACCCAGCACCTCAATGCACAAACACACACACACACACACACACAGCACCTCAATGCGCATGCGCACGCACACACACACACACACGCGCACACTCCGAGGAGAGGGGGAGACTGATGCAGTCGTGTAGATAGCCGAGAAGGCACGTTTCCATGTATATTCTAAATGTAGATGCCAGAAATGGTGGGCTAAAATTACTTCACTCTGCTTTGGTACAAATATAGATGAGTACAAATAGAAAGAGGGAGAAGGCGAGACAGGAGGGTGGAAATGATAAATGGGATGAAAGGACAGCTGAGTGAGTGAAAGGCTGGTGAGCAGAAAGAAAAAGGAGGCTGAGCGAACGGCAAGTTTGGGAAAGGTTTTCAACATCCGAGTCAAGTTTTGTAGAGAGGAAAAAATAAAAGAGAAATCTGAAGACGTAGGGTGACTGAGGTTTGCAATTCAACAACCATTATATTCTTCATAAACAAGTGCAGGACAAAATTTCATACTTCCATACAAGTTTATGATAAAAATCCAATGAAACCGCATCATTGAGTCATACAAAGTAGCATAGTCAGCCAATTCAAATTAAGCTCTAATAAAAAAAGAAAACAAGATTAAATAAAATGGTAGAAACAAATGTATTCAACATGTTGCAAAACAAAAGGATCTTTATCTTTTTTAACAATGTGACAAACATATTTATCAGGTACAACTTGGCAGTCTTTTGTTCCAAAAACAAAAACAAAAAAATACACGATAATGTTTAAAAATTTGAGAGGGGAAAAGAAAACACACGCACACACACACACACACACACACACACACATTAAGATTTTCTATCACCTTGGCCAAGAGGAATACAAGGAGGAAATGCATGTTAGAAAAGTCAGAGCCCGTTGTCTGGTTTTCTGGAGACAGGAAACCAAACACCCCCCTCCCGTCCAAAATAACCAAAAAAGGATCTTGTGCGAGTGAAAGTGAGTTGAGACCAGTTACAGGAGAAAAAAAAAAATAGTAGGTGACAAACAGTCCTGTCTTGATGTGGGAAAAGATCCTGATGTGATGCAGTTCAATGAGCAATATGTACTGAGTGTGTGTGTCTCAGTAGATCCGGCCTCGGCTCCTGCTGCCTCTGGCTCCGAAGCCTCGTCCTCGGCCGCCCCTGAAGCCGCCACGCTGCTCTGAAGTGACAAAATGTCCAAAACAAACCGTTCAGTCAAAACACATCAGACTTAAAGTAGGTTGCAAACACATGCAGTGAGAAGGTAAAGTGTGTAAGTGTGTAAGTGTGTGTGTGTGTGTCGTGCTGTGATCAGTGCTCTCTAGTGGACAAACTGAAATAAAAGCTACCGTTTCTAAATGATCTCCAACATATCTGTCACGTTTCTGTACTGCAGTTTGTTGTTAGCCAATGACCAGGGTACGGTATTCACCAGCGCCATGATGGCGGCATGGTTTTAAAGGTTGGTAATGTCAGCTGGCTCACACTTAACTATCTCATCACCTGCTGAATTAATTGCCATAAAATCTGGTATCCAACAACACCGACTGGATGAATCCCAATGACTTTGGCAAAGCCGACTTCTCCCGTAACGCCACCAACAAGTCCAAATTTTCACTTATTCAGTCAAATATCTCGACAGCTACTTGCCACTTCGTCATTTATGCGTCCCAGACGATGAATCCTACTGACTTTGGCGATCCTCTCGACTTTTCCACTACTGCCACTATGAAATTTCAGGACATTTCGCTCACCCTTATGTCACACATTTAGTCATTTACCGGCAAAGTGATGACTTTCACCAATCATATGGATCTCAAAAGTGGACTAAACTGCCGCTGTCTTTAAAAAAAATAATAATTTTGGGGCCTGACTTTAAGCTGCCACAGGAATCCATTTAACTGCAATAAATCAAATAACTGCTGTCCTCAATGAGCAACAGACTTCTTAAAGTCACCTTCAAATCTACAATGAGTGTAAAACTTAAAAAGGGACGTAGCTGATAAGAAATTTGGTTCTTTGTTATTTTCAGAAAAGTAGTAAGTGTTGCTGCGTTAGCCAAATCAAAGATTAGTCAAAGTAGCCAATATGCAGTACAAAAGGTGAACATGCTACACAAAGTGTTTACAAACACAAATAAAAGGAAAAACAAAAGGGGTCACCGAGAACTCCTCACCATAGCTGAAGTTGCCAATGGTTGCACTGTACTTGCCACTGGGGGGGTTGTAGATTTGCCGTGCGTCCCTTCGGGGCTGAGGAGAGATCTGTTTTTTCGTGCTGCCACCGGATCCCATCTCCTCACCTGACGGACGCTTCGGCCTACAAAACAAAACCAAAAGTACATGAAGATCTAATGGAGCGATAAGTGCACTCGGGTACCACATGTATGACCTCTGACTGATTCATGAAATGCGTGACAAGAAGCGGGAGCAGACTTACGCGACTGCTTCAGTCTTCTGCACCGGTTTCCAGGACAGAGTGACTGTGCTCTTGTACGATGGAGGGTTGTGGAAGAGATCCTGAAATTAAAATCAAAGATTTCAATACAATTCAAAAGCAAAACAATTCTCCTAATTCATTAAGCGACCAGGAAAACATAAGGCATGGATGTTGCAGTCCAATAAAACAGACCTTATTAATAATATTAATAACAAATACAAATATTAATAACAACTACTTCATTTGAGACTTGTTGCCAACACTGTCAGAAATGTTTACTTGTGTAGGATTATAATTACAAGTATGGTGTTTACCACAAGGTGAGAACAAAATATTGTGAGATGATGCAGCTCGGTGTAACATCACAACAACTTACAGCCAGAAAGTCTGGATAAAAACTGGAAGTTTCTTGAGTTAGTATTTGATGTTAGGTTACATCCTGCGGAGCTTCTTATTTTTCTGGCCACTCAGTGTCTGTGACGAAACACCTTACCTTGATGAGGACATTGATGTTGTTGGTGATCTTCAGGGCCACCACTTTGATCTTGTTCTGATCACATGTAAAAGATAAGTTACTCTTTCAGATATTTTATTCAGCAGAACTGGTCACACGTAAAACTTAGTTGGAATTTTTGTTGATTGTCTACAGCAAGGAATAAAGTTTGTTGTTACCTCATCTGTCTTCAGAGCATCTCCGGTCTTTCCTTGCAGTGCTACTCGCAGCTGTCTGATGTAAACCTGCAGGCCTCTGGCAAAATACTGTAACCTGTTCAAACACAAAGCACATTCGACTCGATGTGAAGTGTTTCTGCTTTCAGACAAAATGACCACAGTGAATTTTTGCTCAGACTTTGGTTTAAGGATATTCATTTTACTAACTGCCGTTTTTTTGGGGTTTTTTTTACAAATCATTTCCTCACCTGATCTTGAAGTCTTTGAGGCGCTCGGCATCCACTTTGTCGAGGAGGAAGTCTGGCAGCTTCTTGCCCAGCTGGTGGAAGCTGAAGAGGAGACACTCGACGTAGCTGAACTGCAGTTTGGGCTCCTCGCTTGCCGAGTTCTCACCGTTCTCCACCTCCTCTGGGGGAAGCGGCATGAACTCCTAAACAACCGGAAAAGAAAAGAATCATCAAGAGTGGAAATTTTTGTTTAACCAGACATTTGTGTCAGACAGCTTAAACCATTAGGGTGTATTGGACAAAGGGAATACATTTGTACTGGAGGACCCTCGGCAAAGCCCATCTGTTTTTTTTTTTGTTTTTTTTTTAAAGACATTCACAGAGAGGAAAAGGAATAAAGAAACAATGGGAAAAAAATGTATAGATGGGACTGAGGAAAGGTTTCAATACATTCTCCCCTACTTTGAGTTTAACATGTCTGACAGTAATTGTTAAAATGTATGCGCCATTCAAAAATTTGTTTGGGTTGTCATGTCTCTTGGGGGTGCGTGGGTGTGTGTGTGAGGGTAGGCGGGGGGGTGAAGCTATAAAATTTCTGACTCATGGAAAAACTGCTCATGTGGATTTTTCTTCCTTTGTCCAGCTACAACAAGACAAGTCGTTCTTACCAGCAGCTTGGTAAACAGCATGGTGAGGTTGGGCTCCAGCTTGTCCATGTCTCCGCAGAATGGACTCATCTCAGCCAGCAGCTTCAGCACCTACACACACACACACACACACACACACACACACACACACACACACACACACACACACACACACACACACAGAGCTTAGCAGATCTCCACACACAGAGTATTGTGCATTGCTAATGAGAAACAGTGTTTCGTGGTGCAGACTAATGACCCATTAACAACATGCAGTTGGCCGACACCTCTGACAGGTGGCTGCCACGCTGACTTTGTTTACTACTGCAACCTCGCACCTAATGTCAAACATTAAGAGAATTGACACCAGTAGTCATACTGGTCAGGAAGATCGTCTTTTTGTGTAATGACACCCTGCCTTATAATTTGCAGTACAGATCAAGCACTAGCGCGTAGGTTTTTCAGGTATAAAAAAAAACCCATCTGAAACACTTCACTTAAAGTCCCCCTTTTTAGCATTCATAACCAGTAAATAAACTTTGTGTAAACGGTTTATAACAAACTGGAATGTAGTTGTAAGCACACACTTGTGTTCATTGATGTATTTATCAACAACTATAACAAAAAGTGGAACCTGGTATAGACAGGAAATGAAGGGTAACACTACATTACATTTTAAAGTCACTCAGGGAGCGCCAATCTAACGCCCCACACTTCAGTCCAGCAGGTGGAAGTGATGCTTCTAGAAGTTGGTTTGCGAACCGTGATTAAAACTCCAAGAAGAAGAAGAATGGCATTCATGAGTGAATCATTTTGGGTTAAGGAAAAACTCACCTCCAACTGAATGTCCAGCTCAGCCACAGGACTTGTCAGGGTGCTGAGGTTGGGCAGGACGTGTTCACAGAAGTAGGTTACAAAACGCGTGGAATGGACATTTTTCTGCAGGACAGGAGGAAACTAGGATAAATTCATACTTCAATTGTCGAAAAATAAGATCAATCATCAAAAATGTATGCCTAAGATTAATAAGTGTAAAAACAGAAACCAAGTACTATATAGAACATGTTTGAATACTTGTTACATGTCAGACGTATTCAGTAGCTTCCTGGAATTCTATTAGACTGGAAGTGATTGACATCTAAATATTTTCATGCATTTTTAGCGACGACAAGATTTAAGATTCACTTTACATACCCTGCTTTCTTCCTAGAAGTGCTACTATAATACTAACAAGTTCAGCCCTCTCCACTGTGTACTTAAACTAAAAGTGAGGGATACAAAAAGGATAAAAACTACCACCCCCCCCCAAAAAAAATAAAAAATAAAAATAAATAAATAAAAACAGAAGCTTCTATGATATGTTCGACCATTTGCTTGATGAGTGAGCCTCTCTGCTGTAAAGTCCTTTGGTTCTACTCACAGAGAACAGCGGTAGGGCCTGGCGCGTGCACTGCAGCAGGCGGTCCACGGTGTCGGGGTCAGCTGGGTTGAGGGCCTGCTCTAGGAAAGCCTGCTCCACCACCAGCTCCACCAGCTGCTGCCGCCCGTTGACTGTCTGCAGCACGCGGAGACCCGACACTAAACGCATCAACAGCACAAACTCCTCTCCTGTCACATCCTCCAACACCTGAGAAGGCAGCAGGAGGGAAGAAAGACGTTTTATTAGCGTGTGGCCTTTGAGAGGTTTTTGTTGTTGGCTTTTTTTTTTTTTTTACACAAACATGTTAACATCACTTTAATGTAAATTTTTCTTCACCACTGACCACTTGGGACGGGTGAGTTTCAGTTTCACGAGGCAAAAGAATTCACTTCCGCCTTTTAAAAATGGTAATTAAATCCACTCCCCTTAAAACAACATTTATCAAACAAGTGATTAAATTTGCGAACCTTCTTTGTCTCTGCAAAGACGTACTCCTCCACCTCCTTTGTCATGACTTCCTCTGACAGGGTCTTCAGTTTGGTGGACAGAAACTTGATGGCCCTTTCTCGCACCACATCCTCCCCCTGCAGGACCTGAGAGAACATGCCTCCAAGCGTACCTGGACGAACAAAGACATTTTGGGGATTTTGTCACACGAGGAATTATTACTAAACTGATTTTCAATATAAAAAAATGAGTGTCCCATGAGCGGTTACTCAAAAAAGAAGAAACAGCTTATTAGTGGGGGAAGGAAGACTTACCCTTGGCATCCATCTTGAAGATAGAAACAAGCGCTGCATTCACTTGGTTGAACTCTAGTGTATCATCTGAAAGCACAAAAATACATGACAGATTTCAATAAATATCAGCATAGATTATCAATACTGATCAGCCACTGGTTGCCCTGTGATTCTGTGAAGGATAGGTGGGCACAGAAAGCTCTGATACCTGTCTGAAGGAGCTGGGTGAGAATATCTGCAACCCTGAGGATGTTTTCGCCAGTTGCAAACCGCGGGAGCTCCTTGATGGCTTGCCGTCGGATCTGGACAAGCACACACAGACACAGGGAGTGTTGTTATAATGGAATAAAAGTGACTCCTGTGAATACATTGAGGCAAGGAAGGAAACCCCACACTGATCCAGGAATGAGAAGAAGAAAAAAAAAAAATCAAATTACCCACGTGCCACTAAGGACGATTAGGCAGTGACCCATATCTGCGTCATTTAATACTCACAGACACATCCTCATCTTCACAAAGATCGAGCTGGGCATGAATAGCTGCATCAGCAAGTTCGGGAAAGTTGCTGAAGAACTTGGGAATAAACTGTGCTGCCAGACGCTTCTCCTTGGGGCCACCCTTCACGCCATCCAGGATTACCTGGTAGGCATCTTTGTGCTGCACAATAAGAGAAAGGACACCAGTGAATAAACAAATAACAGCAACGTGACATTACAATTCATGCTGACCCCTCAGATAACAATACAGCGAGTCTTGCTGGAACACTTCGTATACCTGGTTGCTACCAGTTGATCAGGTTACGTTGAATCGTCTGTATACATCCATATTTACTACATTTAGGTGGGAAACGAGCCTGTTTGACTACACAATGGTCACTGACCAGGTTTAAAAAAACAACAACAACAACTCTGCGCAGCAGTTTTATCATCACTAGATGCATCTATGCATGCAAGGGTTGTTAGACACATTTTTCAGAAGGTCAGTTAAATATTTGTGGATCCCTCCTCGTGAATCTGTTGTATAAAGTCGTGCGCATGTCCGGATGGATCTACGTACTGAAAGGACAATAAGGACACGTCCCACACGGTAGGTTCATGTCACTGACTAAAGATGAGAGAAACTCCTAAAACAATCTGTGAACTGACGCATCTGGAGACGAGTTGATTTTAGTTAACACGACACCAACTTTAAACTCTTTGAACTACAAACCGAAACTCGGATTCAGGGTGAAGTAAAGGATTTTCCTGACAACGCAGCAAACTAACAAACTTATTGGACACAAATGTCCCGTCGACGTCAAGGAAAACATCCTGAATGACATTTTACGGTGAATTTGAATGACGTGCCTTTGTTGAACGGAGGATCCGGAACACCGGTGTGAATGAAAAGCGGTTCGCGTGTGGTTTACTTCACAATGATGAATGTAGATGGATGTTTTTGGGGTCAGCGGAGGACCGCGTATCGTCGGGTCGCCACGGCGAGGCTGTTAACATGAGCCCGGTCACTACCATAGCTAGCTACAGTTAGCCTAGCACACACAAACAATGTTACGTAAGCCCTCAAAGTTGTCAGCAGTAAGAGTAAAATAAGGCACCGCTGCAAAGCAGTGAGGATCCCTATTCAACGGTGTTTAAAACGAACTAGCCGGCTTTTCTTTACCTGGCTGAGGCCGTCCTTAGCATCAGCAAGGATCCCGTAGTTCCGATAGAGATCCTCGATAGTGACCGCCATCAGCGTGCGTCCGAGTGTTGCCGCTCACAGAGAAGACCGCGAACAAAACCACGGAGGAAAATCCTTCTCGGGCCGCTTTTGCTCCGTCTCAGACGACTGTAGAACAAACAACGCCGTGTAATCGATGGATATCTCGTGCAGAGCGGGGACGGGACGATGAAATTTCGAGAAGCCCGTGAATGAACACCCCCCCACAGCCTGTCTTCCCGCAATGTTCTCTGGCGTGCTTGCTATAATGCTACGGAACAATGGGGACTGCGCATGCGCAGGTTCAACCACCCGTTGTCGAGTCGCAACACACGTGACATGAGTGTGCGCACAATTGATGCGCGGTGAACCAATTTGTGTCCTCAAAACACATGTAAACAGTTTCCGTAATAAGGCTTATATTGATATAATCCCCTTCTTTTTATTTTAGATAATACTTTTTTATGTTTTACTTTTAGTTTTCAAAGCTAAAAAGACAAGTTTTTATTATTTTCCAATAACACATTATAACACATTATAAGCTACATGAAACATTTTAATAGATGCAAGTTAATATGTAATACAGTACAAACTCAAATTTAACACTGCACAAGCCTCATGCTTTACTGCCAAGGGGCCCCTGAACCTCTGTTGGATGCACTGTTTTTGTTGTTATATCATGTATTGTTTATGCCCACATGACAAAATTCTAGTTGCTAGTTTTGTATGAAAAAGTTTTGGCCTTTGAAACTTGGTTGTGAATTACTTCAACAACTTTCAAAACAGCAGTCTCTAAATTCAGAGCCTTACTCATCCATCCATCCATTACATTACATTTCATTTAGCTGACGCTTTTATCCAAAGCGACTTACAGTAAGTGCATTTCAACCATGAGGGTACAAAACCCAGAACAACAGGAATCAAGAAAATACAATTTCTTCAAGAAAGCCAACCTACAAAGTTCTATCAGTAAGTGCCATTTTAAGTGCTACTAAAGTTCTGCTGTTCAAGGTAAAGTCGGAAGAGGTGTGTTTTTAGTTTGCGGCGGAAGATCCAGTTCACTGATATTTCACTACTTAACCATCTTGTGGCAATCTACGGTCAACATCTGTTGAATCTACTTTATCACCCTCATTTGACATTTGTATGTTACTCAGCATCACAATGGCACATCGGTGCAAACACTTTTATTGAACCAATTTGTTGCAACAACAATTATGTACAAGCCATTTCCCATTTTAATAAAATTAATCTTGCACAAGAGACTTGTGGTTTCACAAGAATCTAATTCCTGCTCCAAACTGGACTCCATCACATATCCTGCAAGGAAAGTAGAAAACAACGTCAAAGTAAACCAAGAATCATCTTATTTTTGGTGCATATTTAAGACACTAAACATACTGTCGGGTATATACTGTATCTCTTGAGTACTCTCGCCATGTGTATGTAATGTTATCATGTGCATCTACATCATTATAAAGTAAAAGCTTATCTTAAATGATTAACTTCCCAACTTTGAAAGAGCAAGGTTCTTACATTGATATTATACTTCACTTGGTAAGCTCTTTAACATGTTCCACACATGTAAACTGAGGAGTAAGTTGTCCTACCTTCACAGTCAGTCTAAATGTCAATGTTTGATCTGTGTTGGTCATTTTTGAACAAAAATTCATCATAATCTATTTGCCCGAGTGGATTTTGGTCATCAAGTTTCCCTTAAATGTAAATCTATTAAATGAAAGTCAGATCATCTTGGTTAAAGCATTCTAACCTAACCAGCACTACCTGTCTCCACTCTGGACTCCCATTGGAATGCAGTAATTCAGCTCCAGCCTGGCAATATTGCCCAAACGCAGCACAATGCCCAGTCCATATGACCAACGGAGGCATTCTGCCAGTTTCTTCAAATGTGCTTGTGGGCCCTCACCTGGGTAAAAGAATACATCACGTATGAACTCAGGCAGACAGAAAACAAGAGCATTTGTAAAAGCCTTTATCCATAATTTTAAGTCTGATTTGCCCAAACAACATGCACCTCCCAAAACCAGACTTGGTATATGATAAAACTTTGAATTTAGACAATTAACTTAATATAATTCAGTCATGAATAATGTGCTCCATGGTGCTCACCATAGTTGAGGTTACAAAGGTTCCCGGCATTGAGGAAGAAGTGGGTTCTGAAGAGGTCACCAAAGCCTCCTCTGCCTGGTCTAAAGGGTAGAGGGGTGTAGAGGTGGAGGCCTCCAGCCCAGTAGGCTTCTCCTCCCAGGTAGTCCCCTGCCAGACCAGTAATGTCAGAACATAATGTTTCAATTAACCATCAAACTTCAGTCTGGCTACTAAGCAGCTTAGCCAGTCTTATGTCTCACCTTCACTCTGAGGGCCCATACTGTACATACTGAATCCCCTGATACTGGTGGGGCCACCGAGATAGAACCTAAGACAGTCAACAAAAACACAAAACATACAACAAACAGTACAGTAATGAGCCTTGATGGAAAGGAAAGATTTGTCTCTTCCTCTTGTTTGCATTGTGGCTCCGGAAAGTCTCAGGCCCCGAAAAGTTTCCTTTGTTTTCTGTCTTATTTGGAAGTGATTCTTCCCACATCTAACTAACGACTATCTTGTGACCTACAACCAACTTTGTATTACCATACTGTGGTGGCGGGGTGTGGTTTAGCTCAAACCATAGACTAAACTTGGTGGCTCAGTGTGTCGTCTGTCTCAGCGGAACCCCACGGTAGCTCAGACTTGCTACACTGAGCCACCAAGTTTAGTCTATGCTTACCTATGTAAGGGCAGACACAATTTTCCCCGATTCAGAACAGCTGTGTCACTTATCCTCCTCCCGACACCGTTCCCGGCACCGTTCCCTGAACCGTTCCCTGAACCACTCCTCCCACTCTCTACCCCCTGCAGCTGAGCTAACCACACCCCGCCACCACACATACAAAAGCAGGTACAAACGGAATGGGGGTGATGGTCTACTGCTTGTCCCACTGTATAAAAGCTGACCTACGGAGGAGGGAAGGCCCCTTCTTTGCTGGATACCTCTCTTTGAGGGTGCATGTATGTGTTCTTTCTTGCAAGAATAAATGTCCGATGTGTTTGATTTTGAACCAAGCCTCTTGAGTAATTTTTCTAACAAGCCTTCTGTGAATTCATGAAGAAAAAAAATTATGATTTTAATGGCTACAGTTAGTCTAGTTGAGAGTAGCCTATTTAACCTGCTCCCCAACAGGATCAGAAGTATCAGTAGCAACAGTTTCAACCGATTGCTATGCACACGTGACGCAAATTAACTCAGTCAAATGGTAATAAATACATTAACTTTTTTGGTTATGTGTGAATACACTTTCTAACTATATTATTATCCGTGTCCACCGCAAATAAAAGCCTATAAATCCCTTTTCATGTCATAGAAAGATGCCGTTTAGAAATCCAGGACTAAGAAAGTTATCTTCAGTATCAAAGTGATCCAGCTATAGTTCTCTATACATCCATTTGTGCAAAAAGGAATTACTAAAAGTTAATTGAACATACTTTATAAATTGCTAATTTGCCAAAGTTTAAAGAAATAAAAGCTTTAAAACTCTGGTAATAGTGGTGATAGGCTGAAGTACTGCATTTCTGTACCTGTCTGCGATGCATGTTGGCTTGTCACCGATGGGTAGAAGCAAACCTCCCCACAACGAGGCAGAGAGGACCTGGAGGACGAAGGAAAGGGGTTTATTTAAGTTGACTTGTGCACAGTATGACAGAAACAACAAACCAAACCCAGTGTGTCAGGTCTTTAAACAGATGTTCTGATAAAATGTCAGTGACAGAGAAGCCTGGATATAAAACTTCAATTCTTTACCTAGAACCTAATTATGAATTATTAATCAATCATCTAAAATAGCGAACAAAAAGATCTGTATTTCTATTTCTAAATGTGCTAATACTACATTTTGTAATTCATAACTGCACTCTGGTCCAGGGAAACTACTTTAACCTGTGTAAGTGCATTTGGATGAGATAGTTTGCTAAATGGTTGAAATGTAAAATGCAAAATCTCACTGAGTCCCAGTAAAGCGTCTTGTTGAGCTGGATCTCAAAGTCCTCCTTTAGAAAACTGGCGTCTCCCCCAGTGTAACCAGCAAGTTCCTACACAAACATAAAATGTCAATCTTTTGTGTACAAGACTGTTTGTATTGTTTGCATTTAATATTTGAAAAAGCTTTGTTTACTGGTAAATAACAAACCTGATGAATTTTCAACAGCCCACCTGTCCTAGGAAGGATGGATGACCTTCTGGTATCGATGACCATAGAATGCTGAAAAACAGAAAATATTCACATAATAATTAAAATCCACCATCTGCCATCTCCCACACAATATTATGGTGAACTGCAAAAACTGGAGACTGAATAAAAGCTTTGCCGTCAATTCTCTGACTGAGGACATCATGAAACTATAATGCAATTTCAAAACTCTCAGAAAAACCTGCAAAGTGAAATGGAAGACAAATACCGAAAGTGAGGACTTGAGGGAATGGCCACTCTCCTCCCGGACGGCAAAAGAAGCAGTGCGAGCCAGACAACCCAACTCTCTCCACACTCCTTCCCACTTCAGGGTTTGGCTGGTCTTCCACACAGGGAACTGTGGGCAGAAAATTGGGAAGGAAAAAAAAAGAAGTTTATTACTGTTGTTTGTCCAGATTTAATGCAGTAAATGAGCATACAGCACACACAGTTTGTAACATAGTTGTTGTCTTACTCCACATTGGCTCTGTGAAAATCTGAGAGGCTTCTATTGGTAATTCAGCAGTAATTTAAAGTAATCTAGACTCATATCAGATTAGGAAATGACTGTGAAGGACATCTGGTCGAAAACAAAATCAAACCTGTTTATTTCATTTAAACAATGTGCAAGGAAGCAAGAGAAATAACCCATTATTTACAAACAACATTTTTAATTGCACAAATTGAGAAACAGGGACGTAAACAAGTATTTACACTCATTTCTGCAGAGATGCCTCGATCCGTCTCCCTCAGTGAACTCCACGGAAACTGACCGGTTACTTTGTACACGTTGAGAGAGATACTAAAAGTGAATGGAAAAGAAAAACTATTAATACGCTGCTAGGATTCCTTTGCAATCACAAAATACTCCCATCGACATTTACCTCCTAAAGGATAGACCCAAATCTACAGCTCAACTTTCAGGAGTGTCGCCTGATCTGTCTAATGGCCGACTGCAACCACAAGGCTAACGAGGGCAGTAAAATGAACCGCATAGGTTTTGGCAAAAGCCGGACGGAGCAGAGACACATGGATAACATGACGACTTCTAATAAACGAAGACAGCTTGAACACGCCTCAATGGCGCTTACATTTCTGCTCTTTAACAGTTTTTCTACATTGTTCCCGTTTGTCTTTGCGCCCTTGTAGATCACTGTGCACAAGTTTCTCACCTGCGTACACATGCTTATCATGTATCAATTTCATTAGACCTCAAAACAACATTATGAAGTTTTCATCTCTTACTTGCGTTCAAAGTGTCCTGGTTGGGGCTTGAAGAAGGACAGGCCGTAGGACGTTTCTTTGGTACCGTAAGAGAACTGGAATGTCAGTTTTTCTGCACGACCAAACACATTGGGTAACTTCAGGCCCAGGACCTGAAACGAGACCATATCAATGAGCTGATTAGGGCCTCTCTAATATTCATTGTGCATTTAGAGGTAACTACACCAATGAAAAACCTCAAATGTCAAATACATTGGAACCAACTGGCACCGACACCTACATTAAATTCCAAACAAGCCTGTCGGAGAGTTAATGGAGACATGAGCCAGGGTGGCACTCACCATGCTTCCCTCATTGTTTCCCACCATGGTGTTGTAGCTGCCCGTCATACGCCTCAGCTCGATGACCTCAAAGGCCACGTCGAGACCATTAGGAAGAGCATCGTCACCTAAGGAAGAGAAAAGAGAATATCTAAACTATTCCATGTTTAGATTTTTTTTTTTTTAAGGAGACTAATACAGTGACAAGAAAAAAAAATCTGTGAATCCTTTGGAATGATCTTGGTCCTTACAACTTGTAAAAAATAAAATGTGATCTGATCTTCATCAGAGTTACATGTACAGACAAAAACAACGTGCTTAAGCAAATAGCATAAAAAAACACAATCATCTTTTGTACACAGCCATTAAATATGTACAGATTTGGTGAAAAAGCAAGGGAACCCCTGGATTTAATAACTGGCCGACACTCCTTTGACAGAATAATCTTAATCAAGCAATCAGACCTGCTCAGCGGTCAGGATAAATTTCCACCACACCATTAGCAGCAGCAGCAGCAGGATAGATTTATGCTTTCATGTTGTTTAAGACAAACTCTGACCCAACCATCTGATGTCGCAGCAGACATCGAGACTCACCAGGCAACAGTGGCACCTGGTGTGGTCTCCTACTCCTTCTGCATACCTGGGTTGTAATGTGTGGTTTTTTTGGGTTACTGTTGCCTTTCTATTTGCTTGAACCAATCTAGCCATTCTTCTCTGACTTCTCCCATCAACAAGGCATTTTCACTCAGAGAAACACCGCTCACTGGGTTTGTTTGTTTTTTTCTTTTTCAGATCTTTCTTTGTAAAACCTGCATGAAAAACGCAGTAGACTGTTGATTTGTTTGAACTTCAGCAGATCTTATCCACATCCTTAAATGCATTGAGGTTCTGACACATGTTTGGCTGATTAGATATCAGGTGGCCAGTAATTGTTTGTGTTGTTTTCGTTAAAATAACTTGCATTTGTTCATTATTGCAACTTAAAAGAAGCGATGACCATATTCAAAGACAAATGTTTACATAAATGATGATCATTTCCAAGGGTTTACTTACTTTCTCTCACCTCTGTATCTTATCTAAATTACAAACAGTTACTACTTAAACAATTCCATTGTTTAACAGAGAAAACACATTGAGATACTGTAGATAAAGCAGATATATAATCATCATGAAGTCATTTTCAAAGACCTCCAGTGATTGACCGTACCTCGCGAGGTGTCGATAACAACTTCGACTTTTCTGAAGATACCGAGACGCAGCAGCTTCTGCCGGGCTTCATGGGACCTTCGCATCACCTGCAGAACAAATTGAACCATGTGTTGATGCCAGTCACATCTACACACATGTATAAACTGAACCAACATACGTATTAACACGATGCACCTACATCAATCAAGTTCTTTGCCCGGAAAACTTCGGCGATTTCATAAGTCAACAGGTCCTCCTTGGTTCTTCCCAGCCCATCTATGTGCACTCTCTGAACCACAACCTGGGAAGCGGGAGAGACGGACGGCACCGGACATATGATTAACTTCCCAAACAAAATACAGTGTATTAAATTTATGAATAAAACACATTCAGCTGAATTAAATGAGGCTGTTTCTCTTATCGTTCAAATGACTTGAAGTGCATTAAAGCTGTTCTTTGCTGGCTTTTCCGGCTGTGTTCTAGATGTCACTGTGTTTTAGTTTTTTAACCAAAGTGGCTATATCATATCAAGCTATTGTGTTGATATGAGGCCAGGAATCCCTTACTTCTGTGCTGACAAAGTGCAAACAGTGTGGACGTATGTGTGGCAATGTGAAGAGTGCTAGTGAGAGTCTTTTGTATTCACTGTCTGGAACAAAATAAATCTTACATCCTTGTTTTCCAGAACTTCTTGCTTCGGCTCCGGCTCAATCTCTGGAGTATCGATGTCATCTGCTTGAACTCCTAACTCTGGCCCGTGCATGGGCAGAGGGTCCAGGCTCTGCAACACAAAAAGGACAAAAACAATTTGAATCACAAATATTTTATACAAAGTTTTACTGAACAAACAAAAAATGGATGTTGAATTAATTAAAATAAATATTTAAAAATGCAGGAGTACAAGATCAGGATTGTAAATACCACTCATGACACTGAGGTCATATCCTTAAATATTTCTGGACATTTTGGGGGTGTATTATGGGAGTTATAAAAACACAGCTACTAAATACCGACCAGCACAGTAGGGTTGCAACTATCAAATATTGCTATGAATTACTACTTACTGTACAGAATATCCATCCATCTATTATCTAACCACTTTATCCTGGACAACCTGAAGCCTACATGACTTTAACCAATAGTCGGGTACATCCTGGACAATTTCTTGATCAACTGATTAATCATTTTGTCAATAAAAATGTGCAAAAACTGGGGGGAAAAGTGCCCTCCACAGTTTCCAACAGTCCAAGACCATGTCTTCAAATGACTTGTTTATTGTCCTACTGACCAGCAGGCCAACAGCCAAACATAATCTGTTTTACTCCACTAGAGAGCAGAGAGAAAAATCACATCATCACACCGGAGAAACTGAAACCAGGGGACTGTTTAATTTATGCTTGAAAATAGCTGAAATGATTTTAGCTAGACGAAACTATCGAAATAGTTACAGACTATTTGTTTCTATAGTTTATCAGTTGCTAGTGTTTCAGATCTGCAACACATCCATTCCTGCCCAGACCAAAAACAAACAAAATGAAGGGGATGAAAAATTAAAAAAAAAATAGCTAGTGACAAAAGGAAGAGTTAGCTCAATAACATCTAAGGCAACTGGACTTTTTAAGTTACTTCAAAAAGTCCGGTTGTCTTTGGATTGACCATGAATTGGATGACTAATAATCTTCACAGACCTATTACCTAAATAAAGATGTCTAAAGGAAACGTTTAAAGCTTTATGTTTACTGTCACTCTCCATTTGAATTAGCCGCATTACCTAATATTCGTGCAGTTATATTTTTTTGGCTTACGTGACAAGAGCTCCGCACGGGACCTCCACGATTTCTAAAACCCTGTCCACAGTCCTGGTCGAGATAAATAAGAAGTCACATTGTGTGAGCGGTACGACCAAGAGGCAACATGCTGCTTTCGGTGTGTTGACTGCTGCGAGGCGACAGTCAGGCACCACGAGCATCTCTCACTATCAGTGACTGGTGTCTAAAACACGCAGCTGGCATTGTGTGTTTACGTTTAACCGGGAAGTTAAAAAAAAAAACCCAAAAAAACCACCATCAGTCTCTTGTCGGAGCCCTGGATGCCTGCGCCCCGCCGGTGGTCTCCCCGGGAGGGTGGACCTGGTGCGGGGCCTTTTGCTTGTCACACAGCTCACTGAACACACGTTAAGGTCAGAGTGCTACACAACACGTTTACCGGACTTTTCCTTACCCTGGCATGGACGGTGCCCATGCTGAGCTCAGCGGGGCGCTCTCCCGGTAAACACTGGCGAAACTTTACGTGGACAAACACACACAAAACTAATTTAACCTACAAGTAACCGGAGAAAGGCGAGGGAGCTCCGTATAAGGAGGCGGCCATGTCACTTCCTGGCCACGCCCACTGCCGGTGCGCGTTCAACACTGCAACGCTGCATAATTTACAGCAGCCTGTATTAAAGATAAATGCATAGCAACACTATTCCTAACACCTTTTATCCAATTATTTTTTATTATTATTATTGCCACAAACGACAACAATAAGAAATATAAGAATAATTTTAATACTCAGCATAGATGTTGATATAGAAAGAACATATGTTTTTGTAATGGGATCATGAATAAATAACAAAAATTTTAAAAAATCATTAACACGTGCTTTTTCGTTGGCTTTCATTTAATGGAAGATACAGACATAAGCCAAAATCACTTCAATTTTCCATGGACAAGTTGACCAATTCAGATGGCAAGATGGGTTTATTGTTTTTATTTTATTTTGACAAAAGTGTTCACGGCCGTGCATATGTTGCTGAGTATCTCTGCAGACCTTGTATCCTGTAACAGCAAAATGAGACCAAAAAATATCTTCATATTATTATCACATTTTTAAATTCTGGCAAATGTTGTCTTTATCATGCTGTTTATATATTTGAAGCTGCTCTTACCCTTCTGTTTTGAATGTCTCATGGGATATTCTGTCTTCATTTACACCTTCGGGAGATTCATTGATGTCTGTTATGCCAAGTGTGGTCAGAGCTGTGTGGATGAAGGGTTCTGTCAGTGTCTGTATAGTCTCCAGTGTCACAACTCTCAAAAATAAAAAACTGTGATATTATTTGCAGTGTGAAGTAATAATTGGGGGAAATTAAAGTATGAATCAAGGAATGAAACATATCCGTCGGTGATATAATTATCATTATAATTATCAGATCTACAGAAAGAATGAATAAATATCGTAATATATGCATACACATTTTGCTTGTTATCTTTTTCTAACAACCTTGGTATCTACAGGCAATATGCATTTAGTTATATTGAGAATGTGTACAGTGTGCAGTGTCCCGTGCTCACCCTGCTTGTACTGGGCAAAAGTGATGTGTTTTTGATTAGCAGGGTCCAGTATCCTGTAGACTGCATCCAGGTCACAGTTGGTGAATAAATTTGGTCCTCTCACGCCACACTGTCGAGAAAGCTTCAGCAGCTCCAGCTGCTCAATAAGAAACTCTCTGGGTTTCTCTGAATGAAACAACCAATAACAATAAATCCAGGCTGTGTTTATGTGAACAAAGCTTAATTATTGAATGCTTGAGGTAGGTTTGCTGCAACAGAAATATTTGAACAAAAATATCATCAGAATGAAATGGAAAATGAAAATACAGCAATACGAGATACAGTATATATATTTTTAGGAGAAGGATCATATTTGTGCTGTTTTAATATGTAGTAATGTCCGACTGCATCTGTGAAACCTTTGTCAAGTTACAGTTTAGGTTGTAGATATCTGCTTAATGTATGATAGTTGGAAATGTACGCTGGATTGTTAGTTTATTAAGTAGCCTAAACTTTGCTCAAACTAATCCAGTTTCAACATAGTTCTGCAAGACATCCCACCTTGATGAAGTTTATATAAAATGTTCCCTTTTTAACGAAAAGCAATGAAGCAACACGAACTCATTCATCATAATTTTGTAGTTTGTTCATCATTGGAACTAATCAAAATATTATGATTAATTTTGTAGTTTGTGGTGAGCCATCACCTCTGGTTAGTTTCAACGAACATAATAACTTTAATTAAGATTTGTTGCAGATCTGCGTATGAATGACATTTGTTTTTCATATATATCTACTTAATAAACAGACACCTGGTTGGATGATGATCGTTACAGTGTTGGCTATGAAGCCCGTTTCTATTCTTTTCATTCAGCCTCTATTTATCACCAGGACAGTCTGAACGATGCAGTCGTACACAATACATAACCAGTTAAACAAGGTAGCTATAATTTACTAAAACCGTATGATGACCCTTTTATATAGTTTATGGTTTTGGCCTGTTCCCAAGAATACCATCGTCATGTCCGAGCTAGCTTGCGAGCTAATGCAAAAACTTGAAGACAGCAAATGCCACGAAAGTAGGTCTAACCAGGTCTGTGGAAGAAGAGCATGCTGGTCAGGTTGTCCATGAGCTCAAAAATCTTGTGTGTCTTTGCATAATCAGCGGCATCTTGCTCTCTCTGCGTCGCCATATTTCCAACTTTTGTTTGAACTTGTTGCTAGGATACGCCACGCCATACGGTTATTGGGATGTGCGCGTGCGCGCACGCACACGTTCGTACCTGCACAGTATCAGCTCTGCCAGCATGAAATGATCAAAATGTCTATAAAATGGAAGAAAAAACTATTTTCTTGAGCCAAAGGTGAGGTGATGTTGCTTATTTTATCTGGCAAAAAGTGAAAAACCAGGACATTTAATTTATATACATATAATCCAGAGAAATTCATAAAATATTCACATTTTAGAAGGTGGAAACAGGTTTGTAATTTTTGCTTCATAAATGACTTTGACATCAATGCCTCTGTATGCAACTAACATTATAGTCTGTCGTTATCCATTTATCAAATATTTGTATGAATATATTTCAAAAAGTTTGTGTGTTTCCGTATAAATCACTGACATTTACGACAATGTACCGCCAAAACCTTAATTATATTTTGTTATTTAAAATACATATTGTCTGTTACATGGAAACTATCAAGTCCTTAATGACTTCACCATAGTTACATCATTTCAAGCAGCATCTCTCCTTCAAAAATGCAAAGACAACAAAAAAAAGATGACAACAGATACGAATATTCGTGCTCCAGATAAAATCATCATCCCGAACAGCCAGATGCCAACAGTGGTGTAGTATTTTATTCCATCCTTGTTTAGTCCAGAAAACATGAGCAGAAAACACCAAACACGGAAGACTTTTTTTTTTTTTTTTTTCAGACGTCCTCAAATTGACTCTGCTCCCAGGTAAATTGCAGCCACTGGCTTTTGGGAAACACTTGGACATCGTCTGCTCCGTTGAGTGTCCATTACACAGGAGAAGTAGAAATCCACATCAGTCCAACCTTTTATCTGTTTTAAGCTGCTGTAAGGCTGCGGCAGCTTCTTCTCGAATTTTGTAACCCTGCAGCTCAGTCCTTAGCTCGCCAGGTTTTGGTGGGATTTCCGGTATTGTCTGAAAGACAAAGCGGCAGCAACACAAACAGTAAACACTTTAGCTCTTTAGACTTTTTGATCATAAAGCCATCTTTGAGTAAGAACAACACGTTGACACCGGTGGTGGTTGTAAAATGGCGCTGCGAGGAATGCAGCAAAAGACAAACTGAAGTTCAAGTGGACACGTGAACTACAACATACTGGCTGATGTAGGTTTACAATGCTGCATCTCTACGGCTGATGACACCTTCACACAAAAACAGGATCGCCACATGATTGCTTGTATTTTAAATACTTCTTGCAGACTTGTTTGTTGAGTTTGTTCATTTTATTGACAGAACATCTGGAGCAAACACCGGCCATCCACTGTGGGGGGAAAAAAAAAAAGTGTTGATGCTGTCCCTCACCAGATCAGGTAGGTAGTACTGGTGGACCACCTGCGCTCCAGCAAACATGGCCAGGACGCTGGCTCCTAACAACCTGACGTACCGAGCCCAAGACACACCAGCAGGCATCTTCACAATGTGGATGGGATTGGACTTAACCTGAAGGAAAAGAGGAGTGTGAAAATCTAATCATCACCACCATCACCATCAAATAATAACAGGATCTTTTTCGCCTGCTCTCTTTCCACTTTAATTCGAGATCTAACATGTTCTTCTGATGCCTTTCTTGTCAAATGTAAAGTGTAAAGTGTTATTGTCTGCTAAACCTGCCAGAACCTCACAATCAGGGTCAAATAATTGATCAATATGATTGTTCAAACTTCCAAATTGGATCAAGTATGATGGACATGGGTTTTCCAGCATTTCACATGTGTATGACATACATGTCCACATGCTATAGATATACTGTACATTATTTATAACCACCTACACAGCAACGATCCACTGACTTGAAGCATTAGCCCTGATACAGGGTTACAACGTGTGTAAGACAGAGACTGTGACATGAAGCGACGCGATTGAAGACTGTCAAACCTTACCTTGTTAATATCACTGACGATTTTAAGCTGATTTTTACCATCTTAAACCAAAGTGTGCGTCATTGGGACACACAGCCAGGTCACGCCGCTTAGCTAACACGGACACAGTCAATGCACGAACATGATTTGAAAAAAATGAAGAGGTCTCACTTTGACTCGATTTATGGATACTAATAAAACAGGAGCTGCAGTTTCCTCCCACTCCAGTGCCGTTGACTTTCGCTTCGGTAAATGTATTGGTTGATTTTCGACCTTAAATTGGAGAAAACAAAATACGTACATAATGTATTTCACTATAATGAGGTTTTATGGTTAGGAAGGCTTTATCTAATATTAGCAATTTTGTAAAAACAACAAACTAAACTCAGCAACTATATACAGGGTGTAATAATTTGTCTTTTACACTTATACAGGATATTGTGCCAGTGAAAGACAGATACTCCAGGAGAGTGTCGTCCTATAGATCACCAAAGGCATTTTTCACCATTTGTGTTCATTTTGAATAGGTTCTGGTTGTAGAGTGGAGTAACGAGTGGTATTAAAATAGACGATCTTTGGCTGCTACATTCTTCTACGGTATAAATTGGTGTCGGTGCATTCATGACTAGGACATCTGTTGCCATCTAGCGGGAGTTTATATGAACTCATGCATTCCGTGTACCAGGCTCTACAACCCCGGGTGTATTTTCCAATGTTCAACATGCGAAATAATCTGCTCAGTTTTGCGTTATTATCAAACGTATGCATTATATTACAGTTGTTATATGGAGCGAGGCCTTCGAAATAGTTTTATCCGTGCGGTACACCTTGTGACCACGAGGTGGCGGTAAGCAATTAGTCAACCTTGTAAAAACGAGCGTTTAAATGGTCTTTGTTTTGGGAGGATTCCCAGCCCCCCGTTTTCTTATTTGAAAAGTAAAGGGGAAAAATGTATGACAGGTATGTTACTTTGTTCATATACCTTTATGTTTCGTCAATGCGGAGGCCACTTGTGTTTTCAAGACGGTCCCAGAACTCGGTAACATTGTTAGCTTCCTGTTAGCCAAACCTTCCCGAAGCAGCGTCCGTCCGTCTTTGTGCCAGCGTCTGTATGTGCTGTAAAATTTCGCACGGCTTTTATATTTCCTGTGTGTTTGAAATGCATTTGGCAGCAGAATGAACGTTAATGTATTCAAATAAGTCAACAGTTAAGATGGAGGAAAAGCAGTTTACATCACTGACGGTTCCTACGGATTATTTCCAGCAGTGGTGAGTTGGTGCTGAAGGTGGAGGTGGTGGAGGTGGTGGTGGTGGTGGTGGCAGGTCTTGGAGAACTTCTCATGTTGTCTCCTCGACTCGTCTTCATTTTCATGCATGATGGAGAAAAAAAAAAAAATCACACGACGTCATAAACATCTGTACACTTTGTGTTTAGGATTGTAGCAAGTGATCGTGTAATTATGACGAAAGAAAAACCCTGTCAATCTGATGACATGATTTCATGAATGGGAATAAAGGTGTTAATGGAGGAATAGCAAGAATCAGAAGTACCCTGGGTTATAATGAATGTACGGAACAATATGTGCAATAATTACCAGGTAATTATACAATGTAGTGATCATATTTCCGTATTCTGCACCTGGTTAGACTTATTTTAAAAGGGTGTTTTATACATTTTTTGACATGTCAGTCCATTTTGCAGCCTTATTACACCATTATCTGCTACAGGCTTTGTTATGCACGTGAAGGAATTTATAGTCAGACAGTTTGCCGGCTGTGGAGTGGATACAGGCCTATAATATTCACATGTTTGAGCTGTGTTTGACTTTGTCTCGTCGTATTTGCACGGTCACAAGAGTCCTATGAAGTGATTTTATATCTTCATTCCATTCTGGTCAGCCCAGGCTGAGCTCACTGCAAAGTTGGTGTCGAAAAACCCAGTTTTAGGTGTAATAAGTCAGTTATATGTTCAAAAGTAACCAAATAATCACAACAAAGCAGGGGGAATGGTGGTTTTTTTGAAGCCAGGCTTACAAAAAATGCACTGTATGAAATGCAGAGAACACAAATGAGTGTACGTCAGCGCATGTGTGTGTGTGTGTGTGTGTGTGTGTGTGTGTGTGTGCGTGTGTGTGTAAGTAAGTAAGTATTGTGTCGTGTGTAAGTTTTCCTCATTCTCTTCCTCACACACCCCATTGAACACCAGGCATAATTTGGCTTTTTCTTGCCGTGTCTGCATCCTGTTTTCATTTTCTTCTTTTGCTTAACTTCTCTATTTAACCTTCTTCCTCTTCCTCCTCTTTTTTAGGTACCAGTCCAGCCAACAGCACCCTGAGGCGCAGCATGTGATGCCCTATCACAACATGGGCTATTACACCGACGGTCCTACAGATGAGCCAGTCATGGCCGAGCTGTCTGTTCATCGGGATCCACCTCCTTACCAGGAACCTTTTTACCAGAACTACCCTGTAGCCCCAAACCACTACCAGGAGCAGTTCTACCAGCACAGCGTCCGGGAGCAGCAGCATCACGCCCAGCAGCCGTATCCTGCACTTCTGCACCATCCTCAGCATCAGCATGCAATACAGCAGCAGCAGCAGCAGCAGCAGCCGAATATCCAGCACCAGCTTCAGCCTCCTGGTCCACCTCAAGGTAGTCATTCTCCCCAAGAAGTTTACATTTTAGTTTGCACGGTTTAAGTTGCTGAATAATTGTTTGTTCTGTTCCAAAATTTGGAGACGTCTTCTTACGGTTTAAAGGAATAGGCTAAATATGAAGCAGGAAAAGAAATCATGAAATGCGAATCCAAATTTTGACAATATGGGGTTTTTTTTTTAGCTGTAACGCCAGTGAAGAAGAAGAGAGGCCGGCCACCGAAACAGCAGGCGGAGGACGGCGAGACGCAGGAGGAGGAGGATGAGGTCGAAGCTGCCAAAAAAGCCAAGAGGGCTCTCAACCGCTTTAACGGCATGTCAGTGGCTGAAGTTATGGCCAAAACCCTGCCAGATGTCATTACCTACAATCTTGACATTTTGATTGTGAGTTATATTCTGGGAATTTATTACGAGCTTTTCTATATTTGTTCTCTTGCATTAGTAGTGGATTGCAGTTTTTGTTTCAATTATTGTTTAAGGTTATAATCACAAAAAGAGCTGCAGTTTTTAGGTCTGTTGCCATGGTAACCCCTTCATGTTTCTCCTCAGATTGGAATTAACCCAGGACTATTGTCAGCCTTCAAAGGACACCATTACCCAAACCCAGGAAACCATTTCTGTATGTTGAAACTCAATTTCATTACTGACCACAGGGAATTCATGCCAGCATTCACTTTTAATTGCTTCGACCCTGTTGGGCTCCAACTGAGGGTCCATCCTCACAATTGCTTGTTGTGCTGCCGAGATTGGTCCAAAGTTTCCAGAGATGCCAATGTAACGATATAATGCAGCTGAACTTTCAATCTGATGTGTTGTTGCAGCCATAAAAATGGTGTCTTGGCTTTGAATGTTTCACTCTGTTACAGCTTGCAGCTTGAGTGATTCGGTGGAAACAGCAGACTGAACGGCACACATGACAAACGTGTACAGTGTTGAAACTGTCAAGCTTTTTAAGGGTTCATTTAAGGGGAATATTAAAAATGAAAGACTCAACAGAAAATTTATGAATTTCTATTTTACATTTATGATCATTAGAGGTTTAGGTTTTACCAGACAGCTTTTCAAAATAAGAGGTTGTTAAAATCTTTTTCTTTTACATCTAATTCCTCTGGAATGTTAGTCGTCACACTGTTTCTTCAGCAGAGTAGCGACATATTTTTCTTTCATTTGCAGCATCTGTTACATGTGTAATCATAGTCTGTGTTTTGTGCGGCGTTTTTCATGATGGTATTTAGGCAGCCAAACATATTTGATACTAGTGTCGTCACTGGCTATGGCCTTAACTTCAGGAAGTCTGGTATCAGCATGAAACATTGTTAAACAGTGAAAAAATGTTTATCTGCTCGGTAAACTTACTGCCTGTCCAAAACTGTTTTCACGTCTTGGTCATGTTCATCAGCTCACTGAGTTATGCTGGAAAACAAACGTTCACGGTGTCCAGCTGGGTGTGCTGATAGGTCCCTGTAGATTCAGAGCAAACAAGCCTGGCCTGACTCCCGTATTTTGAAGTGTATTTGGTATCTTTCTTTGCTTGATGACCACTTGCCTGAATTAATCTTCAACTCTTCCTTTTCGTCAGGGAAATGTCTGTTTCTGTCTGGTCTAACTGACCAGCAGCTCAACTTCATGGATGACCAGGGCTTGCCAGAGACATACAGCATCGGCTTCACCAATATGGTGGAAAGGACCACACCTGGCAGCAAGGACCTCTCCAGGTGAAAAAAAAAAAAAACATCCATGTAGTCTATATAAATGTAAATTCAACTAAATATAATCACAGTTTAGTCATGTTAGTTTACAAAGTGAATCAAGAGTTGGTGCAGCAGTCAACTATGACTGAAATCCACGATCATCAGTAAAGAATTCACGGGTAAACTTGCTGTAATCCAGTCTGTCGTTTCTCCTCTGTCATGGATATTTCTGAAACCATTTTCTTTTTTTTTGTCCCAGTAAGGAGATTCGTGAAGGGGGCCGTCAATTACTCGACAAGCTGAAGAAATACAAGCCATTAATAGCAGCTTTTAATGGAAAAGGTAACATGATTCACTGAAATGACTTCATTTTATCCATTTTTTTGGGATGTACTTAGATAGCTTATTGATAAAGCCAATGGGTGAAGATTGCTGTGTATTCATATTTTTTTTTGGTTAATTTTGCAGGCATTTATGAAATCTTTTGCAAAGAAACCTTTGGGGTGAAGGCCAAGAATCTGGAGTTTGGTCTGCAGCCCTACAAAATCCCAGAAACCGAAACAGTATGTGGAAAAAGAAACTGGATTGATCTTTAAATGAACTCCAAAACCCCTCACAGCATCTTTCCTTTTCTCTAAGGTGTGCTATCTAATGCCGTCCTCAAGCCCTCGCTGTGCCCAGTTTCCCCGTGCACAGGATAAGGTACATTTCTACATCAAGCTGAAGGAGCTGCGAGACCAGATGAAAGGCCAGGTGCCCAAACACGAGGTGGTTGAGACGCAGTACTCTTTCGACATGCAGCTCGCTAAAGGTAAATGGCTCATTTCCCTTCAGCTACATGGCCGAAATATTCACAATTCTTTTTGTGGTTCAGTTGAACACAGAGAATGAGCAGCTGATTGGTCTTGTGCGAAACATGAGCAGGGTCTTTGTCACCTTTACAGCCACATATTTGTCTTAGATGAAGCTCTAAGTCACTGCTGATGGTTTTGATCCACAGAGGACGCCAAGAGGATGGCGATCAAAGAAGAGCAGGTGGATCCGGAGTATGAAAGCTGCAGCGGACTGCATGACAACACGAAGCAAAGCAGCAACTCCTCCAACTGAAAAGAGGCCGAGGAGGAGAGACAAACAGGCTTGTCTGCCGTAGCACTCAGGTAATCCAGTGCCACTGGAGTTCTCATAGAATTTAGCTGCAGTTCATTGGAACGAGACGACCTGTTTTTTTCAGGTGTTTGCAATCTAACTTTTAAAAAAATAACTTGGAGCTTCTTGGACTGATTACCTGTCCAGAGCAAATACAAGTATTGTACACTGCTCAAAAAAAATAAAGGGAACACTTAAACAACACAATGTAACTCCAAGTCAATCCCACTTCTGGGAAATCAACCTGTCCAGTTAGGAAACAACACTGATTGTGAATCAGTTTCACCTGCTGTTGCGCAAATGGAACAGACAACAGGTGGAAATGAGGCAATTAGCAAGACAACCACTATAAAGGAACGGTTCTGCAGGTGGTGAACACAGACCATTTCTCTGTCCTCATCCTTTCTAACTGATTTTTGGTCACTTTTGCATTTTGCCAGCGCCCTCACCACTAGAGATAGCATGAGGTGTCTACAGCCCACAGAAGTTGCTGAGGTAGTGCAGCTCATCCAGGATGGCACATCAATGCACAGTGTGGCAAGAAGGTTTGCTGTGTCTGTCACTACAGTGTCAAGAGCACGGAGGAGATACCAGGAGACAGGCCAGTACACCAGGAGACATAGAGGGGGCCGTAGGAGGACAACAACCCAGCAGCAGGACCGCTATCTGCTCCTTTGTGCAAGGAGGAAGAGGAGGAGCACTGCCAGAGCCCTACAAAATGACCTCCAGCAGGCCACTAATGTGCATGTTTCTGCTCAAACTGTCAGAAACAGACTCCATGAGGGTGGTACGAGGGCCCGACATCCACAAGTGGGGCCTGTGCTTACAGCCCAACACCGTGCAGGGCGATTGGCATTTGCCAGAGAACACCAAGATCGGCAGCTTCGCCGTCGGCGCCCTGTGATCTTCACGGATGAGAGCAGGTTCACACTGAGCACATGTGACATACGTGACAGAGTCCGGAGACGCCGTGGAGAACGTTCTGCTGCCTGCAACATCCTCCAGCGTGACCGGTTTGGCGGTGGGTCAGCGATGGTCTGGGGAGGCATTTCTTTGGAGGGCCACACAGCCCTCCATGTGCTAACCAGAGGTACGCTGACTGCCATTAGGTACCGGGATGAGATCCTCAGACCCAGTGTAAGACCATATGCTGGTGCAGTGGGCCCTGGGTTCTTCTGATGCAGGACAATGCTCGGCCTCATGTGGCTGGAGTGTGTCAGAAGTTCCTGCATGATGAAGGCATTGCTGCTACGGACCGGCCTGCCCGTTCCCCAGACCTGAATCCAATCCAGCACATCTGGGACATAATGTCTCGTTCCATCCACCTACGCCACGTCGCACCACAGACTGTCCAGGAGTTGACTGATGCTTTAATCCAGGTCTGGGAGGAGATCCCTCAGGAGAACATCTGTCGTCTCATCAGGAGCATGCCCAGGCGTTGAAGGGAGTGCATACAGGCACGTGGAGGCCACACACACTACTGAGCCTCATTTGGACTTGTCTTGAGGAATTTCCACAGAAGTTGGATCAGCCTGTGATCTGATTTTTCCACTTTTATTTTGAGTATGATTCTGAATCCAGGCCTCCATGGGATAATGATTTTGATTTCCATTGATCATTCTTATGTTATTTTGTTCTCAACACATTCCACTATGTAATGAATAAAGATTTTCAACTGGAAAATTTCATTCATTGAGATCTAGGATGTGTTGTTTAAGTGTTCCCTTTATTTTTTTGAGCAGTGTATATAATAGTGACATTAAATGAACCATTGACTGTAACTGTCATGCAAATAGATTTGTCCAACCCCCAAAATCCCATCCCTGGTTGTCAGTAAAACTATGGTTACACATTGCTAATGTTTTTTTTTTTTTTAATGTTTGGATGGAGTTTACATAATTTGCTAAACTATGCCAGTGTTTTAATTACTGATTTAGAAATTGCCTCTGCCTGCAGCGTAATCCATCTGTATTGTGGTATCTTGCAGAAATGGACATTGTCGTCCAGTCGGTGGACCACATAACTCTACACCACTACAACTGGGGGATTGTTTGCTCAACACATACCAAATATCAGCTGAACTAGTAGCAAAATGCAGCAGTGAGGATAAGAACAGAAAGAAGGGCCTCACTGTTCCTGAGGCAGCGCAACGCTACGCACAAGAAGAGAAAATGACCGCAACAGTTACATTTTCCAACACCCAGACATGTGCATGATTTTGGTGTTATTTTTATCACTATTTATTGCATTTTGTATGATACATGTTTCCAGTGACTTCTTTTGTATTTTGATAAAATGGTATTTTATGATTTATCAGCTGTATAAATAGATATTTGGACTCTGTAAGTACAGAGTTATTAAATCTCTTCTAAAGCTGACATGTTTATCCCCTCATTCATGTGAAGCTGTAATACACAGTATAACTGGTAACAGAAGAAAACACACACACACAAATGCATACAGAAAGAGTAATTAATGCTTCTTCTTGAGCGGCAGGTCATATGTTGAAAGCTACTGATGATTCTATACAGAAAAACACTAACATTAAAAGGGCTGGAGGGAAAATATGACATCAAAATCATAACAACACATAACGGTCTTAAATCTAATTTTTAAAAGTGGGTAGCTTGAAGTGTAGTTACATATGTTGGAAAGACAAAAAAGTAAACAATGTCAAATCAGGTGTTGTTGACTGACTTCACATGACCTACTCTCTCTAACATGAATATAATAATGACAGAACAAATACAGATGAAGAATAATTCCCCATTGGACCCCTTAAGAGTGTTAGAAGGTTGAAACCAAAACCTTTAGTAGAGCTGTTATTACTTTACTACTACTGTTATTATAGTTTTTATTAATTCTGTTAAAACTCAAGCATGTTTTTATTGTTGTAGTAACAGTTTTTGTACTCTCTCTTGGAGACATAATGGATAAAGTAGCAGGAAAGACCCTGTACTAAACTACAAAACCTCAGCCATAATGGCACTGCTGCAAACCTACAACCAACCAATAGAAAACGACCTCAGAGTTTAAAAGTCGAGCAGCTCATACCACTGCTAAAATAGGTGTGTCCCGTTCTCATGTATTCAAGATTTTGTCTTGTAGATTACAGCATGAACGTCATTCAAAGATGACCTTATTTAAATCTGCGTAAAAATATTCAACGGTCAAGAATAAAATTTTTAGACCTAGATTTGCCTGATTATATACTTAAATAGTTTTCCTATTCACCCCCTTTTTTTGATAGACTTGATATCTTCCGGTGTCAAAGTTGACCGGCAGAGTTGTCATGTCTTTGTTGCCTCTGTAGCTCCTCAAATGTTGTGAATAGAAGTACGGAGTAGATGGGAAAATAACAGTTATCTTCACGGAGGAAACGAATTCAAACCTTACCCACAACAGGTATGTTGAAGTGTATAAAAGGCTGTAAATTGTGTGCAGTTTCTTTGGGCAGAAATCTCAGTGGAAGCGAAACTATTCATCCATGTTAAGTTAGCCGAGCAGCTAGCTTTTGGCTAACATTAGCTGTACTTGTGGCACTGTTATGTTACCTGTCATATTATCTCCCAGAATACGAAACACCTGTGTTTGAAATGAAATAGCCGTAAACTTGCATCTTTACCTGCTAGCAGTGTGTCCTGAACCTGTTTTTTTGTTTAAAGCCACATTATAACTGCTTTGCTTTGGGTTAGCTTGCTAGTTAGCATAGCCATGGAAGAAGGGGACAACATCTCAGCAGGTGTATGTGTGTAGTGAAGAAGAAGAAGAAGAAGGTGTTTACGTATCAGTTGTTATCATGCAGTTTTACTCAGTGTACTAGTACTCTAACTCTGTTTTAGTGTGTCATTACCATCCGAGTTTTGTTATTTTTGTTATTGTTTATGTTTTGCTGTAACGCGCTGGCACATGCATTCACTTTCATCCTCTGCCAGACTCTGATATGATAAAACCACGTGTACGTCCCCTAGCTATGTTTCCTCAACATGCATGTTGGTTTATTCAATAAAGTCAAACCACCCAAAAGATGGAAGAAAAGCTGAATGGATCACTGCCTGTTGTGTCCCCGGAGTATCTTCATCAGTGGTGAGTCTACCTCCTCACCACGGTGGTGAGTCTACCTCCTCACCACAGTGTGGCCAGACAGGACTCAGGTTATATCAGCAAACCTCTGATTGGCAACGATGATCAAATGAAATGAAAGCATGTGCACCCAGTTGCCCCTTTTGACGGTTTTTTTTTTTGTGTGTGTTTTTTTTCTTTTTCCCACCATTGTTTTCATAATATGGCATCAGGAATGTGATGTGAATGAGATGTTTTGATGTCCCGTGTGTTTTGTTTTGCTTTGCTTTGTTACTGCTCAGTGGTTTTTGAAACGTGGTTCCGTACAAGGGGAACAAAATGAGAACATGCTGTTGGTGGAAAGTATCTGATTTTTTCCCCCTTAATATGTGAAGCTTTGATTCATTAACGCTTTGCTGTCTGTGAACTAAAAGTGGCACTTTTCCATGAAGCGTGAACATAAGTTGCAAGTAACTCCAAGTTTAAAAACATCCAGTTGCAAGTTTATTAGGAGCACCTACTACAGCTACTATTATTATAGACTCATACGCTCTACCTGCATTAAGGCCATAATGTTTAGATTTCGTTGAGATAGATTTAAAGAAGTGGTGGTTTAACTCTGGTCTTAGAAAGTGCATGAACTGTGTTTATTAATTTGTGTGCATCAATACCGAATCAAATACTGCAAAGAGATCAACTAAACAAGAAAAGCACATCGGTGACATAACAGTGTCAACCCCACAGCACATCCCACCGTTCCACGTCCTGTTCAAACTTACACATGTTGTTTGTTTTAAATCATACCTCCACTACAGGGTTCGGTCGGCACAGCAGTTTCAAGCTCTCCAGACACAATATTCCAACTTCAACCCCAACCATCAGTTTCACTACCCAGAGAACCCGAGCGGAGAAGCAGCCATGGCTAATCCAGAACCCGTGATGGATCAGCAGGAACCTGCCAACTTGGCAAAACGTACTGTGATGCCTTTTGACTAAAACGTCTTTACTGTTTGAACTAGGTCTGGTTTAGGACCCAGATTTTTTTTTTTTTTTTGTAAAAAAAGGAAAGATGTTAACTCAGTGTGTTAGCATAAGTCTGCACAATTGTACCTAAATAATCAAATGTAATGTTAATGTTTTGATATTGTGTGACATTAGCATGATTGCTAGTAAGCATGCTTTTGGAGGAAACCCTTGTGTAAGTTAGTGACAGCCTCGCTAGTGTATTTGGCTTTTTTTAAATCATTTTGAGTAGCATTGTATTTTGTATGCGTGCATATAGGGTTTATGATATATCGGTCCCTCAAGGATTTCCAGAAGGTTTTAGGTGACTGTTTTGATCAAAAATGCTTGAATTTGCAGGGGTTTTTTTCCTCAGATTTTACAATGCAGTTTGCCAAGTTTTACATGATTAATATGCATTTGGCAAAAAATGCAAATCAAGGAAAATAATTGTGATTTCTTTTTTTTACATAGACGTGTAATCACCTCCTATGATAATAAGCACATCCCAGCAATAGTTTATTTATGTATTTTCTGAATTTCAAGAACCACGGATTCCAACTTTCGAAAGTCATAAAAGTGACGTAGCTTTACAAAAGTCTGTGACTGCAATATAGATTACAATATTGATTTAACACATACTGTGTGCACAAACGTGAAGAGCAAATACAAATGTGCGGGCTTAGACTAATGCAGGCTAGTACGACGTTGGTAGCCTAATTCTCATGATGAATCCATATTTCCTGTAAAACCCCGCAAGATCTCAATTTCCTGGAGGGCTTAATGTGTTGTGAAGGTTCCAACAGTTCTTCCGTATGATATGACTGATATGACCTTTCCCTAATTCTCGTAGCCGCAGCCAAAAAAAGAGGCAGAGCAGCACAACCCAAGGAACCCAAACCACCAAAAGTCCCCAAGGCACCGAAGGCACCGAAGGCACCGAAGACACCGAAGGCACCAAAACCACCAAAGGACCCAAATGCACCTAAAGCGAAACCAGGTCCGAAGCCCAAGAAGGCCACCGAGGCTCAGGCCGACGGCAAACAGGAAAAGATTGATGAAAGCTTCAAGAAGGTGAAGAGGAAAGTGGACCGCTTCAAGGGAATGTCAGAGGAGGAAGTCATGAAAAGGACTCTGCCAGACCTGCTGGACTACAATCTGGACTATGTCATTGTAAGATTCCCCTCGTCAGCTGGTTAACAGTGAAGCCAAACGCTGCGTTATCAGAGATCAATTTGATTTTGTGAGCCTGAGACACATCTGCTGTTTGCTTTCAGATCGGTATTAATCCAGGGCTGATGGCAGCTTTCATCGGACGATGGTTTCCAGGTCCCGGAAATCATTTCTGTGAGTTGTGTAATAGCGAAAAGGCTTCCTGCACTGCAAAAAAAAACAAAAAAAAAACAGAGGATGGCTGATACAGCCTGCTGCCAGTTTATAAGGAACACAAATAATGCAGTCAAATACAACTGCAGCTTGCAATAAATCATATATTTTTGATGGTTATAATGTCCGTGTTATGTTGAAACTGTTTTAGAGAGGTGCGTGATCTCTGTATAAGATTTAATTGTGTTGTGGTTAAATTGCAACATGCACTGAGCAATCGAATCTTAATGAAGTGAAATGCAGTATTGCAATACTGCATTTCTCATTGCCACAATACAATTCATTTTCCTCCAACTCAGAAAAATACATATCAGTGATTGGGGTACCTTTTAATTTCAGGGAAATGCCTGTTTCTGTCTGGGTTTACTGAAGAGCAGCTCAACCACATGCACGACACCTCCCTGCCTGTCAAGTACAAAATGGGCTTTACCAACATGGTAGCCAGGGCGACCCCAGGGAGCAAAGACCTCTCAAGGTGGGTGCGTAGACTGTCGGCAAAATAAAACGACACTGCAGTGGGCTTGTTGAGATGCCGTATTGTAACCGCTTTTCTTTTCCGTTTCCATCTCACCAGTAAAGAGTTGCGTGAAGGAGGAAAAATTCTTGTGGAAAAGTTGATAAAATACAAGCCTCTCATTGCTGTATTCAATGGAAAATGTGAGTCCTCTTCTACTGCAGTGCAACATTTATAATAAACAATTGACCAAAGTGGATTATTAAGGTCATATTTTTCTTTTCTATCTCCAGGCATCTATGAAATGTTCTGCAGAGAGATGTTTGGCAAAAAACCCAAAAAACTTGACTTTGGTTTGCAGCCACACAAAATCCCCGACTGTGACGTGGTAAGGAAGTCAGACCTTTACTTTTTAAAAGAGCCATCTGTAAGGCCACTTATAGATGCTGTTTGATCTGAATTTATGATATCACTCATCATAACTTCTCAGACTTTGGCAAAATATTATTAGGAATGAAATGATATTGGTCATTCATAATGCTCAAAACAAGCTAAAATGGCATCTGGGTATAGAATATATATAGTATTTGATATGTCAGCATCAATGCTGGTATATTTCCATCTGGTCTGAAAGAGATGCTATTGACTGGTCCCCAAATGTCTTCAAAGTAGTTGTTATGATCACTGTTTGATATCAATCAGAGTCATTACGGAGAGCTGATGTTATCTAAAATATCTTAATACGTTCTCTCTATATATTTTAGAGCCTTACCCATACTGGATACCGTTATTACAGCATTAAATATATATATATATATATGATATCAATATATTAGCTGAAATGTGGTTGGCAAACTCTTGTGACAACAATATATAATGGAGGCACAACAATAAAATATAAAATGACATCATTGCATTGAAAGAGTGAACTTTACAGGGTGATCTGCCAATATCAGCTAATATGTTGGTGGGGTTCGAATATGTTTTTTCTTTATATCTATAAATCTGAAATACTTGTTTAAATTGCCCATGAACAGTAAAAACAGCAGTTTGATAAAAGAAGAGCTGCCAGTTTAGAAAATGAGAACTATCAAACACGACCTTAATACCTTTAAAGAATTGACCTGTCAGTCATTTCCTCTGCACAGGCTCTGTATCTGATGCCCTCATCCAGCGCCCGCTGCGCCCAGTTCCCTCGTGCTCAGGACAAAGTCCACTACTACATCAAGCTGAAGGAGCTCCGAGATCAGCTGAAGGGCCTTCAAACAAGCACTGAGATCGAGGAGATCGACTACAAATTTGACCTCAAGTTGGCCAAGGGTAAGCGTGGCCATGACCGAACGAGCGGTGTCGAAAGTCACGCGAGCTTAATGAGACTACTAAGTGGCTTAGCAGTTACTTGTTTTCACTACGTTATATGATGAACATAAAGCCAACAACATCATCTAAAATGAGTGCGTTCTCCTCTTTTAGTTCAGTAAAATGTTGTTTGAAGAAGTTGTTTTTCTAGATGCTTATAGCCCCCGAAAGCAGGAGCATCACTGACCCACACTCTGCCCTCAGTTTGGTTTGTGGCTCTACGTCAGCTCATTTAGTTTCTTCTTTCCTTTTTTTTTTTTTTACATCAACAGAGGATGCCAAGAGGATGGCCATAAAGGAGGAGCAGTATGATCCTGGTTATGAAGATGCCTATGGTGGCGCATATGTGGAGAGAGGACCTGAAGGAGGCCCGTCTGAAGGCCAGACCAACGGTCACTGTACATTCTCTTCTGCTACAAACTCAGGTAACCAGACACGCGCTCACGAAGCTCGTCACGGAAGCACCACAGCATCTAATACAGCTGGACATATCCATAACACTGAACCACGGCAGCAGCAGCAGCCGAAGTCTGAACAGGAACCATATGCAGCCACAGATTCACTCGACACAGAACCTGAATGCTGTCGGAAATATTTCCGAGCACGGAAAGGGTCACAACATCTCTCCTTCCTTTAGTGTCTACAAAGTATTACAGCTGAACTGGACCAACACAGCGACTGTACATGAGAACCAGAGCAGCTGAGTGCTAATAGAAATACGGCTCAGAAAGAAAGTACTAAGAAAAGTATTGTGAGGTAACACGAAACATAAGTTTAAAAAGTAGTCCTTAAAAATAACCTCACCACGACTACGTAGTAATCCAACATTTTGTGAAATCGACTTCTTGGTCCTGCTTATCTGTCGAGGCTGTTGGGTCACAAGTCAGAAAAGTTGTCCATTCAGCTCAGCTGTGATTGGAGAATTATTGACTGTTAAGGCAAAGTGTTCTACAAACACTGCTTCAAATGCTCAGTGATTGGCCGAGGCATATTCTCATCGTTTGAATACCTGCGTTTTCTCCTAAGACATCCTGCTGAAACGTTGTGTATTTTAGTCTACAGACCGCCAAAATCATCTGGTTTTATTCATGAATTTTATGAGCTGCTATCCATCATCGTGTCAAAATACAAAAAGACCCTGATTTTGAGTGATTTTTAACATCCATGTCTGCTGTCCTGACAATGTTTTAGCCAAGGACCTCTTAAAGCTAGTTGATGCTTTTAATTTCTCTCGGCCTCTAACAGGACCTACGCACAATAAGGTGACATACTCTTGACTTGACTTGACTTTGTATCAGGGCATCAGGATCAGTGACGTTATATGCCAAGACAGTGTGGTATTTGATCACAAGTATCTTCTTTTTAACACTTATGTTCCTAATGCAATCATCAACAACACAGACCAGTTCTATTCCCTCATTTTCAACTCTACTTCAGCTGACAGGTTTTGCGATACTTTCGCCTCCACCGATACTCCGAACTGAGCATTAATGACATCACCACCACTTTCAGTTCAATCTGTACAAATATTTTAGACACGGTGGCTCCGTTAAAACCAAGTAAACCCCAAATTACACACCAGCCGTGGCTAAATAGTGGCATCAAGACCCTAAAGCAGTCATGTCGCAGAACAACGGAAATGGAGGCGTCATAATCAGCCGACAGAATTGAACAAATTGAGAATTTTACTAAAAAAGTTTTCAATCAAGCAGTGAAGATGGCAAGGGAACAATATTACAATGACCTCATGAACAAATATGGATCCAATCCCAGAATCCTTTTCAATGTTGTAAGCCGCACATCCAGTCCACCCCTCCACCACCGTTGAACCATCAATTGATAAATGTGAACAATTTAAGTCTTTTTTTTCTTTGACAACATTCAAAGCGTCAGAAACAATATTTCTTCTACTTCCCTGACTGTTTCTGAACTTCCGCCTCCTGGCATCAACTGCACCGTAGCGTCCCTTAATATTATTAACAACTACTTATGTGACTGAGATCATTGCCAAAATGAACAACTCCACCTGCTCCCTCGACATCATTCCCACCAACTTCCTTAAAGCAACGCTGGACATAACCTGTTCACTCCTGGTGAATCTGTTCAACTCTTCACTCTCATCTGGCATCGTTCCTGATTATTTAAAAACAGCAGTTGTACAGCGTTTACTTAAAAAACCTACACTTGACCCTGATACTCTGAATCGTTTCTGGCCATTCTCTAAACTCAGGTTTTAAGAAGAGTCATAGTACAGAAACTGCCCTCCTGAGGGTTTTAAATGATCTTTTAGCAGCTGACTGGTCAACATACTATTTTACTCCTGTTGGACCTTTCTGCAGCTTTTGATGCTGTTGATCATAGCATTTTAATTAAACATCATAAAAATTGGGTGTGTATTTCAGGCTTGGTTTTAGATTGGTGTAAATCTTATCTGTCGGGGAAGTCATTGTGTAGAAATTGGGAATTTTAAATCAGCACCAGCACTGCTGCTGTATTGAGTTCCACAGGGTTCCGTTCTTGGACCGTTACTATTCTCTATCTACATGCTGCCTCTCAGCCATATAATAAAAAAAACACAATAGCAATTACCCTTTCTACGCTGATAATACACAACTATATTTCTCCTTTGACAACAACCACACTAACCAACTAAACAACCTCCACATGTGCATTGCAGAAATATAAAACTGGATGGCATCAAACTTTTTACAGGTAAATTCTGAGAAATCAGAAAATTATCATCATAGGTCCAGATTTATCCCCAAATTATATTTCCTCCCATCTCAGTTCCCTCTCAGCTGACATTACTTCCTCCTGCAGAAACCTCAGTGTAATCTTTGACAACTGTCTCAACTTCGACCAGCACATCAACTCTGTTGTCCAATCATGACTTTTGCAACTCAGGAAAATCAGAAAAAATTAATAACGTAGATCTAGGTAGGTAGGTAGGTAGTTACTTTATTAATCCCCAATGGGAATTTTTTTTTCGCTACAGCAGCATTTATAGATACAGGACAGAAATAAAATAACAGTAAAAAATATTAAATATAAAAATGCACAGTACAGTGTATATACTGTGCATTTATATATATATATATATATATATACGGTACTGTATATACTGTGCATTTTTATATTTAATATTTTTTATTTAAACAACCAAGAAACACAGACAACAGTGTTATTGTTGTGTGATGGATTTTGCCAGAGGTGAGTTATTGTACAGTGTTATTGCAGTGGGCAGGAATGATCTCCTGTATCTGTCCTTGTGACAGCGGAGCTGAAGGAGTCTTTTGGAGAAAGTGCTCCGCTGTCCCTGCAGCAGGTGGTGGAGAGGGTGGTCAGGATTATCCAATATGGATAATAGTTTGTTCAGCGTCCTCCTCTCCACCACCTTTTCCAGGCTGTCCAGTTTGTAGCCGATGATGGAGCCGGCCTTCTTAACCAGTTTGTTAAGTCTGTTGGTGTCACCGGCTCCAATGCTGCTCCCCCAGCAGACCACAGAGAAGTACAATGCACTGGCCACAACAGACTGGTAGAACATCTCCAACATCTCGCTGCACACATTGAAGGATCAAAGTTTCCTCAAGAAAAAGAGTCGACTCATCCCCTTCTTGTAGTTCAGTCTGTTGTCATGGAGACACCCAGGTACTTGTACTCCTCAACCATCTAATAAATCTAATAAATCTAATAACCTAGAAACAGTAATTCATGCTTTCATCTCATCCCGTTTAGATTACTGCAATGCACTGTACTCTTGCCTCACACAATTTAACATAAACAAACTTCAACTCATTCAAAATGCAGCAGCCAGACTCATAACCAGGTCCAGCAGGAGAGAGCACATTACACCTTTTTTTTTTTTTTTTTTTTTTTTAAATCACTTCTTAATCACAGTGAGGAATCACTGTCTGTTTTAGAATAGATTTTATAATTTGTATGATCTCTTATAAGGCTCGCGGGGGTCTGGCGCCTGAATTTATAGTCCACCTACGAGCCTACATGCAACCTGAGATCCTCTGGTAGGTCGTTCCTGACCATACCTCGAACTAACCATAAAACTAAAGGTGACCGGGCGTTTTCTGTTTGGGCCCCACAGTTTTGGAACGACCTGCTAGAGGAGATCAGGGACGCTAACACATCGTTTTCTTTTAATTCACTCTTAAAAACACACTATTTTAGACTTGCCTTATGTTGACTGCATTTTTATTGATTGACTGTCTGTTTTATTTTTGTTTTATCATTATATTTTATACTGTTGCATGTTGTGTTTTAAATGTATGTAAAGCGCTTCGTAACTTGCTTTTGAAAAGCGCTATAGAAATAAAGTTATTATTATTATCGCTGGCATACCCATGAAAACAAACTGTCCTATAGACTTTATAAGTGTCACATCACTGTATCATCAACACGATGCTTTTGTTTGTGTGCTCTCCATGTTCAGAGGGAGCGCAGGAGGCGAGCACGTCACAAATAGCAGAGGGCCAGCTCCCAGATGGACAGTGGATGACGCAGTCCTTTGCAGATCAGATTCCAGACATTAGCGGTGGACCAAAAGACGGCAGCATATGAGGAGAAGAGCTCTGGTTTGACGTGCAGAGACTCAGTCCTTTACCTCTTTTTGTCAGGTTTTAGATTTGTCCTTTTTATTAGTGTCTGAGTGGAATATAAACGCATAGATGGACTTTTTAGAAATTTTGCAGAATCTTCTTTCTGCACTCTGTATTTTGTTTGTGGTCTTGTAAACATGTACGATCATCTTCACGGCAGTCTTTTTAAATATGTGAAATCAGGGACTTGACAATGATGCTTGACTGTCTTTGAAGAAGGTCATGTATTTAAACCTTTGTTTTGCCTTTGTACTGTACTGTACTGCACTCTACTGCACTGTGATGCAGTAAGTGTACACATCCACGTCTCCTGCTCTGACAGCGGATAAAGCTCCAGGTGGTTATTGTGAGCTGGACTGCTCAGTGTGAGCCTTTGTTTACTGTGATGATTCAGCATCATGTTTAACATTCATGGTGCCATGAACTAATGAGATGCAAAGTGATCATTCGATACCAGACTCATCATGAATGTCAGAGGTCCCACAGACGGACCCTTTGACAGGCCTTTCAATATAATGTTACAGAACTCAAAATGGGTTTATTTTCATCTATATCTCTTTTTTTGGTTTTAGGAATTTTAGAATTATGTTCCATGTTCATGAAAATGTCATTTGCAAGGAATTTTATGAAACATTTGTCAATTAAAATATCCTCATGATGCTTTTTCTATATTATTGGTTTATATTTATTTGTACACAACATGGTCAGGACATTTCAATCTCTTTGTGATGCTAACAATGGATATAATATTATTTTTTTTAAAGTCAAAAGTGGAGCCCAACATACATGAGAAGGACCAATGTGTTGTTTTGTAAAGTTTGACCCACGATGTCAGTAACATGTTGGACATCTTAAGTCAAAAAGCTCTCAAGACACCTTAACAGAGGTAGATGAACAGATAACATACAGATACACAGCTGCAGCATCTCATCTCAACAACAAAACGAGCCAACTTTTACACTCACTCACTTACTACACACATCTATAGCTGTAAGTTAGTATAAGCGTTTGGTCACCTTACTGAGGCCACATATAGGACGAATCCAGACAAACAAGCATTTCTTCATTAATAAATAACCCACTGAGCTACTTTATTCCAGATTGATGAAACCTAAGTGATACGTTTTCCTTTGCAGTTCAAAGCAGTCTTTTTTCTGCCTTGCTGGCTGTTGATGATGTGTCTCCAGTTCTCTGTGTTTAACGTCACCTCGCCATGTGGAGGTGCAGGTGAACTGGATGAGTTGATGGAGAGGAGAGCCAAGGTACCGTTGCCATCCCAGCAGAAATCTGTGTTTGGGTTAGGGCTGATTGTTGAAGTCAGATTTTGAATATTTCTGTGTCCTCCTGTTTGGTCACTGTGGTCTGAGTCAGATGACCAGCTGCTGCAGCGCTGCTCTGGAGAAACACTGGAGAATACAGTAAGACAAAGCTAAAATGAAGCAGCATGTAACACACTGCAAAAATTGTGGATATAACCAGGTAAAATAATGTTATATTTAGACCTGAAATCCAGTTGGCCTTGTATTTAATATGATTGGATCATTTGGTGCTTTCTCAGGCAGATCATCTGACTTAATTCAAGTAAATTTGAAATATGATATTAAATAACTTGTTTTAAAAGTTATGAACGAGTTTTTGTAATATTATGTTGTTGGAAGCTTCTGTGGTGGCTGTGACTCGGATGGTAGAAAAGGTTGCCCAGTAATTGTAAGGTCAGCGGTTCGATTTCTGCACTAGTCCACTTCTTGAAGACACTGATGGCAGGTAGGACTGCTGCATGGCAGCTTTGCTGCCGTTGGCATGTGAATGGTTGAAAATGTAAAAATGAAGGTCTGGTTCAAAATTGAATGTGGGTTTAGGCCTACCTATTCCAATAAGAGCCCATTTGTTTCAAGCCACTATTCCACCAGTGTGGAGTAATTTGCACTTAAACTAGAGATGTATTCTCTTGTTCCTTGGCCTTCATTTTTTAGCGTGTTAAAATTAAGAATTCAAAAAACTGAATTAAGAATTATTTGCTAATATTTGTGTTTTATTTATTGCTGTGGTGTAGCAAGTCTGATCTCAAGAAATTTGATCTAAAAACCAGCATTTTCTACTTATTCAAGCCTTTGAACACTTCTCAGAGTCTATTTCTTGACAGAAACCAGATTATTTTAAATTATCTTGTTGAGTGAAATCAAATAGTCGCATGGACAAATAATTTCACTCGTATGAAGTCATTATATCCTGAAATTCTGTGGTTTTTTCTTGTATTTTGGCCAAGTTTTTTGTTTTTTATTATGCAGTGTGGGGTTTTTTCAATATCAACTGTTGTTGCATGTAAAGAGTGACTAATAATTTACAAACCAATGACAGAGATTACAATTATTAACCTAATAAACTCTAAGTTTAAAAATGGATTTGCAAGCGCACGCACACCTGCTGGGGTCACCACCTCTGACGCTCCTCGTCTGCCTGCGGAGATCTGCAGATGACGTCAGCACTCTGCAAAGCACCGCACTGCCTGATACTGTCATGCTGCCACAATAAAACACAAATATATCACGAGGGTAAATCGTTAAAGTGACGCTACTAATAGTTTTGCTCTGTAGATTTCCCAGTGCAGAAAGCAGTGGGATACTCAATGATTGTTTTTTCTCACATCATTCCCTTCTGTTGTGGTTGTGTGATCAAACCACTTTACCTTCTGGTGACTAACAGAGTCAGCTTGATGGGAAGGATGAGGAGGGTCAGCAGATGCATAACAAATTTCACTGGAAGGAAGTCTTTGAGCTGAGACCACCAACTGCTGCCATCATGGATGTCCCTGCATGCCTCACACAGCACTAGCATGCACGCACACACACACACACACACACACACACACACACACACACACACCACACACACACACACACCACACACACACACACACACACACACACACACACACACACACACACACACACACACACTTAAATATCTTCATTTTTCATTTATAATCCGCATTCCTAGAGATGATTCTCCACTGAGAAGCTTCACAAGACTATGAGATGGTTCAGTGCTTTGCCTAGAGGTATAGAGAACAGTCAAGGCTTTCATTATTTCCTTTTTTGTGTCCTTCCTCTGGACATTTAATCCAGTGCAGACCCCCCCTGTCTTCCTTACCTTTCTTCATGGCCACTGGGAGCTTCTCTATGACTTTGTGATCCAGCCACTGATGGTTTTCCTGACAAAAAGTTTGTCTATTCAACATCATCTTCTTTATCTTCCCCTCTTCTGCCTGAGCCACCTCCTTCACCACCTCACAACAAGGAGGTTTGTCTCTACTCGCCTCCGCCACCACACTGCAAGGAATATACTGCGTTCTAAGCAGATCTAAAATTGATTGATAACATGTTTTGGTTGTTACTGTATGGTGTGAACCAGAAAAATGAAAGACTCAGCAGTCAAGAAGATGAAGGCGAAGGAGTTCACCTCTTTCTCCAAGGAAACGAAGAGCATCCATGTAGCCATTGTGGCAGATCTCAGCAAGCTTCTGTCCAAAAACAAAACAAAACAACAAAGCTCTTGGCTAAAAAACACATTTAAATTCCACTGTTTTAAAGTCCAGACATGACCCACCTCAAGTCTGGGTGGAAGGAAGGACGTACAGACACGATGCACATTGCCCGTGTTGACCTGAATGCTAACGTTGCCATAGTGGACCTCAAAGAAGTTGAAAGTACCCTCTCTGGGGCAGATGTCACTCTCGCCTGAGAATGGGGCCATAGTGATGGTGTTTCTCTGCTCGAACAAGGGCATGTTGTTGCTCAAGGCTCCATCCATGTAGCGCTGAGAGGAAAGAGAAATGAGTTAATGCAGATGAAACGTTCAGATGATAACACAGATTGAAAGACCAGGGAAAAGCAAACTCAATACCCTGCAGAATGCATGTACTGTCTTTATGAAGGACGCATGTGTATACAATGGAAATGGATGAACACAAAGTAAAAACCATACAGTATAGATACTGTATGTTTACTGGATTCAGTTATTCTGAACTTTTTCACGTGCTTTCCCCTATTATTGTGTATTTCCTTACTGAATTTCCTTAGAGAATTACTGTATTGTGGTTGTATTTCTCCACCAACCAGTCAAGTTACAATTTACATTCATATCTGTTCTATCTGTGACCGTCTGCTAGAGAACTGAATGTCATATAACCTGTTTACATCAGATATGAAGTTGTTTTTAACAAATGCTGTCTGATTCAAACTAAGTCAATTGGAGCTATTTATCATTCCGTTCATTTTTCTGTTTTTCCTGTTGTCTGCATGCAACCAGAAACTCTGCTTGACAAAAACAGACTGTCTGTAGAACAGGTGTCGCTGACGTGCAGCCATAAAAATATACAGTATGTGTTACCTACTCACCACTCCACGGTATGAAGGTGGGATGAAACCACAGTAAACAGGGAAAAAGCAACTGCACATGAGAGCCTGCAAAGGCACACAAAGAAGGTTAAATTATTAAGAATTGAGAAATCAGAGCCATAGCAATTCATGGAATTACTATCACAGTCAATGACATAAAATGAGCAATCTGTTTGACCTGAATGAGCTCGTGTCTGCTGGCAAACTCGGATACCAAAACGTTCTTCCCATCAGGGAGTCTGGTGAGGGACACACAGAGCTTCCCAGAGGCCCGAAGGTGGGCGTCTTCAGGGAGCTTCTCCAGCAGGGAGTCCCGTACCGTCCGCAGCAGACTGAAGGTCGGGTGGAAAACACCCAGGGTGTGTTTTCTGGCCTCTTTGGCCATAGTCAGAACATCAACACAAAACTCCTCTGAGGGGGAAAACGCAGTGAATCAGTCAATCGTGAAGTGATAAACATTTATTGTGCAGAAATAAGTGAATTAGTCATAGATTTATCTCTCATAAAGTTTAACAATGCTTTTATCTGGTCTATATCATTGACTGCAGATAAAAGATTTATATACTTTTGTTTGTCCTTTCAATGACAAGTATCAATGACACTTTAATAAATTGTTTCAGTTCATGTCTTTTTTTAAGATTTGCAATACTCAAAAACATAAATTAAATATATTGTTATTTTTTTGTATTTAATTACCTTTTTTTTTTTTTGGTGCTTTTATTTCATTTCATTCTCTGCAGAGATACAGCACCCAGCATGGGTTTCTCCTGACTTGCCTTGAATGGTCTTTGACCTTGGTGACCTTTGCTCTCACAATTGCATAAACTTTGTTTTTCATTGAACTTGCCAAGCACATTGTTTACTCCAGGTATCAGCACTTGTTCTAAGATAACATGTCCCTGACCTTTATGAACCACTAGGTACTCCAATTACTGTGAATGGAAACATGTTGTAAACATGTTAGACATAAGCAGAATTTATTATATTATTATTATTATTATAAAGTTTGATTTGATTTTTACCATCACATTATGATCATTGTCACTCACTACATTTTTGACAAAGGACAAAGAATTGCCTGACAAAAGGGCCAAATTTCATGTAGAGTAATACAAAAATAAAACGATAACCTCCATTAGGCAATCATCATGGCATCAAAACAGGATGTATTTACATACAAAATCCTGATTCAAGTAAGACCATGAAGATTTAAGAAAACTGTAATTTACAATGTGCAGTAAATATCACTCACCAAGTGGAATCCCAACAATCAGAGCTGCAGCCACGAGACTACCAGATGAAGCTCCGCAGATTCTGGAAGCCCCATGAATGAGCTGTGGTACCCGCTCGAGGATACAGCTCAAAGCTCCCAGGTAGTAAATACTCCTGAATCCACAGCCTGCAAAAGAGATGTTCCACTCCTCAACCCAGTTAAACATCTTCTTGGATGCTTCCCTCGACTACGAGATTGATGAAAACTCAAAACCACAACTCTAAGATCATCATCTTTTCAATCATCTTCACAAGTTGAGTTGATGCATTTGGGTTTCCTTGAGTAAGGAACGCGCCAGTCTTACCTCTACTACATTCAGAGGTGAAATGGGCAGAGTCCTAGTTGGCTATGTTATGTCCTTACGCAACTTACAAGGCTCAAACGTCACATTTCAAAATAGAAAACAAACTGGAGTCACCTCACTAACGGTAATTTGGCTAGCTGCCGGACATGTGATGCAGTTTTGATAACTTACTTAACCAGCTCTTTCCTTTGTACAGCAGAGTGGGAGGGACTAGAGGGGCAAAACAACCCGAGCAGTTGTGAACTTGTGAATGTCATATCAGTAAAGATCAACAAATGAAATGCATAAATACATTTAAAACATGTTGTATTTTACATGCACAATGCACTTATATCCTCAGCTTGGTTCAATTTGCATTTTTGACTAATTAGCAGTTTTTGTTTTTTTTTAGGTTTTCTGTCTATTCTGTACTCGATAACCTTCTGTATGGTGCAATACCAAAGCCTCGTAAGAGCTGTAGTTCTTGAATTGTAAAATATAACTGTTAATGTTTTTTAAATGGTTAATGTTTTTAAATTACTATTACAAATTACAGTAGATACCCATTCAGCTTTAAAGCTGCAGTAATGATCTTTAGGCCATTTAGGGGCAGCAAAACAAGCATCGAACACCCTGACTGACTCTGAACAATGTAGTTACATTCACATATCAATTTCAGGGTACCCATCGGTCTGCTCTGTAGACATGAGCTGGAGTTTGTTGCTTTTTCAGTCCCAAGAACAGCAGGCGGATATAGCACAGAATTTCTGGGGAATTTGTAACTTCCCACTATGTTTGGGTGCCGTAGATGATAAGCACTTTTAAAGATGAATTATAGTGGTCACAAGTTTTGGGCTCGCGGCAGATGACAACATTTACTTCACACAGAGCCATGCAGAGCCTTGTGGACACGCAGACATTTAAAGTATGAATTAGCCCTGACTTACACACCCAACATTCATTTGAAGTCATGTTTCTGGACATCTAATGAATTCAAGTCAAATATTAATTCACTTATTGAAGGAGTCTTTATCTTTACCTGCTAAATGTTCTTCTATGTTCACCAGCTAGTCACTGACTCTGACTGTCTGCTGTTTGGTGTTAAACAGTATGCAGTAGCTTTATCAAAGCTTTGTGCAACAGCTGCTGCTAGAAACAAGGTTCATGTGTGTTTAGTGAGGAAAACAGTATAATGCCAGGGCATAAAACCAAAACAATGAGCTCAAAGATGCTAAAATGTTTTGAAGAACGGAGGGAAAAGGAAGACTCAGGTGTTAATTATGACTAAATATGACAAACGAAAAAAAGGGGAATGGAAAAAAAAAATCTGGTTTATTAAATAAAGATTCTAACTGTATCTAATATTTTTTTCAATACTGACAATAGAACACCACAAGATTTTTACAATTATTTATTCAACATTTTCACTTTTGGATTTTTTTTTTTTAGTGCAACATTGAATCGATTTATTTAAATGCAGAAAGGGACAGTCAATCATCCGTTTTCTTGACGTTTAATGTTTGCTCGGATGCAACATTTCGGAGCCACCCCATAGCTCTGCCCAAACCCCAGCCTCTACCTGCACCTGGAGGGGACTTCTCAGTGGCTTCATCAAACCCAGAGCTGGCGCTGACAGTGGGTGTAGAGGGTGGAGTCAGGGGCATGTGGTAGGACACACTGTGGGTGTTCCAGGTAAAGGTGCGGCTGGAGGTGGGAGTGGCTCCTGGGCTCATTAGGAGAGCGTTTGTGTCTTCTTCTGTCTGATTCCAAATGCCTGATGGCATACTTGCACATCTGCGCAGAGGTGTGTCACTGGAAAAAGCAAAGTTTTGATAATTATGATTAGAATTTTTGGCTTTAAAAAAGGCAATATCAACATGTGGACGAGACAGTCTAAGTCCAGAGGGAAATTCTTGACAACTTGATTGTTGCAGCATCTTGTGCTGATGGTGAAATCATTAAGTTTTCTTCTGTAATCAAGTGCTACCAGCAGGTTAAAATTTCCATTTGCTCAACTCTCCGGTTCAGAACAGGATATCCCTTAGACTAATGACCTAATTTTACTCATCTGTACTTTGATATTGCATGTCTAAACCAGAGGTACCTCAGTCCAACCTCCTCATTTTTGAACAGTTGGAAAAAGGACCGATTCATTACATTGATTACCTTTCACTGTCCTCCACCTTGTCCGTCAGAGCTTGCTTGTAAAAGTCTCCAGCCATGCCAAAGACCCAGCTCATGTCCCGCGTAACATCTGGGATCCAGTCCACCAGTCTGATGGGAGAAATGAAAGTCTTGTAGAGTCAAATTGGTACAGATAGCAGTGATAGAAAAAGGATTCAGATATTTTATGTAAATAAAATTTACATTATGTCTAATGTAATTAAGGTAGCCAAAAAATACCTTTACCCTCCATTTTTAGCATCAAGATTTCAAAGACACTGTTTGATTTGATGATCACAAGGGGGGCAGTAGCTCAAAGTCATAATTTGAATGTGGTGGATGTTGTAAGACAGTGAATAAAAGCAGATACCTCTGGGCTAGAGAGCAGGCTGACACAACAGGCAGAGTATAATGGTTTTGCAGGTAAGAAGACACTTTCTTCGGCAGGTAAGTCATGTGAGACAACAGACCACCAACAGTATGTGTCTCTCTACAGGCCTCACACAACACTGAAACAAATAAAAATGAGTTTAATCTAATGTACCGGCTTAGTGGTATATTATTGTGTTTGGTCTAAATGACAGTCCAACACACTAGTATTTTTCTTCTTGAACAAAGACAATTTTCATGCTGATTGCAAAAATATCAGGCTGCCCTCCCGTGACTGTCCTCACCCCGTTGAATGTTAACTGGGAGGTTCTCTGTGAACTTTGGATTCAACCACCTGTGATCGTCCTGAGGCGGTTTCGATCCACTCTGCTGTGTGTCGTCATTGGACTCTTCATCTTCGGCTGGCTCCTTCAGCAGCTCACAACACACAGGTTTGGACGTATCTGTCTCCAGACTCCTCAGAGGGCAGCCTGTGCTTATCAGATCTGTGATGGGTCATTAGAATCGACATGATAAGAAATAAGGAGCACCGGAGTACTCACAACATTTGACAGCGGTCACTATGTTTTTCTTGCAGCTTCTATGGAAGGCTTTTCAATTTATTAGGTGCCCTTGCAGGATATCCACCTTCTATTTACATGAATGTTGTATAGATATGACAAAATGTCCTCACTGTTCTCTTGCAGGAAGTGGAGAGCATCCATGTAGCCGTTGTGGCAGATTTGAGCCATCGCCTGTAAAATCCAAGAGTAGTTAATGAGATTCCAAACCAGGTCTACTCAATCTAAATAATATTACAGGAGTTCACTGTCAATTGGTATCAGTAAAAACATGTTTGTATGCTGCATGTACTAAGGCTGTAGTAACCACTTTTTCACCAGCAGGGGGCAGAAACAAAATGATTAAAAACCAGAACACATCCCAGCCAAACTCTGGTTCAAACAGGACTTTAGCAACAAAACTTGAGAAAACATGTTTTCATCTCCTTTGGGAAATAGAAGAAAACTGAATCAGTGGCCTCCATATGATGATATGTGGCAGTTTTGCAAATTGCCGAGGTGTGAAAAACCATATAGTTAGGTTAAAGAAAACAAAACTACTTTGGTTAGGGTTAGGAAAAGATATGCAAGTTGTTTTCTTGTGGACTCAAACCACATTCTTCTGGGTGAAAGTCTTGGGTTTGATTTATCCAACCACTGAACTTTTGTACTTCATCAAATGACCTCCATCACATCCTTTTGACATTCATACACTTTTCATGCAGAGGAAAGGCAAAACATCACACTGACATGGTACCCCTCTAGTGGACTGATGTGTGCATCACATGCTTTGGTGTAATATTGAGCTGATTTTTTTTTCCTTACAACTTTAAAGTCTTTTTTTCAGCCCTCCCAAACATCTGCTTGAACCGCCACACCTGGTCTATTCTCAGAAATGTCCCACACAAAAACAAAATAGTTGCATGACACAATCTTATTTGTTCACCACTGAACCACTGAACTCTGAGAGAGTTACTTTGCAACTGAAAAGTCTGAAAGGTTGTCCTGACAAGACCAAAAGCTAATAAAACAGTTGTCTCACTGCTGTATCTCGCAGTCTGAACCAAGAGCCGTCTTTACCTCACCTCAGGCTGTGGGGGGAAGAAGGTGCTCGTCACTCTGTACATGTTCTCGGAGTTGACCTGGATGCTGACGTTGTTGAAGCGCACCTCGTGGAAGTTCAGTATGCTGGCTCGGGGACAGATGTCACTCTCACCGGCGTATGCAGAAATCGTGACTGTGTTTTTCAGGTTACAGCGAGGCAGGTTGTCACTGACAGCACCGTCCACATAGTGCTGAGTGGAAAGTGACAGTTTTGATTGTTGGTAAAACTTAGGGCCATTAGTGTATGTACTGTATGTTCTTAGATACTCAGATTAATGGACACTGTTCTTGTGCACCATTTCTCATGAAGCTTTAATAATTTGCAGGGTATATAAAGTCTCCTAGATATCTGTTAAACATATAAAAATCACATTCTGGCTTTACAAACCTAGATAAGATCTTATCCCAGTGTTAAGCTGAGCTGTTGACTGAACTTTAAAGCTGTATTTTCTTCAATGCAAGAACTATTTGAAGGGCTTGTGTAATTTATTACATCAAAATGCATTGGTGTCTATTTTTTTGGTCACTCAGTGGAATTAAAAGTTACAATGTGTTGATTACAGTAAATAAATGCAATATATCACAGGAGGAAAGGAAGTCTTGAGCTGAATATATGTAATCCAGATATCCACTGGCTTTAGTGAAAGCCTTGAAATATTGGCCGCTGTCCCGAGGCCACATCGTCATCAGACTGATAACCAATGGCTGCCTGGATTGTAATAAAAACATTTAATAATAAATTAATTTACCCACTTACCACTCCGCGGTAGGTGGGTGGAATAATACCACAGTAGATAGGGACAAAGCAGCTGCACAGAAGGGCCTGAAACAGGCAGATATTACTCCATATTTGCAGCAGAAACACAGTCGCATAGAGTAATGTTTTTTTAAAGAGACATTTTTTTTTCTTTAATTTTATTTAACTTCTCACACACCCTCGGCAGAAAAGAGGAATTACTCCTCCAGTTCTGGTCAACAAGGAGACTCAGTTTCTCAAGAAATTTCTCCCACGTCTTCCCTCATTTCCTAAAATTTCGGTATCTTTGTAGTCAGCTTTTACTACTCTTATCTTCATAGAAATTTTAGGAAATGAGGGAAGACATGGGAGAAATTTCTTGAGAAACTGAGTCTCCTTGTTGACCAGAACTGGAGGAGTAATCTTCATAGATAAGAGTAGAAACTGTTAGAAAAATTACTCAGAGGCTTGGTTCAAAATCAAACATATCGGACATTTATTCTTGTAAGAAGGAGCAAATACATGCCACCCTCAAAGAAAGGTGTCCAGCAATGCTTTCAGATCTCCTCCGTAAGGCAGCTTTTATACAGTGTGACAAACAGTTGACAGTCACCCCCAATTCCTTTGCATCTGCTTTCGTATGGTAATACTGAGTTGGTTGTAGGTCACGAGATAAGGACACAGGGGAGTCATCAATTAGATGCAGAAAGTAAAACAAAAGGAAACACTTCCAAATAAGAGAGAAAACAGAAGAGACTTTTCGGAGCCTGCTTGACAAGAGACTTTCTAAAGCCACAATGCAAACAAGAGGAAGAGACAAATCTTTTTTTCCCATCAGAAACACAATGATGACTTTATCAATTGCTTTATCAGAGGTGCTTGCTCAACTCCCAAACTGTAAAATTTACCTCAATGAGCTCTTCTCTGCTGTTAAACTCCGACACTAGTAAGTTCTTCCCATTAGACACTTTGGTCAGGGACACGCAGAGTTTCCCAGAGGCTCGAACATGGGCGTCTTCTGGAAGGCTCCCCAGCAGAGAGTCCTGTACTATCTGCAGCAGGTTGTAAGCTGGGTGCAGCGGCCCCAGTTTGCGCCTCCTGGCCTCTTTGGCCATGAACATCAAATCAGCACAGCATTTGTCTGCATTGAGGAGCACTGTAATTAAATACTGTACATACATGGTAAAAGTACTGAACTACTACAATTACAGGACACCTGTAGTAAAAAGCAAGCACATGCTTTTTGCAAGTAAAACTATGTTACAGATCCATTTAATTCCAGAAATGTCTGTTCCCAAACACTGCATATGGACTTTGAGAAAATTGACATAAGTTATGATTAGAGCGCTTAAAACAGAAGTCCTTGTGTCTACTAAGGAAATAAGTTAGATATATTACATTAAAATAGTTCAACTTAGTGATGCCTGTGTTTGTTTTTGATGCCAAGGTGTGTCTAAAGCTCACCTGGCTAAACTACATTACCTTGTGTTCTTTATTATCAACAAAAAACAGAGGTGGAAGACTTATTCAGATCCTGTACTTCAGTAAAAACACGAATACTGCACTGTGAAAAGTACTACAGGTACAGTCCGTTACTTAAGTAAAGGTATCCAAGTATTATGAGCAAAATATACTTAGAATTAAAAGTAAAAGTACACACTATACAGCAAATGCTCCTGTCAGTGTTGTAAAAGTGTATGTGATGTTTTAGGATGAATATTTCTGTTGCATTAATTAGCATTTTACTTTTGTACTTATTTCAGCTGAGTGTAACTCCTTTATATAGTGTTGGGTAGTTTAATCTACAGTATTGAGACATATTCTATAAGATTATCATGTTTGAAGCGTCAACAGCTTGATATTTTGGATCAATGCAAAATTCTATATCCAAATGTAAAGATTTTAGTTGTATTTCCATTATTGTTCAATCTATGAACAATGAATTCAATGTGTTTGCTCATTACTAATGTAGTTTTAAGATGACACATTTTTCAATCGAGGTTTGATTAGTGGAGAAGAGGCCAATAACTCACCTACGGGGATTCCTAAGGTAAGAATAGCAGCCATCAAAGCACCTGCAGAAGCTCCATAGATCTTACAGGCGTCTTGTATGAAGCGAGGGAACCGTTCAAGGATGCAGCTGGTGACACCAACATAATAAATCCCCATAAAACCGCATCCCGCAAAGGAGATGCTCCACTCTTTCTTCAAATCAAACATCTTTCCCATGGTGAACTCACACCAACAAGAATGTAAATTTGCTGAAATGTGAAATTAAAGTCATTGCCAACCTTTATGCCACCTTAAAAACACACCTGCAATCACCATCCAAAGGTGAAAAGATAGCCCACTGTTGTGTAATATTGGTTCATTCAGAGCTCCTTTGCTATTGGCTGGAACGTGTCACATGACTTACAGTTTGCAGTCAGAAAATGGCCACGGATCGTCGCTGTCTAAAACTTCCGTGCAACTCTGCATTTAGATACCTTTTGTTGTTAAAATGAGCATCCCAGAGGTGGACTTCGCCGCCTTCAGCCTGACTAAGGAAGATGCCACTCACGATCAGATCCACGACTTGAGCATAGAGCTGAAATCTGCCTTTACTCAAGTAGGGTTTGTTTTTCTACGGAACACGGGGATTACCGAGGAGGAGGTGAGAGTCAGACCGAGTCAAGTTTGGATACAGTTTGTTGGAAGTGCTTAAAGTTTCCCCTCTGGTGTGTTTGGATAGGTGCGCCGTGTTATGGACATATCCAAGAAATTCTTCCTGCAGCCAGATGAACTGAAACGGCCCTTCAGCAGGAACAACTACACCAACAGCCCCAACCACGGCTGGGTGTCACTGGAGACGGAGAGGTCGCAGTCAGAAAATGAACACTTTACTTTTTATCTGCTCGGTTTTAATGATTTAACATTTCAGATGATTGCTTTTCAGGTTGGATCCAAATCGACCTGGAGACCTAAAGGAGGCGTTTAACATTGCTTCACTTCGCACTGACATAGTAAGGATTTTACCTCGGGATTTTTCAGTCACATAACAAAGTCCAGATAGATCCAACTTTATTTGATCAGTTTTGAGGTTAAAGGACAAGTATTTCAGGAGCTATTACGTCACTGGGGAGGCTGTGGCTCAGACGGTAGAGTGGGTTGCACACTAATCGGAAGGTTGGTGGCTTGATCCCCAGCTTCTCCTGTCCACATGCTTAAGTGTCCTTGAGCAAGACACTGAACCCTAAGTTGCTCCCGATAGCATCAGTGTGTGAATGTGCTCCTGATAGCAGCACCCTGCATGGTGATCTGTCTCATGAATGGGAAAACCATGTTAAAGCACTTTGAGACCAAAAGGTGATAAAGTGCTATATAAGTACAGACCATTCACTTCAGTTTTTCTGTGAATGGTCCACCTGTTTGGTGGGAAAAACAATATATTATATTGGCAAATATAAGATTATCACTGATATCGGTAGGCTACATAATGTGTATGTCCAGAAACTGTCAATGAGAGAGGTGAGCAAGTTCATCTTGGTTTCAAATCTTTTAAACCAATTTTACAGAAATGTTTGAAGTGTTGATGTTATGAATGACTACTGGCAGATATAATGTGAGATTTTGTTTAAACACATTCAATTCAATTCAATTTTATTTATATCGCACCAAATCACAACACAGGTTATTTCATGGCACTTAGCACATTAAAGTCCTTACAGCAAGACTTTACAATATTATACAGAGAAACCCAACAATTCAACAATTCCCACGTAAGCTAGGAGGGAAAAAAAACTCCTCTTTAAAGGAGAAAAACCTCCAACAGAGGGAAAGAAAAACTTCCTCTTAACAGGAAGAAACCTCCAACAGAACCAGGCTCAGAGGTGGGCGGCCATCTGCCTCGACCGGTTGGGGTGAGAGGAGAGCAGAGAGAGAAAAGGACAGCGTAGAGATACGAGAGAAGAATTGTTGGTGGAGACGACAAGCGCAGGGCAGAGACATGCAGCTCCATGGCGGGACATCTGCAAAAGAAAGAGCAGAAACTACGCGAGCGAGGGAACTGAATGGAGAGACAACAGACAATAAGAAGAAACTATGGGAGAGAAAAAGATGGTGAGGTATGAGTCAGTTAAAGAGTAGGAGGAAAGAAAAGAAACTCAGCATGTAATGAGGTCCCCCAGCAGCCTCAGCCTATAAGAGCATAACTAAGGGTTGGTTCAGGTCTACCTGAGCCAGCCCTAACTATAGGCTTTATCAAAAAGGAACATTTTGAGTCTAATCTTAAAGCTAGAGAGGGTTTCTGCCCCTCGAACACAAACTGGGAGCTGGTTGGTTCCACAGGAGAGGAGCCTGAAAACTGAAGGCTCTGCCTCCCATTCTACTTCTATAAACTCTAGGAACCACAAGTAGACCAGCGCACTGAGAGAAGTGCTCTGCTAGGATTATATGGTTCTATAAGATCTCTAAGATATGATGGAGCCTGGTCATGTAGGGCTTTGTAAGTCATCAAGAGAATATTAAATTCTATTCTTGATTTCACAGGAAGCCAGTGAAGAGAAGCTAAAACTGGAGAAATATGATCTCTCTTGCTAAATCCCGTCAGTACTCTTGCTGCAGCATTTTGGATCAGCTGCAGGGTTTTTAATGAGTAATTTGAACATCCTAACAACAAGGAATTACAATAATCTAGCCTAGAAGTAACAAATGCATGAATTAGTTTTTCTGCATCACGCTGAGGAAGAATTTTCCTGATTTTATTAATATTACGTAGATGAAAGAAGGCAGTTCTGGAGATTTGCTTTATATGGTGTCTAAAGGATAAGTCCTCATCAATATGACTCCAAGGTTCCTCACAGTTTTGCTGGAGGCCAAGACAACATCATCCAGAGTAACTAAGTGATTAGGAAAGAGTTTCTGAGGTGTTTAGGACCAAGTACAATAACATCCGTTTTGTCTGAAAAACACATGAGTGGCAGTATTGCCATTATTCATGTTCTAATGCTGTTCTGTTCTGCTGTAGAAATGGCCGTCATCAGGTGCTGCAACGAGTTTCCAGGAGATCCAGACGTCTTTCTTCCAGCGCTGTAAAGACCTGAGTCTGCGGGTGCTGAGGGTGATGGCCCACAGTCTTGGTCTGGACGAGGAGGTGTTCCTGAGTGTTCACCGTTTAATAGGAAGTATGATCAGCACATTCCCTGCTCTTAATGCAGTGGTATAACATCAGGTTTGCATGTCATGTAAGACAGTCCATAGCTCTACATCAGCAGTTTGGACTGTTTTTTTTTTTTTTTTAGAAAGATTCCTTTACACTGCAAATTGACAAAATATAATTGTACAAATTAAGAAATAGTAAAAATAAGAGCATTATTTCAAAAAAACTAATAATTTAAAAAAATCCTGACCACCGTGGGAGACCGAAATGAATATTTTCCATTTACCAGGGGAACACCTCTGTAAAGTAAAACCTCAGAGCACACAAGCCCTTCAGTGCCCATTTTACAACCACAGCCAAAATACCCTCAGAATAGGACGAGGCCTACATCATGAGCCTCACACAAACTTTTGTACACAGGTAAACATACAAAGTAAATTGTGACAATGCTGCTGTGTCTCCTGCAGCTGATGAGAACGGCACAACGCTGCGGACTCTCTACTACCCACCAGTGATCAGTGAGAAAGCAAAGGAAGGTCAGCTGCGCTGTGGAGAGCATTCAGACTACGGCAGCATCACTCTGTTGTTCCAGAGCTCTGAAGGTCTGCAGGTAAAACCTCATACTCAACTTCCTGTTTTCTACACATAAGTATAATAGATATTTGATAACTCAATAAACACTTGAATTTTGGGAATAATTTATCAACTCACTCAAATTGTATTTCTCTTTTGTAATTAGTTTTATCCCCAGCTCTTTCTTAGGCTTGACTTCTTTTTTTTTTTTGCCTCAAACAGTCACTTTGTATATTGCTCTGACCTACTTACTGCAGCCTGAGGATCACTGCAAACAACCTTTGTCACATCTGATTAATTCATCAGTCAGCCATTTGTTTCATTTAATCATTGAACACAATGTGGGATTTTAGCACAGCGTGTCAAACTGTCAAACAAACTGTCAGTTATCTAATACACCTGGGCTTCACCTGTCGACCTTCAGGTCTGCACACGGTCCGGTGAATTCATCTGCGTTCCCAGCATCCCCGGAGCCATCCTCATCAACATCGCTGACCTGATGCAGCGCTGGACTAGTGATCAGTTTGTCTCCGTGGTGAGCTTTTACTCTATTTGAAAAATATTGCAGAGTTAGTATGAGGTTAAGCAATCTGAATATTTTCACTTTTACGTGAGTTTAAAAACATAAAGGGATGATGGTGTGGAATTTTGTTCACTGTTTCTCAGCGCCACAGGGTTTTGCTGCCCCCTGTTGGAAATCTCAGCACACGTCAGTCTCTGGCCTTCTTTGTCCAGCCTGATGATGAAGCTTTGATCACCTGCTGCGACGGATCCAACAAATACCCACCGGTTAAAGCAGGGGACTATCTCGTTAAGTGCTTGAACAAAACCTACAGACAAAAGTGAACTTACACTCATCAGTTTGTTCACACACACACTTGTCATTTTATATACAGAGAACATGTCAGTGTTTCTTACGTTGTAGGAGATACCTTTTCAAATTTATGAATGTTACTTTAGATCCCACAGCGCTGTTACATGTTTTATGATTTAAATGCGAAAGTTTTTTTTTAAAGATAATCAGTGGGTCCATGTGTGTTTTAAAAATACGAGACACGGTGTTGAAACTTGCAAGCTTGTTCACTTTATTGTCAACATTCAAACCGTGTACAACATTTTCATTAATTCTTTACACAGGATTGGGCAGATTTAATATATATATTTTTTTTAAGGACATAAACAAAATAACAAAATCAAACCGTTTATTGTAACTGCACTTCTCAAAGGATTAAATATGGTTGTGTCCATATGCCATCTCTTATCTGTCTGATTAATATGAATGAAAAGTCTGTTTTTAACCATGTACTTCTTTGTTAAGTCTAATTCAGGGTTTCCATCTAAGATGACAGAGACAAGACAGAACTGAACCTGCTGCCTGCTTATTAACAGAAGGTCTAGAAATTAAATAAAAGAAACTATGACGATAAACAACACAAATTCACAGACACTTCTGAGCACTGACACACAAACTGTACACAAACAACCACTTTAAAATTCATACACTCTTAACACCAATGCAGTTATAAAGAAAAAAACGTCATTCTTTAATTCTGTTCATTAATCATCTGGTCTATAGGACACAACAGTTACAAAACACTTCTGATATTTAAGGGATGGGTATTTTTTGTATAAAACCTCTTTACGTAAATAGGACCATTTCATCTCTAGTTACTTTTCTGACATACATTTTTCTGACATAATTGTCTCTCTTTACCATAAAAATAAATACATTATCAAAGTACTTACTGTAAGGAGACAGCAGCAGTGACAATAAACTACAGTGTGCACAAAACAAAACATTCAGTTATCAGCCCAATCACCCACCCCATTTCACCCCAAAGAACTTCCCATGGAGAACAGAGTCCTTGTTGTCAAAAAAAGATCAAAATGACAAACACAAAAGGATCGATTGTTCGCGTAGAAAACTGGACCAGCGCCACATTTCAAGTCTGGCTCATTCAGCCGATTTGGCCGGGAAGGGGAAGGGCCTCATTGGTACTGGAACTAAATCGGCAGCCTAAAATACGATTTACTTATGTGCTCTTCATGTTTAGGCCAGAGGTGTTTTGAAAATACTAAACGATAACATAAATTTGGAAAATACAATCACACACAGACCCTCAATCATATATCACAGAGAGGTTAGGGCTGCTAAGAGAGTACTGGCACTGGTACATCCTGCTGCTGGTGACCAGGGGGCAGTGGTTGGCTGTTTCCTGGTACGACTGCTTCACCTTCAGCTACAAGAGCTCCTGGCTCTGCAACAGAAAGTCATATGTGCCCAAGTTGATGTGTTGTATTTAAATGGTTATAATGCAGATAATAAGGATACTTGTATCCTCCCCATTTGCAGCTAATGTCTTTTTTGGATACTTATAGGGGTATAAAAATTAAAGAAATTTTAAAACCTTGTTTCCAGCATTTGAAAACTTTAATTAGATGCTGCTAGGGACTAAAAGTAAGAACTGTGCTGTTTTTTTTTGTGTGTGTTTTTTTTTTTACAAATGTTCTTTACATTCGTCTTGTGAGTCTCCCCAACATTGTGGAAGTACAACACTAAATGACTCAGCCCTTTAACCGAGAGGTTAAAGGATTTAACCCTCCTTGGTTGATTCGACATTAGACAACAATCACTGCAATGTCATACTTACGTTTTGCTCCAGCTTTTGAGTTTTGAGCTTTGATCTTTTCCATTTCTTCCATTGCCTGAGCAGCGAAAGAAGGATAGAAAATGAGAGCTTCACAAAACTGGGAAACTCTGCTCAGTTTATTAATGTAAATATCTTCTAAGACCACAACTGTATTATAACTAGACATGTTTCTGATATTACTGGCTGACATGTCTTTAAAACCTTTAAAACCAAGCCATGATAAAAACAGCTTCATCTGTTTTAACCCTCGGCTTCGTGGCAGACTTGGCATTAGTAAGTGGTACTGTATGTGCAGAGCGAACACAATAAAATAGCATTTCGGTGCAGCTCAGCATAGCTGTAACGAGGTAAATATTTCACACATCAACTAATATTGCATTTCATCAATCATAAATGATCAAAAATCATTTAAAATATGGATTATGGTATGGTTTTCTTTACCTACAACACTGCAGGCAATTGTGGAAAAAAAAATAAAAAATTGAATTCCTTATTGTACAATGTATTTTACCTGCTTTAGCCCCAACTTCTGAGCACTAAGTTCTTCCTGTTTTCTCTCCAGCTCCTCCCTCTGTTTCTGCAACTCGTCTGACTTCTTGTTGATGTCGTTCTCCTCGTTGGCCAGTTGCTGTTGGTACTCTCTCAGCTCCTCCTCACTGTAAATGGGTTTCTGATCTAAAGTCTGTGGAGGGCGGTGTGTGGGAAGTCATAAATAATATGGTACATTTCTGATGCCAAGATATAAGAAATGCTATCCAATTTTGTTGAGTTGTGAATAACTTATTTTGGAATGTTTACCCAGATATATTGCTAATTGATGATGAATTGAATTAAATATCCATAAAATATGCACACAAAAAAAATGGCAGCAGGTTTAACCAAATCTTAGTAAACACAACCCTAGCCTAACATTTCTAACATTACCTCTTACCTCCCACTCGTCTTTCTCGTAGAACTCTTCCTTCTTAGTGGCTGCTATGAACTCGCTCAGTGATACAAGTCTGTCTTTGTTGGTGTCCACCTGAACATCCACACAGGAAGCAGCTTTAATCAGCATCTGTCCAGATTAATCATTGGCCCAATAGAAAGCCTTGACCTTTCAACACTGCGAAAGCACTGACTGGCTGTTTACTCTTTGTGAAATCCAGTTTTTCCCCATCTAGCCTGACTGAAAAACTCAACACAAGTCTGGGTACAATCTGTCACATACTTTTATCATATACTGTATCTATAACTTCCATTCTCACAATATCTAACACATTACTGCTTAGGTTATGCATGTTACATTGTAATCCTGTGCTGACTGATTGGGGTTGTTGGGTGCTCAAATTAAAAGTCTTTTTTAAGGTCAAGAATCATTTAACTGACTGCATTTAAGGGACACCTGTATAATTTGCAGGGCCTGATCACATTAGTGTATTACGAATAAACATGAAAGAGCCTCCATTTCTGTTATTGTGGTGGCTCACCTCATTCATAACGTGTTCTCTCATTCGCATTCTCTCTTCCTCCATTTCCACCATGTCGTCTTCTTCATTTTCAGAGTTGTACACCTTCTCAAGCTTAAAGAAACATCGAATTTTTACCTCAAAGTCTTCCCCACTTAATTTATATTAGATTATCCACAAACATGCAGAAGCATAAAGATAAATACCTCTTTAGTGAAGAGAGCTTCAAGCTCATTCTCATCAAAGAAGCCGTCTCCGTTGCTGTCTGCAACACAGAACAAGTGATTGGAATCAACACATTTCATCCATCTGGAGTTTCCCCACTGGCATATAAGATGAATGTGCTGAGTTATATGGTACTGATTAAAGCATTTGACCACTATTTAGCACAATAGGCCACAATTGACTCTTTTTGACTCTTGTCCCTGGATTGTAGAATCCCTATTCAATGCTTGGTTCAGATCTGGTCATATTTTAAAGAGAAACTACAGGGGAAAGGTATGAATTCGACAGTCGTTCTAGGCTCTTGAGAGACGTTTATGGCCCCTGCTTACCGTGCATTTTGAAGAAGGTTTTAGGATCAAAGTCGTCTGGGTCCAAACCATCAGCCTCCTGCCATACCTCTTTCAGCTGGCCCTCACTACCCTGCACACACATACACATACATAGGTCAATGTCAAAATTTCTCCTTTTCCTTTATTCTTGTATTTTAGTGCCAGATGGCATCTTTTTTTGTAAGATTAATTTTGTTGTACCCTTCCTATACACATCTAAATAGAATTGGCTTAATTGACTGTTTTTAGTTTTGCTCAGACAAAAAACAGTCGTGTTTTTTAAATGTTATTCAGCACAGATTTAAAGGATTCCACCTTCTAACTGAGAATAATGTAAGTAATAACAGAATTATCCTAAATCCTTCTGTACCGCGTGAGATACAATCGCTCTCCGCATTTTTAATGGACATAATAACAGCAGGAGACTCACAGGGTGGTTGATTTTAGGATGGTCGGCGTGCTTCTTCCTCATGTCCTCGTAGTGCTGCTCTTCCTTCTTGCGTTCCTCCTCGTTCATGTTCTTCAGACGTTCCCTCCTCTCATGCTCCTTCATAATCTCATACTTCTTGAACTCATCATGGCGGCCCTTGTCAAAGTCCTCCAGGTCATTGGTCGCCTACAAAGAAACACAAAACGTTCAGAAGGGGTTTTTCACATCTTGTACAGATCTGTGCACTTTTCTGGAACTGATGGAGTTGTCCCACAGAGGACGAACGCACTGCTTCTTGTATTTAGCTCAGGCAGTTCTTAAAAGAACTGATACTGATACAGTACCTCTGATCTGCCCTAAAGAGCCTGTGAGCAGCAGTAATAGCTTCAGAAGTAAAAAAAAAAAAAAAAAAAAAAAAAAAAGAGTGAAGACCACAGGGTTTATTTTGTAATTCAACAAACAATTTGTTGCCAAAGTTGTGTATTTGTGTGTCGATACAGATTCTAATACCAGCTGTTTGCCTTTTTAGGGCTGAAGTATAAATGCATTCTCAGTTATGATGTCACATCTTTACCTTCTTTTCTTGAATAATATAAAGAAATATTTGATTGTCCTAAAATGCCAAAGTTCAGTCAGAACCTGAATTTGTGAATCTGAAACTATTATTTGGTGCTGATATTTGTATACATTTGTAGGTAATTCTTCATTTGACAGTCTGGGAGGTCACTCACTTGATAGACAGTGTATGCAAATGTTATGACAGTTAATAATTAAGTGTCAAATCAGTCTCACAAACAAAGCAAACACTCATTTATCACTTTTGTTTGCAATTCTCAAGCAGTCTCAAGCCATTAATAGTGAATGAATGACAACAAAACAAAGCTTAACAGTACTTAAAAAGCAACTACAAAACATATTGTCAGATGTACAGTATATGTGCTGGACTGTAAACTCCACTGTAGAACCAACAAAAGGACATAAAGCTGTGAATGCCTCCAAATTATTACATGGGATAGAAATACAACAGTATAGTACCTACAAACAATGCAAATGGTTAGTATAAACAGACCCAATTACTTGTACACTAATGACTGTGAGTGGCTGCCATGCGTTTGTCTGTATGTACCGCTTTGATGAGGCGGTCCAGGTCCTCCACCTCGAAAGTGTCTGGGTTCATGTGGTTGAGGTGCTCAAACTGTTTCAGTAGGGCGTGGTGGTCTACTGTGTAGCCTGCAAGGAAAAGAAACAATGAACAGTTTCATGTCACTGTGACACAGTTGGAACAAGTGTCAAGTTCAGCTGTAGGAACTTTAAGGCAGACACTACGGGTGAATGCGGTACAAATATCTAAGTAAATTAGCCCAAAATCTAAAATGTGACCAGTGCATGAAAAACCCTTTTTTCTTTTGCCCGCAGTGTCTCAGTCTAAAAATAAAAACACACTTCTCACTTATTTTAGACAACACTCACCAAAAAGTGGCAGTGAGTGATTGTGTCGTTCATTAAATCAACTCAAGGGCTACTCTTTCCTATGAATTTCACAAAGACATTTTGTGGTTCAGCATTTTTCAGCACAACCAGAGGTAAGCACAGACTTTGTCTATTCAAGCTTCATATCAAATTTAATCTGGAAAAGAGTTAAAGAGGAAAAAATAAGTGTAAATGTATTTCTGTTTTTAAAAGATGGTAAACTAAGACTTCAACCTGTAGTCCTGTTATTTAACTACACTTGTGCTAACACTGACGTGTTGTTCATTCACTTCAGGTAACCTCACATTTAGCAGTTCCCTCTGGTGAGCACAAGTCTCTGTTCATTATATATAATAATATATATATAATTATATCTTGTTCCTGTGTCTGAGAGCCGTTCTGTAACGGGCGGTCAAACTCTCCCGTGACGGATTACACGGCGACTTTTAAAGCTTTTTCTCACCGGCTGAACACTTAAACTCACATTTCCCGGATTAACGTACACTTCTGGAGGGCTTCTATTTGTTTTGTTTTTAAAGAGAAAAAGTTTTTTTTTTATGACCTAATTCAGCTATTAGGTCATCATCCAGAGTTGGATGATGACCTAATAGCTGAATTGTATTACAGAACTTGTTGACTTGTGCAACTTCAAAAAGCAGAAGTTAGTCAGCGACATGTCAGTGAGATACGCCTGGTACTCACCATTCCCTTGCTGGATATCATGTTTGGCTTTGATGAGCATCCGCAGCCGGTTCATCTCCTCCCTCTTCAGCTCGTCCAGCTTAGTCCGAAAATTGTGGTGGACAAAGTCCAACTCTTTGGAAAGTTTGCCTAGCTGAAACAGAGAGTCAACACAGTTCAAATACAAGTTCTTGCAACAAGAAACAGCTCACTAAATACAATGCTGTTTAGTGAGTATGCACCTTGATGTCATCCATATTGGCATTTTTCAGCTTTTCTCTGAAGTGCGGGTCTTTCTCAAGATACTCAATGACTTCTCTGAGGTAGCGGTCATAGTGCAGCCCGGTGTCCTGAAAAAGAAACCAAAGCCCACATTTAACTTGTTAATGCCTAACAATAATTAGGGGCATTACGGATAACTTTATGGTCATTTAACTGTTGCTAATGAATGTCAACATCTGATTTAAGTGATACTGTTCTTGTTTGTTTTTCCATCAACCTTTTACCCAGGTGCACTTCCCATGAAAAACAGCCCTGTCTGAGACACTGGAAGCACAAACAGTTTCCATGACTCTGAGGTATTTAGTGGAATTAGCTATAAGAGCCATATTCAAATGTAGTGTCCCTGTATTTGAGTCGTGACTCACAGCACTCTGAGATGGCTCCAGTTCCTCCTCTTTCGGCTTTTCTTTGGCCTTGTCCACGCTGATAGGCACTGACTGGATACACAGCCACAAACTCAGCAGAACCAGCCCACATCGGGCGAAGGCTTTACTCCTCATCATCTGGTTACATTAAACACAGAGAAGAACAAATGGGAGTCAATTGTGCAAATTCAAATTGAGCAGTTTTGTGTTGTTACATGAAGACAGTACATCTCTTGTTGTTGTTTTGGTTTTTTTAATCACAGAGTCCAATGTCTAGAGTCTGTATGGTGTGGGCAGGTGTTTTATCTTTATAAAAGACAACACCCTTTATTTCTCAAGCATTTCAAAAGGGGTGCAAGCCACGACATCACCATGAGACAATATGGGGATGAAGTTATGAAAATTAGCCTCGCAACTCTACCACGAGGAAAGGACTGTGCACAACACGTGTGGTGGATGAAGACACTTCCTCTGTCTGAGTTTTTCAATTGGAAAGTTGCGGGCTCTTAGCACACATTCAGTGACACACACACACACACACACACACACACACACACACACACACACACACACACACACACACAAGTCAATTAAAGAACAGGTTGTTTAGTGAGGGAAGCCAATTCATTATCCTGTAGATGCAGAGAAGCCACAAAGCAAGCCTTATTATATGTAGTAAATTGCGTGAGTAAATTACAGTTTACGTAAAATAACACTTACTTGTAAAGTGGCGCCGACTGAGCTCCTCTTTTTATTCTTCACCTGAAAGTGCCAGCAGCTTCACCGGAGCTTGTTTACAGCTGTCATTTGTCTCCCACCAATACGAGCCTCATATGGCCACAACCTACAGAGAAAAAGATTGTGTTCACCATAGCAACGCCCCGCCTCTGACCGCTCTTATTGGACATTTTCTTTACAAAACAGTCGCGTAGAGAGTTGATTGGGCGCTGCATCTATCAGTCAAAGTGTATCCAACTCAAGCCGTGGTTTAAGGTGTGTTGAGCCAAACTGTACGTGGCGTTCACGCAACCCTACCGACGGGGGAGGAGTCAGTGTTCAACGTAAGAAAGAGCAACATCTTTCGCAGCTTTTAACCGAATCACACATAATAATATATTTTATAGGCGATGGTCAGTGTGGATTAAATGACCTGAGATGGTACACATAATGCATTTTAATTGGATCCATCTGAACCCCTTGACGTTGGGAAAAGCTGTAGCCTGCACCTGATCAACCAGTGGAGTTAAACTAGTTTTACATGAAGGGCCAATATAAACATCTAAAGCAATCAAATACTGTTTTTTCGAAATATTATTGATATTATGTATGTTTTCACATTCTAAATTGTTCGTATTTTGTACATATTTTATATACCAAGTCGTGGAAGAAGTATTCAGATCCATTACTTAAGATATAGTACCAGCAAGGCAATGTAAAACTGTCCTACTTACTTAACTAGAAATGTAACCAGTACCCTACCTGTAGCTGTTAAATGTATGTAAAGGATTACAAAGTACAACATTTCACTAAGTGGAGTATAAAGTATAAAGTGGCATGAAATTGAAATGCTCAGTAAAATTTTCTAGACTTTAGTTTACAGCACTTAACTAAATGCACATTATCATATTCTACTTCAAGTGCTTTGCCACAACATAGAAAAATAGTAAAAATAATGTATATGAAATTTATATGAAAATTGCCATAACATAAAACATAGGGCTGTGTTTACACACAGTACATTGGCAGGACATTAATATTGTTGGCGATATTGATCTTCTTTAATAATTTGTTTTAGTTTAGACACATAAAAGTGAGAGTGAGCTCCAGTCAGAAATGTGTTAAATTTCTGTAAACTTGTCAGTTCAGATAAATCATTTCAGTGATGGTGACCAAAAACAGGAATTTCATAAATGTGTGTTAAATTAGGGCTTTGTAACCTTGAATTTAAAACCTCAAACCCTTCTAAATGCAAAAATAACTTTTCAAAATCTTGACAACAACAAAAGTATTACTAAAATAAATTTAAAAAATAGCCTTCTATGAATAGGCTAAGCATGATCAAGATGTAACTCAACTAAAAGTACAGTAGTTCAGCAACAGGTGGGCTACTTAAAATATCAAGTGGGCATGCAGTCAAATGGTCTTTGTTAGACTTAGACTTAGACTTTAGACTTTGTTAATCCCACATTGGGGCAATTTAGTCATCATAGCAGCATGGAAACACAATGTGCACACAATAAGAAAACAATTACAAATACGTATACAATGAAATAAGATAGGTAAAAATATATTTTTTAGAAAAAATAAGAGCACTGAATAAATACACACACACACACACACACACACACACACACTATGTACACAAAAATAAAATAAAATAAATAAATACAGCTTGGGATGAATGGAAAGTGTCAGGTGCTATGAAATGAAATGAAATACAGTGCAACGTTATTTAAGGCTGGTGTTGAACAGTTTATGTTGTATGATAAGCTGTTTTTGTATTGTCATTGATGATGAATAAACAGCATTTGAATGTGTTATTGTGATGTTGCAATGCTTCTAAATAAATACCGTACATCCTTTCCGTAAATCACATAAATCCACGTATTGCGACACAAGCTGCTTCAGACCACACGGTGGCGCTGCTTTCCCGTTCAACCGTCATCGAAAAAGGAGCCAGCCGAAGCAGAAACGCTCTCCAACCAAAACTCCACCAACCACCTCAACAGGAACTGACGTCCCCTCCGTGCAAGTGGATGGAAAAATGCAGCTGCAGGAAAAATGGCTCCAAACACCGCACCGCTGAAAGGTGAGAAATCAAACCTTTTTTCACAGTCCGTGTCTGCGTCTAAAAGTTTTAGCTTGTCGTGGTCTGAAATAAGCGGCGGCGGCCTCGTCGTATCCGACCGTTTGAGAAAACCTGTATATCTCCCTTGTTGTGGTCCGTTGGCAGGACCACAACAGTCGCCTTGGGTACTTTTTTGAAATGATTAAATCAGTGTCCTATAAAAGTACGGAGCACTCGTGTAAGTTAGCATCGGTTACCTCGATTTAGTCGTGTTTCTGTTTCTGTTTCTGTCATCGAGCTGTTTTGCGCATCGCGTTTACAGATTTAGCGACTAACTTAGCATCCAACAAAGCCGAAAGTTAAAGTTCCAAAAAAAAAAAAAAAAAAAACCAAAAAAAACCAAAAAACACGCTATCAAAAGTATCCAGAAGTGACATTTGACGGTGCTTGCCGGGTTAGTTTGTAAGTTTATCCTGTTAGTATTTGTCAAGAGCCACCATCATAACAGGAAACACAATATAGCTGCTATTTTAAGATGCGTACAACGTGAAAACGGCAAAACGTTCGTGGCAACACACAGCACATCATTTGGTGTCAGGTGAGCATCAGCCGATAGGTTTGGCGAGCTGGATGCACATAATGTGTTTTCGGAAGCCAATCAAACGCATTTCCATGGATTTCTGTTTAATATCTAAAACTGTTTGCGTGATAACCCAATATATGACCATGGTGCTGAGATTAAGTTAACAAACGACACTTGGGATCGGATGGAACGTTGTTATTCCCAAAGTTATTCCCGGGAAGGTGGAGAACATGATGTAGTCTGAATAGTGACTCTGTAGATGACAACTATCTGGAGAGGCAGCTGACATACTGCTCTGAGCTCTTTAAACACAGACAGCAACAATACAAAGTGAACAGGAACTGCTTGTGGCCACTGATTACATGTTTCACTGCTTGTGTCTGTCAATATGTAATTCTGTGTTCAATTAAAGGTCTTACAGTTTAAAGGACAGGACAAACTTGTGGTTTTTGCTGGTTTGCATGAGTTTGTGGATGCAGATTTAGGATTTAGCCATTATCAGCGTAAACCACAGTTTCATATGGATGCAGTTTGTTTGGTCATTTGTGGGCCAAGTAAGTCTTTTAATAGACAAGTCAGGACCGAAAAAGAAGCTATATTGTGTTTACTCTTCTTAAGAGCCAGTAAAGATATCTTACAAATCCATAAGACCTGGTTACTTATTGTCCTTTTTTTTTTTAAAGATGTTGCTGTACTTTGATCAGCTGCACAGTGTAGTGCTAACATTTGCACTTTTGCACACTTATTGAAAACAAAACTCTCTCCCAGTGTCATTAGGCCTGAACTCAAATTATGAGTGCAGATTCATTCTACACTGTGCAACCAAACACTGTTCATACCATTATAACTATATTCTAAACTCTAGAGGAGATTCAAAAGTTTCAAAATATACCAAACATACATAAAATTAAGCTTAAATACGTACAAAATTTACATTTGATGGAATGACTGCTATAATACAAAAATAAGGTTAAATATATGACCATAAACTATGTGGGATACTGAGATAAACCCACTTTAATGAAGTGAAGTTTATGTCAAAAGGTTACAAAACATGCTCTTGGTTTTGTGAAATCATCACGCAAGTAATCTGGTAACACTGCAGACTTTGGGAGTCTCATTTATCTAAACATTTGTATCCTTAAACCTTTTCACTCAAGCAAGAATTTTCACAAGAGCCATGTGGCCTAGTTAGCTGATTTCTTCTGAATACGTCAACGGCACTCATTTCATGCTTACATGTTGAAATGGGGTCTTACAGGCCGGGGGATCTGCCATCTTTTGCCACAGACGAGTGGAACAGGGTTTGCAGTATTTGTCTTGGATCTAGTTGGATTTACTCCATAAGTGGTGTTTTTTTTTTTTTTTTTTTTTTGTACATCTGTTGCAATATATATAGACTTTAAAGCATATGGCCTATTAGATTCAGGATCTATTGTATATGAGGCCAAGATTTTGGTTATTTTCATGTAGCTTCAGTCCTGTTAAATCTAATTAGTTGAACTAACAAGATCCATTGTATTTTCTTTCCAGCCTTCTGAGAATTTGAGCTAAATTGGATTGATCTGCCTAATCTGCATTGATACAGTGGAAACCGGTTGAGAAAACCAAGACTAATGTTGATAAAGTAATTATATTACATGGTTTCTCCGATTAACCCAGTGTTTTCATACAGAATCAGGAAATAGCCACTATTTAGTGTGCAGTGTGTTAACTCGGACATTTGGCAGTTTGGTGATTCTGACCTTTTAATTTATATCTTAAGGTGCAATCTGTCAGAGCATGCTTTCTTACTGGGGGCAAAATCAGAAATATGCAGATCTTTTGTCACAGCAAATAGCATTTCTGCATCAGTGAGATAATTTACCAAAAGAAGATGACCTTTTTTTATTTATCCATTTAGTTTCCCCAAGCTGTGTTCTTCTGGGCAAAGTTGGCACTACGCTCTGCTAGTCAAATGCTTGATGAATGCAACCACATTGTCGCTGCCCGCTGGTGTTCGCACAGCTGATAAGACAATCTTGGGCCGTGATGCTAACATAATGCTAACAGAGTGAGAGAAAGCCCGAGGAAGAGAGAGGGACCCGTTGGGCTGTTTAGCATGCCAAATTCCTCAGCTGCACAATAGTGTTGGGCTAGCCCGAGCCCCAGCACAGCCAGCCTTCTCCACCACAATGGGAGGGGAAGCTCAGGAGAGGCTGGTGACGCCTGGGGAGAGAAGGAACTCACTCAACCCTGGGGCTGTGACCGTTCCATGAATGGTTGCTTTGAGTAGGCGCTGTGTCATTTTAGGATCACAAAACAGTCTTTGCAGCAATGTTTTTCTCATGTTTTAGACGTGGGATACTCTTGGCGTCTTCCTGCTGTTGTAGGCTGAACATGAACAGTTTGGATTATCGAGAATAGAATATCCTATTGGTCGGCATCAACTTTTAGTGTTTTTTCTAACTGTGGGAAACATTTATTCTATTTCATGAAGAAAATGATTAATAGAGAAAATAACCGGCAGATTAATCAACAATGAAAATAGATTAGTTGCTGTCCTGCGCAGTGGCACACAGACTTGTAAGTTAACTGCATGTTGTTAAGTGTGGTGAGTCAAATGTCAACTCCTTCTTTTGCTAAATCCACTTGTGCAGTTGTTTAATTCAGTCTTTTGTTCTTTTTTTGGTATGCGGTCAGTCCGGCTGATTGGTTAAACAATTGCAACGTTTAACTTGTGATATTGAAGTTCAACAACATAGAATTAGGCCTGTTACAACTGTTACATAGTTGACCAGAAATATTTTTCACAATTATTCAAATCAGATTTTTCTACTGCTATGGTTTAATTGGACATGAGTAGCGAGCCTCCAACTCTTTCATCTCGAGGTGCTTAACTTCTATTATTCAACCAACCACATTTCAATGACCATCTATCAACATTAATCATGGATTTAATTGCAAAAGACTTGTGTTAATCTTATAATAGTGGCATTAAATGAAAAGGAAAAGACAATTTTTTGCAATTATTTGTATGACAATTACCTGTCAACTAAAATTCATGATCATGAAAGCCCTTCATGGAAGTATACTAATAGAGGAGAGCTCACTGTGAAAGTGCTGATGTCAATTTAAATGTGATGGACGTGCTGCTAATGAAGCCCATGCCAGTTGTGTGACCTAATTGATGCTCTTGACACCAACACAAGCGCAAGTAATTATTGGCTCTCCCTGTGTGACAAATGGCATTTGATCAATGAGCAATCGAAGCGTGCTTAAAATAACAAAGCACAGGGAAACATTACTTTCTAAGTCTTTTCTATGCAGGCACTTGTGGCTCAGCACGTAGATTAGGTTGAGCAGTAATTACACGGTTGGTGGTTTGATCCCTGATTCCCTCTCCCATGCTTTGACTCTGTTTCACCACCTCTTGATGTCATTTATCCAAAATGTTTTTCCTCTTTTTTTTTTTAGGTGTTTAAAGCCTTGTTCCGCCACCCTTTGGGCCACACCGATTTAAAAGCTGTCAGACTCATGGCACCCTCCACTTGACAGAATGGCCCAGATATCAAGTGGTAATGGGTTCAAGCTGGATGTCCCCCAGCCAAAGGGGGTTGTGGGTAAAGAAGAAGCCCTTCGCATGGAAGAAGAGGCTTTAGCGAAATTGCAAAGGGAAAAGAGACACACTTTTTCAGCTTCACCATCCTTATCTTCCTCTGGAGCATCCTCGTCTTCCTCAAAACCAAAACTATCTAAATCTACCACTACTGTTCCTCAACCTTCACCCTCTACTAATAGACCAGACAAGGACCTCATTGTCTTCCCAGAGACCAAGAAACAGGCAGAGCAGGACAAGTTCAGGGACATTGATGTGGACAAGCTGACCAATGAGGAACTCGAAAAGCTCCTACTTGATGAAAACTTTGGGGTGAACAGCAGAGTGTCCCGCCCCTCGCCTCTGCTGGGGTTTAACCTTAGTGCCTCGTACCCTGGAGGCCATGCCTGCAGCTCCTCTCCTTTCCAGAGCAGCCAGTGGACACCGGTCCTGTCCACCCCATGTAGTTCCAGTGTGTCCACTCCCACCCATCAGCCAGCCCCGATGTTCCCCTCCGCTCCATTCCCCAAACCAGGCACATTTCAAAATGGTTTCACTCCAGCCATGTCACCCTTCATGGCCCTGCCGACACAGCAGCCATCTTTCATGGCTTTTACTCCCATCCAGCCTGCTGCTGCCATGGTCTTCCCACAGCCAGCTGTGGACCCAGAGATGGCTAAACTCTTTGACAAGATTGCCAGCACCTCAGAATACTTGAAGAACGGCAGATCGGCCAGCACTGACCTAGATTCCTCTCAAGTGGGCACGGCCTCTCTGGCACCCAACCCACCGCCGCAACAGCCAGCAGTGGTGGAATCTTCTCACATCAGCCGCATTGACTGGCTGGATCTGGACCCACTTACAAAGCGTAAAGCAGAGAACGAGGAAGCCGCTCTGGAATCAGGAGGTACCGCACGGACAGTATCAGGAGTTGCTGCAGGGGATCCTTGGGATGCAGTGCTTGAGACTGAAGGGAACAGCAGCAGCAGCAGTGGCAGCAGCCCCCCACTGGAGGGGAAGGTTTCACCGTCAGTTCGGTCGCAGCACAGGAGAGCATCAACGGGAGCGGCCGTCACCAGGAGTCACTCGCTCAACATCCCAGGAACCTCCTCACAGCACAAACCAAACAATCAGGTAGGAACATGGCGAAAAGTTTTCTTACCCTTAGATTTCCCAAGATCTCCTGAGGTTTCTAGCGGCCTTTTTAAAGAACTCTTTTCGGTCTGTCATCGCAGGAACATTTCTAATTTTACTACGAGCAGGCAACTTTCAGCTAAAGAAAGAACGACTTGGTCATTTTACATCCAAAACTTTTCTGCTGCTTTATCAGTGCTCTCAGTGGTTTGAAGTGGGCAGGACACCAGCCACGATCAGGACTGAACAATATTTGATTCACGATCTGATGACTGTTACGGGCTTGTTTATCTACATTGGCAGGTCACTGTCAATTAAATGTGATCAGTTATTCACAGAGCGGTTAAATTGAAACAATAGGCTAAGTACTTTTGTCCTGGCCAGTGTTGGTCACTTATTATACCCAATCATGCATTTTATTCAGACCAGACATTTCAACATACGGCCTCCTACACTGTCAACAGAATAAACACAATCGTGTGCAGAACTAATCAGGAAATAAAACCACAGCTCTCAAAATGCAAGTATGTGTGAGCAAAATTCAGTCAGAGCAGATGATGGTGAAACTTCTCATTGAGCCAAAACACCCGTCAAAATCTTGCTTCCAACTGCATGTATATTCCTTGTTTATCTACCAGCACAGCCCCCTGCAATTAGGTGTTTGTGGTTTGATGCCCAACGTTTCACCCCACAATTTCCTCCCAACCACATTTTGTGATTAATTTTGCCACATTAGACAGAAGTGATCTAATTTCTTGAAATGAATATTTAAAGCATTCATTTGGGACAGCGCTGTGGGCAAGTGGCATGGGATACTGTTGTTTTTTTGTTTTTTTTTTCACTAAAACTGAACAACCATCTGTCATTTGGCTGATAGCTCTGAGCTGAGGTGCAAGTGTTTCATTGCCGAGCAGTACAGTCATCAACCAAGTGTAAATTTGTAATCATATTTCTCCACTTGACTCAGTATCTGAGAATCAGATCAACCAGAAGTTGTCCGTCTCCTGCCTGGAAATGAAAGCTCTTGACATGCTTCATCAGAAGTGCTTTTCAGATATTCTGACACAAGTGAAAACCTCCTTTTGGATGCTTAGTCAGCAGGGAGTCTTGAGGCAATATGTCTGGATATCAACATGTATTACCACTCTGTGAGGTTGGTGGAAGTGAGGCACACGTTAAACTAGAGTGCAAGCTATAAGAATTCTTGGATCCTCTTATTAAGATATTGCATTACATGACCACAGGTGGTCAAAAATGTGATTTTTGAGGCAATCACGGGCAGTTCTGTTGGACATTTTGTCCATTTTTTTTTTGGGGGGGGGGGGTGTAGGTGGGGTTCTCTAGACGCCCTTTTCCTGGTTAACATGGTTTTTCCCATTCACCCATTCATGAGACAGCTCACCATGCAAGGTGCTGCCATCAGGAGCACATTCACGCACTGATGGTACACCATCGGGAGCAACTTAGGGTTCAGTGTCTTGCTCAAAGACACTTAGGTATGTGGACAGGAGGAGCTGGGGATCGAGCCACCAACCTTCCGGTTGTGTGCAACCCACTCTACCGTCTGAGCCACAGCCTCCCCTTGTGTGTAGTTGCAGATTGGTCTCTGTGGCATGTTTCTCAGACCAGAGTGCTAATCAGTCCCGCAGCACTGTACAACCCCCTGATTTCCAGAATTTCCCATGGTTGCAAAAAAAAGGAAATTTGACACCGTTTGAACACCGTGTTTGGAAAGATTGCGGTGCAGTAACGTCACAAAAATGTAATGAAAGGTTGTGGAAGAAGTTCCTAAACCAGACCAGCCCCGGGCAGTTTCAATGTACTGTTCCTGTAGGTCATACACGTCCATGTGTGGGAGTCTGCAGACACATACTTTACTTCTCATCAAAGGGAACTTGTTCAGTCTGTACACCCAGCTGTGTCTTCCAGGGTTGAGGAATGTCTTTTTCCTTGAAAGGATGAAATGGTGCTTGTTTACTCTTGCCTGTATGTTATGTCTATGTTCAAGCATGTATTTGGTGGTGAGACTACCGTGTTGGGCAACATGAGCCTACATAACTCACCGTTCTTTACAAACTACCCTGCAAACTCTCTTTTTTTTAATTTTTTTTTATCCATTATGTCTGCAGTCTTTGTCTGTGAGGCTGTGATGGTATGCGTGTTTGCTTGCTTCTCCTGTTCCATCTACTTGCCTAGCAGCCGGCGCCCATGTTGTTATAAGGAACAAGTCTGTGCAGGTTCGCTGTGCCCCACAGCAGCAACAGAATGACCGAACAAATCGCCCTCACGAGTCGCTGTGCCAACTCTCATGTAGACAGAGGAGAGAGGGATGTTTCAGCAAAGTTCAGCATGTCAGACAGCCTGAAGATAACAGTGAGGCTCATGATTTGCACAAGAACATGGGAATGAAACCAGACTTTAAACCACAGAGTCTATTCACAGGATCTGACAAACCACTGAAAGCGGTACACAGCAAGTCAGAAATTCTCCTCTCTCTTAGTGTCCACATGTACTGAGCTGGTGAGTTTACAATGACGACACAGTGAGGGCAGGGTGTTTATGAGGTTTAGCCCTGTTCTCCAAGAAAGACTAAAATACTGTAATCCCCTAAAAATAGTTTTTTTTTTCTTGCTTTCCTACAAAGATGAATCCAGTGTTTATCATAGTTTTTCTCTACATTGAGAAAAACTATGATAAACACAATATATGCTGCAAAAGAATTACAGTTACAAAGTGTACAGTTGGGTTGTAGATAGTTGAGTGTTTTTCCTGCCATCACTATGAAATTAGATAGATAAGCTTAGAAAGACATATCATGTTCATGAGAAACTGGGAAGTGGGAAAATTCCAACCTCTGAGTGGGAAAAATGACCTGAACCCCTGTCAAACTAGGAATATCCCGATACGAATAGTGGGAGGTTTTTGAGATCTCGGAGAAGGAGATTTAAAATCATTCAACATGTCAGTGTTTGTGGTGAAAGGAACAAATTGACTTGCTCTGAAAATAAGGACAGATAGCCAGACTTTGTTAGCCTTAGTTTGTAGTTTGTACATTCAAACATGTAGGAATGTAGTGTGAAACAATATTGTCCTCCTGAGCTCCATTTTGTCCCTGTGTTGGTTTATATGGATGATGATGAGGTTTTTTTTGTCACTTTTCTGTTTTCTGACAGCAGGAAAAGAGCACATTTTCTGGGGGCTACCATGTTGCCTGTATGTGAACCCTCCCAACCAGATATTCCCAAATGGGAATTTTCCCAATTCCCAGCTGCCTGAACACACAATAAACACTTGTTTGATCTTGGTAAACCTTGGTACGGACTCCTACTTGCTTTCTGTTCCTTTATGATTGTGTAGTACTATTGTTAAACATGCAGACTCATTTGAAGTATACTGAGGACTTGTAGTGCATTAACACAGAATGTGGTTAGAGACTCCAGAAATATCAGGTCCATTCTGAGTCTCGCCGAGAGCTTTGTTAAGCTGCGTAACAAAATAAAAGAGGACATCCAACAACCATACATTTGACAGGTCTGACAGGAACTTGCTTTAAGATAAAATAAATCACTTACTTTATTGCAAAAACTCCTAATCAATACGTATCTGCGAGAACAGCAAACATCTAAAATGGTGTTGAGCAAAACCAGCCTGTGTAGGCCAATCATCACAGAAACACTGGTGTTGAATGACAGTTCAGATCCTGACATTAGACACCGCCTAACCCTTGCTTTAAAAGCTTAATGAACCTTCTGCAGCACGGCAACACTGGTTTGAGTTGCATTATGGTTGCAAGTTGACAAAGCAAGTGTAAGCTGATATGTTTGTACAAGCCACATAAGCAATCTTGGTACTTGTGCAAAACATATCTCCACTAGCAGAACTAGAAATAAAATAGCGCAGTTTTCTTTTGGGCCCCATTTGTACCAGCAAAGGTCAGATATCAGCAGGCCGTTTCTCAGGCACGATTGCATTTTTTTTGCCCCGTTACGTGTCCCATGTGTTTGTTTGTTTTTCCTCCCCTACTATTATTTCCAAGATGAGGGTTTGGGTTGTTTTAAGTTGTAAAGTCTTGCTACCGTTGGCGAGAATGTACTGTAAGATGTGGTAGTGTGGGCAGAGGGGTGTAAAATGGAACGAATGAGCTTGAGCTTGGAGACTTGAGTCCGAATCGAGCTTTCTGCTGTGGAGTCCGGGCTTCTTCCTCCTCTCTCTGTCACACCACCTCTGCCCCGTATCCTTCTCTTCTCCTAGTCTTTGATCTGTGCTTCGTCTCTTACTCTCTTTTTCAGTTTTCACTCAGTAATTATCATCTCTTGCTCTCTCTTGTCTCTTCACAGTCTCTAAATGCGTTACTTTTAGAACTGGGTACTGAACTTAGATACTTTCATGGCACCGAGCGCATGCGTTTTCGTTTTAAAACGCATGCGCTTTGCTACGTTTACACGGGAATAAATCTCATTACAGAATTTCTCATACATCAGATCTACTTAGACGGGCCACCCACATTGATAAAAGCCCTCTGTTTCAACTTAGGTAACTCTTGCATTAGGGCGCCTCATTTCACTTGATTCAAATACATTTTTGGCCACATCCCTGTATGTGCTGTGTTCTGCAATAACTAGATGATATCTAGCAGTACTGATAGCCTACATGTGACACCTTTTTGGAACCCCAATAAATTGTAGCGTCTACTGATAGCTTGCATGTGATGTTTTTAAAATCTGTAAAGTTTAGCCACAGAAAGAAATGTGGGTTAAACTCTCCAATTCTAAACTACATGGACACTTAAGATTTGTACCATAATGTGTGATGTATTTTTTTTAATTTTTTTTTGTTAAAGTGGATTTTAAGACAACAGATTTGTACTGTGTTACTTATCATCACACTTGTTACAAGGCGATAGATGTTCCACTTCATGTAAATATGTGCACAAACTGTCTGAACTGAATTTAGCTACAAAGTTCATAACTGCACAGAGTTGAAAAGTATATGAAAACATGAAGCAGATTTGTTGGTTTAAAATTGTGTAAGTCAAATCATTGTATTTTAATACATTATTTGTACCATATTTTAGTCCTAATTTCAGGAATCTAACACTGATGATGCGGTAGTGTTTATGGAGATGGGATTAAATTCTGGGGAGAAGTGTTAGAACACAGTGATGCAGTTTGTTTTCCCTGCTGTTGCAGATTGGTTGAGCGTGTGTGCGCCTGTTTGCTCTTGCACTGTTTCATAAAAATGACCTCCAGGCTGATTTTTAACTGAACATTTGCAGTGATTCAGCATCACTGTGTGTGTGCGCTAATTATTATTTTTTTAAACCCAACACACAGTCAAATCTTCTCCTCCTCCGCAGACCTGAAGTCCTCCAGAGGCTCTTGTATATGTCTCACGCCTCCACACCGTCCCACTCCAGACTCTGCCTCATTTTCTTTTATTATTGTCTAATTACACCTTAAGCACATATATCGGATGGTGCCTCATACTTAACCCTCAATACATTTTCCTCCACCAGGCAGATGCAGAGTTAGAGGATGCTGCAGTGCAGGGATGTGGCTTGGATTCCAGTTAAATGCGTGACTCACTGGGCAAACGGCTCTTTGTCTCCTAACCTTTGACCTTGTTTGCTGGCAGAAAACAGGAGAACTATTGTGGAAGATGGCATGAGGAAGCAGGTAGAAACCAGATACTAATACACGATAAAAACTAGGCTTATAAATGCTGAGCAAATAG